>NW_028317886.1:13443750-14653125 GCF_062004578.1 Staurois parvus | reverse complement strand
CAGCAGATCAGAAAGCAGTGTTCTCTTATGCTCCTAAATAACCATGAAAATAGAGGCTTAAAAAGTAATTGGTATTGCTTGAATTACCAAATTTGCCCAATAACCCAAAAAGCCCACAACAAAAAAAACTGTGAATAGAGAATTCACAAGAAAAGCGGTCACATAAAGGACAATGTGATACTCAGATATTCATCAAAATATGCTTTTATTAGCAAAATTGCACATGAAAGACAATTGAGTAAAGACTGCAAAAGTCTTATTAATTGTTCTACATCTAGAGCAGTGTTTTTCAACCTTTTTTGTGCAAAGGCACACTTTTTTCATGAAAAAAATCACGAGGCACACCACCATTAGAAAATGTTAAAAAAATTTACCTCTGTGCCTATATTGACTATATATAAAGTAATTCTCTTGAATAGGAATCAAACACAAAGAAATTATTTTATAATTACTTTATTATGAAATAATAAAGTATTTTATAATTGTTCATATTTCTGTTTACTTACTCAGTGCGAAACCTGGGCCTGTTTGAACACAAAGCTGATATTCTGGCAGGAATCGAATAATTAATCCCCCATATAGTAATTCATCCCCCATAGTAATTCATCCCCCATAGTAATTAATCCCCCATATAGTAATTCATCCCCCATAGTAATTAATCCCCCATATAGTAATTCATTCCCCATAGTAATTAATCCCCCATATAGTAATTCATCCCCCATAGTAATTCATCCCCCATAGTAATTCATCCCCCATATAGTAATTAATCCCCCATAGTAATTAATCCCCCATATAGTAATTCATCCCCCATAGTAATTCATCCCCCATAGTAATTCACCCCCCATATAGTAATTCATCCCCCCTATAGTAATTCATCCCCCATATAGTAATTCATCCCCCATAGTAATTCATCCCCCCTATAGTAATTAATCCCCCCTATAGTAATTCATCCCCCATAGTAATTCATCCCCCATATAGTAATTCATCCCCCATAGTAATTCATCCCCCCTATAGTAATTCATCCCCCATAGTAATTCATCCCCCATAGTAATTCATCCCCCATATAGTAATTCATCCCCCATAGTAATTCATCCCCCATAGTAATTCATCCCCCATATTAAGTCCCCAAGCCCCCCCTGTGTCAATTCACTTACCTTTGCTCCACGCGTTCCTCTCGCCGTTCCAGTGTAGCATGAAAATCTGTCTCCTATGAGGATCTGTCCCCCTCGACGTATCTGCGCATGTGCCAGTTTCAGGCATTAGCAGCCGATCGGCGATCTCCGGCACATGTGCAGATACGTCGAGGGGGACAGATCATCCTGACAGTATCACGCTCCGCGGGCCGGATTAAAAGGTCCGCCGGGCCGTATACGGCCCGCGGGCCGTAGTTTGCCCATTGCTGTTCTAATGATTGGTCTATTTGTGAGCCAAGGCCACATGTTACGGATGAAATTGCAATTTTTCCCACAGCACACCAGACAATATCTCACGGCACACTAGTGTGCCGCGGCACAGTGGTTGAAAAACGCTGATCTAGAGTACTGTATATGTTGGCATGTCCATGTAACAAGATTTATGTGGGTAAAACTAAAAGGCAACTTAAAATACATATAGGTAAACACTTTAGAGGCATTAAATCTAAAGAACCAGACAGCAACTTGGCTCAACATTTTCTAAAATTTCACGACAGTAAATTGGAAGGTATTAAAGTGAAAGGATTGTATGCCCTTAATTTTCCATTGAGAAGAGGAGTTTTTGATAGGGAGCTGTTAAAACATGAAAAACATTGGATTTATAAGTTAAATACTTTGCACCCTAAAGGGTTAAATGTTGAATTAGATCTCCAAGCATTTTTACTTAATTAGGAATTTTGAAGAATCTGATCAGTTTAGACATTTCTCTCTATTGGCCATATTTTAATAATGTTAATAAAAGTTATCCCCCATGCTTGTATGTTCACCATAGAAGCACTGATTACTTATCGCTGAGGTTACTGTGAAATGTATTGATTGTTGGTTATGACTGTTTT
Source organism: Staurois parvus (assembly GCF_062004578.1). Lineage (NCBI taxonomy): Eukaryota > Metazoa > Chordata > Amphibia > Anura > Ranidae > Staurois > Staurois parvus. The sequence continues at coordinate 14,651,096 of NW_028317886.1, read as the reverse complement.
TAATTGATCTGTTAATGGGAAACATGGATGCGTTTGGATTTACATATATAGGCGGAGTTTAGCCTGATGTCACGGCTGGCCGCGCATATCGGCAGTAGGCACCCAGTCCGGGTGGAGACACAGAGCACCACGCTTACCTTTGGCGTTTACCAGTTACCATGTGCATCCTCTAAGAAGCAGAGCCTGACCTTTAGGGTTCCCAAAGCTGGCAGCTGCCTCCGGAACTCCGGGCATGGAAACGAGCAATTTGAGGAACATCATATTATCATTCATTGACCAAGTGGGTGGTGAGTGATACTTCCCTCACACCTAACTGGATACATAGCTGATAGGCCTCTAGAAGTCTTTCACGGCGGTAGCCTTATTGACTTTCTATTTGTCACTTTTTCACTACAGGATGGGGATTCTACTCCATATTCAACAATCGGTGCATTGCTCCTTGCCTATACAGTTCATTAAGGAACATCACATTATTTCCATCTGATTTGAAAGGTAGTGAGTGACATTGTGGCCTACATCTGGTGGTTAACTGGATTCACATGCAGGCAGGGCTCTGCCATTCAAGTTCTATACAGCGGCTGCCTTATGGACTTCCTTTATCTCAGGATAGTGATTGTTCTATATATCCTGCTGTCTGTCAACTGCCATTTATCTACACATTGCTGTAGGATTATACATCCTCAAGGATCTTTATTCAATGTTGCCTTGTTAGGGCTTATTAGTCCATGCTGCATTTACACTTGAGGACTGTGTCTTCCGACTATTGATCTACAGTTATTATTACCTGGACTACACCAGTGCCTTTAATTGTCACATTTGACATAAGCATCTATGTGTGGAATGTATCCAGATATATGGTCATAATATTAGTTCCTAATGTATTCTCTAGTTGGGCTCCTATTTCCATGCCAATTGAAGTTACACATGTGTATTTTTGTTGATTGGTGTATAGCCATATTGTATTCTCTCCATTATATGTTAAACCCCACCATGGTGGTGCACCCTGATGTGTTTTTGCTGTTTGTGCAAAAAAGCTGTGAGTCGTTGCCCCTGCAGATTAACATTACTTATGGCCTAGCCATGATGTCTCTATTTTATATTTTTTGTTTAAAGGTTGTTATGTGTAATGTCTTATATTGAGGTGATGGCTTTTTGCAGTCTTTGCTCAATTGTCTTTCATGTGCAATTTTGCTAATAAAAGCATATTTTTATGAATATCTGAGTATAGCATTGTCCTTTATGTAACCGTTTTTCTTGTGAATTCTCTATTCACATTTTTTTTTTGTTCTATTATGCTCTTACTTTACTTTTACTCTTACTTCCTCCATTGGCTCACTCAGTAACCTTCTAGGGTCTGAACACACTTAATAAAATATTAACAGTTCTCTAGGAATGCAGGACAAGACTTTACAGTTAGGCTGAGTCTAATGACAATTAGATGAAATTGTACCAGTACAGTTTAAATCATTGGGGGTTATTTACTAAACCTGCACTGTGCAAAATCTGGTTCAGGTCTGCATAGAAACCAATCAGCTTCCAGGTTTTATTGTCAAAGCTTAATTGAACAAACTGAAATTAGAAGCTGATTGACTACAATACACAGCTGCACCAGATTCTGAGTATACCGGTTTTAGTAAATCTCCCCCCTATTTCAGTTTCCTAAACAAAAAATATAACTAATTTGAATTTGCACATACAGCCTGTTTTACTAAGGTTATAGGCTTGCTTGGCTAACTGTTGACCCCTGGAGATGCTGTAAAAATGCCCTACCTTAATGTGCATAACCAAAATAGGTGGCAAAAGCCCAGTGCAGAGGACAAGTCACTTCTCTGCAGGGTTCCCCTACTGCCAGAAGTAAGTAGCAATCACTGAGCTATTGATATCATGTTATCTGCACCACATCCCTAAATGTATGAATCTGTATAATAGTTTGGTCCTTTTGCACCTCCTGTGGTCATACATGATTCTTCTACTTGGTATTAAAATTTCAAACCTTATCTTCCTCTTAGTAAAGAGGTTTAATAAAAATTTGAAGGGTTAGTATGATCTGACCAACACTGCAGATGATTAATAATGTATATTGTTATCATTATTAATTAATTTTTGTTTAACATGTTACTATCAAGTTGTTGATTGCTGTTCTGTTTCCTCATCACAGTATTAAAGTTTCAGCAGTTGTATTCCACTGAAGAATCCACATTGGGCAACACATGTTGGGACTATCTATCATTATACTACCACAAAAATGAGGTCTACAAGACTATATCTATTCACAATGCTAATTTTTATTTTGTAATATTTTAATCACGTAATTAAACAATTGGCCGATCACCCACTCCCTGCTCTGCCACCTGTTTAATGACACCCTCTTTCATGGCTGGCCTTAATTTTGTGGTCATGACAACATTTCTCCAATCCAGAGCTACTCTCAAGAAGCTTTATACAACAATGAGCTAAGTAGTCAGGTAGCCACTAATTAAATTTCTCTGTTTGCCAGTTTTCCCTGTGAGTTCTATTCCTGGTTCCTATAAAGATTAGATATTAATTTTGCATTACAGGTATGCAGTCTAGCTGTGTAACGAGTAAAAATATATGGATTTTCTTTTGTGTGTGTAATTAGCACAGTATTCAATCAAAAAAACTCATGCTCCTTGAGCAGCATTGTTAATTTGAGCACTTTTGCAGGGTGCGTTTCCATTTGAGGCATAAAAATCAAATCTTCAATTGGACTTTAAAGCTTAAGCAGTTACTGTAAATGTTCTTCACGGTAAGCGTACAAGCATTTTATAGCCTAACCACATAAAAGAAACCTAAACTATTATATTTACCAACAGCAGAGCTCTCATTAATAGTACCACCCATGCTTACACTAGTTCCAACAATCTGTTTTATGGAACAACCATTAATATACCATCTAAAACATCAATTATGGAATAAAAAAGCCTATTTTGGTATAAAGAAACATAAGTGTTACCTAACTGGAATTTAAAGAAGAAAAGAACAATATATCTAATTTCTGCTATTAAAACATACTGTACCATCAAATATCACCGAGTACCCAGCTGTGTTACAAGTGCTGGCAGAAAGTATATCATAAGGCATTTTTTTTCTTCTGTTTGTATCTGGTTTGTCTTGGTGCATTTTTGTTTATTCAAGTATAATCTTAGTCATTTGGCTGTGAGCAGATGTAGATGGCAGAATAATCAAATGCTTAATGCCTACAGGAATGATATATGCAAGTTCATTACATGCCTTGTTTACCAAGCCAATTATTTATCAAAGCACATCATTTCCACATTTCAAATAGATGGAGAAACATTAGCCTTCTAATTCATACCACCTTTCTTTTAGAGGCTAATAATAGCATTCATACTCTTGTAAAACTTTTCCATATTGGTAATAATTCTTGCTTTATACCAATATTGATGCATGCCAATTGGAAAATGACAATAAATAGGAGTGTATATCATTAATAAAGAAACAGTTGTAGCTGTTATTTTTAATTAAATATGCAAGATAGCATGCATTTGTACCATTTGTATGGTACATACATCTGTACGTTGAAGTTAAAAAAAATAGATTTAGATTATGTAATATTAATTCAGAGTAAAAAGTTCATTATTTTTATGTTTTGGAAAATAAAATGGCAAAAAAGAACTCTTTGCATGAGGTATGAATTACACTGAATATCACCAGTATCACATAGGTTGAAATTGTGTTTTGGGTTCATAATGAGCAACAAAATTGATTTCCTGAATCCAGTTCGCTGAGACCAACATTCAATGTGCTTTGCTAAATGCTGAATTAAGAGTTTTTGTTAACACTTCTAAAAACAAAACATTCACTTAGCCTTGAACACATTGTGCTAGAAGGGATACGTAAAATGGCAGAGTGGGGTCAACGCATGTTGAAGCGCACAGTGCTCAGAAGTCGCCAACTGTCTGCATAGTCAATAGCTAAAGATCTCCAAACTTTGTGTGGCCTTCAGATTAGCACAACAGTGCGTAGAGAGCTTCATGGAATGGGTTTCCATGGCTGAGCAGCAGCATCCAAGCCTTACATCACCAAGTGAAATGCAAAGCGTCAGATGGAGTGGTGTAAAGCACGCCACTACTGGATTCTAGAGCAGTGGAGACGTGTTCTCTGGAGTGATGAATCATGCTTCTCTGTCTGGCAATCCAATGGACATGTCTGGGTTTGGCGGTTGCCAGGAGAACGGTACTTGCCTGACTGCATTGTGCCAAGAGTAAAGTTTGGTGGAGGGGAGATTATGTTGTGGCATTGTTTTTCAGGGGTTGGGCTTGGCCCCTTACTTCCAGTGAAGGGAACTCTTAAGGCATCAGCATACCAAGATATTTTGGACAATTTCATGCCCCCAACTTTGTTTGGGGGTGTCCCCTTCCTGTTCCAGCATGATTGTGCACCAATGCACAAAGCAAGGCCCATAAAGGCCTGGATTAGCGAGTATGGAGTGGAAGAATTTGATTCGCCTGCACAGAGTCCTGTCCTCAACCCAACAGAACACCTTTGGGATGAATTAGTGCGGAGACTGCGAGCCAGGCCTTCTCATCTGACATCAGTGCCTGACCTCACAAATGCGCTTCTGGAAAAATGGTCAAAGATTCCCATAGACACACTCCTAAACATTGTGGACATCCTTCCCAGAAGAGTTGAAGCTGTTATAGCTGCAAAGGGTGGGCCAGCTCAATATTGAACCCTACGGACTAAGACTGGGATGCCATTAATGTTCATGTGCGTGTAAAGGCAGGCGTCCCAATACTTTTGGCAATATAGTGTATATATAAAGGATCAATTTGCATTTCTATCTGCAGCCTTGGCACTATTCCCAGCCTTTAAAAAAAATCTCAGGGCTCAAACAGCTTTTCATCACTTTATCTAAATAGAAGTCTTATCATTGACCTGAAAGCTCATAAGTCATATAGAGCTCACGTGGAAATCATCTTTAGTGAAAACAAGGACAGTCTTAATTCCATCATTTAGCACTGATACACAGCTCTTTGCTACAATATTAAACACCATCCTGTGATTATTAGTGCATTAGCAGTGTCCTTTTTTTGTACTGGTGATGAAAAAGGCACTTAGCTGGGAACTGTCTTTGACTTTGATAACTTCCTTATGATTTCATTGATAATACATATCTACACAGGGAATTGTTGACATACTTACCAATGGCACTTGCCCACTCATGTCCTTCTTACCACTCAAGTAATTTGCTTACAGGTTCTTTTATATTATTATTGTTACCCTGAATGAAGTAACAATCCCACAGTTGTAAATACTGCATGTCCATTTACTTTCCAAAAGACACGGCTTGACATGCTGGGACATAAAACTGTACACTGTAAGATTCTGTAATGCATACCCAATTCCTGTTATTTTCTTATAATCACCTTGTGTACAACCAGCCTATTGGGTTTTTCCCAAATGATTTCCCCAACCACCATAAATGTGTGGATGGGGAAATTGGATTTGAATGAAAATTGGGTTGAATGAAAAAATGAATAATGCTTGGCTGACCTTACTCCCAATTAGCCCTGCCATTGCTGATCAGTTGATTACAAGTGCCTCTTGTGACAAACATGGTGGCCGAACCCTGCCCTTCTCACCAGCTCGTGACAAAGGACCAGCCAATCCCACACCATGCTGTCACTTACGTAGCAATGCCATTTTCAGCTGCACCTGGCACAAAGATTTTTCAGCTCGCTGGGCCACAATCTAGGTGCCAGCAGCCTGAGAGAGATTGTCACTGGGTCAAGTTAATTAAGCAATTAACTCTTTATGCTACCACCACCTTTTGACTGAGCAATCAACAAATATCTTAGCAATAACAAATATGAAAAATAAACATTTGTACACACACCATCACTACAGACAGGTATATTCAGAGGATTATATTACAGTAGCACTCTTCAAGAGACAGGGATTCTTTTAGTTTGCAAGAAAAGCCTTAGGGACAGTTTAACACTTTTCAACATAGGGTTTAATGATGAAAAGATCAAAATGGTGCAAATAAAGTTTTTACAGAAAAAAATATGTTACAAAGAAATAAAGAGAACAATAAAGCAACAAAGGATTGAGTAGAAAATGAAGAATACTTGCAGAGTCCTTTGTTTTAGCAGAGTTCAATTGTCCAAGCAAAAATGGTGCCGTGGCTCTTTCAAGTCCAGTTAGGTGTTCCTTATTTGACGTTAAAATGAGAGCTTGACAACAGGTCCTGCCATTCCCTTTTTTTGTGGCATCAAAGGGGTGTTTACAAAGACCATCAGACCAATCATCCAATTTAAGGGGTGGGTGCTGGGAGGTCACCACGTTTATGATCAAGCCCCAAATACAGTTTCTTATATACTGATATTTCTGAATACCTACCGTTTACAGTCTGCTACCCTGCAGATTATTGTCCAGCATGAAATTAGCTTCAAAATGGATATAGAAATGGCAGGTCTCATATATTTATTTCTCATAGGAGAGGTGTGGAAGCCTAATCCACTCTGGTACCTCTTAGCATAGGGAAGTTTGGGTTCTAAATGCTACCCAATAACCGTGAGAGGTAAATATGTCTATACCTCGGCTGTGCTGTAATGATTTCATGAGTTATGGAATATGCTGAAGTTTTAGAGTCTTGACTGATAAACCTTCTAACAGAAATGTGGATTGGCTATTTCCTCCAGCTGAGCTATTTACAACAGTGTATCTGTTAGCTCTCCGGATTGGTCAAGCTTGGGAGGGTGACAGTTTTATTAGGATTTCTAGACAGAAATTGTGAATTAGGTAATGAAGAGGCCTGTGCGTCTGATTGATAACAAGGTCCTGGTATCAGTTAACAGTTTGTGTATTGTATAAACTAAAGGACAGAGGGGGGGGAGGTCACTGAGCTATGCCATTTTATGACAAGATGACATAAGGGACTTGAGACATGACAAAATGACTGCTACACACACAGTTATCTGTGTGCCCAATACATAGGACCATTACACCTCAATATTGGATTCTCCTGCTGGAAGGTCTCTTAATTCATCTCTAGCAAGGCATACTGTATCTCTTTCTGTAGCTTTCTCTGACTTGAGACTAAACACTCAACCATGTCATTGTAATCTACTATGGGTTGCCTACAAATTTAGCCACAAGTCTATCTCTGCTTAATCCAGCAAATCACTAAAAGTTGCTTGAAGCATTTTTGCTTTGTGCTAATATCTTTTGCAACTTGCTACTGCGGAAATCACTCAAGCAGGAGCTGCTCTGATTGGCTCTTGTTTGTAGGCTACATGGGGTTGATTTATGAAACCTAGGAAAGTGCAAAAATTTGGTGCACCTGTGCATGGTATGCTTCTTCAGTTAAAGTGTTACTAAACCCAGGGCCCTGCATTCACTATATCTGGCCTCCCACAGTACACACAACATGGAAGTGCAATTATTTTAGTAAATATAAACTGCTAAATACCTTTTCTCATCATCAGCTACAGCAGTCTTGTGACTTCTATCAGTGTCCAGCTGAGCACTGGTTAAAGCTTGTAGGAGGAGTTTTCATTCTGCTCTACGAAGATGAAGAACCCCTGGCCCTCTGTCTGGACAGTGCTGATTTGGCCTGTGCTGATGATATGCACTCTCCCAAGAAAAAAAAACCGCTCTAGCAATACACACTAAACTGAGCATGTGCAGAGTGACGCCACACAATATGCCTTATCAGGAGATAAAAGGGAGACACTGGAAGAAGGGTAGGATCAGAGAAGACAGGATAAAAAAGCGTTTTTACACAATGCAGAGGATTAACCCCTTAGGTTCCACAGTGAGTATAACAAACATGCTTTACTGCATATACAGGCTGATTTTATTGTTGTGGGTTTAGTAACACTTTAAGCTTTGATGAAAAAAAACTGGAAGCTGATTGGTTTCTATGCAGAGCTGCACCAGATTTCCCCCTCTCCAGTTTTAGTGACTCAACCCCTATTTGAAAGCAAACGAATTGTCCTGTCCTCATGCAGAATTCTGCTTGGACAGCTTCATATACTGTATTTATTGTATCCTCAATGTTTTTGTCTCTCGCAGGATCACAAATTTAATCTCTCTTTTTCTAGTTAATTTTCTTGGCCTTCTACCTTTTCTAGTTTTTATCTATGTTTTTTCATTTATAATATATTTGACATCATTGTGTGACAGAGCTCTTGAATCATGTGGACCTCTGAAAACCAGCTATCCACGTTTACTCACTCATCACCATAATTATTGCTTACCAGCTTTGTAAAAAAACTGATTTATGTGAAATTTGAAGTCAGTTTAATAATATATATATATATATATATATATTTGTTTACATTAAATATACATTTAATACAGATAATTTAGTAATGAAATTCAGTAATGCTATTGTGTACTTTTAAAATTAGTAATTTATTTATTTCAGGTACTTATATAGCTCTGTCAGTTTACGCAGCGCTTTCCATACATATATTGTACATTCACATCAGTCCCTAACCCTCAAGGAGCGTACAATCTAAAGTCCCTAACTCACATTCATACATACACATACTAGGGCCAATTTAGACAGGATCCAATTAACCTACCAGCATGTCTTTGGAGTGTGGGAGGAAACTGGAGCACCCGGAGGAAACCCACGCAGTCACAGGGAGAACACGCAAACTCCAGGCAGGTGGTTGGGATTCGAACCAGTGACCCTAGTACTGCCAGGCGGATGAGCTAACAATTTAACCACTGTGCTGCCCAGTAATGGCTAGAAATTCCATATTCTGTTTACACAAAATGTCTTCACAAAAAATATATAATTTCTGCTACGTAAGAGTAATGTTGAAGTTTGTTTTAAAATTTGTAATTACTTTTGAAGTTTGTGTGTGAAGATACAGCAGATGTTCTTTTAACAGTTTCCCCTTCTAGCTCCATAGCCTACTGCTGAGAGTGCCTGAGGATTCTTCCTGAAGTTGCAGGTCCATTATCAAATTCTAACAGGAGGTGATGGTAGAAGACTACAAAAGGAACTTCATGCTACTGGGTCGTCACATCACAGGTATGAAGATAAATATTATTTTATACTCCTATTAAAGAAAATTAGTTTTAGCTAGGTGTCTTTGTAAGCCTAGACATAAGAAATAATGGTTTAGGTCATGTATAGGTGGTTAGAAATAAAAGAATAATTTCATGTGAAGTTCGAATTGACGGCTACTCAGTATTAAATAGCTCCATCTCATGACGTCCAGTCGGGCTGTACTGTATGTGGAATTCTCACAGTACCAATGAAGAGATACTTACTAGGTGAAAAAGTTTATTTAGGATGACATAGTGGCTAGACAGTCTACTTCTTAGATTTGAAAGTGCAAAGGGAAGCACTGACAACTGCTGAGAGAGGTGATATCTGAGGTCAAACAACACCTGAAAGGGAATCATAAGTGATCTCATATGGAAATCATAAGTATGTGTAAGAGGCAGGATATCAATTATATAGGCTCAAGTGGCCAGAGTTCATTTGGCTGTCGCTTTGTGACTTTTAAATCTGAGCACTATTTGTAATTAGCCAGCGTCCCTTTGGTTACAGGCAGCGACACAAGCATAAGTCTCACTACTTGGCTGCATGCCTGTTCAACAGACGCACAACAAAAGGGTTTCATTAGGATTGTAAAACAAACAAAGATCTCATTGGCTCCATTTAAGTCCTGCAGATGGGGATCAGGGCATCTGACATTTTACAAAAGACAGAATGTTTTCATGAGTTAAAATAACAGAAATGTTGGAGTGGCCCAATTAGTTCAGTTTTCTACTTTATAATAGCATCTTAAGTCTCTGTTTGTTACATAAATGATCAGGTCACTTTAGCCTGCAACATGTAATCTTTTGATGTGGAATTTTAACTGCTGAGCCCTTTGAGTATCATTGCTTAAAAGAAAAATGCCAGTCCAGTTAAACATCATGATAATGTTTAAAAATAAACAGCTGTTGAACTTAATAATTATATCCTATGGACACATTAACCTACTCTCCTTTCAATGGTAAATATGTAGTGGCAGTTCTCCAGTACCCTCGTAAACTAAGGAGGTGATTTATGAAATTATTTTCACATAATCCAGTAAATCTATGTTCCCTTCAAATACTTTACCCTGTGAACCAGTTAAAATGTCCTAGTGTCCTCTGATAACCCTTGAGCCTTTGCCATTTGTTGGCTGTTACCCAGCACTGTAGCTCTGGTCTCTGTGGTGCACACCAGCACCCTAATCAAGAATGATTAAATAGACTGCTGAACATACAGCCTATGGCTGGCCATACACTATACAATTTCTTCCAATTTTCTGTTCAGTTTCTTCCCAATTTCCATTAGATTTACCTTCAACTATGTAGCACAAGGGCCTGCCTAATTGGATACAATTGAAAGTGTTGTTTAGGTTTGACCTCATATTAAATGGTTTTTGGTAAATCTAAAGCAAATTTCTCAAGAAAATTGTATAATGTATGGCCAGCCTTAGTTTGTTTAACAGGTTAGGCTGGCCATACACTATACAATTTTTATTACAATTTACTGTCCAATTTCTGCCCAATTTCCTTTAGATTTACCTTCAACTATGTACTGCAAGGGCCTACGGCTGGCAATACATTGTACAATTTTCTTGAGAATTTTTCTTTAAATTTACCAAAAATCAAAACAACACTTAAAACCTAACAACACTTTCAATTGTACCCAAATAGGCAGGCCCTAGCACTACATAGTTGAAGGTAAATCTAAAGGAAATTGGGCAGAAAATTGTAAGAGCATTGTATAGTGTATGGCCAGCCTTATGCAGGCCATACTTGGGTCGAATTCCGAATGAATTTTCTTTAGGAAATCAGAAATGTTGTGCATTTTGTAATCTGATGGTGCCACCGTTGATTCCAAAATGCAACCAGCCAAGCCTTCAATGTCATCCAATGTTGCTACAGAAAATAATTTTCATGGCCAAGAATTTTCTTTTCTTTCCAGGCCACAGCTCACAGTCATTTCTTTTTTGTTCATATTTTCTGCACAATTCTCCATCAATGATTCGAAATTCAATCGTTATTCACAACATTTCCAACATGCCTGATCACTCAGATTTGATGGTCACATGAAAATCATCTGTTTCTGTGACCCACTAATGGTGTGAAATTCAAACGAAAATTCTTAGAAAAGATTTTCAAAAGAAAATTATTTCGGAATTCAACCCATGTATTGCCAGCTTTAGGCTGGCCATACATTATACAATTTTCTTGAGAATTTTGCGCTAGATTTACCAAAAACCATATAATATGAGTTCAAATCTAAACAACACATTCAATTGTATCCAATTAGCCAAGCCCTTGCACTACATAGTTGAAGGTAAATCTAAAGGAAATTGGGCATAAATTGGACAGAAAATTGTATAGTGCATGGCCAGTCTAATAATGGCCATACATTGTACAATATTCTTGAGAATTTTGCTTTACCATATAATACAAGGTCAAACCTAAACAACACTTTCAATTGTATCCATTTAGGCGGGCCCTTGCACTTCATAGTTGAAGGTAAATCTAAAGGAAATTAGGCAGAAAATTGTAAGAAAATTGTAGTGTATGGCCAGCCTAAGTCTGCTTTCTCATGCACTAGATCTGTGTTTCTCAACCTTTTTTTTCAGTCAAGGCACCCTATGGACAGTTCCGAGGCACCCTTTAAAATTAAGGACAGTCTTGAGGCACCCCATTTTAGAATAAGGGGCCTCAAGACTGTCCATAATTTTAAAAGGGCACCCCTTTCTAAAATGTGAAAAACTGTTCTAATAGTTTTATATAATGCAGCAACATCGTCACATGTAGGACACCCAACATTAGAGGTGATTTATTTTTCCAAAGCAAATACACTTTTGCACACTGGTACTGAGTAGTGTTCCAGTGTTTGTGATGGAGAGGGGCAGGGAGGGGTCAAACAAGGATGCTGTGCAGGCAGCTAACATCCTCCTTGTCAACTGATGATGTCATTGGATGTCAGGACACCAATGGCTAGAAGGTTGTAATGGTGCATAATGAAAACCTGTGACTTTGTGTAACTAAAAGGTAGGTTTGTTCCACCTGCTGGCTTTTTTAGACATTGTGTCAAGGCACCCCTGAAGAAACCTCAAGGCACCCTGCTTGAGAAAGTCTGCCCTAGATAGAATACAACCCATAAAAGTTACATGCCGAAATATGTGCAAATAGCGACTTTGCACAAAGAAGTATTTACACAATAACTTTCCTAGGGTCTTGCGAAAATAAATGTCATAGGGCCACACTTTAAGATACTTAATAAAAAGGTATCTAGTATCCAAGTAGAAGCTTAGCTTAGAAATTTCAAATCACAACATTATTTTAACCATTTCCATACCGGGAACTTTTACCCCCTTCCTGCCCAGGCCATTTTTCAGGTTTCAGCGCTCTCACACTTTGAATGACAACTGTGCAGTCATACAACGTAGTACCCAAACTAAAATTTTATCATTTTCTTCACACTAGAGCTTTCTTTTGGTGGTATTAATCACCACTGGGGTTTTTATTTTTTGCTAAATTAACAAAAAAAGACCAAAACTTTTGACAAAAAAAACATGTTTTTCTTTGTTTCTTTTATAAAAGTTTGCAAATATATAATTGTTCTTCATAAATTTAGGCCAAAATGTATTCTGCTACATTCTTTGGTGAAAATAACCCAAATTAGGATGTATTTTTTAGTTTGTAGGAAAGTCACAAACTATGGTATAGATCTGAAAATTGATCAATCCTGAAGTACTGACGGCCAATCTAATTTCTTGAGGTCCAAGAATGTCAGAACAGTAGAGATATCCCCCAAATGACCCCTTTTTGCAAAGTAGACAGTCCGACATACTTCATAAGAGGCATGGCGAGTTTTTTTAAGCTGTATTTTGTCTGTCATAATTTTTCAGAAAATGAAAAAATTAAAAAAATTATTTTCACAATTTTGTTTTTACATACTGTCACCAGTGCAGTACAGCGTTATCATATAACTGGCATGGTGGTAATCAGGGACACTGACTGGTGACAGTATGAAAAAAAAAAAATATATATATATATATATATATATATATATATATATAATTTTTTTTTTTAATTATTTTTAATTTTTTATTAAATTTTTTTTCTTTTTTTTAAGATTTTTTTTTTCATATTTCACTTTGACCAAAGTAGTACAATGTTACCATAGAAACATTGTACTACTTTGGGGAAGTGATCAGTATTTTTTTTTTTTTTTTTACACAATTTGCTTATAGCAAAGAATTACTTTGCTGTAAGCAAGCATTTACCTGAATGACATTGATTCATTCAGGGCTTTTTTTTTTTTGTGCTTAGCTGTGATTTGGCCACGGCTAATCACATGACACAGCTGGGCTGTGATTGTCCCAGCTTGTGCATATGATCGCTGTGACCATTCACAGCTAGGCACACTAGTATACAATGGATGGCATGAATGAAGCCATCCATTGTATACAACTGTCATGTGACCTGCTGTGATTGGTCACAGCAGGTCACATGGTACCGGCAACGGGGCCGGTACTCAGATCTGTCATCGGCCGTGTCTGAGGTACACGGCCGGTGACAGATCGTGCCGCTGCGCGGCTCTACAGGCACTCAAAATGCGCATGCCCCGGAGGACGCCATATGGCGCCCACCCGGAACGCTGAGGGATTTTGCCGGCTGCCATTCGGCCATTGGCCGGGCGGAAAGAGGTTAAGTAGAAAAATAAATGCATTTTTTCCAATGGATAAAAAAATATTCCGACCAAGTTCCCAAGCTAGGCAAGCTAGTTAATATGGATGCAGGCTACTAGTTATTACAGGCTGCAGAGAGCCTGCTGCTTGCATACAGTTTATGTTTAGTAAACTTGCAGTAATAAATAGATCAGAATGGCACAAGGACAACAAAGCTAGTGGTTGTGATCAAGGGGCATACCTGCTCTGCTGTCTGTGTCCCTCACTTTATTATTATTATATTATACAGTATTTATAAAGCGCCAATAGTTCACTCAGCGCTGTACATTACAAAGGGGGACAGAACATGTGACAGAACAATACCAATACAATGCAAAACATGAGGGGATCGAGGGCCCTGCTCTTTTGAGCTTACAATCTAGAAGGGATGGGGCAGTGGTACAGGAGGAGATAGCTGTGGGGGATGGAGTGGTAGGAAGAGTGGAGGAGGTCAGCAAGTTAGCAGGGGGTGAGGTAGGCTTCCCTGAAGAGATGGGTTTTCAGGGTGCGCCTAAAGGAGAGGAGAGTAGGTGATAATCTGATGGGTTGGGGCAGGGAGTTCCAGAGGATGGGTGACACCCTGGAGAAGTCCTGGAGGCGGGCATGGGAGGAGGAGACCAGGGAACTAGAGAGAAGGAGGTCTTGTGAGGAGCGGAGTGTGCGTGCTGGGCGGTACTTGGATATTAGGTCAGTGATGTAGTTCGGGGCAGTATGGTGGACAGCTTTGTACGTCAGTGTTAGGATTTTAAATTTGATCCGTTGCGCAATCGGAAGCCAGTGGAGGGATTGGCAGAGGGGGGTGGCGGAAATGGAGCGGTTGGAAAGGTGAATGAGTCTGGCAGCCGTATTCAGGATCGACTGAAGCGGGGATAGCCAGCGGCGAGGCAGGCCAGTGAGGAGGGAGTTGCAGTAGTCGAAGTTTAGATTTCAGCAGATCACTTGAAGTTTAGATTTCAGCAGATCACTTTCACACTCATACCTAAAAACACTGCAAAGATTACAGTTTCCCTTGAACACTGTTAGAAGGCATTACAGTTGTATCAGCTGCTACAACTTCAAACACCTAATATTTATTATTAATACAACATACATTGGGGCTTTGGATTTTTTCAGTGTTACTAGTCTGAAATGTTTGTAGATATTCTGGATTGTTTTCCTCACTAGTAACACAGGTACAACACCTCCTGCGCTCGGGGACCTAGATCAGTAGAGGACCAATGGACCAATATAAAGTATGATATATGAAAGTTCCTCCAGGACCGATCAAAGGTTGTGCAGCTCTAATGCGAAGCTGGGGAAGCTCGATATAGACTGTAGTAGAGAACAAAAAACAGAGCGCACCAACCTTGCGCAGTACCTCAGTAAATAATTTGTAGATTTATTGATATAGGAAATATACTCACAAGAGTAGCAATATAACAAGCATATAAAATCCCAGAGACGAGTCATTGGGGTCATTAGGGTGGTCCCTTCTTTACCAGAGCATTTTATATGCTTGTTAGAGTGCTACTCTGGTGAGTATATTTCCTATATCAATAAATCTATGAATTGTTTACTGAGGTAATGCGCTCTGTTTTTTGTTTTCTACTACAGTCTATTGTTTTCCTCACTATAAAAACCTATATGCTTTGCTGTCTGGTTTATTTTTAAAATGAAAAATATATTTGTGCTGTTCTGCTTATTGGTTTTCATAATAGAGAGGAATAAGAACATGAAAGTGTAACTAGAGCCAACAATTTTTTTTTTAATTGGGGAAAAGTTAGGATTCTTGTAAGGTTTGCCTGTTGTCCCGTTCACCATTAGAGAGATTTTACCTCACTTCCTGTTCTGCAGACATCCTTTTACCAGACAGGAAGTGAGGAAAAGTGAGGAAACAAGCAATAACAAAGTGATAAATGTTCTGACATTCAGGATCCTATTTAGCATAAAAAATACTTTTTTCTTTGCTGTTCTTGGAGAGTTCTCCTCACTTCCTGTCTGCAAAAAGAATGGTCCTGGGACAGTAAAGGAAGTCACAGACAACAGTAAAACCCAACATAACCACATGATTCAACATTAAAAATAAACCTCAATGTGCTATTTGGTGTGTTCTGTATCACATGCATTGCACAGCATAATCCATATATTATTAACCACTTGCCTTCCAGAGGAATTACCCCCCTTCCTGACCAGGCCATTTTTACGATACAGCGCTGCGTTACTTTAACAATTGCGCGGTCATGCAACACTGTACATAAATTATATTTATGTCCTTTTATCCCACAAATAGAGCTTTCTTTCAGTGGCATTTGATCACCTGTGCACTTTTTATTTTTTGCACTATAAACAGAAAAGACCAACAATTTTGGAAAAAAAAAAACCAAATATTTTTTACTTTTTGCTATAAAACATGTCCAGTAAAAAAATTTAAAAATCTAATTTCATCATAAATTTAGGCCAAATGTATTCTGCTACATGTCTAGTATGTATATGTATGAATGTGAGTTAGGGACTTTAGATTGTATGCCCTTTGAGGGTTAGGGACTAATGTGAATGTACAATATATATGTAAAGCACTGCGTAAATTGACGGCGCTATATAAGTACCTGAAATAAATAAATAATTGTCTTTGCTAAAAAAAATCCCAATACATGTAAATTAATTGGTTTACGTGAAAGTTATAGCATCTGCAAATGGTAGTATATATACTGGAATTTTTTTTTTTATACTAGTAATGGTGTCAATCAGTTACTTATAGCAGGACTGAGGGACTGCGGTGGGCATTCTAACACTGGAGGGTAACTGACTAAGTGCCACTGACATCCCAATGACACTAATACAGTGATCAGTGCTAATAAAAAACCCTATCACTATACTAATGGTACTGGGCAGGAAGGGGTTAACATCTGGGGCAATCAAAGGGTTAACTGTGTGCTGTGTGTGTTTTACTAGGGAAAAGTGCAGAGAGATACCTAGCAGTATGTCCTTGCTGACAGGAGAGAGACCTGTGTTGTTTATGCACAGGTCTCTCCCCTGTCAGTATTACTCGGCGATCGCCGGGTGTCGCCGGGGAATCTACAGTCAGGACCCAGTAATTGATATCTGTAGTTGCCAATGGCGGCACATGCACCTGCGCGCACCCCCTATCCAGAAATGCTATAGGGCAGAGGGGAAGCAGTTAAAGTAACACTAAAGGCTCATTTTTATTTTTAAATAACAAACATGTTATACTTACCTGCTTCTGCAGTGGTTTTGCACAGAGAAGCCCCATACTTCTATTCTCCGGTCTTCCGCTGGTGCTCCTGGCCCCTTCCCTTTGCTGAGTGCGAGCATTGCAAGCTTCTTGCTCTGGGGCACTCATGCGTGCCCTCTCCCAAGCAAGCCCCGTGTGTCCATAAGACTCACAGAGTATGGCTTGGCCCTGCCCCCCACGCTCCCTCCTCACTGGTTGTGATTGCCATTGGCTCCCGCTGTTGTACCTCAGCCATTGATGAGGGAGAGACCCGGGAGAGCTGCTTCTCCCGCACACATTGCTGGATCCAAAGCAGTGTGCCCAAGCTGACAGGAAGAACTGTTAGTAAACAAAACAGTGCTCCTACCTGTCAGAGATGCTCAATAATCACAAGGTGCCAGCGAGTAATCACCGGCCGGGACCTAGTGATTAACAGCTGCAAATGGCAGTGCAGGGTAGGGTGTGCGTGTGGCCCGCATGTGCCCCCTACCTGGAAATGCAAAATCACATATATATGTGATTTTGCGCACCCGTGCCGCCCTGTAGCAGTATTTCTGCTATAGGGCGGCGGGAGCGGGTAAATAACAATATTGTTTTCATATATTGTATGTTTGACACCAATTGAACTTCAATAACAATATTGTTTCCATGTACTGCACGTTCACGCCTGATGATGTGTGAACATATGAAATCTGGGACTGTGAAGAGAAATAGGTTTCCAGAAAATATATCCAGTGCTATGGTTTGCAACCTGAACTGTAAATAATACATGTCATTGCTGCAACTCCCTTTTCTCTAAGTTTTTATATTACAACCATATATTCACAGTGTTCCAAAACTGTGAACTTTTCATGCCTTAAGTCGTATATCATATCATACATTATAGATGTGCAAGGATGTGTAGAGATGCCACTTGAGCTTGGTAAAGGTAGAAGCATTTCAGGTTTTGCCTTGTTTTCTTTTGTCTACACTTTTTTTATATCTGCCTTCAAGAATGGACAGAAAACTGGTATCAAAGAAGCATACTCTTTTTTATTTCATATGTGATGCATAGAGCTGTAAAATGTACTATCCAAGAGCTGACAGTATGCACCAAGGTCACGTAATCAGTTCCTCCTACTGTGGAATACTATGCACACTTGTTTCTTGCCTCCAGTATTTAAAGGGAATGTGTAGTATTTCTGTATACTGTATATTTACTGTCTTCATTATGTTCAGAACTAAAAATGTATTTAAAATATGCACTTTTTTTATTCAAGTGACTATGCAATTACATATGCATATTTAATATTTGCCCACTGATGGCCAGCAAATGGTGCCCTTGGTTTTTTTTTATATGATCATTCAGCTGATGCTGAATCTTAATGCTTAACTCCAATCACATTTCTTCCTGTTGTTAATTTTGTGTCCGTGTCCGTGACCCCAATGAGTAGATTTTATCTCACTTTCTGTCCCTGTGACACCCATACAAATAATGTGAATATACAGAAAGCAATAAGAACATTGTCAAAGTTACAGCGCTTCTCTAATATGCTATAAATGTCTTTGTATTTGACCCATTGTAGAGAATTCCTATGATTTCCTCTCTTGATAGCAAGTGATAGAAAATCTCAACAATAAGTGCACAGCAGGGGCAGACTGACAACTCATGGGGCCCACGGGCAATAGAGGGGCCCCTGTATCCTTGCTCAAACTCAAAAAAGCCTATGAAAAAGGTACCAGGGGCATCTCATGGGGCCCCCTACAGACCCTGGGCCCTCGGGCAGTGCCCGAGTTTCCAAATGGTCAGTGCGCCCCTGGTGCACAGTTGAAAAATCTAAAACAGAGGCACTATCTTATTTCTTGTTGGATAGAGTGGGGTACGCTGCATTCAAAATGAAATACACTTTTTGGCTGGAGTAGGCCCATACCCTGCTGATTCAACACACTGCTGAATGTGTCAGAGCAGTGATTTTTCCACCCTATTTCCCCCTTCTCTCCGTGTTGTCCTGTTTAGACAGGGAAGTATGAAAAATTGTGCCTGCAGGCAGTGGGTAAAGCTCCAGGCTCCACTTCCAATTTTTGTAGGCTGTACTTAACTATTCTACTGAAAAAAGTATGTTAACAGAGCTCAATATACACACAGTACTGGATGAGTCAAATGAGTCTTTCCCTTCTCCATTCAGACATGTTATTTATATATTCAAGCAGAATGAGAGATGCTGAAGGCAAACAGCTTCTGTTGTGTTTTCTGGTTAGAAAATTCAAACTGCTCTGCGTGAAATATGATTGCAAAACTAACAGATTTTTCACGACAAGAGAAGAAACCAGGACCAACGTAATTTTCCAAGAAATCATGTCTTTTGAGATCCTAACTCACTATCGAAGGATTTTAACAAACAACCACCCAGTCTTGTTGGCCTGGTACTGCATTTATGGGTGCTAAACATTTACAAAGTATAGCTTTTTTCTCCTTTTATCTAAGACTCTACTGCTTGTGCTTTCAATGGTGCCACTCCCTTCCAAACAGCAAGTGAGTTACTATGTGACCTTGCAAGGCAAATTACATTTTATATCCCCACAAGTGCCTGATGAGAGGCATGGAGTTACATAGACTAGAGATGCTATTCTAAAACAGTGAATCCATTTTCCCTCTAAATCAAGTTATTGCCATTCCTAATTTCATTCTTGCCTCTGGGCTTCCTTATAAACAGCTGAGAAGAAGACACATGCGTGCAGATGAAACATGTGCATCCTATCAGGCAAGTTATCTCTAGATAACTAGAGAAATGTCTATATTAAAAAGTACTTCAGTTTTCTGATTCTCATCCGCAACTGTTTTGTGTTGCGGCTGTATAAATAATTATGGCAAAGATAAAAAAAATAGCCAAAACTACAAAAATTATAACTAGTGGTGATCTACTTACAATATAACTAGGCCTTTTGCTTTAGGAAGTTCTGTTTTAGCATAACCCACAGCAAGATTTGTATTTATTTAGTTTTGGATAGTCGGGGAAGAGTTAAAATATGTCAGGTTTTTATTTAGGTCTGTGCCCCAAATCATGAGATTTTCCCTCACTTTTTGTTCTTAGGACCCCCACCCAGGAAATTATAGTCATCAAAACAGAAAGACACAGACAGCAATAAAACATGGTCAAAAATTCTAACCCCTTGTTAACACAGCTACAAATATATTTTTGCTTTTTTTCAGTGTCTACGCTGAACTGATTTTCCATCACTTCCTGTCCTTACAGGAAGTCATAGGAAGTTTTTCAGCTGCAAAATAGATAACATAAAAAAAAAAAAGGTTAGGCCTGGTTCATATCTATGCAGGGGGTTGCAGGTGCAGGAATTGCAGCAATTCCTCACACTCCGCAACCGCCTACAGTCAAAATGCACTGCTGTTTGAAAATGTGCGCACCCCTACACATCTAAAAACACAGCGTGTTTTTGGGTGCAGGAACCATAGGGAAATCACATTGTGCAAAAGCACCATGCAATTTCCCGGCTCCTGCATTTTAGAGGCCTGTAAAATGAGCTAGAGGCTCCAAGCACGTAGCCTGTTCTCTGTGTTTCTGGTACAGCTGACCCTCCACCTTTTCCGGTGATGTCACTTCCGCCGGTGCGTTCCCCATTGGTGGCGCAGACTCTTCCTGGTACAGATGCCGCTGGATTGGCCTCACTAAACCTCTACACATTAGGGAGATCCCCACACTGCATTTACGGCTCTATACCATCCCAGCCAACATCCATGACGAGGCTGGCAGTACCTGCAGGACGGTAAGGAGAGGTCACCCCGTTACACATATGAGCTTGTTTATTTTTCATTCTTGAGAGTGATTTTAATCCCTCATTAATAAATACAGCTTTTACTACTGCACTTAGATAGGCACCTCCTGTTTTCTTCTTTCTTGTCTTTGCATTTTTAGAATGGTGCAGGAACCTGTTTTCTGCAGGAACTGCAGGCACAACAGCTCATTCAAATGAATAGGCTACTGTGCCTGCCTCAAACCTGCATATGTGTGAACCAGGCCAAACAGAGGCTGTAACAATCCCCACCCTTTAATTTATTATTTATTTATTTTTTCTTATGTTTCAATAGTTTTTATTGGAAGATTTTAATATAAACATAGGGTAAAACAATCAAACATGGTACAGATTACAGTTCACAGTTAGGTGTGGTGTTTTTTTTTGTTTTGTGTGATATGAGTTCTCCACCAATGGGCTAGAGAATCTATTTCTAAACCGCATCAACTTGAGAGGTATGCTCTGTTAAATATGAACTGTATAAGGAATGGGCTTATGAAGGGAGGAGAAGGAAGATGGATAAGGGGCAAGGAGGAGGTGGAGGGGAAAGGGTGCACCAGTTGTGAGTCAAGTGTCTAAGTGTTATAAAATTAGTTTATCAATCTTTAACAATACAGTTTGGGTTTTGTAGCCATCGAGATCATTGCTGTTTGAATTTGTGGTAAGAGAAGTTATTGAGTGCAGTTCTTTGTTCCATGTCACATTGGAAGTTGAGGTCTGATATATAATTTATTTTTTTCAGGAGGAAAATGTTTAAATCAGTTAAGAGTCCAGTGTTTACCACGTGTCAAGAACTGGAAGTCATGAAACAGTTGTCATGTTTTAACACATATTTACCTTCTGTGTTTCCAATGATAAATGATGAATGGGCAACGGCTCACATTTTATCTTTCATTTGTATAGAGTTGGGGACTCTCTATTCTTTTTTGTGTCTGGACATTTAATATGATTATTAAAATGTATTTACCCAGAATGAATATTATATTACACTGTTACACCATAACATTAATCTGGACACTTACAATCTTGTCAAGAAACAAGTTAGTTCAGTGAATTAGTAAACTTGCTACAAGTTCAAAATCTCTTTTCATGGGAACATTTTTTTTCTTTTTTTATATTGACTGCCTTTTTTGTTGTTTTAGCAACAGGCATCACACTTTGTTACTAAATCCTTTCTTTAGGTTGTTGATTCAATGCTCTTATAACTATAAGAGAAGATTTATGAGAGGCAGAGTATGCAGTTGGGGACAGAAACCTGAGACTGTGAGCTGGAACAGAAAAACATGGTAAAAAGATCAGGATAGTTTAGAGAATTGTCAACCACTCAAATACTATTATTACACAGAGCTCAGTGAAGATTTTTTAATTCATGTGATGTTCACTTTGTTTCCTTTTTTAACCACAGATAATCTTTTGCAATACATTTACATTCTTTGAAAAGGTGAAAAGTGTTTGGATAAAAAATAGTAAGAATTAGGTATGTAATAGAAATTGAATTTTGTCTCCATTTGGCAGTGTTTAATTGTAGTCATGTTTTATATCTCTTTATAGCATTAGTTATTACAATATTGCAACATGTATAAGTGTCAGAGAAGCAATTGGACCATTTTAGGATAGTAAGAACAGAGGTAATGTGCACACAGATTTAATCCAATCATATGTAGAGGAAATTGAAAAAATGTTATTATTCACTCAGGAGTCAGGGCTCATTCACAAGACCAACTGAGGACCTTTGCTGCCATTAGCCAGCATACAATAGTGAGACAGATCACAGGTGTTGGCCATGAAGCCTGTATGGGACAGGCTGACAGGTGCCATAGCTGTTCTGCAAGCTGTATCTAGGATGGCTCATCTGTCCCTAATTGTCCCTAATTGCATGCAACGCCTCGGATGTTTAAAGTGGAACTAAACCATCCTATCCTTTTCAAACAAGGAGGTTGCTCTCTTTATTCTGCGACTGCAATAGTGTTGCCTATGTGATCAGTACCGCTTTAAGTGCTCCCCATTCTAGTAGGTTACAGCGCTGTCCTCTTCTCCCCAAAGGTCCAGCTCCAGCATCTAAGTACAACATTCATCATAGAATGCCCATTGCCCTGTTCCAACTTGGCACTTACAGAGGACATCCTCTCTTCACTCCTGATGACCAAATGAAATGGTTGGGAATCTAGAGAAAGCTGAGTCTGTGAAGCCTGAAAAAACAGCAGTTAGGTGACCATGTGGTTTTGCCTTGCAAAGCACATATTCTCTTTAATTAAAAGACCCATTAAAGGGAAAAGGTAAAAGTTTGTGAGCACTTGACCATTGTTGGGCATCCTATTCAAAACCATGGGCTTTAATATAGAGTTGCAACCCCACTCCTTTGGGGTTATAATTGCCTTCACTCTTTTGGAAAGGATTTCAGAGTTTCTAAAAGACCCCCAAGCCATACAGTTTCTGATAGCAAATGGCGAATACAATAAAAAAGATGGTGCTACTGGTTTTGTATAATACATTTTTAATTGTGCATTTATGGGAATGATTGAAAATCACCAAACTGTAAATAAGCGACTTAGGCTAAAAATCTAGAGGATGGCTTCACACCTATGCATTGTGGTTAAGCCATATCTGTAGAGCCATGTGTGCACTTTATTAGTTTGCAAAAAAATATGCAACTTTAATAATACATTTTATTGCAACACAGTGCATTACAATGCACAGCAAAGCGTCACAATACATTGCCATGCAAGGAGCTGATTTCATAAGACTTTTAAAAAAGTTAAAAAAATAAAAAATTTAGCACTGTTCAAAACGCACACCAGTGCATGTTTTACAGGCACCATAACCTGCGCTCAGTGGTATGAATAGGCTTTTAGTGTGTCAGTGCAAGCAGTGCACCAACACGTGACGTTTGATGTAGTGCACATGTGCGTGTTATATTTGTGTGTAATTTGTATGGTGTCAGCCCTGCCCTGTTGGGGTGTAGTCCAAGATAAGAACTAGGGAGGCTATTTAAACTCCTTAAGATAACACAGTAGGTGTGCACAAAACACAGGATAGCCCCATATTTCTGCCATGATCAGCAGGTATTTTTTGTAATTATTAAACAGATATAACAAACCTATGTCAATGGTATATTTAACAGACCAAAAGGCAGCCAATAAGAGGAGTTATTTCTATAGGTTTACCTTAATTTTAAGATGAATTATCAAATAAAACACAAGCTTTTTGATTTGCTTGACAAATAACTTACAAATAAATCACGGGGCTTCTGAAATTTACAAACCAAAAAAAAATCACTCACATTTGCAAAACATCTGGGCCAAAATGCCTGACTGATTGAACTACTATTTTAAAACCTCCTAAGGAAAAAAAGCACACACTAAAATTATTAATTAGCCCACCACAAATCAGGACCACACCAAATCAAGCCATTAATTCAAGGTGTACGTAAGTACTAACAAATTCTTTAATAATGACTACTCTATCCTGTTTGAAATTTTTTTTAAAATTAAATAAAAAACTGCAATTGCAACATTACTGTTGCTAATGGAATATATTATGTTATTTTCCTCTAAATAAATGCTCAGAATACAAAGGTAATTATGCAGAAGAATGGCCATATATAATATTTATATATAAGGATTTATTGGGGTTGATTTACTATAACTGGGGAGTGCAAAATCTGGTGCAGCTCTACACAGAAACCAATCAGCTTCCAAGTTTTATTGCCAAAGCTTAATTGGACAAGCTGAAGTTAGAAGCTGATTGGCTGCCAGGCAAAGCTGCACCCCATTTTGCACTCTTCAGTTTTAGTATGTCAACCCCATTGTGTGGTTAAAGTGAACTCTGGGCTTTCACACTCCCACCCATGATGTTGGACAGTCAGCATCTGTCTTGAGAAATTATTTGGTGATTGTCTAGGATGAGTTACCTTTCTTGTTGTAAATGATTTTACCTACATCTCAATTGAACTGAAGCAGCTATTTGAGTGAGTCTTTAACACATCTTTAACATGTCTATAACATTACAGAACGAGCTCACTTGCATGAGACTAACTACTGATCCATGACCTAGATTAATGCAAACCTTGACAGACATATATATTCAGATGTTCTCTACTAATTATAGTATTTTATGTTCCCCGAAAAGAACATATAAATGTGGTCATGATCTGCAGAGGTAGTGCCACATGGTATTTTTCAGGGGCTGCACGTTGGAACTCCAGCTCAAAGTATTCTTCATGATACTGGCATATTGGTTTCACAACATACTCAATTTTTATAGTCACAAGTTATTGCATTTGATCATTCTTTAAAAAAATAAAATGCACATGAAGACATTCCTTTTTATGCACCTCTATAGTCTCTATGCTTTCCATCAACATGGAGGGAGCTAGTGGGTACATACTATGGAAATATACTCCAAGTAATTTGGAGTAAGTACTTCCCATTAGGGATGACAACAGCATTATTATCTGCAGCCCAGGAAGATGATCAGGTTGAAGTGAGACAACCAGACCAGTGACTGGGTGCAAAGGAGCTGATGACATTTTAAAGAATAGGGGGAACAGTGGCAGACACCAGACCACCGGCTGAAAAGAGGCTAACTGTGGGCTAGTGAGGGAGTTGCTCATTGAAACCCAGACATAGAAGAGGCAATCCAAATCAGAAATTTATAATTTGTATTGTTAGCAGATTTCAGCTTTAGTTTGTTACTGAGTATAACAGATTGCTCATTTATTGCAGACTATTAATAGTAAGTTGATCAGTGCATAGTCCCAGCTGTCCATATTAAACAATTTTAAGCTTTGATGTAAATCGATTAGATAGAATTCCTAACAGCTGTTGAGGAGGTTTGTTTGTTCAAATTAGTTTACATGTGAAAAGACTGATAGAACTAATTAAAAAAATGTGCATACAAATGCCATGAATGATCTTCATTGTTTCTGCTACTAATAAGTCCATGTTTTCTATTATTGTATATTGTACAAGTATGGTTTCTTCCCTCTTAGCTGTTTTGGGAACAGTTAGGTCCCCAGAGATAGTGAGCAGTGAGCGGTTATAGTGATCTTCACTTGTGACTTTGCAGACACAATTGCTGGCAGAGGAAGACATTCGTAACCCCCATCCTCTGCCAGGCTCTGATCTACAATATCATCTAATACACAATCTGGCAGAGGAAGTGGTTAAATGGAATTCCTTCTTCTGCTGACTCTTTGATAGCAATTAGCTGCTTCACCTCTATTGTGACAAGCAGCCCACCATTGTTGTACAATGGTGTATTTTTTTGTTGGGGTCCCATTAAAATGTTTACTATGGGGCCCTGTGATTTCTAGTTACACTCCTGAGCACTGCTGTCTTCAAATGCAAAAGCCAATGTTCGGCAGCAATGGCCCTCTACAAGTTTAATTTGTTCCAGAACAGACTCAAATGAAAATTGTGAGAAAAAAAATTAATAATAAAAGGATAAACTATGCACAATCTGTGTAAACAAAACTATAAAAATAATATGTTATACACATATGTAAAAAAATATATACATTAAATATGAAATCACATATGAGACTACATAATTATAAATGTGACCAAATATATGTTTCCGTACCCCAATCAAATATTTAACTGTGATAGTGCAAAAAAAAATTCTTCAAACTGTATCCAGTCCAAAATCTTCCTCTCAGTCTTGTGTCTCCTCAATAATAACAGTGCATAATGACATGCGTGTTTCATGCGGGCTCAATAAAAAATGCAGAGGTGCTCCACCACAGTGTACCACCATCTCTCATTGCTGCCGCTTACCTCAAGGATTTATCCACACAAAGGTAAGGTCAAAAAATGCTTTCCCAGCCACATGGGTTACAACAACAGAAATCTTCCAAAGCTCTTTTAGCAGGTATAGATCACTTTAACATCTCAGAATCCAACCCATTCAGCACAGAAAATAAAACAGAGAGAGTCTCGTGGTGCAGTATCCGACACACTCAGATTTTATTAGTCAGAAAAAAACTACTCACAAGAAAAGTGCTCTAGATAAAATCACCTTTTTAAAATTCATATTGCCCCCTTAAGGATGAACGTCTATGGATGGATGTCAAAGATGGCCAACCTCTGGGTGTGTCCAAGATGGCAACCGGACCGGAGGTGTAATGAAGAGCTCTGCCACCTAAATTCTTTTATCCAACCCGTTCGTGCGGTGTGATCTTCCCCTGTTTTTCCTCACCCAGCTCATTTCACTCTCCTGATGTCCCTGGTATGGCCAAAGGCAAGGTGACGACACCCGGACACAGAGGAGAGTTGTTGCCTACAGTGGGTAGGTGAGACTCCCCCCCTCCTCCACCTACATGGCAACACAGACCACAATGCCCTTCAATGCACTAAGAGACCTCTACTGCCTACCTAACTACATGTTTTTTTAGGTTCCTGCAGCTTCCCCATGCGGCACACACACAATTCCCCCATATCTTGACTTCTAATCCACTGGAATAACTGTTGTCAGTAGAGGACCTCCCAAAGCCACTATTGGAGCTCTATTCTCAATTGACTGCCTTAACTCTTCCCAAAATGAATAACCTATGTAATAAACGGGAGGCAAATATCCCTACTTTAACTGATGATGACTAAGAGGACTGTGTACTCCATTTTTTGAAAGTCATGATTTCCTCCAGAGATTGGTTTCTCCAATTTAAATTCCTTCACCGGGTTTACTATACCCCCTAACAACTATCTATTATATATCCAGGATACCTGTTTGTGTTGCAGCACAGCGGTTGGTACCTACTTTCATGTTTTTTGGCTCTGCCCTGCCATACAATGTTTTTGGTGCGGTGTGCTAGATACCATTAATGCAGTGGGCAAGCTCTCTATACGATCAGATCCCACCCTTTGGTTCCTGGGCCTTGTGGAAGGGGCAGTACCCACCAAACATGGGAGGCTTTTTGTATTCTATTCTGCCAAATATGTGTCTGGGAGGCAGCTATAAATGGGGCTTTGCCCTTATATAAATTGACTTATACAAGTAGGAGCTCACCCCAAAAATTTTACAAAATTTGAAGTTTGATGCTCAGGGTCTTACTGTTTAAATTCTTATTTACTCGGCGAGTGGGTTTTCCCCCCTTCCCCTCGCTCCTGTATGAGCCATACTTTCCCTACTTCCTTTGGTACATGCTGTTTTTTTTTATGTTGATACCATACTGCATTACTGTATTGTGTATTGTAATCTGTCCTCTTTTTCTGAATCCATGATACCGCTGAAATCGTTTCATGTGTATTTTACATGTTCTTCTATGTAATTTTGTATTTCTCTTTTTTTCTACTTGACTGTATACCTTGCAGTCTTTAATAAAAATATTTACTGGTAAAAAAAAAAAATGGGAGATCTCAGAGTTTTGTGTGACAACATAACGTAGCCCTGCCCCTAAATGTCTGAAGTTGACCCAGACCACAACAATACCAACTCTCATGTATTAAATAACTACTATAACAATACCACTATTAAGCATGATATTAACTTGGTAAATCTGAACATCTCAAGACAAACGCAAAAAATTGAAAAATATAATAAATTGTTGCAGGCATTTTGGAGATCTGTTTCTCTTAAAGTAAACCTAACAATAATTTTAAAAGTCTGCATGACGTTATTAGTGACGTGTCACAATATTCAGCAACAATAGAATCTTATAATTCTGGAACTTTTAAGCCGTCCTTTAGTTCCAGGCAAGTTATTGTGCCTTGGCTCAAAGGTGCAATCTTGGAAACCTTAGGAAAGATGAGGAAAGGTAAGATGGCATCAGTCTGTCACAGGCAGGAAGAATTAGTTCTTCAGTCTCTCCTCCTTAGCAGTCACTTAGACTCTATCATTTCATAGCAAGGTACAAAGTGACAAGTAGCAGCAGAGGGCTGAACTATGTGAGACTACATATACCAGGGTTTATGTGATGTTGCCGTTTAGAGCAATGGTTCCCCATCTCAGTCCTCAAATACCCCTGACAGGGCATGTTTTGTGAATTTCCCTTGGATAAAATAAATGTAAATACCAAGTCATTGAAATGGATTTACCCACTTAAGGACTTCCCACCCACAATGTACTGTGTACAGGCAGCCCATACAGGCACAGTGATGTTCTTGTATGTTGCTGGCCTCTTTCGTGTACAGGACGTGCACACGTGCCTCTGCCTGCTGACTCCCACTGTGCTTGTACACAGCAGGAGTTTGTCAGCAGGTCCTGGCCAATGATTCATGGCTTGGACCTGCTGACCGTTGTGTCTAATCACAGCACAGAGCCCTGTGTTGACAATCAACACAGGGCTCTGTACTGAGGGAGAAATCTTTATTGTTTCTTTGCACTGCAAAGCAGAGAGAACGAACAAAGAGAAATTTAGTAAAAAGCAGCACATAATACACACATTAACACTTGTTAGGCACACATTGAACCCTTTGATTACCCTTAGATGTTAACCTCTTCCCAGCCAGTGTCATTAGTGCAGTGATAGTGTATAGTATTATTACTGATCACTGTATTACTGTCACTGATGATGTCAATGTCAGTTCATCAGTTCCCACCCAGTGTCAGTTAGTGCCAGATTGCCCGCCATACTATCCCAGTCCCACTATAATGTGCTGATCGCCGCCATTACTAGTATTAACAAAATTCCAGTATATATACCATGGTTTGTAGACGCTATAACTTTCACACAAACCAATCAATATACACTTATTAGGATTTCTTTTTACTAAAGACATGTAGCGGATTACATTTTGGCCTAAATGTATTGATATTTTTATTTATTGGATATGTTTTATAGCAAAAATTTACCAAATATATTTTTTTCTTTTACAATGAATTATATTATAGACAACACAGCAACAAAGAAACAGTCAGAAACAAGCTCCTTGATGCAAAAAAAGTAAGGTATACAATTCTATTAGTGAAGGACATAAGAAATGCACTGAAATATTGACATGGAGAGAAGCGGAGTAAAAAAACACAATCTCAGGGATGGGGATGGAATGAGACCCTATAAATTGGTTTAACAGCAAATAATAACCAATGAGTTGGTTAGCATAGACCAAGAATAGTCACCAGAGTCGCATACAGATGATAGGAAAAGCTAAGCATAAAGTCTCACTGGACGCACATCTGAACTCTACACCAAGGACTTCCGAGAAAGTCCGACCGGTGTGAATGACATTACAGGCACCAAATACATTTTTTTCTAAATGTTTGGTCTTGTTATATTTATGTAATAAAAAATAAAAAACCCAGGATCTACCAAATTCCACCAAAATAAACTCCTTTTTGTGTGAAAAAAATTATATAAATTGAATTCAGGTACAGCGTTGCACGACCACGCAATTGCCAGTTAAAGTAGTGTAGGTCTAAATAGCATAAACTGGCCTGGTCATAAAGGGGGTAAAACCTTCCAGAGTTGAAGTGGTTATCGCACTTGTGCAAGGTAAAGGAAATCCTGAAAATATGGCCTGTTGGAAGTATTTGAGGACTGAAGTTAAGAGCCACTGATTTAGGAGAAACATTTCAGTTCAGTAAGTTGATGTCAATACTGGATCATCTGTACACAAAAATGATGCTAGTTTATTGAGGATACAGGTAGATAAAGACATTGTCAGGAGGAGTGATCTTTTGTAAAGCTGTATATTCATGGATATAACATGAAAAAGTACCGGTATATGGAACTGGTTTTCCAAAGGTGGTATTCCAATGCCTAACATTTCCATCATGCCCTGATACCTGATGATGGTGCTGTCATGCAGTAGGGCATCACATCAATGCTTTGGGACTACTGAATACATGTATTTAAAATCAGGAATATAAAAATGCAGCATATTAAACTAAACCAGATTGAAACACTTAGAGAATGCCACTCTATAAACTTGAAGATAAAATAATAAGAGGTAGAATAATATACAGTATATTTCATTATTGGAAATAAATCTATTGTGCTCGAACAGTGCATATGTTAGCCAAATTATAAACTACTCAGTGCAAACCATGTCTGTAGCGACTGTATCTAATTGCTAGTTCGTCAAATAAATGAACTTTGCTTAAAGGTAATGGTGCATGTACATTAGCCGTCTTCCTGACAAATTATATACACCGAATATCAAAGCTTTAATTTAGAAACATTTGCAAGGCAAAATGTTTAGCAGAATCCTTGCAAAAGGCTTCTTCAGTTTTTTGTATTGGTATCCTTACTGACCAATGGCTTGTAACATGATAATGGATGTCAATATATTTTTCATTAATAAAAAAGAGATACCTCTCCTTTTGTTTTATTAACAGTTTCCTTTTTATTATGTCCTGAATTATGTCCACAATCCCTTATACAGTTTCCTTGCATAGAATAAAGTTAGAAACACATACATGCACCTCTCAGTTCACGATGGAGTAAGGCAAGAAGTGAAGTGTAGTTTTCCCTAATTATTTTATTTTCTTCTTTCCCCAACTTTGTGTGATCTCATTACACTGTCCATGAGATCTCACTTCCACTCAGACTCCAAAACCTAATATTTTTACTATGATAAGTATCAATCATTGTATAGCAGAAAATACTTCTAACATACACAGGAGAGTGAACAACAAAAGGTTCCCAGAGGCATCCTTGGGATTCGTGAAGTTTTGGTGTACCGTGATGAACAATTTTCAGTATGGAACAATAAAGCCATTTGTTTTGTCATTAAAATATCATCATCTATTACTGTCAAAACCTGGGATACCAATATGACATTAAATGTTCGCAGTCTGTAAAAGTCATCCTATATTCCAATTTGACTGTGAAATGTATTAACCATGTACCTATTCCCACTTACCCAGTGCATACATTTTATGAAGCCCGTTAAAAGTATCATCTGAATTAAATATTTCCATGACAAGAAAACTGTCCTCGAAAAACCAAGAATATGACATCTGGAGTAATGCAGCCATCTGAACCAGGAAAAATGTAATGCATTCTAAAGTGCAATGAGGGAGACCATCTATGGCGTGAGATGGCCAAGCACAAACTGTGTGATAGGCTTTTAAACTAGTGAACACAGTGAGACTTTGAACGATACTGCCATGAATTCCAGTTACAAGTATTTAAAGTAATGTTTGGAAGATGACAAACAATGGCAAATGGAGAGGCATCATTTTCCAAAGTATCACTAAATGTAAAGCATTGTAAGAACAAAGACACTTCAAAACATTCAGCCACTTACTCTAAAGAAACTAGCCATCCTGTCCTGTAGGCTGGAGACCTGTAATTTTATTTCTACTGGGTACTTAGCGAAAGAGACAGAATTTTAAATGACTTAACATTTGACAAAATGATCCTGCACCATAGGACTACAATTAGAATATCCGTGGTTTTCTTTTTCTTTTGATGTTGTGCACACCCATTTGCATTGAATTTTATATTCAGCTTATAGAGTCAGCCATAAGAGAACCTAATATTTTATGCTGTGCATACCCATTTGGAACCTAATATTTTGACAATGAATATTAAAAAAGAGCAAATTTCAAAACTTTTTTTTGGATAGAGTAGGAACCAGGGGCGGACTGACCATTTTGAAACTCGGGCACTGCCCGAGGGCCCAGGGTCAGTAGGGGGCCCCATGAGATGCCCCTGGTACCTTTTTCATAGGCTTTTATGAGTTTGGGCAAGGACACACGGGCCCCATGATCCCCTATTGCCCGGGGGCCCCATGAGTTCTCAGTCCACCCCTGGTAGGAACCTGTCTGTGTGGCTGCTGGGGTGATCCCACCCCCCGTGTTATTCATCCTGGTAATCTTTACTGATAGAACAGAAAGTATTGGAAAATCCAAACGTTTACAGTTCTCCCCAGAACAAGAATATAGAAGAAATATTCCAATGAGCCCTATTCAAGTATTAACTAAGAAATGATTCTGAGATTTCCTCTCACTTCCTGTGGTGTCTCCAGGGCAGAAAGTTCAGGTAAATCCCCCCAATGGGACACAGACAACAACAGAAAATACTTGACATGTGGTTTTAACTGTTGCTTACTAAACTAAAACTTTAATATTGAAGTTTTATTTTTACACACACTTTAATAGCTATTTGTCAGGCGCATCATGCATTCAGTAGCCTCATCAGAGGTGACACTTGCCATTTCCTGATATCAAAAATCTAGATTTGTTTGGTTCAACTTAAACCCATTTGAAGGGCTCATTTACAGTTGCTTTGATTTAACAAACATAAAGTGCCCACCACTTCAACATTTTTTTTTGATGCTTTTGTGATGCTTTGGTTGTGATTCTTTGATGCTTCACTGATGTTTTGGTGGTGCTTTCTTGAAGCTTTAATA
Source organism: Staurois parvus (assembly GCF_062004578.1). Classification (NCBI taxonomy): domain Eukaryota; kingdom Metazoa; phylum Chordata; class Amphibia; order Anura; family Ranidae; genus Staurois; species Staurois parvus. The sequence goes on along the minus strand of NW_028317886.1, from coordinate 14,618,061 downwards.
AAATGCCCTGTGTGTCTGATGATTGTTGATATGTTTTAAAGGGGCCCAGTAGAACCCCATCTCAGTAGTACCCTGACTCAGCAGATCCCCAGCTCATTAGTACCTGTGTTCAGCAGATCCCCAGCTCTTTGGTACTCTCATTCAGCAGATTACCAGCTTATTGGTACCCTTATTCAGCAGGTCCCCTGCTCAGTAGTACCCCCAGCTCTGCTGATTCCCCACTCAGTAGTAACCCCCAACTCTGCTGATCCTCCTTTCTCTCCAGTCCCTGCTCACCTCCTGCTATATTACTCCCATGCTGTGACATTGCAAGTTTCTCATGCACTTGTTCCCCAGCTCTGCTGATCCTCTGCCACTCAGTCTTCTCTCTCTGGTCACCTTCCACTACAGCGTTCCCATGTTGCACAACACATGTGCTGTCTTCTAGTTGCTCCACTCCAGTCCAGACCCCGCTCACCTTCCTGCTATTTCATGCTGGACACTAGATGTGATGTCTGCACCAGACACTCCCAGAATATATACACATGATCCGGGAGTGACTGCTGAAGATGTCGCTAGTAGATTTACCAGTGCATCCTGGGATATCTCATATCTGCAATACCTACAAAACAAAGTGAAGCTAAAGCTGAATAAAAGCCTCTCAAAAACTGCAGGTGTTGTTAGTAAACTTTGTCATAGGCTTCTATGGAGGCTTTGAAGATGCTGTGAAGCACCCTGAAAGAGATATGGGGTAAAAATGTTGAAGTTAAGCAAAGCAAACACAACGTGTGAACAGAACTGTAAGCTAATCATTTTATTTAGTGACAGGGGCTTTGATTGGCATTTAGAGTGCTTCAAGAAAGTATGTCCAATGCCACATTTTTAGGCAAGTGTAAACGAGCCAAACAGTGTAATATATAAGTGCAGCAATATGTTATCATGCTACCATTCCTCCTAAGTTAGTCTTTTTCCAAAACTCAGAACATGATTATTGTTGTTTGGCAGGTGGACCAAGCCTACTTTTAGAAGAGCATGGACAACTAGCAGGAAGATGAATATTTTGTATTTTTGTTACAGCTTTTAAATATTTTTCAGCAGTGCAGCAGATTCAGAAACACTCATATTTTGTTCTAGGAGAACACAAGAGACAGATCTAAATTGCAAACATATTAAAAGTCCAAATTCATGCAAGTCTGTGCAATGGCAACATTTATCAATGGAAAATAGTTCTTTGTATTCCATCCTATACCGTACTAGCTAGGAATCAACATGTCATAAGCAAAAATTTCCCTTTAAAAACGAATTTTAATTAATGCTATAAAATTCTGTATTATAATAATAATTAAAAAAAAATAATATTAATGGAAGAACAAATCAATAATTACTGAAAGAACATGTTCAGCTAGGGTTAAATATGTTTTCTTTCCCATGAAGCTTATTGTGCTGAACCTTGCTTTTTGGTGAGACCATTTTATCCAGATAATATTTTAAGAAGTATTTGTTTTGCTTTACAGTGAAAACTAAGTGAACATCTGTGTATATGTTTTCCTCATGGTCATCCTAGATTTTGGACAAACTTGTTAAAATAAGCTTAGCAAACGAGGAAAGATTTCATGAAAATGATTATTCCTTTGCAATTTTGTTGCATCATGGCTGTACAGTTTTAAATAAATAATCTTAGCAGTATTTATCTTGGAGAAGGAAAAGGTTTAGAAAATGTTATTGGTGCTACTGAAATACAGGAGAACTCTCTTTCCGATAACACTTATCTACGTTTTTTTATAACTGCAATTTGCTCAGTTTTGGAGTAAGTAAAAAAGTTGCTATCACAAATAGAGGCCACAATAAGGCTTTAGATATTCATGGAGTCGGAGATGGAGACAGAATTTCTTTCCATGTCCTTGTGAACAGGGTATTACTGGTACTACACCCCTAATTAGAAATGTAGTAAAATCAGACCCTAACTAAAAAGAAACTAATGGGGCTTTAAAGGCACCAAACCATATAAATCAACATCAATTTTACAGAAAATATAAGGACAAATGATAAAAAATCGAACACCTTTTATTGAGTTATAAAAACACTAACAGGTGGAAAATGACCATCAAACACATACATAAAAGATAATAAAATTCAATTACTCAAATGAAAGGAACTATAATCAGTAGCTCAGCTGCAATGGTTGCCACTCATTTCCAAGATGTAAGATAGGCGTCATGGGCATCAGTTACAGATCACCGGTAGCTACAGTCTAGAGACATGAAGGCTTAATTATGAGTAGTTGCTGTCACCTAGGACAATGGTGTCGCATCATAGGTAACAGTAGACATATTGGTACATAGCTTCAGCCTAAAAACACAAATTTAGTACTTTGATAATTCCAATGTGTTTCACGGGACAGCGACCGCTTCTTCAAGAAAAACAGAAGCAGGCATTGAAGAAGTGGGCACTGTCCTGTGAAACCTCTTCACTATAAAGGGGAGGGGCTCTGACGTCACCACGTTTGTCGGCTATTCACGGCGAGTATAGGAATTGTGCACAGCACACACAAAGGCGCATATACAGTCATGGCCGAAATTGTTGGCACCCTTGATATTTCTCCAGGAAATCATGTATTTCTCACGAAACGTATTGCATTAACACATGTTTTGCTATACACATGTTTATTCCCTTTGTGTGTATTGGGACAAAACAAAAAAAGGGAGGAAAGAAAGCAAATTCGACATAATGTCACACAAACCTCCAAAAATGGGCTGGACAAAAGTATTGGCACCCTTTCACAACTGCGGATAAATAAGAATGTTACAAGCATGTGATGCTCCTGTAAACTCACCTGGGGCAAGTAACAGGTGTGGGCAATATAGAAATCACACCTGAAAGCAGATAAAAAGGAGAGACGTTCACTTAACCTTTGCATTGTGTGTCTGTCTGTGCCACACTAAGCATGGACAACAGAAAGAGGAGACGAGAACTGTCTGAGGACCTGAGAACCAAAATTGTGGCAAAATATCAACAATCTCAAGGTTACAAGTCCATCTCCAGAGAACTAGATTTGCCTTTGTCCACAGTGCGCAACATTATCAAGAAGTTTGCAACCCATGGCACTGTAGCTAATCTCCCTGGTCGTGGACGGATGAGGAAAATTGATGAAAGATTGCAACGCAGAATAGTCCGGATGGTGGATAAGCAGCCCCAAACATGTTCCAAAGACATTCAAGCTGTCCTGCAGGCTCAGGGAGCATCAGTGTCAGCGCGAACTATCCGTCGACATTTAAATGAAATGAAACGCTATGGCAGGAGACCCAGGAGGACCCCACTGCTGACACAGAGACATAAAAAAGCAAGACTACAGTTTGCCAAAATGTACTTGAGTAAGCCAAAAGCCTTCTGGGAAAACGTCTTGTGGACAGATGAGACCAAGATAGAGCTTTTCGGTAAAGCACATCATTCTACTGTTTACCGAAAACGGAATGAGGCCTACAAAGAACAAAACACAGTACCTACGGTAAAATATGGTGGAGGTTCAATGATGTTTTGGGGTTGTTTTGCTGCCTCTGGCACTGGGTGCCTTGACTGTGTGCAAGGCATCATGAAATCTGAGGATTACCAAAGGATTTTGGGTCGCACTGTAGGGCCCAGTGTCAGAAAGCTGGGTTTGCGTCCAAGATCCTGGGTCTTCCAGCAGGACAATGACCCCAAACATACGTCAAAAAGCACTCAGAAATGGATGGCAAAGAAGCGCTGGAGAGTTCTGAAGTGGCCAGCAATGAGCCCAGATCTAAATCCCATTGAACACCTGTGGAGAGATCTTAAAATTGCTGTTGGGAAAAGGTGTCCTTCCAATAAGAGAGACCTGGAGCTGTTTGCAAAGGAAGAGTGGTCCAAAATTCCGGGTGAGAGGTGTCAGAAGCTTATTGATGGTTATAGGAAGCGACTGATTTCAGTTATGTTTTCCAAAGGGTGTGCAACCAAATATTAAGTTAAGGGTGCCAATACTTTTGTCCAGCCCATTTTTGGGGTTTTGTGTGACATTATGTCATATTTGCTTTTCTGCCTCTGTTTTATATTTGTTCCAATACATACAAAGGGAATAAACATGTGTATAGCAAAACATGTGTTAATGCAATACCTTTTTTGTGTGAAATACTTGATTTTCAGGAAAAATATCAAGGGTGCCAACAATTTCGGCCATGACTGTATACCCAAAAAGGCGCAATTTAATTTTGAATATTGTGAGTGGTATTACACAGCTTATTTAAATAAAATACTAAAAAGGATAAGGCACTATGTTTTTTCTTCTTTCCTGATATTAGTTATGTGGAGTATTGGAGGGGATACAAGGAGGAATTAGACCCCTGGAGGTGAGAAGGAGGAATCCATCCATCCATAACCAACACAGGGATCAGTGCATTGGAGAGACACCAGGTGGAAATTTAAGATGATTACAACACTATATCATTTGAGAAGGTTTTCTGTCGCAGGAGCATTTCATCTGTTCATATAGAACAAAAGCTATTTTAGCCTAAAAATTAATTAGGCTAAAAAGGAGGTGAGCACATAGAAAAAGCTTTATTGATCCACCCATTATAGCAGGTCCTTTATGGTAACAGCTAAAGAGGACTCTTTATATATATTTATGGACACATATTTTTTGTAGATTTCCTAATATATTGACTTTATATGAATTTTCCCATTATATTGATTTTATTTCTTATTGATTTAATTTTCATCCTTTGATAGGTTTTTGCTTGATATTTAAATAGTATTTGAGTTATATATTTTTTTATTTCATTTTTTACTTTTGATATCTCACGCATTTAAGGACATATTTTAATCACATTCATATTTATTATATTTATTATATTTGATGATTTTAGTTGACATGGTTTATATGTAAATAATTTAATAATCACAGGAGCGCTACACTATTTTTTACTATTTATACTGAGTTATTAACATAATGCCTCTCAGCTGCCTGTCAATCTCCCTCTGAAAAGTGATACAATGCAGATCGCTTCTCAGAGGCACAGCAAGGGCTGACATAAGTGTAAATAAGCCATTAGAACTCTTTTATTCTAAGCAGCAATTACCAGATTGACTAATCAGAATGTAGAAGAGAATGAAAACATAGCGGGTTCTCGTGTCACTTTGAAGGATCTTCTTAATCTTTAGTAATACCTGCAGAATTGATACAAGCCAAAGTCTTTACGCCTGACTTTTTAGGACTTCACATTACTGAGTCCTAGAAACACAAGCGATAGATTTGTATAATTGCAAAATATTCTGGAAACAAGCCTGAAATTTTAAGCATGGCTCAGCAGACCCTTAAATCCGATTACTCTTGCAAAAAGCTATTGTAGAATGGGTTAGCTAAGCCACTGCATGCATGCGCAGACATTGATTAGAATGAAACTTGCTGGCAATCCACATAAAATATTCAAAATTGTTAAAAGAAAAATGTGTTATGAATATGCTTTGCATAGCCAGTAGTATTGTCATTCAACAATGAATTTACACAGGATAACACATTTGACATAACACATTTAATTGAATCTAATTAACAGGATATAATGTTTTTGTTCAGTTCTTATTCTGAGCTTCTATATGAAGCACTGGATTTCAGCTTTATAGGGTTTTTTCAATTATCAGCAAATAGATAATAAAATAGGGGAAAAAAAGGAGACTGTAATATTAAAGTATAAGGGAAAAAAAACTGTGATATATTTAAAATGCATGACAAGCAAAAACGTAGAAACATGTGTCGAGAATAGTCAGGTCAAGGGACTTGTAAATCTGTCCATACATAAATGTGTATGTGCAATGTAGCAATGTGTAAGTCATATATTTCCAAGCTTTTCTCACTAACACTTTGCTGTCATCATGCAGAATCAGCAGTAGTTTTCATTATTTGCAGAGGGGCCTACTTTTAAAAGGCAACATATGGATTTCAGAGACACAATCGGTCCATTACAGACTGACAAAATTGATATAATATTTTAACTAGGGCAAAGTAGTGGTGGTGGTGGGGAAGGGGGCACTATTCCATTTTAGCAATGGAATATTGTTTTTGTATATATATATATATATATATATATACATATATATATATACAGTCAGGTCCATAAATATTGGGACATTGACACAATTCTAACATTTTTGGCTCTATACACCACCACAATGGATTTGAAATAAAACGAACAAGATGTGCTTTAACTGCAGACTGTCAGCTTTAATTTGAGGGTATTTACATCCAAATCAGGTGAACGGTGTAGGCATTACAACAGTTTGCATATGTGCCTCCCACTTGTTAAGGGACCACAAATAATGGGACAATTGGCTTCTCAGCTGTTCCATGGCCAGGTATGTGTTATTCCCTCATTATCCCATTTACAATGAGCAGATAAAAGGTCCAGAGTTCATTTCAAGTGTGCTATTTGCATTTGGAATCTGTTGCTGTCAACTCTCAAGATGAGATCCAAAGAGCTGTCACTATCAGTGAAGCAAGCCATCATTAGGCTGAAAAAACAAAACAAACCCATCAGAGAGATAGCAAAAACATTAGGCGTGGCCAAAACAACTCTTTGGAACATTCTTAAAAAGAAGGAATGCACCAGTGAGCTCAGCAACACCAAAAGACCCGGAAGACCACGGAAAACAACTGTGGTGGATGACTGAAGAATTCTTTCCCTGGTGAAGAAAACACCCTTCACAACAGTTGGCCAGATCAAGAACACTCTCCAGGAGGTAGGTGTATGTGTGTCAAAGTCAACAATCAAGAGAAGACTTCACCAGAGTGAATACAGAGGGTTCACCACAAGATGGAAACCATTGGTGAGCCTCAAAAACAGGAAGGCCAGATTAGAGTTTGCCAAACGACATCTAAAAAAGCCTTCACAGTTCTGGAACAACATCCTATGGACAGATGAGACCAAGATCAACTTGTACCAGAGTGATGGGAAGAGAAGAGTATGGAGAAGGAAAGGAACTGCTCATTATCCTAAGCATACCACCGCATGAGTGAAGCATGGTGGTGGTAGTGTCATGGCGTGGGCATGTATGGCTACCAATAGAACTGGTTATCTTGTATTTATTGATGATGTGACTGCTGACAAAAGAAGCAGGATGAATTCTGAAGTGTTTCGGGCAATATTATCTGCTCATATTCAGCCAAATGCTTCAGAACTCATTGGACGCCGCTTCACAGTGCAGATGGACAATGACCCAAAGCATACTGCAAAAGCAACCAAAGAGTTTTTAAGGGAAAGAAGTGGAATGTTATGCAATGGCCAAGTCAATCACCTGACCTGAATCCGATTGAGCATGCATTTCACTTGCTGAAGACAAAACTGAAGGGAAAATGCCCCAAGAACAAGCAGGAACTGAAGACAGTTGCAGTAGAGGCCTGGCAGAGCATCACCAGGGATGAAACCCAGCGTCTGGTGATGTCTATGCGTTCCAGACTTCAGGCTGTAATTGACTGCAAAGGATTTGCAACCAAGTATTAAAAAGTGAAAGTTTGATTTATGATTATTATTCTTTCCCATTACTTTTGGTCCCTTAACAAGTGGGAGGCACATATGCAAACTGTTGTATTTCCTACACCGTTGACCTGATTTGGATGTAAATACCCTCCAATTAAACCTGACAGTCTGCAGTTAAAGCACATCTTGTTCGTTTCATTTCAAATCCATTGTGGTGGTGTATAGAGCCAAAAATGTTAGAATTGTGTCGATGTCCCAATATTTATGGACCTGACTGTAGATCTGTATATATATATATTAAAAATCAAAGATATATCTAAGCTATCATATTAAATTTTGTCACAGGTCACAAAACAATAAAGTTTTATTGTTCATTGAATCTTATCATATTAGAAAAAAACAAATTCCGCATGAAAGGAGAGGCATGGATTTGTAAAAAAAACAAACATTCATACTCATCTCTATGCTGCAGCATCAGTGTGACACTGTAGCTGTCCCACATCAATACAGAACTGAGAAATCAAACGACTGCTGATCATTCAGTTCTCAGTTTGCTCAGAGCGGAGAGTGGTGACTTTCAGTCATCTTTCTCTGCTCTGCTCCACCAATGCTCACTGAACTGCTGGGCAGGGGAGGGGGCAGTTGCAGCTGGGTCCAGCTATTAGCGGAGCCAGCTGTCAGTTAAATAGCTGTCGGGATTTTTTCAGAGCCTGGAGCTGATCACAGGAGAGCAAAGGTAAGTGTAGCTCTGGCCATACGTCTCTTTTAAGGTTATGCAGGGTGATGCATGCAAATAACTCAGTTTACTATATTAACCAATCATTCAGGACTGGGAACTTGTCATGGTTCAGAAGTAAACAACTCTTTTTGCTTCCCATGTGATTGCATCTGTAGCACCCTTCTATTTAGGTGCTAGGATGTGTATAGTTTATGTTTTTATTTATTACAGGTACTTATAGAGCACTGTCACTTTACACAGCGCTTTACATATATATTGTACATCCACATCAGTCCCTAACCCTCAAGGGGTGTACAATCTAAGGTCCTTAACTTACATTCATACATACACATATTAGGGCCAATTTAGACAGGAGCCAATTAACCTACCAGCATATCTTTGGAGTGTTGGAGGAAACCAGAGTACAGGGGCGGACTGACCATTTGGAAACTCGGGCACTGCCCAAAGGCCCGGGGTCAGTAGGGGGCCCCATGAGATGCCCCTGGTACTTTTATCATAGACTTTTTTTGCGTTTGGGCAAGGACACAGGGGCCCCATGATCCCATATTGCCCGAGGGCCCCATGAGTTGTCAGTCCGCCCCTGCCAGAGCACCTGGAGGAACCCCACACAGGCACAGGGAGAACATGCAAACTCCAGGCAGGTGATGCTGTGGTTGGGATTCAAAACAACAACCCTAGTACTGCCAGGTGTAAGTGCTAACCATTTACCCACTGTGTTAGTTTAAGCATATCAGTGTTACTCTGCTTAACAGAGAGGCTGTCGGGTAAATTCAGTGTGGTATTCTGCTTAACAGAGTGCTGTGATTAATTAGTCAGGTCTGCTCATGATGCTCTGGTGTTGTTTGAGTTTGTCTGAGTTCTGCCTGCCTTCAGAAAGCTTTGAGAGTCTTCCAGAACATGGGTAGGGGCTAGGCAAATGAACAGCATGAATATGGATCCAGCCCTGACCAATTGCAGGACCTGTCCTAGTAATTGTAGTCACCAAGATTGAAAAAAAAAAAGGGTAAAACCAATATTTTAGAGTTGTCACCACAACAAGAGCTGAGGGTATCTCATCCAATGGGGACTGTTTTTGGTTACAACTGTCTAATATTAAAATTCCCTTCATTTTTAGGAAATTTCCTCTCATTTTCTATTGTGTTTCTAGAAAAAGAAATTAAATGGGACATAAACAGAAAAAAAAAATAAACCCGATAATTGTTTTATCACCTCACAAAAAAAGGTGATGAAATAAGAAAAAAGAAATTAAATGTTAAAAAAAGGATTTGACTTTACATACTATATAGCAAAAATGAAATGTCCTAGAACACAAACAGTGGTCATGTGGGAAAACATTCATACCTACATATTCATATTCAAAAGTAAAAAACATTCAAAAGTAAACTTTTTTATATAGCAGAAGTGTTTTTATATTTTAAGGTAATAACTCCTTCAGGCAAGAATGCAGACAAATGCAACATATTGAACTTTGGTTTCTTTAGCGCAAAATAAATAAAAAGGATACACTTTTATTCCATAATATCAGCATTGTAATAAAACACATAATAATTATTTTAATCAGTCTAATATAAAGTAATGTAAAGCCTATTTTCATGTTGTGAGCTCTGCTTGCCTGCTGACCATCTTTGTCCACAATGTCCTGACTGCATGCGTTGCAGCTTCCCTTCTGCTGTTTACCTTCAATTTCTAAGGTTCTTGCTGTCTGCAAGCAGTGATTCCTCTGTAGTTCAGAGGGCAGGCTCTGTGAAAAGTGCGACACAGCAGTGTCTATTCACAGGGCATAGTGATTATGTGTCACAGAATTCAAATAAATGTGTGGAGAAATTCACAAAGCAAGTTTACAAACTTCATTCCAATTAATAGAAGTAGACTAGAAATATTTGAAATACAATGTGGAAATGAAAAATGATTTTACATTTTGACCATATACATACTTAAAGTTTTACTAAACCCAGGACCCTGCATTCACAATATCTGGTCTCCCACAGTACATAGAACATGATAATGCAATTATTTTAGTAAATATAAACTGCTAAATACCTTTTCTCATCTTGTGACTTATATCAGTGTCCAGCTGAGCACTGGTTAAAGTGTGTAGGAGGAGTTTTCTCTAGGAGGATGCAGGACCCCTGACCTCTGTCTGGACAGTGCTGATTGGCCCTATGTTGATCACATGCACTCTCACAAGAAAAAAAAAACCTCTCTAGCAATACACACCAAATTGAGCATGTGCAGTGTCTCCACACGGATATGTCTTATCAGGAGATAAAAAGAGGAGCACTGGAAGAAGGGGAGGATCAGAGAAGTCAGGATCAAAAAGCATTTTTACAAAATGCAGAGGAATAACACCTTAGGTTCCACAATGAATATAACAAGCATGCTTTACTGTATATACAGACTGATTTTACTGTTGTGGGTTTAGTAACACTTTAAAGTATATGTGAACCCTCGCCCAAACAACAAGATCAGTTTAAAAGAGGAGCGGTGGGGGTGGAGATTGCAGGGGAGTGTGTGAGCAGGAGTAAAAGAAAGAGCAATACACTGATCTTCCCAGGAAAGAGCTGTGTGGGGGAAGGGGTGTCAGCACAAGTCTTGGCTATTGGAGGACAGGCAGGCTGAAAACTTATAATGCAAGTATGGATGTTCTTCTATGCCTGACATGGTCATTTTGAAATAGGAAAGCCGGAGGTCTGGCACAATAACCAGGTATTTCACATGAAAGAAGCAATACAAAGAGAACATGATACTTTTTAACACAAGCGCATGGTACAACAGACATATAGTATATCAGGAACATGAAATGTTGGGGCAACATACACTTTAAGCATATGTACATGTAAACCTACTTTATGTCAGTAATGTGATTTAATGTACAGTATATGACCACAGACTAATGTGTTAGTCATTTTCACTTAGATTCACGTGTATTCATTCTATTATCTACAATGCAAACACTTAAAATATTCAGTGTTGATTTACTACAGTGGTACATTTTTCATGTTTTTTTTTTACATCATCATAGCATTATTCCAGCATTTGCATTTTTTATGCAAGTAACGTTTGGGTTGGAAAGCTGAAACAATGTGGCCAAGTTTGGGTTCAGAGCTTTGTTTATATGAAATTAGCGTGCAGAGCATGTGGGGGGGATCCTTATCTTATTCATGTTAGGCAAGTTAAATACTCGTACTGTAAATTCTGCATTATCCTGTAACTTTTTCTTTAACATTGTTGCTGGCTGTTAAGTGACATGGCTTTGAAGATATTTTAGAAGTAAAAACTGATCAGTCAGATTGCAGATTCCTGTGCATATGTCTACCAGTAACCCCTTAGGCTGGCTTCATACCTATGTGCTGCCATATTTGTGTGCTTTTCGTCATGTGTTTTGTGTTCTCATTGTGAATTTTCTCCACATATGTGCTCACTATGAACTGCAGGGTGAGAACAGCCTTCCATTCCAAGCATAGCTAGGCTAAAAACACATGTTCTGTTGCCAGGGGCAGGTTTCAATAATGATACATTTTCAGCACATGAAAAAGTATGAACGTATTGTGTTTTTATGCACATCCATTGACATCTACAGGCCCATTGACTTCTACGGACCCCTTGGCATGCATCGGCAGATGAAATAGTGTACCTGAACAATTTTACATGACGCATTACAGCGCAATGCATATAATTGAACCAGACCCATTAAAAACAATGGAATGGCAAGTAACATGCATTTTGAAGCCTTGCAGCGACACATAGGTGTGAAGGGGGCCTTTGCTATGAACATTCCAGATGAGTTGAAAGCCTTGGTGCTAATTCATTAAAACTGAAGATAATAAAATGAGTGCAAAATTCTTGCCTTGAAAGGCAAAAGCTGATTGCTTGTTGGCAGCAAATCAAATGTTGCTGTCATTTTCTTTTCTCATAAACTTAATGATTGCTCTCATGTCAGAGAGTAAGTAATATAATCTGTCAGCAACAGTTCTTCAGCGAGTGGCTCTTTGGCTAGAGTATTGTGTGGAGCTTCTAAACAAGAATCAGAAAGTACTATCTCAAACCACTGAAGTACACAATCAGTCACAACATTCAATATGTGCAATGCCGCTTTAACAATGCTAGTGCATCTGTACCCTGTGAATTTTATAATAATAATGCAAAACAGAGCCGGCATATTTGTGTTTTCACTTTTTCACATCTTTTTCTTAATCAGAAACAAGGAGAGCACATTTTGTCACCCTGGTTTCCCCTTAAAGTGTCACTAAACCCACATAATAAAAAACTATTAGTAGCGGGCGCATGCGCGGCTTCCACAGGACCGGCCGAGTGTAGTAGGAGCTCCGCTTCTACGTCTGCTTTAGCCTGCTTCCTGAGGCCAGATCGCCACTCATTTTAGCCACAATTCAGTCTATCACCCCTGGGAGAGCCTGGTGCATGCCGTCAACAAGAAAAAAAGTAAAGGGACCACTCAAAAGTCTCTTACAAACTACCTGTTGTGGACTCAGGAGCGGTACAGCATGTCCCAAGATGGCGCTGACAGTCAGTCCCCTCCGCACCTCTCCCAGGATACAGCAGCCATGACTCCTGCACATGATTGTGAGTACTCCCAGCAGCTTACAAAGGGGGATTTAGATAAAAGACTGGACTCAATATACACTAAATTGGTGACAAAATTTAAATCTGAGCTTCATAAGAGCACTAATAAGAAATAGCTGTGCTTGGGGCCAGAACTGACAGCTTGGAAACAAAACATAATGAATAGAGATGAGCGAATCGAACTTGGCGAAGTGGAATTCGTTTCGAATATTAGGAAAAATTCGATTCGCGTCGCATCCGAAAATTAGCAAACTTCGGATGCACGAATCGAATTTTTCCCGATCGGCCGATTGTCATCCCTTCTACAGCCGGCAAAAAGTGTCCCTGCAGAGAGCTCCGCTATTTCTGACAGTTCTCTGACAGTTCCTTCACATTTACAGCGGTTGAAACATTGTATCTATTTGTTTCCATTTAGGATACAGATGTTTTTATTCGGAAACAAATAGATACAATGTTTCAACCGCTGTAAATGTGAAGGAACTGTCAGAGAACTGTCAGAAATAGCGGAGCTCTCTGCAGATACACTTTTTGCTGTACTGGAATTCTTCTTATTTTCATCCTAATTCTTCTTCTTCTTCTTCTTCTTCATCATCCTCATCCTCATCCTCTTCTTCTTCTTCATCCTCATCCTCTTCTTCTTCTTCATCCTCATCCTCTTCCTCTTCTTCTTCTTCATCCTCATCCTCTTCTTCATCCTCATTCTCTTCTTCTTCGTCATCTTCTTCTTCATCCTCATCCTCTTCTTCTTCATCATCCTCATCCTCTTCTTCTTCTTCATCCTCATCCTCCTCTTCTTCTTCTTCATCATCATCCTCATCCTCTTCTTCTTCTTCCTCACCATCATCATCTTCTTCTTCTTCATCCTCATCCTCTTCTTCATCCTCATCCTCTTCTTCTTCTTCTTCTTCATCCTCATCCTCTTCTTCTTCTTCTTCTTAATCCTCATCCTCTTCTTCTTCATCCTCATCTTCTTCATCCTCTTCTTCTTCTTCTTCTTCTTCATCCTCATCTTCTTCTTCTTCTTCTTTTTCATCCTAATCTTCTTCTTCTTCTTCTTCTTCATCCTCATCTTCTTCTTCTTCTTCATCCTCATCTTCTTCTTCTTCATCCTCATCCTCTTCTTCTTCTTCCTCATCCTCATCTTCTTCTTCATCTTCTTCTTAATCCTCATCTTCTTCTTCATCCTCATCCTCTTCTTCTTCTTCTTCCTCATCCTCATCTTCTTCTTCTTCATCTTCTTCTTCATCTTCTTCTTCTTCTTCTTCATCTTCTTCTTCTTCATCTTCTTCTTCTTCTTCTTCATCTTCTTCTTCTTCATCATCTTCTTCTTCATCATCTTCTTCTTCATCATCTTCTTCATCATCATCTTCTTCATCATCTTCTTCATCATCTTCTTCTTCTTCATCTCATTCTTCTTCTTCATCTTCTTCATCATCTTCTTCATCATCTTCTTCTTCTTCATCTCATTCTTCTTCTTCATCTTCTTCTTCATCTTCTTCATCTTCTTCTTCATCTTCTTCTTCTTCTTCATCTTCTTCTTCATCTTCTTCTTCATCTTCTTCGTCGTGCCCCGTGACTGCCCAAATGAGTGAAGTGTGCGGTGATTCTAAGATCGACGGCACTCATCTGCATGTCATACTGACTGACAGTATTATTTCTCTTCCCCAGCAGACTCCAAGGGCATTTAAATTAAAGGTACAGTGTTCTGCACTAATATAAAGGCTCTCTGAAGCCTAGAAACCCTTTTAATAAGTTAAATTCGCAGCGAATAAATTCGCATCGAATCGAATTTATTCCGCAAATTCGGCGAATCAGCCGAATCGAATTTTTGAATAATTCGCTCATCTCTAATGATGAACTTAGTTTGGTCTATGGCGAGCTCTCCAGAGACAACAATCTTCTGTATACTGCTTTTAATCAGCTGGAGGCGCAAATGGAGGATTTGGACAACCATTACTGCAGGAATAACCTGTGCATTTGTGGTGTACCCGAAATGGTTACAGATCTTTCTCAGGCCATACTTAAGTTGTTTAAATCACTTCTCCCTGATAAGGAGGCTAAAGCTTTTACCTGTATTTTGCCTGCGGACAAACCCTCCGTGACATTGTCCTGTGCACAAAGGATTTTCTTATTAAGGAAGATATTCTTACAGTTGCTCGTAACACCCCGGTGATATCCCTTGATGGTTCCCCACTGCAGATATTTCTGGATGTCTCCCAAGCCACTTTGGAGAAGAGACGGAAGATGAAGGAGGTCACTGCTGCCCTCTTCTCTGCTCGTATTAGATATAAATGGGGTTTCCCCTTTAAGTTGATAGTTCCTCATTATGGGAGTACATACATGGCTACTACTCCACTGGAAGGCCAGGAAATTCTGGTGAAGCTGGGCCTTGCAGAGGCTGATGTGCCTCAACGTCCTCCCTCTATTCCCCGGATATCCTCTATCTGGAATACACCATCTCCTCGTTGAGACAGAAGGTGTGTCAGACATGAAGCAGGGTGATGGTGAACTAATATACCTGAGGTTTTGGTTCTTATTTAACAACATTTAATATCTGGGACACTCTGTGGGTTTTTCTGGTGGATTCTCCCATGGTTGGGGAGGCTCCTTCTATACCTTGACGTGCATAACCCAAATGTTACTATTTTATATATCTTTAATCTTTTGCTTGCAGGCTAGGTCCATGGAGGCTGGTGCAATGCTACCCCACCCTGTTGCTACTCATGGCCAGAGGTGATTTTCTCCCTCCGCTGAACCGTTTTTCATGTCTCCATGTTTCTTGGCAACAGGGTTTGGGCATTTTGGCCCTTGGATGTTATGGGTTTCTATCTTTTCAGGTTTGTCTGCTTGGCTACCTGATCCATGGTTTGCTATACTTGATGTTATAATTGAGACCCTCTTCTTTGGTTTTACTTGTCTATGTTTTCTCTTTCATTGGTTGCTATTGTAATGCAGCACGGTATATTTTGTTTCATCATAATGACCATGTTGTTGTCTTGTTGCACTGGTCATATTTGACCTTGTCGAAACTTGGGCTGCCCTTTCCATTGACCAAGGTGACTTTTTTATTTTCACTATATATTTTTATGATAATGTATTCATAGGCTCCATTATGAAGGTTGATAAATGGTAATTAGTTGTATTTCCCATAATGTTCAGGGCTTCAATTCACAAAATAAACGCAAAAAAGCATTCCTCTATTATAGACGACTAGGGGCTAAGATTCTCCTGTTAAAGGAAACTCACTTTGCAGCGGATAAACATCCCACATTTTTTCATAAAGCATACAAGCAGGTTTATTATACACTGCACTCCTCTAAGAGTAAAGGGGTGGCTATTTCCTCCATAATTCCATTCCATTGGAGGTTCAACATGTTTTCAGAGATCCAGAGAGCAGGTTCATTATCAAGAACATTTTGAAAAACAAAATGGCAGTTGACTAGTTCAGGCCTGCCTGAAAGATGGTTTATATTAAATCCTATGTGGAGTAATATATCACTACATTAGTGAATGCAATATTGAATTTATTTGATCTCATGGATCATAGAAAAGGTAGACATAGACATGGTGAACATGTCTATACATGCTACGATAGAGTTATTTGAGCCGTATCTTGAGGGGAATTTGTGGATGCAATAGGTATAATAATTCCGTGTGCTACACTTTTTTTGATATGGGACATTAGTCTCACGCATCCCTATAGGAACCGCATCAGCTCTTGTAAAAGAGAAATTTTTGGAACCCCTAGAGGGGCACATCTAATGGAACCATAAATGTCTGAATGCAATTCATAGAGACTTATTTTTGGACTCCACCATCATTACCCATATATGTATGCTCTTCACTTCATCAGTGGGAATTTACCAGGTTTCCATTATGGTAAATTCACTATATTAATATATGAGTAACACTTATGTATTACTTTACATTATTTCACTGAATTTTTTATTCATTTTAGAAATTTCACCATTATAAATCAAATTTTTTTGATTATTTTCCACCGTTTTTGGTTACACAAGAAAATCCATACCCACTATCCACAAGATATGGTACATCCACACAGAAGGTAATGAGATGAATATTAATTACTCAATTAACTTGTATATGTGTATCCTACTAGGCTGAAATGATGATGACAAGCCTTTTGATTCTTCTGAATTCATGATTATCCACAATTTATTCCTAGGAACATTTTCATACATACTTTGATGTTCAATAAAAGAACAGTTAAAGAGGAAAACAAATTTATTAGGTCACCAAGTATAAAAATTTCATCTGATGAACACAGAAGAATCCCTACAGCCTCGTATTGACCATTTTTGCCCATACGGCTATGTTGAAGACGCCGAACGGTTCTTTATTTTAATTCTTTGATTTTAAAATATGATTGTACCATGTTCACCATGTCTACCTTTTCTATGATCCATGAGATCAAATAAATTCAATATTGCATTCACTAATGTAGTGATATATTACTCCACATAGGATTTAATATAAACCATCTTTCAGGCAGGCCTGCACTAGTCAACTGCCATTTTGTTTTTCAAAGTATTGCTTTGTTTACAATCCACACTTAATCAGTGAGTCAGTGATATTAGAAGGATATAGTATTATATTCGATTAGTATGGCAATTTTTTCTTATTTTCATTATCAAGGGCACCCTCTTGGGTTGTGAACTCACTATAGCAAATATATATGCTCCAAATTCGGCTCAGGCAACCTTTTTGTCTAACTTTTTTAGTGTTCTAGATAAATTTACTTCCTCCCATATGTTGGTGGGTGGAGACTTTAACCTGGTGGCCAACACGCTGGTGGATAGGAGTACCTTTTCACCTCTTTCTTCAGCCTTTCCAAAATCCCTCACGAAAGACCTGTATTCATACCAATTGTTGGACTCTCTGAGGGCAAATAATGTTGGCACCACAGATTATACCTTCTATTTCCTCCCCCATGACTCCTTTGCCAGATTGGATTTTATTTATTGTACTACGATTATTTTGGCCAATTTCACAGATGCCAGGATCCACTTGTGTCCCTGGTCGGACTATAATATTGTGTCATCACTTATATAGGCTTAGCAGATACCCGCCTCCTGGTGTTTGAATGACTCTTTACTCACAGACCCCTGCTCTAATCAGGAAGTGACTACATCCATTCAGGAATATTTTCAGTTGAACAATATTCCTCTTCCGCTATGTTGTGGGTTGCGCACAAGATGGTTCTCCACGGCCGCCTTATCTCTATGAACAGAGAACGCTGGAAGCAGATCCTAGCTCTTATTAAGGAACTAGAAACCCATTATAGAAGTTATATAGGTAACCCGTCGTCACTAAATAGACAATTATTAACTCAAAAACGTCTAGAGTTGAATATGCTATTGTCCCATAAAACCGAAAAAGCGATTAGTTGGTCAAAGGCTAATTTTTTATTACACAGCAACTCAGCCTCCACCATGTCTGCGCGTAAACTTAACCAGTCGCTATGTCCTCCTCATGTGTACAAACTACGTAATGACAGAGGTAATATCTCTTCATTACCCAACAAGGTTTTGGAAATATTTAAACATTTTTACTCTACCTTGTTGGCTCCATCCCAGTCAGTTCCCTCCCCAGCTGCTGAATCCTGGTTTGATTCCATACCACTTCCCTCTCTAATTTCATCCCAGACTTCCTCCCTTAATGCCCCATGTACGCTAGAGGATGTTCTTAGAGTAATCAATACTCTGAAATGGTCCACAGCTCCAGGCTCAAATGGGTTCTCAGCCAGTTATTATAAACATTTTCCACCTCTTCTTGCGCCATATTTGGTGGAGATGTTCAACTGGGTCCTACAGGGCAATAAGGTGCTTTTGGCTAACATGTCTTTGTTGCCAAAACCCATGAAAGATCACTTATTACAGCAAAACTACAGACCTATCTCTGTTATAAATAATAATTTAAAGATTTTCAGTTATATTTTGGCAGATAAACTGGCTCCTATAATCTCCTCCTTGGTTTCTCCTGACCAATCAGGGTTTATCCCAAATAGGCTTATCACAGATAATATATGACTAACTCTAAATGTAATACAGGATGCCAATTTACACTCAAAGGAGGTTTTATTGCTGAGTATGGACATTAATAAGGCCTTTGATAGTGTTCTTTGGCCTCATTTATTCTCACTTTTACAGCGTATGGGATTTCGGAATGAATTTATATCAGGTGTGCAGGCCCTATACAGTTCTCCTCAAACAAGGATTAGGCTGCCTGGTTGTAACTCTGATTTCTTCACTTTAGGCAAGGGAACCCATCAGGGTTGCCCACTTTCACCCCTATTGTTTGCTTTAATATTAGAACCCTTAGCCGCTGCTATAAGGCTCCGCTCTGATATTTTGGAGTATATTTCGGGGTACTCGCTGCTGGCCTCCCAATATAAATTTTGTATGTATGCTGGTGATGTTATGCTTTTTCTCACTAATCCACTAATATCAGTGCCAAATTTATTTTCACTGTTGAATGATTTTTGCATCCCTATCGGGTCTTACAGTTAATCTATCGAAATCAGTTGCACTACCCATTAATATTGCTCAATCCCTTTGTGAATCTCTCCGTGGTTCCTTCCCATTCCAATGGGCTACAGACCGGATTCCTGATATGGGTATTTACTTCACACCCAGGGATTCTGACCTGTTTGTGGCCAATCATGAGTGTCTTGTCTTTATACCTTAATAAAAATTTGGCATAAATATCCCATTTCGTTTTTGGGTAGAGTCACAGCGGTAAAGATGAACATTTTACCCAAGCTCCTTTATTTATTTAGAGCACTCGCAATACCTGTTCCTAAATTGTATCTTGATCATTTTCAATGAGTGGTCAATAATTTTATTTGGCGCAATAGACGTCCCATTTTACCTCTCTAATTTTGTATAAATCACAACGTACGGGGGACCTAGGCCTCCCCAACTTTTGGCTCTAATTTTTATCCGCTCGTTTTTCGCAAATTGCTCAATGGTCTACCATCAACTCTGTGGTCCCCTGGGTTAGGTTTGAGTCTCAGTCGATACGTCCATTTTACCTCCCGGGCCTGTTGTGGTCTGCTCTTATACCACGCTCGCTGTCATCCCAAAATACTATAGTATTTCAGGCATTGACATTATGGTCCCGGTATAAGACCAAATTGGGTCTTGCTTCCCCTACCCCACCTGGGTCAACCTTTTTTGGGGATCCAAAATTTGCTACAGCCTTTTCTTGCCTGCTCGCCTTTTGTTTGTGGTATGATCAGGCCCTCATCAGGCTAGCGGACTTTCAGAGAGGGGGGATGTTTATCTCTTTTGATCTATCCATGAACATTACCATTGTATACAAATACGTCATTTTTTTCTTTCGCACTTCGGTCAGTTACCCTCTTCCCCGCTTACGTTCTTTGAAAGGGTCTTCCATGACTCACCCAGGAGCAGAGGCTTTATATCTGACATGTATCGCCTCTCTCTGGATGCTCACTACACTTCTCTGCCTCCTTATAGGCTTAAATGGGAGCTTGATAGAAACACAGTATTTTCAGATGAGGATTGGGACACCATGGTGAATAACATTCATAGGGGTTCTAGATCTCTTTCAGTTTGAGAGATGGCCCTTAAGGTTTTTACCCGTTGGTACTATACCGCATCCAGACTACATGCTATGTTCCCGGGAGCTTTGCACCTTTGTTTTAGGGGTTGTGAATTATCTAGAACTCTCATACATGTTTTGGGATTGTCCTTGTCTATCTATGATTTGCTGTAAGGTCTCGGAGGTTGCTCCTGCGTTGGTGGATTCTCCTGTTGTGCTATCATTGCAGATGTGTTTACTTGGTTTGCCCATTCCAGGGGTTCCCACTGGTTTGATGAGGTTAATTCATACCATCTGCATGTCATCCCTGTTGGCGATAGCCTTACATTGGAAATCACCTGTGATCCCCTTGGACTTTGTACGGCAGAGCATTGATATGGTTATGCTTATGGAACGCATACATTGCACTTATTTAACATTAATTGAGATATTTGGAAGCTACATCGACATTTATTGCTGGATTTATTATCTGCTTATATTGTACTTGTGCATACTTATTGTATGTTACACTATTGAGATGCCATGTCTTTATGTGCTTCTTTTGTGTACTTGACTGACTGCAAATCTTGCTCAATTTACATTCATTTGTCTCTTTTATATCACTGTTTACTGTGAAATGATTTGTAAATTGATGGTATTTTCTTGTTTTCAATAAAAGAGTTTGTAAACAAAACTATTAGTAAATGCTGTATTACATGTTGTTTATACTTCATTTTCTGTGTTTTGTAAAAAAAACTGGTTGATCCTGCTGTTCTCTATCTCCCCATTCTGTCCATAATTCCAATGCAACTGGAGATATTGCACAGCAGTGTTGGCAGCTAGTGCATATGCTCAGTTTTCAGTGAGTTTCTATACTGAGCATTTCCTCCCTATCATATCTAAGCAGCCTATGTGACTATACAGTCACATATGTGGGCATATACACAGTGGTATATGGGATATTACATCTTGATTAATGGAGACTTCACCTCCCTGTTATGCTAAGACACAGGCTGGAGGGGCAGAAATCCACCCACACTATGTTATTGCTAAAAAATAATAAAGATTTTATTTTACATATCTATTTTATTGACGATTTAAGACAGTTTATTCATAAGAATTATTTATTTTTACTCTGTATCCCAAGGACTGTTTTTTTTTATTGTGAACACGTGAACAGTAGCAGAGGACTAAAGGTTCCTCCTGCTTATTTTCCCCTGCAAACAGGGTGAGAAAGAGCTGGGCATATGACAGCTGTATTGTCAGGAAAAGCCTGCCCATAGTACAGCTGGAGATTCACGGCACATAAATATGCATATACACCAAACAATGATGAGCCAGGCAGATGTGCAGGTACTTTGGCATAGGCGCACGTGCATCCAGGCGGGCGCCTGTCACTAATGCTGGCGCCAAAAGGACTATTTAAACTGGCTGCAGTAATAACTCATTGCCATTTGGTCTTTATCCCTGCTTGTGTTTCCTGATCCTTGTGCTTGACTCCTGATACTGAACCAGTTTGCTCCTGACCTCCGCTTGTCTGCTACCTGCCCTGACCTCTGGTTTGTCTTGGATTATCCTTCTGTCTCCTGCTCCTGTCTGATTGATCCTCCACTGCTGACCTGGCTCGTGACCCGACTATGCTTCCTCCTGCCGTCTATGCCTGATCTGCCTGACTGCTACCAACCTGGCTTGTCTGGCCCTGCATCCTCAAACCTTGCTCTCCAGTGATCCATCCATCCAGCATGGCTGTACCTGGATCCTGCTCGCTGTCTTCAGCCTGCCCTGTGGCTTCATCTGCCTACCGGCTACTGCTGGAACATCACCTACTGAACTGATCACAGGCACTCATACCCCGCCATGCCCCTGTGGCTGCTGTCCCACTATCAGCAGCCCTTCAGCCGGAGTTGTATGGGAGGCCTGCATCTTCACGTCAGGCTCAATATCCAGGTACGTGACATGTATATTAAAGTGGAGCTCCACCCAAAAGGGGACGTTCCGCTTTAAGGACTGCTCCCCCGCTCCCCATTAAGGATGGGATCTTTGGGGGGTGGGGGGGGGAGAGGGTAACCGAATTTGACAGTTACCCGCTTCCACTTTCGGTCCAATCGCCTAGGCGATCGGATGCAGAAGGTGTCCTCCCTCCCTCCCTGTAGTCTGTTGGGACATGTGACAGGCCCCAGAAGACTACAAGACCATTCATGAAGCGCAGTGCTGCTCTTGCATGTACAGTCGGTACACGGCTGTGAAGCCGCAAGCAGTCATAGCCGGGTGCCCACAATGAAGATGCCGGCCTCCTGGAATACAGGATGGCCGGTGAAACGGTCTGCGGGACACACACCGAGGGACAGGTGAGTGGCTGTTTTTTAAAAGTCAGCAGCTACAGTTTTTGTAGCTGCTGATTTTTATTTTTTGACAGGGTGAGTGGAACTCTGCTTTAATTAGGAAAAAGGTACATAGATTTTTGTTTAATTAAAATAATTACAATGCCATCATCAACATACACAAAGTGGATAATGTAAATTAAACAGTGTGTTTTTAGTATCACTTTAAACATCTTTGACGTTTTAGCTTTCCCCAAAAGACACAAGAATAAAATGCCCCTACTTACCTCCGCAGCCTTAGATTCGGCAATGTGCAGGGAAGGCACCATCACCTATTATGTTTAGTAAATGCCCACAGGCAATGACAGTAGTTATTATTAGTAAATAAAATCACATTCAGTAATTTTAGTAGCCTAAAGCCATTCAGTATAGAGAGCCCACTAGGATGTCTATATGAAACACAAATAAATATAAAAGAATATCTGAAAACATCTATTGTTCAGAAGAAACTGCACTTAATGGAGTAAACGGCTGTGTTCTACTTAATGCTCAAGGAGAGTTTGTAAAAACGACTATTAATGAGCAGGAAGTCAAAACACTGGCTACGTTTTGAAGTGCTGAAAGCATATTGAAACATTTTGGTCATGATGACTGCCTTTCAGGTTTTTTGGCTGTCAGTAGTCTGCCACCCAAGCAGTAGGACATTTACAGGGAACAGTGAATTTTATTTGCCCAAATAAACATTTTATTGTGTTTCTTGTAAGAAAAAAATATACAGTTTAATAATTATAGTGGGAAGATTTTATATTATGCTGTTACTGGTTCAAGTACGGAAGGGGAGAAGTTGTCATCCTGGTGTATCAAGTGAGGGGACTAGTTTAGGCATGGCAAAAATGACAATAATCAAATAACCTTAATCTGCCATGTTATTATGGATCATCTCTTCATTTTGTCCTGCTAGAAAAAGTAGGAATGGTTGTAATAACAAAACCATAGGTGTGTAGGTGCATATTGCTCTGTCTGGGATTTAGCAGCTATGGCATGAGCCACCCAAGATTTTTTTTATCAGGCTGCATCCCACACAAAAGACTTTTTGTTCAAAAGTTTGGAATTCTTGTTCATTCTCCATTGAGATTGCCAGTTTCAAAAAAGGTAAAGTATACCTAAAGCTTATTTTAGTTTTGGATAGAACAGGGTTGAAACCACTGTCAGGTTTTTGTGCCACCTTGGGGAGCATTATCTTCACTTCCTGCCCCAAAGAAACAGCAGGAAGTGGGACAACTCACCTCCTAAACATTTGTTACCAAAACAAGTGTCCCTATTAGAAGATTTCCACTTTATGCCTGTTATAGTAACAATTAATTTTACATTTTTTCTCACTCTCAGTTCTGGTGGCAATGGTCACCAGAACACATAAATAGTATAATTTTCCTACAGGGGACATAGACAGCAATAAATCCTGATAGAGGTACTAACCTTTCTCTCTCTACACAAATCGAAAACGTTTTTACTTGTACTTTAAAACTCAGCAATCCTGATGATCCTAAACTTGATCTGGATCACCCCACGACATACATTCACTTTCTTGTTACAAATACAGATGTTAGGAACACTATTCATACTTCTAATAAAGCCAGAGGACAAGGCCTTCCTGATATATTATTTTTGCCCTAAAATGAACAAATATCGTCAGCCAGGCCCTGTGGTACAAATTAGACACAACAGAGAGGGATTACAATTTCAAAAACAGTGGAAACTATACCAAATCAAATACAAAAGGCTACCTACATACCAAGGACTAAACCACTATATTATAGATAAACATAGGGAACACAGTGTAGGAATAATTTTCACATACAACTGACATGTAGGGAGACTCGTAGGTATCTATGGAACTGCAGTGAATAATCAACAAAGACAGCAAACTTTGGGCACATGTCGCAGTTCAAATGCACCTTAATAGGACATGCTGCTTCCAAAGAAATGCAGTGCAATGCAAAGCAGGTCAAATACAGCCTCTAAACTGGGGTGGGGTCCTTTATTGCTAGGATACAGATGGCTCTTGGAGTCCAATAGTGTACATTTGTGCTGTATGCGTGTAAGGGTTTGCACAAACACATGCCTATACCTTAATATGGTCCATACGCAGAACCATGGACACAGATTTTTCTATTCTTTTCAATGTATTTCATTCTATTCTATGATGATTGTTATGCAGGACAGGTTTATTGATAAACTGATAACGTTTACAGTAAAAAATCTGTAAACAATCTCTAACTGATTTCTGGATCAGCATGTACAGCAACTCATCTTCAAACATCTTCAAACATCACAGCAGAGACTCTAAATTTAGGTTTTTGCTGGTTTCTAACAGAAACACAATTTAGTAAACAATTCAGGAAAAGCAAATCGAAATACTTTAACCACTTCCCATCTGGCCCATGTATATAAACGGCTGGAAGGGAGCAGTGCAGGGGCGGGTGGCCATTTATAAACGTCCTCCCACTTCCCTGCCTGTGCGTGCTCACTGGGAGCACGCGGCACCGCGATCGAATGCCCGCTGTGTCCTCCGGACACAGCAGAACACCAATCACTGTACGGGACCTTTGTGTGAGGTCCCGATCATGTGATCACTGATTGGCCAATCAGTGATCACATGGATAGTAGATTGTAAGCTCCAAGGAGCAGGGACCTCCTATCACTCTTGTATTGAACTGTATTGTTGCTGTATTGTCTCCATTCATATTGTAAAGCGCTGAGCAAACTGTTGGCGCTATATAAATCCTGTATAATAATAATAATAATAACTTCTGATATCATTGCTTACTACTAGTGAAATCTGTGAATGATCACAGAGGTCATGTGGTACAAGGCTATTCACAACAGCCATGTACCATGTGATAAGCTGTGATCAATCACAGCTCGCACAGTATTTCTCAATGTCTGCAAGAATGCAGCCAGAGAGGAGAAATGATTGCTTTTCAAGCCTTTATGGGTGTAAAAGCAATCAGTGTACAAAAAAAATCTTCATCACCCCCCAAAAGTAGTACAGTGTCACTATGGTGACACTGTACTGCTAGGGTGACAGTATGTTAAAAAAACAAAACAAAAAAAAAATAATAATATTGAAAAAAAAAAATATATATATATATTTGAAAAATTATAATTTTTGGCTATAAACTAATTTGGGTTATTTTTATTTTACTAAAAAGATAGCTGAATACATTTTGGCCAAGATTTATGAAGAAAGATTATTTATTTGCAAAATTTTATAACAAAAATGCTTTTTTTAAAAATGTTTGGACTTTATCATTTATATAGCAAAAAAAATACAAATCCCAGTGGTGAATAAATACAAAAACAATTACTCCAGTACAATCACCAATTGGAACACAGACCCAATATCAAGGTTTATAAAAGTAAACAATGTAAGAAAAGAAACTAGAAATACTTTAAAGAAATTAGAAATAACTTAAACTAACTGTATCCAGATACTGCTGTTCAAACTATGTACTTTTGTCCTGCTGAACTTCTATACGTCTACACTTCAAAGAGCAAACTCTACAGATACCTTGAGAGGCTTACTATGATTTACTGTAAGAGCTTTGCTATATCTTTAATTTCTTTAGTTTTCTTGAGCTATTCCATGGCTAACACTTTACTAGCTTTTAACTTAATAATCATGAAATTGATGAGCTTGCTTTTTAACCCGTTGCCGCCCGGCCTATAGCCAGCTGGTGGTCGGGCGAACACCATATGGCGTCCTTTCCGAAGCAAGCATTGCGCATGCCCGCAGGGCGGCGCTGCGGTGCGATCTGTGTACCGGCCCCGTTGCCAGTACCATGTGACCTGCTGTGACCAATCACAGCAGGTCACATGACAGTTGTATACAATGGATGGCTTCCTTTCATGCCATCCATTGTATAGAAGTGTGTCTAGCTGTGAATGGTCACAGCGATCACATGCACAAGCTGGGCCAATCACAGCCCAGCTGTGTCGTGTGATTAGCCATGGCCAAATCACAGCTAATCACAAAAAAAAACCTTGAATGAATTGATTTCATTCAGGTAAATGCTTGCTTATAGCAAAGTAATTATTTGCTATAAGCAAGTTGTGTAAAAAAAAAAAAAATACTGATCACTTCCCCAAAGTAGTACAATATTACTATGGTAACATTATACTACTTTGGTCATAGTGAAATATGAAAAAGAAATCTTAGAAAAAGAGAAAAAAAATGTAATAAAAAATTAAAAATAATAAAGAAATTTTAAAAAATGATCAATTTTTTTTTCGCACTGTCACCAGTCAGTGTCCCTGATCACCGCCAGTTATATGATGACGCTATACTGCACTGGTGACAGTATGTAAAAAAAAAAATAGTGAAAATGATTTTTTTAATTTCTTCATTTTCTAAATAATTATGACAAAAAAATTACAACTTCAAAAAACTCGCCATGCCTGTTATGAAATACATCTGACTGTCTACTTTGCAAAAAGGGGTCATTTGGGGGATATGTGTACTGTTCTGACATTCTTGGACTTCAAGAAATTAGATTGGCTGTCAGTATTTCAGGATTGATCAATTTTCAGATATATCCCATAGTTTGTGAACTCTATAACTTTCCTGCAGACTAAGGTGTCCGTTTATGAACCAGCAGTAATAGATCGCTGCTCAGTTCTCCGGCATTCTCGGAGAACACAGTTCTCCTGTGAATGCCGTTTATGAAGCATATGTAGATCAGTTCTCCAAACCAAGGGAGAACGATCTACAAACGCTGGAAAACGGCTGATTTTACTATATCCTCACGAGATTACAGTAAAAAATCAGTTTACTAAGCAGAGGTAAATTATCTCTGCTTAGTTTGTGGTCCCTCCGATTCTCCAGCTCTGGGCTGGAGAATCTGGAGGGAGAACACAGATCTCCAGAGAAGGGCTAAACATATTCTCCTGGGTGTCATAAACTGTGAATGACCAGAGAATAGCTGTGATCCTCTGAATCGCAGCTATTCTGTGTGTCATAAACGAACACCTATATAATAAATACTAATTTGGGTTATTTTCACCAAAGACATGTAGCAGAATACATCTCGGCCTAAATTTATGAAGAACAATTATTTATTTGCAAACTTTTATAACAGAAACATAGAAAAAAGTGTGGTTTTTTCAAAATGTTTGGGGTTTTTCGTTAATTTACCAAAAAAATAAAAACCCCAGTGGTGATTAAATACCACCCAAAGAAAGCTCTAGTTGTGTGAAGAAAATGATGCAATTTTAGTTTGGGTACAATGGTTTATGACCGCGCAATTGTCATTCAAAGTGTGAGAGCGCTGAAACCTGAAAATTGGCCTTGGCATGAAGGGGGTAAAAGTGCCCTATATGGAAGTGGATAAAGGGTAGGTTAAGTTGTAAACCCCCACTTAGTCATTTCATCACATGCGAGAAACAAACAGTAGTTGTTGCATGCCTCTGTTGATGTAGTTTCATATACAATATATGGGATGGGGGAGTGACAAGATTCACAACGCAGTACTGAAAATGCTTTTTATACTTAATGGGGAAGGGGGCGGAGACACAAGAAGCTAATGAGAAAAATCAGAATGGAAGAGAATGACAGGTCACATTTAAGTAATTGGTGAGACAGACGAGGTGCCAGGAATAAGATTGGAGTCACATGTAAAGAACAGTTGAAACAGGTCAGTTCCCTGTGAATTTCATGAAACAAGTGAGTGGGAAAGGCCGGGTTCTGGTAAAAAAAAGGACTCATGAATGAAATATAATGGAGAGTTGGGGTGTTGAAAAAATTTAGTTCATCTTGCTGTAGAATGCAATACAAAGATTGGGGTTATGTGCTTGTATAAGCTCAGTGCAATCCTTTTGACAGCTCTGCAGTATAATTTTGATAAAAATAGTGTTTTCCAGGCACCTTGTTCAATACACCTTACTCAGTAAATGATTCTCTTGCCAGCTAAGATATTGATAGCCACTAGAAAGTTCTGCAGAACAGAGATCCTACAAACAACCATTAGCAAAGCAATGGCAGCAAATGAGCACAGAAAAAGTTTGCAGTTGGTGAGTGGGGCAGTGGACCTGATAAGGGTTAGGTAATCTACTGCAGCTCAACTATTGCAGGTTAGCTTCAGCCATAGAGGAGTTTTAGAAGTTAGTGAGATGATCTGTAAATAAAAGTCTTGAGAACCACTGTCAACGTTCATAGAACCATAACTAACACGTTATAGTGGATCCCCCTTCTTCTGCTTTTTTGGCAATGCTGGGGTTGGATTCCATGTCTGGCTCCTTTGGGTAATGTGGACCGGCTGGTCCAGCCTTCAGGAGCAATTCCTGTTGATCTATTGCTTCAGGCTGGACCACATGCTACACTGTCCAAATTTATACCAGCTTAGTAGTAAAACGCCTAAAATTAAAATGTGTTTTTCTGCAGGTTTTTGTGGGTCTATGTAACTGCTGTAAACACTGCGTTCCATTTGTCTCTTTATTATATTAGCTTATAAAGAAAAACAGCATATTCTAATTATTGTTACAGATCCACAGAACAGAGCCCATCGCTAATATTTTAGACAATTCCCACATTCTTTCCTTAGTTTATTGCTAGCATCACATTAAAACCAAAATGAAAAACAGCCTTTCCTTAATGTTTCATATTAATATAGTATATTTCTTTGAGGCTTTAATGTGTATACACAAAAAAAGCTCAAAATAAAAACGTATGTTCAAAGAGGACAGCTGTCACGCTAACTGCATCATCTGTAGGCTCAAAAGCTGTCTGCTCTGGATTCATGTTCTAGTTTTTTTTTTAATAAGTATGGTAAATCATGCATGATTTTATTAAATACAAAATGCAGAGCTGTAGAAGAATAACCAATCAGTTATTTAAACAAAATAGTTGAAAAAAATGTTTTTTAAAATCATTTAAATTTTCTGCCCATTATACAGTATGTTCTAATTTTAAAGGCAGAAACCATCATATGGGTAGTGTGCATCCCAAAATATAAAGAAAACACATAGGAGCCTTTTGGCAGAACACTTTTCTATACCAAAAAAAAGCAAATAGGTGTCTACTTTTTCCATTTTTTGAGTGGCAACATTTGTAAATATATGCATTTTTATTTTGCAAAATCAAAGAGACACCTTAGATGAGGTCACTGCATTCATTTTTGTGGCAGCTTTATTTTTTGCTGTTTTCTGTCTGAAACATGCATGAATACATGCCTGCAGCACAGTGACTGTGTTGTCACCACAACTGCCAGTCATCGAGTAACTGTTGAGAGCTAAAAGGATTAGATCTTGATCATGTGATCAGTGTGGCATCCTAGTTTGGATTATTATCCTCTTTGAAGGTGAAATGTGAACAATTATTTCGAGACCCTACTACAGATCCAAACAACAGATAAAGAACACAAAACTGTTACAGATTACACATTTTTTTACTATTTTGACCAGTTTTCTTTTGATAATGAAGCAAAACTGGGAGATATGCAGCTGCAGACTGACCATTTGGAAACTCGGGCACTGCCCGAGGGCCCGGGGTAAGTAGGGGGCCCCATGAGATGCCCCTGGTACCTTTTTCATAGGCTTTTTTGAGTTTGGGCAAGTACACAGGGGCCCCATGATCCCCTATTGCCCGGGGGCCCCATGAATTGTCAGTCCACCCCTGGAGATGTGCATTAACATTTACCACCAAATGATGGTCCAATTTGTCCTGAAATAACAAAGGTATAATTTATCTGGATACACTATGTTATTGCAATGGTATGTACAGTTTTACTAACAAATGCTAAAGTTGCATAACTGGGTTCAGGCATTAAAGCAGTATTAAACCCCAAACCAAAAAATTATTAAATTGCAGCTCAGCAATTCTTACATGTGAATACTGTATTCATTTTCTTTTTTAAGGCCTTTCCTTATATTTTTACCTGGTGATCCACCCAGTACATCTGTGGTGTTTCAATTTCTTTTAACAGTCCAAGCTGTCCAGACAGGGCTTGGACAAACCATTTAACACTGTTAGGGATGCTTTCAATGGTCAGCTTTTATTCATTTATGTAAAACCTTTATACCAAAGGGAAAAAAACAGTTTACTGTAACTTTTTATAAATGTTAGCTGGAGTTCATCTTCAATTTGTTAGTTAAGTCCATCTAAAACTTCTAGTCTAACACTACCCTCTCCCCAGACTGACAATGCCGCTGTCCAAAGATGTCTGCTTTACTACTTCAACCAGAATGTAGACATCCTAAGACAGAAAATGGGTTACTGGCTGCATCGCCAAGTGAAATAAAGGAAAAATGGAAATTAATGCAGTTGCCACATTTAAGGGTCAACTGCAATATATTAACCAGTTCCCTCCCTCTCACTGTGGGTGGGCAGCACAGGCAGGCTGGATCACGTACAAGTATGTCACCAGCTGAAGGGCATGCAGCATGTAGCTCCCACTACTCCTGATACCAGACGCTTTGATCACAATGTCAACAAAACTGTTATGAATTAATTTCATTCATAACAGCTGTTTCTATAATGATGCTGTGATTGGCCCACAGCTATCACATGGTACCTGGGACAATCACAGCACACAATATTATTCACAGCTGTTATGAATGTAACCCATTCATGACAATTTAAACATTGTTGTTACATTGGTCATCACTGTAACAGCAATTAAAGAATTTAAAAAAATTAAAAAAAAACATCCCTTATCATTCTCCCAGAGTAGTACAGTGTCACAATTGTGACATTGGACTACTCTGATGAAAAATATTTTTTTTTAAAAAGTCACCTGTCAGTGTCCCTGATCATGGCCACACCAGTCATATCATGACGCTGTACTGCACTGGTGACAGTATGTAAAAATAATAATAATAGTAATCATTTTATTTAATTTCTTCATTTTCCAAAAAATTACAAATACAAATTAAAACTCACCATGCCTCTTACTAAATACCTCAGACTGTCTACTTTCCAAAAAGAGGTAATTTGGGGGGTATTTGTACTGTCCTGGCATTGTAAGGGCCGCAAGAAATGAGACAGGTAGTCAGTACATCATGATCAATTTTCAAATATATATACCATAGTTTGTAGACACTTTCGCACAAACTGATAATTATACACTTGCAATTTTTTTTTTTACCAAGGACATGTAGCAGAATACATTTTAGCCTAAATTTATGAAGACGTTTGATTTTATTGGATATGTTTTATAACAGAAAGTAGAAAAATATATATATTTTTCAAAATTTTTGATCTTTTTCCATTTATATAGCAAAAAAATAAAAAAAAAACCCAGTGGTGATCAAATACCACTAGAAGAAAGCTCTATTTGTGTGAAAAAAATTATATAAATTTTATTTGCGCACAGTGTTGCATGACCGCGCAGTTGCTAGTTGAAGTAGCTGATAAACAAAAAAATGGCCTGGACATTAAGGGGGGTCCGGAGGTCAAGTGGTTAATTTTTGGATTTAATACTACTTTAGGGTTTGTTGTTGCATGAGGGGGGCTTCAAATTTCAGTGAAGCAATGTCACTGTGTTGTCATCTCACTGCAGAGAATTAGGAGCTGGATTTCCAGAGAATAAACACATATTTCATAAATTTATTGAACAGATGCAAGAAAACATTTAACTATTTGTGGACATTGTACAAGTTATGTACAATGTCAGCAAACTCAGCAGTAAATAAAAATGTTTATTTATTAAAATGTTTTCCTGTTTATCCCCCTATTGATTTACAGTTCACCATAATAAGTCCTAATTGCATACTTCTTTCCTCTTCTTTGCTTTTTTTTTTTCATTTTTATTGATCGTCATTATTATTCAATGTGTGTCACATTAAAATCAAAATTGAAAAAAATATCCTTATTTTTTTAATTTTTTTTACCATTTTTGCCCACAGATTACAAAAAAATAAATACAGTACATTCTTGAAAGACAGTATTATTAAAACAAAGCATTGTTTGTCTTGAAAGAAAGATATATGTACTGTTTTGCTTTGTCAAGTATTGACAAAGATATCCCCCCAATAAACAGACCCATAACAGAAATGTATACATTACAAATTGCCTTTTAGGGGGTATACTGGTGTGAGAGGTTAATTTGTTAAATTGTATATTTAACAGACCTAAAGGGAACAAATAAGAGAAGTGTGCTTTAATAGCTAATCTACACATGCAATTTTAAAGTTTAAAAACTTTAAAATTGAAAAGCTTTTTTGTTAGTTTTGGATAGATCACAGAGGCATTAGAACACCTGTCAAGTTTCTATTGCAGCCCTTGCCCCTCTCCATTTTCCCACTTATCATTATCACCGAAAGTGAAAGTCAAAGAAAATACAAATTTTGGGTTGTCACCAGAACAGGAAGAGAGAGGGTAAATTTTCCAATGGGGACACTGGTTCTGGTGACCCCGGTGACAACCAGGGACTCTTACACCTTGAAGGGATTTCTTCTTTCTCACTTCCTATTTTGGCTGTGACCCAGTGACGTGACTGGCCTCAGGTGATGAAACAAATCCTTCTATATAGGTTGTATCTGTTTATCTGCAGTGTTCTCTTTTCTACATCCATTCAAAGTGCTGAATTTCAAAGCTTGCCTGTGAGTTCAGAAAAAAGGGGGTGGAGAGCTGAAGTTACACTCTGCAGAGCCCAATGAGGAGAGTTCTGAGAGCTGATTGGAGGGAACCCCCCCCCCCCCCTCCACACAGGAACAGAGCTGAGGCTGTCAATCTGCTGTAGCTCCCTCTGTCACCATTTTTCTCTTGGTGTCAGACCTATCGTAAGTGACTTATGCTAATAGCAGAGGAATGAAACAGCAGAGAGTAATGACTCTGGTTTGAGACAAGTACACATTATAGAGGGATATGCTTTGTTCATATTTCATGTCTGAGGTTTACAACCACTTTAACTCTAGCCTTGAGTTCTACTTTAATATCATGCAACAAAATAATTTAAAGAACACCCATGACCTTTACAAACTTACTAACCTGGCTACAGCAATCAAATACCTAGCAGTGCCCTCACATAACTTTGTCACCTTCACAAGCACCCATAGGAACCCCAAATCTTTAGGCACATTTATATATACATTTTTGCACTTCCATGCATAGTTTGGGCTAACTTGCCCTCTCACACATGCCACACCTTGCTATTGACTAGTAAGGCCACTTATCACAGTGATAGGCAAATAGAAATTTTGAGCTAGCTCCAAGAATATATTTGCCATTTATTAAAAAAGAACTAGATGATTGCTGATATGATACTTTTTTATGTATTTATTTTTTACAGGTATTTATTTAGCGCTGACATTGCCTTACATATTATACATTCACATCAGTCCCTGGCCTCAATGAGTTTATAATCCATGGTCTCTATCTCACATGTATGACATTAGACAGAAGCCAGTTAACCTACCAGCATGTCTTTGGAGTGTGAGTGAAAACCGGAGTACCCGGAGGAAACCCAAGGAAGCACAGGGACACCCTGCAAATTCTATGCAGATAGTGTCCTGACCAGGATGCTAACAGCTGCTAATAAATTACAATAACATATTTAAACTTTACACTTAAAAGAAGAGTTTTCTATGCAGTTCTATGTAAGTCACTTTGTTACATAAGGTTTCTAGTATATTATTCTTCTAGCTATATAAAATATATACAAAGATGCTTTAACCTGCAGCACTGTTCCAGTAAAATAAATATACACTTATAAAATCAATAAAGCATTCAAAGTAAAACAGAACCATGCTTTGTACAAATGTTTTCACTTTCTATAAAATGATCCTATCAACTTGGCTCATAAAATACCCATCAGCAAAATGTGTACATAAGGTAGTTATTAAATATTGTAGCTCTACATACAAAAGTGCTTATCCAAATGAATTTCCTACTATTCATATGAATTTCCTATTCTTAATGGAAATTGTATATGCCACATGTAATATAATTACCATTAAATAGCACACGTTGAAAATAAAGTCAATACATTATTTTTATATGGGTCCTGCATGAGGAAGTTATTTCTGGCTATACAAATTCATTTCTTAACTTAGAATTTGTATGACATTATTGTATGGGCTAAAAGATTAGAGACTTTTACAGCAGTATTGAGTAAAAGATTGATACATGTTAAATGGTCTTAACAAGAGGTTAATACTTTGGGAGTGTCATTATGCAGGCTTAAATGCGGGCTTAAAGTGGTAGTAAACTCAGGACCTTTTTTTTTAAATGGGCCCCCAGGTGGTTTATGGCATAATGTGCTAGTATGTACTACATTATAGTAGACTTACCTGTCATAGTGGGAGAGATTTACTAAGCCTGTAGCATTTGGAATCTGCTGCATCTGTGCATGGTAGCCAACCAATTTCTAACCCCAGCTTGATCAATTAAGCTTTGACAATAAAACCTGGAAGCTGATAGGTTTCTCTGCAGAGCTACACCAGATTTTGCACGCTCCAGTTTTAGTAAATTCCCCCAATGTGTCCTCCATAGCTGTCAGGGATCCTTTGGGTCCCAGGCACATCCATCTTTGAGGTTAAAAACGCAATGGACCCAGTGCACTCAACCAGTATGGATGGTACTGCTTGAAGAATGACAGCTCCCTATGCTGTCTTCATCTATATAAGGGAAGATGTGAGGATAGTAGTGACATCATTGACCAAATATGGCCAGTGACCATATTTGGGTAGTGATGTCACTGCTATCCCCATCCTTTGCTTACATGGATGGGGATTCTCAATCATGTAAGCAACTTGCTGGTGACGACGGTTGCAGGGGACACAGCGGGTGCCAGCACCAATGTTGTTCTTGGCCGGCCTTTCACAGCTTTAGCTTACTCTACCATTAATCATTTTGTTCTTGAGCGTTATCCAACATCCAAAATTGCATGCTCAAGCAACCAACCAGAAAACTGCACAGCTAAAGTCTTCAGCACATAGTGGCCAGCAGGGAGGTGCATGCACATCTAAAAGGACCAAGATGATGTGTTCTTTCATAATACTTTAGAAAAAAGATCCAAGGCAGAGTGTGGTGATGTTTACAGCAGACTCTCAGCCACAGGTGTACACGCCAGTGTGAATGAGGCCTTAAACTGCCAAGTTACATTAGGATTCATCAATATTTCACAGAATAGCAATACCTGCAAATCTGAGCCTTAGAAAAATTAGGTCTTTATACGTTTTGATTAAATTTGTAAGGAGTTAAACTACCCTGAAATCTACAGTAGATATCTTCAGGCACAGCTTTTGCCAATATGCCATAGTAAACCTAAAACCATGTATGCTGTGTAATGCAAATTCCCAACAAAACATAAATGGTCACAATTTTGGCCCACACTATCGTATCCTTCCCCTAACTATTGATCACTTATTTGTGATGGGTGAGTTTAGTGCTCAATGATATACATTTAAAAAAATCAAGATGAACAAGTGAAATTTGCAGTAAAATAATGTAAAATGTTGTACAGAGATAATATCTAAAAACTGATATATTCAAAAAAGATACCAATTACAGAGAATTGAATATGGTATTATATACAAAGGAAATAATAAATGTATCAACTTGCACTATCACACGCAGTAAACCCACAACTATCTATTTATTCTTGTTTAAGCATCTTCAAAGTATTATTTATCTATCCACTAAATAAAAGATCACTTAGCATTGAAGGGAGTTCAATCAAAAGAACTTTCAAATGCATGCTTCATTCAATGGTCAAATTAGAGGTTAGAACACACGGCATGTTTGCTCAATACCATTCCTTTTTCAGCTCTATACTTCTCCAAAAGCCACAAGTCCTTATTCACTTTCTGATAGATGCCAGCACTTCCTGCCCAGTTAAATT
Organism: Staurois parvus; assembly: GCF_062004578.1. Lineage (NCBI taxonomy): Eukaryota > Metazoa > Chordata > Amphibia > Anura > Ranidae > Staurois > Staurois parvus. Next base: position 14,581,556 of record NW_028317886.1, on the reverse strand, counting down.
TTGTTGGCATAGCATCTTTAGCATTTAATCCCGAATCCCGAAACAAGCTAACATTTAAAGCAGACCTTCACCCTAAACTAAGCAGTACTTCTGCATTTGTCCCCTAGGTGGGAATACAAGGTTTGTGTCCCCCCCCCTCCCCTGATTCAGTATGGATTCTTCCCTGTGCATATGCAAAGATGGCTAATATGGAGGTCCAATACTTCACCACCTTTGCTCAGAAATATATAATCTTCAGTGCATGCACATATTGTATGTGCTGAAGAGTTCTGCCAGAACTTGAAGGCTAGGCGAAACCTTTCAGTATATCTGCACATGTGCCATAATGAGTGGAGCAGAGTCACACAGAAAGGGAATGAAATTCCTCTTTAAACTGACTGTATGAAAAGTACAATTAACCACTCAGCTCCAAAATGGCAGCCTAACTAATGTTTCCAATATGATAGCTATAAAATCACTTTAAAAATGTAGCCATGCCATGCAATGGTCATGCGACCACTGGGAAAAAATAAGTCAAGTATTTAAAGCAGAGTTCTGGTTCCCATCCCAAAAATCAGCAGCTACAAATACTTTATCTGCTGACTTTTATTATTAGGACATTTATCTGTCCAGGAATCCAGCAGTGTCCTCACCCAAAGCCAATTCTTCAATCGGTTATCTGGTGATGGCGCTGCCATCTTGAAGGAAAACCAGCAGTGAAGTCTTTTGGCTTCATAGCTGGTCTCCTATTGTGCATATGCGAAGCACACTGCGCTTTTGTCAATGGTCCGCAGTCTTCTGGGACCTATGAAGTGTCCAAGAGGGCTGCAAGGAGAAGGAGGGGGTGCCGAACTTCCGACTCAGTTTGCCGTGGTGAACTGAGCCGGATGTGGGAGTGGGTACCTGTCAAAACCAGGTACCCACTCCCCCCCAGAAGGTGCCAAATGTGGCAGTGGAGGAGGAGGGGTGGAGGCAGATAAGCAGAGCTTCCACTTTTGGGTGGAACTCTGCTTTAATAATGTTTTCATGTGTTGAAATATACAACTTTGATATCATGAGTCAAATAGACAGTTCACTTTCCAAGGGAAGTTACATTTTACAAGGGAATTATCCCAACAGCTTAGTGAATGAGGTGAAGCTCTGCTGACTTCCATGATCCAATTACGTCCAAGCAAAAATGTTGTCTTTTAAAAATGTCTCCTAGCATATGATTTGTGCTACATAAACTGTTGGTGCTATATACAATCTGCATTATAATATTAATAATAATTATTGAGCAATATTTGCTACATGAAATTTCAACACATTTTTCAAGCTCTTGGGAACATTCCTTTGCAAAGTGCAACTTCCCTTCAAAGAGAACAAAGATAACAGAGAATTTACCTTTAGTAAATCAACCTCAGTAAGTTGATGAAGACATTCAATATCAAAGCTTTTTATCGAAAGTGAAAGCAATGAAATAATGATCATGCTTATATAATCAATGAGGTTGATAAAGACTGACGTTCATGAAGGTCAACCTCTCCCAACTCCTGCAACTTTGTACCAGAGGACAGCAAAACAAAATGTTCTGTACAATTGCATCCAATTTTGCTGCATGGGAAGAAAAATCGGTTATTGGCATATACAGGAGTCCCACCAACCAATCTCAAAGCAAACTCATATTACATTGCACAGTAAACATATAGCACACTTGCAAACTCCATGGAATACACAAAACTACCTTGCAAACTATTGCCAGTGCTGACACATGCATTTGTGAACTGCAAAGCTTATGAGATATGAACAACTGCAACATATAGCTGGGACGCTGGCTAATATCAATGCTGATGTCGTGTTTAACTATGACAGATAGGTAGATCAAAAGACATTGCTGTGAGCAACAACAAACCTGAGAGTGACACGTGGCTCATAGGCCAGTGATCACTGGTTGAGCTGCTTCTGAGATAGCATAGCTTGATCAGTTTCAAAAGATTGAATTCATAGTTTGACTTTTCTCTCCATAACATTCTAGCAATCTATACGAAGAAGTCACTAAACTAGCTCCTATTATACTGTTACTGCTATGTGACAAGCTTAGAATATGTGAATGGGAGGAGGAGGGGGGGGGGGGTAGTGTTCCTTATTTCACCTAAATTCCACTTATTGCAAATAATGTGCTAGTGCAACATATCTGGTGATAGCAATTGTGTTCTATAATAACAGAGAGAGGAAAATTAATTCCAATCTACATGTAAGTGAATAATGTATTTGAATTCTGAAGAGTGTCATCCAAAGCTTAATAACTGAACAATGGAACTGAGTGCACCTGTACAATGCATCAATCTGTGTCTTTCTGTACAGCATTACAGCAGTGCTCAGCAACATTCCTCTCTGTAAGAGTCTTTGTCAGGGTTATCTGGTACTGCCAGGAGAAATGCACAATAGAATCAAACAGAAAGTGGCATCATGACTCTGATTTTCCAATAAATGCCGGCTTTCTGTAGAAATGAAGCTGATCGGTGCTGGTTCATCCGATTGTGATCACTGCAGTGCTATGCATCACACATACTGATTATTTAGAATTAGAATAAAGAGTTATTCTGAGCTTTGTTATATTCCTTTGCTGTCCTTAGTTTTGTAGCTGGCAGCTCTGCCTTTCCAAACTTTTCAATTGTGCATTCTGGTACAAAAATGTTTTTTAATTGCATTACATTATGTATTAGTGCAACACAGATTTACCAACTCGCATGTGTCAGTGTATCTCAAATATACTTCATGTATATCTGTCATTGCACATTTACAAAGAGTGGAGTTTCTGTTTTCAACATATATTCAATATTCAATGCAAATGTTTCTGTTTTTTTGCCTTTATGTAGAGCATTTGTCCCTTCAAATCAAAGCTTTGCACTTCATGGTCCGCATTATTCTAGATGTTTTTCAGACATAGTAACTGCATTTTTCTGGGGTTTCTTTATATTTATGGTATTTGCTAAATCAAATCAATAAAAAATTAGATTTTTTTTGTGTGTGGAAAAAGTCTTTTAGGTTAGGCCCCATGCATACTGCACTTTTTTTTAACTCTCCTAGACCACTTTCCTCCTGGCAGTGGCATTTTGGCAGAAAAAAAATGCATTGAGGCTCATCAGTTGTTTGGGTGTTCATTCATTTTGTTGGCAAGAATAATAATGAATGAAATGAATTAAAGCTCAAGCACTAAACGCACCTAGTACCCTGGAAAATGTAGCTGAAAATGAATACGCCACTTATGTGCCCAGATCCTCATGGCTGTATATATGCAGTGTGAGATATAGGGCACTACTGCCTCTAACTAATAGTCTCACCATATTCGGAATAAGTGTGGAAAACCTGTGTTCCATGCACATTTCCCACACCAGGTTGAAAACACCCTGTGTTGGCGATCTACAGCAGCTATTAGTGTAAAGTTAACAACACCGCAAATGCAGATAGTGTGTTTGCCTGCTTCATCTTTATAAAGTTCCATTACCTTGATACGCAGGTCTTTTAACAGTTCTTTTCTGCTCCTCATGGCTCAGTATCTAACCTGCTCAGTGCATCCACAGGAGAGCTAGCAAACTCACTATTTATACACATACACTGATTGCAATTTAAAAAGCCACAGATGTGAGAAATTTACCTTTAATTGCCATTTTAACCTGTGTGTGTCACTTTGTGTGTCTGTACAAAGGCCAAACATTCCAGGGTATGTAAACTTTTGAACATGACCATTTGGGTGATTTCTGTTATCATTATGATTTAAAAGGGAGCCAAACAACTATGGCTTCATATGATCGCTATCCGTAAATAAAATACAGGTTTTTTTGGCATGATCAGTCATATTTTCAATTACAATGCCAAAATTTCACTATTTCTGCCAGGGAGTGAAAACTATGAGCACAGCTGTATATTTGATTATGTGGTGTTCATGAAGGAATACTTTCCAAGGTTTATTCCAGGTGAATAATGATTTACAGATTACTGGTGTGGTGGTTGTGAATGGCTGGTGGCCCGTACTGGTTTAAAATGGAACATGACATTGGGTGGCACTGTCAAGTACCTGACTTTAATGGTTGTATTAAAATTCTTGTATGTTATGAAGAATTTGTCACTTTGTACTATTGGTATTATCTTGTTATTTATTAAAAGCCTCTGCCACCATACTCCAATAAAATAATGTGTGTTATTGCATTATTTATGATGTTTAGTGTGTTTGATTTGATGTACAGTATCAAAACTCTTTGGACACAAAACAGCGATTTGGTTGTTTCTTTTCCCTGAAAAGCAGGGAAAAAAACAGCCAGATCTGTGAGTAAAAGCACCACACATTACACTAGGCACACAGTTAACCTCTTCATTGCCCCTTGATGTTAATCACTTCCCAGCCAGTGTTATTAGTAGATTGTACAATACCATATTTGTAACAGTTAGTCAATTAGTGTCCCTCCCAGTCAGTGTGTGTTAGTGCCAGATTGCCCTCCACATTGTCACAGTTACACAATAAGTCGCTGATCTCTGCCATTATTAGTATAACATCGATAGCTGGGTAAATTTCAGTGTATATACCATAGATTGAAGATAATTTAGCTTTCATACAAATCAATTAATATACACTTAAATTTTATTTAACTGGATGTGTTTTATAACAGAAAGTAGAAAATAGCATTTTTTTTTTCAAAACCTTCAAGCTTTTTTCATTTATATAAAAAAAAAATAGTGGTGATCAAATGTGACCAAAATAAATCTCTATTTGTGCATACAAATTATATAAATTTCATTTCGGTATATTGTTACATGACAGAGCAAATTGCCAGTGAAAGTAGCACAGTGCTGAATAGCAAAAAAAATGCCCTGGTCATGAAGGGGGTAAAATCTTCCAGAGGTCAGATGGTTAAAAATTGCAACTATTTTAGTATTCACTAAACATTTACACTTGTGTACTAAGTTTAAATTAATCCTGTAAAAATGACATAGTCAAATGTTGTCTTCAGTGAAGAATTCTAAAGAATCAATAGATTTAGATACTGTACATAGGCTGCTGAAATCTAGGCTCACAATGAAAACATATCCCCTCTTGATCCCATTTCAGGTGCCAAAAATAAGTTTCAGTTACATTGCTCCTTTTAGCAGATATTTCATTTTCAAGACACTGTGACGTGTTCTATAAATTCTGTTTAACAGATGATACGAAGGGTAAGCAGGATGCCCTACATGCCTACTAACTGATGTTGGCCCTCCCTGGCACATAACTCCCAGTAGCCCTCAGCCAATGGTGTAATAGAAGGCTGAATTTGCAAACTGCAATATTACAGAGCTATCAAAATGAAAGTATCAGCGGCAGACTGAAACTTTGCCTAGCAGTTTAGCAATTGCTGTGTACTGCTAAGATTCTGGTATCAGTCACAGAAAGTGGATCTTATTCGATGTGATGATGACTTCCACTGTAGACCAGCTTCAAAGTCAGCCATCACAATGCCATATCTGTAAGCCATGAGGCCTTTCCTAAGGCTGCCTGAAAAACTCCTATGTAGGTGACACCCTCCTTTTCCCTCCCCCCTGTTCCCATCAAAAGGCCACATGGCCTATATAACTGCGAACCCCCACTTTCTCCCTGTCCTGCCTAGATGGCAAAAGGCACCGGGTGCCCCCGGTTTTGCAGGAAGGATCACTCTGACTCATTCAAACCCACACATGTGCAGTTCACACTCTCCCCCGCTGTCACAGCAGTGGCTGAGCTCAGCATTGTGTAACAGAGGGGAGAGTGCTCACTGTGCATGCATGGGCTTTAAGCGAGCCAGAGCACTAGTTCCTGTGAAGCTGAGGGCACATGCTGAACATCTGACACATCCTACCATCAAGGCAGGACTTGTGCTGTCATCTACATAGGAGTTTTTCGAACAGGCTTGGGAAAGGCCCATGACATTGAAAAGAAGCTTCTTTTTCAAAACCTGAACATGTTTTCTGGGGACAATGGAATGCATGGCGGATTTTATTGTAATGGTGAACTAACCTTTTAATGCTGGCAAAACCTTTACAGAATGGCAACCCCATGCATCTCATCCTGCCGTGTGATCGCAGGTGCGGGAACCGCATGGAAACCTCATGGTCAAAAAGGACATGTGGTTTACATGCAGATGCATTTTGGAAAAGGTTTCGTGATATGATGGCACAACAGCCAATTTAAATGAATGGGCTACCGTGCTTGTGTAAGACGTGAGCCGCATGGCCCGCACTAGTGTGAACCTACACTCAAACAGTCTTTCTAAATATACATGAATGGCACACTCACTGGTAGGGAATCTTGGTAATATTCACTTGTAGAGCAGCCAAACCTTTAAATCCCAGTGTGGCTTTGCAGGACTCCAAAACACATGTACTTACAAATTACGAGTAAATACACTTTGTATGTCAAGCATATCTTTGGCAATTATGTAATTTTATCATGATTTGTTAAACAGTGATTTCTAATGGCATCCTTTAGTTATTCCCCTTTACATGTTGTCTAGTACAATCAGATAATCAGTGCTTCTGGATAGATATAATTGAGTGGGTATTACTGCAGCAGAAATGAGAAATGTTTGCCTACATGTGGCATTTCCTAATTTATATAGTATATAATTATTCAGCCCTTATTGACTCAGAAAAGAGTATTATCACTCACTTAACATTGAATATCTGTTTCAGAGACATCGCTGCAGCTGGGTGCCCTACAGCTGCTGTCTACATCAGCAAGTGTATAATGCAAACAGATGAAATCCTGCATACACCACTGACAAGCTACGTACAGCTGTCTATCCAAGCTGACTTTTAAGATCATGGTTGCAGTCCACTTGTAAATCCAACAATTAGAGTTAAAATGTATGATTAAAGTTCTTGGAGGAAGAAAGTGTCTCCATTTGTGTGATGAAATGCTATTTTTATTTTTTTCGATGATGTATTTGTGGCACATACTGTATAATAAATGACACGAGGACAAATGAACTGCCACTGAAAGACAGTTTGTTATTTTCACCTGCACTGGAGATTTTCCATAGTTTAGTATCAAATGATTAATCCCCTTGGCAAGTGTTTGTGGATGATTTCAGGGTTTTGCAATGTGGGGAGGAACAACTGTTTATACACTTTCTAGGCATGTCCGAAATGACAGTGAACTGCTAAGACAAGACAGCAAATCTTATTGGGAAGGGTTGGAGCTTACCTTGAATGGGACTCCAGCACTTATTAAAATTTCAGGTGATATTTCATTGGTGTTGGGTAGTAGGGGTGAGATTAAGATTTACAACTGTCATGGGTTTGAGAAGAATCCCATGAGACTTGCAGTCAGGCAAATTGATGTGCAGGGCCCTCTGTTTCTTCTTCTACCAAATTGTATTGTAACTGTTATGTCTATCTTCATTTTGAAAAGAGCTGCTCAAACTGTTGGCACTATATAAATCCTGTATAATAATAATAATATGTGAAGATTTGCCTAGAAGAAATAAAACCATAATGCACTGCATGACCTTTGAATTATGACCAGCAGGCTTAAAATAGCCAATAAACGGAGTTTTGGATAAGTCAGCCCCCTCACTCTAAATGGGCGACACTAAGCAGTCAGATTAATTGTATTTGAAGCTTTTGTAAGGAAAGCACAGGGAAAGATGAAAATTTAATACGAAGAAACTAGAGTCAGTAAGTAAACTATACTTTAATTCTGACTGTTAGCTCTTTGGGTATCAATTCCTTTGCTACACTTTGTTGTTGTTATTATTATTGGGCCTTTGATGGCTTTTTCTTTTTTGTGGTTAATTTAGGTCAGCGGTCCATTTCAGCTGCCTTCCATAGTAAACATTTTATTTTTGCTGCAAGGTTTCCCTTTTTTTAAAATTCTGTTAATAGGGACTTTTTAGGTTTGGGGTGTTCAAAGTACAGCATTCAGTTGTTACTGACTAACTGTACTTGTAGCTGACTTTTGCTCACTTGAAGCCACTGAATTGTTTGAAAGAGAAGACTAAGTGCAAAAACAGTATGCAACTAAACCACCTCAAATTATATTACTTACATTCACCCACAATCCTCAAAGTAAAGTAAAAGTTAGGCATACACCTGTTAGGCCTTTTATTTGGGATTAAAAAGGTCCTGTTGGACAGTTTTGTGCGTCATCTGTGGTCTCTTGATTCCTGTAGTAAAACATGTGCCTGTACTCTTTTTCTCTAGTACATTTCAGACAATTGTCTATCATTAGGATGTCCTGCTCCTGGACAGTTTTGTGTGTGATCTGTGGTCTCTTGATTCCTGTAGTAAAACATGTGCCTGTACTCTTTTTCTCTAGTACATTTCAGACAATTGTCTATCATTAGGATGTCCTGCTGCTGGCCAATTTTACACTGCTGTGGTCTCCCAATTATGAAGCTTGGCAGAAATTGACCAGATGCAGGACAGTTATACACCAGGAAGCACAGGGACAGTCTTAATGAACTACTGGCTGGTTTATATTCATTAATTGAAGCAGACCTGTTACCGCATGTGTTACTGCTAAAAACTACCTGAAAAAAAAAACTTTTTTAAAACTGGAATTAAATAATTTGGTGAGATGCTGCTTTACTTAAGGCAAGCTAATTGTGAATGAAAGTAAGTTATTTGAAGGATTTGTGTATTTTCAATGATGCACTTGAAACCATAGGCTCTCTTCTCATTGTTTGCCAATTTTAAATGTTTTCTTGTATTGGTACTTGGTCCCCCATGACATTCCCAAGCTTTTTTGAAAGTAATTTGCCTATTAGCCTTAAAACTGTCCAGAATCTACTGTCAATATCTGTCTTCAATTGGATTCACTGCTAAGTTCAAGTTTGCTGAATTTAAAACAGCATTCATAAAGCTCTATGCAAATTGAACCCAGGCAGATGTGCTTGTTTCTACTGGGAAATATGTCTCCAATAAGAAGGGGACTGCTGTAGTGAAGATATACACTGATGCTCCAATAATCAAAGTGATATCACAAAACTATGACATTAAAAACAATCGAACATTTTGCTATCATCATGTGAATTGAAGTTCACTCATAAAGGAATTTGTCTTTACAGCAGAACTTTACCCATAACAGCTTGATAAAAAATAATGTTCTTAAGCAAGAAACATACATTCTACATTAATAATTATGCTACCAAAACATAGTATGTGCTATAAATTGCCTCCAGCATTGCTTTTGTTTCTTCTTGCTGGAGTCAGCTACAGTAGTTTGCTGAAGCCCAGAGCCCTGGATCAGCAGTAAATCTTTAGATTGTCAACAGATCGGCCTCTACAAAATCGGCACAGTCCTTGAAAATACAAAGTACCTAAGCATGTGCAGAGCAGAGTGAAACAGTGTATTGCTGAAATAAAACAGTATAGGCACTTATTGTTAATGTTTACGTAGCTATACCTGCAAAAAATGCCAGCCTATAGTGATCTAGCAGTACTTAAGTTTCATTTTTGGGTTCCATGTACATGGGACATTTGGAAAACACTTCTGAACGATGGAAACTGACTGCTGGAAAACGTAGGTAAAAAAAGTCTGTTTAGCCGCGTATGCATACTGTGTTTATGCGCGTTTATGTGCGTTTATGAGCGTTCGCGTTTAGAAACGTTCTTTAAAGATAACCTCAGGAGACCTTCCAAAATGCCCAGAATGCACTGAAAAACAGTAAAAAATTAACTATTTCAGACATTTTGAGAGAAATAGAGAAAGCAGAAGCAGAGAGAGCAGTATGTGTTGAGATGACCTGTCTTTTCTGGTTGTATTCACTATGGATCCCATCATGAGCATAATGCAGCATGTTCTACAATTTTTTCCTTCGCGAAACCTGGAACTGACTGCGCTGGTGTACTGGGTCCATTTGAATACATGGAAAACACTTTGCATGCATTTCTGATGATGAAAAAAGGCTCTGGACAGCATATGGATATGGAACAGTTAAAAAACGCTTCTAAATGCAAACGCTTAGAAATGTAGTTAGCCATGTCTACAAGCGTTTACAAGTTTGAAACGCTGATAAAATCTACTCCTGAACGCAAGTTTGGTGTGTTCAAATAAACGATTGTAAACTCAACTGCCTGTAAACAACTGTAAATGACATAGTGCACATGGACACATAGGAAAACATTAGGGAGAGTTCAGGGGCTGCTGAAAAAAAACGCAGAAAAGCTCCTGAACGTGAGTTTATCAGCTGCAAGGAAAGAGTGTTTGAATATGTCAGTTGGTGCCCTGTTTAGTATTGCAAGGTAATACTAAATTCACAATGGGTGCACTCATTTTGACTAATTAAGCTAATTATCTAGTCACACTGCAGTCCTGAGAGCTCCGGACACTTACTGAATTTAAGTATGACTCAGACATCAACAAAATATTGCAAAGATTCTAACCCTTTGTTACATCTAAAATGCAATAAAAGGTCACAGCCCTACTCTACATTACAAATCTAAACTACTGGTTTAAAATAAAAGGAAAACCACATTTCTTTTGCAATTATTTTGTTTTTCTCAGACATCATTGGAGTTGATTTACAAAAGGCAAATAGGTTGTTCACTTTGCAAGGGAATTTTCCCTTTGCAAGAGTTTTTTCCCTTAGCTGTAAATATGCACTTTGCAAAGAATATTTAATCACATGGAAATCAAATTAAAAACAGTATCTTTGCTTGCATATGAATGGATGGACATCAGCAGAGCTTCACTAAGTTCACTAAGTTAAGGGTAATTTCCCTTGCAAAGTGCAAATCCTTGTAAAGTGAACAGAGTATCTGCTTTTAATAAATCAACCCCATAGCTGTGACAATTCAGGGGATGAAAGGATATATATAGTATGCAATAATTTTTCTAACCCATTAGCTCATCTTTGGCACTACAACTGTAAAAAATGCTTTTTCTTACAGCCAAAGTTCATTTAATGAATTCTTGGCATTACATCTAAAGCTGGGTTACATTTATTAGATTCAGGCATTTAGATGGGATTTCTGGGAGATCAAGCTGACATAACCCTTTACCCACTTTTGTACTTCAAGAGACATTATATATGTTTCCAAAACTCTGTCACATGCTCATAATACATGCAATCAGGCTTATCAAATATCAGTAATCCATTGTAATCTGTTCAAAAAACACTGAAAAAAATGTGTCGTCAGTGCAATACGTTTTTTAAATTAGCAATTATGTTTAGTGGGAAGGCATGCTAATGTTTATTATTTATATTGTGTATTTTCTGTATTTTTTTTGTTTACTATAATTGAGACTAAAATTTAAAACATTTAAATGCAGTTCTCAATTCTTTTATGTAAGGCAATTATAAAATATGAACAGTTCGTGTTTACTGTCTGCAGCTAATGCAGTTGAATCAGTTTTCAGCCACCTTTGTTAAAATAATTTTCTATTTTACTGTAAATAGGTTACAATATGACCTGATATTCAAAACTCATGCATACTTGAAAAGGTCTTACAACCACCACCACCCCCTCCCTTCCCACCACCACCACCGCCATGCTCATATGATATTTCCGTAATAGAATTTCAATATAGTTTGCAAATTTAGTATTGTAGAATCACTATGTATTTTTTTGGTAAAATAAAGATTTACAGTATACAAATAACTAAACAATAATATAAATGAGCAGCTTTTACTTGTAAAGCACTGAAACATTTAATAGATACTATCAAAATAATTATGGTTTCCATTTAAGAATAGCATTTATGAACCATTTTACTTAGGTAAAACATTTCTCAGTGTTTATACCAAGTAGTTTGGACATGTTTATATCTAACCTATTTACTGTCTCACTCCTTTTTTCATTGCTATACTGAACACTGAAGTGCATTCTAATTCAAAAAACGTTTACAGAGCACTGATAACATTTTAAATGTATTTATTCATAAAACAAGCCTATTTTTTTTTAAGGCTGAATTACTAAAAGTGAGCTTGCCCTGCCATCTTCTGAATTTAGGTGATCACACGAGGCAATGGGGAAACATTGTTATATAATATTAGATGATGGGTCTCAGGATTTCAACTCAATGTTAGGGGATTATAATTAAATTATTTTATTATTAGAGTTTATTATTATTTTATTATTAGAGTTTATTATGAAATTTTATGTAAATACCAAACTTTTTTTTTAGTTTTTGTTAATGTTTGAAAGTGCTAAAAACCCAGTCACATTTTTTTGCTCTTTGCGTCTCCCTGGGAAGATCCACCCTCTCTATTTGTCCTGTTTACCATTACCTACTGTATAGTTTTGCCAACCACCTGCAGCATTTTTTAATGACAAAACATGGAAAATTTACTGACAGAGCACATTTTTTTTACTGACAACCTGAAAAATGAAAGAACTCCAATTAAAAATTAAGACAATCGATATTTCAACAGTATAAACATAATATGGAAACACTGACAATACCCATAACAAGTAACTTGCCTGGTTTGCACTTAAAAAGGCAACACAGCATAACAAATTATCAGCCCCTGATATATAAAGACAACTGAAAAAAATCACTGATTTTTCCAAAATATCCGTAAATTTACTGACGTTGGCAACCCTGCTACTGTACATAAAAAGATTAGAGCGTTGTCAAGCAGAGACGGTGAATCTTCCAATAGGGTCAACTATGTAAGAGGGGATCATTTATATTGTGTCCCTGGGACAGAAAGTGCAGGGAAATCTCTCTAATCAACCCAAACAGTGATAAACTTGATAGGGGTCTTAAAGTAATTGTAAAGCCGCAGTTTTTTTTTTTTTTAAATAACAAATATATTATACTTACCTGCTCTGTGCAATGGTTTTGCACAGAGCAGCCCTGATCCTCCTCTTCTTGGGTCCCCCGCCAGTGCAACTAGCCACTTCCCCCAACTGGTGCCCCCATAACAAGCCGCTTGCTATGGGAGCACTCATGCAGGCTTTATCCCGAGCCAGCACTATGTGTCCATAAGACGCACAAAGCGTGGTACAGTCCCACCCTTGCTCTCTCCTCATTGGCTCTTTGAGTCAATGGTTCCAGCTGCTGGGTCTGAGCCAATGTGGAGAGAGACAGCCCCTGCTCTCGTGCACATTGCTGGATCAAGATCATGCTTGGGTAAGTATAAGTGGGGGGGCTTGGGGGGCTGGTTGCAGAAGGTTTCTTACCTTAATGCATAGAATGCATTAAGGTATAAAACATTCTGCCTTTAGAACTACTTTAATCCTTCCTTGCTCTAACCAAAACTAGAAAAAGGTTTTGCCCTTACATACACATTCTTGCTGCAAGAATTAAAAAATGTGTTATCCAAATATGTTTAAAATAGCAATATAACATCAAATAACATCAAGTAAAAATTACGTTATTTATAAATATAATTATGTTTCCTAATGATATTTTGGAATATGTGCTTACCTATACAACTGATCAGATTTAATCTTTCATCAGTTTAGAAAAGTTAGACTAATAAAAGAGGACTTCTGATGCTGCATACAGTATGTACCTGTTCTTTACTAAATAAACCTATTAAAAGTCTAAAGGCTTGTAGAATGCTTCAGAAGAAACAAAAATTAAAAAAATTAATTTAAATAATTTTGTCAGTCTAAGAAAAAATGCTGAATTATTTGAGTTAAGCTTCAATTCAGATTCTGTACTGTGCTTGGAGTGCCTGTTCTATAACAGATAGAGTTAATAAAGTTTTATACAGCTTGACCGAATTTAATCAGTAGTTGCTAGGATGGAGCTTCAGCTGCTAAAATATTCAATTATAATCCAGACTTTAATTCTAAAGAAGAGGAACTTGAGCTTTATTGATATACTTTCTTGAAGCCACTGTCATTTCAAAATTACACTTGCTTAATTTTGCCAAGGGCAGTAAAATATGTAGGCTAGACAGTCTTTTGCTTTCTGTCTGTGCGGACTGTGAGAAAATCATAGAATCTAAAAGTTTATCCTGGGGTCTATAGCATTAAAAAACACATCTACAACAGACAAGAACATTTTTCACTGGTGGGGTACTGCCAACAAAGAGGGAGGAAGCTCATTCTACTTGACTGCAGAACATTTTTTTCTTGTCTAGCCACCATTGGACACATCTGGCTTATTTCTGATCAGAGTTGATCTGGAAATTCAGATGGCATTACATTTGGACTACACTTCATGATTTTGGATGTCCAGAGCCGAATCCAAATTTCAGCATTCCTTTTGGCAGATAGCATTTCTGGGAGAAAGAAATTAAAGGTTTCTTTTTATATGCTTCAGCTGTTGCTTGGGAATTTCTACATTGACTGCTGGTGCCACCAAGTCCCACACCTCTATCTTAGTAACTCTAGTAGAATTTTAAATGAAGATGCTTAGGCTGTTTTTTGGCCCCAACTTATCATTAGGCTGTCAAGAACTTCCCAAACCATTCTCGACAATGATGCATCATTTACTGCTTTATAATACACCCCTTTTGAAGCCTGAATTGGACTCCATTGACTTTGGTTTTGAAAAAGAAATGTTGGAGGGTTGCAAAAATTTAACGTTCACTCATCTTGCCATTTGTGTTTGGACTACTGACTTGCTAGCTAGCAAAAGGAAAAAAGTACAAATTCATTATTTTCCTGTTGCTGTTAGGCAAGAAACAATGCCGTTGCTACTGTGCATTGCTATATCACCTAACGTTTTTGCTACAGGAATTAGTCTTCAGTTTCTCACATATTATGCTGCTGTGAAAAACAGAAATCTATTCTTCAGACAAGAACATCTTGCTCTGGTGGGGCACTGCCAACAAAGAGGGAGAAAGCTCATTCTACTTGACTGCAGAACAATTTTTTTTGTCTAGCCACCATTGGACACATCTGGCTTAGTTCTGATCAGAGTTGATCTGGAAAGATAGCATTAGATTTGGACTACACTTCATGATTTTGGATGACCAGAGCTGAATCCAAATTTCAGTGTTCTTTTTGGCAGTTAGGATTTCTGGGAGAAGGAAATGAAAGGTTTCTTTTTATATGCTTCAGCTATTGCTTGGGCATTTCTAGATTGACTGCTGGTGCCACCAGGTCCCATACCTTAATAGAACGTTTAAATGTTTAAATGAAGATGCTTAGGCTGTTTTTTGGCCCCAACATACAGTGCATCCAGAAAGTATTCACAGCGCTTAACTTTTGACACATTTTGTTCTGTTACAGCCTTATTCCAAAATGGATTAAATAAATTTTTTTCCTCAACATTCTACAAACAATACTGCATAATGACAATGTGAAAGAAGGTCGTTTTGAAATCTTTGCAATCTATTAAAAATAAAAAAAAAAAAAAAACACATGTACAGTGGGGATCGAAAGTTTGGGCACCCCAGCTAAAAATTTGTATTAATGTGCATAAAGAAGCCAAGGAAAGATGGAAAAATCTCCAAAAGGCATCAAATTACAGATTAGACATTCTTATAATATGTCAACAAAAATTAGATTTTATTTCCATCATTTACACTTTCAAAATAACAGAAAACAAAAAAATGGCGTCTGCAAAAGTTTGGGCATCCTGCAGAGTTAATATCTTGTACTGCCCCCTTTGGAAAGTATCACAGCTTGTAAACGCTTTTTGTAGCCAGCCAAGAGTCTTTCAATTCTTGCTTGAGGTATCTTTGCCCATTCTTCCTTACAAAAGTCTTCCAGTTCTTTGAGATTTCTGGGCTGTCTGTCACGCACTGCTCTTTTAAGGTCTATCCATAGATTTTCAATTATGTTGAGGTCAGGAGATTGTGAAGGCCATGGCAAAACCTTCAGTTTATGCCTCTTGATGTAATCCCCCGTGGATTTCGAGGTGTGTTTACGATCATTATCCATTTGTAGAAGCCATCCTCTCTTTAACTTCAGCTTTTTCACAGATGGCATCAAGTTACCATACAAAATTTGCTGAAATTTTATTGAATCCATTTTTCCTTCTACTCGTGAGATGTTCCCTGTGCCACTGGCTGCAACACAACCCCAAAGCATGATTGATCCAACCCCATGCTTAACAGTTGGACAGAGGTTCTTTTCATTAAATTCTGTGCCCCTTCTTCTCCAAACATACCTTTGCTCATTCCGGCGAAAAAGTTCAATTTTAACCTCATCGGTCCACAGAACTTGTTTCCAAAATGCATCAGGCTTGTCTATATGTTCATTTGCAAAGTTTAAACGATGATTTTTGTGGTGAGGACGTAGAAGAGGTTTTCTTCTGATGACTCTTCTATGAAGACCATATTGTACAAGTATCTCTTTATAGTGGAATAGTGTACCACAACTCAAGTGTCTGCCAGATCTTTCTGGAGGGATCGTGCAGTCAAACGTGGGTTTTGAATTGTTTTTCTCACAATCCTGCGAGCTGTTCTGTCTGATATTTTTCTTGGTCTTCCAGATCTTGCTTTAACTTCCACTGTTCCTGATGACTGCCATTTCTTAATTACATTCCGAACAGAGGATATTGGCATCTGAAAACGCTTTGCTATCTTCTTCAGTTTCAGTTTTCTAGACAACTGCTTAGAAGAACAACATGGTGCTGATTGTTGGGGCAAGGTCAGATGAGTCTGGGCATTTAAAACCTTTGAGATTGACATCACCTGGTCTTCCCAGACGATGATTGAGAACAATCCATGACAATGGCAGGTCTCAGCTTTGCAAAGGGGGCAGTGCATGCTATACATTCTGCAGGGTGCCCAAACTTTTGCAGACGCCATTTTTTTGTTTTCTGTTATTTTGAAAGTGTAAATGATGGAAATAAAATCTAACTTTTGTTGACATATTATAAGAATGTCTAATCTGTAATTTGATGCCTTTTGGAGATTTTTCCATCTTTCCTTGGCTTCTTTATGCACATTAATACAAATTTTTAGCTGGGGTGCCCAAACTTTCGATCCCCACTGTACATAAGTATTCACAGCCTTTGCCATGACACTCAAAATTGAGCTCTGGTGCATCCTGTTCTCACTGTTCATCCTTGAGATGTTTCCACAACTTGATTGGAGTCCACCTTTGGGAAATTCAGTTGACTGGACATAATTTGAAGGGCACAAACCTGTCTATATAAGGTCCCACAGTTACCAGTGCATGTCAGAGCACAAACCAAGCCATGAAGTCCAAGGAATTGTCTGTAGACCTCCGAGACAGGATTTTATCAAGGCACAGATCTGGGAAGGGTACAGAAAAGTTTTTGCAGCAGTGAAGGTCCCAATGTGCACAGAGGCCTCCATCATGCGTAAATGGAAGAAGTTTGGAACCACCAGGAATCTTTCTAGAGTGGGCCATTCTGGACAATGATGCATCATTTACTGCTTTATAATACACTCCATTTGAAGTCCGAATTGGACTCCGTTGACTTTGGTTTTGAAATATAAATTTAAAAGGTTTGCAAAAATGTAAAAAGTTCAACAGAACTGATCAGATTTTACAGATGTTCACTCATCTCGGTTTTTGTGTTTGGACTACTGACTTGCTAGCTAGCAAAAGGAAAAAAAGTACAAATTCATTATTTTCCTGTTGCTGTTAGGCAAGAAACAATGCCGTTGCTACTGTGCATTGCTATATCACCTAACGTTTTTGCTACAGGAATTAGTCTTCAGTTTCTCACATATTATGCTGCTGTGAAAAACATAAATCTATTCTTCAGGAGCTTTAGTCAAATTTACACAATCAATTTTCAAATGCGCACTATTAGCAAATTAAAAACATTACTATTCAATTTGCTGTTGTTGGGCAGGAAATACCACCCGTGTTGCTGTGTGTTATTAATTAGTTTCATAAGTTCATCCTGCTAGACAAAATAATTAGTTACATTACTAAGGACAAAGCTGGTGAGAAAGAAAATCTGCAAATGATAGACCATGACCACACTATACTCCCAAATACGCCCTGCCATACCGTTGTCTACAGTGAAACTCTTGATCAACACTTTTAAGAAAACTGCAAAGTTATCTTTGGCAATGGAATGACTAATCATAACATAAGAAGGTGTTGTAACCTAGAGCAAAAGCAGCAGTTCAGCAGCAATCCAAGAATATCACACTATGTCATAAACTTAACTGAGTAATAGTATAGAATTTTTATCCCTGGTATATTAATTGACATGCAGTAATCTCATTTTCATTGCTTTTTAATAACTTTTTTTGCTTCCTCTTCCTCTTTTCTATAAATAGCAGTTTCCACCCACCAGCTGGCACAGAGAGCTACAAGACATTCCAAGCGTGTTCATTTCATTTGGAAAGTACAGAATACACTCTTGCATACTAGGACAATTTTACTCCAATTTAACAAGTCAATATCTGGTATATCAATATTTTAAAATTTTAATTCCAAACAGGAATTTGAGATTTCCTATTATGAATGGAAGAATATGTATTGCCTGCAAAAACACTGCAATGCAGGACACAAGTATATTTATTTTGTAAAGAGAAACAACATCTGTAAAGTATATAGCCACAGTTTTTAATATTCTGTAATAATGAATAAAGATGATTTGTAAACAGTCTTGTGGTTTTTTCAGTTCTTTAGTTCTAGGATCACATTGATAAACTTGAGATGAAGGCTTCAATATTTAGTGCACATTATAGCCTATGGTACTGTTCACACTGCAATTTAAAGCTTGCTGCTCAGTGCTATGAAGTAAGCAGGAGCAGATTTATAACATTTTGTCTCAGAGCAAGGCCCATGGATTTTAACCCTGGACTTTATAAAAGTATTGATTTAGCAGTGGTGCCAACATATAAACAATTTTACTGCACATGTCAAATTTGATTAGGTACACGAATGTTCACGACTAGAGATGAGCGAATTATTAAAAAATTTGATTCGGCTGATTCGCCGAATTTGCGGGAGAAATTCGATTCGATGCAAATTTATTTGCCGCGAATTTAACTTATTAAAAGGGTTTCTAGGCTTCAGAGAGCCTTTATATTAGTGCAGAACACTGTACCTTTAATTTAAATGCCCTTGGAGTCTGCTGGGGAAGAGAAATAATACTGTCAGTCAGTATGACATGCAGATGAGTGCCGTCGATCTTAGAATCACCGCACACTTCACTCATTTGGGCAGTCACGGGGCACGAAGAAGAAGAAGAAGAAGAATGAAAAGAAGAATGAAAAGAAGAAGAAGAAGAATGAAAAGAAGAAGAAGAAGAATGAAAAGAAGAATGAAAAGAAGAAGTAGAAGAATGAAAAGAAGAAGAATGAAAAGAAGAAGAAGAAGAATGAAAAGAAGAATGAAAAGAAGAATGAGAAGAATGAAAAGAAGAATGAAAAGAAGAATGAGAAGAATGAAAAGAAGAATGAAAAGAAGAAGAAGAAGAATGAAAAGAAGAATGAAAAGAAGAAGAAGAAGAATGAAAAGAAGAAGAAGAAGAATGAAAAGAAGAAGAAGAATGAAAAGAAAAATGAGAAGAAGAATGAAAAGAAGAATGAAAAGAAGAAGAATGAAAAGAAGAAGAAGAAGAAGAATGAAAAGAAGAATGAAAAGAAGAAGAAGAAGAATGAAAAGAAGAAGAAGAAGAATGAAAAGAAGAATGAAAAGAAGAAGAAGAAGAATGAAAAGAAGAAGAAGAAGAATGAAAAGAAGAATGAAAAGAAGAAGAAGAAGAATGAAAAGAAGAAGAAGAATGAAAAGAAGAATGAAAAGAAGAATGAGAAGAAGAATGAAAAGAAGAATTAAAAGAAGAATGAGAAGAATGAAAAGAAGAATGAAAAGAAGAAGAAGAAGAATGAAAAGAAGAAGAATGAAAAGAAGAATGAAAAGAAGAAGAAGAAGAATGAAAAGAAGAATGAAAAGAAGAAGAAGAAGAATGAAAAGAAGAAGAAGAAGAAGAATGAAAAGAAGAAGAAGAAGAAGAATGAAAAGAAGAAGAAGAAGAATGAAAAGAAGAATGAAAAGAAGAAGAATGAAAAGAAGAAGAAGAATGAATGAAAAGAAGAAGAAGAATGAAAAGAAGAATGAAAAGAAGAATGAAAAGAAGAAGAAGAAGAATGAAAAGAAGAAGAAGAATGAAAAGAAGAAGAAGAAGAATGAAAAGAAGAATGAGAAGAAGAATGAAAAGAAGAATTAAAAGAAGAATGAGAAGAATGAAAAGAAGAAGAAGAATGAAAAGAAGAAGAAGAAGAATGAAAAGAAGAATGAAAAGAAGAAGAAGAGGAATGAAAAGAAGAAGAAGAAGAATGAATGAAAAGAAGAATGAAAAGAAGAAGAAGAAGAAGAATGAAAAGAAGAAGAAGAATGAAAAGAAGAATGAAAAGAAGAAGAATGAAAAGAAGAAGAAGAAGAATGAAAAGAAGAATGAAAAGAAGAAGAAGAAGAATGAAAAGAAGTAGAAGAAGAATGAAAAGAAGAAGAAGAAGAATGAAAAGAAGAATGAAAAGAAGAAGAATGAAAAGAAGAAGAAGAAGAATGAAAAGAAGAAGAAGAAGAATGAAAAGAAGAAGAAGAAGAATGAAAAGAAGAATGAAAAGAAGAAGAATGAAAAGAAGAAGAAGAAGAAGAATGAAAAGAAGAAGAAGAATGAAAAGAAGAATGAAAAGAAGAAGAAGAAGAATGAAAAGAAGAAGAAGAAGAATGAAAAGAAGAATTAAAAGAAGAAGAAGAAGAATGAAAAGAAGAAGAAGAATGAAAAGAAGAAGAAGAAGAATGAAAAGAAGAATGAAAAGAAGAAGAATGAAAAGAAGAAGAAGAAGAATGAAAAGAAGAATGAAAAGAAGAAGAAGAAGAATGAAAAGAAGAAGAATGAAAAGAAGAATGAAAAGAAGAAGAAGAAGAATGAAAAGAAGAAGAAGAATGAAAAGAAGAAGAATTCCAGTACAGCAAAAAGTGTATCTGCAGAGAGCTCCGCTATTTCTGACAGTTCTCTGACAGTTCCTTCACATTTACAGCGGTTGAAACATTGTATCTATTTATTTCCGAATAAAAACATCTGTATCCTAAATGGAAACAAATAGATACAATGTTTCAACCGCTGTAAATGAACTGTCAGAACTGTCAGAAATAGCGGAGCTCTCTGCAGTGACACTTTTGCCGGCTGATCGGGAAAAATTTGATTCGTGCACCCGAAGTTTGCTAAAATTCGGATTCGATGCGAATCGAATTTTTCCTGATATTCGAAACGAATTCCACTTCGCCAAGTTCGATTCGCTCATCTCTATTCACGACCCTATCTTTATTTTTTGACCAAAAACACACAGAGGCATTTGACCACTCAAAAAGAAGAGTGGGAGGGATTTACTAAACCTGGTGCACTCATAATCTGGTGCAGCTGTGTATGGTAGACAAGCAGCTTCTAACTTCAGCTTTTTCTTTTAAAGTGTTACTAAACCCAGGACCCTGCATTCACTATATCTGGTCTCCCATGGTACACAGAACATGGAAATGCAATTATTTTAGTAAATATAAACTGCTAAATACCTTTCTCATCAGCAGTTAGAGCAGTCATGTGACCTCTATAGGTGTCCAGCCAAGCACATGTTAAAGCTTGTAGGAGGAGTTTTCATTTTGCTCTAGGAGGATGCAGAACCCCTGACCTGTCTGGACAGTGCTGATTAGCCCTGTGCTGATCACCAAACTGAGCGTGTGCAGAGTGACTCCACACGATATGTCTTATCAGGTGATAAGAGGGGGACACTGTAAGAAGGGAAGGATCAGAGAAGTCAGGATCAAACAGCCTTTTTACACAATGCAGGGGATTAACCCCTTAGGTTCCACAGCGAGCATAACAAGCATGCTTTACTGCATATACAGACTGATTTTATTGTTGAGGGTTTAGTAACACTTTAAGCTTAGACAATAAAATCTGGAAGCTAATTGGTTGCACTAGATTTTGCACTCCCCAGTTTTGGTACATAACCCCCCCCCCCCCCCCTGCACCACCACCACCACCACCAGTGTTGTCTTAAATGTAACTTTATGCAAACATAGCTCTGGAAAAACACAATTCTGCTGTCAGAATGCAATGTCTTAACTGACTGATGAAACGTAAATTTAATAGGGAGAACTTTGCCATAAGCCTCTTCATGTGTTTTCCTTATATACATACTGTATTTGATCTACAGACGCTTTTTCATGTATTTTACAATTATAAAAGTGTTTTTAATTATATATTTTCTGGGAATCTCACACTTTGTCATACCCACATTCCACTGTTCAACCACAAAATGTGCAATCGTTTCTCACTTGTGACACAGGAAATCATTGCCAGTCACATGGTCATTGCCTTATTCTAGCACACAATATATTTCCTTGATCAATTACAGTACTATTAGCTTTAAGCAATTCATCTTCATGTGCAGTTCATTATAACTGTACATGCTTACACTTACTGTATTATTATAAAGTACAACTTCTACAGCACTTTGTGAAAAAAGAACTGCTTCCTCCTACCAGGATACTTGGGGGGATTAACTAGTTCCCCTTTAGATCAAACTTTTTTTTTTTCCATTTTTCTCACGTAGTAAAATCTGCATTTTTGGCTATAAATATACTTAAAACCCCAGTTTATTGAATCTATAATTTCAGGAAAAAAAATATACTAAAATAAATTTTATGGCATACAAACACAAATTAATTCCCATCTATGTGCATAATAAAAGATGCAGTGATATAGAGTAGATAGGTATCAAATGTAACAAGCCTCAAAACTACAGATATGTGTGCCTGCAGAATGGTGAAAAATTATGGTACCCAAACAACAGATGACACTTCAAATGCCATCAGCTTAGAGTAAACCATTAATTATGGCCCTAGAATTACTGCTCTCATTCTGATGTCCGTAGTAATATATAACATGCATGCATGTGGTGCAATTGCTGTTTACATACACGTGCACAGCCTATGCGCACATTTGTATTTTCAGGTGCATGTAGGGCAGCTGGGTTTTCTTTGTAATACATTTTATTCAAATGTTTCATCAGCCCTCCACTGCAACTAATCAAGCACAGAACGTGCTTGATTATCTTTTCCCCACGGCACCAGCTAGGGAATGACAGCTCTGAAACATGAAAAGCTTCCGCTTTCATAAACAGCAGAGGAGATTGAAAATGTATATTCATGATCTCTTGCCACTTGCCATCCTGAAATCATTTAAAAATCATTTGTGGTCACAGGCTCCCAGGAAGAGCAGGCGAGCCCAGGAACCATGGTCTGATGGGAAGGCGCCACACCCTGACAGCCAGGGGCCGGTGAAGAAAAAAAGAATACAAGCTCATGGCTGCACTTGCAGCCATGAACTTGTCCTTTATGTCCAGCAAGATGGAGTGGTTAAAGCAGTGTTAAACCCACAAATAAACCCCATTTTTTTACATGCTGTATATAGATGTAGTGTCTGCATACATTTTCAAACATGTGGCTGCATTAGTTTTCTTTTTAGGCTTTTGTCCTCTTTATTTTCACCGGCTGATCTGCCCTGTAAGTCTGTTGTTTTAAAAAAGATCAAGATGTCCAGCAAAAGTGGCAGATGGAGGTTTGAATCAAACTATTTCACAGTGAAAGGGGTGCTTACAATGGTCAGTTCATATTACTTTATGTAAAACATTTATCTCAAAAGGAATACAAAACAAATATTGCAGTAAATGCTTAAAAAAATCTTAGCTTGGGTTTGGCTTTAATTTCTTACATAAATCCATCTAAATTGGCTAGTGCATCTAACACTACCCTCTCTCTAAACTAACAAAGGTGGCCCTGCTGCTCCTCCATCCAGAGTGGAGACACCCTAAGGCAAGAAGTATGTTAGAGATCAGATCAACAGATGAAAACAAAGAAAAGAAAGCCTTTAAAAAAAGAAAACTAATACAGCTACCAGATGTAAGAATTGGTAAGCTGCAGTATATAAAATGTTTGTTTTTTGGTTTAAAACTACTTTAATTCTCTTCCTTCTCCCTGCTGCTCAGATTGGATGAGCTCAAGGCTCAGTTCAAACACAAGCTTAAACCGAACTTTTGCTGTTCTTGAGCTTATCTGAACACCGAACCTTTAGCTCATTAGGCGGGAGCCGAAAATGGTATATAGTAGCTGTATTTGTACCACTAGCATTTTTGACAGCTTCCTATCTGTTAATGGTCGCTAAGGAAGCAGCATGTGCTGGTGTCTGCCACATCCTTAGAAACCGATGATATCACTCAACTCCATTCATTTTCTGGCCAGAAATTAAAGGGATGATGATAGCAAGATGTCCATCAGGAACTACTGTATTACCTTATTGGTTCGTAAAGGGGTGAGGGGGGGTATCTGATTGCCCTCTTATTATTAAAGGGAGTTTCCAGATTCTGATAGTCGCCTTGCCCTCAGACCCCCACAACAAACAGGCCAGGGTTATGGTAAATATGCCCTTATCTAATCTGCGTGTCCATAGAATGAATGAAGGTAAAAAAAAACCTTAATCCTTTACAATCACTTTAACATGATTAAAGGGATTTATGGAATCCCTTTTTGGCCATTTTTGTGATGTTTTCTGACTTTTATGGTTTATTGATTTTTAGAACACCTGATTAGACTTAATCCTTTTGTGTCACTTTTCATGATTAATGAGATCCCAATTTTG
This sequence comes from Staurois parvus, assembly GCF_062004578.1. Classification (NCBI taxonomy): domain Eukaryota; kingdom Metazoa; phylum Chordata; class Amphibia; order Anura; family Ranidae; genus Staurois; species Staurois parvus. Next base: position 14,557,096 of record NW_028317886.1, on the reverse strand, counting down.
AAGATAAAAGCCAGGCAATCAGCATTTTCAGAAGGAGTTCAGCAATGGTTGCCCCCATACTCTCAGCACAAGACTCCTTTAAGAAAATCACTTCTACTTACTGTCTCCACACTGTGCTATCTTTTTATTTATTGAAAGTCTAAATACTGTCTAGAGTAACATTTTTAAATATTCTAACTGTGGCATTTAGCCAATGTCTCTCAGACCAGCCTTTATCCATCACTGGAGCTGCTATTGTAATTTATTTATAACATAATTCCTCAGCCACAACACTGCAGATCTGTTTGGATTATTGCAGGATGCAGTGACTAGATTTTAACAGCCATGCATAATTTAAACACATTTTTGTATTTAGATATAAATAAAAAATATATTTTTCTCTTTTGATTTGTTTGGGAATGGGGTGTTTTTTGCATAGAATATTACAAATAAAGTATCAGCCTTATTTAAGTGTTACTGAACCCACAACAGTAAAATCAGTCTGTATATGCAGTAAAGCACCCTTGTTACACGCACTGTGGAACCTAAGGAGTTAATCCTCTGCATTGTGTAAAAGGGCCGTTTGGTCCTGTTTTCTCTGTCCCTCTTCTTGTTCAAATGTCCACCTGATAAGACAGACTGAACCCGTAGTCACGTGCACATGCTCCATTTAGTGTGTATTGCTAGAGAGGTTTTTTTTTCTTGGGAGAGTGCATGTGATCAGCACAGGGCCAATCAGCACTGTTCAGACAGAGGGTCAGAGGTTTTCCATCCTCCTAGAGCAGAAAGAAAACCTCCTACAAGCTTTAACCAGTACTTTACTGAAGTCACAAGACTGCTCTAACTGCTGATGAGAAAAGGTATTTAGTAGTTTATATTTACTAAAATAATTGCATTTTCATGTTGTGTGTACTGTGGGAGATCAGGTATAGTGAATGCAGGGTCCTGGGTTTAGTAACATGTTAACAAAGAGTTCTTATTTGCAAGTGCAGTAACCAATCTAAATGCCCTCTGATGGGTCAAGTTAGTACAAAATAGACTCTGATTTGTTGCTACCAGTTAATTTCTACATATAATTGTAAACATTTAGAATAAGAATCCTACACTGAACAAGCCTGAGGTTAAGAATGTTGATAAAAAAAACTGGGTAGACGAATGTGGCTGCTGAGCATGTGTCACTGTAGGAATAAGTATGGTCAATAACTTCACATAGTGATGATCACACAGCAGCAGGCTCCTGCAGCATATAGAGCAAGATAGAGAGCGCCAAGCATCTATAAACTTATACAGTATATAAAGGCCTGTAGACAGTTGAGACTAATAATGAAGTCTGCATACCAGGCAGTTTGTGATATTAGGGATGGGTCCCTGGCCTGTGTTCTACATAAAATGTAAAGTCTTGCAGAACCAGAAATCACCTTATGACCCTTGCACCGTTCCCTTTGTTCCTAGTGATCCACTGTAAAGGATAATTCTGCAGAAGCTTTAGGACTTCTTCTCTGTGGTGATATAATCTCAGACACTGGTTCCTTAGGAGTACTGCAGTGCTGCATTCTTATTCCAGTACAGTGATGTGAATTATTTCCGCAAATGGATAGGTGTTACAACCAGTTTATTTTTACTAAGGCAAGAGTAAATAAGTACAGAGCTTGCACCTGCTTGGGTCACCTTCAGTAGACTTGCACATGGCCGGTATGTATGACTCACTCTACCCACAACCTGGTTTTGAATCTGACCCACATAGTCTGTGTATGCAACCCTACTCAAAAACCCACTGTTAAAATGTCTTTGACCTCCCAGTTTACAGTATATAAATACATGGAAACCTCTGGACACTGACCATACAGAGCACTACTCCTCTGAAGAGTCTAATACAAAATTGATATACCTAAATATGCACTGATGAACAAAATATACTTACACTGCTTACAGAACTGTTTAGACAAGATTGTTTGCAGAGAGAGGCATTTAGAATTGGGATGCTTCTTATGCATTCTCTGGGGCTAGGTCATGAGACAGCAAGTTACCCAGCCTAGGGTAATGTCAGTTCTGCTTATTTTCTACACATATACTTCCTTAAGCGGCTCTGCAAGTACCATTGCACAACAACCTGACCTTCACATGAATGTATTTCCATTATATCCATCCAAACACACTTTACATGTTTCGTATCCCACGGATATTGGCAGGTACCTGAACTAGTGTAGGACTTTACCCCACAGTATCCAGAATACTGCAGCCTTTTCCAGGACTCTGAACAATTGAAAGGTTGGGTTAGCTTATCATAATAAAAAAAATGAAGCAAGGCTCCAGTAATCAGTTTATCTACAATTATTGTCTCACTCAAGAAACTGTACAGTGAAACTGTGAACTGTACAGTGAAACTGTAGACAAACAAATCTCTTCCAGAAAACAACAGGTGAAAATTTATTTGGCCCTTTCTAAAAGAGTCAAATGAATGTCTGGACCCATTAAAACCTCATCAGGCAGCAACAGTTGTAAGCTTGCAATACTTTGATCCAAATTGAAATATCACCCTGTGCCATAATTAGAGCTATACCTGCCTGATGCTGATTACTGCTTTCAAGGCTTCAATATAACAAGTAACTCTCAAAGTTAAAACATTGCTTATTTATATCAAGCCATTTATGGCCAACATACATTCCATTGTGCTAGGGATGGGGGTGGACCAACTACCAGCAATTCATCTGCAGTAATAGACATAACACATCTTCTATTATCTTGCTCTCAGCCAGACTTTTTTTTCACACAGTGAAAAACTTTCCATGGCTGAACATCCATCAGAATTCCCCTCAAAAATGTATGTAGGCTTCCAATATATCTAGGCTTATGTGCATGATGAAATAAACTCAATCCTGGACATGAACTCCAACAGTAACCTCTTGGCACATTACCATTGCAATTCATTGATATAAAAACCAATGCAGCAATGAAGAGTGAAATACAGTAAGAAGGATGGAGTTCCAGACATAGGTAACAATTGGTGGGAAAAGCTTAAAGTGATATTGCAGCGAAGAAAGATCCCAATGCTGTAAAGCAGAATGAGTTGCTGCAGAAAACATTTTACTTTTGGCCAAGTAATCATATGAGTGTACAATATCTATCTCTAACACTGAACATCCATCTCAAGACATATCTAAGTCTGTTAATTTTCCTGAGTTTCTTAATCTGTTTTAGTTTATCTAGGTTCTGTGAAGAAGAAATTCAAACAGTGTGAACTAAATTCCAGAAGGGGATATATTTTGCTTTGAAAGAACTTGGATGAACTTTAAAAATCTGCCTGAATAACACAGATGTGCTATGAGTTAGTTGACTCTTGTTTGGAGCCCATTTTCTGTTTCGGAAACTGTTTGTGACATTTATTAAATCTAAATGTCATCCTTACAACTTCAGGGATCTGTCTGAGGGATTTCTGCTTGCCAGAAGAACCTATACCCAACTCAGTGCAGCCAAAACCATCCCTCCATAGCCTCACCACAGGAAGTTGTAAAGCTGAGAAAACAGTTAACCCTACCACTGCTTGTGTTACAGGATTCTCTGCCAACATGTGGGCTAAGAAAAAACACATCAGTTCAGTGGGGAAATTTTTATTTAAAAAGGAGACATCCACCTAGAAATATTATTTGGCTGAAGGATAATGACAGAGAAAAATAAGTATAATTAAAATGACCAATGTTGCATATTTTTCAAACAACTCTACTTAGCCACTAGTGGTAGCTTAATGAATTGACGATTAAGGGAATCTACAAAGACAGATCAATGAGAATCTGACATCTATCCAGTAAAAGTGATGGCAGTGATCTAGGGTGGCCAAAAACAGGCAAATAGTTCTTGAACATCACTTGTGATTATCATCTATTTCTGACCAGCTGGATGGTGAAAGTGAGCACCTCTGGGGTCAAAGCCACTCACTATCGCATGGGAAAATGTTCTTAACTGTAAGAAAGGAATATATCATAATACTGCTTGATATAATTGTCAGGCAACCATCACCATGGATGCATTGTGGTTTGAATGATAAATATGGGTTTTCCCAGACATATAAAATGGGCTTTACACTGTGTACAGTTGGCTATTGTGTTCTGTAACCACTGAAGGAGGCAGCACTTGAGTTGATGGCATAGATGTTTGTGAGCGTTAAAAAGACTGGTTACATAGTTTAACAATTCATATGTTCCTCGCCTAGATAACATTTATGAAAGTATATTTAAAAGAAAAGGGATGCTGTTGAGCTTAGGAAAAAAAAATTATATATATGTGAAAGAATTGACTATATATAAGATACCTATATAGCAGCAGTCCTAAGTGTGAATTTCTAAACACAAAATCTTAAATATTTAAAAAATGGACCGCACTAAGGTCACAAATTGACTAAATAAACTGCAATCTTAAAAGTGATAACAATGAGCAAAATATAAATACAATAGTAATCTTCAGTCCCAACATGTGAATAATTTGTGCAACGGTGCTGTATCTTTAACGGTGATACTCCATACTGAAATGACAAGTGCTTCACTGTGTTCACACTGGTGCCCCACATAGATTTAAACTCACCGTCATTTCTTGACCACTTACAGTGAGGAACAGAAGTATTTGAACACCCTGCGATTTTGCAAGTTCTCCCACTTAGAAATCATGGAGGGGTCTGAAATTCACATTGTAGGTGCATTCCCACTCTGAGAGACAGAATTTAAAAACAAAATTCAGGAAATCACATTTTATGACTTTTAAAGAATTTATTTGTCTTGCACTGCTGAACATAAGTATTTGAACACCTGAGAAAATCAGTGTTAATATTTGGTACAGAAGCCTTTCTTTGCAATTACAGAGGTCAAATGTTTCCTGTAGTTCTTGACCAGGTTTGTACACACTGCAACAGGGATTTTGGCCCACTCCTCCACACAGATCTCCTCTAGATCTGTCAGGTTTCGGGGCTGTCGCTGAGCAACACGGACTGGCTAGGCCACTCCAGAACCTTGATATGCTTCTTACGGAGCCACTCCTTGGTTATCCTGGCTGTGTGCTTCGGGTCGTTGTCATGTTGGAAGACCCAGCCATGACCCATCTTCAATGCTCTGACTGAGGGAAGGAGGTTGTTGCTCAAAATCTCACAATAAATGGCCCCATTCACTCTCTCCTTAATACAGTGCAGTCGTCCTGTCCCCTTTGCAGAAAAGCACCCCCAAAGCATTATGTTACCACCCCCATGCTTCACAGTAGGGATGGTGTTCTTGGGATGCAACTCATCCTGCTTTTTCCTCCAAACACGACGAGTGAAGTTTAGACCAAAAAGTTCTACTTTGGTCCCATCTGACCACATGACTTTCTCCCATGCCTCCTCTGGATCATCCAGATGGTCATTGGCAAACTTCAGACGGGCCTGGACATGTGATGACTTGAGCAGAGGAACCTTCCGTGCAATGCATGATTTGAAACCATGACGGCGTTGTGTTCTACCGACAGTGACCTTTGAAACTGTGGTCCCAGCTCTGTTCATGTCATTGACCAGCTCCTCCCTTGTAGTTCTGGGCTGATTCCTCACCTTTCTTATCATCAGTGATACCCCACAAGGTGAGATCTTGCATGGAGCCCCAGTCCGAGGGAGACTGACAGTCGTCTTTAGCCTTTTCCATTTTCTAACAATTGCTCCAACAGTTGATCTATTTTCACCAAGCTGCTTGGCAATTGCCCCGTAGCCCTTTCCAGCATTGTGGAGGTCCACAATTTGGTCTCTGGTGTCTTTTTGACAGCTCTTTGGTCTTGCCCATGGTAGTAGTTGGCGTGTGACTGACTGTGGGGTGGACAGGTGTCTTTAAAGAGCTCAGACAGGTGCTACTAAGTTAGATTAATGAGTGGAGTAGAGGTGGACTTTTTAAAAGCACAGTAACAGGTCTTTGAGAGCCAGAATTCTTGCTGTTTCTTAGGTGTTCAAATACTTATGTTCAGCAGTGCAAGACAAATAAATTCTTTAAAAATCATACAATGTGATTTCCTGAATTTTTTTTAAAATTCTGTCTCTCAGAGTGGGAATGCACCTACAAAGTGAATTTCTGACCCCTCCATGATTTCTAAGTGGGAGAACTTGCAAAATCGCAGGGTGTTCAAATACTTCTGTTCCATACTGTATCTCTAGGTAAGTCACACTCGCTTTTTGGGACTATCCCAGTTTGCAATCTGGTCCTGATGGCTGATATTCCTTCCCCCTTTATACCCTTCAGTCACCAATTTAATTACCAATTATATTGCAGCTGTGGCACTCATTTTTTTTATATATGAAACACTGCCTGTGGAGGAGTGGAGTTGCTTAATATTGATGCAGATCTAGCGGAAAGTTATTGGTTACTACCAGCAACCACGGTTATAAGGGCGAAGGAATATTCGCCATCAGGACCGGATTGCAAACTGGGATAGTCCCAAAAAAGCGAGTGTGATTTACCTAGAGATAGGTGGTCAAGAGATGACAGTGAGTTTACATATATGTGGGATACCAGTGTGAACACAGTGAAGCACTTGTCATTTTAGTATGGAGTATCACTGTTAAAGATACAGCACCATTGCACCAATTATTCACATGTTGGGACTGAATATTACTATTGTATTTGTATTTTGCTCATTGTTATCACTTTAAATATTACGCAATTTATTTAGTCAATTTGTGACCTTAGCGCGGTCCATTTTTGAAATATTTAACATTTATGAAAGACTTCTGAAAAGGAAACTTTAGGAAACCTGCCATTACAGAGCTTTCCATCAGATCATTTAGGTCCTTTTTAAAAGAACACTCTAAATTAGGAAACTCCAAAACTGCCTCTTCCATCTTTAAAATTGTATAAATGGTATTCAAATTTGCAATAAATATCTAGCATACTATAGATAATCCAACTTAAATGTGACCTAAGTTTTTTTTAATATACTCACGCCTCTGCAAAATGTTCTAATGCAATCTCCTACACATACTCACACAGTATATCAATTATGCTGCATGAGAGAGAGGATTTCCAGAGAGAGAGAGACCCACTTTCTCTTTAAATGGGAAGAATACCTACTTTGAAATAAAAAAGTTTTTTATTCTAGGACATGATTGGTTGATAGAGGTAAAAAACAATTTTATCTTATTTACTGAATTCATTGAACATTCATTTTGCAAGGTTCACAGTCTCTACTCCTGTAGCAAATCAACAACATTGTGTGTATTGAGCTTAATGACAATGAAAGCAAACACAGTGCAGAATTGTTTTTCGTTTTTTTGTTTTTTTTGGAGGGGGGGGGGGGGGGTTGAGAATGTATTAAATCTTTCAAAACAAGCATGCTCCAAGCAAATGAACTATTCTCATTTGTGAAAGTAGTGCTTATATTTCAATGCCTATTTATTCTACCATTTTTGTAGTGCCCTTTTTAGAAATACATGCAGGTAATGTAACTATGATATGGCCCAAATAAGGACAATGCCACATTGGTAATGCTGTAGCAGAGATTCAAGTGACCATTTCTATCTGTTTACATAGTCATTTTTATTACTACAGATCAATGGTGCCCTAGTTTACAAATGGTCAGTCCACCCCTGGGTATGTCATGCTGATAATCAGTTGCTAGAATCACAGATCATGGGGCTGAACAGCAAGATACCATCCCCATGGAAAAATGTAGGCTGAAATATAGAGTTCTGACATAGGCCTTAGTATAAACACTACCAGGAGCATTCCTTCATGCTTACCAGTTTTTTTTATATAAGTCAAATATAGTGACAAAAAGGGGAAGGGGCAGCCTTGACTCTGGGACCATAAGCATGAACCTGGCTTCTGTAGTGGTAGCCCCATCCTTTGAAAAATGTGTAAATAGTCCTGTTTTATCTACATTATAAGACATATTTTAACATTTAGGCTTATATTTACAATGTATCACTTTATATTTAAAAAAATAAAAATAATTGAGTTTTGATCTATAATATAGGTAATTAAGACTTTGAATTGACATTTTTATTGTTTTCTGTTCCATTGTATAATGTGATATTTGATAAAATAATTATTTTGAAATAGTTATCTGATGATTTGTATTCTTGTTTTCCTACACATCTTTATACTATTATACAATAATCTTCAAGATCTTTGAAACAAACAGTGCATGCTAACCTAGAACAGAGTTATAAAATGACATATTAGACATTGGATATTAGTGAAAAATACTTACTTTTTATTTGAGCTGTCACAATGCTTCTTGTAATGAAAAACAGCAAAAATTTAAAATATGCCTTTAAAATATTCAAATGGAATAAGTATTTCACAATTAATTCTTTCTACAAAAACATATATATATATATATATATATATATATATATATATATATGTGTGTGTGTGTGTGTGTGTGTGTGTGTATATATATCTAGAAGGTACTTTCTATAATATAAAGCATGTTCCTATAAAAAGGGCACTTTTCAGTCATTTGTAGAGTTTTTAGACATGTGAAATGTTATCAGCATTTGGGGTTTTTTTATGTACTATTTGTTTTCAAAAATATGTATGTTTTAAAGCAGAATGTTTGCCATAAATAACAAGATAAAAATAAAAAGCCTATTGAAAGGTAAGATAAAAAAGCTGCTTTTTTTGCAGTATTGACTTTTTTACAGTACATTTTATTGAGTTTTACCATTAAAAAGGATAACACGGTTCTGGTAGATTCATCACAAAAGTAGCTTTGACACAAATAGATTCAGTAGAAGATTTACCTTGAACTGAAGCTAGACAAAAGAAAGAAAAATACCCTATGCATGAGTCATTCCTTGGATGGTGATGAGGCGTAAATGGTAGATTCCTATTCCTGGGGTCCTGCCCAACCAAATGGTCGGGGAGAGCCATGAGGGATGCAGATAATGCAGAAATGAGCAAGCATAGTATGGAGAAGGGGAGAAAAGGGAAGGGAGGGGAGAGGGAAATGAAAAAGGCAAAAGAACAGAGAGGAAGGGGTGGGGGGATATAGAGGAAGGAGATAGGGAAAAGGAAGAGCATGCAAAAATGCCAGCAAAAAACAGTACTTGAAATGGAAAAAAATACTCAGCTATTAGGGGAAGAGCGCTAGAGCCCCAGTTAGAATGATAAATATGAGAAAGTCCAGTGATTCAATAAGACCTAGGCACTAAAACTGGTACTTGAGTTGGAGGTAAAGATCAACTTGTTACTTTGTATAGGAAAGGCTAAGGAGGCCAGGAGGAGAAACGGAAGGAGGATATCAAGCCTGTTTAATCTGCATCTGGCAAGGTGAGCTCTATGAATGCCTTCTGGAAGTGAAGAACTTCAAAGTGGTAAATTGAGACAGTTCCGTATCCAGTTTTTCTCTGTAAAGTAGAATGGTTGGCTTGTTTTTGACAATGGTGATGACGGAGTCAACAGACAAATGTGAGTCCATTGCATGTGCTTGCTTGCTTAGATTGTTGAGGAATAGGTCCCTGGGGATGGGACAACCAGTAACCCTGTGTATGAAGATGGCATTCTGATACTATAAAGTAGAGATAGGCGGGCTTGACCAAAAATGATGGGTAGGAGAAGGTTTATTGACTCTGCAGAGCTGACAAGAGGAATATTGTGGTTAGTTTTTTACCCTGAAAAATGGGATGAAGGCCCTTTGATTAATATTGAATTGGGGCTCCCCCCAGAAATCATTAGTCACTATATTGACTTTTAATCTAGAGCTCTTCCCTGCAGTACTTCTTTTCTGTCACAAGATGTCCTTAGTTTGATGGCAACCCACTTCCCCTGAACCCAGGTCATTCTGGACACACACCAACCTGTGACTGGACAGTGAAAGTAGGAGAAAAGGGATGTCAGTACTCACCCCCCCTTCCCCATCCACCAAAAGAACCAGTAACTCAGAAACAGGCTGGGGGAGGAATTAAACCAGCAGGACTTAATTTTTTTAGGTGGAATTTCACTTTAATGATGTATCAATGATTACAGAGCTACATTCATGTGTGTTATGTCTATTGTATCTGCGTATAGTTGGCCTTTAAAATTCAGCATGCATCCAAAATCATAAACACAATTTAAGCAAGTAAACCCCTCCCCCCCTTTCCAAAAAAAAAAACATGTGGCTTAGATCTGAAATTCACATTTGTCTCTGTGGTAGGACCTGGTACAATCATGACTTTTTATAGGACACATTATTACCTGTTGCAACTAAAGGGACTTGCTATGCAGTATCAAAACATGTTTACAATAATGACATAGCTAATGGTGGGTTTAGCAGTCAGTTAGCTTTTAGGCCCCTTTTACATGTGGGCATGTTGGGTGCGATGAGGATCTATGGGCGTCTGTTTGCCATCTTTTACTCTGATCAGTCACATTTAGGACTTCAAAAAAGAGAAAAGAACGCAGACCTTTTGACTTTTTAAGTGTTTTAAATGTCTGGTGTACACACAACCTACTAAAACTTATCAAACCAATCTGCCAGGTTTAAAATTTAAAAAAGAACTTCACCTGTCTGCTTTATTCCGTACCTCTTAATCTGTAATGCAGGGTTTCCTTCATAACACATATTCACCTGTCCATTAAATCCAGTGTTGTCCTGCTGTCATCCACTGATCCGCAGATCTGGTCCTGTGAAGCCATCTTCCCCTCCTACATCATCGGGAGCTGATTGTCTCTTCTGGGTTCTTGCAGCCAGCCTACTAGTTCATGTAATAGATGACTGCTAAGTGATTGCTGTGGGTAACTGCACTTTGCACTCATGGAATTTTACAGTTTTAAATACCTGTTTAAGTACAGTGTAAGCACTAGGCTACATGAAAGAGTTTAATATTAAATTACTAAGCAATTTAACCAATTGTTGGAAATCAGTGTATATCGCAGTACATTGCCCCCAATGTGTTGGCATTAGGTAACTGCTATCAAAAGATTAAAAAAACTCACTAGCATGGGAATTTTAAAGTTGCCTATGAAGCTGAACCCAAAGGATTCCTTGCAGCCCCCAGGGTCTCTGTATAGTGCCATTTGTTATGTGTCACAAATGAGGTTTCCTATGAAACTGGCAAGATTTTATGTGCAAAATGATATTGGGTTATCTTTGATGTGTGCCAGCAAATTGCCTTTCTGCAACCAGTGTAGGCTTGTTTAATGTGCTTCTGCACATGTTTCTAAGTACAAAGCGCTGTGCATAAAAAGAAACCTGGGAGCACTTAAACTGAACAGAAATGTTTTCTTTACATGTACGGTACTCAATGGCGTGTTTCAGTAATAGAAATACCCCCCAAGTATTAAAGACAAGCCAACAACCAAATAAGGACTCTGGATATTCCAGGCTTCCTGCTAATGCTTTTATAAGCTGTTGTGCTAGTAAAGCTTTACCTATAACCTCAAATGATAAGGCTGGAACAATTACTACTGAAACATTCTCCAATAAAGAACTGGTGCGCCAGGCTGGAGCAATGAATTGTCATTGCCTTTGCTCAACCTTGGAGTAAGCACAGTTTGTATACACCATTTATTCATTATAATATGTATTGCTGCTGAGAGACTCAGATTAAAGGGTGTGTACACCCTAACAATACATTTCTCTTATCTGGTCTTTTTGGTCTGTTAAATATACATTTGAAAGTATTTTGTTATATCTATTTGATACGTGCAAAAATATATCTTTATCATGCCAGAAATCAAGTACGTTGATAAGTTCTTGTGCTCTCTACCTGTGTCAACTCTTACCAGCTATATTGTTCCCCGCTATCCCAGAGGACTACAGAACTTTGGCCCATCTATTTATGGAAAATAGCATAGGATTGGAGTCCTGTAGTCCTATCCTGCTTCTGTTGTCCTGATACAGTAGCTTGAGGGAAGTGAGGATGGATGAGGAATAGAGGAGGGAGGAGAGGGAGGGTAGGAAGGAAAGGAAGGTAGGGAGAGTGAGAAAGAGAGAAAGGAAGAGAATTAGGCTAGGTTCACACTATTACAGCTGTTCCCACACTAGCAAACCACCAGCAGCCAAAATGCACTGCTCTTTAGAGACACACGGGACTGACATTCATTCCAATTGGTACCCCCACACATCTTAAACTGTAGCACATGTGCAGGTGTGGTAACCATAGGAAAATTGCATGGTGCTTTTGCACCATCATGATTTCCCAGCCAATGTGGTTTAAAAATGCGGCAGGGAGAGAGGAAAAGACATAGCGGAAGGAAGGGAGGGAGGAAGACAGAGAGAGGAAGGAAAGGATAGAGGGAGGGAGGAAGAGTAGATGATATTTGCCATCCATGTACAGTGCTACAAAATTTGGGAAAGATGGCAGATCTTGCCAGGATGTAAACAACAGAGGAGGCAAGCAAGCATCTGCAGAGGGAAAGAAGTGGCGGACAGGGGGGAATAGTGCAGTGTAGCTTAGTAAGGTTGAATTTAGGTAAAGTCATATAAAGTTAGAGACATCTTTTAGAAACCACTACATCTTCTCTTTTGGCATACCCCAAAAAAGAAGTCAAGGGGGTGAGAGTCTTTTAAACTTATATAGTATACGCATATACAGTATATACACACAGTGATATTTCCTGTGTCCAGACTTTAGGGACACCCTGTACTATACACAGAAGGCTCACTGATGACAATTTCCCTTTACAACCCCTTTCAGTTTCTGAAAATAATTTCATTTAGATATAATGTGACTTTAAGGGGTAGGGGAACATATTCATAAGGAACAACAAACCAGTCTTCCCCCTGGTACCTCCTGCCAGGGGTAAACAATCCTCCTCATTTGATGGGTGATTCCACTCACCAGCTATGCTCCCTTGCCAATTTCTCATCAGTCCAGCAGTAAATCAGTCCCTCTTGAAAGCCAAATCTCCAATCTGCCAGGTGACACTGATCAATGTACAGCATTCACGATTAGCTATGATTACCAGGCCCCTCCTGAGAACTCCACACAGATCCCAAAGACACAGTCAGGGACACCTTTTACCTGGAAACAGCCTCCAGAAAGCGAGGATTGTCTCTGGAACTCAAGGACATCGAAGACCAAACAAGTAGGACTTCAGTTTTATAATCCTATGCAACTATTAAGCTGGCCATATACAATACTAAATATAAAATGGAAACCAGAATGGCAAACAGAAACCATTTCTATTGTAGTCTATGGCTACTGTGAGGGATCTGTCAGGATGCAGAGCAGGGAAGGGGCTGGTAAATATGTAATTTAGCAGCTCCTTCTTTGTCTGAATGGACAGCCAGTGATCGGTACCACTCACTGACTTTGTCCATTCATAACTGAGGCAATGTAAACTGTGTTTACTATACTTCAGTTTATGAATGAATGGGAAGCTCTGTACAGAGCGATTCCTGTCCATTCATTCTGTGCTGCTGAGGCTACAGATTTGGAGATTGAGGGCTATGTCCTCAATTTCCTTTCTCTATCTCAAACGAGAGATGTCAGGGATCTGACCCAACAGGGCTCCTAAAAAAAGTGAAACAAATATTAAAAAATAAAATTGTAAATCAAATAAATAGAATGGTAAAAAATAATTTAGCAAAATTAAATAAAAAAAACTACTGACACCAGTGGCAGAACTGCTAGGGTCACAAAGGGCACACCTGTGTTCTGCCACTAGGCTTCAGGGAAGGGCCCCTGGGCTTGGGGCTGCTCAATCTAAATTGCCTGGGCCTATTTTTTGCCTCAGTCCAGGCCTTATTGTAGATGTTGTGCATTGATCCTGACCTAAGATTAGTTTACTATATAACAGTTGTGCTGTAGGAATCATTATCATCTCTCCTTACTGCTGAAATAAGGATGTCATCTACTCTGAAAAAGATTGTCTTTATCTGGCTATTTACTGATTTTTCTACGCACCACTAGCATTAGAAGAATAAGATAAGAAGGAGAATATAGCTGAGGAGCATTACTGTGGAATACTATAGTTTAGGTTATTTTAGACAATGGCAGTTGTTGCTGGAGTTTGTGAGTGGAGATACTGTAAAAGTATTTTGTTCAGTTAGCACAGCAACTGTGCTAAAGTCAGAAAGTTCATTCTGTTCTGTGTAATTACCTGCAGCCACAGCATATGTTACTCTACATAAGGTCAGTAGCAGGGCAGGAGGGATTTCTTGAAGTCTGTGCCTTTTGTCTCTCTTTCTCACACTTTCTCTCCCTCTGAGTATAGTTGGTAAAGTAGTTAAGGAACTGTTGCATAAATACAACATATTCATATTTCTGCTATGATCTTTATTGTGCCAGTCTATTATGCCGGCCTAGAATTTTTCACTTTATTCTTGTAGATTGCATAGTTTGAATCTAATTTTACAGAGAACAGACTTTAATGTTGATGAATGTTTTTATGTTCTGCCTATTAATAATTAAAACACCGTTTCTATTCAGGTTTCACTGGTTATATTTTTGTGGCAGTATTTAAGATAAAAATAGCATGGTCAGTTATTTTTTTCTATATGAAGGGGATTTTATCTCTCAAATGTGCCTGGGGCAGCATAAACCTTTAATATAGGTATGTGTGCCTGTTTGCTGCCCAGTGAACTCAGGTTAGATATGCTGCAGTTACATGGCATACAATTAACTATGTTCGCTCTGGCTTGGATCCATGGGAGACTCACAATGCTAATTTGGATACTGCAAACCAGTAATTGTATAATTCAAAACTATTTTTGCCTACTATTTGAGTTGACCAGAGTTGCCTTTCCCAAAAAAACCCTTTGGTGGAACCATCACAAGAGCAGTCCACATGGTGGGCAAATAAGGGCTGGTGGCAGAGCCCTGCATGGCTTGGCTGTTTATACTTGCCTTTCCATATGTTTTAAACTGGGTGGTCTCATAATCCTGGCACTGAAATTGTTAAGCAGAACAAGCAAACAAGCTTCTCTACTGTTCTGTTCCCTTCCCTTTAGTAAGGAACTATGTTGACATGAATGCTTTTGCTTTCTGGATCTTAATTCCACTGACCCCAATATAACAGGTAGCATGCTTCATCCCACTATCTATGCAAGAAGGCATTCTGCTCTCTTGGTTGCCAGTAGAAGGAAGAATGTTCCTTTACATTAGTGCTAAGTGGAAAAAAGAATACTTCCTTTCATAGGTGTTAGGTGGAAGAATGCCTCCTTACATCGGTGGTCATTGGGAGGAAGAATTCCCCCAACATTGGTGGTTAATGGAAGAAACAGTGCTTTTGAATATTGGTGCTCAGAGGGAGAAATAGTGCCCCCTTACATTGGCAGTAAGTGGGAGAAACAATACTTTCTTACATTAATGGTCAGTGGCAGAAATAGGTGTCTTTGGGAGGAAGAATGCTCCCTTACACTAGTGGACAGTGGGAAGAAGTATGCTCCCTTACATTGGTGGTCAGTGGGAGGTGGAATGTTTTCTTGCACTGGTGGTCAGTGGGGGAAGAATGTTTCCTCGCATAGGTAGTAAGTGGGAAGAAGAATGCCATCTTACTTTGGAGGTTGGCAGGAAAAAATAGGAACAAAGGGTAGTTTTTCTTTCTAACACTAATGTAAGGATAGACTTATCCCTACTGACCATGTAAGGGGACAAGGTATGTGAGCGATTATCAACTTAAGGGACATTTTCTACTTGATAATTGACAAAGGATGGGGGAAATCATCTTCCTGCTGATCACCAATGTATGAGGTCATTCTTCTTCCTTTGACCACCAGTTTAAGGAGGAACACTTATCCCATTGACCACCGATGTAGGAGGTATTTTCCTTCACAATGACTGCCATGATAAATGAACATTCATCTGCCCAGTGACCACCAATGTAAAGGGGACATTTTTTCTTCTTTTAGTTTTCTTCTTCTTTAGTAAGGTGCACTCTTCTTTATAGTCCCTAAAACCACTAACATTAGGAAGCATTTTTACTCCCATGAGTATTAGAGGACACGTCTCTACTAAACAAAATAACAGAAGAACTAAATTAAGATGTTAAAAAAACAGTTTATGTTTTTTTCCTGTTCCAAGTCAATCAAATAGCTTTACTTTTATGCAGATAGCAAATTTGCCTTTTTTAAATACATTTTATTTTATTAAGTGTTCTTGCATGGCAAGACCACTTACTGTTATCTCACATATACAGTCAGGTCCATAAATATTGGGACATCGACACAATTCTAACATTTTTGGCTCTATACACCACCACAATGGATTTGAAATGAAACGAACAAGATGTGCTTTAACTGCAGACTGTCAGCTTTAATTTGAGGGTATTTACATCCAAATTAGGTGAACGGTGTAGGAATTACAACAGTTTGCATACGTGCCTCCTACTTGTTAAGGAACCAAAAGTAATGGGACATATTAATATTCATAAATCAAACTTTCACTTTTTAATACTTGTTTGCAAATCCTTTGCAGTCAATTACAGCCTGAAGTCTGGAACGCATAAACATCACCAGACGCTGGGTTTCATCCCTGGTGATGCTCTGCCAGGCCTCTACTGCAACTGTCTTCAGTTCCTGCTTGTTCTTGCGGCATTTTCCCTTCAGTTTTGTCTTCAGCAAGTGAAATGCATGCTCAATCGGATTCAGGTCAGGTGATTGACTTGGCCATTGCATAACATTCCACTTCTTTCCCTTAAAAAACTCTTTGGTTGCTTTTGCAGTCTGCTTTGGGTCATTGTCCATCTGCACTGTGAAGCGGCGTCCAATGTGTTCTGAAGCATTTGGCTGAATATGAGCAGATAATATTGCCCGAAACACTTCAGAATTCATCCTGCTGCTTTTGTCAGCAGTCACATCATCAATAAATACAAGAGAACCAGTTCCATTGGCAGCCATACATGCCCACGCTATGACACTACCACCACCATGCTTCACTGATGAGGTGGTATGCTTAGGATCATGAGCAGTTCCTTTCCTTCTCCATACTCTTCTCTTCCCATCACTCTGGTACAAGTTGATGTTGGTCTCATCTGTCCATAGGATGTTGTTCCAGAACTGTGAAGGCTTTTTTAGATGTCATTTGGCAAACTCTAATCTGGCCTTCCTGTTTTTGAGGCTCACCAATGGTTTACATCTTGTGGTGAACCCTCTGTATTCACTCTGGTGAAGTCTTCTCTTGATTGGTGACTTTGACACACATACACCTACCTCCTGGAGAGTGTTCTTGATCTGGCCAACTGTTGTGAAGGGTGTTTTCTTCACCAGGGAAAGAATTCTTCAGTTGTCCACCACAGTTGTTTTCCGTGGTCTTCCGGGTCTTTTGGTGTTGCTGAGCTCACCGGTGCGTTCCTTCTTTTTAAGAATGTTCTAAACAGTTGTTTTGGCCACGCCTAATGTTTTTGCTATCTCTCTGATGGGTTTGTTTTGTTTTTTCAGCCTAATGATGGCTTGCTTCACTGATAGTGACAGCTCTTTGGATCTCATCTTGAGAGTTGACAGCAACAGATTCCAAATGCAAATAGCACACTTGAAATGAACTCTGGACCTTTTATCTGCTCATTGTAATTGGGATAATGAGGGAATAACACACACCTGGCCATAGAACAGCTGAGAAGCCAGTTGTCCCATTACTTTTGGTCCCTTAATAAGTGGGAGGCACATATGCAAACTGTTGTAATTCCTACACTGTTCACCTGATTTGGATGTAAATATCCTCAAATTAAAGCTGACAGTGTGCAGTTAAAGCACATCTTGTTCGTTTCATTTCAAATCCATTGTGGTGGTGTATAGAGCCAAAAATGTTAGAATTGTGTCGATGTCCCAATATTTATGGACCTGACTGTATATTCTTATTATTATAGCCAAATTTACCACCCTAACTCCTCCCACAGTTTTTACACTACATAGACAGTAATATACCGAAACGTGCAGATTGTTCCCGATTGGTGTGCTATTACTTTGAGGAACGTTTCGCCGAATGGTTCACGAAATATCTGCATTTTTGTGGTGAAATTCGTCCCATAGGAATGAATGGCGGAATGTTCAAAAGTAGAGTATGAGCTGACAAAAGTTAGAGTGTGAGCTGAAAAAATCAGGACATGATTTCTAAACTGCCATCACTCCTTCATTTTCAAGCCCACCTACACAACTCTTATATCAAAACGTTCAGCTATCCCTGCTGCCACTGAAAATGTCCACAGCTAAGCCATAGTCCTGATAGTTTTCACAATATGACCATTTGTTTGCAACTCACACCGCCCATTGACATTCATTGAAACTGCACTCTAGCCACCTCAATTTGCAGGGTAATTTCTAACTGCTACTGTGCCTTCATTTTTAATATTTCAGATACATACTATGCATCAAAATGTAGGTCTGGCTCTTATGATTCTCACAATATAAAGCTCTTTGCTGTAGGACTTATATTTTTTAAAACTATGACCATTTGAAGATGCCAGTATAGTGAGCAATTTGGAGCAGTTTGTTTTTAACCGCTCTTCTCTGCCCTATTTGAAATCTAATTTTGAATTGGTGACAGTTTGGCCGGCTTCTGGTTAAAGGTTTGGAAATAAGTTTTCTACAGTAGAGAGTATTTGAGGTGATACTGCTGCTAATGTTTTTATAAATGTATGTTTTAATGTAACTGTGAAGCACTTTGGGCAACAACATTGCAATTAAATGTGCTATATAAATAATTAAAAGTTGAAATGCATTTCTCACTCTATCAAGCTTGCCATGTGCACTTTTTAAATTTGATCAATCAATTGGTTAGTGTAATGTTTACTATCTTTACTCACTCCAAACACTGCACACAGTTACTCTGACCACTCCATAAAGTTACTCTGCCCAGTCCAACCTTTTCACAGCCACTCCAACCACACAACAGTTACTCAAGCCACTCCACCCAGTTACTCCGCCCACTCCAGTTGTAGACTACTGGTGGAGGCAAGAACACTTCACACAATTTCCCAAGAAATTGTAGCTTTTCTAGTTTCAATTATTATCTATTTGTTTATGCTGACGTGAATGATGGAAAACAGTTGTCATGTGCTGTAGCTCAGGACTTGTGCTATAAGATTGTGCTAGTAAGGGTTCTAGCCCTACCACAAAGGGGTCATTATACTCCCAAATGTGTTGCCCCTAGTAGCAGATCTGAAGTTATTGCTCATAATAACAATTATATTCTACATTTTGTCTGGGGCAGATTTGCATAAAAATAGATCAATTACTACTGTGTGAAATGGTACTTTTATTTTCCAAGCTTCTTTCATAGAATAGTATTGTTAACTTTCAACAAATTAAAAGGAAGTCCAGTTTTAGGGAAAGCAATAGCTTTTTTATGAATCAAGGCATATTTTTAGCAGTGAGTGTATCTAAAAATAAATGTTTCTCCTTCTTTTCCGGATCTAGATTGTGAATGGATTGTGTGTAAAACCCAAAATCCTTCCATTGCGTAAATGCCTGCTAGTGTTGATTTTTTTTTTAAGGTGCTTTAAATTCAAGATGAAAAGCTGCATTTAATCATTTATCTGCAAATTAGTGTCAGATTGTTTTCAATTCGTACTTTTAATTCAGGATTGTTTTTGGGTTGGTTCCCAGAGCTTACTAAGAAAAGAAGTGTACCATATGATTTAACAAGCCTAGTCAAAATACAGACCTCAAGTGATCAGTCTCATGAATAACTTTCCCTAATCAGACCTGTATAAGCCTTGATAAGAAAGGCATATGAATGAAACATCTGAAAGTCACAAACTTTTACTGTTTGAAAGCAGATGTTTGAGATGATCCAAAAATAGCTGTTGCTCCTAAAAGTACATTATAAACAAGCAAAAGTAATATGTTTAATTTCATACTACAGGCTGCAAATGAACCTGCCACCGATCTAAACAATTCAGAAAAATAAAGCAGACACTACCTTCAGTGGATACTGTTTGTCACAGCAGAAGATCCAAAGATATACATAGGAAGATCTTATGCAAATACGGACTTTTGCTGGAAATTTGATCCACCCCTTATTCACTCCAATGCCTCAGTGGTTTCTTTAAAATGACTGTGCCAATGACATTAAAGTGGGTAAAAAAGTGTCCCCTGCAAAAAAGGTAAATACTTACCATGCCTGTTGCCTGTACTGCTGATCTCTACTGTATTAAGAAAGAAATCATTACCTGAAGAATCTTCAGAACACTTTGGGGAATGTTGGATTTCTGGTCCACTGCTGCAAACTTTGGTTCTTCCCGCTGGTCCCAGGATAGCCAGTTGTCGACCTGTAGCTGCCAATCCTTTTGCCTTCTCATCCTCCCCCCTCATCCCTCCCTTTCTGGCAGCAGAGAGCAGGAGAGCTAGCCAAGCATTCCCATAGGCTGTAATGTAGAGCTCTTGAGATCATGGGAAATGTAGTCCAAAACTTAATCTCAATATTGTAGGAGTTTACTTTCTGAACTACAAATCCAGGTAGACTGAGACTCAGGAGGAGCAGGAGAAGGAGGACACTGGGCTGTTGCACTGCATACTGGTACATGTAGTCCCTTTGAGAGACTGCTGCACTCTGGAGGATATCTGCAGAACTACAGATCCCAATAGACTGGGAGACACTAGGAGTAGGGGAGAGGATCTTTTTACTGTACTGCCCAGGAAGGTTCCTGGCTTTTGCGGTCAAGATCCTGCAGAGTAAGGACTGCTGTCAGTCCATTCCTCTCACCCAAGAACGAATTAGAGAGGAGAACTTGGCACCAGATCAGGGAAAGAAGTGGACATTCTGGTTAGAGTGGTGAGTCCTTAGCAGAGCAGGTTCGCTGATCTTCATCTGCACCTACTGCTATACAGAGCAGGTTTGCTGGAGTCAAACCATCGAGGGGGCCCTCTGCTATTGGTACCTACAGCTGAAACACAGGACTGGTGAGAGAGTTGTCAACCACTCAAACACTCTGCACCACAAAACCTAGCAAGACACTAGCTGACACAGTTGCTATCCTGTTCCTTATACCGTACAACTAACAATACCATACTTATGCAGCATCCCACTGAGCAGTGCCACATCACTTGCACTTGTTACTTGCCCTTTGCATTACTGTTAAGCCTTGTTCAAATTTTTCCTTCTAGAGCTTTTCGTCAAGTCCCCACCTTCTTGAACTGGGAATATCTGGGAGCCATATAATATCATCGTTATTGTACTTCCAAAAGGGCCTCAACCGTGCCCGCAGAAACAGCTAATTTTTCTTTTTTTTTCTTGGAGATTATTCCTCCCTGTTTCATAGTATTTGCATAGACTTCAGCAATTCACCTTCCTGGAACACTGAAGTCTTGCAGGCAGACCTGGACTTAACAAAGTAACTTCAGCGCCTAAGGCAGTGTAGCCTCTGGGGGTGTATACTATCTATTTCTGGCTGCCCTTATGTTTCTCTAGGACTGTGTTACAGTTTAAGCTGACTGATAAAACCAGGGTCCAGTTACTCACAACTATCCTGTATTTTAAGTGTATTACTACTACTATTGTTATTCAGTTCACCCCGTATCTCCACCTGCCTTTACCCACTTTATATTTTTTATTTTATGTCAGTATATTAAGTTTGTTCTACAAATTGGTCTGGAGCTTGCTTTTTTAATATAGCATTATAGCTGGGTACTAATGTTGCTGTTGGTGATTCCCCCATGAAATTGTGTGTCTGTGTACTGAGTGTGGTGTGTCAGAGGGATTGAGGTCTTTAAGAAGATCGAGGCCAGAAACAGAGCAACCATCTTTACCAACGGCTCCTTTGGGGGTAGTGCTACACATGTCATTACAGGACACAGTAAAGATGTAGGGGCTAGAAGATAGATTGACCCGCTGAGCATGCTGAGAGACCAGGAATCCTACACTCCCAGACATTTATGAAGATTCTTCAGGTAGTGGTTTATCTTTAATACAGCAGAGATCATTATTTTCCATTTAGCCACTGTACAGGTGGCTGTGTAAGCACAATTCGTCTCAGCTTTGGGAAATGCACTTTCTTGCAACTACTTACATATAGAGATATTTAAGGAGCATATTATCCAGCTGCACAAGATGAATAGCCAAGATGTGTCAGAGCCACTCATCAGGTACAAATATATATTTTTCATTTTTGATCAGATTTCATCTTTAAAATGCAAGTGCCTTTTTCCCCAACCTATTTTACAGCTAAACATAAAACATTCATCTCATACAGCCTAGCTTGCCCAAAGCTTTACATTGCTTGCAGGTTATGGTTCAGTCCTTTGTTCAGTCCTCATACTTCAAAGACATACTATGCTTCCATGGAAAGTTCTGCCTGTACTTGGTATGTGTGTAGTTAGGAGTATGGATGTCATTATTTTCTCTGGGTATGCAGTGAGATTAAGAGCCATACGGAGACTGGAGATGTCAACCTGAGAGAGCATTTTCTAGAGTGATTAGGCAGCAGTACACTGAGCATACTCCTGGGGCAAAATGTAAGCTTGGCCAAATCACCATTATTTTAAGTATTGCAACCTAATCATAATGGGTGTAATATTATTTATATTATTTATATATTATACACCAATGTAAAAAATACAGTCCACATGGATTGCTAACTTGTTTCTCCTTCTGTATAATAACTACAAAAATATTGTTTATTCTAGAACAAAATGTTTGCCACCAATGAATAGGGTCATTTTCCATCACAGACGTTTGTGAACTGTATACAAGAAAATGGCCACTATGGCTGCTATAGGTACACATGGGCAAGCTGAACAGCAGCAAGCAGAATTTTAAGCTGCAGTTAAACTTCTATGTTCCTGTGCTTTGCATTAACACGTGTGTTAATATGTCACGCACTATTGTGCGTTGTGTTACAGCAACCCATTTGTTTCTAATGAGCTGCAAAGCACGAGAACAGACTAAAATGGAAATGCAGCATTTTTTTTCTGATGCATGATAGCACATTGTAGTGTGCTGCAGCATGTGTGTGTCGGAGATGCATTGTTTGCAGCACAGTAATGCACACAACAACTGCAAAAAGTTTTTTAAACCCTTAATGATGAGCTGTGATAAGGGGTTCCACAGGAAAAAGAGATGATTTCATAGTTACAATTGCACTTACATTTTAAGTGGGTTTATATTAATATTTTACAGGACTTGTATTAATAAACGATGCTATGGATACAATACTGACTGTGACTGTGAATAGAAGAGCAGCACATACAGCTCAGATTTATAAAGATTAGAAACTATAATACCTAGTACAAATAAACTGACCTCAATTTCTCTTACCAAAGAGAACAGTTAAATAACTTTGAGATAGGATATTTCCTAGGAAAGAGCTCCAAAGCATGATAATAAAATCATTATGTCTGTACAAGTATGGATGCTAAATATATAAGCGAGGTGTAAATAACTCGTGCGAATAAAGAGCTTGTTGAAGTAATCCTGCAGATTACAGGTGAGAAACCACGAGATGTATCTCTAATCAGCTGTGTTAATATCTCTTAATCAAGTAGCAACATGTTGGCTGGAAACCAAAACTGTGCTTATTCAAATGCTGCAGGCTGGAACATGCTACATAAAGGAATCTCAATAAGATCATTTGTAATTTGTTAGCATCTTAAAACAGTATATTAAAAATACTGTTTTATGATTCCAACAAATTACAAATGATCTTATTGAGATTCCTTTATGTAGCATGTTCCAGCCTGCAGCATTTGAATAAGCACAGTTCTAATACATGTGGAAAAATCATTGGAAAATATTACCTTGTTCTATCCATGCTTCAAATAAGAAACACACTAATACAGTAAAAACAAGGAGTAAATATATTTGTCTCTATTAAAAAAAAGACAAAAAAACAAAAAAAACTTTAAAAAACACCCCTGCAAAGAAAACAAATATTTTTCTGTACACTACCACAAATCTTTGCTCTCTGGCTTGCTTAATGCCTCACTCACACTGGCATACTTAAAGTGGACCTCCACCCAAAAGGGGAAGCACCGCTTGTTTGCACCTCCCCCCCTCCACTGCCACATTTGACTCTTTTTTAGGGGGAGCAGGTACTTGGTTTTGACAGTTACTCGCTCCCACTACCTGCCCAGTTCGCTGCAGCAAACTGAGACGGAAGTTAAGCCCTCCACGTTTCCCACGTAGTTTTCTGGGACACTTCACAGTTCCCAGGAGACTATGGGACCACAAGAAGCAATGCGACTCATGCATGTGCAGTGAGAAAACAGCTGTGAAGCTGCAAGGCTTCACTTCCGGTATCCCTTACTTGCAATGCAGGTGCCAGGAACCTGAAGGATAGTGAAGAACTAGTCCGGGTGATGACGGCGCTGGATCCCTGGACAGGTAAGTGTACTTATATTAAAAGTCAGCAGCTACAATATTTGTACTTGCTTTTATTTTTTTTGGGGGGGGGGCCTGGAACTCCTCTTTAAGTGTATGCCCATGTAAAGGCTGTGTTTGCCTACACAAGAATGAACAAGTGACATCCTTGTTTGTGGACATGCTCCCGCACCCATATGGCTGTCAAATTTAGAGCAGTGGTTGTGTCCTTGCAGCCAAAATGACATGGACAGGAGTGCTAACGTAACATCTGTGCATCCACGTGTGGGCAAGAGTGGCCCTTTCCTTTAAAAAGGCTTTATCCAAGTTAAACTGGCAGAAGAGTAACAAGCCCGTCTTATTCAGACCCACCCTAAACAGCATGCTATGGTTAACAGCAAACACAAAGAACAAGGATGCAGCTCCTACAGAGAGGAGATCATGCAAAGCATGCCTTCCTTACGCTGTATATAGGATCTTTTAATATTCCTTTGATTGTCGTTAGTGGATTGATCTTCCATGAAGATATCCAACACCAGTGCTTCCCTGGTCCCCAAGGATCCAAACCACTCCTAGCTAAGAGGTGACACCTTACTGTCCCATACCAAACAAGTATCTGTCCCTCCTTAGTCACTGCTACCACACTGGGTGCCTCTGTGAAGCAGCTATTGCTATATACTGTATAGAGCATCCTGCTTCACCAAAATAATTGCCCAAATCTTGTGAGAATTCTTTGTCTCATTAGATACATTAGATATAGGTTCCCCAAGATAGTAATTGGAGCCCATAGCAGAGGACACATTAGACCTACGCCAGGTTCCTTCTAACACCATTAGTAAGTGGTGGTCATATGACTGCTTTATTTACTACTGAAAATAAAGGAGGAAGTTATTTAGTGATCTCTGCATCACTCCTCAATACTGATAATCCAATGGAGCATTTTCGTTTTGGGGTACAGCAGTGACACTCCAGCCACCTATCCTGTCTGTCTACACTTTGTCCCCAACCACAAACAGATAAGTGGGAAGTGGAGGGAAGGTAGCTCTTTGCAGGAAGGGGCATTAAAGTTAAGATGTTGCTTTGCCCTGCATGGTCAAAGCACAGGTAAAAGTATATGTGAATACAAATTACCTAAAGGATATAATAATGTTTATTACCTTTTTTGTTTTTTTAGAAAGCGGTCACATGACTGCACCACTTTCCATATGTTCCTTATTTGCATAGCAGGGGTATGTCAGTTCTATAAGGGGGTACTGTTTGTAAGGTTAACCACAGCTAGAAGCACTTTGTACCACACCTGAGTTAATAAATTCATTTATTGAAGAAGATCGAGCTGCCAACTTTCTTTGATCTACAGTGGGAAGTACCTTTCCTATCTGTATGTTGCTCTTCAGAAGCATGCCCCTTCTGTGTTCCATTTACACTATGTTACTTGTTACACCCTAAATATTGCAACATTGGGCAAAAGATGGAGTTAGCCTTTAATTAAACCAATAATGTAACTTTAAAAGTGCAGGCTAAGCATTCCAATAATGACCAAAATGGATTTTGTCCCTCCAGCATTAGGCTGGTTTACCAATCACCTAACAAACATATACGAGTGAGGGGTGGAGCCTGACCATGGCGGCATGGGAGAGGGTGTAGTAAGCACTCTCCGATAGCCTCCCCTCGTTTATCCTCCCTATGAGTCCTTGACAGAATGGCCAGCAGCATTAACTGAGTGCAGAGACCCACCTGCAGGAGAGGGTTCGTGGAGGCCCGAGGACGGTCGGACCCAGGAGAGTGTCGGGAGAGAGACGGGAGAGGGACACCTCTGGGTTTTTTCCCCGACGCCCTGCAGCTGTTATCGAGGAGGAGCGGGGTTGCCAGGGAGACGGTCGGGCAGCCTGGAGCCAGGAGAGAGCTGAGAGAGGGAAGCCTCGTGGTATCCTCTGGCGTCTCACGGCGTCACGCGGTGGCTTCGGAGGAGCAGGGTTGCCAGGGAGACGCCAGTGAGACGGGCGAAGCATTGGAGCGGCACCAACACGTGGGAAGCCGCGGAGGAGCTCTGGGAGCTCTGTGAAGAAGAGAGATTGCCCGACATCAGAGCAAGTGGGTGAAGTGGCTGAGAGCACAGGACATATTGCTCCCACAATATACACAACTTATAAACATCTACCTGTCTCCTCTACCTAACCTACCTCCACTCCATATCACCTCCATACCATTCTCAACCTTACAACCTTACAGTTTTATAACTTTATATCTCCAATCTCATAATATGGTTAAAAAGCATACCTCCTACACTACTCCTTTCTCTATTAAGTACTAACCTGCATATTAACTCCAATTTAAGAGGACCTGTGACCCGAAGATAAGCTACATGAACTACGAGAGACTCCTAGGAATCCCTTCAAGAGACTATAAGGGGACAAAAATACAGAGGAGGACTGCTTCTGGAGTGAGGTTCCAACGCGGAGGGTGAGTGATGACCGTGGGTTGCCTACAGGTCCCCTTTTACACACCATTTACATTGGGTCCATATATTAGACTTTTATATATATTGAGTTCCTGCACTAGTTTCCTAAGTGCCCAGAATAAGACAGTGCCTTAAAAATTCATCCTGATAATAAAAGAATTAGTGGATTCCTAGGATAGGTCTGAAGATCGGGAGGAGTAAGAGAACCGAAGTTTCATGAAACAAGAGTAAAAATTTCAATAACAACATGAAAGGTAAAAATATCAAAGGGAGCGGGCCTAAGAACACCCAACCTGGTACGATTAAGAAATATGTGTACAAGGAAATGTTACTCCAGAAAGAACTCAGGGAATAAGTGAAAAAAGTGAATTGGATATAAGTGTGGATAATAGTCCGAGACTTTCCCTGGGCCCAGTATATAATAATCAAATGGAAGGTATTGAACCGAGAGAGTTGGAAAGAGATATGCAAATACCTAACAAAAAAGAAATGGCGGAGATGTTTAAAGGTTTGGAAAACTCAATAAAGCAAGAGATGGGGATGATCCGGGAAGATCTGGGACAACTGTTAACTAGGGTGGAGGAAGTGGAGGAGAAGGTACAAGCCCAGGCTCAGACCATCCCAAAATTAGAGAAATGGATAATTGAAGATAGAAAAGAATATAAGAGATTGCTTTATAGGATGGAAGAACAAGAAAATAGAGAAAGGAGAAATAATATCAGAGTAAGAGGAGTCCCGGAACTGACACAGGGGGAAGACCTAAAAGAATTATCTGGCAAAATCTTGAACTTCATAATGGACAACTCGGATGAGGAGATGTTCAAACTGGATGAAGTATACAGGATTGGGAAGTATCAACAAGGAAAAGGGGTAGAAAAACCAAGAGATATAATTGTTAAATTTCATAACTATGGAGATAGAGAAGAGATATGGAAAAAGATCAAAGGAAGAACAAATATCACATATGGAGGGAAAAATATCCAAATTTTTGCAGATTTGACAGCAGAGACTCTGAGAAGGAAGAGATCACTGAAACCCCTATTAGAAGAGATGAAAAAACAAAGTGTGAAATACAGATGGGGTCGTGACTTAAGTTTAATTGGGTGGAGGGATGGAACTACAGCTATCTTAAGATTCCCGGAAGACATGGAGGAATTTTGTGACAAACTTGGACTGCAGAGACAAATGATACCTGGTTGGGAAGTGGAGGAGGGAGAGTTGGATATTTGTGGATCAGGAAAATGGCAGCTGGTTAAAAGAGGAAATAGAGAATCAACAGATAAGGGGACATTGGGGAGGAGGGGGGGGAGGTAAGCGGTCATGGGCAGAGTCGAACCCCTATAGAGGGATCAAAAGTGGAATATGATCCAAAGGCATGGGAAGCCTGGGGGGGGGGTGGGGAGGCGGGAGGGAGGGGGGGGAGTAGCTGGCAGGGGGGGAGGGTTAAGAAGGGTGGGGGCTGGGGAGAGCTGAGGGTGGGAGGGAAAAGGATAATAAGGGAAATACTCTGCAGGATAGAGAGAGGTATTAAAAGCAAGGGTAAAGAGAAGGAGGATAGTTATGTGATCTCTAGTTAGAAGGGAAAAAAGAAGGATTTAAAAAAAGATGGAAGATTTACAAGTCATCACTTATAATGTAAAGGGGTTAAATTGTCCTGGGAAGAGATTTAGGTTATTTAAGGAATTACATCATCAAGCAGTTTCGGTGTTTTTTTTGCAGGAGACACATCTTGAGATAGAATCTAAGGTGAAGCTGAAATCTAGAGATTACCCAATATGGTATTTTGCAGATTCCCCGATTAAGAGAGCTAAAGGGGTGGCAATAGGGTTCAGAAAAAATATAAGATTTGAACTGAAGGACAGAAAAGTGGACCCAGAGGGGAGATATCTGTTTTTGAAGGGTAAAATACAAGGGGTGGAGTGCACAGTAGCTAATATATACTGTCCAAATAAAAAACCAGAGGAGTACTTGAAGGGTGTGTTAAAAAAGTTGATGGATTTTAAAGAGGGTTGTATAATAGTGGCGGGAGATTTTCATTTTTGTATGGATCCACAAATTGATACAAATTCTAAGGTGCAACGAGAGGGGAGTAGATCTCTGAGACTATTAAAGAAGGTGATCCATGAATGCCAATTGGTAGATTCATGGAGAATCTTGCATATGAAAGATAGAGACTACACATTCTTCTCAAATGCACATCAGATATATTCAAGATTGGACTATATATTGATAGAACATCACTTTATAGACTCAATGGTTAAAGCAGATATAGGAGTAATGACGCTTTTGGATCATGCCCCTGTTGTATTGAGGATGGGATGGGGAAAGAGGAGAACAGAAGGGGTAGGTTGGAGGCTGAATGAAGCACTTCTCATGGACAAGGATAATGCACAGAGGATTGGGAAGGAAATTGAGAGATTCTTTAAAGAGAATGAGACGGAGGATGTGTCTAAGGCAACAGTATGGGAGGCTCACAAGTCATATATAAGAGGAATTTTGATTGCAATTGGGGCAAGAAAAAAAAGAGAAAGAAGAGAAAAAATTAGTGGGTTCTTAAAGGATATATCGGAGTTAGAACAACTATACAAAAATAGAATGCTAAAAGAAATTAAGCAGAAGATAATAAAAAAGAAAGAGGAACTGGAAACTCTGATGGAAGAGGAGAGAAGGAGAGTGTATAACAAAGTGTTAAGTGAAAACTATAAATGGGAAGATAGGTCAGGAAAATATTTAATGAGAACCTTAAGGAAAAAAAAAATAGGAATTATATAGATAAAATAAAAAGCCCTAAGGGAGAAATGGTCCACTCAAATAAAGAAATTGCAAAGACGTTCGTGGACTACTACAGGAAGTTATATAATATCACTCCATACGATGAAGTAAATAATATGGATAAGGAAAAAAGGGAAAAAAGGAAGATTTATCTAAAAAATGCGGGATTACCAAAAATAAAAGAGGACCAACTAAACTCCCTTGAAGCAGAGATTACAAAAGAAGAGATAAAGATAGTAGTAAAAAGTATGGAGATGGGGAAGAGTCCAGGACCAGATGGTTATACAGCAGGGTACTATAAAAAATTTAGTGAAATATTAAACCCCAAATTGGAAAAATATATGAATGCCCTGGGAGGAGAGATGGACATGAGGGGAGAATCTTTGCAGGCTCATGTGGTACTGTTACATAAAGAAGGGAAAGATGTCTCGCAATGTTCAAGTTATAGGCCCATTTCACTGTTGAATTTAGACACCAAGATATATGCAAAGGTCCTAGCGAATAGGTTGAAGGAGTTTATGCCTGAATGGATACATAGAGATCAGGTGGGCTTTGTCCCAGGAAGAGAGGGCAGGGACAATGGGCTGAGATCCCTGATGCTGATACAGAAAAGTAAAAATGGGGAGGTACCAGCGGTGGCCCTTTCAATTGATGCAGAAAAGGCCTTTGATAGAGTAGACTGGGGCTTCATAATGGACACCTTAGAAGACCTAGGAATTGGAGGTAGAATGAGGGAATGGATTGGAAAACTGTATAGTAAACCCTCTGCAGTGGTAATAGTAAATGGGGAAAAAACAGAGCCCATTGGGATGTCAAATGGAACAAGGCAGGGCTGCCCTTTGTCCCCCTTATTATATGTTTTGTCATTAGAGCCTCTTTTATCAACAATAAGGAAAAATGGAGATATAAGGGGAATTCAGATAGGAAGTGTAGAACATAAAGTGGCAGCTTTTGCTGATGATCTGCTGTTTTATGTGGGGAATCCCAGGATAACACTCCCAAATCTAATGAAATTGTTGAAGGAATATGGAGAATTATCAAATTTAAAAATCAATCCAACAAAAACTGAGATCTTAAACATAAATATCCCAAAAAGTGAACAAGAAAAAATACAAGAAGAATTTCCCTTTATTTGGAAAGAAAGAGATATAAAGTACTTGGGAGTAAGGCTCAGCGCGTCGTATAAAAACTTGTATAAGCTAAACTATATTTCACTATTGAATGAAGTAAAAGGGGAATTAAAAGCGTTAGAGAGAGGAACCCCATCGTGGTTAGGACGTATAAATTTGGTAAAAATGATAATTGTACCAAAAATTTTATACAGATTCCAAATGATACCAATTAAACTCCCGGAAGCTTTTTTTAAAGTGATAAAAAAAATGATAACGGGATATATCTGGAGGAAGAAAAAACCGAGGGTGTCCCATGAGGTATTAAGTAGAGATAAAGAGAAGGGTGGTTTGGGAGTTCCAGATATAAAGAGATATTATAAAGCAGTAATATTAGGTAGAATCTTTGATTGGACGTTCAATGTAGAGGGGAAAAGTTGGGTAAAAATTGAGAATACACTTAGTGGAACTAAATTGAATAGCATAATATGGTTACCGACACAATATAGAGGACTGAAGGAGGATTTAAGTTTGTACACTGTAAATGTATTAAGGGAATGGGATAAAATGCACAAATATATGAGATGGGAATTTAATTCTATACTTATGCCACTAAGAAATACAGAATTTTTTCCACCAGGTAGAGAAGAGATAACAGGTAGATGGTTTATAAAGGAGGATGTCCAACTCAGAGATATAATGGGGGATGGGAAATTGAAGACCTTTAAAGAGCTGGAAAAGGAAAAGGGAAATATTTTCACTAGGCTGGATGAGTGGCGATACTATCAATTAAAACGTTTTTGGGGAAATCTTAAAAAAACCCTGAGAATGAAAGAGGATTGGAATTTGTTTGAAAGGTTGTTGGATACACGGGGTGATGGGAAACATGGAATAGCCAAAGTATATGGAATTCTCACAGATTTAGGCACAATTATTAAACCATTGCACATTGTGAATTGGGAAAGAGACATGGGGGTGGTACTAGATGAAGGAAAACAGAAGAAAATAAATAGTTTAGCTCACGGAAATGTAAGTTTGAGGGATGTGGAATTAAATTATAAATGTTTGACAAGATGGCACATTGTTCCGAGTGTGGAGGGTAAGATAAGCGCGGAGAAATCACAGTGGTGTTGGCGAGAGTGTGGGGAAGTGGGGACAGTTTATCATATTTGGTGGGAATGTCCAAAGATTCAAATATTCTGGAAAAAAATTATATATTTAATAGAGAACATCATTGAAATGAACATCGGGTTAGACCCTGGGATATGCCTGTTACATAGTTCAGAAATATCAATTAGTAAATATAAGAAATTAGGTTTAGGGTACTATTTGAACGCAGCAAAAAGCCTGATCCCCAAATATTGGAAGAAAAAAGAAATACCGAAAGAGGAGGAATGGATAGAGAGAGTAAACTGGACTAGGGAGATGGAGAGGATATATTATTTACAGGAAGACAAGCTGGAGATATATCTCGCGAAATGGGAAAAATGGGAAAATTTTGTAACAAGTAGGAGAAAGTGAAAAGTAGAACGTCATAGAGAATAATCGTGTAGGATATGCTTGCTTTGGATAAAAGACAAGGAAATGCAGAGTGGGGGGGGAGGGGTCAAGGTTTTAAGAGGGGGGTTATTGAAACTATAAGAAATAATCGTATATTTATGATGATAGAGATGAAAATGTCTTTTTGTTATTTTTTTTTTTCTATTGTTATTTCTGTGCAAATTACTAATAAATATTTAAAAAAAAAAACAAAAAAAAAACAAACATATACATTGGGGATTAGATATGAATGGTCTGGGACCAAATCCCAATCATGAAAATTGCATATCACAAAGAAACAAGAAAAAGGGATTTTGAAGGTGCCAAGTATTACCTTAATGAAGCGTATACAAATGTTAATAAAGCATAGATATTTTTTTCAGTAGAAAATAATAAAAAAATATGTGTTAAAAACAAAGGATAGATCAGTTTCTCCCCCTCGTTATTATACCACTCCTCTGCTATAAAAACTGTACCTCCTAGACACTCATAAATACAATAAATATGTGAGTACAACTCTATATGTTGCATAAAGGAGGTATAGCATATATATGTTATGCAGAGATTTGTCCACCAGGACTGACACGTTTCACAGGATGCTTCTTCAGGGGAGCTTGATACAATCTATTGACAGCATATATGGAAGATAATGCTGCACCCTGGTCAATAATTTTCCATACCCCCACATGGGCTGTGAGTAATCCAGCAGTATTGGTCCCAATACAACAGAGGAGGTTGCTGCCAATGTTCACATATCTTACTGGGATGTAAGTAATTCAAAGCAGCCAGGTTTGATAATGTGAAATAGGGATGTCACAAGCAGTGGTCCACTGTTTCCTTATTACTACAGACCTTTCGATTATCCATTCATGTATGTTGTGGTTTGATAGTAAGGCTCCAGTTGGGAGCCACTGTCAATCAGCCAAGTGGTGCTGGGCTGGGGACGTCTGCAAAACTTGCTACAGACATATAGATAAAGGCAGGCTGTGCTTAAGCATAGCATCAGGTATCTCTAACAGGGAAAGATTGAGAAGCAAACTGCCCATGCCAGCATGTATCTGCTTTTGCGCTTGGTGTGGCCATTTTACAAAAGTAATTGATATGGCCTAGCAGGATCAGCGGGTATTTGTGCCCAAAATAATAAATAGAAATACAAAAGTGTCACTGTTTGACATACCTAGACAGCATACAAGACGCATATTGGCTATAATAGGTTTAGGGATAGCATACACTTTAACTGCTCTGCTGAAAGAAGTCCAGACTGAGCTGCACAACTAAAATCCAGTTTTTACACACAACTGAATGAGTCAGAAAATAAATTGTGTTCCCCACCCTCTCTGCCCCTTCAACTCTGTACACTGTACTGTAATCATCCCAACCCCTACATCCAGACTGGCTCTTTTACCAAGAATAAATAAAATCATAACTAGAGGAAAACATGCATGTTAAATTATAAGTGTTTCTGACAGCAATGGGCCCAACATGTCCCAAATAAAACAAATTACCAGTCCAAAGGGATTATGGGTATGACAATCATCTATAAATAGGAAAGGGGAAGCAGGCATAATCACACCTGTAATTCCTCTTTCTTTCTTTCTGCATATCCAGCAATTAGGCTAAAAACCTGGAAAAGCTTCTTGAATTATCTTTACAATACATGTGCCATCTTTCCTTGTCTTTTTCTTGCCCACTTTCTAGCATGTGCTACTGCTTTCCAACAAAAGATGAGTAATGATGCTTTAAAGTCTGTAATGTAGTTCACTTAGTTACTCCATTACGGAAAATACATAGAATTCTCCATTCAAGGTTAAATGAAACAAAAACACTCTTTCTGTTTTTAACAGAGGTCAATGTTGCAGGCTTTTGTCTGAGCTACCTATGGTCATTTAGAAAAGTTTGCTAAAAGAAAAATAAATGTTTAATTTATAATAATTTAGCACATTTCTGCCTTCACCTTCTAATTTGCAATACAAAATGCTAACACAATTGTTTTCTCAAATGTTTTATCATGTTAAAATGTATCTAAAGCCAAAACTTTTTTTGTGAAAAATGAGGAAGGGTAGAACCCCTATCTGCTTTTGCTGCTGTCTGTTTCTCTGTTGTGGAGATTCACCCTCATGACTGATCTAAGTAATACTGGTGATAATTTTTTTCCAAGGGTCTTCTAACTGGTTGAATTGCCTACCACTAGTGTTGGTGGTCAGGCACTATAGTTGGCTTCTGTGTTCTTTGCCTATATGAGCCTCCTTTCCCATAAAGCAAGCAGGCCTACCAGTACTTGGTTGCCCCCACGTCTTATACTTGGTTGCCCCCAGGTCTTATACACAATGCTGTAGTTCCTGACTACCACGCCAAGGCAGGCGTGAACCGAGCACAGCGAACAGGTACCTGTGGTTGGCAGACAAGCAGAATGGCACTCCGGGTTCAGGGCAGGCAGTGTGAAGAGAGTAGTCAGGATCAAATCCATGGTCAAAAGGCAGGCTGAGTTCAGAGCATAGTCAAAGTCCAATCTGCGATCGATAATAGGGAATCCAAACTAGCTGGCAGGGCAGGGCTCGGGCAAATATGACAGTCAAGGAACAGGAATAAGGCAAAGAAACAGGAAACTTAAAGATAGTGTTGCAAACACCAGCACAAACATGGCACTGGGAGCTTGGCAGGCTTAAAACAGGTTTGAACACCCCAGAGGCTGTGTCTAGCAATCACCCTGTAGGTGGACAGACAGACAGGGAGAGCGCAGCTCAGCCAAAACCAGGATGATGGGAATGAGACCAGTTGCTACCATAGGCCAGGAGCGATACATGTTCCTGACATTAGTCAATGGACTGAAAAGTATGCACATAATACCATGCGAGGGCTTTCCAGTGTAATAGTTTTCTGAACCCAGACCAGAAAGTAGCCATGACAGCCAGAGCTCAGTGGAAGACAGATGAGTGATGAAACAACTCAGAAGACGGGCAATCTCTAGAGGCAGAAATAAATCAATGTGGTGGAAAGCTGCAGACTGAAAGTGATTTTTTTATTTTTACTTTTAATGGTATTGTTTTAAATTTTATCACTGAGTGTCATAGAGTGGCAGATTCTTTCAGCCATGTTTCATAGGCTCTGCTATCCCAGCTGCGGGCCTGTGAACAGCATAGCAGGTATCGCCAGATAGAGGAGATGGAGTCCAGAGAACCTCTGTTTGTTGATCTCCCCTAGATAATGAAAACCCAGAAACAATGGGAATTTAATCACTTTTGGCTTCTGATGTCACTTTCATTCTATGCTCCATTCGCTTTAATAGAGTGCTGTTGAGATATCAGGGGTCACCCACAGGGGAGATATCAACCCCTCTGGCTGAATATCTTTTGATGGAAATGGCGGGACTGGTGGGCATGGACAAGGCCTTAGAATTATAGGCACTGAGGGGATGAAGTCACAACTCTAAGAATTTAGCATTGTTTTTGGCCCTGTTCCTTCAGATGCGCACACTGTAGCTTTGTGGTCATGTTACTGTTTAGAAAAAGTAAAAAAATATATTACATAGAGTAAAATATATATTCACACAGAGTATTATTATTATATTATATTATAGTTTATGTAATAAAGATAACTGGAGAAGTAACTTTTAAAATGTGGGTGACTGTATTGCCTTTCCTTTCACCTAAATACTTGAAATGCTCATGGGAATATCAAAAAGTATTTAACTTTAGGCATTTGACATAGAGACAGCAAAGATCTTTTTAATTCAATACTAGATACTGTTTGAATTAGGCTGGGCTTGTCTTTTCTATCCAAAGTCTACAAATGTTGGCTGGAGTTTGGCTTTAAGATGTGCCAGATTTCAACAGTTGCTGTCAATGTAAAATGTGTAATTTACAGCACTCTGAGAAAGTGTAGAGGCTACAGAAAGCAGGATCACTCTGATTTTTTTCATGGCATGGTCCTAGAAAAACAGGGGATTTCCATTTTTCTTGGCTATCCTTTTTCAATTTGATTTTGGAGACAAAGTGAGCTTTGTATTCATTACTGATGGTATCCAGAAATTTATAGCCCAATAAGTCCAATAGAGTCAATATTTATGGACATAATTAAAACATGAGAAAATAAACTGCATAATCCATAGCTGTTCTGCTGTGAAGAGAAACAGATTTAAACATCTACCAGTTCTTAGTAACACACTTGGTTTTAAATATAAGAATTTGGCCTTTTATTTAAATAAATAACCACGTGTCTATCAAGGTATGTTTATGAATGGCATGGTGCACAAGTGTTTAAATCGAGCTCACAACTGCTGCTGCAGCTGTGAGCTTGAACCGACTAAGGCTTTCTGATAAAACTAATAGGGCTGCTCTAGAGCCACCCTATTATGTTTACGGGGCTCTCAAATGGTGGCCCCCATGCCGAAAGAACCAGCTGTACCGATGGTGGTTATGGGCTCTCTTTTTTTCCTCTGGTTAGCCATGGCCCAAGGGAAACAGCCTCCCAGGTGAAAACAGGAGGAACTCGGGGAACATCCATTCCCTGATCCCTCCTGCAACTAATGACCCTGGAAGTGACATGTATTCCATCACTTTTGGGATTACAGCTGTCCTTGGCTAGTGTAGCCAATGATGCAGCTATATAAACACTTAATGAAGACCCCCAATGTCTTCATTAAAAGTACCTATCACCTGCCCATACTATCACATAGCAGGGCTGTTAGCCCCCTTGCAATAATAAAGTCAAAAATGTTAAAATGTAACACAACGTTAAATAAATAATTGCATAAAATAAATAAAGATATATATGTATATTTTTTTTCTATTATCAACCCTTTACACAACCCATATAAAAGTGCAGTATAGGGCAAGCACATCAATTTAAACATCAAATGTGCCATACATGTTGTATTACTGTGAACATTAGAGTAAGAGCAATAATTCTAGGACTAAAGTTCATAGTTAACCCCATAGTTTACTATACTTCACTTATGAATGAACACAGCGAGTGATCAATACTGATCATTCATTGTATTCATTCAGGAAAGGAAGGGCTGCTAAAGGTGACATATTTACTGGAACCTTTCCCCACTCTGCATCCTGAAGGATCCTATTGTCCTATTGCCTGCAGCTGCCAGTGTGAAGGAAAGAAAGAAGGGCAGTCGGCAGTAATGTGGGGGTTGATTCACACAAGGGGTCCAAGGCAGCAGGGGTAAACATATGGTGCACAAACAGGGTGATGTGGGGCAATTACTGGAACTGATCCCCTGTATGGCTCTCTCTGCAGCACCTGAAAGCTGACGGGAAGGAGAAGAGAAGAAGCCAGCTTTCAGCTGCTGCAGAAAGAGCCATACAGGGGATCGGTTCCAGTAATCGCCCCTCCACTGTACCGATCACCCTCCTTGCCTACATGGGATTCAGCCAGCTGTCTGGGCCCCCCTGATGGCCTGTGCCCCCTACAGGAGGACTGGTAGTACCCCCATATGCACAGCCTTGCCGGCAGGGCTGGAGTTTAACAAAGATGAAGTAGTACAAAAAACTGTTAGGACTTGTTAACCCTACAATGCTATGAGCCACAAAACATGCATCTATGTGTGTTGAGGCAGCCTATTGAAAATGCATTACAAAAATAGTGCAGTAAACACAGCAAGAGAGGACAGTTATAGGTTTGCTTACAGCTCTTTACTGCTTTTTAGGAATTTGTAATAACTTTAATGTCCATATTTTCTGGGAACTGGTGCACTTTAAGGTGAATATTTTTAGTAAAAAAATAAAATAAAAAGAAATCTAGTTTGAGATATGCCAATTTTATTTTAAATAACCCAGAATCTACCTTTAATCAGCAGACCTTCATTTGTGAGAGAAGGTACATTCCAGGACATTGTTCTAATAGAGTTCTAAATAATGTAAAATAACATAAACTCACCTGTTATGAATGAATAAATATTTGAATAAATGCTAACGAAAGTTGGCATGGACAGTTACTAACATTTCTTTAAAATGCCAAAATGATGTATCATGAGCAAAATTCATGAAAATAACGTAATGTTTTTACTTGTTTTTTTCTATGTTTTGATTGTACAAAGGCTGGTTCCTACACTTACCCTATAAGGGCAGGCTGCTGTGTTAGGCATAACAGCTTGGTTAAAAGTGTACATGGTATCACAATGCTGCTCAGGATTTTAAATGGATAAAATTCAAGTTGGCCTCAGCTGCCATGAAAGAAATAAATTCTAACACATCAATTTACATACAATAATGTTGCATTATTGGTAAAAAGCAAAATATTGTGAGCGCTCTTATATATATATAGCAGCTGGAACACTTAAGGCAACCACAGTACCTTTGTAGTGACAATATAAATAATAAAGTGCAGCACTTAATAAATAAATAAAATAAATAAATAAAAGGTAGCAAAAATATGAATGAATAAATAAGTCAATCAAGTTCAACAGGTGGCACCAACGGTGCTCTCTTATGAGGCAGAAATCTCAGAGCCTTGTGAATGGAATCAAAATAGCAGAAGTGCGCACTCACTGGAAGTGCATGGAATATGCACATCGAGGAATAATCCTCCTAGATATTAATCTGCAATGAGCCAGGTAGTGGGCATCCATCTAAGGGTTGGTCATCAAGCCTGGATATAGTGAGAGGTTCAGCTCAGGTCCAGAGGTCCCCTTAAGGTTGGTCGGGTGCTCAGCCTGGATACAATGCTCCCTCCTCTGGATATCAAAGGCACTTTTTTTCTGTAGGAGTAATAGCTCCACATAGGAGCCCAAAAACAAGTGCCAGTATAGTAAATAGTGTAGTAATTGTGCAGCCTCCCCTCTGATGATGTGCCTGTAGCACGAAAGGCCTAAGGAGGAGCTGTGCAGAGCGTGACGTCATTTTGCCGCCGGAGCCACGAGGAGGCACGGCGGCCATCTTTAAAGGGGTCAGTGTTGCATACTGTTTCCATACCGATACTCTTCTATCATTTTACATGCATGCTACCCTGATTTTATTACTAACAAATAAAATTACTCTTGGAATTACTACACTATTTCTGGCACTTGTTTTTGGACTCCTATGTGGAGCTATTACTCCTACAGAAAAAAAGTGCCTTTGATATCCAGAGGAGGGAGCACTGTATCCAGGCTGAGAACCCGACCAACCTTAACCACCTCCAGACCGGACACTTTTACCCCCTTCCTGACCAGGGCAATTTTCAGCTTTCAGCGCTATCACACTTTGAATGACAATTGCGCGGTCATGCAACACTGTACCCAAATGAATTTTTTACCATTTTTTTGAGACAGATAAAGCTTTATTATGGTGGTATTTATTCACCGCTGGGATTTTTATTTTGTTTGCTATGTAAATGAAAAAGTCCAAAAATTTTGAAAAAAGTGTTTTTTTAATAAAATTTGCAAATAGATAATATTTCATCATAAATCTTGGCCAAAATTTATTCCGTTATCTTTTTAGTAAAAAAAAAAAAATCCAAATTAGTTTATAACCAAAAATTATAATTTTTAAACATTTTTTTTACATTTTTTTTTATATTATTATTTTTTATTTTTTTATTTTTTTTTTACATACTGTCACCCTAGCAGTACAGTGTCACCATGGTGACACTGTACTACTTGTGGGGGGTGATGAAGATTTTTTTTTTTTTTTACACTGATTGCTTTTACACCCATATAGGATGTAAAAGCAATCATTTCTCTTTCTCTTTGTCTGCATTCTTGCACTCATTGAGAAATACTGAGTGAGCTGTGATTGGTCACAGCTTGTCACATGGTACAAGGCTGCTGTGAATAGCCTTGTACCATGTGACCTCTGTGATCATTCACAGATTTCACACGTAGTAAGCAATGATGTCACAAGTGACATCTTGCTTACTACTTTGCATGTGATCACTGATTGGCCAATCAGTGATCACATGATCGGGACCTCGTACAGAGGTCCCGTCCAACGATCGGTGTTTCACTGTGTCCGGAGGACACAGCGGGCACCGGATCGCAGTGCTGCATGCTCCCAGGGAGCGCTCACAAGCAGGGTGCGGGGAGGCCGTTTATAAACGGCCACCCGACCCTGCAGTGCCACCGTCCGGCCGTTTATATGCAACGGCCGGTTGGGAAGTGGTTAAGGGGACCTCTGGACCTAAGCTGAACCTCTCACTATATCCAGGCTTGATGACCAACCCTTAGATGGATGCCCACCACCTGGCTCATTGCAGATTAATATCTAGGAGGATTATTCCTACATGCGCATATTCCATGCGCTTCTGGTGAGTGCGCACTTCTGCTATTTTGATTCCAGTCACAAGGCTCTGAGATTTCAGATAAGAGAGCACCATTGGTGCTACCTGTTGAACTTGATTGACTTATTTATTCATTCATATTTTTGCTACCTTTTATTTATTTATTTTATTTATTAAGCGCTGCACTTTATTATTTATATTAAGTTGCATTATTGTTTGGCATTTGATTATATTCAATTTTTTTACTTAAATTTAATTCACATTTATAAATATCACGGAACTCACCCATCCAATCTATGTCTCCATGCTTTAGTTTGTTGAGAAATCATTTTGAAAACACCCCCTAGCATTTCTGGCCATGGCCGTCTTGAGTAAGGGCAGACAATTCATTAGCATTTATTTCCTGGCATTTATCTGCCCTTAGCTCAGGCATGCAGGCAGGAGATGTGTGACATCATTTGCCTAGGCATGAAAATCAGGAAGTAACTGAAGAAATTAAAAAAAAAGTTTAAAACAAGTAACTATGATATACTTTCCTATATATTTACTAATGTTAGCAATGTTAGGATTCAAATTGTCAATGATGACTAAGAGAGTGAAGTTCCATGTTAATAATAGTGGCTCTTTGGCAGATGGTTCAGGACCTTTAACCCCCCTGGCGGTATTCCCGAGTGTAGCTCAGGATTAACTTTCCGTACCTGAAGTGGTAACCTCGAGCTACACTCGGGATTACCCTGCAGCGTTGCTCTGGGATTCCCTGCTTCACTTCCCTGCGAGCGCCGGAACGTACGGGACGTACGGGGGGCAGAACCGGCGGTAATTTAAAAAAATTTAAAATGTGACATTCACTCAATACACTAAAATCTGATAGTATTACATTACTGTATCAAACCATTTCACATACATTTTGTCCCTACTGCTTTGTTCTGTGCCCTGCCTGCATTTTTACTGTTCTTTCTGCCTGGAAACTGAGAAATGTCCATGGCTTCCAAAAAGCGTCCCTTTAGGTCAAAAGCGATTTTAGACCAGCTAGATAACAGCGATAGTAAATTAGAACTACTTGCAGAATTGAGTGATAATGATTCATAAGGAAATTCGTCATCAGACACGAAAACAATTTTGCGACTTTGCTCAGCGATGTGCGAACGTGGCGCTCTATTTCAGATTTCGGTGTTTTTGGTTTGATTACATTATTGAATTACATTTATTATTATTATGTTATTATTTTTTATGATTATTTATTATATTATAATTTATGATTTCGTGTTTCAAATTTTATCATACCCGAGATGTTTACTAGACTCTTGTTTGGACAGATTTCAGTGAGTTATTCCTAAGAATTACAGGCCTACAATAAAAAAAACAACATATTTCCATTGCAGATAATGTACCGCACTTTGAACACAGAAATATTGACATAATCAGACCGCTAGGGAGGTAAAAGAAGCCAGGAAGCAATGCTAGTAGTGCCAGGAATGCAAGAGAAGCCAGAGCTGAACTGATAGGCACACCTACCATGCTGTTGGTTTCCTGCAATTTCTTAAGGCAGACAGGTTCTAGTCTGGTATAGGAATGGGCAAATCTGCCCAGGTATGAGGGCTATCGGGAAGGGGGGGGGGATCTTGATACTAAATTCTGGCCATTTTCAAGGCCAAAATGGATACTATCGAAAAACAGGCTGCGCTTTAGATGTACATAAATATCAATCAAACAAATAAGTTTATAAGTGAAGTCCAATAAACAAAAAAGTCCAAAGTGTAGATAAAATTCAAAATAATCAATATACAGTTGCAAGAAAAAGTATGTGAACCCCTTGGGATTACATGGAGTTTTGCATGAATTGGGCATAAAATGTGCTCTGAGCATCATCTAAGTCACAACAATAGAAGAACACAGTCTGCTGAACATAATACTACACAAACATTAGATGTTACCATGGTTTAATTGCACATAACATGTAAACATTCACAGTGCAGGGAGGAAAAAGTATGTGAGGCCCTAGCTTAATGACTTCTCCAAGAGCTAATTGGAGCCAGGAGTGAGCCAACCTTGACTCCAATCAGTGTGATGATATTGGATGTGTTGCTGACAGCTGTCCTGCCTTTAAAAAACACACACCTGTTTTGGGTTTACTGGTTTCAAGAAGCACTGTCTGATGTGAACCATGCGTCACAGAAAAGAGCTCTCAGAAGACCTACGATCAAGAATTGTTGACTTGCAAGAAGTTGGACAGGGTTACAAAAGTATCTCCAAAAGCCTTGATGTTCATGTGTCTACGGTAAGACAGACTGTCTACAAATGGAGAAAGTTTAGCACTGTTGCTACTCTCCCAAGGCGTGGTCGTCCTGTAAAAATGACTGCAAGAGCACAGCGCAGAATGCTGCATGAGGTAAAGAAGAATCCCAGAGTGTCAGCTAAAGACCTACAGAAATCTCTGGCACATGCTAACATTTTTGTTGACACATCTACAATAAGGAAAACATTAAACAAGAATGGAGTACATGGGAGGACACCACGGAGGAAGCCATTGCTGTCCAAAAAGAATATTGCAGCACGTTTGAAGTTTGCAAAAGAGCACCTGGATGTTCCACAGCACTACTGGCAAAATATACTGTGGACAGATGAAACCAAGATTGAGTTGTTTGGGAAGAACACACAACACTATGTGTGGAGAAAAAAGGCACAGCACACCAACATCCAAACCTCATCCCCACTGTAAAACATGGCGGAAGGAGCATCATGGTTTGGGCCTGCTTTGCTGCCTCAGGGCCTGGACGGATTGTTGTCATTGATGGGAAAATGAATTCCAGA
Organism: Staurois parvus; assembly: GCF_062004578.1. NCBI lineage: Eukaryota > Metazoa > Chordata > Amphibia > Anura > Ranidae > Staurois > Staurois parvus. The sequence continues at coordinate 14,514,060 of NW_028317886.1, read as the reverse complement.
GTTTATCAAGACATTTTGCAGGAAAACGTACGACCATCTGTCCGCCAACTGAAGCTCCGCAGAGGATGGGTGATGCAACAGGACAATGACCCAAAGCATACAAGTAATTCAACAAAACAATGGCTGCAACAGCACAGAATACGCCTTCTGGAGTGGCCCAGTCAGAGTCCTGACCTCAACCCGATTGAAATGCTGTGGCATGACCTTAAGAGAGCGATTCACACCAGACATCCCAAGAATATTGCTACACTGAAACAGTTTTGTGAAGAGGAGTGGTCCAAAATGACTCCAGATCGTTGTGCAGGTCAGATCTGCAACTACAGGAAACGTTTGGTTGAGGTTATTGCTGCTAAAGGAGGGTCAACCAGTTATTAAGTCCAAAGGTTCACATACTTTTTCCTTCCTGCACTGTGAATGTTTACATGTTATGTACAATTAAACCATGACAACATCTAATGTTTGTGTAGTATTATGTTCAGCAGACTGTGTTCTTCTATTGTTGTGACTTAGATGATGTTCAGAGCACATTTTATGCCCAATTCATGCAAAACTCCATGTAATCCCAAGGGGTTCACATACTTTTTCTTGCAACTGTATATCACCAATATCACACTGGTGTCGGTCTGGGCACCACTTCTTGTAAGTGCATTTTTTTTTTATTAAAGCTGATATTTTATTACATACTGCACCATGAGTTCATATGTTCTTTCTTCTGAGTGGCGGTTTGAACCTCAGTGTGGATGTTTATAAGCTGTTTTGAAGTGGATATTCAGCTCTGCAGAGCATTACTCCTAGGAATTCATCCTCTAAAAGCCTCAAGTGTTGCTGCTACCACACAGACCATCGCTCACAGAGCAACAAGCGTTATACAGTTGCAAGAAAAAGTATGTGAACCCCTTGGGATTACGTGGAGTTTTGCATGAATTGGGCATAAAATATGCTCTGAACGTCATCTAAGTCACAACAATAGAAGAACACAGTCTGCTGAACATAATACTACACAAACATTAGATGTTGCCATGGTTTAATTGCACATAACATGTAAAGCTTCACAGTGCAGGGAGGAAAAAGTATGTGAGGCCCTAGCTTAATGACTTCTCCCAGAGCTAATTGGAGCCAGGAGTGAGCCAACCTTGACTCCAATCAGTGTGATGATATTGGATGTGTTGCTGACAGCTTTTTCTTGCAACTGTATGCTGGTTTATCAAAGAATCAGCATATTGCTCTGGTGAGTTTTACCTAACCCATTTTGGTGGTGGATTCACTTGGTGATATATATACTTTGGACACTATTGATTATTTTGAATTTTATCTACACTTTGGACTTTTTTGTTTATTGGACTTCACTTATAAACTTATTTGTTTGATTGATATTTATGTACATCTAAAGTGCAGCCTGTTTTTCGATAGTTTTCATACCCTATATATACTGTAGGTTAGGTTTGCAGCTCATTCTGTTTTTTATTACTTGTCCGTGGCGCTATTTCTATTTACCAAAATGGATACTATACTAAAAAAAATTAAAATTTAAAAAATTACAATGCGGAGAGGGTCCAATTTATGTAGCTGCAAGGGCAAGAAGGAAAATACACAAATCTTTCAAATATGAAGTGGTATCAAAAAGTTTTAAGACTAGTTTTGTAACACACCAACAGATGGCTGCACACACAGTCACAGGAAGCACTGACCTTCATAAGTCAGTGTGCTGATAGACATCATCCTATGTACATCGGGAGCTGGTGCTATCTGACCACGTGTGTTACTTTGTCTGCTATTTCATCATGGACAGCAAGTTAGAACAAAAGGTAAACCTGAAATTCTATCACTAAAACACATAAAACTATATACTAACAGCAATCTTTACACAGTATTTATGTCTACATTGGCTTGGTCTTAATTTTACAGGATTTTAATATTGTTCCTGTTTATAATACAACCGTAGTTTGCACTGAGCAACTCCAGACTTGAAAACTGGATGCCAACGAAAAGCAGCCTTGGTTTAGTGGACTTGGCAGAATTCACTTGGTCAGGACATTTTATAATGTAGAGCTTCAATTGAGCACTATGCCAACTACAAAGCATAAAACAAATTTTGTGTAGTCACTGCAGGTTAGTTTATGAGCTCAACACAGTGCAGCCATATGGGATTTTCCCAAAGTGAAGAAGATCCTAAAGGGCTGTAATGAGCTGCCAAAAAAAAGTAAAAAAGTATCATATACCCTAGGAATGAAGACATACAGTGTATGAAAAACTTGAAGAGATTGTGTCTACAGACTATTCATTTAAACACAAATCTTCTCATAAGAATATACTGTATGTGCATTTAACATATTTTATGCATTTTTACCCGTAAATCTTCCCTTGTGTAGACATCCCAAAGCCCCAAGGAGTTGTGAATGTGATGTCAGCACTTCCCCAGTAGACCCAGAGATGTCACTCAAGTCACACTATAGTATTCCCCTATATTCCTCCACGCCCCCCCCCAGTTTCTACATGAAACGTTATATAAGAAGGAGAGTATAGGAATGGAGAAGCTGCCACCACAGAAAGTAATTAGGCACTCCCAGAAGAAAAAAACGGTTATGCCATGGCAGAAGGGAGGGGGCTGTGTTAAGGAATTAAAGTAGCCACATTTTCTAGAGTAGTCAAACTTTCTAGCAAATTCAAATAAATGTGAAAAGAGTTCACTATAATTTTAACTATTCAAAAAGTTCACTGAGTCATCTCTGAATTATCAATCACATCTACAGTGCTCAAATCCTGCACTGAAAAGTGCAAATCATAACTGCATTGTACCTGTAACTTCAGTGTTCTTAGACCTGGTCCCAGTATCTTCTGTTCTGTCAGTCTCCATCCCTGCCCACCCACCACCTGTAAAGCCGGCTATACACGGGGCGAATTCTAAAATAATTTTCTTTTGAAAATCTTTTCTAAGAATTTTCATTTGAGTTTCACACCATTAGTGGGTCACAGACATGGACAATTTTCATGTGACCATCTAATTTGAGTGATTGGGTGTGGTGGAAATCATTTAAAAAAGAATGAATTTCGAATCAATGATGGGAGAAACGTGCAAGAAATATAAACGAAAAAGAAATGAGCATGAGCTGTGACCTGGAAAGAACAGAAAATTATTGGCCATGGAAATTCTTTTCTGTAGCAACACGAGGTGAAATTGAAGGCTTGGTCGGTTGAATTTCAAAATCACCATCGGATTACAAAACGCACAAATTTCCGATTTTCTAAAGAAAATTCATTCGGAATTCGACCCATGTATGGCCTGCATAAGTCTCCAGTATTCTTAGATCTGCCGGGTATAGTACTGGCATCTTCTGGCCGTCCCCATCCGACAGCTTTGGTCCTGTTACTGAGATGCAACAGGAGCCGAAGCTCCCAATGTGCACCCTCCAACACTACGCCCCGACCTTGGGTATATCTCCTACATTCATCCCCTCTTCTTTGACATAACTTTTCCTTCCAATATTATCGGGAATTGCTATGTACTACATAGCAAGAGCAGCTGTCAAAATGCAGCCACTCCTGCGTAAAAATGACACTAGAAGATAGTCTGCAAGTGTCATTGAGTAAAGAAAATTTAACAAAGTATTTCTTTATTGTAGTGAATTGTTCATTCACATGTAGATCTAAGGTGAGACTTATGACATTTGCATGTGATATTGGTTAAGAAATCCTAAAAGTTAAGAAAAAATTTAATGAAATGTATTGTTTTTATGATTTTTATTTTGTTTTCCAATTATTTTTTTACTATCAATAGTAAAAAAAAAGTATTATTTTACTATTTATTCATATATACCGTACTATTAATAATTCTCATTAATTCATTTTGGTTGATATTTCTTTCAATGTTGCTTTAGCTATAATGTTTTCCTTTTTTCGTCTTTTTGTCTATTGACATTTCATAGAAAATAAATTAATATTTGCATGATGATAATGGCAAAAAAAATCCAAGTCCGTTCTCCAAAAAAACAATGTACAGTATGTGGTACTTTACCCAAAGTAATGACAACGTTATTGCCAAAAAAAAGCCATAATGGAAATGTACAAATTGCTCTGGTGTATAAAGGTACAGTACATTCAAAAAGAAAAAGAGTAAAAATATTTTGTCACACACGGACAATAAGGAATCACAGGCAAAACTGACAAAATTCCAAATTATGGAGATATTCGCAACATACATTTGGGTGCCAATCATTTTGACAAAACTGTGAGAATCAAGGTAAAATGCATGTTTAAAAACATCCTTCGCAGTGCCAAAATTTGGTCCTTGAGCTTTTTTGCCACCACAAACGCGTATAGAGCAGCCCATTCAAGTCTTATATGCTACACACAAAATCGCATGATAACTGCTCACACAAAATCTTGACCAGGGACACAAGTTCTCACTACGTGACGTGTGAACAGGGCCTAAGCATTTTGTACGATCGACCAAGGCGACTATTTTTGTAAAGATTTAATCAGGTTTTACTCTTTCGGTGAGAAACACTACCTGAAAAAAAAAATATGTGTGTTTTGTGTTTTTATTTTTGCAAGATTTCATTTGTGTTTTGCATTTAAATTAATTAAACTTTCCTTCAATATGAAAACCTTTTAAAAAATATTTTTAATTAAACTACCACAGGGCAAGACTGTGGAATGTGTTCTGGTTGCCAAGGTATAACATTTCCCCAGACCTAAAGGGAGTAAAATACAGCTCTGTATTCATTAATAAATCATGAAATTTATTTTTTTTTAAGTAACTGGTATAAGTACCTGGATTTGAAGTGGTATTAGCCTCTTGCAGTCCCCTATACAGCAGCACTGGAGAGAAATAGCCAGGGAGCCAATTAGGTGACCTGCATGCAAATGTAGAATGAGCACATAGATGATCTAAGCTTTATTCTGCTGCTCTTTTACTATCCAGTCAGCTGGAGAGAGAATATCATGGACATTTCTAATGCAGCACTGGATCTAGCCACACTGCTGACTGAGCAACTTGCTTTGTCTGACCTAACTCCATTGTAAAAGGGCATACTTAACATCAATGAATGGTTCTCACTTAAGTGAATATTAAAGCTCTTATTAAACACCTGCCAAGGGGGGACAATGACCACTGATCGCCATGTAAGGAAAGGGGGGGTACACTGACCACTACGTAAGGGAATCACACACTCACCATGTAAGCGGGTCAAACAGTAATCACCAATGTAAGGGGGGCACACTAATCCCCAAAGCAAGCAGGCACACTAAACATCAATGAAATGAGGCATGCTGAACACATATATGTGGGGGGGGGAGGTAAACAAACATGCAAAGAGGCACAGTGACCAGAAATGTAAAGAGGCATACTGACCACCAATGCAAAGAGGCACAACCACAAACATTAACCATTTTGTTATGTTGTATGCTATGTTTTAGATAACTTAAAGGATATGTTTGCCTTTGGGAACATGTTACATGTTTTTAGGGTGGAACATGTACCATTTTTTCGCTCCTGCAGCCACTCCCCGCTCCCCCTCCCTGCGACAGCAGAACAGGGATTGATTCCCCATAAGGAAAAAGAGAGGCGCCTTCTGAGTGCAGTATGTAAAAGAAGTTTAATGATCCACAATGTAAAAACTCACATAATAGAGAATTAAAACAAGCCCATCAGTGGATCGTTGCTGTGTCCTGCAGGGGTCCGTCCTGTGTGGAGCTGGCCGCTTTGGGAGATGACAAATCCCAGGTTGCTGGGGAGAGTGGAGGTCCCACAGTGTAAGGTAAATGTCAGGCAGAATCCCGGGAAGCTAGAGGCAGTCAGGAGTCCAGGGCTCCGTCGTCCAACCAGAACCGGAAGTGCCCATGACCAGCGTGAACCACAGAGGGGGCCGAAGTGACGTCACACAGGAAGAGAAGCAGTAAACTGAAGGGAGGACACAGGCTAAGTGCTTGGAGCTAACTGCTCCTTCTACTGGCCTGGGGATGTGGAATAATTGTACTCGTGAGGAAGATTATTTACATCATGGAGCCCATCTCACTGAAAAATTTCTAGAAAAAGGTTACCTGTTAGCAACCGCCTGGCGGTACCTCTAGCAGCCCACAGGACAGGATTCCCCAGAGCGCAGAGTCTAAGCCCCAGCCTGCTTGTTCACCAGGGCTCCTGATGGTGGGGATGGACTTGGAGCAGACTGGAACCAGGTCGCGGCCCCTGAGTACACCTGTCTGTGGTAGAGGAATCCGCCGGGGGTCTGTGCAGGTGGAGAACCTGATGTGAAGAGGCAGAAGGCGGAAGCAGGGATGGCTGGATCCATGCCGGATGGATGGACGGATGAGCGTGGTCAGACGGGCCAGGTCAGTAACAGAGAGGTCAGCGTAGTACAAGGTAGCAGGAAGAAGAATAATCAGGTCACTCGCCGGGGTCAGTACCAGTAGTTCAGATCAGGTAGGGATATCCAAAGAGAGGTCAAACTTAGCCAGGGGTCAGAGCAGGAGAAGTCAGCAGAGGTCAGGTCCAGGCAGGTCAGCAACAAATCTTCAGCAACAGAATACAGGAACACAGGAATAAGACCATACGGCAATGTGTGTAGGTGCAGGGCAGGTTTAAATAGTGCGCCCTGCCATTGGTGCCAGGCGAGAGGCCGCGATCGCGAGTGCGCTTGCGCGGCCGCCGCCGTCCAGCTCCTGGTGTCCGCGGCTAGAGTGGATCAGCGCTCTGTCTCATACATGACAGTTTCTCAGCACAGACCTGCCCCACTGCGAGCACTGGCATGGATCTGTATGCCAGCTCAAAGTTGGTCTCAACGGTCAAGTTCACCTTTTGCAAAAAAAATTATAAACGCACATTTTTGCAGGTAAAAAATGTGCATTTATTGTTTTTTACACTGCAGTCTGTAAGGCATTGTGCCCGCAATCAGAAGATTCTGGGTGCAATCCCTGGATCCTGCAGACACTCAGTAAGCTTGTACCTCAAACGGGCAGGCAGTTGCTGAATAGCAGGAAGAATCAATGGACTACAAGAGTGCTCACCAGCGCCCTCGCAGTCCATTGAGAACTACAAGCTGCCATCCTCAATGGCTGACAGTACTTGTAGGCATTAATTCACAGGAAACTGTCACTGAATGTCGTGGCCACGTGGGTGGAGCCCCACATGGCCACGCTGTTTTTATCCCTGCCCATCTAAAGCGAAAAAAATGGCCTGGTCAGGAAGCGGGATAAATCCCCTGGAGGGTATGTGGTTAAACTGTGACAGCAGGTGCAGGAAAAAGACCCCAACTGCTGTCACAGGGAGGGTGGAATAAGGGGGGAGTGGAGGCAGGAGCTGGAACATGTTACATGTTCTACCCTAAATACTGGTGTAACGTGTTCCAAAGGTGAACTTATTCTTTAATTACTGCCAGTTTCCTAATCTGAGAAGTGATTCCTAAAATGACAATAGTAAGAACTACCTGAATTTACTGCACTTGTTGGTAATGTTCCTTACCCTGGCACAAATACTTGCTGAATTAGACGCAGGTAGCTCTTAAGGGAACTGCAGCCAGAAAACGCCTGTGAAGGCTGCGTTGAATTCCCAGAATGTACCTTGTGCCATTTATGCAACCCCAGGCTTCGTTTATATTTTTTTTAGCCAGCACAGGTTTGTGATGAATTGTATTAAAGATGTATAGTATATGATTTGAATGCATGCCTCCTGTCCTGATTGCAGGGTCTCGGAGCACAGCTCTATATCACAGCCTGCTACTGGAATCACAGAGCCCCAGGAACAGATGTGCAGCTCTGTTAATCAGCTGGGACTGATGAATCAGGAATAAAAATTGCTAAATAACTGAAATGTTATGATTAAATGAACCAGTGAAGAGAAGCTGCAGAATTACTACTCATACACAAGAAATTAACTTGTCTCTTGTTTACAGATGGCCCAGGGCCTGTTTTCAGCAAAGATCTTTTAATACACGCTTCAGTTTATTCTATGTTACTATGTAAACCTTCCAAGAATAAATAGAAACACGTCCTTGTAAAGGTGAGCTCAGCCACACAGTGGATATGGATTACACACAGCTGGGGGTTAGAAGACTGAATTTGTCAGGAGCATGGAGAATGTTCTGCAAAGCATCATGGGATTTTATGACACCAAAGACAGGGCTTGGTTTACTAAAGTGCAACCCTTGACATCAACAGAAAAGCATCATAAAAGAACCTGCACGCTGAAAGCAATCCCTTTACTGAGATTTTATTGAAGTATCTGATTACAGTACATACCCTCTGGATGTACTCCAGTTTTAGTCGTGTTTTAAGTAATGTCTGCCGTACTGACCTTGATACAGTTAAAGATGGAGCGATTTTCTTTGGCTGCAGGAAAAAAAATAGTTTGATCAACCCATCAACACAATCAGTGTTGATGGGAAATCCTTCCTGTGGAGTCATTGTGTTCTCCCAATGAGGGGGACGAGGGGAGCCATCCCAAACAGGAGAACACAGTGATTACTACTAGCTATAAAAGCCTCTAGCAATAATTGTATGTAAAATACATCAGGCCGTTTGTACCCAAGTTGATTAATCGATTAACTTGGGTACATTCAGCCTGCCCACACATTGTTCAAATTGCGGCTGAACCGGCCACTATTTGAACAGTCCATGGCCAGCTTAAGTGTGCACAAGGGCTCATTCAGATGGGCAATCAGACCGCTTCTCCAATCTGAGCCACAGCTGGCCATAGATGGAGCGATTTTCTTTGGTTGCAGGAAAAAAAAATAGTTTGATTAACCCATCAACATAGTAAGTGTTGATGGGGAATCCCTCCTGTAAAGTCATTGTGTTCTCCCGATGGTGGGGGGCGAGGGGAGCCGTGCCAATCAGGAGAACACAGTGATTACTGCTAGCGGCTATAAAAGCCACTAGCAATAATTGCATGTAAAATCCATCAGGCCGGTTGTACCCAAGTTGATCAATCGAGTAACTTGGGTACATTCAGCCTGCCCACACATTGTTCAAATTTCGGCTGAATCGGCCAAGATTTGAACAGTCTATGGCCAGCTTAAGTGTGCACAAGGGCTCAATCAGTTGGGCAATCAGATCGGTTCTCCAATCTGAGCCACAGCTGGCCATAGATAGAGCGATTTTCTTTGGTTGCAGAGAAAAAAAATAGTTTGATTAACCCATCAACACAATCAGTGTTGATGGGGAATCCCTCCTGCAGAGTCATTATGCTCTCCCGATGGGGGGCCGAGGGGAGCCGTCCCAATCAGCAGAACACAGTGATTACTGCTAATGGCTATAAAAGCCACTAGCAATAATTACATATAAAATCCATCAGGCCGGTTGTACCCAAGTTGATCAATCGATTAACTTGGGTACAGTCAGCCTGCCAACACATTGTTCCAATTTCGGCTGAACCTGCCAAGATTTGAACAGTCCATGGCCAGCTTAAGTGTGCACAAGGGCTCATTCAGTTGGGCAATCAGGCCAGTTCTGCAATCTGAGCCACTGTTTTATACGAAAGCAGATTATTAAACAATCTTTAGAAAATAATCCATTTGCATTTTCCAAGATATCAATGCTTCTGTATCCTATCATTATAATAGGTAAAATGAACAATCATAGACAAGTTCAAGAAAGTTATGGGAGGCTTTAATAGCACCAATTAAGGCATAGTTTTTACAATATTCTCAAGAACTAACTGAACCTTACAGAAAAATCTTCCTGTCTGAGAGTAAAAGTGAACCTTGTCCCTAAAGTTTATTTTTCTGAAAACATAAGAGAGAGCTGTGACAAAGATGTTATTTAAACAAGAGTTGATTTATACGGATATGGTGTAACGTTAAACAGTCTTAAAAGCATATTCTTTGTTAGAAAAAAAAAATCCTACAATAGCTGGCACGCTGACTGAGGTTAATCAGTATTTTAAAATCATACAGGCGGTGCCTAAACTAATGTGTTAGTACTTGGTATTGCTCTCCTTGAAATGGAAATCCTTGAAATCCTCTCTGTTATCATTTGATCCGTTGTATATCACCATGGCTTTTCACTGTTTTCATTCCATTTAGGAGTTTTCATTAAGGCAGCCTATGTAAAGTATTACCTTAGAAAGTCCCTCTTCCTTTTTCTGTATTTTATAGGAATATTAACTATCAAATCATGAAACTAAAGAGATCTAAACCCCCAAACAAAAATCTGTTATATTGAAACTTACCAATCCATAGATATCATGGTATGAGTTTTCTGGTTTTATTTATTTTTTCCTTTATTGTCACCTGTTGATCTGGCAAGCAATACACTTCTGTCTTAGGGTGGCTCTTGTATCTATAGGAACAATGGAGACACACTTGGACAGTAGTATTGTCTGGAGAGGGAAGTGTTAGCTGTACTGGTATATTTAGATTGATATACCTGAGTAACAAATTAAAACTGAACTCTAGCTAACACTTTTAAAGCAGTTACAGAAATTGTTTCTTTTCTTGACCATTTAATCACCCCTTTCAGTATGAAATGGTTTGTTTCAACCCTCTAACTACCTCTTTTGCTGAATAGCTTGGGCTCTTAAAAAAGAAGCTGAAATATAACAGCAGGATTAACATGTAGCACTATCCTCTCAGGGGCCGCTGAGTAATTTTTGGGTTCCCTGTCTTTCCAGAACTCACTCTGAAGCCCAACCCCTGCTGGCGCCATCTTAAACCTTTGGCCAGAAGACTCCTCTGGCTGCAACCATAAAATAGACTTACACACAGATTGAACTGATATTTTGGATGTATTGAGATCAAATGTATGCACAATAAAGCAAAAGGAAACTATGTGCATAAGATAGATGCAGATATGTGTGCAGCTGTCACTCTAGTAACTTCAAGTAAGGGTAACAACACAGCACAAACTCAATCAGTTCTAGATGTCCTGCAATTCAGAATTTAAATGATAGCCCCAGTCCTGAGATGTTTTTTCCCCAGTGAGTCCAAACAAACTACCAAGCAGAGAGGCCATCTCACTCTGAGCTCTCAGTGTCTGAGGGCTGAGTCTAATTCTGAGTACAAGAAGAGATCTTCAATAAATAGGCCAATGTCCCTTTAACTGCAGTGTCCAATCTTCTGTGCGCTCGATGGGGCCCTAGTTGGTGCACATAAGGATTCAAATCTTCCTTGAGGCAAAGGTAGAAGTTCCTTAATAGAGGGTGAACACAAAGGAAGGGAGCTTCCCCTTTAAGTGATATTGAATTTGAATGGTACCCTTTTGGCACCCAGGGGGTGAGGTGTAAAATTCGGGAGATAATAAAAATGGGCAAAACACACTTCTGTAGGAATTGGTTCTTCCTTGGACCACAGTGGCAAACTGCAGAAATCAAAGAGCACCTAGGTGAATGGGGCATACTGTAATGGGAGCAATAATAGAGCTGGGCCTGCAGAGAGCAGATAGTGCAGTAGACCCTTGTGATTGGATATATTGGAACTGTAATAATTAGTATGTCGAACAACTTGGGCCTTAACACATGTAATTTGAGAAACAATAGTAGTTAAGCTGAGTTAAAGTAACTGGATTTAGTAATGTTATGTGCAACTTAGATGGCTTGAGTATGGAATGCTCTTTTCCGATCTGTGGCCTCGGTCAGGTGGCGGATGGTCTCTCTGTAGATGGGAGCTCCCGTTTCCTCATGGTTCCTCCTTTAGAGATCACTCTGGACAGCAGCACTCCAGCCCACCTACTTGCAGGGCTGTCCACCAGACTTGTCAGCGGTGTCAGTGCTGTCAGCAATATCAGCAGTGTCAGTGGTCTGGCTCAGCTTGGACCTCTGGTGTACTGCACGTTCTTCTCCTTACACCTGCTTTCCAGCTCTCTCCATCCACTTCCTGTTCTCAAGTTCCTGGGCTTTTGTATTTATCTGCCCCTGCCCATCTCCACTGGGAGATGTAGTTTGTTAACTCCCTATTAGACAGTGAAATCCTGCAATCAGCCTATGAATCCCACAGAGCTTTTTAATAGAGTCTGTATGACTGGACTTCTTGAGTCCATTTAACATCCTGCAAACAGTATTACACCAGGGTGTTACAGACAGGTAAAAATGTTTTTAGGGGGGTGGGGGCTCAGAAAAACAAAGACTGCTTTGCTAAAGGTAAAACCATGGCTCAACCATGAGGTTTTACTGTCCACCGACTTCACATGTGAACCGGCCCTAAAAGTGAAGCCATTCACAGTTGTACAATCACCACCACACCAACCACAGTGTCACCAGACCAGTGTAGCTTGAATCAGTATTCCTGATTGCCACCTCATCAGACCAGTGTAGCCAGAAGCAGTTTTCCTGATTACCTCCACACCAGTCGTAGAGTAATCACACCAGTGTAAGCCAGCAACTGTGTCCCTGATTGTTGCCACACCAGTTCCAGTGTCATCAGATCACCGTAAGCCTGCAACAGTGTTCCTGACCACCGATACACATGTCCCACTGTTACCAAACTAGTGCTGTCAGCAACATTGTTCCTTACCACTGCCACACCATTCACAGCGTCACCAGACCAGTGTAAGCCAGCAACAGTTTCCAATCACCGTTACACAAGTCCCACTGTCACCAGATTAGTGCAGCCAGAAACACCACCACACTAGTGCAGTGTTGCCTCTGCCTGTTCCCTGTACTAATTCTGGCCTGTGTTGCCTGTAGCGTGGACACATCATTTGCCTGTTTGCTGACCATGTCTTACCAGTCACCTGAGATGACCCATCCCTATGACTAGCTGACTATGTTCCAGCAAAACACCAGTCCCAGCCAACCCCTGCACAAACTCTACTCCTGGAACCACAGGACAATTTTTTCTTTCTTTTCTTTAGCCTCCTGTAATTCCTGGACAGTGAGCATGGCATTCCTGGTGGAAGCCATGTACAAGTAGGCTAGGCACTTGTACAGAAGCAACCATTACAGTACATTGGTTTTGATACGACTGGTTGATTTGTGTGATACACAAGATACAATGTTCAGTACATAATACTTCTATGAGGTGACAGCTCTATGCTACAATTTTTGATGGAACATGAATTTTAATCGATATAATAAATTATATTGATTTTTGATTTTTGTATCCACCTCATGTTGTACCTGAAAAGTCAGTTGTTGCAGAACTATTATTATTATTTCTTTTTTCCAATACATAATCAGTCCAGACAGTGAAAAAGTCTCACACGTTTTATCTCCATAGTCTGGAGGATTAGTAAAATGTGTTTTGGGTTGTAATTCTAAGTATGCCCATGGTATGTGAGAGAAGTATCTTAATAAATCGAAAACTTGTGCAAAAGAAAAAAGTTTAATTTTCTTTACGCATTTTCCAAAAACATGTGGCACAGGAAATTCGGCACGTAAGTTATGCTCCTTGTAAGCCCAAAGGAGCTTCTTGGATTTTTGGGGCCTCTATGCATCTAGGTTGGGAAAAAGTCTCACATGTGGTAATCCCATACTCAGGAATTGTTATTTTTAGGTGTCATTATAAGTATGCCTATGCTATGTGTGAGAAATAACTTGTTAAAGTGACAACTTTGTAAAAAAACACATTTTATTTATTTTCTTTATTTTCCAAAAATTGTGACAAAAAATTACAACTTCAAAAAACTCACCATGCTTCTTACTAAACACCTTGGGATGTCTACTTTCCAAATAGAGGTCATTTTGGGGGTATTTGCACTGTTCTAGCATTTTAGGGACTTACGAAATTAGATAAACAATCAGTACATCATAGTCAGGCTGAAAAAAAACACTAGCCCATTTGGTCAATCAATAAAAATTAAAAATAAAAACACACACAAATAGAAAACATACCTATACACTATGCTATACCCACAGCTGATCTGGAAGAAGGCAAAATAAATCCCAATAAAGCATGATCCAATTTGCTCCAGTGGTGAAAGTATGGTGATCAAATGAGAAAACCATACCCAACCTAGACATCATGCATTGAGACCAAACATCCAGAGCTGATACCAGGTAAGGAAGTGGAAGAGTTGGCCTGGGAGGTCAACACAACCAACTAGTTCTTTCATGGTACAGCAGTTTCCTAGGGCTATAATTGCACAACACAAAGTGTACCAATGGGATTGGTACCCAAGGTGAAAGGTAGTTTTTGTTTTACTATTACATATCTTTTCAAATACATATGTTAAAAGAAGGGGATTTATTGTAAAGGTGAAACTATATTATTAGCAGAACATGACTGCTGCTCTTTGAAAATGCTGCTCTTTGATGGACTCATCTAAATAAAATACAGTTCCATTATCATAAATAATCATAATTCGGCTTCCTTTACAAATGAACACATTCACAGTCTTGCATTCTTCCAACATTAACTTTCTTTGCAGCTCTCTGCATTCAGTTGCATAACATCCCTCTAGCATACTGTATATTATTTGTACTGGCTAAGGCTGGGACTTGTAGACATAAAGATCATCTTTCAGTCCAACTAATATCAACAAATTGAATGTCATCCTATTTCCAGGTATACCTTTATGGTTTAATAATTACTTATGGCATGCAGAAAATACAAAATAGTTTACAAATTGTCAAGCAAAACTTTTAAAACCCTGAAAGTGAAATAGCCAAAAGCAATGATGTCCCCAAGCTCTCTTCTCTAACAAATTTCATGGCTAATTGCTACTCAGAGGAAATAACCACAGGCCATTAGCCAGAAACACGTCCGGGGCAAGTAGCTTAGGGATGTTGCTGTGTTTAGATGTTATGCTTGAACTACAGTTATGATTTACTAGTTATTGACTGATGGTTTTAGAATTGAAAACAAAGAGGATACAAGGTCTTTACATGGATTTAGGGATAAAAAAAGGGCATTCTCAGAAAAAAATTATTGTCTGGTTTTATTGTCATAAATGAAGTGTGAAACCAACCTGCCATTTATTTTGTTGTATATGTAGATTTTAGGTGCATTTTTACTTCAATATGAACATAATCAATTCTTCCATAAATAACAACAACTTTATGCTCCTGAAACCATACTCCATTTATCATAAATTAAGTCCATCAGGAAAGAACATTATACATACACACTGAAGCCATACCGAAACATAGTCTTAATACCAATTTAACAGCAGGTTGTATATATTCAACATGTAAAGAAGATATGCGCTGGCATAAAAAATTGGCAGCTATAGGAGAAGCACCAAGCGACTGGATTAGGGCACAGAGCTGAAAAGACTTCCAGACTAGAAGATGCAAGGGGTGATTTGAGTGTAGATAATGCTTCTTGGTGTAACAATCATGCATTGCACAGGCCAAATTCACTGCAACAAATAACCTTACAACACCAAACTCAACCTGTGCATAGGAATTTTTCCTTTCACAGTTTGATATTTTTTGCCAAAAGCAAACAACTATTTAAATGTCCTTCAAAAGCCAAACATTTACCAACCTGTAATTCTAAATTTAGTCTCACTGATAAAGCCTTTAAAGCAGCCCACAGATTATTCCATTTTTTTTTTTTTTCATTCAACCAGTGTCTAAAAACTGACCCAATTTCCCCATCCAAATATTTGGGGTGGATGGGGATATCACTCCCACTGAGCAATTGTATTCTGACAATGGATAGGCTTCCCCCACCATCAGAACACACTGATCAGTCCCTGCTGAACGTGTCGAATTTTGATCCATGTATGGCCAGCTTAACTCTCTTAATAGAATAAAAATTGCAAGATCATCCCACTGCCGATCGAATGCAAGCTGTGAGGGTCCATCCAACGCTTGGACGCCACTTCTGGGAGTGTTAAACTAGCAAAATAGGCAAATGAAGGCTGAACTAGGCTTGCCAGCCACTAATAGGCTAACTACAAGCTTGCCTACCAGTGGTGACAACACTGATATTCAGATGCCTAGCTTCTTCTCATCTTCCCACCATCTACACCTACACATTATAGTTCCTGAACTATAAAGAACCTTCTGACTCCTCTTTACTTCCCCTAAGATTCTCTTACTGAATTCAACCTCACATGTCATGAGGTGGGCAGAAGACAGAAAAAAGTTCAAGAAAAGTTTATCTTAATAGAGTGTCCATGTAACTGTCACAAACATTGGACTGCAAGTTCCTTACAAGGGCAAAGAAAGATCTGAAAGCTACAGTCATGTAACTGAATAAAATAAATGTTATCTATACACAAGTTTCCTGAAACAATGTTCATCCTATGTTGTAATGCTCAAATGGGTTATGAGCAGGAGAGTTATGACCGCAACTCATGTATGTGTGGAGATATATGGCAGGAATATATCGAATATGACATTCAAGCGTAAGGACAAAAATACTTTACGTATCATAATATGATAGCATAAACACACTGGGAGTTATTTACTGAAACCACATGGCGTAAAATTTGGTGCAGCTCTGCATAGAAACCAATCAGCTTCCAGGTTTTGTTGTCAAAGCTTAACTGAACAAGCTGAAGTTAGACGCTGTTTGGCTACCATGCACAGCTGCACCAGACTCTGAGTGCACCACTTTTAGTAAATCTCCCCCCATTATGCCCAGTAACATTACATCATACATCATGTGATGCAGACACCTGTAGGCATTATTCCTATGCAGGATAAAACTTCAAATGTTCACTGTTACCATACCTATCAACCATCCTGGATTCTGCGGGGCGGCCCTGCCATTTCTACAAAATCTCGGCATCCCGCAGATTGGGCTGTATCCCGCAGCTAAGTGCTGGAATAATTGGTTTTAGCACTCAGCTCAACATGCTGCCAGAGGGAAATCTTGCTGATTTCTCCCTGTGATGTCTCCTGGCAGTTCACATCCTGGGGTTTACTATACATTTGCATTTGGAATCCTCATCACATATTTTAACGATTCTCAAGTGATCTCTTCTCTGGATTAGTGATACAAACCAGGGGCGGACTGACCATTTGGAAACTCGGGCACTGCCCGAGGGCCCGGGGTCAGTAGGGGGCCCCATGAGATGCCCCTGGTACCTTTTCATAGTCTTTTTTGAGTTTGGGCAAGGACACAGGGGCCCCATGATCCCCTATTGCCCGGGGGCCCCATGAGTTGTCAGACCGCCCCTGATACAAACTGTTGTTGTGTAGGGATTCTGTTACAGCACATTGAGTTTTACTTTTATTGAATTTTATTTCTCAGTGCTGGGTGGATGCAGATCTCATTATGTATACAGTAAGAAGTTTAGGAGAGTGGGGCAAATCCACCGACCACCAATGCCTGTGAAGTATAGAAGGGACCATCAGGGTGCATTAACACCAGGTTGATCTGCTGGAGAGCATTTAGTGCATATTATGTCTTAAGTTAACATTCATGCTTAACACTCATCTCACACTAGTGCGGTTTTGTGGGCAGTGGCATGGCAACCCACTCATTTGAATGGGCTGCCGTGCCTTGCAAAACGCAGGGTAAACATCCCTGCACCTTTCCAAAAATTGCAACCTGCACTGGGAAACCACACTATAGTGCAGTTCCCAGTGTGGGTGCAATTTCCAGTGCGGGTGATTAGCCATTAAGATTAATGACACCCATCAGTCGGTCCCGTGTTTTGTGTGCAGGTGGATGCAGCTGCAGGACGAAGTGCGGGTCTCGCAGCAGCTTACACCCGCACTAGTGAGAACCAAGCCTTAAGACTACCAACTCACCACAACAGAACAAAAATGCAACATATACTGAGTTTGATTGAGGCAATGAGTTTATGGGCATGCGGTTATGTTGGGAACAGGGGCGGACTGACCATTTGGAAAATCGGGCACTGCCCGAGGGCCCGGGGTCAGTAGGAGGCCCCATGAGATGCCCCTGGTACCTTTTTTCATAGGCTTTTTTGAGTTTTGGCAAGGACACAGGGGCCCCATGATCCCCTATTGCCCGGGGGCCCCATAAGTTGTCAGTCCGCCCCTGGTTGGGAAGGTGCATTGGGGCTGGCGTCGCAGTGCACCAAAGCGCATAACATGTGTTATCACATCCCCCTAGTTTGTCAGTCCGCCCCTGGTTGGGAAGGTGCATTAGGGCTGGCATCGCAGTGCACCAAAATGCATAACATGTGTTATCACATCCCCCTAGTTTAAATAGACTCCCACCAACTGCCAATGTCTGGGAAGAGGGAGAGTGGGGTAATTTACTGACCACGCTTGCCTTGGGAGATGGGCTTCTTCATCTCAATGACATTGAAGCATTCTGTCACCCACTGACTACAGTCATTTTTATCTTCCACTGGCTGCCAAGGTATTTTCATTTTTCCCTACCACTGATGGTCTCCTACTGACCAGCAAATGGGGACTATATTATATACTTGTGATCTTTACACTCTGTACCTTGTACTATGTGTTCTGCTCCTGATTTCTGCTTTCTGTAAGCTATGTTGTACATTATATACTCCTAACTAATACAATGTAGATGCTGTGATTTACGGTATGATATATAGCCCTGACTGCTGCACTCTGTAATCTATAGTGTACATTGCATACTACTGACTACAGTGCTGATTGTCTCAACAGTTTCTGATTGCCATGCAGTCCCCAGTTCTTTTAGTGATGCTATTGTTTAAGTAGGGACAAGCAGTGTTAGCTGTCTGTGTCTTCCTATCTGCCTATATTCTGTGCAGAGAATATGTATTGACAGAGTTTGAATTTAAAAAAAAAACTGAAAAAAAAGTGCTATGTAGATCTGTAAGACTCTTATTTATGCCACTGTATTTAAGGTGAATTTTGTAAGTACAAGGCTGAATTAGTGTGTGGTGTATACTGTGAGTAGTCTCGGTC
Source organism: Staurois parvus (assembly GCF_062004578.1). NCBI lineage: Eukaryota > Metazoa > Chordata > Amphibia > Anura > Ranidae > Staurois > Staurois parvus. Next base: position 14,495,366 of record NW_028317886.1, on the reverse strand, counting down.
TCTATTAAAGTGCATGGTATCTTAAATACTTTTTGTTTTCTAGGTGTTTGTTCACATGTATGTGTATTTATTAAATCATGGTCTCTATCTTTTTCATATACATCTGAAGAACTTGATTGATCCTGCCAGTTACCTTTTCTCCGTGTTCTAAACTGGCCACCCAATGAACAGAAGCTGATCTGTGTTAGCATTGTCAGTTTTCATCCTTTGGCTGCCCATTCAGAAGTACAGGACGCTGTGCAGACACACAGCATGCCTGTATTCAGTAGTCTGTTCAGCCACCACACCCCCACCCACCAACCAACCTCAGCCTGTCCCTGGCACACACTGCCTCCTAATAGCAGCATGCTTCTTGCACACCCTCTCTACCACCCCCCCCCCCCCAATGCTCAGTCACAGTCTGCATCTTTCTTCAGGCTGAACAGACTGTGGAATACAGGCACACTGTGTCCTGTTCCCCTCTATTAGGAAGAGATACATGGTCACATGACAGAACTTTTTAACCTTGAAAAAAAAGACATCATTTCTAAAACTAATCAAAAGCAGTTATGGTACCTAGATAAGTATAAATGTCTTATGTCTTAAATGTAATATATTCCAGCTTACCAATCATTAGATGTTGCTGCATTAGTTTTCATTTTTAAGCTTTTTCTCTCTGGTTCACCTGGTAGTCTGGCCAGTAACGCACCTCCTGTATTAGAATGCCCCCACTCTAGATGAAGGAGCAAAGGGGCACCTTTGGACAGCAGCAATGTCAGACCTGGGAAGCGAGGGATGGGAGTGCTAGATGTACTAGCAGATTTGCATACACTAACAAATTGAAGCCAAACTCCAGCTAATACAGTATAAGCAGTTACAGCAAACAGTTTTTTTTCCTTTTGGGATATAGGTTTTACATAAATAAATAAAAACTTACCACTGTAAGCACCCCTGCCACTGTTATCCACTTGGTACCTAGGCCAAGCAAATATGTGGCCTCTCAGCAGCTGGGCCGAGGGGCCGCATATTTGCATACCCAATGTAAGTAAAAGATGTGCCAAGAACAAGTGCTTTGCATACTTCTGACACATTCACCAGCTCCACACGTACAGGTCCCGATTCTTACTAGTGTTCGGGAGCTTCGCGATCATGGCGGTCACATGGCCCTAACCCCCTTCCCCCTCCAGCATCACAAACCTCGGGAGGCACCTGTGCCAAGGGGTTAAATAGTTTCTCTCATCTCTGTAACTGATACACTCTGCTGGTTCTGCTGGACAGTTTGTTCTTTTGAAGAACAACTGATTTCCTGGCCTGATCACCAAATGATAGTAGAAGAAAGCCTAAAGCCTCTTTCACACGGGTGGTTGTTCTGCCACTAGTAAATGCATATTTTTTTATTTTGAAATTCCAACACTCCTGACACAGAGATCACTTGTGTTTGTACATTGCGTTTATCTGCGATTACGTGTGTTTAGCTGCGGTAGTAAATTCTAGCCTTTTTATAGCAACTGTTTACTTACTTTTTCTTTGTACTGCGATTACCTGCGTTTATGTACAGATAGCTGCGGTACATCGTTCCTGGACGCTGTCAACTTTATTTTTCCTAAATGCATAAAACTGTATGTTATGTAAACGCAGTGTGTGAATGGAGCCATAGGGATGCATTGTCTGCATTTAGCTGCGGTAAATAAGTTCCTCTAACTGCAGCTAAAAGCTGCATTACTGACCTGATATACACATCTATCATTCCAAATATACAGGTGAATTGCCATTGCTGCCATTATCAGCAAGCATGAAAAGAACATCTGATAAAACTTTCTACCCCACCAGATCCTTGGTGACTGGCTTCCTCAGATCCACCAGGGCGATGGTTACTGTTGATTAGGTCTGAAAAATTTTATGTTTGAAATATTCATCCCTTTGGTAAAGCACCCCCCAGATCTTTCACAAAATTCCTTCTAACCTTGGTGGTTCCACATCCTTGAATTATATTTACTTTTAAAAAAAAGGCTCTCTCTTTGATGAAGAACATTAAATGTCACATACTGTGCGGGATAACATCTACAAAGAGCAGCCACTGCTGTTTGTAAATGATACACACTCATCAGCCATGCAGTCAGAAGCTGCTTATACAATGCAGCAATTCGATCTCTTGTAGATAAACATACAAGACGTGCTCTGAAAATCCTTTTTATGCATTGTATATGTTTGTTGTGCTGTGTGTTATTTTGTTGGGTTTTTTTTTCTGTATTCCCCCTGTGTGTCTTTTAGACAACGCTATGGATATACAAAGCAACTCTTGTCTATGGTCTTACTCAGCTCGATCCTTCACTTCCTACATTAATTAATGTTTTATGGGATTCTGTGAATGCTGTTTAGCAGTACACATTAAAGGCTATAAACCTAAAATGTACCCCCAGCCAAAACTGCAGTTTGACTTTTGATAGCGTGGAACCTATCTTCAAGTTTTCATTGTTGTATGTTCCCTCTTTATAGTGATTTTCATGTACTGGCAAACTTACTCTGACCACAATAAATTTAAAGATCAAAGTATAATGAAAGGCAAAACTTTTTTTTTTGTTTTGGATTGCTGTTAGTGTCTCTGTTAGGAAGAATCTTATTTTTTATTTGTTCTGGTGACCATTATCACCGAGAGTCATGGTGAAAGAAAATCTCAAAGTTTGAGCAGTCACTAGACCAGAAATAGAGAGATAAACTCTTCCGACTGGCAGAAAAAGACATGGCGGGCACACCAGCCTTGTGTATTACCCTAAGCACAGTTCATTAATAAAACAATTACAAACATACTCACAGAGGCCAAATGGTAGCAGGCATATCATTTATCCTAGAACACTGTCATTTGGCAAGCCATGGACCTCAATGTCCAATAAAGAGACCTGGGTGACACTCCACAGCAGATGGAAGAGCTAACAAGTTTCAAGGGGTAAACCCTGTTCCCCAGAGCCCTTTCATCTGTTATGGAGTGCTGCCCAGGTCTTCTTATTGGACATTGAGGTTCAAGGCTTACCAAGTGACAATGTTTCAGGATAAATATAGGCCTTCTACCATTTCCCCTATGTGAGTATGTTTGTATTCGGTTTAATAGTAAACTGGAAGTGGATGATGAATCGGATCTCATCCCATGAACGAGAGTGTGTGGAGGAGGCAGCTGGACACCCAGGGACCAGAGAGCTGTCCTAGGCAGAGCTGTGCGATGCTCCAGCTGTAGTTCTCACAGCCTGGAGCCACCATGATCAAAGCCATCCTCATCTTCAATAACCATGGCAAGCCCCAGATCTGCAAAATCTAGCAGCACTACTGAGCTTCTTCCCCTAGGAGGATCCCTTTACCTGTTTATAAAGCCCTTATTCTGGAGAAGTCCAGTCCTTGCACATGGCTTCCTGAAATCCCCCACAAGGATCAGTACAAACATTATTATACTACTGGCATTCTGGTGAATGCACACCCATAAGAGGTGGTGGATTTCCTTTTTGGATCATGAGCACTTTTGAATATCCCACTTGGTATTGCTGCACCTTGTAGTAACACAGATTTTCTTCACTAGATGAAAAGCACTTATTTATCACTTGGCATTTCTGTGATTTGTAGTACCACGGACTATTCATGTATATCACATATTGATTGCTGAGATCTGTAGTGACACGGACAATTTTATTTGATTTTTAAGATTTTATATGTTTATCAAGTTTATATCACACTGATATTGTATGCTCACTATATTCACTTAAGCACTTTATTATTGCATCGGGAATTATTTTTTAGCGCTGCACTTTTATCTGTATTTAGTATTGTGGATTTCGTTACCTTTGCCCAATTTGTGCTAGCAGCTGCCTTACTTTCTGCGCTTGCCTTACATCTTGTGTTATAATATTAAACTGTGCTTGAGGTAATGATCAAGGCTTGTTGTGTTCATCCAGACTTTTTCTGTAATTAAGAACCAAAAAATTCCCCCAATCTGAAAAGGGCAACAAAGCCTGAAGCAGCTTTTGGCACTTTATTCAAGTTTCTGGTTATCAGAAACATTTGTTCCAAAACCATTTTTCCAGTCAAGGATTTGCTATACATCACTTTAGCACTAATGTTATATATAAGGTTTTTCCATTTGGAAATCTTCCAATGGTAATACAAGTTCTGGTGACTCTGGTGACAATGAGGGGTTTCCTCTTTTTTCCTGTTGTGGTTATGGGACAGGAGGTAAAGGAAGATTTCCCCAATGGGACACTTTCATCACAAAGCTGACAGGGGTTATAACCTTTCCTTACGCATTACAAAATGGAAAAAAAAGTTTTGGCTTTAGTAGTACTTTAAATGGCAGTTCACACTAGCCAAACGATAATGAAAACTATATGCTAGCTCCTTTGACAAATTGTCAGAAATTCAAGGATGCCCTGTCTTGTGCATTGTGAATTCATGCCTCTTACCAAGGTGTAAAGACAATATGTGTAGGGCCAAGCTAATACACAAAGGATCAGCATTTGTGAAAGTAAACACGTATAATGAAGATGTGGCAAATGTGACATTCATATATGTTTGATTTATGTCTGTATACATTTTTCTAGACCTGAACTGGCATTAGTACGATCCAAAGCTTTTGCACATGCAACTTCCAATGTGCTAAGCTAGAAATACCATAGAATGAGTAGGTTTACAAAATATGAAGCAAATAAAATAGATATTGAAAACATAGCTGTGGTTAACTGTAAAAAGTACAGTTACACACAACAGGTAGAAGTAATTTATCCTTCATTTGACCATATTAAGCTTGACCTTTATTTGGTTTAGGGGAGTTACTGAACTTTACAAATATTAAAATGACTCTGTTAATCACTTTTAAAATTGAACTAAAAGTGTTCTGCAAAAGAAAAGCTCTTACACTCACTTCCCAGGTCTGTTATCTTCCCTCTATTCCAGTTTTGCAACCTCTGTCAGTCTCTTTGGCATTCTACTTTTCTGGTAGTTTCAAGCTTCATGTTGTGGTTCCATCCTGTAGTGACATAGGGGTTGGCCGATCAAGCCACAGCATATTGATTGAAGAATCAAACCACAACATGTTGTAGCAGCATAGGCATCCGACACTCCTGGAAGTGTCAAATGAGGAAGGGTCTCATGAAAACTTCAGCACTAGAATTAAAGGAGGGAAGGAGACATGGGCCAATGGAGAGACATGTATATATCACTCCTATATTGTAGGTGATTTTGAGATCGATTTTTTATTTAGTGTAACTAAAGGGAAATATTTTTGGATAGAGTAAGGGAGGGCTATTACCTGTCAGACTAGTTGTTGCAATTATATATTGGCTAAAACGTACATTCTTTGTTCAAAACCGTGGATTGCAGTCATATGAAAAGCCAACACATTTCGGCCATCAGGCTACGCCATCACTAAGGCTGATGGCCAAAATGTGTTGGCTTTTCATATGGCTGCAATCCACTGCTTTGAATAAAGAACATATGTTTTAGCCGATATACCACTGTGCCTGCCAGCTTTTCCCTGTGATTGTTTAAGCTTTGGGGGATTCTGGAGACCTTCCAGCCTAAGCACCTGGGTCTTAGAGCTGTGGATGATTCAGGAGGTTGTACCTCTGTCCCATTTGTTCCAGGGGTTTTTTGCCATCTGTGTTCCACAGAGGAGATTTCCCTTCACGTTCCTTCAAAGTAAGTGAATCCTGGGGTGTCATTCGGGTCACCAGAACTAGTGTCCTTACTGGAAGGTTTCCCCTCTATTACTGTTCCAGTGAGAACCCAAAAATGTTAGATTTTCCTTTACTTTATAGTTTCGGTGATACTGTAGATGTAAACAGGACAAATGGAGAGGGTGTATCTGCAAAATGGAGCTCAGAAAGCAATCAAAAAAAGTTTTACCTTTATTTATACTTAAGCAGTTGACAAGGTCCCTTGTCATGCTCTTTGTACTGAATGACAGAATAAACCCTAAATCCACTCGATATAATTATATATGTAAAATACAATTTGTCCCATACAGTATGAAAGAGCTAACAGAATTTTTTTCCTATGATCCATAATTTAGCTATGCTACTTAAAAAAACAGAAAGTATTAAAAGCCATGTCATTTAATGTTTTTTTAAATAAAAGAAATCTTAATACTTAAATGACTGATGTCAGAGAAGATTAGAGAACAGATGTCTGCTGCAATGCCAATTTTATGTCAATAAAGCCCACAGTCTATATGATGATTTTTTTTCTATATTGAGAAAATATATTACAAATTAAAGCAAACAGGATGCATAGCATACTCTACCTACATGAATCACATTGCCTTATTACAACAGCAATTACTTTCGAATATTATACATTAACTGCATAATAAAAAACAAAATTGTCAAAAGGATCAGTAGCTTTGGACTTCTGTATGTTAAAACTATCTGTATATAAATAAGTCATTATTAATGTGGAATTTTATTTTTTTTTTCTCAGAAAAATTATACATTATTCACTGTCCCTCCCTATATATAGATATTTTTTTTTCCTTTTTACTAGGCTATTTATGAATCATAGCTTGTAACAGCCTCAGCCAGCTTCCACTGTTTTGCTATCCACCAGAGTCCCATTGTCTGTACAAATCGTGTTCACGTGCGCACAGCTGCAGTCTAAAGTGCATGTTCTGCATATACCCACTGCTCTATAGTTTCCAAATATTTCAGTGGGTCATGTATTTTAAGGATCAGAGGGAAAGTGAGAAGAAGGGATAACAGCAAGACTAATTACAGCCTTGTTCTGCAGCAAATCGAGGTATAGAAAGGTACAAAACAGGTATGCCATGTATACCTTAATTAGCAGAGGAAACTTCTATCACACCCCATTCACAGCACATAAGAAAACAATTAAACATTGTTCCTTTAAGATGATTAATTGGCTTAAAAATTCAATACACATCTGCAGCCTTGTACATTAAATTACAGCCTGATGTTTACTTCCAGGACAAGTTGCTGGAGAACGGAAGACAAGCTTGATATGCACATTTTTTTCCATCTCTAACAAAATAAACCTTTTTTTTTTTGCTCTGTGTTTTACTTAACTTATCACACAGCAATAAACTCGCTTGCTTGTTCCCTTTAATTAAACCTCATTTAAACCATTTAAGCCCTTTAAATGTGTTTTTCATTATACTAGTCAGCTACCCAAGTCGTAATTAAAATCCCTGCTTTGTACATATAAGATTAAGTACCTGCACATTGTTCACTGTGCTGCCATTGCAACCGGAGGCTTTGATTTATGAAATGCCCACTCTGTTCATGAAATTGACAGTCTGCATTTTCCGACCCGCTATAAAATTTTCAGTAATATTCAAGTTTTAAGCAGTAAAGTTGGTGTCTGATTACAAACATAGAGCAGTTTTCACGGGGCGCAGCTCAGTTTACATTCCAGCACAGTGCCTGTGTGCCAGGATGACTGAAGTCCTATGCATGTACAGGAGTGACATCATTCTGTGCCAGCCAATCAAAAGCACAGGAAGCCAAGAAGTTTCCAATGCCAGCAAGGGACCTCATGAGTGGCAGACTGACGAAGCAAAGGTAAGTATTATGGACTTTATAGTTATCCTTATCAGGTATTTTATTGTACCACTTATTGTTCAATAAAAGAGCAATCATGGTTGATAAAAAAAAGTAATCCTTTCCTAAAGTCCCATTCGCACTTGAGCGATTAGCAAGTCAAAAACTCCAAAATGATTGAGAAAAAAACAATTATTCTCAATAGAGATGGTTCACATCTCCTTTCCAGAAGCCAAACGCCTGAAGCTCAAACAAGTTCTGGAGCGTTTTTTTGTCACTCAAATCAAGCAGACATTTTTGAGTGTTTTTAGTTGCATGGAAATTAATGGAAACGTGCGATTAGTGTGTTTTTGTGCGTATTTGCGCATTTTGTTAAGAATAATATTAATAATTATTTATTTCAGGTACTTATATATCAATTTACGCAGTGCTTTACAAATATATTATACATTCACATCAGTCCCTAACCCTCAAGGGGTGTACAATCTAAGATGCCTAACTTACATTCATACACACACTAGGGCCAATTTAGACAGGAGCCAATTCCCTTACCAGTATGTTTTTGGAGTATGGGAGGAAACTGACGTACGCAAACTCCAGGTAGGTGGTGCTGTGGTTGGGATTCGAACCAATGACCCTAGTACTGCCAGGTGCTAACCATTTAGCCACTGTGCTGCCCCTGATAATAATATTAATAAAATAATAATAAACACTCAAAACCAAACAAAAAAGTATTATTATTATTTATTTATTTTGTGTTGGGGTTAGGGTGTTTATTTATTTTTATTATTATTATTATATTTATTTATTTTAAGGGTTAGGGGGTAAGGTTAGGGGCAGGGGTGGAATGACAACTCATGGGGCCCCTGGGCAATAGGGGATCATGGGGCCCCTGTGTCCTTTCCCAAACTCAAAAAAGCCTATGAAAAAGGTACCAGGGGCATCTCATGGGGCCCCCTACTGAACCCGGGCCCTCGGGCACTGCCCGAGTTTCCAAATGGTCAGTCCGCCCCTGGTTATTTTTTTGTTATTATTATTATATATTATTCATTTATTTTATTTATGATTTTTTATTTATTTGTGTATTTTATTTATTTTACATGTATTTATTCATTTATTATTATTATTAATATTATTGCCCTAACCCTAACAAAAAAAGATAACTAATGAATAAAAATTTAAAAAGAAATAAAAGCTGATGGAAAAGCTAAAAAAGCTGAAAAACCTAGCAACAAATGATGCAACAGATAATATTTTTGTTTCTATTGGCTAATAAAAAAATGCCAAAACTCAAAAATGCCATGAAAACGGGCAAAATCACACGAAAAACTTAGAAACATATGGGGACTTTTATTGCTGACTTGATTCTAAGCTTTAGCCTGCTGTTGGCTGAGTCTGAGTCACAGGGGAGCAAAAGTAAGTGTGACCCAAAGAAGTATGACCAAAAAAAGCTTTTGCCATACTTCTCTAATTTGCCGCAGTTCCCTTTCATTAAAAGAGAAGGGAAAACAAGGGGTGATATAATGGGTTAATTTGTTTGGGGGAATTAACCATTTTTTTTATTCTAACAGCAACAAAGTTAGTCAGGAACTTTGTGCAGTGACAGCCATTGGTTATGCTGACAATCACCAAGGTTCATTGACCAATGACATTGAATATTCTCATCTCAACAGAATGTGAGTGGTTGGATGGCAGCTCACTCTGCTGAAGGTGCATGGCTTTTCCTTTAAATTGCCTGCCAAAGGATTTCTGGCAGCCATTGGAGTTACTGTCCAGCTTATCTTTCTCCCTCCTTATTACAGGTGATCAGCATAACTGCCAGGCAACAAACAACTTCAGAAAATGATCTGCAGTGGCAGTCCTTGTATTTCTCTAATCACTGACTAAAGCAGCAGCAAGTGGGCAGTGGGAGAGGGATATCTGATACTGCTTAAAAAGGAAAACAAATATTTACGCAGGACTATATTATGCTAATAAAGTAGGACTCCATCCAAAACGTATTTTATAGTTCTGGATATAGTGTTTAAAGGATAGAACCTCTGTCGAGTATTTACAGCTATCTGAGGCCCTACAGCAAAGATATCCATTATTTTCCACAGAGGTTATAACCCTTCCTCACTCGTTCTATGTAGTAGAGAATTGAGTACTTAAACTTGAAACTTTTTTTTTCATTTTGGATAGAGTAAGGGAGGGTTGGATATTTTTTTGCCATCTGTGTTCCATTGGGGAGATTTCCTTCACCTCCTGTCCCATAGCCAAACAGGAAGTGAGAGGAAATCCCTGCAAATTAGGGAATTCTTTGGGGAACCCCAGGTCACCAGAACGAGCGTCTCCTTTGGAAAATTTCACATCTCTTACTTTTCTGGAGACAACCCAAAGTTTGGGATTTTGGAACAGAAAATGAGAGGAAATCCCTGCAAATTAAGGGAATTCCTTGGGGACCACCAGGTCACCAGAACGAGTGTCCCCTTTGGAAAATTTCCCATCTCTTACTTTTCTGGGACAACCCACAATTTGGGATTTTGGAACAGGAAGTGAGTGGAAATCTCTGCAAATTAGGAAATTCTTTGAGGACCCCCAGGTCACCAGAACAAGTGTCTCCTTTGGAAAATTTCCCATCTCTTACTTTTCTGGAGACGAGACAAAATTTGGGATTTTAGAACAGGAAGTGAGAGGAAATCCCTGCAAATTAAGGGAATTCCTTGAGGACCTCCAGGTCACCAGAATGAGTGTCCCCTTTGGAAAATTTCCCATCTCTTACTTTTCTGGGGACAACCCAAAATTTGGGATTTTGGAACAGGAAGTGAGTGGAAATCCCTGCAAATTAGGGGAATTCCTTGGGGACCCCCAGGTCAACACAACGAGTGTCCCCATTGGAAAATTTCCTATCTCTTACTTTTCTGGGGACAACCCAAAATTTGGGATTTTCTTTTAATTTCACTTTCAATGATGATGGACAAATAGAGAGCGTGAATCTCTTTAACAGTGGCACAGACAACAATAAAAACTGACAAGCATTCTAATCCCTCTCCACTCTATCCAAAACAACAAAAAAAGTTTTGCCTTTAGCTATATTTTAATACAGAAACTAAAGCTAATAACTATTGTTACTGCAATTCTAAAGTCAGTATATATGTACTGTATTTACATACGGATGCAAAGGGCTTATCTTGGTGTAAAAGACTTAAAAAATACACACAAAATGTGTAGTGAGGCTGCTATATGAATCATAATTGGCTACGAGACTCATCACTACATAGGGAAGATGAACCCTACATTTAGTACAATAGGTGAAAAGAAAACAGTCATAGTGATATCTGGCAATTAATGAATCTGTGATTTTCAAAAGCCACTAAACACTTTTGGGTTGTAACAAAAACAAACCTTCATAAATACACAATGGGGGAGATTTACTAAAACTGGTGCACTCAGAATCTGGTACAGCTGTACATGGGAGACAATTAACTTCAAACTTCAGCTTGTTCAATTAAGCTTTGACAATAAAATCTGGTATCTGATTGGTTTCCATGCAGAGCTGCACCAGATTTTGCACTCACCAGCTTTAGTAAATCTCCCCCAAAGCAGTGAATGTGACATTCATCAAAGTTTGACTGCAGGGAAATTAATCACTGTAACTTAAAACACAGACTCCAGGAAGATACACCTGAAGACAATGTTTGGTGAGGGTCACATTTACTGCTTTATTAATATACCCCGGGTCTAATGCAAGACATAAAGAATTTAAACATTTCTAAAAAGACAGCAAACAATGAAAGGGCTTCTACAACAACTTTGTCTGCTCCATTTGTTTCAGGCATAACTGTCACTATTTTGTCCACATAAAAGATACAGTATCAATCCTAATCTGAGAGAATCAAATCCAGCCCACCTGCTGACTGAATCTTTAGATTACATCCTTTTTATGTCACACTGTGTATATAATAATGAACCTTTTTCTGTAGCAAATTCCAAAGGGACTGGGGTCCTAGCTGAGGCATCTTTCATCTCATACCATTCTTTGCATGCAGAAGAAACATGGAAAGAGCCTATTCCAAACACTGACATCAAAGTACTTTTGGGCGTCATAGCTTGAACATTTAGGAGACACCCAGAAGTAATTAACTGGCTCTCGTTACACAATATCTAGCAGGACAGATACAAATGAATGCTCATTAGATTCTGTTCTCAAAATGTTAAGTGATTAGAATAGGTATAGTACAAAGGGATGTACTGAAATTATTACATATCCAATATAAGTGCTGATTGTAAGAAAACACACAAAAATATTAAAACTGAACTCTGTGATAAACCATTATTGTCTACAAACAAAAGGCATGTGCATTCTTCCATGAAGCATGGTGTGTTTTATGCATTTCTTCACAATCTGTGCAGTAATCCAGTGCAAACTTTTGCCTCTGTGCAAGGGCTTCCTGTAATAAAGACCAGCCACTGCTGCTCTTTCTCCTTGTACTGGGTGACTGGTCCTGACTCCACTCTTCCTGTATTTTTAGCATGCAGACTGTAAGCAGGTTGGAACTAGTTAGATAGGTGCTGCCCCGGATGGGCGTGAAGGGGTTAACTTTTTTTTTTGCTTTTTCTCTGAGCTCTGCCTATCTCTCCCTACCATTGCTAGTATAAAAGAGGGAGGGCTTTGCCCAGGGTTGTTCAGTCTGCTGCCTGGGAGAAAACACACACACAGACATCCAACAAGACGTAATCCCCAGCTGCTACAAAAGGGGGCTTTGTCTTGCCTTGTTCCTGACTTCCAAGGAGAAGGAGGAGATCACATTCTACTACCAAGATGTACAGTTGTCAGAACTTGGAGTTCGTCCCGAAGCAGGTGCGGACTGACCATTTGGAAACTCGGGCACTGCCCAAGGGCCAAGGGTCAGTAGGGGGCCCCATGAGATGCCCCTGGTACCTTTTTCATAGGCTTTTTTGAGTTAAAGGACACAGGGGCCCCATGATCCCCTATTGCCCGGGGGCCCCATGAGTTGTCAGTCCGCCCCTGTCCCGAAAACACCAGCTGCTGGAGAATGCCTATGATGGACTGATGGATTAGGGACTTAGGAAGAGACTGTACTTTGCAATTTTTGCACTGTTTTTATTCAGTAGTGCCTAATGCTTGATCTGAAGTCCTTTAAAAAGGGGTGCATTGCAAGTAAACCCCCTATGACACACTTAGGCTACAACTTGGGTCACTTTTACATGGGGTATGAAGAGGTATCATGTTAAGAGTCATCTTATTGTAAGTCATACATGTGGTTGTCACGAGCAATAGAAGATAAAGGCAGCAAGCAGCCTGTTGAAAAGCTGCATGTGATATAGGTGGAATTGCCTCTTACTGATAGGGAGATGTTGTTGGAACTCCCTACGCATTCCATCTGCCATAGCAACCGGAATGAAGCTGTACTGCAGAGGTCCACATCCAGTACAGAGGTATTGAAGTTAAAGAGTTAAAATCAAGTGCACATTTGGAGCCCACGCTATGTGCACGGCGGGGTTCAGTGCTGCTCCCAGGACCAGTAGTGAGAAATGCAGGACAGGAGGCTGTGGTCAGTGTTTGGCACAGCTCGCCTAGATGTAAGCTACAGTTGCAAGATGTATATTTACACGGGAACCCGAGAGTTAACTGGAGAACAGTTGCAGTGCAAGTGTACATGGTGTATGTTCATCTCTAGGAGTAGAGGCCCACCTTAAGTCAAGTATTTCCTGATGGTAACTTCAGCTCTATCTCAGGGCATTGGTGAAAACGGTACAAAGTAAGAGTACCCCAAGTGTGTGCAGGTTGCCTAGCACAGCCCAGAAGAACTCATCCTGGGGTAATTCTCTCATGCGACGCAGACTTGGAGCCTAACAAGTTAATTGGGAAGCATGGAAGACGTAACAAACAAAAAACACTTTACCCTGCCCCACAAGCCAGTAGTGTGTGGGGTCTGCTTGTCCATCTCACAGTTCTGCTCCTTGCATGGAAGATCACAGGCTTAACTGTTAAGTTGGATGGCTCCTGTTAAAATTACCCTAACCTGTTACTGTCCCCCTTCCGTCTCCAAGCATAGTAGCTATAGATATCTATAGAAGCAGAATTTCAGGGGGTCCCACCACAAGCTTCAACCTTAGCCCCCACTGTCAGCAATGGTAACACATAGGAGCTTTTGCATATTGTTACATCAGTAACTAGAAACCCCCTTCCCATTGGGTAAGAGTCATCAAAAGTCTTCCCACCCACAGAAATAGCAAACAAGAGCTCCTAATTTGCAAAAGAACTGATGATCACAGTAATTCCATCAATCTGTTCCCACCCTGATATTATATTGGTATTGCTGCCACAACAATAAAAATATATTGCCATGTGACATATTTGCATTGTTTATTTCATACACTCTATGAAGTTATTCATGTAGGTTTCATCATGTTAGGTCATAGCTATGTTTATACTATAGTTTGCAATTAAACATTAAAGGTATTACTTTTGCAGGTAAGTATGTCTTTATAAGTATGTCTTTATAAGTGCTTTGTTGGTTGAACAACCTCTGAAGTCTAAGCCCCAAATAAGAGCAATCCCAGCACTTTGGTGTGGCTAACCGAACAAACATTAGACAAAACAGTGATTGTAATTTTTTTTCCATTAGGACAGACAAAGCTGTTTCAGTCTTTAATGATGAAATCCTAATGTTATTTTCCTTTTTCTGTTTTACTAAATTTAACTAAATGTTACTGTATAATCACACCATTAAATATTTTGTATATGTAGCAATCAGCCTGCAATAGTAAACAATTACTGAACACTTTTGATTTACATATGCCCCACTTGAGTAATACTATGTTTAAACAAAATAAATAATTTACAGCATACGCGAATTACAAAACAGAAAGAAGGAAGAAAAAAACTAGCAAGAAAGAAATATAAATTAATGCAAAATAACACATAAATCCACAGTTAGTGAGTTAAAAATGTAGGGTTTTGAAATGTATAGTAATGGTAATTAATGTTCACAACTGGTAAATTTGTGCCATTCCAGAGTAAATCACCAGCAATGTTTGTACTGAGCATAAAATAAACTACAAAATATAACTGTACTGTACTTATAGTCATCCAACAAACTTGACTCTTCAAATGCAGGAATATTAATGCAGTTTAATATGTATTTAGCATCTGAATAAAGGTTGAATACCTTTTAATAACTGCTCTCATTTTGGCAAGATCAGAGTAGGGGTTATCTCCTCCACTTCTCCAAAGCACTATAAAGAATACTTTGCTGATACAATGATCTTTTCAGAAAACAAGTTTTGCACCCAAATGAAACCCACCATCAAAATATGGCTGGAAACACAGAATTATAGGTGAATCATGAGATGCAAGCAACGGGGAACACAAATTCACCATATGAAACTCTACCAAAGGGTCCCACAGCATTCTGTGCATGGACAGACAAAATCTCTTTCAATACTATCTATCATGAGACCCAACGATAGAAGACCTTTCCATAAAAGTAATAGGATTTGTTTACACATGTGCAGAAAATGTCTGGACTGGCCAGGAGAGTTTCCAGCTACATCTGTTAAACAAAAGAATCCACATACAAAATTCTTTTTTTGGTAACTTTAAAATACTGTGTATATGGGAAAACAAGAATACAACAGTAGGACCTTTTCTTTGGACATTGAGGTTGGTCTAAAAGAATAGTGGACCTTTATAAACTTTGTACAGAGGGAGCAAGGATAACAAGAGATGTTTAAAAGTCACTTTGAAAGCTGATACAGTGGAGTACAGTCTAATGGGGCATGGTAGCTAACTAGTTATAGCTCAGCTCTTGCATATTGTAAAGCCATGCTTGAGCAAAGACGATCAGAGGGAAAACTGGTAGGCCACTGGCACACAAGGGGGATGTAATCTAAGCTATATAATATACTAAGGAAATCTTCAGTTCAAGTGTTAAAGTATATCATGCATAAAGTAATTACTTTCTAAATCAGCCATGTTATCATTCTTTAGGGATAAGTATATGTAAGTAATCTTCCCATCCTGTTGACTAAATGCATGATTCCAGATAATTTTCCTATTTCTTCTTAAACATTGCAAATTGAACGTTCACTTGGTTGTAAATACGGTGAATATTTTTAATACCTATTCATGTGCAAGAGAACTTAAAAAATAGATTACGATTAGTCATGGTTGGATGATTTAGGAAAACACAACTTCATCCTATTCACTATGCTGAGTTATGAGTTGATATTCTTTTAGTAAATCAACTCCATTAGTTATTTCAGTATCAAATGATACCAAAAACCTTTGCATATATAGCCTCTTGCCTTGACTTTTCTGGCCATTTTAAACATTGTTCTGTATACATTCAGATGTTAAACCTAAATGAAACTATCACCTTAATATGGCTAGAAAAACTGAATTATAGGTGATTCATGATATGTGGGCCACGGGGAGCGCATAGTTACCGTTTAAACCTCTGCCGAATACATTCAGATTGTCTACACGTGCACTGTAGCTGCAGACAAGAAAAGTGAGAACAAGGAAGGCATCTGCTATATAATACAATATTGTATGAAGAGTTATATTTTAATTTCAAACTTATGAGCAGAACATTACTGTTTATTTCTTTAATTTGCACATCATTGGATAATTATTGTGTGAACATTCTCAAATCCCTAAGTTATCAGCCTTAAAGTGGGTCTAAAGGCTTAAAGTGGTTCTAAAAGCTCAAGGATTTTTACCTTCAAGTATTCTATGCATGATGGTAAAAAAACCTTCTGTGTGCAGTGGCTATCCCAGCCCCCCCAGTTCTTACCTGAGCCCCCTGAGCCCCCTCCAATCCAGACATGTCATCAACAGCCCAGCCTTTGCTGTCTGGGGTCTCTTCCTCCTAATTGGCTAAGACAGCAGTGGGAGCCAATGAGGAGAGAGAGCGGGGGTGAGGCTGAGCCGTGGTTCTTTGTGCCCCCAGAGCCAGAACCACTGCCAAGGACCCAGAAAACAGAGGACTGGGGATGCTCTGTGCAAAACCTCTGCACAGAGAAGGTAAGTATAGACATGTTTGTTATTTTATAAAAAAAACAAAACAAAGCTTTAAAAAAACAGACCTATGAGTCCAGTGCTATCTTTCTACTTTCCTCAAGTATTTTTACAGTGCAAGTCTCTTTAGAAATTCAACTCAGAAGTAAAAAATTGTCAAAGATAAATATGATCTGAAAGCAAAGATCCTCAAGTTCACGGTCTGCATGTAAAAGAACATATACTTAGAAACTCTATGATCAACCAATTCATAAACGATAATATATATTGCAATCAGACACAGATAAATGTTTATTTTAGTTGATTTAAATTTGTATAAGGAGGAAAATAGACTTTACCATGCATTCTTTCTCCATGATGATTAAAGTTTACTTGTGCAAAGAATGTTTCGTGTTATATGGATCTCACAAAAGAATGCATATGGTTTTTGATCAAAGTAGATGTACCTTGTCCGCAGTGGAGTCAGTTGCTGCTTTGTGGACATTATTCACCATTAAACATTTATTACTAAGAATCACAAAGCATTGCTGACAGCATCTCTTTAGATAAGGGTTTAGTGGTGTTCACTCTACTCTCCTCTTGACATTTCTCATAATATAAACAAAGTATCAAGTTAAGGATAAGACACCAGAGCATGACTGAGTCAATTTAAGTGAGCTCAGCATTTAATGTGGCCTTGTCAGGCAAGCAGACCTTCCCCTATATCATCGTTCATAAATTATATTCCACCCCTCTAAGGAAGTACCTCAGGTTTTCTCTAGTAACCACTCATGAAAATGTTATCTATTAATCTTTTTGTTATAGTTTCATTATATGATTTCTTTAAAGCATAACTACACCTTTGTGACCTATATAATTAAGTAAAGCCGAACAATAAAATAGTTGGGTTTGCAAAGAGTATTCATTAGCAGTTTTTCTGTCTTGGCATCACTTGTCAATTGTTTCCAATTTAACTGCAGAATATTCAAATAGATGCACAGAATTACATGTATCAGTCCCTTCCCTCATGCCAGGGTTCTAGATGTATTCCTGGACTCTATCCTTTCAGCTCCAAATCCAATCACTGTCCAAATCTTGTAGACTTCCCCCCATGTAAAATTCATCTAAAATACGCCCCTGTTTAACCAATGAAACCAGAAGTTACTCATTTACTCCCTTGCTTTCTCTCACCATGACTATTGAAACTCCCTGCTCATAGGTCTACCTCTACGAAGGCTATTCCCCCCTTCAGTTTATCATTAATACTGCTATCAGAGTAATCTACCTTACCAACCACTCAGTGTCCGCCACACCTCTCTTCTAATCCCCCCACTGGTTTCTGACTTCTCAATGGATAAAATTCAAAATACTACCAAAAACATACAAAGCCATCCACAACACTGCCCCAAACTACATCACCAAACTTTTCTCCATACATCACCCAAACCATTCTGCCAGCTCCTCCCAAGACCTCCAGCACTCTAACTCCTTTGTCTCTTTCACCAATCCTCACCTTCAGGATTTCTCCAGAGCCTCTCCCATCCTGTGGAATCTCAACCTCAATCTGCCCTGCTATCTCCTACTCTATCCACCTTTGGGCGATCCCTGAAAACTCATCTCTTCAGGGAATCCTGTCCTACCTCCACCTGAAAAATTAACGTTTAAGCTCATCCCTTACATTATAATTGTATTGTATTTTGTTCCACTTGTCTTGTAAGCTCTCATGAGCAGGGTCCTTTTAACCCTCTTGTATAGTATTATAACTGCTGTACCATCTCCCTTTATATTGTAAAGTGCTGCCCAAACTATAGACGCTATATTAATCCTGTATAATAATAATAATATGTGTGGGCAAAACAGAAAAAATTTCACAAAGTGGTCACCAATAGTCACAATACACTCAATGATTTTTGAATGTGTGTTTAATTTATAATCGAATATACTTGGTGATTCTTTCACAAACCCTGCATGTTGGTTGTTTACTTACTTTGGGTGACAACTCTGATAGCACTATTTAAATAGTAACCAGTGTTGTCACCCTTGCCTCTTTATACTCCATTGGACTACAGGAGCATGTGCTGGCATGAACAACATCATCACAATACCCTATTGTAATTGTATTATATACCCCTTGCCTTGTTGTCATCCTCTGTACCCTTTGTAGCATTAGCTTGCCTCACCACCCCTGCTGCAGGGACATGCTATTGAGATGTTCCTGGTGGATGAAACAGCACGTTTCCTTTGACGTGTGCTGCTCTAGTACAGGTAAAGTATGATACCAGAGAACTTTAAAAAAATGCATTTTCTTGCTTACATTGCTCCTGAAAAGTAATGCACAAGGGGTAAGCGGTTCTGTCAACCACCTTCCCTTTACGCACCTTCTCTACTGGTAGAATATAAGGGGAATTATGTACTTTATGCTGCCTGTCAATAGTCACACCAGAAATTATGGCAATAGTAGCACCGTGGTTCAACATAGAAGAAGGGATATTCACATCCACAAAACCACAAATATCCCTAGAACCAGGCTTTAAGGCTCATGCACATAGAGAGTTTGAGGCTGAAAAAATGAAGCAGCGTAAAATCCCTGCATGTTTCCACATCTAGGGAGTTGCAGGTGATACAGACAGCTGGCTTTAGAAGTGAGCAGCTGTACATACTTGTATTCTGATATATGAACCATACGCTTGTGCACAGGGCCGGTACAAGATGTGGGCAGAAGGGACAGCTGCCTGGGCGCAGTGGTTTACTGTATAGATGGGGGGCACCAGTGAGCTCATTCTAATACAAGAAATTTTGACAAGTGGATGACTGCTGGGGGTAGCATCCCCTAAGCTTGCACATAATGAAGGAGGGGGGGCGCCGTTTGGCTTCTTTGCCCTGGGTGATGGATGACTGTGTCCTGGCACTGCATGTGCATATGATGTATAAACAGACTAAAAAGGAAAATGCACCTACAATTCACACCCAGACATTCTAAGAAAACATACAAATGAACTCAAGCACAAGAACAAAAATCTTGAAGCAATATTCTTGAACAATCTCTTGTGACATATCAAACACAGCTAATTGGGAGAAGTTTCCAGCCCAGTACAAATTGAACATTTTCCTCCATGCAGTAAGGACACAAAACATGAACACAGTCCTACTGGGATGACAGCAGGAGTACAAAGTACATGACACTCTTTGCTGCAGATCCAAAAATGTGATATACCTAATAATTTGTATAACATGCCCGAAAAGGACTCGCGTTGGTGAGAAACCATGCACTAAGGAATAAATCTACACGCATTCACTGGGATAGTGCTGACAAAACAGACTTTAACAGATGGACAGCACATTCTGCTTTATGATATAAAGTGCTGTCTTCGCTGTGCAGTCCCAGAATACCTAATTTCTACAGCCATTCCCTATGTGATATGTACTTCTATGCATGATTAAATAGCCAAAAAGTGCTGAAAGTAATGACATTTTTGACATTTGTGAGATATTATTTTTGGGGCTGCTGTATAAAAGATTTCTGCAATTAAGAGTTCAAAACACTCCAGTCGCTCTGTCTCTAACACTTTGCCATATGCCACGGAACTGAACAGAAGGTCAAAGCAATAGAGCACATGGAGAAAATAATCTGTTATTCCCTGTAAACTATGACATTTGATAATTTTTATGATTTTAACATATTGATGGAAGGTTGATAGGATAGGAGAGAAGCAAAAGAATATACAAAAGCATGGTTAAAAAAAAAAATCAAGTGTGCATTCTTAACTCAAAAAGTACCTTCTATAGTTCTCAGCGTCCTCCAAATACCCAAATGCCTTTTTTTTGGCTGCTGTCATCCAACTCCCTGTTAGAGGGTGGCTACATTCATTCTGCATGTTCCCACTGTTTGTAGGAACACAGCTACCTTCTGCTCCCAACCAAGATGGACTAAGGCCTATGGACTATGTGAGACTAGAGCCCTGACATCAACAAGACCAAAGCAGGGTCCATAGCCCTGCTTTGTAAATGATGACACTCAGAGACAGTCCATCAATTCAGATTCTTCTTGAGTTGGGCTTTACTAAAAAATGAATCACAGGACCACTAAGTAGCTGATGTGTAAGGATTATTTGTGAAGAATTAATATATTGTTTAGTGTCACTTTATTTACAATGTTACTGAAGGGTTAGTCTACACCAAATACACAGTTTTTTTTGTAGATGCTTGGGCAGTAAAGTAATTAACTCCCCCAGAGTTTTACTCTCTCTCACTCTCAGACACTTTATTGCTTGCATTCCCAGGTCTGCACACTTACCCATGGTTAACACTTTTGTACCCCTGTGTTTTCTTGGGCACAGTAGCCCATTTATATGAATGGGCTGCTGTGCCCATGCTTCTACACAAAAAAGGTGTGTTCACTTTTTTGAAAATGCGGCCACAGGAAACCGCATGGTCTTTTTGACCATGCTGTTTTCCTGCGGTTCCCACACCTGCAATCATGCTGCAGGCTGAGATGCATGAGGGTGCCATTCAGAATGATGTATTGAAGGGGAAGCGTGATTCGACTGCAGGTGGTTGCGCATGCGGGAACAGATGCGTTTCCCGCAGCCACAGCCAACCTGCATAGTGTGAACCGAGGGTCACTCTGGGACCTAGTGTCTCTCTGTCAGATCATTAATTCTGTTTTTACAAAAACAAAAAAAGGAGGAACGCTTCCGTGTGGTGGAGAACACCCTAATCCTCATGATTGGACAGCACAAAGCCATAATCTATAGCAGTGAGATTTAGATGATTTGATCTTAAGAGACAAAATAAACCAGCAGCTAAGTTCTACAGACCCAACAAATCACAGAAATATAATTTGTGAGTGCAAAGGAGAATTTTTTTTTCAGGCTTTCAAATTGCTTATTTTGTGTTTTCTTTTCTATGCATGCAGTGCAACCCTATGCAAACCACACCCAAAAACTAACAATGCAATTGGTTGTAATTAGTGGCTACATCTAAGTGTTTAGTTCTAGATTTGAGGACATGTGAATTCAAGAAACATACATTCCCTCAGTCTGAAAGCACCAAAAACAGTGGGATGTGTTTTATCAAACATCGCTAACAATAGGTAGGGACTGGGAACAATGGATTTAGAAGTCATAACTGAGGCTAGGTCATAACTGGGAGAGAGGTCCTTTTTTCCAAATCCCTGCCTGTCTTAAAAAGAAAACTGTGTCCGAATAGTTCCAAGTTTTTATCCTGTATTCAAGCATCATCTCAGGAAAATCTTCTTAGAACAAAAAAAGTAGTGCTCAAACTACTCCTACTGACCACCTACCCTGGGGGAATTTTTACTCCTACTGATCCTGGCATTTTTACCCTCACTAACTGTTGACCCTGGGTCACTTTTTATTCCCACTAACCACATACCCTGGGAAATTTTTACTCCTACTGACCCTGAGACATTTTTACCCTCACCAACCGTTGACCCTTTCTTATTTCCACTGACCACATACCCTGGGGCTATTTTTACTCCTACTGGCGCTCAGACATTTTTACTTTCAATGACCATTGACCCTTTTTTATTCCCACTGACTCAGACCATGTTTTACACCTATTGATCACAAATTCCAGGGCATTTTGTGCTCCCACTGACCACTGGCCACAATCTTGCCCCCAACAGTCAAAAGAACACTGAACTGGCGCTTTGTTTAAAAAAGTACAAGGTGTAATAGTGTATCAACGAACAGTGAGTTAGCAATGGGATAACAGAGGTAGCAACTATCGCCATGGCTTGTAGAGGAGTCCAATCTGACTGAGATTCAAGACTTATTGGGGTTGATTTATTAAAGTCAAATAGGCTGATATTTTACAAGAGAAATTTCCGCAGAGCTTAGTGAATGTGGTGAAATGTCACTTTGCAAAGAGTACCCAATTGTGCAAGGAATATTTAAAAAACAGCATATTTGCTTGCACTGGGCAATGGAAGTCAGCAGAGCTTCACCTCATTCACTAAGTTCTGGGGATAATTCCCTGCAAGGTACAGCTTCTCTAGTGAACTGGACAGTCTATATTCCTTTTGCCATTGCTTCTTGATCTGTCAGTACTCCAATAGAAAAAGTATCATGTATGTATTTGCTAATATTCTTTGTTTGTTATACCATAAGGTCCCCCCCCTTTCTCAAGTTCCCAGATTGTTTTCTGACTGCCTGCCTGCCTGCCTACAAAGTGATACTCAAAGCAGAGTTGAAGCGCTAGGGGCCATAACAGTAGCTTCAGGGAAGTTATCAGTATGGGGAAATCTGAGAAATTCCATATTGAAACTGGAGTGCTTTGACCCAAACTTGATCTATTGCTCTAAGGCCCATGGGGCAATGAATGTAACAGTAGTAATGACATAGCATCAACACATAAAATAAAAATAAACACATAGCTTAGTTATCTCACATCATGCAATGAACAGGTATAGTAATCAAATACAGTTGTTATAAATGTGTATTTTATTAGGGCAAAGAGCTCCATGACCACATACAGAAAGAAAACAACCAGGCAAAAAGTTTTGATTTTCTTCTTATTATTAATTATTAATAACATAGTATTAATATACTAGATTAATTATATAAAATTAATGTACAATTATTATTTAAATAGTAAACTGTTTAAATAATGCTGTTGAATGGATTTAAACAAAAATTGGAAAGATAATAAAAATTAATTTGGCATTCAAAGAAAAGCAATTGAAATTGTTTGAAGCTACCTAATAATCTGTTGTATCTGCTTTATCTACTATTAAGAGAAAAAAAAATGAAAATGTAATAAGTCTCCTAGATTGTAAACTCGAAAGAGCAGGGCCCTCGATCCCCTCATGTTTTGCATTGTATTGGTATTGTTCTGTCACATGTTCTGTCCCCCTTTGTAATGTACAGCGCTGAGCGAACTATTGGCGCTTTATAAATACTGTATAATAATAATAAAATCCAACATATCTTTGTTGTGAGAAATAGCAAAACAATTAGGTTCCCACAATAAATCTGAACACTTCTGCTTCTTTAGATTGTAAATCTATTATATAAAATCAATCAGATTCCAAGCAGTTACATTAACAGATAAATATATAGTAAAAGAATGGGATTTGGTAATTCATTTCAGTGGCAAACTTAGGATCCACTACTGTGCACAGCTTGCAAGAAAATACTATACAAAAGGACAGCATGGACCCTTCAATCAGTAAAATGTCCATGTGGATGACCCTGATATGTTAAAAAATTAATTCTACCAATTATTAAGACCAGGAGTAATTTATTGCACCATTCGCGGATTGGATGAAGTTTGGAGCAGACAGGTTAGTCTCTAGCTAACATCATCCAATCCTGTCTGGAGAGAGTGACAACAGAACCCAGAAGTGATGTTTAACACATTGCTTCCGGGTCATTAACAGGAAGGGGAGATCAGCGAACAGTTGCCAACTGTCTGCAGAGTCAGTAACTAAAGACCTCCAAACTTTGTGTGGCCTTCAGATTAGCACAACAGTGTGTAGAGAGCATCATGGAATGGGTTTCCATGGCCGAGCAGCTGCATCCAAGCCTGACATCAGGAAGTGCAATGCAAAGCATCAGATGAAGTGGTGTAAAGCATGCAGCCACTGAACTCTAGAGCAGTGGAGACATGTTCTCTGGAGTGACAAATCACGCTTCTCTGTCTGACAATCCGATGGACGTGTTTGGGTTTGGCGGTTGCCAGGAAAACAGTACTTGCCTGACTGCTATGTACCAAGTGTAAATATTGCTGGAGGGGGGGATTATGGTGTGGGGTGGTGTCTCAGGGGTTGGGCTTAGCCCCTCAGTTCCAGTGAAGTTCCAGTGAAGGGAACTCTTAAGGCGTCAGCATACCAAAACATTTTGTACAATTTCATGCTCCCAACTTTTTGGGAACAGTTTGGGGATGACCCCTTTCTGTTCCAACATGACAGCGCACCAGTGCACAAAGCAAGGTCCATAAAGACATGGATGAGCAAGTTTGGGGTGGAGGAACTTGATTGCCCCACAGAGTCCTGATCTCAACCCGATAGAACACCTTTGGGCTTATTAGAGTGGAGACTGCGAGCCAGGCCTTCTCGTCCAACATCAGTGCCTGATCTCACAAGAATGGTCAAACATTCCCATAAACACACTCCCAATGCTTGTGGACAGCCTTCCCAGAAGAGTTTAAGCTGCAAGGGGTGGGCCAACTCAATACTGAACCCTATGGACCAGGGGCAGACTGACCATTTGGAAACTCGGGCACTGCCCGAGGGCCCGGGGTCAGTAGGGGGCCCCATGAGATGACCCTGGTACCTTTATCATAGGCTTTTTTGAGTTTGGGCAAGGACACAGGGGCCCCATGATCCCCTATTGCCCGGGGGCCCCATGAGTTGTCAGTCCACCCCTGCTATGGACTAGAACTGGATTGCCATTAAAGTTCATGTGTGTGTAAAGGAAGGTGTCCCAATACTTTTGGCAACAATTTCTTAATGGTAAGTGCTAACATGCTAAATATTGTTTGCGTGCACATCTTGCAGACATTTTGCCCCTATTTTTCTTTTAATCTTCATTTTCTCCAAGTAGGAAGATTTGCACCATATTTGTTCAGGCATCATTCTGAGCCCTCAATAACTTCCTAGACTAAAAGTCAAGCCCATGAAATGATGCAGTTGTGTAAATTTCAATGCCTGTTCAGTAGCCTTTAAAGGGTACACTTATTCTTCCTGCCTATCCCCTCACCAACCTAAAGTAACCAACCCTCTCCCATTCCAGATGCACATGTACTTGACTCCCAGAGCCATGTGCTGCCCCAACTGTGTTGACATCCGAATGTGAAAGCGTAATCTTTCCATTTTGGGCTGTGAAAAAAAAGTTTTTCTCACATAGATCAACCACTGTGTGCTGCTGCTCACCCTGTGACCTGTTATGTTTTAATATGCGGTGTGAGTGTATGGGAATGTCCAGACTAGAGATTAAGTATTATTGCTTAAAGCTGAGTGACAGGGATGATCTGTTTTGCCTACTTACATTGATTCAGCTTGGCACAATGTGAGTATATATACCTCATACCTTATGGGTTGCTGGAGAAACTGAAAATCACTGTGATAGCTGCCATTATTATATGTCCTGTGTTTTTTTCCAATAAACACAAGACATTCTTGGATTGGACAAGGAGGGCAATGGGCATGGTGGGTAGTGACATCACGATATTCACCTTATCCAATCGGGAAACATCTTGTATTCATTGAAAAAATGACAAGACAGTCTATAGATGGCGGCAGTGCCGAGCAAGCAAGCAGAGGGGAAGCTGACCATGCAGAACCCATCACTGCTATCACTGTAGCAGCGCAGAATACTACAGCAATTTTCAGCTTCACAAGCTGCTTATCTACTATGAGATATGCACACGTACATTGCACCAACAAGATGATTATGCAAATATAGATCATTCCTGGAGTTCAGCTTTAACCACTTGCTTACCGGGCACTTTTACCCCTTCCTCTCCAGGCCAATTTTCATCTTTCAGCGCTGTCGCACTTTGAAAGACAATTGCGCGGTCATGCAACACCGTACCCAAAAAAATTATTATAATTTTTTTGAGACAGATAGAGCTTTCTTTTGGTGGTATTTAATCACCACTGTTTTTTTTTTGCTAAACTAACTAAAAAAGACTTAAAATTATGAAAAAAAAGTTTTTTCTTAGTTTCTGTTATACAATTTTGTAAATAAGTAATTTTTCTCCTTCACTGATGTGCGCTAAAGAGGCCGCACTGATGAGCACTGATAGGCGGCACTGAAGAGGAGGTACTGGTAGGTGGCACTGATGGGCATTGACAGGCATCACTTGTCAGCATTGACAGGCATCAGTGATGGGCACTGAAAGGCAGCACTCATATATGGCACTGATAGGTGGCACTGATGGGCACTGATAGGCAGCATTGACTGGCACTGATATTCAGCACTGATTGGAACTGTTAGGCAGCACTGATTGGAACTGTTAGGCGGCACTGACGGGCACTGATAGGTGGCACTGACTAGCACTGATAGGCGGCACTGACTTGCACTGATAGGTAGTACTGATAGGCATCACTGTCTGGCACTGATAGGTGGCACTGACTGGCACTGATAGTGGGTACTGAAAGGCAGCTGTGATGGGCACTGATGTGGCATTAATGGGCACTGGTAGGCACTGATATGTGGCATTGATGTGCACTGATAGGCACTGGTATGTGGCATTGATGAGCACTGACAGGTGGCACTGATGGGGCTACACTGATCATCAGTGCCCTGATGATCAGTGTAGATGTCCCTTCAGAGGAATGACAATTACCGGCACTCCTCACGTGCTGTCAGCGTGAGGAGAGGACTGCTGATAACCGCCATTTCCTTGTTTACATGCAATCAGCTGTGATTGGACACAGCTGATCACGTGACGGAGCCGACATCATTGGCTCTTTTACTGTGATCAGTGATCCGCTGTGTCCCAGGGACACAGCACACCACCGATTGCCGCACCACCGATCGCCGCACCACACACCCCCGGGGGCGCGC
Source organism: Staurois parvus (assembly GCF_062004578.1). Classification (NCBI taxonomy): domain Eukaryota; kingdom Metazoa; phylum Chordata; class Amphibia; order Anura; family Ranidae; genus Staurois; species Staurois parvus. The sequence goes on along the minus strand of NW_028317886.1, from coordinate 14,468,313 downwards.
ATGCGCAGGTAGAGTGGGAGGACGTCATATGATGTCCTCCTGGAATGAGAGAACCGCCACCCATCCTTATATGGAGAGCAGGAGGCGGTGAAAGTATAAGTTCACCTTTCATAATATGTTACATGTTACACCCATATTCAGGCTAAACATGTTATGAATAGACCGTTCCCACTTCTCCCCACTCTTCATTGTGACAGCTAGTGGGGGATCTTCTCCTTCTTGATACCTGTCACAATTTAAAAAAAAAAAAACAGTGTTCTGTGAATGAATGAATAAATGAATGAATGAACTACAAATCCCAACAGCCTTTGTGGCTGACAGCTTGTAGTTTTCAATGAACTATCACAGCACTGTGAAGTGCCATGGTAGATCATTTATTCTTCCTGTCAGTATATCTGCTTGCTCATACACCCTGTACAGGCAAGCAGATATACTGACAGGTCTGCAGGGAACCTGCATGGCAGATCGCTGGTGCAATGCTTTACAAGCTTATCATATTGTTGCTATCAGGGGCGGACTAACAACTCATGGGGCCCCCGGGCAATAGGGGATTATGGGGCCCCCGTGTCCTCGCCCACACCCAAAAAAGCCTATGAAAAAGCTAATGAAAGGTACCAGGGGCATCTCATGGGCCTATATTAAAGATAGTTATTAAGAGGTTGTCAAATGATTTATCATGTCACCCAATATTTGGTCTCCATTCAGTAGCCAAAAGAGGCATTCAAAAAAAGGGGGATTTGTGAAAAGAAATTCACAGAGAAAGCGGCTACATTATGAACAGAACGTGACACTCGGAAAAAATTTCCAAAAATAATGCTTTATTACACATATATAAATATGACATATGGGCGTTCGCCCTGGTTTACCATCACCTCAGTATGAGACAATACACACAGACCTAAAACCATATAAAATGACACCAAGACCGGTCTAAATGCATGTGCAACAGAAAAAATGACTGCAGGAGTCTAATGTCCCTGTAGCACAGACACATAGGTGAACACTTCCCAAAAAGAGGTGTATCCAAAAATTATACCATAGGCATACCATAATGTTGAATATTATATGTTGAACAATACCATTATGGTGATCCCAATCAGGGAATCCAAAAATTGTACTATGGAAAAATATCACATGTATACAATGCAGCAAGCACAATAGGCGTCAAGAAGAGAACAACAAGCCTCAGGCCTGTATGGGGGGAGACATAAATGTCAAATATATGATGCAATACATTCCTGTGCCGGCACAAGTGGTTGGGGCCCATTCATCTGTAATATAAACAGCTGTATCCTAGAGCTCTTGAATGAAATAATGCCCCATTTATTCCCAGGGTGGAAGAAAAGATGCAAAGAGCAGCACTCTGCTTGAAATGGTATCTTCACCACTATATGTGGACTACACACCACCTTTCGTAGGGAAAACAGGACATATCCCAAAAGATCTTCTGCCCGTTGAGATATATGTGGTATATCCTGTATCCTATACAAAGCACCATGATGTCCCCATCCTGTAGTGAGATAAATGATATGTGGGAAGTCACTGACAGAGTATACACTCAATAAGATATATAGGTCATATAAATCACAGAGGACCATATATCTAATGTCCTGTAACAGTCCACTCACCACCTGTGCTGTGGGTATTAGGAATGAAAGAGATGTCCTTCATGGGTACTGCCATACACGGCCACAGAGGCCTAGGAACCACCGCTGACATCCGCCGATATACCGCGGGTTCCAGCCCCTTCTTGGCGCTTGTGCTGCTCACACTTGCCTCATGGCATGTGAAGATGGCTTCCTCCTTATGGGTCAGCGTGCGTTCCACCTAATGCGCATGACCGGAAGTGACGTATCTGACGTATGCCATGAGGCAAGTGTGAGCAGCACAAGCGCCAAGAAGGGGCTGGAACCCGCGGTATATCGGCGGATGTCAGCGGTGGTTCCTAGGCCTCTGTGGCCGTGTATGGCAGTACCCATGAAGGACATCTCTTTCATTCCTAATACCCACAGCACAGGTGGTGAGTGGACTGTTACAGGACATTAGATATATGGTCCTCTGTGATTTATATGACCTATATATCTTATTGAGTGTATACTCTGTCAGTGACTTCCCACATATCATTTATCTCACTACAGGATGGGGACATCATGGTGCTTTGTATAGGATACAGGATATACCACATATATCTCAACGGGCAGAAGATCTTTTGGGATATGTCCTGTTTTCCCTACGAAAGGTGGTGTGTAGTCCACATATAGTGGTGAAGATACCATTTCAAGCAGAGTGCTGCTCTTTGCATCTTTTCTTCCACCCTGGGAATAAATGGGGCATTATTTCATTCAAGAGCTCTAGGATACAGCTGTTTATATTACAGATGAATGGGCCCCAACCACTTGTGCCGGCACAGGAATGTATTGCATCATATATTTGACATTTATGTCTCCCCCCATACAGGCCTGAGGCTTGTTGTTCTCTTCTTGACGCCTATTGTGCTTGCTGCATTGTATACATGTGATATTTTTCCATAGTACAATTTTTGGATTCCCTGATTGGGATTCACCATAATGGTATTGTTCAACATATAATATTCAACATTATGGTATGCCTATGGTATAATTTTTGGATACACCTCTTTTTGGGAAGTGTTCACCTATGTGTCTGTGCTACAGGGACATTAGACTCCTGCAGTCATTTTTTCTGTTGCACATGCATTTAGACCGGTCTTGGTGTCATTTTATATGGTTTTAGGTCTGTGTGTATTGTCTCATACTGAGGTGATGGTAAACCAGGGCGAACGCCCATATGTCATATTTATATATGTGTAATAAAGCATTATTTTTGGAAATTTTTTCCGAGTGTCACGTTCTGTTCATAATGTAGCCGCTTTCTCTGTGAATTTCTTTTCACAAATCCCCCTTTTTTTGAATGCATCTCATGGGCCCCCTACTGACCCCAGCCCTCGGGCAGTGCCCGAATGCTCGAATGGTCAGTCCGCCCTTGGTTGCTATACAGTATATTGTGACGTATGGAATTTAGCAATGCAGACTTGCTAAAGTTGAACACCAGGGAAATGAAACAAATACCTTTGTACTTCAAGTGTTAAATATTTTTTTCCCAGGAATCCAATAAAAATGCACATTTACTACGTACCTTATCCCTGGCACACATAGGATCCATCTTTCATACGTCCTATCCCCCACAGCCACTTCTTATCGGTGCCCAGCTCTGATATCATCACAAACAATGCAGGACCAGCAGTCCTGCATTGTAAGTGAGGATGCCAAGGACCTGTCCACCAGCTGGAGCATTAGAGACAAAAGGCTATCACATTTTTCCAAGAAGCAAGAGATAAAATAAGTAAAAGCACTTTTTACTGATACTCTGAGAAAAAACATGCAGTTAATATTCGCAGTGCAGAGGGAGCCCAACTACAAGGGTAGTTTTTTCATATTACCAAAGTTCAGACTTAAGCTTCTAATAGGACCACCTTAATCTACTATTTAATTAAGAAAAGTTTAGTTGTTAATCTTTGACCAATCATTATACTTTTTACAATTTTTTTCACTGCACTTTGATGTTACTGTGCATATTATTATTTAAGACATTGGAGAAAAAATTACAGCAAAATAAGACAGTATGTAAAATCAGAAGGAATTTTTTATGGGCCTCAACAAACAGATCCCTGTTTGAAACAAGGAATAAAAAGCTGTTATCAGTGAGGATGTGTACTGCATGGAGATTGTGGATTTAGAAACTGATTCCTGCAGGGTTCACCTGTCATCAGAAAGAGGTTTCTAACCAGTTTTATAATAAACATAAATCAAATGGTTGAAATATATCCCATTAAAAGACTGTTAAATCTTACCTGAAGAAAACAATGCCCCAACGCTGAATGTTCCTGCAAGGTTACATTGTAGAACTGTTGTAAGAAGACTGGTTCATTGTCATTGGTATCCTCAACCATTATGGTCACTTGACAACTAGATGATAGTGGAGGGTCACCCTGGTCAGTAGCCACAACCACCAGATCCATTACAGTCTCTGTTTCATAATCCAATGATTTTGTAATGCTCAGAACCCCTGTATGTGGGTCTAGTTTAAAAGCAGTAGAAAATGTACTGCTTAGCAGAGTATAAGTTATCCTGGCATTTGGGCCCTCCTCATCTAAGTCCTGGGCATTAATAGTGAGGGCAGCAGTGCCAGGAGAAGCAGATTCTGAAACCATCACTTGATATCCATCAGGTTGGTTAAAAACTGGAGGTTGGTCATTTAAGTCAGTAATGCTAAAAAGTACTGTTTTAAGAGTCTGTAAAGGAGGGGAGCCTGAATCACTAGCAAGAAAGCGCAGTTCATATAGATCTTTTTGTTCGCGATCAAGAAGAGCATCAACACACAGAAAATAGACTTGTGGCCCAACAGGATGAAGAGAAAATGCACCATCAGCACCTTCCAAAGTCAGTGACACTTGCTGAGGTGCTCCAGTACTTCCAGGATTAAAATGTTGTCTTTCTTTGGCGACATTCAAAGGATTTGTGGTTTGTGCAATATTTACTACCGGTGGTATTTTGGCTAGTGAATGTCCTACCACACCAACATTTTCTCTACTATCTTGAAACGTTCCTGTGTGATGTTCACTGTCCTTATCATTATTGGTTTTCCAGGGTTCTTCCTCAAACTCTAAATCAGGGTCAGAAACAGAAATTCTTGCTAAGTACTCTCCTATTCGTGCTCCTTCTGATACTTCTGGTTGCCCACTTTCAGTGAGTAGGGTGACTTGTATGCTGGGTTTGTTATCATTAACATCAAGGATATTTACCATGACAAGGACACTAGAAACTTCAGGTTGGGATCCACCATCTTTGGCTTGGACTATCAGCTGATGAAGAGCTTTTTGTTCTCTGTCCAGGGGGTGACTGACCCTTACAATTCCAGTACTTTCTTCAACACTGAAATATTCCTCACCAGACCACAAGCTATAAATAACTTCCCCATTGCTACCTAAATCAGGGTCCACTGCATGAACAGTGCAAACTGAAGTACCTGCAGGGGCATTTTCCCACACCCAACCCTTATATTCAGGCTGGTCAAAATTTGGTGGATTATCGTTTGCATCTAAAACAGTTATGTCTACCAAAAGTCGTCCGGTTCTACGTGGATGACCACCATCAAAAGCTTCAACCTCTAGCTGATACTTATCCACTTCTTCTCTGTCAAGCCAATGTACTAACACTAGATCCAGGGGGTTGAGGCGAGAATCAGTAGATTCCCCTTCTACCTCTACTTCTTCCTGTGAATCAGAACTGTCAGTATTCCCCCTTGTATCAGGGTATATTTCATACATATAGTCCCCAGGATGTGTATCATGCCCAGGTGACTTTAAATGTTCAGAAAATACCTCTTCCCCTTTAAACCCATCTTCTGCATCCTCAATATTCGACTCCCACTGCTGTCCTCCCTCTGAATGTGAGCCCCTATTTTCTTCCTTACTGCTAAAAAATGAAAGCAATTCACCACCTCCTATCCATGACCCCTCACTGTCTGGCACTAATCCTTTACTGGTGGTCCTAAACTCTGCTGATTTGTCCTGTACATGTCCCTGGCTAGATTGATCTTTTTGCTTCCAAACCTGAAGAGTTGCTTTTGGTCTAAAAAATCCCCCTTCCCCCCTTACCTGTTCTGCTACCTGACCCCAGTCCTTCCCTGCAGCCCCTGCATTGGACCTGCTATCCCCATACCTGATGATGAAGGCAGTTTCCTGACTACCCCTAAGTAGTGAGTAGCCTCTTAACCCATTCTCTCCCTTATCTGGATCCCAAGCTGCAGGTAATCTGAAAGTAGTTCCAGGTGGAGTTAGCTCAGATACTTGTAAACGAAGTGATTGTACAGGAAAGGTGGGAGAGTGATCATTGACATCACGTACTCTGATATCTACCTGCACCACCTCCCCCAGCAATGTGGCAGCCACAAAACTGTACCTTTCTCTTCTTTCTCGGTCCAGAATTCGGAGGGTCCTTACAATCCCAGTGTCTGTGTCTATTTGAAAGTCCCTGAGCACTGGGGACTCACCACTTTCCTCTGATAAGAAGAAACCTTCACCTGGGCTCCCCTCTGGCAGTCCTGCACGAATGTCACCTACTAGGGTACCAGGTGGCAGACCCTCATCCACAGCCAGGCTGAGGTTGTACACCTGAGCTCTGCACCAGCAGTCCATACAAAGCAGCATCAGCACCAGCAGAGAGTGCAGAGGTAAGATGTGTCTACAGCATCCCATCACTGTGTCCTCTCTGCACCTCACTCTATTCCTCATAGCCATCCTCTGCTGCTACAACTGCACCAATACATCCAACACACTCCTTACATCCAAGAGTTCTTCTCTGCCATGCACATACATAGATGCCAGGCAGTGCCAATCCTATTCTCTTCTCTGCAATATCCAGACCTTGTCTAAGTGCTCTCCTGTCTGCAGTTCATATTTAAATTCAAGGACTGTTTTTAAGGTCCAGATGACCTGGCACAGACTGCTAGTTTGATGCAGAGATCCAGAAAAAAAATAACTCCCTCCTTCTGTGAACAAATGCTGTATCCTGTCTCTTGTATTGTCCTATGCAGAAAGAAAAAAAAATCTTTAGTATTTCCATTCACATCTGGTTTTCTTCTGCTGGATATCTGTCCTTTCCCATCGAATCAGGTGCATGCTCTGAATTACTGTAGTGCATTTTTTTTTTTCTTCTTGAATAATAGAATCCTCTGGAGCACAGATAAGAGACGAAAAAGAAGCAGAAAAAAAGTTGATGGGAATAACAAGTGTGTGTGGCAGCAGCAGCAGCAGCAGCAGCAAGCAGCAGCCCCTGTCCCTGCAGTGTCTCCTCCTCTCTGCTCAGACAATCTGTGCCTCTCTCTCTGATCTGCCTGTCTAGAGCTGTGCTGGTCTCCTGAGCACGTGATCCTCAGGCAAGGGCAAAGCCTGCTCATTGCATTGCACTGCAGTAAGCATCTGCTGTTACTATCACTACTCACACACCCCAGCCTGCTCCACTTCTACACCCTTCCCTGCCTGCTGCCAAGGGCTTCCACACACATACACAACTTTTACATCCCTAGCCAAAGTGACCTGTACACTGCTCAGTGGGCTTGAGTTAGGCAAATAGGCTGTGCACTCTGAAAGTGCAGTTGTGAATGAGCAGAAGCTCTTCTGACTTCCATCATCCAATCATGTGCAAACAAAATGATTTTTTATTTTTATTTTCCTCGCATGTTAATTGGGTAGTCTTTGCAAAGTAAAACTTTACTTCATTTACTAAGGTCTGGAGCAAATGCACTTTGCAAAGTGCACAGTCTGTTTGCCTTTCGGAAATTAACTCCAGTATGTTCAATACAAGCCGCTCAGTTGATCAAACAACTGTAAAGTTCAATGGTAACTTTGTATACACTTTGTCAATTGCTATTATGTTTTCTTTATAAATGTAACTATTATACTTTACAACAACAACAAAGTTTTTTTCCCCGGTTGTGTCATCATAGTTCTTTTTCTCACCATACCAGAAATGTATAAAAATGATCAGCACATCCCTATTTGTAATCTTAAAACATAGCCTTTTTTTCAGCTTTATGGAGTAGGGAAGGGTTAATCCTCTGTCAGTTTATTTCTGCTGCCTATGTTTAACCACTTGCCTTCCAGACACTCTCACCCCCTTCCTGCCCAGTCCAATTTTCAGCTTTCAGCGCTGCCGCACTTTGAATTACAATTGCGCAGTCATGCAACATTGTACCCATATGAAATTTTTATCATTTTTTTCACACAAATAGAGCTTTCTTTTGGTGGTATTTAACTGCCACTGGGTGTTTTATTTTTTGCACTATAAACAAAAAAAGAGTAAAAATTTTGAACAAAAAATGTTTTTCTTTGTTTCTATTATAACATTTTGCGAACAGGTAATTTTGCTCCTTCACTGATGTGCATTGGCGAGGTTGTATGGATAGGCAGCACTGATGGGCACTGACAGGTGGCACTGGTGGGCACTGAGAGGCAGCACTAATGGGCGCTAACTGGCTGCACTGACTGGCAGCACTGACCGATGGCACTGACTTGCAGCACTGCTGGGCAGAACTGATGGACACGACTGCTGTGTGGCAATGCTGGGCAGCACTGATGGGTGGCACTGCTGGATGACACTGCTGGGTGGCTCTGCTGGGCAGTGATGATCAGTGCCCTGATGATCAGTGCAGATGTCCTCTGTGACTCTGCAGTACTTTCCTCATGCTGTGACAGTGTTACATAGTTAGTCTGGCTGAAAAAAAACAAAAGTCCATCCAGTTCAACCATTAAAAAAAAAAAAGTTATAATCCTATACCCACAATGGATTCAGAGGACGGCAAAAAACCCAGCAAAACATGATCCAATTTGCTCCTGCAGGGGAAAAAAATCCTTCCTGATCTCCTGAGAGGCAATCCCCGGATATTCCCTGGATCAACCTTTCCTATAAATGTTAGTATCCAGTTATATTCTGTGTATCCAAGAAATAATCCAGGCCTTTTTTGAAACAATACACTGAACTGGCCAGAACCACCTCTTGAGGGAGTCTATTCCACATTTTCACAGCTCTTACTGTGAAGAAACCTTTGCATGTTTGGAGATTAAATTTCTTTTCCTCCAGATGTAAAGAGTGCCCCCTTGTCCTCTGTGATGACCTCAGGGTGAATAGCTCTATACACCGAGTTCACTATATGAACCACTGATGTATTTATACATGTTGATCATATCCCCCCTTAGTCTCCTCTTCTCAAGACAGAATAAATGAGTTCCTCTAATCTTTCCTCATAGCTGAGCTCCTCCATGCCTCCTATCAGTTTGGTTGCCCTTCTCTGCACTTTTTCCAGTCCCCCGATATCCTTTTAGTGAATATCTGCCCAAAACTGAACTGCATATTCCAGATGAGGACTTACTAATGATTTGTACAGGGGTAAAATTATATCTCTCTCTCTCTGGAGTCTATACCTCTTTAATACAAGACAGGATTTTGCTCGCTTTAGAAACCACAGCTTGGCATTGCATGCCATTATTAAGCTTGTGATCTACCAGAACTCCCAGATCCTTCTCCACCATTGATTCCCCCAGTTGTACTCCCCCTAGTATGTACGATGCATGCATATTCTTAGCCCCCAAGTGCATAACCTTACATTTATCAACATTAAACCTAATTTTCCACATAGTTGCCCAATTAAACAGTGCATTGAGGTCAGCTTGTAAGTTGGAGACATCCTGAAAAGACGTTATTCCACTGCACAGCTTGGTGTCATCTGCAAACACTGAAATGGGATTTTTATACCAGACCCTATATCGTTTATAAAAGTGCTGTCGATAACCGGCAACTGTATTTACTCTTGTAATCTGCTGTGTCATTGGACACAGCTGATCACGTGGTAAAAGGCCTCAGTTTTTGGCCTTTTACCTCATTATATGAGCAGCTGTGTCCGTAGGACACAACGATCACGGACAGCACCAGGTGCGTTCCACTGGGGGTGTGCGGGTGGGCGCATTCTGGGAGGACATCATATGACACCCTCCCAGAACTGGACAACCATGCTGTAGCCGTCATTCAGCTATAGCACAGTTGTGAAGTGGTAAAAGTGGTTGTAAAGGTTCAAGGTTTTTTGCCTTCATGCACATTTAAGAGTTGGTAAGCTGCAATAAAATACTAAGATTTCTAACTTTCCTGATCTGTGTATTTGTTGCAAAGTAGTTAGAAATTATTTAAGTCTGGAAGGCTGCATAACAGTCAGGAAACTCGCATTTTTAGAATGAGTTAAGCAAAGACAGCCCCCCATAACCAGCAGTGGACAATCAGAGGTTTTCAAATTTTATAAGTAAATTTGTGCTTTTGCAGGTCAAAGTGTGTTGCTAAATGAAGAGAAACTTCAGTTTGTTCTTAGTTTTTTTGGGGGGTCATTTTTTGTGTTTTTATTTTTAAGTCAACAGCTATGAATACCGTATCTACCGACATTTAAAAATCAGGTAGTTACTAGTGCCTGGGGTCCAGAACTGTCTTCCCTCAGTTCTTCTTATCCTTGTGAGCCATCGGCATCACCATCTTGGATATGGGAGCTAGCTGTGGCCTCATGAGTAACCACAGCTGGCTCCCCATTGCGCATTGTGCAAGCTCACGTGGTTGCATTGTGAATGGTCCTACAGCCTCCTAGGACATGTTATGTATCCCAGGAGGCTGCAGGAGGGAGAGAGCAAAGGACGTCATTCTCTCCTAGGCAAAGAATGTGGAGGTTGATAAAAATCAGTACTCGCTCCCTTCCTCCCTCCAAAGAAACCTGTACCCCAGTTACAGGCTGGAGGAGGGAGTGAACCAGAGGGACTTCACTTTATGAGTTAAGTTCAGGTTTAATAAGGATGAGCTCATATTTTGTCCAATCTTGGGTTTGGACTGAACCTGGAAGGAAGCTGTCACTTCCACTCACTGTCACCCAATCAACTGTGGCCAGAGCATTCCCCAGCGGGTAGCTGCACATATACAAAGGGGCAGAGATGTTAATGACATAATTAACCTAATATGGACAGATGGGTGACACCAGGTGGGATTGACAGCTTCCTCCAAGTTTGGACAAAACCCAAAAATCTCCCTAGTAGTTTATATAAATTGCTTCTGCAGCATAATATGGTTTTGCTGGATTATGTAAAGTGCTATGCAGTCTGATATTTTTTGCTGCGTTGGTGATATAAAATATGATTATCATGCACACTGGCATTGTCAAATGTACATTTATATGCATTTTCAGGACACTTCTAACACTGCATATTAATGCAGGCAAGGATTTTTTTTAAAGATAACATTCACACTGTGCATTTAGGTGCATTCAGTTTGGCTGAGTTTAAAGGAAATAGAATTCTGTGTATCTAGGATCTAATTAAAAACTCTAAAGTTGACTAAATTCTAGATTCTAAAATCCACATTTGTTTGTTAGGAAACTTCCTAAAATCTGAACAGTTTCAGGTTCATTGATCAAACAACACGTAGGAGACCAGATGTTCCCCGATTTGCTTATGCTTTCGATCCTGACACCATTTAGGACAGCCTTTCTCAACCTTTTCAACACAGAAGAACCCCTGAGATAACTTTCTGGTCTCAGGGAACCCCTGCAAAAAATGGCTATGTCGAAACTCATGATACAATAGTGTGATGGTCAGTGGGAAGAATGCTCTTAACACTCGTGTCATTGGGAAGAATTACCCGCTTAAAGATGGCTAAAAAGATCATTGGTCTCAGTGGAAATGTATCTGAGAGTCAGAAATTTCTCCTTGCTCAAGGAACCCCTACCAACTTCTTGAAGAACTGTAGGGTTCCATGGAACCCTGGTTGAGAAACCCTGATTTAGGGTATGGAGGAGCAATACAGTCAGAGAAACATGGCAGGTGGAGATGGTTGGGAGATGGGGCTATACCTGCTGCATGCATTACTTTTTTCCAGTGCATGTCACTGCAATGCATTGCTGCAGGGCTGCTGTTGGAAATCACAGGGCCCGTACAACTTAGCTGACAGGAATAGTGAGATTGAGCCCTTTATTATGTTTTTTAAATATTTTTTACAATTTAGTTTTCTTTATTTTTTTACATCTTTTGAACAGCCCTGTGGAGGTTGGTGAGGTATCACAGGTCAAAACAGACAACCAACGTCTCACTTTTGAGAAAGAGATCAAGGAGCTGCAGAGTGAATGAACAGAATGTTCTCTATACAGAGCCTCCCTGATCATTCATAAACTGAAGCATTGTAAACACATGGACAGCCATGGGAGGATCGGTTTCAGTAATTGCACCCACTCCTGCTGCTCTGGGCCCCCCTGTTGAATGTATGGGGTCTGGGCCCCCTACAAGGGGTTAGGTGCTGCCCCCTTACCAGCGGCCCTGCATTGGTGTGAACAGCAAACAAGGCAAATTACCATGGCTTTGCATAGGGACTGCACTGGTGTGAATGGAACCCTAAACTCCCACAAAATAGTTGCTCGGGATACCCAGATTGTCCAGGTGCTGTTACAGCATCTGGTGTAATTGGTGCAAGAAGAAGGTCACATGACTCCCATTCCCCAAAAAGCGAGGTTAAACATGCATTAGTTTCAATGCTGTATCAACCAAAAGATGAGCCGGGGCAACACCATTGGTGACATTTTTTTTCAAACTCTGATAACCTTTTCCTGATTCAGCAAAAGAGCTGTAGAGCACAGAGGTAACTAAGAGGAGTCAGAAGGCTCTTTATAGTTCAGGACACATTAAAGCCATTTCTCCTTTCTCTTGTTTGGTGGTCTATAGATATACAAAGTAGTTCTGCATATAAAACAGAACCCATACCTCCCGCAATAGGCCATTCTAGCAGTGTTTTTCCTAGTACAATTACAAGTCAAGGAGCTGAGCTCAAGGATTTCATAATTCAGGTATGTCTAGGGTAATAGGGTGTCTAAATATGGCCCTGGATAATTTATAGTTTATGTGTAATACTAATCTCAACAGCCATTATGTTCAGTCCTCTCTTCTCTGTTAGAAAATAATTTGTTCATTTTTAAGCTATTCATACATAGATGGTCTTTTTAGCTATACTTGCTTCATTTTTTCCATATACTATGTACACTGTAGACATAAGCATTGTTTGTGATGACAACATTAGAAGGCACATTTTTTATTACTTAGATGTAAATTGAGATGTAAATTGATCATCTGAGAAAGTGAAGCAATCTTGCCCAAGCATGCTTTGAACCAATGACTGGCCCCTTACATGGCCACACAAGTGATTCTGTTACTTTTGGAAACTTGCCAGGAAAAGAATCACTAGGAGCCATTTCCCATTCTATGGCATGCCCTGCACAGTGCTGCCCTAGCAAGCAAGGTGTCACTCCATCATCAGTAATTAGAAATCAGAGGCAGCAGCATCCATAGGAACAATGGCAACTGTATTACTAGCTAGGGATGTTAGCATCAAGATCTTTGTAAATAGTCAAACCTGGACTTTTGAGTTTATAAAATAAAAGAACAAATTTCAAGGAATGGAAACTGCATTTTTTTTCTACATACTCCCCTGCTACATTTATACACATATACCAGTCTTTAACTAATGCCTGGAAAGCTTTGGCATAGAAAGATTTGTCAGTGTGCCTGAACCATCCTAGGACAGCCTGCTTCACTTCATCATCATTGTGCTCACCGTTCCCACAGAAAGATTCATCTATTTTGCAATTTCATGACAGGTTATGCATCGATCATCCAGGATCAGGCTTTCCATGCGCTGAATGTTCATAGGAATGACTGATGTGGGCTGGGATCGTCACTGACAGACATACGGCCATCATTGAACTGTTTACACCATTCAAATGTCTTACTGCAGCTGAGCATCTTATCATTGTACTGTGCTTATAGTTTTATGTAGATATCCGCGGGTTTTATGTCTTTTTTCACAAGATCACCACTTGCTGTCCCATATATGCACTAATAATGTTGTCTGCCATCTTGATTAACGGTCTCTGGAACGGCCCGTGACATGTGCACCACCTACACTAATAGGACACACTTGCCACTTACTACTGCCTGTAGTACTGCCACGCTAGCATCCCTTTTTATATCTATGAAATTAAAAGTCCCAGTTTGACTTGAATGTCCCACGTATATTTCCATCTCTGCCAATGTTTAATGATTGGTATTGCAGTTCAAACCCTCTCCCTCTCTACCTGTTGTGAAGTCTACCCCAGTGTTTTTTAAATTAAATTCAGGAAGATATGAAAAAAACATAATTTATCATAGCTTTGTATTCTTTAAAAAAAAAAAATCATTATACAGTATGTATTCTGAATGCTGAACATAGTTGATGTAAGTACTCAAATTCTGCTTTATGTTAGCATCCTCAACACTGCATAGTAAGCCTCTCAGTTAAGGCTTCATTACAGCTCCAAAAACGCTCAAACTTAAAAAATCAATTGTTCTCTATGATGTCTGTTCATGCAATTAGGTGTGAACAGGCACCATAGAGAACAATTGTTTTTTTTAAGTTTGAGCTTTTTTGGAACTTCAAGCTACAAAACACTCAAGTGTGAATGCAGCCTTATTGGTGGGAACTTGCTGACAAGATGAAAGAGATTATAGTGTGCTCCACCCAAATGGGGCAATTCTGCTGTAAGGCCTCGTCCCCTGCGCCCCGTTAAGGATTGGCAATTTTGGAGATTGTGGGGCTGAGATTGCTTTGGCAATCAGAAGCGGAAGTTGTCTTCCCCCCTCCCTCCCTGTAGCCTTCTGGGACACATGACAGGTCCCAAGAGACTACGGGATCATTCACAACCCATATGGAAGAAAAATATATTTGAAATATATTTAAAAAATATTATTCCCAAATATATTGCCATATATTTGAAATGCTACAATTTTGGCCATATTCAATATATTTCAAAATATATTAACCCCCCTGGTGGTATTCCCGAGTGTAGCTCGGGGTAAAGTATCAGTACCAAAATCGGTAACCCCGAGCTACACTTGGGAATACCTTGCAGCGCTGCTCCGGGATCTTTCGGTCACTTACCTTGTCCTGCGCTCCCGCGATGTCCCTCCTGCAGTGTCCCCTGTAATGTCCTCCGGCGGAGGCTGGCATCTGTCATCTGTGTTCCGTCCCCTGCGAGCATCGGGACGTACGGGGGCGGGAAATTTGAAAATCACATATTGTGACATTCACTCAATACACTAAAATAACATAGTAAAAAATTACTGTATCAAACCATTTCACATACATTTTGTCCCTAGTGCTTTGTCCTGTGCCCTGCCTGCATTTTTACTGTTCTTTCTGCCTTGAAACTGAGAAATGCCCATGGCGTCCAAAAAGCGTCCCTTTACATCAAAATCAGTTTTAGACCAGCTAGAGAACAGCGATAGTAAATTAGAACCACTTGCAGAATTGAGTGATAATGATTCGTGGGGAAATTCGTCATCAGACACTGAAAACAATTTTGCGACTTTGCTCAGTGATGTGCGAACTTGGCACTATATTTCAAATTTTAGTGTTTTTGGTTTGATTATATTATTGAAATAAATGTATTATTATTATATTATAATTTTTTATGATTATTTATTAAATTATAATTTATGATTTCATGTTTCAAATTTTAACATACCTGGGATGTTTACTAGACTCTTGTTCGGACAGATTTCAGTGAGTTATTCCTAAAAATTACAGGCCTACAATAAAAAAAATACATATTTCCATGGAAAAAAATTTACCGTTTTGAGCACAGAAATATGGACATAATCAGACCGCTAGGGAGGTTAAAATAAATAAATATATATATATATACACACACTGTATACTGAATGTTTAAATGCGTTTTTATTACAAAATATATGAAAAATATTTTTAAAAATAAATTTCAAATATACTGTATGTCTTTAAAAATGCAAATCTACATTTTTGGAATGCATTTAGAAATATATGTAAAAATGACTTTTTTATATGTTAAGAAAAAACATTTTTCATTGTTGTTTTTAAACATTTCAAATTAAAAGGGTAATTCATACCATATACACCCTTCTCCTGTGATGATGTATGTTTTGTATGGGAATACTTGGATATAGGCCACTGTGAATGCATACCAGTGGGGAAGGGGAGCAATTGAACTCACAGTTTAGTTCAATCATGCCTAGTGTGAGTGGACACTTACTGTTTGCTCACAATTGCTTGAGTGCTGTTTTTGTAACCCAGTCTGCAGCACTGGCAGGAAAGCGTTCTGTGTCTGAGCAGCAGAGGAAATTATGGCTACAAGGAGAGGCTGCTATTACAGGACCAAGAGTAGCCAGTGTTAAACCCGCCCTCCATCCACTAGAGGTGCCTTGAGGATGTGGACTGCTAGATACTCATGGGATAAATGTGGAGAATTGTGGGAGAAGTAGTTCCATACCAAGGGTGGACTGACCATTCGAGCACTCATTGACAGGGAATAGAGAGGTTACTCACTGTAATCACAAGAATTAATAAGAGGCTGCTGGCCAACCCTGCACTACCCCTTGCTAAAAGAGGGATAGAATTGTCTGCGAGAAACACGGTGTCAGTGCCTGTATCAGTTCTTTAAGAGCCACTACCGTGAGTGCTCCATCATTACGGTCGGGCCCGAAGAGCTTGCCAGCTGAAGAAATAGAGTAGTACACATTGACTAAAACAATGGTAAAAAGTATACGAGCGCTAGGTAGTGCAGGAAAAAGCAGCTGACATAAAGGCAAAACCTCTTAACCTTCATAAAAACCAATAATATGCAGCGCTAAACTATTATAGTGATATATCTTCCCTAGTAAAGACTGATTATGCAGTTTATTTCTTCTACTTTTTGTCCATTTTCAGTATATTTTTTGCTAACCATTTGCTGTGTCACTATTGCTGTCTATACACCTTGAGCCTTTGGGGTATATATACCTATATCTGCAATAAATATTCCCAACCCAGCCAGGTGTGTCAGTGTGCGTGGAGCTATTTTCAGAGTCATTGGAGCAGGACCCAATACATCCAGCAGATCCTTCCTTGCTACATCTCAACCTTGCCCATTCTAGAACAGGCACATTTTTGCTGGTAATATACAAACAAAGATAGCAACAACAAGTAGTTATACATTCCTACAAGGCCTACAGCCCTCCATTCTTTTATGGATCCTAAATTCTAATGATGTGTCACAAAATGCATGAACTGAGTATAGGGTTGGCTGCAGGTGATTAAGTAACAAAAAAACATAGATAAAACATGAATGCTTACTTTCAGGCATGCTGGCAGGGTCCAGACATATTTTGCATTGAGATCTATAAAGCCTAAATTGCTCATATAATTACAAAGTCCACTCTGCTGATTCCATTACAGATAAATTCTGGATGCTGGATATTAAGTAATAGGGCAAAAAGAGCAAAGATTTGCAACATCACAATAACCAATCAGTGTTCTAAATTGTCCCTAAGGGACAGATTACTTCACTACTTTTTACGACCTGAACTAAAACTCCAGAACAAGCTTTGTGATCTGTTATTCAGACTCTTGTTCCCTCCAACATAGTTATAGTGTATTATTAATTTTGCTGTTAAGGTAAAAGTGCCGTGCTTCAAGCATTGTAAACTCATCCGGTACTATTGGGAACATTAGGCCATTACCCTGCTACAAATGTGTGAATTAGATTTGTCACATGGAAAACTGAGCTAAAGAGTGTGAGAAAAACAGGATTTTGAATATTAAAAATATAGTTTTACATAAATAACAGCTGCAGCTTTCCACTAAATTATTCTTCATCCACTTGAAATATTTGATTAGGTGTAGGTAACACTACATTTTTGAAGGTTACATTTCTTTTAGTTTAAAACAAACATTTGTAAGAATATTCAAATAGGGAGAACAACAGTGAGCGCTAGTCCTGAAAGCGGCTAAGCACTCTAAGCAACCAATATGTACTTAAAATAGAATAACATAAAAATAGTGCAGCGCTAAGAGTAGTGATAGTAAAACAAATATGAGTCCACTTAAAGTCTTGGTCATATGAATGTGTCCAGTGACAAATGAGGATTCAAAATTGGTGATCCGTGTGGAAACGGCTGAAAAACGCACTCACCAGAAGAAAGACACATAAACGCAGTGTGCATCTAGAACTCATGGATCCTCAATCCAGAAGGGAATAAAGCTGGTCCAGTTGCAGGAATAGTGGATCCCTCCTCTGTGGATGCAGCAACAGATCCTCCTCTTCCCAGTTAGGTGTAGGATTCCAAGATCAGGATTCTGCAAACAAAAGTGGTCTAGCTTCGATATTCCTTGTATTTCAAAAACACTGCTGGCTGAAGTTTCTTCAGTATCTGACACTTCCAGGAGTGTCAGATGGCTGGTCTCCCTTTGTACACTGTGGTGTCTTCTACCAGCACTATGTGGCTACTATCCATCTGGATACCAGCACATGGAGCAGCATAACCTCTGGGAAAAGGACTCAGTAGTCACATAGTGCTGGTAGAAGAAACCACAGTGTACAAAGGGAGACCAGCCATCTGACACTCCTGGAAGTGTCAGATACTGAAGAAACTTCAGCCAGCAGTGTTTTTGAAATACAAGAAATATCGAAGCTAGACCACTTTTGTTTGCAGAATCCTGATCTTGGAATCCTACACCTAACTGGGAAGAGGAGGATCTGTTGCTGCATCCACAGAGGAGGGATCCACTATTCCTGCAACTGGACCAGCTTTATTCCCTTCTGGATTGAGGATCCATGAGTTCTAGATGCACACTGCGTTTATGTGTCTTTCTTCTGGTGAGTGCGTTTTTCAGCCGTTTCCACACGGATCACCAATTTTGAATCTTCATTTGTCACTGGACACATTCATATGACCAAGACTTTAAGTGGACTCATATTTGTTTTACTATCACTACTCTTAGTGCTGCACTATTTTTATGTTATTTGTAAGAATATTGTATATACTGTACAGCCAAATGTATATCTGCAAAGCTGCATTTTAAGAGAAAACATTAAACTCATGTTAATCGTCTTCAGCAGTACTTTGTGCAGGCAGGGAAAGTCAGGATCAGCATTTGCAATGGCAATACAGACAGTTCCTTCATGGTATGGCTCAGTCTCTTGCTACTTTCTCTGTTGCCTAAGCATCTACTCCATCCAGTCCTTGCTCTACAGCAGGAGTCTCCAAACATTCTAAATAAAGAGCCAGTTTACTGTCCTTTAGACTTTACAGGGGCCAGACTATGGCCAGTGGCTGTAGTATTAGTGGGAGGAATAGTGCCCCATATTTGGCTTCAGGGGAATGAACAGTGCTCCACCATTGGTGTCAGTGGGAGTAATGTTGCTTCATATCATTGGAAGGAATGGTGCCTTAAGGGCTGGATAAAGGCAAGCAAAGGGTTGCATCTGACCAGTTTGGAGACCACTGCTCTACATTGATAGCTGGTATTAGCCATGACATGCTGAATATGAAAGAAAGGGTAGTGGGCAACATCCTTAAACATCCGCCATGTAAATGATGCATGTCATATTATTTAATAGTAAAAAGAAAAAAGTTTGTTAATAACATACAATAATATCAGCATTTCTTAAATGCAATACACGTGTGCACAGGAGAATGGATAATATGTAAAGTTCTCAGCAAACATATCACAACCATTGCTATGGTTAAAAGGATGATAGTGGCCTGAAATAAGGAAACAGGTACATTCTGGGAGCTCAGACTCCATCTTAAGAATTGAGGAAACCAGCTATCATCTTTACAGCACATGTTGTGGACCAAACTTACATCCCCTACAGGCAGCATCGCTAGTGAGCATGGACTTATTGTCATCTGCAGCTTAGTGAATTAATTGTGTTTTTATATGTGTCTTACATGGATTGTATGTATTTGACATCTGTTTTCCCCATAGTTTCACCCACCTTCTTTTGTTAATAAAGCTTCAAGATTACATTCAGTCTTGCTTTTTTCAGAATAGAAGGGTTGAGCTGCATGTTGAGTTACACACAGGGAAATGTGTAGCGAGGACAGAACAGTTATCACTCAACAGTAACACATAAGCTGGTAAAGTAAGGGAGGGTTATAACCCCTGTCGTTTTTTGCCATCTGTGTCCCATTGGGGAGGTTTCCCTTCACTTCTTGTCCCATAGCCAAAATGGAAAGTGAGTGGAAATCCCTCTAAAGTGACAAAATCCCTGGTTGTCACTAGGGTCACTAGAACAAGTGCCCCGTTGGAAGACCTCCCCTTTTTTCTGTTCTGGTGACTTTTTCACTTTTACCTTTGGCAATAATGGTAAATAAGTGGTGAGAGAGTGAGTCTCCCTAAAGGAGAGGCAGACAGCAATAAAAACCTGACAGGTGTTCTAATCCCTCTCCATATGTCCTAAAAAAAACCTTTGTCTTTACTTATACTTTAAGGAGATGAATTAATAATAAGTGAATGGGAGGTGGGAAGGAAGGCAGAAGAAAAAAAAAGGGGGTGGGAAGGTAGGGAAATCGGAAGAGAGGGTTGGGGGGCAGGTTGAGTATCAGTGAAGTTTAGCTATGCCGTACCATATTTTTTCATACTTAGCAGGGCAGAATCTACTCATGTATCTCAAATGGTACATGGAAAGCACATTGTGAATAGTGATACACCAGTCCTGGTAGGAAGGGGATATGGGAATTCACTGTCTAGAGTAGAATGCATAGAAAATAAACAGCTCAGCATGTTTTGGGGCTGTGAGGTCATCTTGGATTCCCAGTAAGAAAACAATGGTAAACCCCACATTGCTGATACTTTAGTCACCACTTTGCATCTATTGCTCAGGATACAAGGACAGCATCTTACCGATCCTTGTCATTTTTAATGTGTATATCTATTGCAAACTTTTCTTTGGCTGGTTGGATATAGTGATGGAGGGTTAGAACTCTTGTCAAGTTTTTATTGGTGTCAACATCAACACTAGGAAGATTAACCCCTCTATTTGTCTTTGTAACCATTGTTACCAGAGCAAGAGGTCAGGGGAAATTTTTTAATGGGGACACTGGTTCCAATGACAACAGTCTTAGATGGGAAATTCTATCACTACCAGCATGTCTTTGGAGTGTGGGAGGAAACTCATGCAGGTACAGGGAGAACTTGCAAATTCCAGGCAGGTGGTGCCATGGTTGAGATTTGAACCAATGACCCTAGTGCTGCCAGGCAGAAGTGCTAACCATTTAGCCACTGTGCTGCCCCATGTACCACAATGCTAATATGTTTTATTATCTTTTAATGGGCTATTCATTTTATCTGTTTTTTCTTTAAATACTTAAAACACAATCCTTAAAATTCATAAAGAGTGCCATATAAACTCTTTAGAAACCTGTCTCACAGTAGTGTGAAAAATGATGGAACAGATTCAATACATGTGTCGGTAAGGTGTATATAATCCTGCCACAAATCTAACAGAACTGTCTCAAGCATCTCATCTGCAAAGCGGCAGAAGTTTAAAGGCAGAGAAGTTGGGAGAGTAATGGAAACGTATCAAATATCAGTTCCATAGGAACCTAAAGACTAGTTCTGTTGGAGAACTGCATGACACAATAATTATATAACTACATGTACGACTCAATCCACAATTTACTCCGCCGTGGAATAGGTCTTATTTACCTCCTCTTATGGTGGTAAATCTTTATTAATCTGTTGCAACGATAGCGGCATACAGTAAAGTCACAAATAGGTACTTAAATTTGTTGCACATGTTGGTACTAACAATAAAAATGTTGCATTTGGAGCAAGGCTTCAAACTACATAAACCACATACACACCACCAAATATGTGTCACAAACACCTTATTAAATTGTTCCCAATATGCCATATTTACCTTATATTTTAGTTCTAAACAAAAAAAAATGAAAAGAAAAACTACACATTGAGGTTGATTTACTAAAATGGGAGAGTGCAAAATCTGCATCTGTGCATGATAGCCAATCAGCTTCTAACTTCAGCTTGTTCGATTAAACTTTGACAATAAAACCTGGAAGCTGATTGGTTTCTATGCAGAGGTGCACCCGATTTTACACGTTCCAGTTTTAGTAAAGCAACCCCTCTGCCTTTTAAATAAGCAGCATGGCCATCAAAATTCCTCTCTTTAAAAATGTAGGCTGTATTATCTGTTATTCAGGTTTTCATTTAATATACAGTACATATGGAGAAAACATTATATAAGCCTCATGTTTGTTCTTGCATCACATTTATAGTCAAAGTGCAATTAGTTTGCCAGTCTTTGAACACATGTCATAATGGTTTCTTACGTGGGAACAACATGACTTCCACTTTTAACTGTCATTTACCAAATCACCGAAGATGGAAGATAATACACAAAGTTACCAAAACTCTTGAATTCATTTCCTGAAGGACCTAAATACAATATCCTTTGGCTTGGCTGTACAGCAAATGGTTTGTGTAAGTTAAATAGCTTTTCAGTGCACAGAGTGCATTCGAGTTAACTGTGAAATGCGCTTCATTGCAAATCTAGCCAGTCTCGTAAAAAGAATTTGCTCTGAAGTGTTTTGGCTTGTTAAACTTCAGGCAAAGAACAAAATGGGAACAACATAAAGTTGGAAAAGAAAGTGAAATACAGTAAATTGCTCAGAAACATCCAAATAGGTTGAAAACATGCAAAAACACTAGTAGCTGGTTTTTAAAATTGTACTTATTTATAAACAGTGGTTTGTCATATTTGGTGTATAAAACAACATGTGTAGCTTGTAGCCATCTACAGCCATGAAACGCACTTACAGATAGCCAAACGTAAACTAAGGAGGTCACAACATGAAACACCTGTTTTCTGTGGCTTTGTACATTGTTCATTATGGATGACCCTGATTAAACCTATTAAGCTGGTTACCAGCATTCTTAATTTTCAAGGATAAGCAGCTAATGGGGATATTACATATAGTATACGTGAACAGCCCCAATCTGGCTACACTGTCAAAAATCAATAGTGCAAACTTAATTACAGCTTTATAAACAGGCTAAGAGGTTGTTTTGCCATCATGTTATGCAAATGCATGTTATGAATGATGATGTGGAATATATATATATATATATATATACAGTATATGTGATCTAAAATCAGTGAGTACCTTTATGGAGCTTTTGGCATACAGTTTAGTGACACAACACCATCAATTCATGTTTCAACCCACATCAATCAATTAAAGTATACCTTTCTTCAATTCTGAGTAATAAGGAATATCTGTAACGGAACTGACCCCAGACTGCGCTTGAGTACTTCCGTTAGACTACCGCTTCCCCATCCAAACACCGACCGCAGACACTACAGCTGACCATACAAGACTAGACGACACCAGTCTTGAAGTAATCCAGAAGGTAGACTAGTTTATTTGAACACAGATACAAGATATATACACTCAGGGGACAGCCCCCCCCCCCTCCCTGCATAATGACAGGGTGGGGCAATCTACATTTAGTAACAAGAGACACACAAGTATTCAAACTTCACACCAGCAGACAGTCGCATCAGGAGGGAAGGCTGCTGGAGACACCCCCCCCCCACACACACACACACACTAAGCTAATACACATATATCCCATAATAGTTTGCTCCCAAGCAAGACAAACAATAGAACAATGGGATGCAGCCACACAACACCAAACAGTCCACAACCCCCAACCCACCTATGTCCTAGACATGTCTACACAATATTAGGACAGATCACCCTGTACCCCTAACAGGCACAGGGTGATTTACACATAAGAGTGATATGGGGAGCTGAGACAGGGGTCTGCCCACCTCTCCAAAGTTAGCTGGGTTCCATGGGCCCCCCACCCACAGTGACTCCCGTCACAATATCTAAAATGATTGTTGATTGTTTCATGATTTTTGCACATTGCACTTTTCTTAACCAATCCTGGGTTGCAATAAACTGCATGATTCCCCCCCCCCCCCCATTTATAGGGCATAGATGACTGCATGAGGATAGGGCTGTATAAGCTAATGCTAGGGGCGATAAGAGGGTTCCTGACTATCAAAAGGACTTGTTATCACAAACAGAGATTTCCAACCTGTTGGAAGATGGAGCCAAACCTTTGACTCTAACCCAATTAAATAAACACAGGGCATTGTTAATAAAACTGCACGGTGCAGAAACTGGTGCAGCTCTGCATAGAAACCAAACAGCTTCCAGGTTTTTATTGTCAAAGCTTAATTGAACAATCAGAAATTAGAAACTGATTGGCTGCCATACACAGCTGCACCAGATTCCAAGTGATCAAGCTTTAGGGCCATTTCACACGACAAAAACGAACTCTGGATGCATTCTGGATACGTTTTTGCTTACAGTTCACACCACACTCTGTTCTGTTTCAGTTTCGATGCAGCTTGCTATGTTCTAGTACAGTTCTGTGCAGAAAAAATGCA
The DNA here is from genome assembly GCF_062004578.1 of Staurois parvus. Classification (NCBI taxonomy): domain Eukaryota; kingdom Metazoa; phylum Chordata; class Amphibia; order Anura; family Ranidae; genus Staurois; species Staurois parvus. Next base: position 14,444,409 of record NW_028317886.1, on the reverse strand, counting down.
GCATAATCTACTTTTATTTCTGCATCAGAAACTGACTGGAACTGCTGTACTGGTGTGAACTAGGGCCATTGGAATAAATGGAAAACACTGTGCATGCATTTTTGATGCAGAAAAAAAACGCACTGAACTGCATCTAATGTGAACTAGTTTTAAGACCTGGTTCACAACCATGCAGTTTGCGTTTGATCCGTTTCTGCAGTGCTTTTTGTGGTGTGCTTTTTGTTTTTGCACATGCATTTTTTAACAAGTTTTTTTTATGTGTTTTGCATTTTCTATGCTATTTTTTGGCCAGTTTGTTGTTGGGCAGATTAAAGAAGGTAAAATACATCAAGAATGCACTGCATGCATTTTCTGCAGCGTCTCCATTGAAGTCTATTGAACCGAAAGGACACCTGTTTGTGTTGTCCCTGACCCTTTCTAAAAACACAGCGGCTGAAAAATGCATAGATAATGTGAACGTGTCCCATAGATAACCATGTTAAATGGACTGTAGTGCGTTTCTGCGAAAAGCACTAAAAAACACATTGGTGTGAACCAGACCTTAGTAGATTCCCCCATAGTAATTATTATTATTATTAATAATAATATTACATTGATAAATACTGTTGAAATCTTGACACTTTCTTCAGTCCATGACATCTAGAACAAAATAGGGAAAGCTCCTCTTGCATCATGGGAATAAAGCTGCAATCTCAAGTTGAGCCACAAGATGGCCCAGAAGCACATCCTAGACTAGTAAGCACAATCAAAGGAGAAGAACTCCATGCATGGTGGATGGAAAAGTGTTGACTGTCTATGCAAAGTAAGGAGGAGCTGGCATTTTTTTTTTATTTTTGGGCTGTTGGAAAAACAAAGAAAAGCCATACACTGACATTTCTCCATTTTAGTTGGACATTAGTGGGAAATGTAGATCTGTCATTGTTCTATAAGCTCCTCTACTGTAAACTTTGTCTGTGCCATCTTCCGACTCCCTCTCTGCAATATTTTCTACCATCTTGTCAAACATTAAAGTTAGGTTCCATCTCACAAAGATTTTCCAGCAGGTTGTAAACTGTGTGTGATAATGAGTACTTCTGGCAAGCAGGAACACTCACAATTATCATCCCCTAATGTAGATCTATATAGCCTTACCTTGACTATGTGTCGATGACATGAGGTTAGGATTGGGCAGGTTGTTGCCATCTAATATTGGCTAAATGTGAATCATGTGACTATGGCCCCTGTTTATAGAAGAACTTCACCCCTACTTAGCTATTTTTATTCCCTGGTATTTGTTCTTGTATGTAAATCTTAAAAAAATGCATACCTACTAGTTTGTAGAGTCCAACATTGTCTCCTTTCCAGCCTAATGTTCTTCTTGGTTGCTGTACTCCCGTGCTGCCATTTTTTCTGGACATCTTGCACATGAGCAGACATGCAGTGGGTCTCTGCTAGGTCTATGAGACCTGGTAGAGCCATGCAGCATATCTGTGCATGCATAGAAATGCGCAAAAACCCCACACGCATGTACAAGCATGCCAGGTGGCTCTGCCAGGTCCCATAGGCTGGCAGAGACCTTCTGATTTTTGAAAGTTCATGGAAGTTTTTGGGAATTAAACTAGAAGCTTCACTCTAAGCAGGGGGAAAGACTCTCTCCCCTTGGTCAGACATAGGGGTGCTAGTGTTCTAACTCACTCATCCAGCGGTAACAATACTTGTAGGCACTGGGGATGCCACTCTCCCAATCCTACCTGTGTATAGTAAAGGTGTTAAATGGCCTCAGCCGGCGCTACTCCATGAGCCACGTCCCTCTGACGCGTTTCACCCAACTCACTAGGGATTGGTCATAGAGGTGCACGGGGAGTTTTGATGTGATTTTGCTCATGCACAAACATTCCTCCCAAATCTATCAGGTCCTCTAGATCCTGCGGCATGTCTGTACCTGTGCAAAATTGTGCTGCCTACATCATCCTCACCTAGGCTACAAAGCAGGAAGTTAAACATGTAAAAATTCACATTTAAAAAATGGGGTTTTTTTCTTTTTTCTCTTTTCTTTTTTTTCTCCTTTTGTTTACAATTCAATAAGTGAGTATTATAACCCTTTTTATTTTCTTTCATATTCTACATATTCTGTACCCAATAAACTGTACTTGCTTTTTTTATTATACTACTGATATTTTAATGAATATTTCATATTTATTATAATATCATATTTATTATACTACTGTTGTTTACATACTTATTTATTGTATTAAAACAGAAATATTTTGTTTATTATTTACTCCATAAACCTAATAAAAATGTATTGTACTGGAAAGAAAAGTGTCCCCAATTGTGTACAAAGGAAGGAAGATGAATCAGAGGAGAGAATGTCATATTTATAGGTAAAAGTGCAATATGAAAAGTGCACAATCATTGGAGGAAGCTGGAGTACCTGGGAAAATCCCAAATACAAGAAGAGCATACAAAGTGTTAGTTATTACTGTATTTGATTGGGCCTGGACCCAGAACCATATCTCTGCAGGGTAGGAATGCTAACAACACGGATCCCTCCTCTTGTTATATCATATTGGTAGAGCTGGATAAATGATGCAATGTGAGTTGTTGGTGACAGGTACAATAGGTGTATGATTTACAGTAAGTGTGTATGCAATACTCTGTCTGTTCCTTCTTTCTGAAGATTGTGTCATCGCCCTTCAGCTTTCAGTGCCTTTCCATATATCTACACAAACTGGTGATTTATACTGAGATTGTTTCTTTATTAATTCTTATGAGGTCACCTTAACAAGCTGAATGATCCATTTTACGTTAATTAGTCATCTGACACTTTCTCTAACACATTATTTAGTTGCACAGGAAATCATTAAATGAACATAGCAAATTAATGATGTTGTAAGACCCAAAAATAAACCAGGCTAAATGTTTTCCTGTATTCATGTACTATTAATAAGTCAGGTGACCAAATCTATTAGTAATGGAATATGAAAGAAGAAAAATGGCAACATTTCCCCCCTTGGTACACTGTATAACATCTGATTTAATTCGCTTACTTTTATAAATGTTCTTTTTAAAAAATAATTGAAACAATTGACAATGTCTCACTTGTAGAGGCTGATTCCCAGTGCTGCACTCTAATGAGCAGGACTTGTTGTCTCATTTCTTAATCTTTCTTTGTAATATCAGTTTGTAAAATCTTCAGAAAATACACATTTGTAACCCGCAGCTAAGATTAAAAAAGTAGATAATGCAGACGTTTGCAAATTATTACAAAACATCCCTTACAAAGCTGAAGCATTAATGCTGAACAAATACTGTCCATTGGGACACAATTATCCAGACTTGAATTTGTGGAAAGGGTACCTTGGCCAGTTTTATGGGCCAACTGACTAGCCCTCAGTTTTCCAAGTTTTCACATTTCTCTTATTTAAAGATGAAATTTAGGTATGATTTTTTGCATAGTTACTTGGACTAAGTATGCATATCTCATACCTGAGAGATTCCTGTGGGAGCTGCAAATTTCTATAGTGGTCGCTTCTACTACAGTGATAGCAGTAGTCTTCTGGGTCCAGTGCCGAGTGGCTGCCCTTCTGTGTGATAACCATGGGTAGTCACACAGAACTGCCCCCATTCACAGATTGCATTGTATTTTTTCCATTAACACAAAGTGATCTCTGATTGGACAAGTTGGAGATTATGACATCACTGCCCTGTCTCTCTACCTTGTCTATTTGTAAAAACCAGATGGCTCCTTAGATTTCACACATTGGCCCTTCTAAGGTTTTTCACCTTTGCTGAATGTGATGGCCCGCTAAATCCTATTTCTATTGGTTCCACTGGGTATACTGCTTCTCAAAGACTTCACTGGTGCTCTGTGTCTCCTCCTTGGCTTATGCCACCACCTACCTGCTACAACCAAATCCAGGTTAGCCAGTCTGCCCTTAGTGGGAATGTACTCCCGTCTATGGCATTATCATAACACAGGACATGGAGGGAAATCAACTAAGTCAAGTGCTGACACTAGTAAAACCATAGATCTAACCCTTCCTAGTCTACCCAAATAAGTGTTTTTCTTGCTATAGCTATCCCCATTGGAGAGGTTCCCACCATTTCTTGTCCCTGGGTCCCCTGTCACCTGCACAGAAAGTAATGACATCTCCCTTATAGAAACACAGTCTACAATAAAGGCCTGGTTACAGTTATGCTTTTATAAGAGGGAAAGGGGGTTAAAGTGGTTGTAAACCTGTGACAAGAGTGACATGAATGTCTACTTGCCTCAATCCAAAGTACTAAGTGTGATTTCTCTCTGCAGTCTTTCTCCTCTGCTAAATTAATTAGTCATTTATGAAAGGCTGTGCTGCCTCCAAGGGATCAAGGGGGACAGGGCAAGGGACCTCCAGCACACAGCGCATGGTTGACAGCTTTAGCTGTGTGCTTCCTTATGAAATTGTGTAGAGGGCATGACTTCCCTCCACTCAGAATTCTAAAAGAACCCTCTGCACAATGCTATACTCCTTTCTAGAAAACCTTGTACAAAACAGGGATTTTTAGTTCACATACATTGCAATTCATGTTTAAGCTGGCCAACTGCAATAATGTGAGCACAGGTAAATCTTCTTTCAACTGCATAGTCCAGGTCAGTGACTAGATCTGCACTTGTAGCTCTCCTAAAACTTTGTGCCTGTAAGCCCCACATTTGCACTATATCAACTGGAGCATTTGCAGAGCAGAGTAGGGACTGACTAGAGAGGAATTACTTTGATGCAATTGGCCAGCGCAAAGCCTAAGTTCACCTTTCTGAACATGTCACATGTTACACCCATATTTAGGGTGTAACATGTTCAGCATCCTTTACCTTCTCCACCCGAATCCCCCCCCTCTTCCTGTGACAGTGGGCAGGGGATCTTCTCCCCAAGCCCACTGTTAGAATTTGAAAACAGCACCGCTGTGCTGTGCTCCACCCACGTGCCCGTGTCCTTCATTCACAGGCAGGGGTGGACTGACCACTTGGAAACTCGGGCACTGCCTGAGGGCCCGGGGTCAGTAGGGGGCCCCATGAGATGCCCCTGGTACCTTTTTCATAGGCTTTTTTGAGTTTGGCCAAGATCAAGATAGGGGATCATGGGGCACAGGGGCCCCATGATCCCCTATTGCCCGGGGGCCCCATGAGTTGTCACTCCGCCCCTGTTCACAGGGTTCTGTCTATAACTACCGTCTGCCCTTGTTCATTGATCTTCCTGTAGTTCAGTTAATGTCTGCATGTACGGGAGGTATGGGCTATACTAAGAGTCTGTGGGAGACTGACATTGCACCCGCAATCTGATAATTGTCTAATAATGCTCTGCAAGCTCCTTAGAAAAAAAAATAAATGTACTTTTTTTTAACCTGCAAAAAATGTGCCTTTATTATTGTTTTATAAAAAGCGAACTTATCCTTTAAAGGCTAAGTTCACCTCTAAAAATAAATAAATAAATAAATAATAATAAATGCACATCTTTTTGCTGGAAAAAAGTGCATTTATTATTTTTTACATTGCAGTCTACAAGGCATTGCACCTGTAAGCAGCAGATCGCAAGTGCAATGCCAGAATCCTAAATACTCTCAGTCAGCTGTCTGCTCATACCTCCCATACATGCAGACAGTTACTGAATGGCAGGAAGAATCAATGAACTATGAAAACACTCACCAGTGCCCTTGCAGTTCATTAAGAACTACTAGCCATCTGCTGCAGTGGTTGACTGTACTTGTAGTTCATTCATTCACAGATGTCTGTGAATGAATATCGCAGGTGTGTGGGCTGAGCCCTGCACAGCTGCGCTGTTTTCAAATTGTGACAGCAAGCATGCGGAGAAGACCCCCCGCCTGCTGTCATAGGGAGGGGAAGATCAGGGAATGTGGGCAGGCACTATATTGTAACATGTTACCCCCTCAATACAGGTGTAACATATAACATGTTACATATGTGAACTTAGCCTTTAGGAATGGTACCATGTCTGGATTTTCATTTAGTTGCTTGGGGAAATTCTCCTGATAGAAGTTCCTGTGTGGAGAAGGAAAAGAACAGACACCAGTAGGGAGTGTTGGGCTCTAAACTGGTGCTGACTAAGTTGGCTCTGCTAGACTGTATTCTTCCTAATGTTCCTAAGGGAGTGATTATAGTGAGGATGATGATCTTCAAATCTACTTGTGCCATCATGGGTCCATGTGTGGAGAAATGGGGGGAGCTCCATAAAATTGCCACAAAGTCGTTGAGGGACGCTGGAGTTTGAGCTTCCCTCCAGTGGCCCTAGTATAGAAAAAAAAACAGATGTTCAGGTGATAGATCTCTGCCTGCCCTGAACTGAAGAGAAGTAGTGTGCTGTTGCTCCATGGGGTTACCTACTCTAGGAGGGTACTCTGTGTAAGGCTCCTTGTGGTAGTGTCTACTGCCCCCCGGAAAAAGTAATTTGTGGTGGATTGCTTTTCAGAGGATGGTGAAAGAAGGTTTACATCTATCACTGCAGGGACACAGAGGAAATATTTGTTTCCTATGTGTCCCATTCACACTGCAAAGCAGCCTAGTGCTGATTTTATCACAGTGCACTATGCCGAATCGCACTGCACTATAAGGCAGCACAGCGCATCGCGCTGCCCCACATTGCAGTGATTGAAGTGTACATTTTGTATACTTCACATAAAGTTTAAAAAAAAAAAAAAGGAACCATGTGGTCCGCTAGCATGTAGCACTGATATTTCTGCACCTTAGATTGTACACCCCTTGAGGGTTAGAGACTGATGTGCATGTACAATATATATGTAAAGCACTGCATAAACTGACGGTGCTATATAAGTACCTGTAATAAATACCATGACTTACACCATTGTGGTCCAGGCAATGTGTACGCACCTACGTCTGATTATAGGTTGGTATTGGAAGGCCGGTAAAAAAGCTGATCAACTGCCTGTTTTTACCACCTCTGACTGCAAGTGCGAAAGGAGCCTTACACAACATAAAGAAACACTTCTGTTAAAAATGTACATATTCTTTTGGCTCTAAGGCATTAGCTACTGCATAGAGGAGTCTCTCTGCAGTTTAAAAACATGCAGCCTTTTCCAAGTTCTCTGTAGGCTCATGACAGGTGCACCGTACAGTCCATCTGTTGTATATGCTGGCTTTAATATTCGCAATGATCACGTAACTTACCTTCTGACACAGGGGTCGGAGCTTGTACATAAGGAAAATCATCATAAACGTAAGCAAAGGCAGATTTTATTTTTTCTGAATATAACCCTGCATCCCGACTATAAGCTGTTGATATGGAGAATCATTGCCAGTTGTTTACAAGAACATTTTCAATGGCCGGCAAAACATTTGTTGGCAGGCTGTTCCGAGTCATTGTTTTGCAACCGTGAAGCTGGAAAGAAATATCATCCATTTTTAGTGATGATTTTTACAGTGATCTCAAAATCCGAGGAATTACATTTCCAGATTGAAAACTGCAAAATAAATTAGTCACGCGTTTTGTTACAATCCGTGTCCTGCTGTTGGGGGAGACATTGTTACCTCATCTCTCTAGAACGAGCCTGAAACGTAGCTAGCTCCGTCTGAAAAGGACTTCCTTCCTAGATCTGCACTCTATAGGTAGTTTGCGTATTTAATGCCACAATGGAATAGCACTTTATGGGAAAATTAGAGGATCAAACAATTTTGCGTCCGCTCTTGTGGTAGTTATCCAGCTTATTAATTGCACAACTAATACTGACGTTTGTTGTCGTTGGAAGGAAAGCTTGTAATGTACAGAGTAAATATACCCAGAAAAAGTGGGTTTTCATCTTTCAGACACTTTGAACATAACAGTTACTCAATCAAGTCCATTCACGGGAAATCCTACAGTGCCTATAGGGCAATTATCTGCGTATTAAATGACTTTCCTGTCTGATTTCTTCCAGACCCCAGAGAAACAAAAAAGGGTCAGGAGGAAGCTTGAAGACAGCTTTACTAAAGTGTAATAATATACAAATGGCTTTGGAGAGCCTCACACCGGACTTCATGAAAGCACAATTAGCAGCTCTACCTAGACAAGGAAATATTGGAATTGTAGGTGTTATGTACACAAAGGTTTCTTTAATTGAGATACAGAAAGTAAGTTTTATGACCAAAGGTCCTTTTGGGGGTTTACAGTTCACTAGTTGGCAAATATGGAAAATCAAATATAATATATACATACTGTAGCATAGAGGTTACTTTTTATATTCACATGTATATAGTAATAACAAATATGTACTTACTGCTGAATTCATATCATTCGAAACATCTGACAGCACACAGAGTGTAAACCCTTGAACACATTATTGCTTTCTGGATGTTGTAAAAAAAAAATAAAGAGCATTGTATTTTATTAACCACTTGCGCTCCTGACGATTTTTTTTTTAATCTTTTTTTTATTTTAAACATATAAAAAACATACAGACAACAGATGCCCACGCAGGGGCAGGGACAAAGCCCAACAAAATGTGCAGAGAACAACAACAGTTCAAAACAACCCAAGGGAGAGAAACAAAAATAAAGGAAGAAGAAGAAAAAAAAAAAGGGGGGGGGGGGACCACACATAATAGTCAAGGCCTAATCATGTGTAGACAGTATAACAGGACCATAACATAAAGAAGGGAACCCAGCTCACAACAGAAAAGACAAAGCACCTGGATGACTATCGATGAATCAGTTTCCCACCTCAGCTGCCGCAGTGGGGGTATTGACATCATCCAGCCATTATGACCACATTTTATAAAATATGTCTGTTAAAATAAGAAGTCTGATAAAGGGGTAAATTAGAATTCACAAGATTTTTCCAGTAGGGGGAGACAGTTTTTTCCAATGTAGAGTAATCGTTTTGCGAGCATAATACAACAGGACTATTAATAAGGTGCGCTGAGCTAGAGCAGGAGCCAGCAATTCTATTAGCCCCAATAAACAGAATTTCGGGTCAATGGGAACACTAATATGTACTACTTCTTCAATTGTACGTAATACCTCCCGCCAAAAGGACGTTATAACAGGACAGATCCAAAAAATATGAAAAAACTCCCTGTCTACATGAGAACAACACCAGCATACTGGAGAAAAAGAGGGGTTCATTCTATGTAACCGATATGCGGTAAAGTAAGCCCGGTGAAAAAATTTAAATTTAATTAGTTTATCTCTGGCAGAAACTAGAGAAGAAAAGGGATTATCCCAAATCTCGGACCAATCTTCATCATCTAAATTAGGAATATTCGTCCTCCACCGCAAACATAAAGATACCAATTTAGGGCTAACCGCACTCTGGAAGATTTGACTCCCTTTATGACCAGGCCATTTTTTTCCTATACCCCACTGTGCTAACTTAACTGGTAATTGCACGGTCATGCAACACTGTACCCAAACAAAATTTATAGAAATTTTTGCACACAAATAGAGCTTTCTTTTGTTGGTATTTGATGACCATTGGGTTATTTTTTTTTTTGTAATATAAATTTTATATATAGTGTTCATTTTTTTCCAAAATTGTTGAAGAAAGCCCCCAATATTTTTTACTTTCTGCTATAAAACATATCCAATAAAAAATTTTACATATCTAATTTCTTAAATAAATTTTGGCCAAAATGTATTTATTTTAAATCAAATGTCTTTGATTTAAAAAAATCCCAATAAGTGTATATTGATTGGTTAATGTAGAAGTTATAGCGCCTACAAACTATGGTATATATATATATATATATATATATATATTGGCATTTATATATATATATATATATATATATATATATATATATATACTACTAATGGTGCTGATCAGCATCTTATAATAGAACTGTGATGTGCAGTGGGCAATCTGACACTACCTGACACTGGGGGGAACTGACTAACTGGCATCGCCAGGGACATTAATACAGTGATCAGTGGTAATATTATACATTGTCACCATACTAATGACACTAGCTGGGAAGGGGTTAACATCTATGGCGATCAAAGGGTTAAATGTGTGCCTAAATATGTGTAATGTGTGTAAAATGTGCTGCTTTTACTAATAGATCTCTAAAGCGGGTCAGATTTCAAAAGAATTTCTTTCTAAATTCTTTTCTAAGAATTTTTGTTCGTATTTCGCACCCTTAGTGGGCCACAGCAATGACGATTTTCGAGCGACCATTGAATTTGAGTGATCGGGCATGTTGGACAGTTTTTGAAAAACAAACTAATTTCTAACCAATGATGGGAGAATTGCGCAAGAAATTTAATTGAAAAAGAAATGAGCGTGAGCTGTGACCTGGAAAGAAAAGAAAATTCTTGGTCACAAAAATTATTTTCTGTAGCAACATGAGGGGGAATTGAAGGCTTGGTTGGTCAAATTTAGAAACCAATGGTGGCACCATCGGATTGTAAAATGCACAAAATTTCCGATTTTCTAAAGAAAATTAATTTGAAATTTGACCCATGTATGGCCTGCATTAGTTTCTCATCCTTGTTTTGAAGGGATGAGAAACACAGAGATCGTTCCCTCTTTGTTGATTGTCAACACAGAGCTCTGGGCTGTGATTGTACACATCTGACCAGCAGGTCCCAGCCATGAATCATTGGTCGGGACTTGCTGACAAGCTCCTTCTGTGTGCAATCACACGCTCAGGGGCGTGTATGTTTGCGCCTAAAACCCAGAAGTAGGCAGTGACGTACAGGTATGTTGCTTTGCCTACAGCAGCTGCCCATCCACAGTACATTGCGGGCGAGTGAAAAGTGGTTGTAAACCCTTAAGCTGGCCATACATTAAACAATATTCTTGTTCAATTTCCTTTAGATCTACCTTCAACTATGTAGTGCGAGGGCCTGCCTCATTGCATACAAAATTTAAAGTGTTTAGGTTTGACCTCATATTATATGGATTTGACAAATCTAAAGGAAACTTTTTACAAGAAAATTGTATAAAGTATTGCCAGCCGTACATATACTCAGGGGCGGACTGACCATTTGGAAACTCGGGCACTGCCCGAGGGCCCGGGGTCAGTAGAGGGCCCCATGAGATGCCCCTGGTACCTTTTTCATAGACTTTTTTGAGTTTGGGCAAGGACACAGGGGCCCCATGATCCCCTATTGCCCGGGGGCCCCATGAGTTGTCAGTCCGCCCCTGCATATACTCACTAAAGATACTGGCCTTAGGTGGCACACAAAGATGAAACAAATCCTCCTACATAAGTAGTACCTGTATATCTGGGGCCATCTGTCCTGTACATCCATTTAAAGACCAGGCTTTACACAGGATCTTTCAGCCATGTAAAGCAGGTGATGGGGAGTTGAAGTTACACTTCACACAGCACAAAGGGAGCAGAGCTGATACTGTCAATCACATGTTGTGTACTGGAGCTCCCTCCCCTGTCATCTTTTTTCTCTTAGTGTCAGGAAAACATGTCTGAAGTGACTCATTCAGGTAGACTGGAACAAGGCAGCAGAGAGACTTGACACTAGATGCTCTTGATTGAGACAAGTAAACACTATAGATGGATATGGTTTGTTCATATGTGGTATCAGAGGTTTACAACCACTTTAGTGAAAATGTACTGAGAAAAACACACTGATCTCTCCTGATAAAAATGCCTGGTTGCTGTGCTGATCTAGATTGGAGGCAATGGAGTTTAGCCTAGGTCCCTTTATATGTTGCATCTTCCTTCTCTGGAGGGCTTCCGGGAGTCCCTTTATAAGGCAGTGGAGCTGGAGCTCTTGGTCTTGCCAACCAGGGGAGCTAAGGAGAGGACAAGTCTACTGTGGTGCCTTTGCTCTCCCCCAATTGTAGGGGGATGGGGGCTGCTCAGGGGTTCCCCTCATAGGACATCGAGGGGAGAAGGTGATTCCAATCTGGAATTGGATAAGAGCACAAGAGAGAAACTGGGTCGAGGACTTGGTGCTTTCCTCCGTTCTCTCCTCCAGGAAGAGGCAATTAGTGGAACTAGAGGACAGGTGAAGAGCATAGGAAGGAACAACTTAGTCATTTACTGAAGGCACAAGCAGCTCCAAGCATGAGGTGATATTTGACTTCCTCAGCCATTATTTGGACAGTTACTTATGTCTTCTAATATATGGATTGTTACATATCAACTACTGCCTGAAACAGTAAAGAAAGGTTAATGAAAGATCTAGCCTCCATGTGAATATTTAAGAGAGATATATCTATTCTTACAGCCAATGCCTGGAGGGTGAGATGGAAGGAGAATTGTTCCTTGCTGGAAGTTCTAGAAAAGAGCATCTAAAAACAGTAAGCTGCCAAGTCTTGCTATGTGAATGCAGACATATAACAAATATAAAGTAGGTATTATTTCAATTTGGATACAAAAGTATAAATACCCTTTAAGCTCATCTAGAAATGTGACATTGTTATATAGTTAGTCAGGTTGAAAAAAAGACAGTTCATCTAGTTCAACCAGGAGAGGAAAAGAAAATGAATAAATAAGAAAAAAATGAACACCTCCATATACAGAACAGTATATCAGCATTTTTCTATTATTAATACATTTGCAGAATTATGTATTAGAAATAGACGGTGATAAAGTGGATTGCATAATACACAACTGAATAAGTAACATTTATTGAATGTAAAACTGCTACCAGCAAATACACTGTAAGTGCCAAGTACATTCAATAGCTGCATTATAGCAGAGGGAACCAAAATGTCTTTGGAAAGCCAGATGATGGGAAACCCATATTATACTTTGGCACACAGTGTTTACAAGCTGGTTATAGTTTTTTTTAGCACTTAGCCTTAAGTAACATGGCCGATGTTTGTTTAACCACGCTAGGAACGTTAAGCTGCAAATTCACTGGGGTGGGAACTGATCATAATAGTTTAATGGAGCCGAGTTATCAGAATCTGATCAAACACCCCAACTTTAGCAGAACATTGCTGGTTTAAGGGACTGAATACTGGTAACTACTTTATGATTATGGTGTTTTGTTTTTATAGTGGTGTTTTTTAGAATTGCAGTTGTGAATGATCTCATGCTTTTGTGACACTAAAAATTGATACTTGGCAAAGCATTTTTTTTTCCCATTTCAGCATGTCGTTTTGTTGACCTGAAGTTACCATGACAATGTTGAATCAATTATGTACAGATGGGGCAAGGACAAATGAATCCTCAATAGACAGCAAGACCTTGCCTTCATTTCTGTTCTGTACGTATGAGTTACTAAGCAGTAAGCCTTGTAAAAGGGCCATTTGTAAAATACTGCAAATAACAGTCACCTCCCATGGTCAGGCTGCCCTGGTGTAAATCTCAAAGAGTTAATACAAAAGAAAAGAACAGAATGAATCTTCATTTCTTTCACATGAGAACACATGAATTTTCAGTATCCGAAAAAGGCTTAAAGTGAGAAGAATATATAAAATGCTACATGGTTAGTACAGTTAGTGTAGCATGTTATATATTCTTCTCACTTTAAGCCTTTTTGCTATGTAATGTTCATCTGCAGAGCTCATTTTATGGCTTAATTCATTCCATTTATGTACACCCATAAAAAATAGTTATTGTACAGCATTAAGATTTCAACAGTTAATGGTTTTATATATGTACAACTTTCTGTAGCAACTTAAGTCTCAAAAAAGTAAAATCAACGCAGATCCACCTACATTACTTTGTTGCTGATCCAAGAGAAGGCAATAAAAGCAAACTGAAGCCACATCCAATTTATTGTAATCTGATTCTTCTTAGAGAAACAATGGCATCTTTTCATGGGTCTTTTGTTTTATATCTTGGTTGTGAAACTTTGGGGGTTTTTTTCATCTAAATGGAGGCTGTTTGCAGAAGTGCGGCCGTTAGGATGAATAAACCTAAAAATAAACCTTAAAATAAACCTGTCAAGTCACCACTAAAGACTGCCATTGATGTTAGAGGGTTGTTTGATGTGCAGGCATTATCCAATCACCATCAGGCAGCTGTGCCAAACAGATTTATTTAAGCCTACATTATTCAATCATTCTTGTGTAGTATTGTAGCAGAGAGGAGAATGGGAGTTGCAGACATTACTCTTGACAGCTTATAGGGGAAAAAACAGTAGGGACCGGATAAGGTTGTCCAACATGTCGTGTTTCAGCTTAACAGAGCTTGGATGCTGGTGTTTGCTTGTGCACGATACACATCTGAAACTGATCAATTCAGGAGGTTGTTGCCTGAGCACCTTAGAGCAGAGCCCTAGGCAGACATACAAGTGTCAGGAATCAACAGCAGGGATGGCCAAATCTGCATCTCAGGAAACTGGGACCAAACCATATATATTTAAAGTAAGATCTATTTACAGTGAAAGCAAAATGCATCCAAACACCAGCACACAGCAAGCATAAAGATATAAGTGAACCAAAAATCCAGAGATGAAATACCTAACTAAACAACCTAACAGAAAGCCCAACTATACATATATAAAGTAAAACTTTGAAAACACATCAGAACTCAATGGGGAAAAATATCATGTTGGATATCTATACTGATATGTAATGTGTTAGGAACATAAGGATGCCCCATCATTTGATGGAATTGAAAATTATCAACCTACAGAAGACTGCATTCAAAGACACCCCAAAAATCAAAGTGAAAAAATGATGCAGCAGGCTAGTCCATTTTGCTGAAATTTCATTGCAGCAACTCAAATGGTACTGCAGTTTGTATGGCCCCCACGTGCTTGTATGCATGCCTGACAACGTCAGGGCATGCTCCTAATGAGATGACGGATGGTGTATTTCTTCCCAGATCTGGACCAGGGCATCACTGAGCTCCTGGACAGTCTAAGGTGCAACCTGGTGGTGTCGAAACATGATATCCTAGAAGTATTCTATTGGATTTAGGTAAGGCGAGCGTGGAGGCCATTCAAAGGTATCAATTCCTCCAGGAACTGCCTGCATATTCTCACCACATGAGGCCAAGCATTGTAGTGCACCAGGAGGAACCCAGGACCCACTGCACTAGTGTAGGGTCTGACCTTGGGTCCAAAGATTTCATCCCGATACCTAATGGCAGTCAGGGTGCCATTGTCTAGCCTGTAAGGGTCCGTGCGTACCTCCATGGCTATGCCTCCCCAGACCATCACTGACCCACCACCAAAACGGTCATGCTGAATGATGTTACATGCAGCATAACATTCTCCATGGCTTTTCCAGGCCCTTTTATGTCTGTCACATGTACTCAGGGTGAACCTGTTCTCATCTGTGAAAAGCACAGGGCACCACTGGTGGACCTGCCAATTCCAGTGTGCAATGGCAAATGCCAATCAAGCTCTATGGTGCCAAGCAGTGAGCACAGGGCCCACTAAAGGATGTCGGGCCCTCAGGCCACCCTCATGAAGTCTGTTTCTGATTGTTTGGTCACAGTCATTCACACCAGTGGCTTGCTGGAGGTCATTTTGTAGGGCTCTGGCAGTGCTCATCCTGTTCCTCCTTGCAAAAAGGAGTAGATACTGGTCCTGCTGAAGGGTTAAGGACCTTCTGCGGCCCTGTCCGGCTATCCTAGAGTAACTGGCTGTCTCCTGGAATCTCCTCCATGCTCTTGAGACTGTGCTGGGAGACACAGCAAACCTTCTGGCAATGGCACATATTTGATGTGCCATTCTGGAGGAGTTGGACTGCCTGTGCAACCTTTGTAGGTTCCAGGTATTTCCTCATGCTACCAGTAGTGACAATGACCCTAGCCAAATGCAAAACTAGTAAAAAACAAGTCAGAAAAGATGAGTAGGGAAAACAATGTCAGTGGCTCCCACCTGTAAAACCATTCCTGTTTTGGGGGTCATCTCATTGTTGCCCATCTAGTGCATGTGTTGTTAATTTCATTAACACCAAAGTAGCTGAAACTGATTAACAACCCCCTGTGCTACTTAACTGACCAGATCAATATCCCAGGAATTTAATTGACTTGATGCTATACTTTGATTAAAAAGTGTTCCTTAATTTATTTGAGCAGTGTAAATATATATATCACAAATTGGAGCAGATAACTCCTGTTATACAGAAAATCTTATCTGTTGAGGATCTCATTAATGATGGACTCCCATGATTCCGCCCATATAAGACATCCAAAAACAAATTAGAACGAGATCTCCAAGTTGCAAAAATTTTTTCTTTACTTCACGTGTATCTTTATAAAAAATTAGGCTGATTTGTATGAATGTAATGTATATGTAATACACTTGAAGAAAGGAAAGAATTCTTGCAACTTGGAGATTTAGTTCTCATTTGTATATATTTACACTGTATATATATATATATATATATATATATATATATATATATATATATACATATATACATACATGGGGAACACAGAAAAGCAGGGTAAACTGGAGATGCAGGGGACATATAGGAAGAGGAAACCAAAAGTGCGATCAGGAACAAGGGTGGGCAGGCACTAGGTAGGGGGCACAATCAAGAGCAGGAACAAGATAAATGGCTATCAGTATCGGGCAGCAAAGCAAAACACTGGAGCGAAACGGAAATGTAGAAGTGGAACTAAATACCCTCCCAGCAGCCAGCATGTGCTAGAGACTGATTACTAGGATCTGCTGGCTGCTCAGAGACACCAACTAGTGGACACCAGAACTACAACCTTCTGCTCTGGGAAGCAAAGTGCCATCAGCAGGTGATCCAGGTTCTGACAGCAAGACACTAATTAGTACAGCTCTGTGTTTATTCATAGTTTTTCAGCTGCTAACAGTGTAAATACAGTTGACCTGGTATAAACGTCTGGCAATCCCATGTACAGCTGAAATCAGACTGGAGGAGGAAAAACAGCCAAGATTCCCTGGCTGACAGCTGAATTGGCTGAGAGGGGATGACCCATGGCTGTAAGAATGCAGACGGCTGCCTAACAACCAGAGGGGAAGATGTCACATTTAGCAGCAGTTGTAATGATGCTTCACTTCTCGCTGTGACTGGAGGTTTCATTCAACCAAACGCCACTTTAGTTTGCCTGTTTACTGAACCTCAGAACAAGCAAAATTCTCTCCAAGTCGAAGTTCCGATCAAACCAACAGCTCATTCGTACTGTTCACACTTGGTTGGGTATGCCAGAGTTCTGATTGATGATTAGCTCCTGCTTATATAGCTATTTTCCAGCATTTTGGAAACTATGGGCATGTTATCAATCTCTCCCAACAGTCAGCAACCCATTTTATCACCAGGTAAGAGGCCCTGCTTGACCGATCTTTACACATAAAGCAGTGCACGAACTGAGCTAAGAACGCGTGTGTATAACTATAATGAGATTTTTGTTTTCGGAGCAATTATCATTTTGCCTGAAGTTATTTTCTGTACTTTGTAACATTTCTTTTTAAATATTCAAAGTGTTCCAGAGTAGGATTACTTCTAGTTTTCTTGTGTTTTGCCTTGTAATTATCTGTAGATGCAGAGCTTTGTCTGATGAAAAGGAATTCAGTTTCATTGTCAGCATGAATGTTTGCTGTCTTTTTTCATATTTTCATAATTATCGTGAGTGGAAAATGTAGCTTTCAGTTTTATAGATCTATTTAATGTATTGCTATTTTGTTACTTTAAACTGTAAAAGAATATTGTAAACATTTTAAATCTGGGTTCTGATTTTTGGCCAAAAATGAATGAATAAATGTATTGTAGTCCCTAGGTTATATTATTAATACAGTGTTATGGATAAATGTCCAGTTTTCTTTAGAAATCAATTGAATACCATCTTTCTAGCTATTCTAAATTATCTTATTGCTTTGAATTACATTATGTTCCTGTCTTTTAATGTGATCATCTATTCCATTATCTATGTATTTAAAAAACAACTTATAAAAGAATATGTAAACCCAACATTTCATATTCATGATGTGTGCCTGCTGTACCATGTACTTTTATGAAAGAGTATCCTGTTCTCTTTGTACTTCTTGCTTTGTGTGAAATACCTGGTGATCTTACCAGCCAGTCCTTCTTATTTCCTGTTAAAAACTGACCACGCTAGACATGAGAGCACAGCGTGGTCAGTTTTCTGGCTGTGCTGGGAACTCAGTGTGCTCTCCTCCAATGATCAGACTGTGCACAGCCATTCACTGGGAAGACTAGATTGCTGCTGTTTCTCCTCCTCCACCTCTCTGAGCTCCTTATGAGAAAAGAGTTTGTGTGATCACTTATAAAAAAAAAAGATATTTATTATGTTTTTTTATATCTATACACAAATGTGTTGCATTTCATTTCTATTTTAAACTGAATGGGTTGTTTTACAAGGTAAGGGTTTACATATTCTTTAAATGTTGGTTGCAGAGAATAAAAACATTTTTTACTAAATATATTTTAATTGACGTGCATATATAAAGCTTTCTTCATTTTTATTTTGGATAGAGAAGGAAGGATTAGAACCACTGTTAATTGTGATTGCTGTGTGTGTTCTCTTTGAGGAGTTTCACTCTATATTGTCCTGATACCAATGTTACTAAGATAGAAAGTGATGCAAAGTTTTGCACTAGAGCATAAAGGAAGGGTAAGGCTCCATGTACACTGCTGCTCCTAAACTTGAGTTTAGGAGCTTTAGGCATTTTTTTGGCAAAAACTCCTTCACTCAACTCCATAAAAGCCTTTGTGTCCATGTATACATAGGCTTTTAGCAGAGTTTACCAGCTGCCGCGTTTAGGTGAGACTAAACATCCCTCTCCTGAACGCAGAAGAATCGCATTCAGGATATGAACATTTTGACCGCCAGCCATGGGGAAATGCAAAATGTAGCAGAACCACGGCAAAAAGTTTTGCCGCGGTTTTGCTGTGATTTGCGGTTTCCCACGTCCGCCAGTCAGGGTAGGCTCGTGTACATGGAGCCTAACTCTTCCAATGGGGACATCCTTTCTGTTGATGGCTGCCTAAAAGGAGAATTCCTCTGATGTTGTAGAGATTCTGTGCAATTTCCTGTTGCATCTCAGGGAAAGGAAGTGCAGGGAAAACTCCCCAACAAGGCATAGTCAGCAAAAAATGAACCGATCTGTCCCTACTCCTTCCAACACACATAGGGCAGCCCATTGATTTCAGGCAAGGTCACTCATGGAGCATTTTGCCACATTTGCTGTGCATTTCTGTGTGCATCAAAAAGCAGGTTAGCTTCATGCATTTGGGGTACCACTAACAATCAATGGCATTGCAAGCGCGATGGCTGTTGTTCACGCTTTCCAGGAACACATGCAGAAATGGTCGTTTCTGCTTGCTTTCCTGGAATGCACAGATATGAATGAAGCCTAAAACTAAATTGCAGTGATTTTTTGAAATACATTTGATTATGGTCCACGTTGATAGAATGTTATCATGCATATCTTATACCCAATGGGCCACTGGGGAAGCTGACATTCACTGTAGCAGTTGGCCCTATTACAGTGATAGCTTCAATCTTATAGGTCCTGCTCAGGTTCTGCGTGAACATCTTCCCCTCTGCACACTGACCACATGAGCTCACCACTGCCACCATTCATTGAGCGCCTTGTATTTTATCAGTGAATATATGGTGTTTTCTGGTTGGACGAGGTGGAGAGGAAGATAGTGACTTTCCAATCTCTATCTCACCCAATCAGAGAACACCTTGTATTAAAAAAACAAAAACAAAACAAGATCTTCTGTGACCAGTAGCAGTGCCGAACAAGCAAACCCATGTGGTCAGTGTAGAGATAGGAAGCCACACAGGACCCAGAAGATCACAGCCATCGCTGAAATAGTGCCAGCTACTACAGTCATTGCCAGCTTCTGCAGTGGTCCCTCAGGTATGAGTAATGCATACTTATGTTGTGCCCAGCTGGACCAATGTATGTGAGCAATAAAGATCATACCTGGAGTTCAGTTTCAAAGTATACTTTCTTTACTCTGCCGATATTTATAATTTTGCTTCGTTTTAGCTGGAGATCCAATTTATGTCAGAGCTGACTGTTTCATTATACCCTGTGGCTGAGGTGAGATGTCAAGGTTTGGCAATAATTTATGTTAAAGAACATCATTAAACATGAGCTGTGAACACAAAAGTCAAAAAATGGTAAATAATAATATAACCCAGATCATTGAACTGTAACAGAGAACCATCCATCCACAAATGGGCCATATCATGTGGCAGCACATCCTGCCATAGTCATTAACTTTAGAAAGGTGAAGTTTATCAGAAATACAGGATGTGTGTAATTCTGAACACAAACATCACATTTTTACACACAATGGTATCATTTTATTCTACACTGAAATTTTGTTTTGCAATAAAAGGTCATTTTGGTTTTCAAGTTTTGATCATTCGATTCAATTGCTGTGGGTTTGGGTAGATAGACTCTAATTAAAAGATATCTTTCTGTATGAGCTGAGTTTATGGCATGTATTAAAGTTGGAGAATTGCATGTATAAACTGTTTTTAAAAAAAAATCTTATTTCTAAGGAAATACCTAAGAATGATTCTCAGTTATAGAAAGAAATTGCTCCATGTGTTTCCAACCTGATAAATATATATACAGTAAGTGATAACTGTATAGCCAATATAATTTACGTATGAAGGCAAATTTATTGCTGGGGTGTAAGGCATATGGTCCTTATCATATCACACTGAGGTTTATTTACCAACAGTTTCCTCAAATAATTAAAGTGGTTCTAAAGTCGGAAAGGTTTTTACCTTAATGCATTCTCTGAAATAAGTTAATTACCGGTAACTTTTTGCATTTAGAGCAAAAAAAGAGGGGAAAATGGAGTGTATTCCACCCCCCCATAGGATCTTCCTGGTGGTTATTGTATACCTCATCACTAGTTTGTTCCTTACAACATGGTGGGTTGTGGCTCATTGTCTGCGGGGACAGTATATAATTATCTCTTTTAAACTGTAAAATGTTTTTTCATAACTCTTTGTCATAATAAAGTACAAATGATTTTACCAATATATGTTTGGAGCTTCTGTGCCTTTAGTGTCCATTTGCCATTTTATCCCCCAACCCCCTTTTTTTTCTTTCCCTCCATTTTTAACTTTTTGCATATAGCTTCCCCCACCAATGCCCCCCCCCCCCCTTATACTTACCTTATGCCAATCTCCATGCATAATAGTCCACTACATAATAAAAGTTGTATGTGTATATATATGATGGTGTTTCACTACGGACTTGTTTTAATAATTGTTTTGGATAACAGTATTAGCGTTCTTTTGCAATATAGAATGTGATTAAGAATAGGAGTTATATGCTTGGTTAGCTCTGCGGACGTTTTACAAGTATATATCGGACATTACTGGCATTGTTCCCTCTTCTAATATGGCGGCTAGTATTCTGGCGTCATGATGAGGAGGGGCATAAATAGAACTCTTCTGCTTGATGGTCACACCCCTTATGATTAAGTCGATGACGAAACGCGTGAAGGGAGAGTGACGTCAAGACGTATACCGGAACCGGAAGTCGACTGGTGGCCATTTTGGAGAAGGGAAAAGAACATGTAGGCGCATTTGGACGTTTTCCTGGATGGCTGTGAGATTCCTTCTATTTCCCTAAAGCGGTTTTTAAAGTTTTATCATGTGAGCAGTTTGGAATAAAAATTCAGATTATAAATTTGATTGGCGGTATTACACTATGTTGTCCTATATGTTTTCTTGGAGACATTGAGAGCAGAGTGTCTGAGGAGCCCAGAGAGTGTCGCGGCAACAGGATATATCTGAGGAAAAGATCTATATGAGGTCTAGTTTGTGCAGTCCCTGGAATGGTTTTTCACGGATTCACTCTATATGAAGCTGATAATTTTATTTTATAAAAGGTAATGCACTATATGAATTTTCTTTTTTCGAGGTGGATTCGGTGGAAGAATTGGCCTGATCTTTTGAGTGGATTTTTGATTTATTTTTTTGGACTTTTATTTTGTAGTGGACTATTTAATAATAATTTTTCATAAAGACATTGAGGGATTAAGATGAATATTGGATGATATATTTAGGGATTGAATTCACAAGTTATATTTTATTTATTTATTTTTTGGATAAATTATATAAAAACACATTTTCACTGATATAATTTTGTACACCTTTAGGTAAGGGTGTTGATTTGTGTTGTGGGGGAGTCACAGTAATCGGAGGTGGTTATTGTATAATAATCTCCATGCATAGTTTTCTGCCTTCTCATTGGTTCAGACACAGCAGCCAATGGCTCCCACTGCTGTCATTCACATCACCTCACTCTGTGGGTCTTATGGACACACAGAGCTGGCTCAGGAGCAAGCCCATACAGGTGCCCCCATACCAAGCAGCTTTCTACAGTGGGTATTCAGTGGGGCGAGGAGCCAGGAGAGGCGGCAGAGGACCTGAGAAAAAGAGGATCAGAACTTCTCTGTGCAAAACCGTAGCACAGATCAGGTAAGTATACTATGTGTGTTGTTTACATTTTGCATTTTGTTTTTTCAGATTACTATAGAGCGTGGTTTGAACCCCTGTCAGATGTTATTGCTCTCTCAAAGCCAGCTTCCGAAGAGGTTTTTCAATTTAAGCAATCAACTTATTCCAGATTTAACCCCTCATTAACCAAGTGTTCAAGAGGGAAGATTATAGTCCCCTGAACTGTGTTGGCTTGTCATATTTGGTATTTTTTCTGTGAATTAATAATTCACAGCCTAGTAATAGTTTAAGTAATAAAAAAAAAAAAACAGCATTTGCTGCAATATTGTCCTTCAATCTGAAGCTGTCACTGTAGTACTTTTCTGTTTAAAGATGTCCTCATTCTTTCCAGTTGAATAATGGCCAATATCATTCATCCCACTTTCAAGCTATTATCACACGGTTCAGGCTATTATCACACGGTCCAGGCTATTATCACACGGTCCAGGCTAGTATCAGACGGTCCAGGCTATTATTATTTATTTATTTATTTCAGGTACTTATATAGCGCCATCAATTTACGCAGCACTTTACATATACATTGTACATTCACATCATCACACAGTTCAGGCTATTATCACACGGTCCAGGTTAGTATCGCACGGTCCAGGCTAGTATCGCACGGTCCAGGCTATTATCACACGGTCCAGGCTATTATCACACGGTCCAGGCTATTATCACACGGTCCAGGCTATTATCACACAGTTCAGAGTACCACTGCAGTGTAAGCACACGTCATTATGTGAGCACTGATCAGTGCAGCTCTAAGCACCATCACTGGAAGGGAAGTGAAGGGTTCCATGGTGTTATCAGACCATCCAGAAGACCCATGCCATATATACTATATTGCCAAAAGTATTGGGACACCCCTCCAAATCATTGGATTCAATCACCACCATGGCGACAGGTGTATAAAATCAAGCACCTAGGCATGCAGACTGCTTCTACAAACATTTGTGAAAGAATGGGTCGCTTTCAGGCGCTCAGTCAATTCAAGCATGGGACCGTGATAGGTTGCCACCTGTGCAATAAGTCCATCTGTGAAATTTCCTTGTTACTAAATAATCCAAGGTCAACTGTTAGTGGTATTATAACAAAGTGGAAGCAACTGGGAACAGCAGCAGCTCAGCCACAAAGTAGTAGGCCATGTAAAATGACAGAGAGGGGTCAGCGCATGCTGAAGCACACAGTGCAGAGAAGTCCCCAAGTGTCTGCAGAGTCAATAGCTAAAGACCTCCAAACTTCATGCGACCTTCAGATTAGCACAACAGTGTGTAGAGAGCTTCATGGAATGGGTTTCCATGGCCCAGCAGCTGCATTCAAGCCTTAGTCCCCATTCACACCTGAGCGTTTTGTAGCACGACGTTCAAAGCTCCAAAATGCTCAGGGGGGAGAAAAATCAATATTACTCTATAGAGATGGTTCACATCTCCACTCCAAGTCATCTGAAGCAGAATGCCTGAAGCTCCAAAAACTTTTGAAGCTAGTTTTGTAGCTCAAATTGGGGAGATTATTTTGGGGGGTTGTTTTTCAGGGGTTGGACTTGGCCTCTTAGTTCCAGTGAAGGGAACTCTTAAAGCGTCAGCATACCAAGATATTTTGGACAATTTCATGCTCACAATTTTGTGGGAACAGTTTGGGGATGGTCCCTTCCTTTTCCAACATAACTGCGCACTAGTGCACAAAGCAAGGTGCATAAAGACATGGATGAGCGAGTTCGGGGTGGAGGAACTTGACTGGCCTGCAAAGAGTCCTGACCTAAGCCCGATAGAACACCTTTGTTCCAGACTGTGAGCCAGGCCTTCTCATCCAATATCAGTGCCTGACCTCACAAATGCACTTCTGGAAGAATGGTAAAACATTCTTATAGGTACACTCCTAAACCTAAGCCTTCCCAGCAGAGTTGAAGCTGTCATAGCTGCAAATGGGGGGGCAACTTAATATTGAACCCTATGAACTAAGACTGGGATGCCATTAAAGTTCATGTGCGTGTAAAGGCAGACGTCCCAATAACTTTGGCAATATAGTGTACATTGCAATATGTAAGCAATTTCAACCACTTTCATCTAGCTTTTAATTGCAAAAATAACTAAATAGATCAAAGTAAACTATCACCAGTGGTTTCTATCTAAGCTGTGAAATGATGAAAGCATGTTAGGTTGACTTGGATCATTCATTTGTGATTAAAAACTGGTTAAACATGACTAAAATGATGTAACAATTTCAGAAACCTGGACCTGACCAATTGGCCCTGACCAATTGGGTGTGATTTACTGCAGTTTTCTGGAAGAATAACATTGTGTAAATATGGAGACCAGGTTAATCAACAGATCTAAAAGTAAATTTACATCATACAGTATATTTCTAGTTGTAATCAGCTGTTTCACTTTTAATACAATTTTCTTATCTGTAGTTATTATAAATCAGCCCCATATAATGGTGTGTGTTTGATTGTTCCATAATTGGTGTGATATATTCAGTCTAGCTATATTTCAGTTTCTTTCATTTTAGAAACATGAGACAAAATTACCTTCAAAATATAAGCAAGCTCTCTGGGCAGCTGGTGACATACGCTATCTGGCCCATATCTGTGAGAATGGCAAATTAAAGACATTTGATACCCTCAAGCAACAGTTTCACCTGCCTAATTCCTACTTCTTCCGATTCCTCCAGCCGTGCCATGCCTTTTTCACACAATTTGGGAGCTGTCCATATGACTGTTCGATATGGAGTTGCTTTTCCGGGATGTGTCCTATAACCACATGCCCTCGAGAAGATTTACCCCCCTTCCTGACCAAGCCATTTTTTGCCATACGGTGCTGTGTTACTTTAACTGACAATTGCGCAGTCATGCAATGCTGTACCCAAGTGAAATTTATGTCCTTTTTCCCACAAATAGAGCTTTCTTTTGGTGATATTTGATTTGTTTTCACTTTACTTTAAAAGACTGACAATTTTGGGGAAAAAAAATATATTTTTTAGTTTCTGCTATAAATCATATCCAATAAAAAAAAAATTTACATCAAATTTCTTCATAAATTTAGGCCAAAATGTATTCTGCTACATATTTTTGAATTAAAAAAATCCCAATAATTGTGTATTGATTAGTTTGTGCAAAAGTTATAGCTATGGTACATAATGTATACTGCAATTATTTTCTTTTATACTAGTAATGTCGGCGATCAGCGACTTATAGTGGGACCAGTGCTAAAAATATGCACTGACACTGTACTAATGACACCGGCTGGAAAGGGGTTAACATGTAGTTTGATGAAAGGGTTAAGTGTGTGCCTGGCTATGTGCTTGGTGTACACTAGGTTGTACTTTTACTAGGGGAAGTGATGGATCATGTTCTTAGCTCTGCAGAGAGAAATGATTCATGATTTTCCTCTGTCTCAACAGTGCTATGGCTCCTTAAACATAGCCATAGCTCTGTTCTTCCTCCCTGACCGACGATCTGTAGCAGTAAAACTGCTATAAGAAACCCCTTTCAACCATATACAAGGCTTTACAGCCTATTGTGCACCAAGGCTTGGAAAAATTAAGATATTTCTGGCTGGCAGAGCTGCCGCAACTGGACTGGAGGATTGAGAGGATATTTGGGAATACCCTTTCTCCCAAATTGAGTCTTCCAGGGATCGGCTGATCCAGTTAAAAATCCTCCATAGATTTTACTTGAAGCCCCAAAGACTCCATAGGATTTATTTACCCAGATTGCCCTTCACACTGCTGGTGTTGCCACGCGGAGCTGATTATTTCCATATGATTTGGTCGTGTTCCCACTTTCAAACCTTCTGGTTGAGGGTCCTACAATTTATCACATGCCTAACCACTATCCCTATCCCACAACAGGTGGACATGGGCCTGCTTCTACTGGTGGAGGCTCTGGCTCCCACCAGGGCGGTCTGTACACTGCTGGGGTTTCTTTTGTTCTACACTAGAAAATCCATCATGCTCAAATGGAAGTCTGCAACTGCTCCCACCCTGGGTTATTGGAAATCGCTTGTAAATTCCATTAGAGGCTGCTTGAAAATGTTTAACAAAGTGTGGGATATTTGGTTGGACTCAGATGCCACCACTGTGGATCAAGGTGACTCTGAGGCTGCTGTCTGCCCGCCCTAAACAGTTGCTTATATTTGATCCTAGACCCCGATTTAATCAGGCCAACCCCTTACCCCGTGCAATCTGTCCTGATGCTATACTGCTATACAGTACATGAGATTTTATCGAGTTTAAGATGGTGGGGGGAGGCTGAGAGTTCCAAAGATTTTTTTTCCCTTTCCTTAAATAATCTTCATGGCTGAGTGACAATATGTGTGCCTTATGAGTAGCAAGAACGGGTTATTTGTAGTTTTACTTGGTTATCTTCTTGTTTTGCAATTGGTTATTGTATTATTTTAAGCCAGAGGCTCTGTTCTGTGCTCTCACTTTATCAAAAATAATAAAAAGAATTAAAATATATATATATTAGCAAGAACATCCCATTGTAATACCTGGATGAGGTCTTCTATTCATAGTCTATAACCACTAGTAGCAATCTCACACATCCCATCTTTAAACTATAAAATTTACATTTTAGCATGCCTAAGCCAAGCTCAAAAGTGGCCATTATTATCAAGAATACTCAAACTTTACCAAACCCACCTGTTACGTAGTTTTAAAACAAGTACTCTCCTGACAAAATTGAAGCATTTAGGAACAATGCAGTTTGGACCTGAAAGGCAAAGTGAAGGGCTAACGGCAGGAATCAAAGAATTACTTACATTAAAAGGACTTCCACCCTCTTCTTTGACTTGTCATCATTTTCTTGCTCCCCTCATATACAAGGGATATTAAATGTGTTCCTCTTTTTGGAGTAAAGTATCTAATGCAGGACCTGGACCTGCATTTCTGTATTTTTCTTGCCTAAGCAACAATGACATTCTCCCCTACCACCCGAAACCACCTAGAATACCAATGTCACACATCCCAGGAGGTTTGGGCAATCTCCACTGTACTGTGCATGCACCAGTCAATCTACCGTGTACTGAACTACAACAAAGAAGAGAAAGCCAGCCCCCTGGTGATATCAGATGAGAAGATGGTGGCGTAAGACCCTGACTGCTGAAATGAAGCAATGGCTTCTGTTAGACAATGCTGGATTCGCTGGACATGTCTTTTTGTGGACGACCCAGCAGACACTGTAAGAGGGGGAAAAATTATTGGCAGTAGTAAAGCTCCTCTTTAAAATCCTCTTCTGTTTTTCGCAAGCTTTTGTAATTTTGTTTAACATGGAAGCATGTTGGGTTATTTTTATAAAGGATGCAGACAACTTTTCCATATTTTAGAATTGTGAAGAAGCATATAGTTTAAATTGTTCATACAAATTCGGAAGCGTACATATTTTGTTATGGTAGTAATGGGTGATTTTAAAGTTCATAGTTAGTGTATATTGCTTCAGTTATGCTTGAGTTCCAGCTGTTCCTTGTCAGTGAAGTGTCAAACAGAGGAAACATTAAAATCATTGCTTTTACTCTGCAGGACATAACAAGTGAACTGGCACTTCCTTTACTGTTTATAGTAAGGAGCAAAGGGCAGGAGACCTTGGTTAACCCCTTGTTGACCAGAGATCACTGAAACCTAGTTGCCCATACCAAGTTTAGCTCAAGAATGCATTTAAATGCGGTCTCCTTGAAGTGGAAAACCCCACATCCTCCCACGCTATCACTATGGTTTTCCAAAGTTGAATATATTAATGACATGGAAAACCTTGTCCTCTCCTCAGACAACCTACATAAAAATTACAATAAAACATGGTTCCTATGGAACACTTTTAAGTATTCGGATGAGGGAAAAACATTGCTCATAACTAGCAATTTATTTATGACATTCTTCTCACTAATTATCTGTCCCTCACCCTCTTTTCCCTACCCCAAATCCCTCTTCTCTCTTTTGTTTTCTTCTTTACACATTTTAGGAATAATACAATGGAAATTAATTTGGTTTTACTTTCTATTTCACCTAACTTGTTAGTGATTTTTATATTGAGACATTTGAACTTTATTGTTCATTATTTGGATATGTATTTCATTTACTGATACTGTGTACCTTGATGTCATATACAGTGGGGATCAAAAGTTTGGGCACCCCAGCTAAAAATTTGTATTAATGTGCATAAAGAAGCCAAGGAAAGATGGAAAAATCTCCAAAAGGCATCAAATTACAGATTAGACATTCTTATAATATGTCAACAAAAGTTAGATTTTATTTCCATCATTTACACTTTCAAAATAACAGAAAACAAAAAAATGGCGTCTGCAAAAGTTTGGGCACCCTGCAGAGTTAATATCTTGTACTGCCCCCTTTGCCAAGCTGAGACCTGCCAGTGTCATGGATTGTTCTCAATCATCGTCTGGGAAGACCAGGTGATGTCAATCTCAAAGGCTTTAAATGCCCAGACTCATCTGACCTTGCCCCAACAATCAGCACCATGGGTTCTTCTAAGCAGTTGTCTAGAAAACTGAAACTGAAAATAGTTGACGCTCACAAAGCTGGAGAAGGCTATAAGAAGATAGCAAAGCGTTTTCAGATATCAATATCCTCTGTTCGGAATGTAATTAAGAAATGGCAGTCATCAGGAACAGTGGAAGTTAAAGCAAGATCTGGAAGACCAAGAAAAATATCAGACAGAACAGCTCGCAGGATTGTGAGAAAAACAATTCAAAACCCACGTTTGACTGCACGATCCCTCCAGAAAGATCTGGCAGACACTGGAGTTGTGGTACACTATTCCTCTATAAAGAGATACTTGTACAAATATGGTCTTCATGGAAGAGTCATCAGAAGAAAACCTCTTCTACATCCTCACCACAAAAATCATCGTTTGAACTTTGCAAATGAACATATAGACAAGCCTGATGCATTTTGGAAACAAGTTCTGTGGACCGATGAGGTTAAAATTGAACTTTTTGGCCGGAATGAGCAAAGGTACGTTTGGAGAAGAAGGGGCACAGAATTTAATGAAAAGAACCTCTGTCCAACTGTTAAGCATGGGGTTGGATCAATCATGCTTTGGGGTTGTGTTGCAGCCAGTGGCACAGGGAACATCTCACGAGTAGAAGGAAAAATGGATTCAATAAAATTTCAGCAAATTTTGGATGGTAACTTGATGCCATCTGTGAAAAAGCTGAAGTTAAAGAGAGGATGGCTTCTACAAATGGATAATGATCCTAAACACACCTCGAAATCCACGGGGGATTACATCAAGAGGCGTAAACTGAAGGTTTTGCCATGGCCTTCACAATCTCCTGACCTCAACATAATTGAAAATCTATGGATAGACCTTAAAAGAGCAGTGCGTGACAGACAGCCCAGAAATCTCAAAGAACTGGAAGACTTTTGTAAGGAAGAATGGGCAAAGATACCTCAAACAAGAATTGAAAGACTCTTGGCTGGCTACAAAAAGCGTTTACAAGCTGTGATACTTGCCAAAGGGGGCAGTACAAGATATTAACTCTGCAGGGTGCCCAAACTTTTGCAGACGCCATTTTTTTGTTTTCTGTTATTTTGAAAGTGTAAATGATGGAAATAAAATCTAACTTTTGTTGACATATTATAAGAATGTCTAATCTGTAATTTGATGCCTTTTGGAGATTTTTCCATCTTTCCTTGGCTTCTTTATGCACATTAATACAAATTTTTAGCTGGGGTGCCCAAACTTTCGATCTCCACTGTATGTATTTTATTGCAATACCTTAATTCTTTACTTAAATAAAGAATATAAAAACAGGGGCAGACTGACAACTCATGGGGCCCCCGGGCAATAGGGGATCATGGGGCCCCTGTGTCCTTGCCCAAACTCAAAAAAGCCTAAGAAAAATGTACCAGGGGCATCTCATGGGGCCCCCTACTGACCCCGGGCCCTTGGGAAGTGCCCGAGTTTCCAAATGGTCAGTCCGCCCCTGTATAAAAAATAATAATACATTTGTTAACTGGATTGTAACTCATTGACTAATTTGTCTGTCTATAAATAATTTTTAAATTGTTTTATGGCTTTTATTTGGTACACTAATTTAATAAATACCCTGCTATTTTTTTTTGTTTCAAAAGATATTTTTTATTATTTATTTATTTCCAGTACTTATATAGTGCTGTCAATTTACGCAGCGCTTTGCACATATATATTGAACATTCACATCAGTCCCTAACCCTCAAGGGGTGTACAATCTAAGGTCCCTAACTTACATTCATACATACACATATTAGGGCCAATTTAGACAGGATCCAATTAACCTACCAGCATGTCTTTGGAGTGTGGAAGGAAACCGGAGCCCCTGGAGGAAACCCATGCAAGCACAGGGAGAACATGCAAACTCCAGGCAGGATGCGCCATCGTCGGGAATCAAACCCATGACCCATTTACTGTAAGGCAGATGTGCTAACCACTAAGCCACTGCGCCGCATCCTCTAAGTTAACTAGATAGGTTTTTTTTAGAGGCTGAGTAGCAACCTGAGATGAATCAGTGTGGGAGTGAGGCAGGAGTTCACCTCAGGCCAGGGTGGGAAGTTCTACAGGTCAGGGCTTCTGGAGCCCTCCCACCTTTCCATAAACTTGAGAACTTTTTGGAACAAGGGTGGAGAAGGGGAGGAGGCCCAGATCTGCATGTTTGACAGAGCCTGGAGAGAGAGGGGAGTCAGGTTGAAGATGGACTAAGAGAAGGCTGTAGTGTGAAGCCTGGGAGGGGGCCCTAGTGAGGGGAGCCTACCTACAGGCTGGTTGCTGGATGGGAGGATCTCCACTGCCTAAAGTCTCTTGGCGAGAGCAGCATGGAAGGAGCCAGCCCAGTGAAAGGCCTGAAAGCAGCTACCAACCCACCAAGCTGACAGGACAGGACAGTGTGAGTACTCCAATGCCCCTGGGCCAGATAAGGGGGGAGTGTGGTCAGGTGCAATATCCAACTAGTCTTCACCTGGGACTGCTTAACTGCAAGCTCTTGAAACCTATTGCTCAAGGATACCCTCAACACAGCTGGGTGAAGAGGAGGATTCATCCGGGGTCTGAGGAGGTACACCGAAAATGGGACAGTGTGTGGAGCTTAATAGCGCCGCTCTGAAGCCGGATTCGAAGAAAAGAATCACCCCAATTTTTTCCTATATTTTTGTATTTGCATTGTTTATTCTCACTTTCATCTCTCATTTTGTTTGCTTTCTTTTTCTTTCTTGTTTGCCTTTTATTCTGTCTGTTTTACACACACACACACTTCAGTTCATGGCCGATGATGCTTAGACTATATCCCTTAGCAGCTTGTTCTCCTTTTGCCTCTGTGACCAAGCCCCCAATGGGTGGGGCAAAATATGTGGCTAGTGTGGTGCTGAGTCGACTCCATATATTTAACACGCTTGACTCCTGGGGTTGGTTTTGAGCAGTATCTGCTCCCCCTCACTTCATTCTAGAAAACGGGACAGTGCTTTCATTTTGCCAGTCCACCTTTTTTATACGTAGTTGCTAAGAAGTTTGTCCTCAAGTTTCCACTTCCTTGGGGATCCCATATAGCCCTAGAGCCCATCCAAGTTGTTAACCCCTTGATAAAAACAACTATAAACCACCTCAAGGACTATTTTACTGACTCTAAAAGTACAAGTGTGGAAAATACACGTTACCTGGCTGTGCAGAGCATACTCAGACCAAATCAAACTCAGCAGCCATTACAAGGGTAGTGCTACATTAATTTGTTTATTTACCCACTATAATCATTTCAAATAATGTACTTCTTTCTCTGTGCACAGCAATTGGACAGTGAGAGGCAGTGTGTGATCTACAGACTGGAGAAGTTAGTTTGCAAATTACTGCAAGTCTGCTGTGATCACCACAATTGGTTGTCATAGTGCTCATATGATCAGGAGCCATGCTGATTGGTTCTTGATTGCTCATTTTAGACTGCACAGTTACAGAACTAGAACACACAGCTGTGAGCTAGTAGTTCTTAGGTAGAATTTAGGGTACCATTTTCTGAGAACATTTATCTGCGTCCCATAATTGTCAAGGAGTTATTACACTTTCCAGCGTCTTACATTTTTTTCATTCTAGGGTTTTATAAATTTGAATACAATGGTCTAAACTCTTAATGTTATATTGTTAATTACTTAGCAATTGCAGCATAAATGTAACAATAGTATGAGGGTATTTCAATCAGTTTATAAAGTGTAAGGTTAGTCCCTGATATTGAGTTATATAAAATATAACGTTAGATGACAGAAGTTTAGTGTGTCAGGTTTGATGTCAGTCCCTGGTAATGCAATATTTGAGGTTTATCATCTATTTCTTGATCATCTAATCCGTAAAGTATATTTCTAGTTCTTACAGTCTAGCATGTATGGCCTACTGTCAGTCAGTTACATGTAAAATATATTAATGGTGCATTGCAGGTCAGTGTCAAAACTCCCTGGCTGTGCAATGCTTGCAGTGCTTTGCCTGTCCTTGGTAGTCTATTATTAAGTGTTCTTGCATAGCAGGAACACTTATTGTTATCTCACAAGTATATTCTTATTATAGCCATATTTGCCACGCTAACTCCTCCCACAGTTTTTACACTACAAAGACAAGTAATATATCAAAATGTGCGGATTGTTCCCGATCGGATTACTATTACTTTGTGGAACGTTTCGCCGAATCGTTCAAGAAATATCGCGCTTTTTGTGGCGAAATTTTCCCATAGGAATGAATGGTGCATCTAGAGTGGCAGCAGAGCACAGCTACAGGGTGGAAGGAAAAATCAGAACATGATTTGTAAACTGCCATCACTCTGTCATTTTCAAGCCCACCTACACAAATCTTATATCAAAACGTTCAGCTAACCCTGCTGTCACTAAAAATGTTCACGGCTAGGACATACTCCTGATAGTTTTCATAATATGACCATTTGTTTGCAACTCACCCCTCCCATTGACTTTCATTGAAACTTCACTCACAGCCACCTGAAATGTTAAGGGACGTATTTAAACTGCGACTGTGCCTTCATTTTTAATATTGCAGAGACATACTATATATCAAAATTTAGATCTGTTTCTTGTGATTGTCACAATATAAACCTTTTCACGGTAGCATTTATACTTTTAAAACTACAAGCGTTTGAAGATGGCAATCGCCAGTGAAGTTGGCAAGTTGGATAAGTGTGCTTATAAAAATTCCTCTCAGAGTGAGTTGTCATAGCAACCCAGCTGTCTCAGCACAGTGAGCCTACTCCGCCCACTCCAGGTGCAGCAACCAAAGGTCACTCAAGAGGCAGATGACTCACCAGGCTGGACTGTGAGCTTCAAAATACAAGCTGAAATGCATTTCTCACTATCAGGCTTGCAATGTGCACTGCTTACATTTCATCAATCATTTGGTAAAGGTTGCGGCAAGAACACTTTACACAATTTCCCCAGAAATTGTAGATTTTCTAGTTAAGTGTTCTTGCATAGCAGGAACACTTATTGTTATCTCACAAATATATTCTTATTATAGCCATATTTGCCACGCTAACTCCTCCCACAGTTTTTACACTACAAAGACAAGTAATATATCAAAACGTTCGGATTGCTATTAGTTTGTGGAACGTTTCGCCGAATCGTTCAAGAAATATCGCGCTTTTTGTGGCGAAATTTTCCCATAGGAATGAATGGTGCATCTAGAGTGGCAGCAGAGCACAGCTACAGGGTGGAAGGAAAAATCAGAACATGATTTGTAAACTGCCATCACTCTGTCATTTTCAAGCCCACCTACACATATCTTATATCAAAAACGTTCAGCTAACCCTGCTGTCACTAAAAATGTTCACGGCTAGGACATACTCCTGATAGTTTTCACAATATGACCATTTGTTTGCAACTCAGCCCTCCCATTGACTTTCATTGAAACTTCACTCACAGGCACCTGAAATGTTAAGGGACGTTATTAAACTGCGACTGTGCCTTCATTTTTAATATTGCAGAGACATACTATACATCAAAATTTAGGTCTGCTTCTTGTGATTGTCACAATACCAAGCTCTTTGCTGTATCATTTATACTTTTAAAACTACAAGTGTTTGAAGATGGCAATCGCCAGTGAAGTTGGCAAGTTGCAGCAGTGTGTTTAGAACAGCACTTCTAACATTCCTGACTGAGTGAGTTGCTATAGCAACCAAAGGTCACTCAAGAGGCAGATGAGTCACCAGGCTGGACTGTGAGCTTCAAAATACAAGCTGAAATGCATTTCTCACTATCAGGCTTGCAATGTGCACTGCTTACATTTCATCAATCATTTGGTAAAGGTTGCGGCAAGAACACTTTACACAATTTCCCCAGAAATTGTAGATTTTCTAGTATTAATAATTATTTTTGGTCAACAGAACATTATCTTTATCAGTGTGGCTTTGCTCACTGGACAAATCAGCCTGTACAGCAGTTTTTATATAAAATTATTAAAGCTTTTGTAGATTGAAGACAAACTCCAGATAAAAAACTTTTTTTTTTGTTAGATTAGCAAAGGATGGGTAAGGGGTACAACTTTTGTCGGGTTTATACTGTAAATGTACTTGTTAGGGAGATTTCCACCACTTCCTGTAGAGCAGTGTTTCTCAACTCCAGTCCGCATGGACCCCCATCAGGTCATGTTTTCAGGATTTCCCTCAGATGAAACAGCTGTGGTAATTACTAAGGCAGTGAAACTGATCAAATCACCTGTGCAAAATAATGAAAATCCTGAAAACATGACCTGTTGGGGGTCCATGAGGACTGGAGTTGAGAAACACTGCTGTAGAGACAGACTGCAAGAAAACACTTTTTCCCAAGAATATCTAAGGGATTAAATTTATTGTCTCTGTCTTCATGTCTCAGTGACAACAGCTCCACTCATTTCTTGAAAAGCTGCCAGAGGCATAGGAAGAATGGTACAATCTCTCCAACAACATCAAGAACATCAATATTTACCCGGCTTTCCAAAAATAAATAGATTTCTTCTTGGAGTTGAGTTTTAGTCCTTAAAGCGGCTGGCTTCTTCTCTTCTATTTGTGCCACCAGAGCAAGCTGCCTGTGCACAATTTCTAGGCAATTTGGAGCAATTTTAGTCATTTTGCCAAGGCACCCAAGAAGGCATCCTGGTTGAAAAAGGCTGGGTTGAATTACGTCAGTAATGAGGGGGTTGGATTACGTCAGTAATGAGGGGGTTGGATAACGTCAGTGATGAGAGGGGGTTGGATAACGTCAGTAATGAGGGGGGGGGGGGTTGGGTTACGTCAGTGATGAGGGGGGGGGTTGGATAACGTCTGTAATGAGGGGGGGTTGGGTTACGTCAGTAATGAGGGGGGTTGGGTTACGTCAGTAATGAGGGGGGTTGGGTTACCTCAGCGAGAGAGTGTTGGATTACCTCAGCGAGAGAGTGTTGGATTACCTCAGCGAGAGAGTGTTTGATTACCTCAGTAATAGAGAGGGTTGGATTACCTCAGTAATAGAGAGGGTTGGATTACCTCAGTGAGAGAATGCTGGATTACCTCAGTGAGAGAATGCTGGATTACCTCAGTGAGAGAATGCTGGATTACCTCAGCGAGAGAATGCTGGATTACCTCAGCGAGAGAATGCTGGATTACCTCAGCGAGAGAATGCTGGATTACCTCAGCGAGAGAATGCTGGATTACCTCAGCGAGAGAGTGTTGGATTACCTCAGCGAGAGAGTGTTGGATTACCTCAGCGAGAGAGTGTTGGATTACCTCAGCGAGAGAGTGTTGGATTACCTCAGCGAGAGTGTTGGATTACCTCAGCGAGAGTGTTGGATTACCTCAGCGAGAGAGTGTTGGATTACCTCAGTAATAGAGAGGGTTGGATTACCTCAGTGAGAGAATGCTGGATTACCTCAGTGAGAGAATGCTGGATTACCTCAGGGAGAGAGTGTTGGATTACCTCAGGGAGAGAGTGTTGGATTACCTCAGCGAGAGAGTGTTGGATTACCTCAGCGAGAGAGTGTTGGAATACCTCAGCGAGAGAGTGTTGGATTACCTCAGTGAGAGAGTGTTGGATTAAATCAGCGAGAGAGTGTTGGATTAAATCAGCGAGAGAGTGTTGGATTACCTCAGTAATAGAGCGTGTTGGATTACCTCAGGGAGAGAGTGTTGGATTACCTCAGGGAGAGAGTGTTGGATTACCTCAGGGAGAGAGTGTTGGATTACCTCAGGGAGAGAGTGTTGGATTACCTCAGGGAGAGAGTGTTGGATTACCTCAGGGAGAGAGTGTTGGATCACCTCAGGGAGAGAGTGTTGGATTACCTCAGTATTACATTGTAGATTTTACTAACTTTGTTTGGAATTGGAGCTGTACCAGTGTTACAGGGTTAACATGACATGGCAGCTGGCAATTTAAGAGGCAGAGGCTAGAACTGGCAGCTTACATTTTTCTATCAGCTAACGTTTCCCTTAGTGCCAGTTCACAGCAGCATGTTTCTGTGCGATTCACATGCGATACGGGTGCACTGCAATTTCGTCCCATTCATTTGAACCACACCAAAAGTAGTCCATGCACTACTTTATAAAACGCACAGCATCCGGATCGAATGGTACTACTGTACCATGTGATCCAGTGCAGGCAAATGCATTGCGTTTGTGAGCTGCTTTTGGGATGCTGTTAACACGGACACCTGCTGCAGAACTCAAGTGCAGTGTGTTTTAAATGCAGTGCAGGAAATGCTCATAGAACCCCAGTTTCCCGCACTGCATGCTGATGTGAACTGGCCATTAACCTCTTCCGTGTTGCCCTATAGCAGAAATACGGCTAAAGGGCGGAAGGGTGCGCGAAATCACATATATAGACGTGATTTTGCAGTTCAAAGTAGGGGGCGCGCGGGAAAGAGTCCCGATGCCTGCACCCTCAGACCCCGGGAAAGAGTCACGATGCCTGCACCCTCAGACCCCGGGAAAGAGTCACGATGCCTGCACCCTCAGACCCCGGGAAAGAGTCCCGATGCCTGCACCCCCAGACCCCGGGAAAGGGTCCCGATGCCTGCACCCCCAGACCCCGGGAAAGGGTCCCGATGCCTGCACCCCCAGACCCCGGGAAAGGGTCCCGATGCCTGCACCCTCAGACCCCGGGAAAGGGTCCCGATGCCTACACCCTCAGACCCCGGGAAAGGGTCCCGATGCCTGCACCCTCAGAACCAACGTGGGTCCCGATGCCTGCACCCTCAGAACCAACGTGGGTCCCGGTGATTGCACCCTCAAACCCGGGAGAGGGTCCCGGTGCCTGCACCCACAGACCCGGGAGAGGGTCCCGGTGCAAGCACCCTCAGACCCGGGAGAGGGTCCCGGTGCAAGCACCCTCAGACCCGGGAGTGGGTTCCGGTGCCTGCACCCTCAGACCCGGGAGTGGGTCCCGGTGCCTGCAACCTAAGAACCAAGGTGGGTCCCGGTGCCTGCAACCTAAGAACCAAGGTGGGTCCCGGTGCCTGCACCGTCAGACCCAAGGTGGGTCAGGGTGCCTGCACCCTCAGACCCAAGGTGGGTCCCGGTGCCTGCACCCTCAGACCCCGGGAAGGGTCCCGATGCCTGCACCCTCAGACCCCGGGAAAGAGTCCCGATGCCTGCACCCCCAGACCCCGGGAAAGGGTCCCGATGCCTGCACCCCCAGACCCCGGGAAAGGGTCCCGATGCCTGCACCCCCAGACCCCGGGAAAGGGTCCCGATGCCTGCACCCTCAGACCCCGGGAAAGGGTCCCGATGCCTACACCCTCAGACCCCGGGAAAGGGTCCCGATGCCTGCACCCTCAGAACCAACGTGGGTCCCGATGCCTGCACCCTCAGAACCAACGTGGGTCCCGGTGATTGCACCCTCAAACCCGGGAGAGGGTCCCGGTGCCTGCACCCACAGACCCGGGAGAGGGTCCCGGTGCAAGCACCCTCAGACCCGGGAGAGGGTCCCGGTGCAAGCACCCTCAGACCCGGGAGTGGGTTCCGGTGCCTGCACCCTCAGACCCGGGAGTGGGTCCCGGTGCCTGCAACCTAAGAACCAAGGTGGGTCCCGGTGCCTGCAACCTAAGAACCAAGGTGGGTCCCGGTGCCTGCACCGTCAGACCCAAGGTGGGTCAGGGTGCCTGCACCCTCAGACCCAAGGTGGGTCCCGGTGCCTGCACCCTCAGACCCCGGGAAGGGTCCCGATGCCTGCACCCTCAGACCCAAGGTGGGTCCCGATGCCTGCCCCCTCAGACCCAAGGTGGGTCCCGATGCCTGCCCCCTCAGAACCAAGGTGGGTCCCGATGCCTGCCCCCTCAGAACAAAGGTGGGTCCCGATGCCTGCCCCCTCAGACCCCGGGAGTGGGTCCCGGTGCCTGCCCCCTAAGACCGCGGGAGTGGGTCCCGGTGCCTGCACCCTCAGACCCCGGGAGTGGGTCCCGGTGCCTGCACCCTCAGACCCCGGGAGTGGGTCCCGGTGCCTGCACCCTCAGACCCCGGGAGTGGGTCCCGGTGCCTGCACCCTCAGACCCCGGGAGTGGGTCCCGGTGCCTGCACCCTCAGACCCCGGGAGTGGGTCCCGGTGCCTGCACCCTCAGACCCCGGGAGTGGGTCCCGGTGCCTGCACCCTCAGACCCCGGGAGTGGGTCCCGGTGCCTGCACCCTCAGACTCGGGAGTGGGTCCCGGTGCCTGCACCCTCAGACTCGGGAGTGGGTCCCGGTGCCTGCACCCTCAGACCCGGGAGTGGGTCCCGGTGCCTGCAACCTAAGAACCAAAGTGGGTCCCGGTGCCTGCACCCTCAGACCCAAGGTGGGTCCAGGTGCCTGCACCCTCAGACCCCGGGAGTGGGTCCCGGTGCCTGCACCCTCAGACCCCGGGAGTGGGTCCCGGTGCCTGCACCCTCAGACCCCGGGAGTGGGTCCCGGTGCCTGCAACCTAAGAACCAAGGTGGGTCCCGGTGCCTGCACCCTCAGACCCAAGGTGGGTCCCGGTGCCTGCACCCTCAGACCCCGGGAAGGGTCCCGATGCCTGCACCCTCAGACCCCGGAAAGGGTCCCCGATGCCTGCACCCTCAGACCCCGGAAAGGGTCCCCGATGCCTGCACCCTCAGACCCCGGGAAAGGGTCCCCGATGCCTGCACCCTCAGACCCCGGGAAAGGGTCCCCGATGCCTGCACCCTCAGGCCCCGGGAAAGGGTCCCGATGCCTGCACCCACAGGCCCCGAGAGGGGTCTTTGCGATGCCTGCACCCACAGGCCCCGAGAGGGGTCTGTGCGATGCCTGCACCCACAGGCCCCGAGAGGGGTCTGTGCGATGCCTGCACCCACAGGCCCCGAGAGGGGTCTGTGCGATGCCTGCACCCACAGGCCCCGAGAGGGGTCTGTGCGATGCCTGCACCCACAGGCCCCGAGAGGGGTCTGTGCGATGCCTGCACCCACAGGCCCCGTGCGGGGTCTGTGCGATGCCTGCACCCACAGGCCCCGTGCGGGGTCTGTGCGATGCCTGCACCCACAGGCCCCGTGCGGGGTCTGTGCGATGCCTGCACCCACAGGCCCCGTGCGGGGTCTGTGCGATGCCTGCACCCACAGGCCCCGTGCGGGGTCTGTGCGATGCCTGCACCCACAGGCCCCGTGCGGGGTCTGTGCGATGCCTGCACCCACAGGCCCCGTGCGGGGTCTGTGCGATGCCTGCACCCACAGGCCCCGTGCGGGGTCTGTGCGATGCCTGCACCCGTGCGATGCCTGCACCCACAGGCCCCGTGTGGGGCCTGTGCGATACCTGCACCCACAGGCCCCGAGAGGGGTCTGTGCGATGCCTGCACCCACAGGCCCCGAGAGGGGTCTGTGCGATGCCTGCACCCACAGGCCCCGAGAGGGGTCTGTGCGATGCCTGCACCCACAGGCCCCGTGTGGGGTCTGTGCGATGCCTACACCCACAGGCCCCGTGTGGGGTCTGTGCGATGCCTGCACCCACAGGCCCCGTGTGGGGTCTGTGCGATGCCTGCACCCACAGGCCCCGAGAGGGGTCTGTGCGATGCCTGCACCCGTGCGATGCCTGCACCCTCAGAACCAAGGTGGGTCCCGATGCCTGCACCCTCAGACCCGGGAGTGGGTCCCGATGCCTGCACCCTCAGACCCGGGAGTGGGTCCCGATGCCTGCACCCTCAGACCCGGGAAAGGGTACCAGTGCCTGCACCCTCAGACCCAAGGTGGGTCCCGATGCCTGCACCCTCAGACCCAAGGTGGGTCCCGATGCCTGCACCCTCAGACCCGGGAGTGGGTCCCGATGCCTGCACCCTCAGACCCGGGAAAGGGTCCCGATGCCTGCACCCTCAGACCCGGGAAAGGGTCCCGATGCCTGCACCCTCAGATCCGGGAAAGGGTCCCGATGCCTGCACCCTCAGATCCGGGAAAGGGTCCCGATGCCTGCACCCTCAGATCCGGGAAAGGGTCCCGATGCCTGCACCCTCAGACCCGGGAAAGGATCCCGATGCCTGCACCCTCAGACCCAAGGTGGGTCCCGATGCCTGCACCCTCAGACCCGAGGTGGGTCCCGACGCCTGCACCCTCAGACCCGGGAGTGGGTCCCGACGCCTGCACCCTCAGACCCGGGAGTGGGTCCCGACGCCTGCACCCTCAGACCCGGGAGTGGGTCCCGACGCCTGCACCCTCAGACCCGGGAGTGGGTCCCGACGCCTGCACCCTCAGACCCGGGAGTGGGTCCCGACGCCTGCACCCTCAGACCCGGGAGTGGGTCCCGAAGCCTGCACCCTCAGACCCGGGAGTGGGTCCCGACGCCTGCACCCTCAGACCCGGGAGTGGGTCCCGACGCCTGCACCCTCAGACCCGGGAAAGGGTCCCGACGCCTGCACCCTCAGACCCAAGGTGGGTCCCGACGCCTGCAACCTCAGACCCAAGGTGGGTCCCGACGCCTGCACCCTCAGACCCCGGGAAGGGTCCCGACGCCTGCACCCACAGACCCCGGGAAGGGTCCCGACGCCTGCACCCACAGACCCAAGGTGGGTCCCGACGCCTGCACTCTCAGACCCGGGAAAGGGTCCCGACGCCTGCACCCTCAGATCCGGGAAAGGGTCCCGATGCCTGCACCCTCAGACCCAAGGTGGATCCCGATGCCTGCACCCTCAGACCCGGGAAAGGGTCCAGATGCCTGCACCCTCAGACCCGGGAAAGGGTCCCGATGCCTGCACCCTCAGACCCGGGAAAGGGTCCCGATGCCTGCACCCTCAGACCCGGGAAAGGGTCCCGATGCCTGCACCCTCAGACCCAAGGTGGGTCCCGATGCCTGCACCCTCAGACCCAAGGTGGGTCCCGATGCCTGCTCCCTCAGACCCAAGGTGGGTCCCGATGCCTGCACCCTCAGACCCAAGATGGGTCCCGATGCCAGCACCCTCAGACCCAAGATGGGTCCCGATGCCTGCACCCTCAGACCCAGGGAAGGGTCCCGATGCCTGCACCCTCAGACCCAGGGGTGGGTCCCGATGCCTGCACCCTCAGACCCAAGGTGGGTCCCGATGCCTGCAACCTCAGACCCAAGGTGGGTCCCGATGCCTGCACCCTAAGAACCAAGGTGGGTCCCGATGCTTGCACCCTCAGAACCAAAATGGGTCCCGATGCCTGCACCCTCAGACCCGGGAAAGGGTCCCGATGCCTGCACCCTCAGACCCGGGAAAGGGTCCCGATGCCTGCACCCTCAGACCCGGGAGTGGGTCCCGATGCCTGCACCCTCAGACCCGGGAGTGGGTCCCGATGCCTGCACCCTCAGACCCGGGAGTGGGTCCCGATGCCTGCACCCTCAGACCCGGGAAAGGGTCCCGATGCCTGCACCCTCAGACCCGGGAAAGGGTCCCGATGCCTGCACCCTCAGACAAAAGGTGGGTCCCGATGCCCGCACCCTCAGACCCGGGAGTGGGTCCCGATGCCCGCACCCTCAGACCCGGGAGTGGGTCCCGATGCCGGCACCCTCAGACCCGGGAAAGGGTCCCGATGCCCGCACCCTCAGACCCGGGAAAGGGTCCCGATGCCCGCACCCTCAGACCCGGGAAAGGGTCCCGATGCCCGCACCCTCAGACCCGGGGGTGGGTCCCGATGCCCGCACCCTCAGACCCGGGGGTGGGTCCCGATGCCCGCACCCTCAGACCCGGGGGAGGGTCCCGATGCCCGCACCCTCAGACCCGGGGGAGGGTCCCGATGCCCGCACCCTCAGACCCGGGGGAGGGTCCCGATGCCCGCACCCTCAGACCCGGGGGTGGGTCCCGATGCCCGCACCCTCAGACCCGGGGGTGGGTCCCGATGCCCGCACCCTCAGACCCGGGGGTGGGTCCCGATGCCCGCACCCTCAGACACGGGGGTGGGTCCCGATGCCCGCACCCTCAGACACGGGGGTGGGTCCCGATGCCCGCACCCTCAGAGCCGGGAAATGGTCCCGATGCCCGCACCCTCAGACCCAAAGTGGGTCCCGATGCCCGCACCCTCAGACCCAAAGTAGGTCCCGATGCCCGCACACTCACACCCAAGGTGGGTCCCGATGCCTGCAACCTCACACCCAAGGTGGGTCCCGATGCCTGCACCCTCAAACCCAAGGTGGGTCCCGATGCCTGCACCCTCAGACCCAAGGTGGGTCCCGATGCCTGCACCCTCAGACCCAAGGTGGGTCCCGATGCCTGCACCCTCAGACCCGGGAAAGGGTCCCGATGCCTGCACAACTCAGACCCGGGAGTGGGTCCCGATGCCTGCACAACTCAGACCCGGGAGTGGGTCCCGATGCCTGCACAACTCAGACCCGGGAGTGGGTCCCGATGCCTGCACAACTCAGACCCGGGAGTGGGTCCCGATGCCTGCACAACTCAGACCCGGGAGTGGGTCCCGATGCCTGCACAACTCAGACCCGGGAGTGGGTCCCGATGCCTGCACCCTCAGACCCGGGAAAGGGTCCCGATGCCTGCACCCTCAGACCCGGGAAAGGGTTCCGATGCCTGCACCCTCAGACCCGGGAAAGGGTTCCGATGCCTGCACCCTAAGACCCAAGGTGGGTCCCGATGCCTGCACCCTAAGACCCAAGGTGGGTCCCGATGCCTGCACCCTCAGACCCAAGGTGGGTCCCGATGCCAGCACCCTTAGACCCGGGAAAAGGGTCTTGATGCCTGCACCCTCAGACCCCAAGGTGGGTCCCGATGCCTGCACCCTCAGACCCGGGAAAGTGTCCCGATGCCTGCACCCTCAGACCCCGGGAGTGGGTCCCGATGCCTGCACCCTCAGACCCCGGGAGTGGGTCCCGATGCCTGCACCCTCAGACCCCGGGAGTGGGTCCCGATGCCTGCACCCTCAGACCCCGGGAGTGGGTCCCGATGCCTGCACCCACAGGCCCCGTGTGGGGTCTGTGCGATGCCTGCACCCACAGGCCCCGTGTGGGATCTGTGCGATGCCTGCACCCTCAGAACCAAGGTGGGTCCCGATGCCTGCACCCTCAGAACCAAGGTGGGTCCCGATGCCTGCACCCTCAGACCCGGGAGTGGGTCCCGATGCCTGCACCCTCAGACCCGGGAGTGGGTCCCGGTGCCTGCACCCTCAGACCCGGGAGTGGGTCCCGGTGCCTGCACCCTCAGACCCGGGAGTGGGTCCCGGTGCCTGCACCCTCAGACCCGGGAGTGGGTCCCGGTGCCTGCACCCTCAGACCCGGGAGTGGGTCCCGGTGTCTGCACCCTCAGACCCGGGAGTGGGTCCCGGTGCCTGCACCCTCAGACCCGGGAGTGGGTCCCGGTGCCTGCACCCTCAGACCCGGGAGTGGGTCCCGGTGCCTGCACCCTCAGACCCGGGAGTGGGTCCCGGTGCCTGCACCCTCAGACCCGGGAGTGGGTCCCGGTGCCTGCACCCTCAGACCCGGGAAAGGGTCCCGGTGCCTGCACCCTAAGATTCGGGAGTGGGTCCCGGTGCCTGCACCCTCAGACCCGGGAAAGGGTCCCGGTGCCGGCACCCTCAGACCCAAGGTGGGTCCCGGTGCCGGCACCCTCAGACCCAAGGTGGGTCCCGGTGCCGGCACCCTCAGACCCAAGGTGGGTCCCGGTGCCGGCACCCTCAGACCCGGGAGTGGGTCCCGGTGCCTGCACCCTCAGACCCGGGAGTGGGTCCCGGTGCCTGCACCCTCAGACCCGGGAGTGGGTCCCGGTGCCGGCACCC
Organism: Staurois parvus; assembly: GCF_062004578.1. Lineage (NCBI taxonomy): Eukaryota > Metazoa > Chordata > Amphibia > Anura > Ranidae > Staurois > Staurois parvus. The sequence continues at coordinate 14,399,966 of NW_028317886.1, read as the reverse complement.
TCAGACCCGGGAGTGGGTCCCGGTGCCGGCACCCTCAGACCCGGGAGTGGGTCCCGGTGCCGGCACCCTCAGACCCGGGAGTGGGTCCCGGTGCCGGCACCCTCAGACCCGGGAAAGGGTCCCGGTGCCGGCACCCTCAGACCCGGGAAAGGGTCCCGGTGCCGGCACCCTCAGACCCGGGAAAGGGTCCCGGTGCCGGCACCCTCAGACCCGGGAAAGGGTCCCGGTGCCGGCACCCTCAGACCCGGGAAAGGGTCCCGGTGCCGGCACCCTCAGACCCGGGAAAGGGTCCCGGTGCCTGCACCCTCAGACCCAAGGTGGGTCCCGATGCCTGCACCCTAAGACCCCGGGAAGGGTCCCGATGCCTGCACCCTCAGACCCAAGATGGGTCCCGATGCCTGCACCCTCAGACCCAGTGAAGGGTCCCGATGCCTGCACCCTCAGACCCAAGGTGGGTCCCGGTGCCTGCACCCTCAGACCCGGGAGTGGGTCCCGGTGCCTGCACCCTCAGACCCGGGAGTGGGTCCCGGTGCCTGCACCCTCAGACCCGGGAGTGGGTCCCGGTGCCTGCACCCTCAGACCCGGGAGTGGGTCCCGGTGCCTGCACCCTCAAACCCGGGAAAGGGTCACGGTGCTTGCACCCTCAGACCCGGGAAAGGGTCCCGTGCCGGCACCCTCAGACCCGGGAAAGGGTACCGGTGCCAGCACCCTCAGACCCAAGGTGGGTCCCGATGCCTGCACCCTCAGACCCAAGGTGGGTCCCGATGCCTGCACCCTCAGACCCAAGGTGGGTCCCGATGCCTGCACCCTCAGACCCAAGGTGGGTCCCGATGCCTGCACCCTCAGACCAAAGGTGGGTCCCGATGCCTGCACCCTCAGACCCAAGGTGGGTCCCGATGCCTGCACCCTCAGACCCAAGGTGGGTCCCGATGCCTGCACCCTCAGACCCAAGGTGGGTCCCGATGCCTGCACCCTCAGACCCGGGAAAGGGTTCCGATGCCTGCACCTCAGATCCGGGAAAGGGTCCCGATGCCTGCACCCTCAGACCCAAGGTGGGTCCCGATGCCTGCACCCCCAGACCCGGGAAAGGGTCCCGATGCCTGCACCCCCAGACCCGGGAAAGGGTCCCGATGCCTGCACCCTCAGACCCAAGGTGGGTCTCGATGCCTGCACCCTCAGACCCAAGGTGGGTCCCGATGCCTGCACCCTCAGACCCGGGAAAGGGTCCCGATGCCTGCACCCTCAGACAAAAGGTGGGTCCCGATGCCTGCACCCTCAGACAAAAGGTGGGTCCCGACGCCTGCACCCTCAGACCCGGGAGTGGGTCCCGACGCCTGCACCCTCAGACCCGGGAGTGGGTCCCGACGCCTGCACCCTCAGACCCGGGAGTGGGTCCCGACGCCAGCACCCTCAGACCCGGGAGTGGGTCCCGACGCCTGCACCCTCAGACCCGGGAGTGGGTCCCGACGCCTGCACCCTCAGACCCGGGAAAGGGTCCCGACGCCTGCACCCTCAGACCCGGGAAAGGGTCCCGACGCCTGCACCCTCAGACCCGGGAAAGGGTCCCGACGCCTGCACCCTCAGAACCAAGGTGGGTCCCGACGCCTGCACCCTCAGACCCGGGGGTGGGTCCCGACGCCTGCACCCTCAGACCCAAGGTGGGTCCCGACGCCTGCACCCTCAGACCCAAGGTGGGTCCCGACGCCTGCACCCTCAGACCCGGGGGTGGGTCCCGACGCCTGCACCCTCAGACCCGGGGGTGGGTCCCGACGCCTGCACCCTCAGACCCGGGGGTGGGTCCCGACGCCTGCACCCTCAGACCCGGGGGTGGGTCCCGACGCCTGCACCCTCAGACCCGGGAGTGGGTCCCGACGCCTGCACCCTCAGACCCGGGAGTGGGTCCCGACGCCTGCACCCTCAGACCCGGGAGTGGGTCCCGACGCCTGCACCCTCAGACCCGGGAAAGGGTCCCGACGCCTGCACCCTCAGACCCGGGAAAGGGTCCCGACGCCTGCACCCTCAGACCCGGGAGTGGGTCCCGACGCCTGCACCCTCAGACCCGGGAAAGGGTCCCGACGCCTGCACCCTCAGACCCGGGAAAGGGTCCCGACGCCTGCACCCTCAGACCCGGGAAAGGGTCTCGACGCCTGCACCCTCAGACCCAAGGTGCGTCCCGATGCCTGCACCCCCAGACCCCGGGAAGGGTCCCGATGCCTGCACCCTCAGACCCGGGAGTGGGTCCCGACGCCTGCACCCTCAGACCCGGGAAAGGGTCCCGACGCCTGCACCCTCAGACCCGGGAAAGGGTCCCGACGCCTGCACCCTCAGACCCGGGAAAGGGTCCCGACGCCTGCACCCTCAGACCCGGGAAAGGGTCTCGACGCCTGCACCCTCAGACCCAAGGTGCGTCCCGATGCCTGCACCCCCAGACCCCGGGAAGGGTCCCGATGCCTGCACCCTCAGACCCGGGAGTGGGTCCCGGTGCCTGCACCCTCAGACCCGGGAGTGGGTCCCGGTGCCTGCACCCTCAGACCCGGGAGTGGGTCCCGGTGCCTGCACCCTCAGACCCGGGAGTGGGTCCCGGTGCCTGCACCCTCAGACCCGGGAGTGGGTCCCGGTGCCTGCACCCTCAGACCCGGGAAAGGGTCCCGGTGCCTGCACCCTCAGACCCGGGAAAGGGTCCCGGTGCCGGCACCCTCAGACCCGGGAAAGGGTCCCGGTGCCGGCACCCTCAGACCCGGGAAAGGGTCCCGGTGCCGGCACCCTCAGACCCGGGAAAGGGTCCCGGTGCCGGCACCCTCAGACCCGGGAAAGGGTCCCGGTGCCGGCACCCTCAGACCCGGGAAAGGGTCCCGGTGCCGGCACCCTCAGACCCGGGAAAGGGTCCCGGTGCCGGCACAATCAGACCCAAGGTGGGTCCCGATGCCTGCACCCTCAGACCCAAGGTGGGTCCCGATGCCTGCACCCTCAGACCCAGGGAAGGGTCCCGATGCCTGCACCCTCAGACCCAAGGGGGGTCCCGATGCCTGCACCCTCAGACCCAAGGGGGGTCCCGATGCCTGCACCCTCAGACCCAAGGTGGGTCCCGATGCCTGCACCCTCAGACCCAAGGTGGGTCCCGATGCCTGCACCCTCAGACCCAAGGTGGGTCCCGATGCCTGCACCCTCAGACCCGGGAAAGGGTTCCGATGCCTGCACCTCAGATCCGGGAAAGGGTCCCGATGCCTGCACCCTCAGACCCAAGGTGGGTCCCGATGCCTAAACCCCCAGACCCGGGAAAGGGTCCCGATGCCTGCACCCTCAGACCCGGGAAAGGGTCCCGATGCCTGCACCCTCAGACCCAAGGTGGGTCCCGATGCCTGCACCCTCAGACCCAAGGTGGGTCCCGATGCCTGCACCCTCAGACCCAAGGTGGGTCCCGATGCCTGCACCCTCAGACCCAAGGTGGGTCCCGATGCCTGCACCCTCAGACCCAGGGAAGGGTCCCGATGCCTGCACCCTCAGACCCAAGGGGGGTCCCGATGCCTGCACCCTCAGACCCAAGGTGGGTCCCGATGCCTGCACCCTCAGACCCAAGGTGGGTCCCGATGCCTGCACCCTCAGACCCAAGGTGGGTCCCGATGCCTGCACCCTCAGACCCAAGGTGGGTCCCGATGCCTGCACCCTCAGACCCAAGGTGGGTCCCGATGCCTGCACCCTCAGACCCGGGAAAGGGTTCCGATGCCTGCACCTCAGATCCGGGAAAGGGTCCCGATGCCTGCACCCTCAGACCCAAGGTGGGTCCCGATGCCTAAACCCCAAGACCCGGGAAAGGGTCCCGATGCCTGCACCCTCAGACCCGGGAAAGGGTCCCGATGCCTGCACCCTCAGACCCAAGGTGGGTCCCGATGCCTGCACCCTCAGACCCGGGAAAGGGTCCCGATGCCTGCACCCTCAGACCCGGGAAAGGGTCCCGATGCCTGCACCCTCAGACCCGGGAAAGGGTCCCGATGCCTGCACCCTCAGACAAAAGGTGGGTCCCGACGCCTGCACCCTCAGACCCGGGAGTGGGTCCCGACGCCTGCACCCTCAGACCCGGGAGTGGGTCCCGACGCCTGCACCCTCAGACCCGGGAGTGGGTCCCGACGCCTGCACCCTCAGACCCGGGAGTGGGTCCCGACGCCTGCACCCTCAGACCCGGGAAAGGGTCCCGACGCCTGCACCCTCCGACCCGGGAAAGGGTCCCGACGCCTGCACCCTCCGACCCGGGAAAGGGTCCCGACGCCTGCACCCTCAGAACCAAGGTGGGTCCCGACGCCTGCACCCTCAGACCCAAGGTGGGTCCCGACGCCTGCACCCTCAGACCCAAGGTGGGTCCCGACGCCTGCACCCTCAGACCCAAGGTGGGTCCCGACGCCTGCACCCTCAGACCCCAAGGTGGGTCCCGACGCCTGCACCCTCAGACCCCAAGGTGGGTCCCGACGCCTGCACCCTCAGACCCGGGAAAGGGTCCCGGTGCCTGCACCCTCAGACCCGGGAAAGGGTCCCGGTGCCTGCACCCTCAGACCCCGGGAAGGGTCCCGGTGCCTGCACCCTCAGACCCCGGGAAGGGTCCCGGTGCCTGCACCCTCAGACCCCGGGAAGGGTCCCGGTGCCTGCACCCTCAGACCCCGGGAAGGGTCCCGGTGCCTGCACCCTCAGACCCCGGGAAGGGTCCCGGTGCCAGCACCCTCAGTCCCGGTGCCGGCACCCTCAGACCCGGGAGTGGGTCCCGGTGCCGGCACCCTGAGACCCGGGAGTGGGTCCCGGTGCCGGCACCCTGAGACCCGGGAGTGGGTCCCGGTGCCGGCACCCTGAGACCCGGGAGTGGGTCCCGGTGCCGGCACCCTGAGACCCGGGAGTGGGTCCCGGTGCCGGCACCCTGAGACCCGGGAGTGGGTCCCGGTGCCGGCACCCGCAGACCCGGGAGTGGGTCCCGGTGCCGGCACCCTCAGACCCGGGAGTGGGTCCCGGTGCCGGCACCCTCAGGCCCCGAGGTGGGTCCCGATGCCTGCACCCTCAGGCCCCGAGGTGGGTCCCGTTGCCTGCACCCTCAGGCCCCGTGTGGGGTCTGTGCGATGCCTGCACCCACAGGCCCCGTGTGGGGTCTGTGCGATGCCTGCACCCACAGGCCCCGTGTGGGGTCTGTGCGATGCCTGCACCCACAGGCCCCGTGTGGGGTCTGTGCGATGCCTGCACCCACAGGCCCCGTGTGGGGTCTGTGCGATGCCTGCACCCACAGGCCCCGTGTGGGGTCTGTGCGATGCCTGCACCCACAGGCCCCGTGTGGGGTCTGTGCGATGCCTGCACCCACAGGCCCCGAGAGGGGTCTGTGCGATGCCTGCACCCACAGGCCCCGAGAGGGGTCTGTGCGATGCCTGCACCCACAGGCCCCGAGAGGGGTCTGTGCGATGCCTGCACCCACAGGCCCCGAGAGGGGTCTGTGCGATGCCTGCACCCACAGGCCCCGAGAGGGGTCTGTGCGATGCCTGCACCCACAGGCCCCGAGAGGGGTCTGTGCGATGCCTGCACCCACAGGCCCCGAGAGGGGTCTGTGCGATGCCTGCACCCATAGGCCCCGTGTGGGGTCTGTGCGATGCCTGCACCCGTGCGATGCCTGCACCCACAGGCCCCGTGAGGGGTCTGTGCGATGCCTGCACCCACAGGCCCCGAGAGGGGTCTGTGCGATGCCTGCACCCACAGGCCCCGAGAGGGGTCTGTGCGATGCCTGCACCCACAGGCCCCGAGAGGGGTCTGTGCGATGCCTGCACCCACAGGCCCCGAGAGGGGTCTGTGCGATGCCTGCACCCACAGGCCCCGAGAGGGGTCTGTGCGATGCCTGCACCCACAGGCCCAGAGAGGGGTCCCGGTGCCTGCACCCTCAGACCCAAGGTGGGTCCCGGTGCCTGCACCCTCAGACCCAAGGTGGGTCCCGATGCCTGCACCCTCAGACCCAAGGTGGGTCCCGATGCCTGCACCCTCAGACCCAAGGTGGGTCCCGATGCCTGCACCCTCAGACCAAGGGAAGGGTCCCGATGCCTGCACCCTCAGACCCAAGGTGGGTCCCGATGCCTGCACCCTCAGACCCGGGAAAGGGTTCCGATGCCTGCACCCTCAGACCCAAGATGGGTCCCGATGCCTGCACCCACAGACCCAAGGTGGGTCCCGATGCCTGCACCCTCAGACCCAAGGTGGGTCCCGATGCCTGCACCCTCAGACCCGAGAAAGGGTTCCGATGCCTGCACCCTCAGATCCGGGAAAGGGTCCCGATGCCTGCACCCTAAGACCCAAGGTGGATTCCGATGCCTGCACCATCAGACCCGGGAAAGGGTCCCGATGCCTGCACCCTCAGATCCGGGAAAGGGTCCCGATGCCTGCACCCTCAGACCCAAGGTGCATCCCGATGCCTGCACCCTCAGACCCAAGGTGGGTTCCGATGCCTGCACCCTCAGACCCAAGGTGGGTCCCGATGCCTGCACCCTCAGACCCAAGGTGGGTCCCGATGCCTGCACCCTCAGACCCAAGGTGGGTCCCGATGCCTGCACCCTCAGACCCAAGGTGGGTCCCGATGCCTGCACCCTCAGACCCAAGGTGGGTCCCGATGCCTGCACCCTCAGACCCGGGAAAGGGTCTCGATGCCTGCACCTTCAGACCCCGGGAAAGGATCCCGATGCCTGCACCCTCAAACCCCGGGAAGGGTCCCGATGCCTGCACCCTCAAACCCCGGGAAGGGTCCCGATGCCTGCACCCTCAAACCCCGGGAAGGGTCCCGATGCCTGCACCCTCAGACCCCGGGAAGGGTCCCGATGCCTGCACCCTCAGACCCGAGAAAGGGTTCCGATGCCTGCACCCTCAGATCCGGGAAAGGGTCCTGATGCCTGCACCCTAAGACCCAAGGTGGGTTCCGATGCCTGCACCGTCAGACCCGGGAAAGGGTCCCGATGCCTGCACCCTCAGATCCGGGAAAGGGTCCCGATGCCTGCACCCTCAGACCCAAGGTGGATCCCGATGCCTGCACCCTCAGACCCAAGGTGGGTCCCGATGCCTGCACCCTCAGACCCAAGGTGGGTCCCGATGCCTGCACCCTCAGACCCAAGGTGGGTCCCGATGCCTGCACCCTCAGACCCCGGGAAAGGGTCCCGATGCCTGCACCCTCAGACCCCGGGAAAGGGTCCCGATGCCTGCACCCTCAGATCCGGGAAAGGGTCCCGATGCCTGCACCCTCAGATCCGGGAAAGGGTCCCGATGCCTGCACCCTCAGATTAGGGAAAGGGTCCCGATGCCTGCACCCTCAGATCCGGGAAAGGGTCCCGATGCCTGCACCCTCAGATCCGGGAAAGGGTCCCGATGCCTGCACCCTCAGACCCGGGAAAGGGTCCCGATGCCTGCACCCTCAGACCCAAGGTGTGTCCCGATGCCTGCACCCTCAGACCCGGGAAAGGGTCCCGATGCCTGCACCCTCAGACCCGGGAGTGGGTCCCGGTGCCGGCACCCTCAGACCCGGGAGTGGGTCCCGGTGCCGGCACCCTCAGACCCGGGAGTGGGTCCCGGTGCCGGCACCCTCAGACCCGGGAGTGGGTCCCGGTGCCGGCACCCTCAGACCCGGGAGTGGGTCCCGGTGCCGGCACCCTCAGACCCGGGAGTGGGTCCCGGTGCCGGCACCCTCAGACCCCGAGGTGGGTCCCGATGCCTGCACCCTCAGGCCCCGTGTGGGGTCTGTGCGAGGCCTGCACCCTCAGGCCCCGTGTGGGGTCTGTGCGAGGCCTGCACCCTCAGGCCCCGTGTGGGGTCTGTGCGAGGCCTGCACCCTCAGGCCCCGTGTGGGGTCTGTGCGAGGCCTGCACCCTCAGGCCCCGTGTGGGGTCTGTGCGAGGCCTGCACCCTCAGGCCCCGTGTGGGGTCTGTGCGAGGCCTGCACCCTCAGGCCCCGTGTGGGGTCTGTGCGAGGCCTGCACCCTCAGGCCCCGTGTGGGGTCTGTGCGAGGCCTGCACCCTCAGGCCCCGTGTGGGGTCTGTGCGAGGCCTGCACCCTCAGGCCCCGTGTGGGGTCTGTGCGATGCCTGCACCCTCAGGCCCCGTGTGGGGTCTGTGCGATGCCTGCACCCTCAGGCCCCGTGTGGGGTCTGTGCGATGCCTGCACCCTCAGGCCCCGTGTGGGGTCTGTGCGATGCCTGCACCCTCAGGCCCCGTGTGGGGTCTGTGCGATGCCTGCACCCTCAGGCCCCGTGTGGGGTCTGTGCGATGCCTGCACCCTCAGGCCCCGTGTGGGGTCTGTGCGATGCCTGCACCCTCAGGCCCAGTGTGGGGTCTGTGCGATGCCTGCACCCTCAGGCCCCGTGTGGGGTCTGTGCGATGCCTGCACCCACAGACCCCGAGAGGGGTCTGTGCGATGCCTGCACCCACAGACCCTGAGAGGGGTCTGTGCGATGCCTGCACCCGTGCGATGCCTGCACCCACAGGCCCCGAGAGGGGTCTGTGCGATGCCTGCACCCACAGGCCCCGAGAGGGGTCTGTGCGATGCCTGCACCCACAGGCCCCGAGAGGGGTCTGTGCGATGCCTGCACCCACAGGCCCCGAGAGGGGTCTGTGCGATGCCTGCACCCACAGGCCCCGAGAGGGGTCTGTGCGATGCCTGCACCCACAGGCCCCGAGAGGGGTCTGTGCGATGCCTGCACCCACAGGCCCCGAGAGGGGTCTGTACGATGCCTGCACCCACAGGCCCCGTGTGGGGTCGGTGCTATGCCTGCACCCACAGGCCCCGTGTGGGGTCTGTGCGAAGCCTGCACCCACAGGCCCCGTGTGGGGTCTGTGCGATGCCTGCACCCGTGCGATGCCTGCACCCACAGGCCCCGTGTGGGGTCTGTGCGATGCCTGCACCCACAGGCCCCGAGAGGGGTCTGTGCGATGCCTGCACCCACAGGCCCCGAGAGGGGTCTGTGCGATGCCTGCACCCACAGGCCCCGAGAGGGGTCTGTGCGATGCTTGAACCCACAGGCCCCGAGAGGGGTCTGTGCGATGCCTGCACCCACAGGCCCCGTGTGGGGTCTGTGCGATGCCTGCACCCTCAGACCCGGGAGTGGGTCCCGGTGCCTGCACCCTCAGACCCGGGAGTGGGTCCCGGTGCCTGCACCCTCAGACCCGGGAGTGGGTCCCGGTGCCTGCACCCTCAGACCCGGGAGTGGGTCCCGGTGCCTGCACCCTCAGACCCGGGAGTGGGTCCCGGTGCCTGCACCCTCAGACCCGGGAAAGGGTCCCGGTGCCTGAACCCTCAGACCCAAGGTGGGTCCCGGTGCCTGCACCCTCAGACCCCGGGAAAGGGTCCCGATGCCTGCACCCTCAGACCCCGGGAAAGGGTCCCGATGCCTGCACCCTCAGACCCAAGGTGGGTCCCGATGCCTGCACCCTCAGACCCAAGGTGGGTCCCGATGCCTGCACCCTCAGACCCAAGGTGGGTCCCGATGCCTGCACCCTTAGACCCGGGAAAGGGTCTCGATGCCTGCACCCTCAGACCCCGGGAAAGGGTCCCGATGCCTGCACCCTCAGACCCCGGGAAAGGGTCCCGATGCCTGCACCCTCAGACCCCGGGAAAGGGTCCCGGATGCCTGCACCCTCAGACCCGGGAAAGGGTCCCGGATGCCTGCACCCTCAGACCCGGGAAAGGGTCCCGGATGCCTGCACCCTCAGACCCGGGAAAGGGTCCCGGATGCCTGCACCCTCAGACCCGGGAAAGGGTCCCGGATGCCTGCACCCTCAGACCCGGGAAAGGGTCCCGGATGCCTGCACCCTCAGACCCGGGAAAGGGTCCCGGATGCCTGCACCCTCAGACCCGGGAAAGGGTCCCGATGCCTGCACCCTCAGACCCGGGAAAGGGTCCCGATGCCTGCACCCTCAGACCCGGGAAAGGGTCCCGATGCCTGCACCCTCAGACCCGGGAAAGGGTCCCGATGCCTGCACCCTCAGACCCGGGAAAGGGTCCCGATGACCCGAGAGGGGTCTGTGCGATGCCTGCACCCACAGGCCCCGAGAGGGGTCTGTGCGATGCCTGCACCCACAGGCCCCGTGTGGGGTCTGTGCGATGCCTGCACCCACAGGCCCCGTGTGGGGTCTGTGCGATGCCTGCACCCACAGGCCCCGTGTGGGGTCTGTGCGATGCCTGCACCCACAGGCCCCGAGAGGGGTCTGTGCGATGCCTGCACCCACAGGCCCCGAGAGGGGTCTGTGCGATGCCTGCACCCACAGGCCCCGAGAGGGGTCTGTGCGATGCCTGCACCCACAGGCCCCGTGTGGGGTCTGTGCGATGCCTGCACCCACAGGCCCCGTGTGGGGTCTGTGCGATGCCTGCACCCACAGGCCCCGTGTGGGGTCTGTGCGATGCCTGCACCCACAGGCCCCGAGAGGGGTCTGTGCGATGCCTGCACCCACAGGCCCCGTGTGGGGTCTGTGCGATGCCTGCACCCAAAGGCCCCGTGTGGGGTCTGTGCGATGCCTGCACCCAAAGGCCCCGTGTGGGGTCTGTGCGATGCCTGCACCCACAGGCCCCGTGTGGGGTCTGTGCGATGCCTGCACCCACAGGCCCCGAGAGGGGTCTGTGCGATGCCTGCACCCACAGGCCCCGTGTGGGGTCTGTGCGATGCCTGCACCCACAGGCCCCGTGTGGGGTCTGTGCGATGCCTGCACCCACAGGCCCCGAGAGGGGTCTGTGCGATGCCTGCACCCACAGGCCCCGAGAGGGGTCTGTGCGATGCCTGCACCCACAGGCCCCGAGAGGGGTCTGTGCGATGCCTGAACCCACAGGCCCCGAGAGGGGTCTGTGCGATGCCTGCACCCACAGGCCCCGTGTGGGGTCTGTGCGATGCCTGCACCCTCAGACCCGGGAGTGGGTCCCGGTGCCTGCACCCTCAGACCCGGGAGTGGGTCCCGGTGCCTGCACCCTCAGACCCGGGAGTGGGTCCCGGTGCCTGCACCCTCAGACCCGGGAGTGGGTCCCGGTGCCTGCACCCTCAGACCCGGGAAAGGGTCCCGGTGCCTGCACCCTCAGACCCGGGAAAGGGTCCCGGTGCCTGCACCCTCAGACCCAAGGTGGGTCCCGGTGCCTGCACCCTCAGACCCAAGGTGGGTCCCGGTGCCTGCACACTCAGACCCAAGGTGGGTCCCGGTGCCTGCACCCTCAGACCCAAGGTGGGTCCCGGTGCCTGCACCCTCAGACCCGGGAGTGGGTCCCGATGCCTGCACCCTCAGACCCGGGAGTGGGTCCCGATGCCTGCACCCTGAGACCCGGGAAAGGGTCCCGATGCCTGCACCCTCAGACCCGGGAGTGGGTCCCGATGCCTGCACCCTCAGACCCGGGAGTGGGTCCCGATGCCTGCACCCTCAGACCCGGGAGTGGGTCCCGATGCCTGCACCCTCAGACCCGGGAGTGGGTCCCGATGCCTGCACCCTCAGACCCAGGGAAGGGTCCCGATGCCAGCACCCTCAGACCCAAGGTGGGTCCCGATGCCTGCACCCTCAGACCCAGGGAAGGGTCCCGATGCCTGCACCCTCAGACCCAAGGTGGGTGCCGATGCCTGCACCCTCAGACCCAAGGTGGGTCCCGATGCCTGCACCCTCAGACCCAAGGTGGGTCCCGATGCCTGCACCCTCAGACCCGGAAAGGGTCCCGATGCCTGCACCCTCAGACCCAAGGTGGGTCCCGATGCCTGCACCCTCAGACCCGGGAAAGGGTTCCGATGCCTGCACCCTCAGACCCGGGAAAGGGTTCCGATGCCTGCACCCTCAGACCCGAGAAAGGGTTCCGATGCCTGCACCCTCAGACCCGAGAAAGGGTCCCGATGCCTGCACCCTCAGACCCAAGGTGGGTCCCGATGCCTGCACCCTCAGACCCGGGAAAGGGTCTCGATGCCTGCACCCACAGGCCCCGAGAGGGGTCTGTGCGATGCCTGCACCCACAGGCCCCGTGTGGGGTCTGTGCGATGCCTGCACCCACAGGCCCCGTGTGGGGTCTGTGCGATGCCTGCACCCACAGGCCCCGTGTGGGGTCTGTGCGATGCCTGCACCCACAGGCCCCGAGAGGGGTCTGTGCGATGCCTGCACCCACAGGCCCCGTGTGGGGTCTGTGCGATGCCTGCACCCAAAGGCCCCGTGTGGGGTCTGTGCGATGCCTGAACCCAAAGGCCCCGTGTGGGGTCTGTGCGATGCCTGCACCCACAGGCCCCGTGTGGGGTCTGTGCGATGCCTGCACCCACAGGCCCCGAGAGGGGTCTGTGCGATGCCTGCACCCACAGGCCCCGAGAGGGGTCTGTGCGATGCCTGCACCCACAGGCCCCGTGTGGGGTCTGTGCGATGCCTGCACCCACAGGCCCCGTGTGGGGTCTGTGCGATGCCTGCACCCACAGGCCCCGAGAGGGGTCTGTGCGATGCCTGCACCCACAGGCCCCGAGAGGGGTCTGTGCGATGCCTGCACCCACAGGCCCCGAGAGGGGTCTGTGCGATGCCTGAACCCACAGGCCCCGAGAGGGGTCTGTGCGATGCCTGCACCCACAGGCCCCGTGTGGGGTCTGTGCGATGCCTGCACCCTCAGACCCGGGAGTGGGTCCCGGTGCCTGCACCCTCAGACCCGGGAGTGGGTCCCGGTGCCTGCACCCTCAGACCCGGGAGTGGGTCCCGGTGCCTGCACCCTCAGACCCTGGAGTGGGTCCCGGTGCCTGCACCCTCAGACCCGGGAAAGGGTCCCGGTGCCTGCACCCTCAGACCCGGGAAAGGGTCCCGGTGCCTGCACCCTCAGACCCAAGGTGGGTCCCGGTGCCTGCACCCTCAGACCCAAGGTGGGTCCCGGTGCCTGCACACTCAGACCCAAGGTGGGTCCCGGTGCCTGCACCCTCAGACCCAAGGTGGGTCCCGGTGCCTGCACCCTCAGACCCGGGAGTGGGTCCCGATGCCTGCACCCTCAGACCCGGGAGTGGGTCCCGATGCCTGCACCCTGAGACCCGGGAAAGGGTCCCGATGCCTGCACCCTGAGACCCGGGAGTGGGTCCCGATGCCTGCACCCTCAGACCCGGGAGTGGGTCCCGATGCCTGCACCCTCAGACCCGGGAGTGGGTCCCGATGCCTGCACCCTCAGACCCGGGAGTGGGTCCCGATGCCTGCACCCTCAGACCCGGGAGTGGGTCCCGATGCCTGCACCCTCAGACCCAGGGAAGGGTCCCGATGCCAGCACCCTCAGACCCAAGGTGGGTCCCGATGCCTGCACCCTCAGACCCAGGGAAGGGTCCCGATGCCTGCACCCTCAGACCCAAGGTGGGTCCCGATGCCTGCACCCTCAGACCCAAGGTGGGTCCCGATGCCTGCACCCTCAGACCCAAGGTGGGTCCCGATGCCTGCACCCTCAGACCCGGAAAGGGTCCCGATGCCTGCACCCTCAGACCCAAGGTGGGTCCCGATGCCTGCACCCTCAGACCCGGGAAAGGGTTCCGATGCCTGCACCCTCAGAACCGGGAAAGGGTTCCGATGCCTGCACCCTCAGACCCGAGAAAGGGTTCCGATGCCTGCACCCTCAGACCCGGGAAAGGGTCCCGATGCCTGCACCCTCAGACCCAAGGTGGGTCCCGATGCCTGCACCCTCAGACCCGGGAAAGGGTCCCGATGCCTGCACCCTCAGACCCGGGAAAGGGTCCCGATGCCTGCACCCTCAGATCCGGGAAAGGGTCCCGATGCCTGCACCCTCAGACCCGGGGGTGGGTCCCGATGCCTGCACCCTCAGACAAAAGGTGGGTCCCGATGCCTGCACCCTCAGACCCGGGAAAGGGTCCCGATGCCTGCACCCTCAGACCCGGGAGTGGGTCCCGATGCCTGCACCCTCAGACCCGGGAGTGGGTCCCGATGCCTGCACCCTCAGACCCGGGAAAGGGTTCCGATGACTGCACCCTCAGACCCAAGGTGGGTCCCGATGCCTGCACCCACAGACCCGGGAAAGGGTCCCGATGCCTGCACCCTCAGATCCGGGAAAGGGTCCCGATGCCTGCACCCTCAGACCCAAGGTGGATCCCGATGCCTGCACGCTCAGACCCAAGGTGGGTCCCGATGCCTGCACGCTCAGACCCAAGGTGGGTCCCGATGCCTGCACGCTCAGACCCAAGGTGGGTCCCGATGCCTGCACGCTCAGACCCAAGGTGGGTCCCGATGCCTGCACCCTCAGACCCAAGGTGGGTCCCGATGCCTGCACCCTCAGACCCAAGGTGGGTCCCGATGCCTGCACCCTCAGACCCGGGAAAGGGTCCCGATGCCTGCACCCTCAGACCCGGGAAAGGGTCCCGATGCCTGCACCCTCAGACCCGGGAAAGGGTCCCGATGCCTGCACCCTCAGACCCGGGAAAGGGTCCCGATGCCTGCACCCTCAGACCCGGGAAAGGGTCCCGATGACCCGAGAGGGGTCTGTGCGATGCCTGCACCCACAGGCCCCGAGAGGGGTCTGTGCGATGCCTGCACCCACAGGCCCCGTGTGGGGTCTGTGCGATGCCTGCACCCACAGGCCCCGTGTGGGGTCTGTGCGATGCCTGCACCCACAGGCCCCGTGTGGGGTCTGTGCGATGCCTGCACCCACAGGCCCCGAGAGGGGTCTGTGCGATGCCTGCACCCACAGGCCCCGAGAGGGGTCTGTGCGATGCCTGCACCCACAGGCCCCGAGAGGGGTCTGTGCGATGCCTGCACCCACAGGCCCCGAGAGGGGTCTGTGCGATGCCTGCACCCACAGGCCCCGTGTGGGGTCTGTGCGATGCCTGCACCCACAGGCCCCGTGTGGGGTCTGTGCGATGCCTGCACCCACAGGCCCCGTGTGGGGTCTGTGCGATGCCTGCACCCACAGGCCCCGTGTGGGGTCTGTGCGATGCCTGCACCCACAGGCCCCGTGTGGGGTCTGTGCGATGCCTGCACCCACAGGCCCCGTGTGGGGTCTGTGCGATGCCTGCACCCACAGGCCCCGAGAGGGGTCTGTGCGATGCCTGCACCCACAGGCCCCGAGAGGGGTCTGTGCGATGCCTGCACCCACAGGCCCCGAGAGGGGTCTGTGCGATGCCTGCACCCACAGGCCCCGAGAGGGGTCTGTGCGATGCCTGCACACACAGGCCCCGTGTGGGGTCTGTGCGATGCCTGCACACACAGGCCCCGTGTGGGGTCTGTGCGATGCCTGCACCCACAGGCCCCGTGTGGGGTCTGTGCGATGCCTGCACCCACAGGCCCCGTGTGGGGTCTGTGCGATGCCTGCACCCACAGGCCCCGTGTGGGGTCTGTGCGATGCCTGCACCCACAGGCCCCGTGTGGGGTCTGTGCGATGCCTGCACCCACAGGCCCCGTGTGGGGTCTGTGCGATGCCTGCACCCACAGGCCCCGTGTGGGGTCTGTGCGATGCCTGCACCCACAGGCCCCGTGTGGGGTCTGTGCGATGCCTGCACCCACAGGCCCCGTGTGGGGTCTGTGCGATGCCTGCACCCACAGGCCCCGAGAGGGGTCTGTGCGATGCCTGCACCCACAGGCCCCGAGAGGGGTCTGTGCGATGCCTGCACCCTCAGACCCGGGAAAGGGTCCAGATGCCTGCACCCTCAGACCCGGGAAAGGGTCCCGATGCCTGCACCCTCAGACATGGGAAAGGGTCCCGATGCCTGCACCCTCAGACCCGGTAAATGGTCCCGATGCCTGCACCCTCAGACCCGGGAAAGGGTCCCGATGCCTGCACCCTCAGACCCAAGGTGGGTCCCGATGCCTGCACCCTCAGACCCGGGAGTGGGTCCCGATGCCTGCACCCTCAGACCCGGGAGTGGGTCCCGATGCCTGCACCCTCAGACCCGGGAGTGGGTCCCGATGCCTGCACCCTCAGACCCAAGGTGGGTCCCGATGCCTGCACCCTCAGACCCGGGAGTGGGTCCCGATGCCTGCACCCTCAGACCCAAGGTGGGCCCCGATGCTTGCACCCTCAGACCCAAGGTGGGCCCCGATGCCTGCACCCTCAGACCCAAGGTGGGTCCCGATGCCTGCACCCTCAGACCCGGGAAAGGGTCCCGATGACTGCACCCTCAGACCCGGGAAAGGGTCCCGATGCCTGCACCCTCAGACCCAAGGTGGGTCCCGATGCCTGCACCCTCAGACCCAAGGTGGGTCCCGATGCCTGCACCCTCAGACCCAAGGTGGGTCCCGATGCCTGCACCCTCAGACCCAAGGTGGGTCCCGATGCCTGCACCCTCAGACCCAAGGTGGGTCCCGATGCCTGCACCCTCAGACCCAAGGTGGGTCCCGATGCTTGCACCCTCAGACCCGGGAGTGGGTCCCGATGCCTGCACCCTCAGACCCGGGAGTGGGTCCCGATGCCTGCACCCTCAGACCCGGGAGTGGGTCCCGATGCCTGCACCCTCAGACCCGGGAGTGGGTCCCGATGCGTGCACCCTCAGACCCAAGGTGGGTCCCGATGCCTGCACCCTCAGACCCAAGGTGGGCCCCGATGCTTGCACCCTCAGACCCAAGGTGGGCCCCGATGCCTGCACCCTCAGACCCAAGGTGGGTCCCGATGCCTGCACCCTCAGACCCAAGGTGGGTCCCGATGCCTGCACCCTCAGACCCGGGAAAAGGTACCGATGCCTGCACCCTCAGACCCAAGGTGGGTCCCGATGCCTGCACCCTCAGACCCAAGGTGGGTCCCGATGCCTGCACCCTCAGACCCAAGGTGGGTCCCGATGCCTGCACCCTCAGACCCAAGGTGGGTCCCGATGCCTGCACCCTCAGACCCAAGGTGGGTCCCGATGCCTGCACCCTCAGACCCGGGAAAGGGTCTCGATGCCTGCACCCTCAGACCCGGGAGTGGGTCCCGATGCCTGCACCCTCAGACCCAAGGTGGGTCCCGATGCCTGCACCCTCAGACCCCGGGAAGGGTCCCGATGCCTGCACCCTCAGACCCGGGAGTGGGTCCCGATGCCTGCACCCTCAGACCCGGGAGTGGGTCCCGATGCCTGCACCCTCAGACCCGGGAGTGGGTCCCGATGCCTGCACCCTCAGACCCGGGAGTGGGTCCCGATGCCTGCACCCTCAGACCCGGGAGTGGGTCCCGATGCCTGCACCCTCAGACCCGGGAGTGGGTCCCGATGCCTGCACCCTCAGACCCGGGATTGGGTCCCGATGCCTGCACCCTCAGACCCAAGGTGGGTCCCGATGCCTGCACCCTCAGACCCAAGGTGGGTCCCGATGCCTGCACCCTCAGACCCAAGGTGGGTCCCGATGCCTGCACCCTCAGACCCAAGGTGGGTCCCGATGCCTGCACCCTCAGACCCAAGGTGGGTCCCGATGCCTGCACCCTCAGACCCAAGGTGGGTCCCGATGCCTGCACCCTCAGACCGGGGAAAGGGTCCCGATGCCTGCACCCTCAGACCGGGGAAAGGGTCCCGATGCCTGCACCATCAGACCCAAGGAGGGTCCCGATGCCTGCACCCTCAGACCCAAGGTGGGTCCCGATGCCTGCACCCTCAGACCCCGGGAAGGGTCCCGATGCCTGCACCCTCAGACCCCGGGAAGGGTCCCGATGCCTGCACCCTCAGACCCCGGGAAGGGTCCCGATGCCTGCACCCTCAGACCTCGGGAAGGGTCCCGATGCCTGCACCCTCAGACCCCGGGAAGGGTCCCGATGCCTGCACCCTCAGACCCCGGGAAGGGTCCCGATGCCTGCACCCTCAGACCCCGGGAAGGGTCCCGATGCCTGCACCCTCAGACCCCGGGAAAGGGTCCCGATGCCTGCACCCTCAGACCCCGTGAAAGGGTACCGATGCCTGCACCCTCAGACCCAAGGTGGGTCCCGATGCCTGCACCCTCAGACCCAAGGTGGGTCCCGGTGCCTGCACCCTCAGACCCAAGGTGGGTTCCGATGCCTGCACCCTCAGACCCAAGGTGGGTCCCGATGCCTGCACCCTCAGACCCAAGGTGGGTCCCGATGCCTGCACCCTCAGACCCAAGGTGGGTCCCGATGCCTGCACCCTCAGACCCGGGAAATGGTCCCGATGCCTGCACCCTCAGACCCAAGGTGGGTCCCGATGCCTGCACCCTCAGACCCGGGAAATGGTCCCGTTGCCTGCACCCTCAGACCCAAGGTGGGTCCCGATGCCTGCACCCTCAGACCCAAGGTGGGTCCCGATGCCTGCACCCTCAGACCCAAGGTGGGTCCCGATGCCTGCACCCTCAGACCCAAGGTGGGTCCCGATGCCTGCACCCTCAGACCCAAGGTGGGTCCCGATGCCTGCACCCTCAGACCCAAGGTGGGTCCCGATGCCTGCACCCTCAGACCCAAGGTGGGTCCCGATGCCTGCACCCTCAGACCCAAGGTGGGTCCCGATGCCTGCACCCTCAGACCCAAGGTGGGTCCCGATGCCTGCACCCTCAGACCCGGGAAAGGGTCCCGATGCCTGCACCCTCAGACCCGGGAAAGGGTCCCGATGCCTGCACCCTCAGACCCAAGGTGGGTCCCGATGCCTGCACCCTCAGACCCAAGGTGGGTCCCGATGCCTGCACCCTCAGACCCAAGGTGGGTCCCGATGGCTGCACCCTCAGACCCAAGGTGGGCCCCGATGGCTGCACCCTCAGACCCAAGGTGGGCCCCGATGGCTGCACCCTCAGACCCAAGGTGGGCCCCGATGCCTGCACCCTCAGACCCAAGGTGGGTCCCGATGCCTGCACCCTCAGACCCAAGGTGGGTCCCGATGCCTGCACCCTCAGACCCAAGGTGGGTCCCGATGCCTGCACCCTCACACCCAAGGTGGGTCCCGATGCCTGCACCCTCACACCCAAGGTGGGTCCCGATGCCTGCACCCTCACACCCAAGGTGGGTCCCGATGCCTGCACCCTCAGACCCAAGGTGGGTCCCGATGCCTGCACCCTCAGACCCAAGGTGGGTCCCGATGCCTGCACCCGCAGATCCGGGAAAGGGTCCCGATGCCTGCACCCTCAGACCCAAGGTGGATCCCGATGCCTGCACCCTCAGACCCGGGAAAGGGTCCCGATGCCTGCACCCTCAGACCCGGGAAACGGTCCCGATGCCTGCACCCTCAGACCCGGGAAAGGGTCCCGATGCCTGCACCCTCAGACCCGGGAAAGGGTCCCGATGCCTGCACCCTCAGACCCAAGGTGGGTCCCGATGCCTGCACCCTCAGACCCCGGGAAAGGGTCCCGATGCCTGCACCCTCAGACCCCGTGAAAGGGTACCGATGCCTGCACCCTCAGACCCAAGGTGGGTCCCGATGCCTGCACCCTCAGACCCAAGGTGGGTCCCGGTGCCTGCACCCTCAGACCCAAGGTGGGTTCCGATGCCTGCACCCTCAGACCCAAGGTGGGTCCCGATGCCTGCACCCTCAGACCCAAGGTGGGTCCCGATGCCTGCACCCTCAGACCCAAGGTGGGTCCCGATGCCTGCACCCTCAGACCCGGGAAATGGTCCCGATGCCTGCACCCTCAGACCCAAGGTGGGTCCCGATGCCTGCACCCTCAGACCCGGGAAATGGTCCCGTTGCCTGCACCCTCAGACCCAAGGTGGGTCCCGATGCCTGCACCCTCAGACCCAAGGTGGGTCCCGATGCCTGCACCCTCAGACCCAAGGTGGGTCCCGATGCCTGCACCCTCAGACCCAAGGTGGGTCCCGATGCCTGCACCCTCAGACCCAAGGTGGGTCCCGATGCCTGCACCCTCAGACCCAAGGTGGGTCCCGATGCCTGCACCCTCAGACCCAAGGTGGGTCCCGATGCCTGCACCCTCAGACCCAAGGTGGGTCCCGATGCCTGCACCCTCAGACCCAAGGTGGGTCCCGATGCCTGCACCCTCAGACCCGGGAAAGGGTCCCGATGCCTGCACCCTCAGACCCGGGAAAGGGTCCCGATGCCTGCACCCTCAGACCCAAGGTGGGTCCCGATGCCTGCACCCTCAGACCCAAGGTGGGTCCCGATGCCTGCACCCTCAGACCCAAGGTGGGTCCCGATGGCTGCACCCTCAGACCCAAGGTGGGCCCCGATGGCTGCACCCTCAGACCCAAGGTGGGCCCCGATGGCTGCACCCTCAGACCCAAGGTGGGCCCCGATGCCTGCACCCTCAGACCCAAGGTGGGTCCCGATGCCTGCACCCTCAGACCCAAGGTGGGTCCCGATGCCTGCACCCTCAGACCCAAGGTGGGTCCCGATGCCTGCACCCTCACACCCAAGGTGGGTCCCGATGCCTGCACCCTCACACCCAAGGTGGGTCCCGATGCCTGCACCCTCACACCCAAGGTGGGTCCCGATGCCTGCACCCTCAGACCCAAGGTGGGTCCCGATGCCTGCACCCTCAGACCCAAGGTGGGTCCCGATGCCTGCACCCGCAGATCCGGGAAAGGGTCCCGATGCCTGCACCCTCAGACCCAAGGTGGATCCCGATGCCTGCACCCTCAGACCCGGGAAAGGGTCCCGATGCCTGCACCCTCAGACCCGGGAAACGGTCCCGATGCCTGCACCCTCAGACCCGGGAAAGGGTCCCGATGCCTGCACCCTCAGACCCGGGAAAGGGTCCCGATGCCTGCACCCTCAGACCCAAGGTGGGTCCCGATGCCTGCACCCTCAGACCCAAGGTGGGTCCCGATGCCTGCACCCTCAGACCCAAGGTGGGTCCCGATGCCTGCACCCTCAGACCCAAGGTGGGTCCCGATGCCTGCACCCTCAGACCCAAGGTGGGTCCCGATGCCTGCACCCTCAGACCCAAGGTGGGTCCCGATGCCTGCACCCTCAGACCCAAGGTGGGTCCCGATGCCTGCACCCACAGACCCAAGGTGGGTCCCGATGCCTGCACCCTCAGACCCGGGAAAGGGTCCCGATGCCTGCACCCTCAGACCCGGGAAAGGGACCCGATGCCTGCACCCTCAGACCCAAGGTGGGTCCCGATGCCTGCACCCTCAGACCCAAGGTGGGTCCCGATGCCTGCACCCTCAGACCCAAGGTGGGAACCGATGCCTGCACCCTCAGACCCAAGGTGGGTCCCGATGCCTGCACCCTCAGACCCAAGGTGGGTCCCGATGCCTGCACCCTCAGACCCAAGGTGGGTCCCGATGCCTGTACCCTCAGACCCAAGGTGGGTCCCGATGCCTGCACCCTCAGACCCAAGGTGGGTCCCGATGCCTGCACCCTCAGACCCAAGGAGGGCCCCGATGCCTGCACCCTTAGACCAGGGAAAAGGTTCCGATGCCTGCACCCTCAGACCCAAGGTGGGTCCCGATGCCTGCACCCTCAGACCCAAGGTGGGCCCCGATGCCTGCACCCTCAGACCGGGGAAAGGGTCCCGATGCCTGCACCCTCAGACCCCGGGAAGGGTCCCGATGCCTGCACCCTCAGACCCGGGAGTGGGTCCCGATGCCTGCACCCTCAGACCCGGGAGTGGGTCCCGATGCCTGCACCCTCAGACCCGGGAGTGGGTCCCGATGCCTGCACCCTCAGACCCGGGAGTGGGTCCCGATGCCTGCACCCTCAGACCCGGGAGTGGGTCCCGATGCCTGCACCCTCAGACCCGGGAGTGGGTCCCGATGCCTGCACCCTCAGACCCGGGAGTGGGTCCCGATGCCTGCACCCTCAGACCCGGGAGTGGGTCCCGATGCCTGCACCCTCAGACCCGGGAGTGGGTCCCGATGCCTGCACCCTCAGACCCGGGAGTGGGTCCCGATGCCTGCACCCTCAGACCCGGGAGTGGGTCCCGATGCCTGCACCCTCAGACCCGGGAAAGGGTTCCGATGCCTGCAACCTCAGACCCAAGGTGGGTCCCGATGCCTGCACCCACAGACCCAAGGTGGGTCCCGATGCCTGCACCCACAGACCCAAGGTGGGTCCCGATGCCTGCACCCTCAGACCCAAGGTGGGTCCCGATGCCTGCACCCTCAGACCCAAGGTGGGTCCCGATGCCTGCACCCTCAGACCCAAGGTGGGTCCCGATGCCTGCACCCTCAGATCCGGGAAAGGGTCCCGATGCCTGCACCCTCAGATCCGGGAAAGGGTCCCGATGCCTGCACCCTCAGACCCAAGGTGGATCCCGATGCCTGCACCCTCAGACCCGGGAAAGGGTCCCGATGCCTGCACCCTCAGACCCGGGAAAGGGTCCCGATGCCTGCACCCTCAGACCCAAGGTGGGTCCCGATGCCTGCACCCTCAGACCCAAGGTGGGTCCCGATGCCTGCACCCTCAGACCCAAGGTGGGTCCCGATGCCTGCACCCTCAGACCCAAGGTGGGTCCCGATGCCTGCACCCTCAGACCCAAGGTGGGTCCCGATGCCTGCACCCTCAGACCCAAGGTGGGTCCCGATGCCTGCACCCTCAGACCCAAGGTGGGTCCCGATGCCTGCACCCACAGACCCAAGGTGGGTCCCGATGCCTGCACCCTCAGACCCGGGAAAGGGTCCCGATGCCTGCACCCTCAGACCCGGGAAAGGGACCCGATGCCTGCACCCTCAGACCCAAGGTGGGTCCCGATGCCTGCACCCTCAGACCCAAGGTGGGTCCCGATGCCTGCACCCTCAGACCCAAGGTGGGAACCGATGCCTGCACCCTCAGACCCAAGGTGGGTCCCGATGCCTGCACCCTCAGACCCAAGGTGGGTCCCGATGCCTGCACCCTCAGACCCAAGGTGGGTCCCGATGCCTGCACCCTCAGACCCAAGGTGGGTCCCGATGCCTGCACCCTCAGACCCAAGGTGGGTCCCGATGCCTGCACCCTCAGACCCAAGGTGGGTCCCGATGCCTGCACCCTCAGACCCAAGGTGGGTCCCGATGCCTGCACCCTCAGACCCAAGGAGGGCCCCGATGCCTGCACCCTTAGACCAGGGAAAAGGTTCCGATGCCTGCACCCTCAGACCCAAGGTGGGTCCCGATGCCTGCACCCTCAGACCCAAGGTGGGCCCCGATGCCTGCACCCTCAGACCGGGGAACGGGTCCCGATGCCTGCACCCTCAGACCCCGGGAAGGGTCCCGATGCCTGCACCCTAAGACCCGGGAGTGGGTCCCGATGCCTGCACCCTCAGACCCGGGAGTGGGTCCCGATGCCTACACCCTCAGACCCGGGAGTGGGTCCCGATGCCTACACCCTCAGACCCGGGAGTGGGTCCCGATGCCTGCACCCTCAGACCCGGGAGTGGGTCCCGATGCCTGCACCCTCAGACCGGGAGTGGGTCCCGATGCCTGCACCCTCAGACCCGGGAGTGGGTCCCGATGCCTGCACCCTCAGACCCGGGAGTGGGTCCCGATGCCTGCACCCTCAGACCCGGGAGTGGGTCCCGATGCCTGCACCCTCAGACCCGGGAAAGGGTTCCGATGCCTGCAACCTCAGACCCAAGGTGGGTCCCGATGCCTGCACCCACAGACCCAAGGTGGGTCCCGATGCCTGCACATACAGACCCAAGGTGGGTCCCGATGCCTGCACCCTCAGACCCAAGGTGGGTCCCGATGCCTGCACCCTCAGACCCGGGAGTGGGTCCCGATGCCTGCACCCTCAGACCCGGGAGTGGGTCCCGATGCCTGCACCCTCAGACCCGGGAAAGGGTTCCGATGCCTGCAACCTCAGACCCAAGGTGGGTCCCGATGCCTGCACCCACAGACCCAAGGTGGGTCCCGATGCCTGCACCCACAGACCCAAGGTGGATCCCGATGCCTGCACCCTCAGACCCGGGAAAGGGTCCCGATGCCTGCACCCTCAGACCCGGGAAAGGGTCCCGATGCCTGCACCCTCAGACCCGGGAAAGGGTCCCGATGCCTGCACCCTCAGACCCAAGGTGGGTCCCGATGCCTGCACCCTCAGACCCAAGGTGGGTCCCGATGCCTGCACCCTCAGACCCAAGGTGGGTCCCGATGCCTGCACCCTCAGACCCAAGGTGGGTCCCGATGCCTGCACCCTCAGACCCAAGGTGGGTCCCGATGCCTGCACCCTCAGACCCAAGGTGGGTCCCGATGCCTGCACCCTCAGACCCAAGGTGGGTCCCGATGCCTGCACCCTCAGACCCAAGGTGGGTCCCGATGCCTGCACCCTCAGACCCAAGGTGGGTCCCGATGCCTGCACCCTCAGACCCGGGAAAGGGTCCCGATGCCTGCACCCTCAGACCCGGGAAAGGGACCCGATGCCTGCACCCTCAGACCCAAGGTGGGTCCCGATGCCTGCACCCTCAGACCCAAGGTGGGTCCCGATGCCTGCACCCTCAGACCCAAGGTGGGAACCGATGCCTGCACCCTCAGACCCAAGGTGGGTCCCGATGCCTGCACCCTCAGACCCAAGGTGGGTCCCGATGCCTGCACCCTCAGACCCAAGGTGGGTCCCGATGCCTGCAACCTCAGACCCAAGGTGGGTCCCGATGCCTGCACCCTCAGACCCAAGGTGGGTCCCGATGCCTGCACCCTCAGACCCAAGGTGGGTCCCGATGCCTGCACCCTCAGACCCAAGGAGGGCCCCGATGCCTGCACCCTTAGACCAGGGAAAAGGTTCCGATGCCTGCACCCTCAGACCCAAGGTGGGTCCCGATGCCTGCACCCTCAGACCCAAGGTGGGCCCCGATGCCTGCACCCTCAGACCGGGGAAAGGGTCCCGATGCCTGCACCCTCAGACCCCGGGAAGGGTCCCGATGCCTGCACCCTAAGACCCGGGAGTGGGTCCCGATGCCTGCACCCTCAGACCCGGGAGTGGGTCCCGATGCCTACACCCTCAGACCCGGGAGTGGGTCCCGATGCCTGCACCCTCAGACCCGGGAGTGGGTCCCGATGCCTGCACCCTCAGACCCGGGAGTGGGTCCCGATGCCTGCACCCTCAGACCGGGAGTGGGTCCCGATGCCTGCACCCTCAGACCCGGGAGTGGGTCCCGATGCCTGCACCCTCAGACCCGGGAGTGGGTCCCGATGCCTGCACCCTCAGACCCGGGAGTGGGTCCCGATGCCTGCACCCTCAGACCCGGGAAAGGGTTCCGATGCCTGCAACCTCAGACCCAAGGTGGGTCCCGATGCCTGCACCCACAGACCCAAGGTGGGTCCCGATGCCTGCACCCACAGACCCAAGGTGGGTCCCGATGCCTGCACCCACAGACCCAAGGTGGGTCCCGATGCCTGCACCCTCAGACCCAAGGTGGGTCCCGATGCCTGCACCCTCAGACCCGGGAGTGGGTCCCGATGCCTGCACCCTCAGACCCGGGAAAGGGTTCCGATGCCTGCAACCTCAGACCCAAGGTGGGTCCCGATGCCTGCACCCACAGACCCAAGGTGGGTCCCGATGCCTGCACCCACAGACCCAAGGTGGGTCCCGATGCCTGCACCCACAGACCCAAGGTGGGTCCCGATGCCTGCACCCTCAGACCCAAGGTGGGTCCCGATGCCTGCACCCTCAGACCCAAGGTGGGTCCCGATGCCTGCACCCTCAGACCCAAGGTGGGTCCCGATGCCTGCACCCTCAGATCCGGGAAAGGGACCCGATGCCTGCACCCTCAGACCCAAGGTGGATCCCGATGCCTGCACCCTCAGACCCGGGAAAGGGTCCCGATGCCTGCACCCTCAGACCCGGGAAAGGGTCCCGATGCCTGCACCCTCAGACCCAAGGTGGGTCCCGATGCCTGCACACTCAGACCCAAGGTGGGTCCCGATGCCTGCACCCTCAGACCCAAGGTGGGTCCCGATGCCTGCACCCTCAGACCCAAGGTGGGTCCCGATGCCTGCACCCTCAGACCCAAGGTGGGTCCCGATGCCTGCACCCTCAGATCCGGGAAAGGGTCCCGATGCCTGCACCCTCAGACCCGGGAAAGGGTCCCGATGCCTGCACCCTCAGACCCGGGAAAGGGTCCCGATGCCTGCACCCTCAGACATGGGAAAGGGTCCCGATGCCTGCACCCTCAGACCCGGTAAATGGTCCCGATGCCTGCACCCTCAGACCCGGGAAAGGGTCCCGATGCCTGCACCCTCAGACCCAAGGTGGGTCCCGATGCCTGCACCCTCAGACCCGGGAGTGGGTCCCGATGCCTGCACCCTCAGACCCGGGAGTGGGTCCCGATGCCTGCACCCTCAGACCCGGGAGTGGGTCCCGATGCGTGCACCTTCAGACCCAAGGTGGGTCCCGATGCCTGCACCCTCAGACCCAAGGTGGGCCCCGATGCCTGCACCCTCAGACCCAAGGTGGGTCCCGATGCCTGCACCCTCAGACCCGGGAAAAGGTCCCGATGCCTGCACCCTCAGACCCAAGGTGGGTCGCGATGCCTGCACCCTCAGACCCAAGGTGGGTCCCGATGCCTGCACCCTCAGACCCAAGGTGGGTCCCGATGCCTGCACCCTCAGACCCAAGGTGGGTCCCGATGCCTGCACCCTCAGACCCAAGGTGGGTCCCGATGCCTGCACCCTCAGACCCCGGGAAGGGTCCCGATGCCTGCACCCTCAGACCCGGGAGTGGGTCCCGATGCCTGCACCCTCAGACCCGGGAGTAGGTCCCGATGCCTGCACCCTCAGACCCGGGAGTGGGTCCCGATGCCTGCACCCTCAGACCCGGGAGTGGGTCCCGATGCCTGCACCCTCAGACCGGGAGTGGGTCCCGATGCCTGCACCCTCAGACCCGGGAGTGGGTCCCGATGCCTGCACCCTCAGACCCGGGAGTGGGTCCCGATGCCTGCACCCTCAGACCCGGGAGTGGGTCCCGATGCCTGCACCCTCAGACCCGGGAAAGGGTTCCGATGCCTGCAACCTCAGACCCAAGGTGGGTCCCGATGCCTGCACCCACAGACCCAAGGTGGGTCCCGATGCCTGCACCCTCAGACCCAAGGTGGGTCCCGATGCCTGCACCCTCAGACCCAAGGTGGGTCCCGATGCCTGCACCCTCAGACCCAAGGTGGGTCCCGATGCCTGCACCCTCAGACCCAAGGTGGGTCCCGATGCCTGCACCCTCAGACCCAAGGTGGGTCCCGATGCCTGCACCCTCAGACCCAAGGTGGGTCCCGATGCCTGCACCCTCAGACATGGGAAAGGGTCCCGATGCCTGCACCCTCAGACCCGGTAAATGGTCCCGATGCCTGCACCCTCAGACCCGGGAGTGGGTCCCGATGCCTGCACCCTCAGACCCGGGAGTGGGTCCCGATGCCTGCACCCTCAGACCCGGGAGTGGGTCCCGATGCCTGCACCCTCAGACCCAAGGTGGGTCCCGATGCCTGCACCCTCAGACCCAAGGTGGGTCCCGATGCCTGCACCCTCAGACCCAAGGTGGGTCCCGATGCCTGCACCCTCAGACCCAAGGTGGGTCCCGATGCCTGCACCCTCAGACCCAAGGTGGGTCCCGATGCCTGCACCCTCAGACCCAAGGTGGGTCCCGATGCCTGCACCCTCAGACCGGGGAAAGGGTCCCGATGCCTGCACCCTCAGACCGGGGAAAGGGTCCCGATGCCTGCACCATCAGACCCAAGGATGGTCCCGATGCCTGCACCCTCAGACCCAAGGTGGGTCCCGATGCCTGCACCCTCAGACCCCGGGAAGGGTCCCGATGCCTGCACCCTCAGACCCCGGGAAGGGTCCCGATGCCTGCACCCTCAGACCCCGGGAAGGGTCCCGATGCCTGCACCCTCAGACCCCGGGAAGGGTCCCGATGCCTGCACCCTCAGACCCCGGGAAGGGTCCCGATGCCTGCACTCTCAGACCTCGGGAAGGGTCCCGATGCCTGCACCCTCAGACCCCGGGAAGGGTCCCGATGCCTGCACCCTCAGACCCCGGGAAGGGTCCCGATGCCTGCACCCTCAGACCCCGGGAAGGGTCCCGATGCCTGCACCCTCAGACCCCGGGAAAGGGTCCCGATGCCTGCACCCTCAGACCCCGTGAAAGGGTACCGATGCCTGCACCCTCAGACCCAAGGTGGGTCCCGATGCCTGCACCCTCAGACCCGGTAAATGGTCCCGATGCCTGCACCCTCAGACCCGGGAAAGGGTACCGATGCCTGCACCCTCAGACATGGGAAAGGGTCCCGATGCCTGCACCCTCTGACCCGGTAAATGGTCCCGATGCCTGCACCCTCAGACCCGGGAAAGGGTACCGATGCCTGCACCCTCAGACCCGGGAAAGGGTCCCGGATGCCTGCACCCTCAGACCCGGGAAAGGGTCCCGGATGCCTGCACCCTCAGACCCGGGAAAGGGTCCCGATGCCTGCACCCTCAGACCCGGGAAAGGGTCCCGATGCCTGCACCCTCAGACCCGGGAAAGGGTCCCGATGCCGGCACCCTCAGACCCGGGAAAGGGTCCCGATGCCTGCACCCTCAGACCCGGGAAAGGGTCCCGATGCCTGCACCCTCAGACCCGGGAAAGGGTCCCGATGCCTGCACCCTCAGACCCGGGAAAGGGTCCCGATGACCCGAGAGGGGTCTGTGCGATGCCTGCACCCACAGGCCCCGTGTGGGGTCTGTGCGATGCCTGCACCCACAGGCCCCGTGTGGGGTCTGTGCGATGCCTGCACCCACAGGCCCCGTGTGGGGTCTGTGCGATGCCTGCACCCACAGGCCCCGAGAGGGGTCTGTGCGATGCCTGCACCCACAGGCCCCGAGAGGGGTCTGTGCGATGCCTGCACCCACAGGCCCCGAGAGGGGTCTGTGCGATGCCTGCACCCACAGGCCCCGAGAGGGGTCTGTGCGATGCCTACACCCACAGGCCCCGAGAGGGGTCTGTGCGATGCCTGCACGCACAGGCCCCGAGAGGGGTCTGTGCGATGCCTGCACCCACAGGCCCCGTGTGGGGTCTGTGCGATGCCTGCACCCACAGGCCCCGTGTGGGGTCTGTGCGATGCCTGCACCCACCGGCCCCGTGTGGGGTCTGTGCGATGCCTGCACCCACAGGCCCCGTGTGGGGTCTGTGCGATGCCTGCACCCACAGGCCCCGTGTGGGGTCTGTGCGATGCCTGCACCCACAGGCCCCGTGTGGGGTCTGTGCGATGCCTGCACCCACAGGCCCCGTGTGGGGTCTGTGCGATGCCTGCACACACAGGCCCCGTGTGGGGTCTGTGCGATGCCTGCACACACAGGCCCCGTGTGGGGTCTGTGCGATGCCTGCACACACAGGCCCCGTGTGGGGTCTGTGCGATGCCTGCACCCACAGGCCCCGTGTGGGGTCTGTGCGATGCCTGCACCCACAGGCCCCGTGTGGGGTCTGTGCGATGCCTGCACCCACAGGCCCCGTGTGGGGTCTGTGCGATGCCTGCACCCACAGGCCCCGTGTGGGGTCTGTGCGATGCCTGCACCCACAGGCCCCGTGTGGGGTCTGTGCGATGCCTGCACCCACAGGCCCCGAGAGGGGTCTGTGCGATGCCTGCACCCACAAGCCCCGAGAGGGGTCTGTGCGATGCCTGCACCCTCAGACCCGGGAAAGGGTCCAGATGCCTGCACCCTCAGACCCGGGAAAGGGTCCCGATGCCTGCACCCTCAGACATGGGAAAGGGTCCCGATGCCTGCACCCTCAGACCCGGTAAATGGTCCCGATGCCTGCACCCTCAGACCCGGGAAAGGGTCCCGATGCCTGCACCCTCAGACCCAAGGTGGGTCCCGATGCCTGCACCCTTAGACCCGGGAGTGGGTCCCGATGCCTGCACCCTCAGACCCGGGAGTGGGTCCCGATGCCTGCACCCTCAGACCCGGGAGTGGGTCCCGATGCCTGCACCCTCAGACCCAAGGTGGGTCCCGATGCCTGCACCCTCAGACCCAAGGTGGGCCCCGATGCCTGCACCCTCAGACCCAAGGTGGGCCCCGATGCCTGCACCCTCAGACCCAAGGTGGGTCCCGATGCCTGCACCCTCAGACCCAAGGTGGGTCCCGATGCCTGCACCCTCAGACCCGGGAAAGGGTCCCGATGCCTGCACCCTCAGACCCAAGGTGGGTCCCGATGCCTGCACCCTCAGACCCAAGGTGGGTCCCGATGCCTGCACCCTCAGACCCAAGGTGGGTCCCGATGCCTGCACCCTCAGACCCAAGGTGGGTCCCGATGCCTGCACCCTCAGACCCAAGGTGGGTCCCGATGCCTGCACCCTCAGACCCAAGGTGGGTCCCGATGCCTGCACCCTCAGACCCAAGGTGGGTCCCGATGCTTGCACCCTCAGACCCGGGAGTGGGTCCCGATGCCTGCACCCTCAGACCCGGGAGTGGGTCCCGATGCCTGCACCCTCAGACCCGGGAGTGGGTCCCGATGCGTGCACCCTCAGACCCAAGGTGGGTCCCGATGCCTGCACCCTCAGACCCAAGGTGGGCCCCGATGCTTGCACCCTCAGACCCAAGGTGGGCCCCGATGCCTGCACCCTCAGACCCAAGGTGGGTCCCGATGCCTGCACCCTCAGACCCAAGGTGGGTCCCGATGCCTGCACCCTCAGACCCGGGAAAAGGTCCCGATGCCTGCACCCTCAGACCCAAGGTGGGTCCCGATGCCTGCACCCTCAGACCCAAGGTGGGTCCCGATGCCTGCACCCTCAGACCCAAGGTGGGTCCCGATGCCTGCACCCTCAGACCCAAGGTGGGTCCCGATGCCTGCACCCTCAGACCCAAGGTGGGTCCCGATGCCTGCACCCTCAGACCCAAGGTGGGTCCCGATGCCTGCACCCTCAGACCCAAGGTGGGTCCCGATGCCTGCACCCTCAGACCCGGGAAAGGGTCTCGATGCCTGCACCCTCAGACCCGGGAGTGGGTCCCGATGCCTGCACCCTCAGACCCGGGAAAGGGTCCCGATGCCTGCACCCTCAGACCCGGGAAAGGGTCCCGATGCCTGCACCCTCAGACCCGGGAAAGGGTCCCGATGCCTGCACCCTCAGTCCCGGGAAAGGGTCCCGATGCCTGCACCCTCAGACCCAAGGTGGGTCCCGATGCCTGCACCCTCAGACCCAAGGTGGGTCCCGATGCCTGCACCCTCAGACCCAAGGTGGGTCCCGATGCCTGCACCCTCAGACCCAAGGTGGGTCTCGATGCCTGCACCCTCAGACCCAAGGTGGGTCCCGATGCTTGCACCCTCAGACCCAAGGTGGGTCCCGATGCCTGCACCCTCAGACCCAAGGAGGGTCCCGATGCCTGCACCCTCAGACCCGGGAAAGGGTCTCGATGCCTGCACCCTCAGACCCGGGAGTGGGTCCCGATGCCTGCACCCTCAGACCCGGGAGTGGGTCCCGATGCCTGCACCCTCAGACCCGGGAAAGGGTCCCGATGCCTGCACCCTCAGACCCGGGAAAGGGTCCCGATGCCTGCACCCTCAGACATGGGAAAGGGTCCCGATGCCTGCACCCTCAGACCCAAGGTGGGTCCCGATGCCTGCACCCTCAGACCCAAGGTGGGTCCCGATGGCTGCACCCTCAGACCCAAGGTGGGCCCCGATGGCTGCACCCTCAGACCCAAGGTGGGCCCCGATGGCTGCACCCTCAGACCCAAGGTGGGCCCCGAAGCATGCACCCTCAGACCCAAGGTGGGTCCCGATGCCTGCACCCTCAGACCCAAGGTGGGTCCCGATGCCTGCACCCTCAGACCCAAGGTGGGTCCCGATGCCTGCACCCTCACACCCAAGGTGGGTCCCGATGCCTGCACCCTCACACCCAAGGTGGGTCCCGATGCCTGCACCCTCACACCCAAGGTGAGTCCCGATGCCTGCACCCTCAGACCCAAGGTGGGTCCCGATGCCTGCACCCTCAGACCCAAGGTGGGTCTCGATGCCTGCACCCGCAGATCCGGGAAAGGGTCCCGATGCCTGCACCCTCAGACCCAAGGTGGATCCCGATGCCTGCACCCTCAGACCCGGGAAAGGGTCCCGATGCCTGCACCCTCAGACCCGGGAAAGGGTCCCGATGCCTGCACCCTCAGACCCGGGAAAGGGTCCCGATGCCTGCACCCTCAGACCCGGGAAAGGGTCCCGATGCCTGCACCCTCAGACCCAAGGTGGGTCCCGATGCCTGCACCCTCAGACCCAAGGTGGGTCCCGATGCCTGCACCCTCAGACCCAAGGTGGGTCCCGATGCCTGCACCCTCAGACCCAAGGTGGGTCCCGATGCCTGCACCCTCAGACCCAAGGTGGGTCCCGATGCCTGCACCCTCAGACCCAAGGTGGGTCCCGATGCCTGCACCCTCAGACCCAAGGTGGGTCCCGATGCCTGCACCCACAGACCCAAGGTGGGTCCCGATGCCTGCACCCTCAGACCCGGGAAAGGGTCCCGATGCCTGCACCCTCAGACCCGGGAAAGGGACCCGATGCCTGCACCCTCAGACCCAAGGTGGGTCCCGATGCCTGCACCCTCAGACCCAAGGTGGGTCCCGATGCCTGCACCCTCAGACCCAAGGTGGGAACCGATGCCTGCACCCTCAGACCCAAGGTGGGTCCCGATGCCTGCACCCTCAGACCCAAGGTGGGTCCCGATGCCTGCACCCTCAGACCCAAGGTGGGTCCCGATGCCTGCACCCTCAGACCCAAGGTGGGTCCCGATGCCTGCACCCTCAGACCCAAGGTGGGTCCCGATGCCTGCACCCTCAGACCCAAGGTGGGTCCCGATGCCTGCACCCTCAGACCCAAGGTGGGTCCCGATGCCTGCACCCTCAGACCCAAGGAGGGCCCCGATGCCTGCACCCTTAGACCAGGGAAAAGGTTCCGATGCCTGCACCCTAAGACCCAAGGTGGGTCCCGATGCCTGCACCCTCAGACCCAAGGTGGGCCCCGATGCCTGCACCCTCAGACCGGGGAAAGGGTCCCCGATGCCTGCACCCTCAGACCCCGGGAAGGGTCCCGATGCCTGCACCCTAAGACCCGGGAGTGGGTCCCGATGCCTGCACCCTCAGACCCAAGGTGGATCCCGATGCCTGCACCCTCAGACCCGGGAAAGGGTCCCGATGCCTGCACCCTCAGACCCGGGAAAGGGTCCCGATGCCTGCACCCTCAGACCCAAGGTGGGTCCCGATGCCTGCACCCTCAGACCCAAGGTGGGTCCCGATGCCTGCACCCTCAGACCCAAGGTGGGTCCCGATGCCTGCACCCTCAGACCCAAGGTGGGTCCCGATGCCTGCACCCTCAGACCCAAGGTGGGTCCCGATGCCTGCACCCTCAGACCCAAGGTGGGTCCCGATGCCTGCACCCTCAGACCCAAGGTGGGTCCCGATGCCTGCACCCTCAGACCCAAGGTGGGTCCCGATGCCTGCACCCACAGACCCAAGGTGGGTCCCGATGCCTGCACCCTCAGACCCGGGAAAGGGTCCCGATGCCTGCACCCTCAGACCCGGGAAAGGGTCCCGATGCCTGCACCCTCAGACCCAAGGTGGGTCCCGATGCCTGCACCCACAGACCCAAGGTGGGTCCCGATGCCTGCACCCTCAGACCCAAGGTGGGTCCCGATGCCTGCACCCTCAGACCCAAGGTGGGTCCCGATGCCTGCACCCTCAGACCCAAGGTGGGTCCCGATGCCTGCACCCTCAGACCCAAGGTGGGTCCCGATGCCTGCACCCTCAGACCCAAGGTGGGTCCCGATGCCTGCACCCTCAGACCCAAGGTGGGTCCCGATGCCTGCACCCTCAGACCCAAGGAGGGCCCCGATGCCTGCACCCTTAGACCAGGGAAAAGGTTCCGATGCCTGCACCCTCAGACCCAAGGTGGGTCCCGATGCCTGCACCCTCAGACCCAAGGTGGGCCCCGATGCCTGCACCCTCAGACCGGGGAAAGGGTCCCGATGCCTGCACCCTCAGACCCCGGGAAGGGTCCCGATGCCTGCACCCTAAGACCCGGGAGTGGGTCCCGATGCCTGCACCCTCAGACCCGGGAGTGGGTCCCGATGCCTACACCCTCAGACCCGGGAGTGGGTCCCGATGCCTGCACCCTCAGACCCGGGAGTGGGTCCCGATGCCTGCACCCTCAGACCGGGAGTGGGTCCCGATGCCTGCACCCTCAGACCCGGGAGTGGGTCCAGATGCCTGCACCCTCAGACCCGGGAGTGGGTCCCGATGCCTGCACCCTCAGACCCGGGAGTGGGTCCCGATGCCTGCACCCTCAGACCCGGGAGTGGGTCCCGATGCCTGCACCCTCAGACCGGGAGTGGGTCCCGATGCCTGCACCCTCAGACCCGGGAGTGGGTCCAGATGCCTGCACCCTCAGACCCGGGAGTGGGTCCCGATGCCTGCACCCTCAGACCCGGGAGTGGGTCCCGATGCCTGCACCCTCAGACCCGGGAGTGGGTCCCGATGCCTGCACCCTCAGACCCGGAAAAGGGTTCCGATGCCTGCAACCTCAGACCCAAGGTGGGTCCCGATGCCTGCACCCACAGACCCAAGGTGGGTCCCGATGCCTGCACCCACAGACCCAAGGTGGGTCCCGATGCCTGCACCCACAGACCCAAGGTGGGTCCCGATGCCTGCACCCACAGACCCAAGGTGGGTCCCGATGCCTGCACCCTCAGACCCAAGGTGGGTCCCGATGCCTGCACCCTCAGACCCGGGAAAGGGTTCCGATGCCTGCACCCTCAGACCCGGGAAAGGGTTCCGATGCCTGCAACCTCAGACCCCGGGAAGGGTCCCGATGCCTGCACCCTCAGACCCCGGGAAGGGTCCCGATGCCTGCACCCTCAGACCCCGGGAAAGGGTCCCGATGCCTGCACCCTCAGACCCCGTGAAAGGGTCCCGATGCCTGCACCCTCAGACCACGTGAAAGGGTCCCGATGCCTGCACCCTCAGACCCAAGGTGGGTCCCGATGCCTGCACCCTCAGACCCAAGGTGGGTCCCGATGCCTGCACCCTCAGACCCAAGGTGGGTCCCGATGCCTGCACCCTCAGACCCAAGGTGGGTCCGATGCCTGCACCCTCAGACCCAAGGTGGGTCCCGATGCCTGCACCCTCAGACCCAAGGTGGGTCCCGATGCCTGCACCCTCAGACCCAAGGTGGGTCCCGAAGCCTGCACCCTCAGACCCAAGTTGGGTCCCGATGCCTGCACCCTCAGACCCAAGTTGGGTCCCGATGCCTGCACCTCAGACCCAAGGTGGGTCCCGATGCCTGCACCCTCAGACCCGGGAAATGGTCCCGATGCCTGCACCCTCAGACCCAAGGTGGGTCCCGATGCCTGCACCCTCAGACCCGGGAAATGGTCCCGTTGCCTGCACCCTCAGACCCAAGGTGGGTCCCGATGCCTGCACCCTCAGACCCAAGGTGGGTCCCGATGCCTGCACCCTCAGACCCAAGGTGGGTCCCGATGCCTGCACCCTCAGACCCAAGGTGGGTCCCGATGCCTGCACCCTCAGACCCAAGGTGGGTCCCGATGCCTGCACCCTCAGACCCAAGGTGGGTCCCGATGCCTGCACCCTCAGACCCAAGGTGGGTCCCGATGCCTGCACCCTCAGACCCAAGTGTGGGTCCCGATGCCTGCACCCTCAGACCCAAGGTGGGTCCCGATGCCTGCACCCTCAGACCCAGGGAAGGGTCCCGATGCCTGCACCCTCAGACCCAGGGAAGGGTCCCGATGCCTGCACCCTCAGACCCAGGGAAGGGTCCCGATGCCTGCACCCTCAGACCCAGGGAAGGGTCCCGATGCCTGCACCCTCAGACCCAAGGTGGGTCCCGATGCCTGCACCCTCAGACCCAAGGTGGGTCCCGATGCCTGCACCCTCAGACCCGGAAAGGGTCCCGATGCCTGCACCCTCAGACCCAAGGTGGGTCCCGATGCCTGCACCCTCAGACCCGGGAGTGGGTCCCGATGCCTGCACCCTCAGACCCGGGAGTGGGTCCCGATGCCTGCACCCTCAGACCCGGGAGTGGGTCCCGATGCCTGCACCCTCAGACCCGGGAGTGGGTCCCGATGCCTGCACCCTCAGACCCGGGAGTGGGTCCCGATGCCTGCACCCTCAGACCCGGGAGTGGGTCCCGATGCCTGCACCCTCAGACCCGGGAGTGGGTCCCGATGCCTGCACCCTCAGACCCAGGGAAGGGTCCCGATGCCTGCACCCTCAGACCCAAGGTGGGTCCCGATGCCTGCACCCTCAGACCCAGGGAAGGGTCCCGATGCCTGCACCCTCAGACCCAGGGAAGGGTCCCGATGCCTGCACCCTCAGACCCAAGGTGGGTCCCGATGCCTGCACCCTCAGACCCAAGGTGGATCCCGATGCCTGCACCCTCAGACCCAAGGTGGGTCCCGATGCCTGCACCCTCAGACCCAAGGTGGGTCCCGATGCCTGCACCCTCACACCCAAGGTGGGTCCCGATGCCTGCACCCTCAGACCCGGGAAAGGGTCTCGATGCCTGCACCCTCAGACCCCGGGAAAGGGTCCCGATGCCTGCACCCTCAGACCCCGGGAAAGGGTCCCGATGCCTGCACCCTCAGACCCCGGGAAAGGGTCCCGATGCCTGCACCCTCAGACCCCGGGAAGGGTCCCGATGCCTGCACCCTCAGACCTCGGGAAGGGTCCCGATGCCTGCACCCTCAGACCCAAGGTGGGTCCCGATGCCTGCACCCTCAGACCCAAGGTGGGTCCCGATGCCTGCACCCTTAGACCCGGGAAAGGGGCTCCATGCCTGCACCCTCAGACCCCGGGAAAGGGTCCCGATGCCTGCACCCTCAGACCCGGGAAAGGGTCCCGATGCCTGCACCCTCAGACCCGGGAAAGGGTCCCGATGCCTGCACCCTCAGACCTGGGAAAGGGTCCCGATGCCTGCACCCTCAGACCCGGGAAAGGGTCCCGATGCCTGCACCCTCAGACCCGGGAAAGGGTCCCGATGCCTGCACCCTCAGACCCCGGGAAAGGGTCCCGATGCCTGCACCCTCAGACCCCGGGAAAGGGTCCCGATGCCTGCACCCTCAGACCCGGGAAAGGGTCTCGATGCCTGCACCCTCAGACCCGGGAAAGGGTCTCGATGCCTGCACCCTCAGACCCGGGAGTGGGTCCCGATGCCTGCACCCTCAGACCCGGGAAAGGGTCCCGATGCCTGCACCCTCAGACCCGGGAAAGGGTCCCGATGCCTGCACCCTCAGACCCGGGAAAGGGTCCCGATGCCTGAACCCTCAGACCCGGGAAAGGGTCCCGATGCCTGCACCCTCAGACCCAAGGTGGGTCCCGATGCCTGCACCCTCAGACCCAAGGTGGGTCCCGATGCCTGCACCCTCAGACCCAAGGTGGGTCCCGA
Organism: Staurois parvus; assembly: GCF_062004578.1. Taxonomy (NCBI): domain Eukaryota; kingdom Metazoa; phylum Chordata; class Amphibia; order Anura; family Ranidae; genus Staurois; species Staurois parvus. The sequence continues at coordinate 14,362,837 of NW_028317886.1, read as the reverse complement.
TGCCTGCACCCACAGACCCGGTAAATGGTCCCGATGCCTGCACCCTCAGACCCGGGAAAGGGTCCCGATGCCTGCACCCTCAGACCCAAGGAGGGTCCCGATGCCTGCACCCTCAGACCCAAGGAGGGTCCCGATGCCTGCACCCTCAGACCCGGGAAAGGGTCCCGATGCCTGCACCCTCAGACCCGGGAGTGGGTCCCGATGCCTGCACCCTCAGACCCGGGAAAGGGTCCCGATGCCTGCACCCTCAGACCCGGGAAAGGGTCCCGATGCCTGCACCCTCAGACCCGGGAAAGGGTCCCGATGCCTGCACCCTCAGACATGGGAAAGGGTCCCGATGCCTGCACCCTCAGACCCGGTAAATGGTCCCGATGCCTGCACCCTCAGACCCGGGAAAGGGTCCCGATGCCTGCACCCTCAGACCCAAGGTGGGTCCCGATGCCTGCACCCTCAGACCCAAGGTGGGTCCCGATGCCTGCACCCTCAGACCCAAGGTGGGTCCCGATGCCTGCACCCTCAGACCCAAGGTGGGTCCCGATGCCTGCACCCTCAGACCCGGGAGTGGGTCCCGATGCCTGCACCCTCAGACCCGGGAGTGGGTCCCGATGCCTGCACCCTCAGACCCGGGAGTGGGTCCCGATGCGTGCACCTTCAGACCCAAGGTGGGTCCCGATGCCTGCACCCTCAGACCCAAGGTGGGCCCCGATGCTTGCACCCTCAGACCCAAGGTGGGCCCCGATGCCTGCACCCTCAGACCCAAGGTGGGTCCCGATGCCTGCACCCTCAGACCCAAGGTGGGTCCCGATGCCTGCACCCTCAGACCCGGGAAAAGGTCCCGATGCCTGCACCCTCAGACCCAAGGTGGGTCCCGATGCCTGCACCCTCAGACCCAAGGTGGGTCCCGATGCCTGCACCCTCAGACCCAAGGTGGGTCCCGATGCCTGCACCCTCAGACCCAAGGTGGGTCCCGATGCCTGCACCCTCAGACCCAAGGTGGGTCCCGATGCCTGCACCCTCAGACCCAAGGTGGGTCCCGATGCCTGCACCCTCAGACCCAAGGTGGGTCCCGATGCCTGCACCCTCAGACCCAAGGTGGGTCCCGATGCCTGCATCCTCAGACCCAAGGTGGGTCCCGATGCCTGCACCCTCAGACCCAAGGTGGGTCCCGATGCCTGCACCCTCAGACCCAAGGTGGGTCCCGATGCCTGCACCCTCAGACCCGGGAAAGGGTCTCGATGCCTGCACCCTCAGACCCGGGAGTGGGTCCCGATGCCTGCACCCTCAGACCCGGGAAAGGGTCCCGATGCCTGCACCCTCAGACCCGGGAAAGGGTCCCGATGCCTGCACCCTCAGACCCGGGAAAGGGTCCCGATGCCTGAACCCTCAGACCCGGGAAAGGGTCCCGATGCCTGCACCCTCAGACCCAAGGTGGGTCCCGATGCCTGCACCCTCAGACCCAAGGTGGGTCCCGATGCCTGCACCCTCAGACACAAGGTGGGTCCCGATGCCTGCACCCACAGACCCGGTAAATGGTCCCGATGCCTGCACCCTCAGACCCGGGAAAGGGTCCCGATGCCTGCACCCTCAGACCCAAGGAGGGTCCCGATGCCTGCACCCTCAGACCCGGGAAAGGGTCTCGATGCCTGCACCCTCAGACCCGGGAGTGGGTCCCGATGCCTGCACCCTCAGACCCGGGAAAGGGTCCCGATGCCTGCACCCTCAGACCCGGGAAAGGGTCCCGATGCCTGCACCCTCAGACCCGGGAAAGGGTCCCGATGCCTGCACCGTCAGACATGGGAAAGGGTCCCGATGCCTGCACCCTCAGACCCGGGAAAGGGTCCCGATGCCTGCACCCTCAGACCCGGGAAAGGGTCCCGATGCCTGCACCCTCAGACCCGGGAAAGGGTCCCGATGCCTGCACCCTCAGACCCAAGGTGGGTCCCGATGCCTGCACCCTCAGACCCGGGAGTGGGTCCCGATGCCTGCACCCTCAGACCCGGGAGTGGGTCCCGATGCCTGCACCCTCAGACCCGGGAAAGGGTTCCGATGCCTGCACCCACAGACACAAGGTGGGTCCCGATGCCTGCACCCACAGACCCAAGGTGGGTCCCGATGCCTGCACCCTCAGACCCAAGGTGGGTCCCGATGCCTGCACCCTCAGACCCAAGGTGGGTCCCGATGCCTGCACCCTCAGACCCAAGGTGGGTCCCGATGCCTGCACCCTCAGACCCAAGGTGGGTCCCGATGCCTGCACCCTCAGATCCGGGAAAGGGTCCCGATGCCTGCACCCTCAGACCCGGGAAAGGGTCCCGATGCCTGCACCCTCAGACCCGGGAAAGGGTCCCGATGCCTGCACCCTCAGACATGGGAAAGGGTCCCGATGCCTGCACCCTCAGACCCGGTAAATGGTCCCGATGCCTGCACCCTCAGACCCAAGGTGGGTCCCGATGCCTGCACCCTCAGACCCGGGAGTGGGTCCCGATGCCTGCACCCTCAGACCCGGGAGTGGGTCCCGATGTCTGCACCCTCAGACCCGGGAGTGGGTCCCGATGCGTGCACCCTCAGACCCGGGAGTGGGTCCCGATGCGTGCACCTTCAGACCCAAGGTGGGTCCCGATGCCTGCACCCTCAGACCCAAGGTGGGCCCCGATGCTTGCACCCTCAGACCCAAGGTGGGCCCCGATGCCTGCACCCTCAGACCCAAGGTGGGTCCCGATGCCTGCACCCTCAGACCCGGGAAAAGGTCCCGATGCCTGCACCCTCAGACCCAAGGTGGGTCGCGATGCCTGCACCCTCAGACCCAAGGTGGGTCCCGATGCCTGCACCCTCAGACCCAAGGTGGGTCCCGATGCCTGCACCCTCAGATCCGGGAAAGGGTCCCGATGCCTGCACCCTCAGACCCAAGGTGGATCCCGATGCCTGCACCCTCACACCCGGGAAAGGGTCCCGATGCCTGCACCCTCAGACCCGGGAAAGGGTCCCGATGCCTGCACCCTCAGACTCGGGAAAGGGTCCCGATGCCTGCACCCTCAGACCCGGGAAAGGGTCCCGATGCCTGCACCCTCAGACCCGGGAAAGAGTCCCGATGCCTGCACCCTCAGACCCAAGGTGGGTCCCGATGCCGGCACCCTCAGACCCAAGGTGGGTCCCGATGCCTGCACCCTCAGACCCAAGGTGGGTCCCGATGCCTGCACCCTCAGACCCAAGGTGGGTCCCGATGCCTGCACCCTCAGACCCAAGGTGGGTCCCGATGCCTGCACCCTCAGACCCAAGGTGGGTCCCGATGCCTGCACCCTCAGACCCAAGGTGGGTCCCGATGCCTGCACCCTCAGACCGGGGAAAGGGTCCCGATGCCTGCACCCTCAGACCGGGGAAAGGGTCCCGATACCTGCACCATCAGACCCAAGGAGGGTCCCGATGCCTGCACCCTCAGACCCAAGGTGGGTCCCGATGCCTGCACCCTCAGACCCCGGGAAGGGTCCCGATGCCTGCACCCTCAGACCCCGGGAAGGGTCCCGATGCCTGCACCCTCAGACCCCGGGAAGGGTCCCGATGCCTGCACCCTCAGACCTCGGGAAGGGTCCCGATGCCTGCACCCTCAGACCACGTGAAAGGGTCCCGATGCCTGCACCCTCAGACCCAAGGTGAGTCCCGATGCCTGCACCCTCAGACCCAAGGTGGGTCCCGATGCCTGCACCCTCAGACCCAAGGTGGGTCCCGATGCCTGCACCCTCAGACCCAAGGTGGGTCCCGATGCCTGCACCCTCAGACCCAAGGTGGGTCCCGATGCCTGCACCCCTCAGACCCAAGGTGGGTCCCGATGCCTGCACCCTCAGACCCAAGGTGGGTCCCGATGCCTGCACCCTCAGACCCAAGGTGGGTCCCGATGCCTGCACCCTCAGACCCAAGCTGGGTCCCGATGCCTGCACCCTCAGACCCAAGGTGGGTCCCGATGCCTGCACCCTCAGACCCAAGGTGGGTCCCGATGCCTGCACCCTCAGACCCGGGAAATGGTCCCGATGCCTGCACCCTCAGACCCAAGGTGGGTCCCGATGCCTGCACCCTCAGACCCGGGAAATGGTCCCGATGCCTGCACCCTCAGACCCAAGGTGGGTCCCGATGCCTGCACCCTCAGACCCGGGAAATGGTCCCGTTGCCTGCACCCTCAGACCCAAGGTGGGTCCCGTTGCCTGCACCCTCAGACCCAAGGTGGGTCCCGATGCCTGCACCCTCAGACCCGGGAAATGGTCCCGATGCCTGCACCCTCAGACCCAAGGTGGGTCCCGATGCCTGCACCCTCAGACCTGGGAAAGGGTCCCGATGCCTGCACCCTCAGACCCGGGAAAGGGTCCCGATGCCTGCACCCTCAGACCCGGGAAAGGGTCCCGATGCCTGCACCCTCAGACCCAAGGTGGGTCCCGATGCCTGCACCCTCAGACCCGGGAAATGGTCCCGATGCCTGCACCCTCAGACCCAAGGTGGGTCCCGATGCCTGCACCCTCAGACCCGGGAAATGGTCCCGTTGCCTGCACCCTCAGACCCAAGGTGGGTCCCGATGCCTGCACCCTCAGACCCAAGGTGGGTCCCGATGCCTGCACCCTCAGACCCAAGGTGGGTCCCGATGCCTGCACCCTCAGACCCAAGGTGGGTCCCGATGCCTGCACCCTCAGACCCAAGGTGGGTCCCGATGCCTGCACCCTCAGACCCAAGGTGGGTCCCGATGCCTGCACCCTCAGACCCAAGGTGGGTCCCGATGCCTGCACCCTCAGACCGGGGAAAGGGTCCCGATGCCTGCACCCTCAGACCGGGGAAAGGGTCCCGATACCTGCACCATCAGACCCAAGGAGGGTCCCGATGCCTGCACCCTCAGACCCAAGGTGGGTCCCGATGCCTGCACCCTCAGACCCCGGGAAGGGTCCCGATGCCTGCACCCTCAGACCCCGGGAAGGGTCCCGATGCCTGCACCCTCAGACCCCGGGAAGGGTCCCGATGCCTGCACCCTCAGACCTCGGGAAGGGTCCCGATGCCTGCACCCTCAGACCACGTGAAAGGGTCCCGATGCCTGCACCCTCAGACCCAAGGTGGGTCCCGATGCCTGCACCCTCAGACCCAAGGTGGGTCCCGATGCCTGCACCCTCAGACCCAAGGTGGGTCCCGATGCCTGCACCCTCAGACCCAAGGTGGGTCCCGATGCCTGCACCCTCAGACCCAAGGTGGGTCCCGATGCCTGCACCCTCAGACCCAAGGTGGGTCCCGATGCCTGCACCCTCAGACCCAAGGTGGGTCCCGATGCCTGCACCCTCAGACCCAAGCTGGGTCCCGATGCCTGCACCCTCAGACCCAAGCTGGGTCCCGATGCCTGCACCCTCAGACCCAAGGTAGGTCCCGATGCCTGCACCCTCAGACCCAAGGTGGGTCCCGATGCCTGCACCCTCAGACCCGGGAAATGGTCCCGATGCCTGCACCCTCAGACCCAAGGTGGGTCCCGATGCCTGCACCCTCAGACCCGGGAAATGGTCCCGATGCCTGCACCCTCAGACCCAAGGTGGGTCCCGATGCCTGCACCCTCAGACCCGGGAAATGGTCCCGTTGCCTGCACCCTCAGACCCAAGGTGGGTCCCGATGCCTGCACCCTCAGACCCGGGAAATGGTCCCGATGCCTGCACCCTCAGACCCAAGGTGGGTCCCGATGCCTGCACCCTCAGACCCGGGAAAGGGTCCCGATGCCTGCACCCTCAGACCCGGGAAAGGGTCCCGATGCCTGCACCCTCAGACCCGGGAAAGGGTCCCGATGCCTGCACCCTCAGACCCAAGGTGGGTCCCGATGCCTGCACCCTCAGACCCGGGAAATGGTCCCGATGCCTGCACCCTCAGACCCAAGGTGGGTCCCGATGCCTGCACCCTCAGACCCGGGAAATGGTCCCGTTGCCTGCACCCTCAGACCCAAGGTGGGTCCCGATGCCTGCACCCTCAGACCCAAGGTGGGTCCCGATGCCTGCACCCTCAGACCCAAGGTGGGTCCCGATGCCTGCACCCTCAGACCCAAGGTGGGTCCCGATGCCTGCACCCTCAGACCCAAGGTGGGTCCCGATGCCTGCACCCTCAGACCCAAGGTGGGTCCCGATGCCTGCACCCTCAGACCCAAGGTGGGTCCCGATGCCTGCACCCTCAGACCCAAGGTGGGTCCCGATGCCTGCACCCTCAGACCCAAGGTGGGTCCCGATGCCTGCACCCTCAGACCGGGGAAAGGGTCCAGATGCCTGCACCCTCAGACCCAAGGTGGGTCCCGATGCCTGCACCCTCAGACCCAAGGTGGGCCCCGATGCCTGCACCCTCAGACCCAAGGTGGGCCCCGATGCCTGCACCCTCAGACCCAAGGTGGGCCCCGATGCCTGCACCCTCAGACCCAAGGTGGGCCCCGATGGCTGCACCCTCAGACCCAAGGTGGGCCCCTATGCATGCACCCTCAGACCCAAGGTGGGTCCCGATGCCTGCACCCTCAGACCCAAGGTGGGTCCCGATGCCTGCACCCTCAGACCCAAGGTGGGTCCCGATGCCTGCACCCTCACACCCAAGGTGGGTCCCGATGCCTGCACCCTCACACCCAAGGTGGGTCCCGATGCCTGCACCCTCACACCCAAGGTGGGTCCCGATGCCTGCACCCTCACACCCAAGGTGGGTCCCGATGCCTGCACCCTCACACCCAAGGTGGGTCCCGATGCCTGCACCCTCACACCCAAGGTGGGTCCCGATGCCTGCACCCTCACACCCAAGGTGGGTCCCGATGCCTGCACCCTCACACCCAAGGTGGGTCCCGATGCCTGCACCCTCAGACCCAAGGTGGGTCCCGATGCCTGCACCCTCAGACCCGGGAAAGGGTCCCGATGCCTGCACCCTCAGACCCGGGAAAGGGTCCCGATGCCTGCACCCTCAGACCCAAGGTGGGTCCCGATGCCTGCACCCTCAGACCCAAGGTGGGTCCCGATGCCTGCACCCTCAGACCCAAGGTGGGTCCCGATGCCTGCACCCTCAGACCCAAGGTGGGCCCCGATGCCTGCACCCTCAGACCCAAGGTGGGCCCCGATGCCTGCACCCTCAGACCCAAGGTGGGTCCCGATGCCTGCACCCTCAGACCCGGGAAAGGGTCCCGATGCCTGCACCCTCAGACCCGGGAAAGGGTCCCGATGCCTGCACCCTCAGACCCGGGAGTGGGTCCCGATGCCTGCACCCTCAGACCCGGGAGTGGGTCCCGATGCCTGCACCCTCAGACCCGGGAGTGGGTCCCGATGCCTGCACCCTCAGACCCGGGAGTGGGTCCCGATGCCTGCACCCTCAGACCCGGGAGTGGGTCCCGATGCCTGCACCCTCAGACCCGGGAGTGGGTCCCGATGCCTGCACCCTCAGACCCGGGAGTGGGTCCCGATGCCTGCACCCTCAGACCCGGGAGTGGGTCCCGATGCCTGCACCCTCAGACCCGGGAGTGGGTCCCGATGCCTGCACCCTCAGACCCGGGAGTGGGTCCCGATGCCTGCACCCTCAGACCCGGGAGTGGGTCCCGATGCCTGCACCCTCAGACCCGGGAGTGGGTCCCGATGCCTGCACCCTCAGACCCGGGAGTGGGTCCCGATGCCTGCACCCTCAGACCCGGGAGTGGGTCCCGATGCCTGCACCCTCAGACCCGGGAGTGGGTCCCGATGCCTGCACCCTCAGACCCGGGAGTGGGTCCCGATGCCTGCACCCTCAGACCCGGGAGTGGGTCCCGATGCCTGCACCCTCAGACCCGGGAGTGGGTCCCGATGCCTGCACCCTCAGACCCGGGAGTGGGTCCCGATGCCTGCACCCTCAGACCCGGGAGTGGGTCCCGATGCCTGCACCCTCAGACCCGGGAGTGGGTCCCGATGCCTGCACCCTCAGACCCGGGAGTGGGTCCCGATGCCTGCACCCTCAGACCCGGGAGTGGGTCCCGATGCCTGCACCCTCAGACCCGGGAGTGGGTCCCGATGCCTGCACCCTCAGACCCGGGAGTGGGTCCCGATGCCTGCACCCTCAGACCCGGGAGTGGGTCCCGATGCCTGCACCCTCAGACCGGGGAAAGGGTCCCGATGCCTGCACCCTCAGACCCAAAGTGGGTCCCGATGCCTGCACCCTCAGACCGGGGAAAGGGTCCCGATGCCTGCACCCTCAGACCGGGGAAAGGGTCCCGATGCCTGCACCCTCAGACCGGGGAAAGGGTCCCGATGCCTGCACCCTCAGACCGGGGAAAGGGTCCCGATGCCTGCACCCTCAGACCGGGGAAAGGGTCCCGATGCCTGCACCCTCAGACCGGGGAAAGGGTCCCGATGCCTGCACCCTCAGACCGGGGAAAGGGTCCCGATGCCTGCACCGTCAGACCGGGGAAAGGGTCCCGATGCCTGCACCCTCAGACCGGGGAAAGGGTCCCGATGCCTGCACCCTCAGACCCGGGAGTGGGTCCCGATGCCTGCACCCTCAGACCCGGGAGTGGGTCCCGATGCCTGCACCCTCAGACCCGGGAGTGGGTCCCGATGCCTGCACCCTCAGACCCGGGAGTGGGTCCCGATGCCTGCACCCTCAGACCCGGGAGTGGGTCCCGATGCCTGCACCCTCAGACCCGGGAGTGGGTCCCGATGCCTGCACCCTCAGACCCGGGAGTGGGTCCCGATGCCTGCACCCTCAGACCCGGGAGTGGGTCCCGATGCCTGCACCCTCAGACCCGGGAGTGGGTCCCGATGCCTGCACCCTCAGACCCGGGAGTGGGTCCCGATGCCTGCACCCTCAGACCCGGGAGTGGGTCCCGATGCCTGCACCCTCAGACCCGGGAGTGGGTCCCGATGCCTGCACCCTCAGACCCGGGAGTGGGTCCCGATGCCTGCACCCTCAGACCCGGGAGTGGGTCCCGATGCCTGCACCCTCAGACCCGGGAGTGGGTCCCGATGCCTGCACCCTCAGACCCGGGAGTGGGTCCCGATGCCTGCACCCTCAGACCCGGGAGTGGGTCCCGATGCCTGCACCCTCAGACCCGGGAGTGGGTCCCGATGCCTGCACCCTCAGACCCGGGAGTGGGTCCCGATGCCTGCACCCTCAGACCCGGGAGTGGGTCCCGATGCCTGCACCCTCAGACCCGGGAGTGGGTCCCGAAGCCTGCACCCTCAGACCCGGGAGTGGGTCCCGATGCCTGCACCCTCAGACCCGGGAGTGGGTCCCGATGCCTGCACCCTCAGACCCGGGAGTGGGTCCCGATGCCTGCACCCTCAGACCCGGGAGTGGGTCCCGATGCCTGCACCCTCAGACCCGGGAGTGGGTCCCGATGCCTGCACCCTCAGACCCGGGAGTGGGTCCCGATGCCTGCACCCTCAGACCCGGGAGTGGGTCCCGATGCCTGCACCCTCAGACCCGGGAGTGGGTCCCGATGCCTGCACCCTCAGACCCGGGAGTGGGTCCCGATGCCTGCACCCTCAGACCCGGGAGTGGGTCCCGATGCCTGCACCCTCAGACCCGGGAGTGGGTCCCGATGCCTGCACCCTCAGACCCAAGGTGGGTCCCGATGCCTGCACCCTCAGACCCGGGAAATGGTCTCGATGCCTGCACCCTCAGACCCAAGGTGGGTCCCGATGCCTGCACCCTCAGACCCGGGAAATGGTCCCGTTGCCTGCACCCTCAGACCCAAGGTGGGTCCCGATGCCTGCACCCTCAGACCCAAGGTGGGTCCCGATGCCTGCACCCTCAGACCCAAGGTGGGTCCCGATGCCTGCACCCTCAGACCCAAGGTGGGTCCCGATGCCTGCACCCTCAGACCCAAGGTGGGTCCCGATGCCTGCACCCTCAGACCCAAGGTGGGTCCCGATGCCTGCACCCTCAGACCCAAGGTGGGTCCCGATGCCTGCACCCTCAGACCCAAGGTGGGTCCCGATGCCTGCACCCTCAGACCGGGGAAAGGGTCCCGATGCCTGCACCCTCAGACCGGGGAAAGGGTCCCGATACCTGCACCATCAGACCCAAGGAGGGTCCCGATGCCTGCACCCTCAGACCCAAGGTGGGTCCCGATGCCTGCACCCTCAGACCCCGGAAAGGGTCCCGATGCCTGCACCCTCAGACCCCGGGAAGGGTCCCGATGCCTGCACCCTCAGACCCCGGGAAGGGTCCCGATGCCTGCACCCTCAGACCTCGGGAAGGGTCCCGATGCCTGCACCCTCAGACCACGTGAAAGGGTCCCGATGCCTGCACCCTCAGACCCAAGGTGGGTCCCGATGCCTGCACCCTCAGACCCAAGGTGGGTCCCGATGCCTGCACCCTCAGACCCAAGGTGGGTCCCGATGCCTGCACCCTCAGACCCAAGGTGGGTCCCGATGCCTGCACCCTCAGACCCAAGGTGGGTCCCGATGCCTGCACCCTCAGACCCAAGGTGGGTCCCGATGCCTGCACCCTCAGACCCAAGGTGGGTCCCGATGCCTGCACCCTCAGACCCAAGGTGGGTCCCGATGCCTGCACCCTCAGACCCAAGCTGGGTCCCGATGCCTGCACCCTCAGACCCAAGCTGGGTCCCGATGCCTGCACCCTCAGACCCAAGCTGGGTCCCGATGCCTGCACCCTCAGACCCAAGGTAGGTCCCGATGCCTGCACCCTCAGACCCAAGGTGGGTCCCGATGCCTGCACCCTCAGACCCGGGAAATGGTCCCGATGCCTGCACCCTCAGACCCAAGGTGGGTCCCGATGCCTGCACCCTCAGACCCGGGAAATGGTCCCGATGCCTGCACCCTCAGACCCAAGGTGGGTCCCGATGCCTGCACCCTCAGACCCGGGAAATGGTCCCGTTGCCTGCACCCTCAGACCCAAGGTGGGTCCCGATGCCTGCACCCTCAGACCCGGGAAATGGTCCCGATGCCTGCACCCTCAGACCCAAGGTGGGTCCCGATGCCTGCACCCTCAGACCCGGGAAAGGGTCCCGATGCCTGCACCCTCAGACCCGGGAAAGGGTCCCGATGCCTGCACCCTCAGACCCGGGAAAGGGTCCCGATGCCTGCACCCTCAGACCCAAGGTGGGTCCCGATGCCTGCACCCTCAGACCCGGGAAATGGTCCCGATGCCTGCACCCTCAGACCCAAGGTGGGTCCCGATGCCTGCACCCTCAGACCCGGGAAATGGTCCCGTTGCCTGCACCCTCAGACCCAAGGTGGGTCCCGATGCCTGCACCCTCAGACCCAAGGTGGGTCCCGATGCCTGCACCCTCAGACCCAAGGTGGGTCCCGATGCCTGCACCCTCAGACCCAAGGTGGGTCCCGATGCCTGCACCCTCAGACCCAAGGTGGGTCCCGATGCCTGCACCCTCAGACCCAAGGTGGGTCCCGATGCCTGCACCCTCAGACCCAAGGTGGGTCCCGATGCCTGCACCCTCAGACCCAAGGTGGGTCCCGATGCCTGCACCCTCAGACCCAAGGTGGGTCCCGATGCCTGCACCCTCAGACCCAAGGTGGGTCCCGATGCCTGCACCCTCAGACCGGGGAAAGGGTCCAGATGCCTGCACCCTCAGACCCAAGGTGGGTCCCGATGCCTGCACCCTCAGACCCAAGGTGGGCCCCGATGCCTGCACCCTCAGACCCAAGGTGGGCCCCGATGCCTGCACCCTCAGACCCAAGGTGGGCCCCGATGCCTGCACCCTCAGACCCAAGGTGGGCCCCGATGGCTGCACCCTCAGACCCAAGGTGGGCCCCTATGCATGCACCCTCAGACCCAAGGTGGGTCCCGATGCCTGCACCCTCAGACCCAAGGTGGGTCACGATGCCTGCACCCTCAGACCCAAGGTGGGTCACGATGCCTGCACCCTCACACCCAAGGTGGGTCCCGATGCCTGCACCCTCACACCCAAGGTGGGTCCCGATGCCTGCACCCTCACACCCAAGGTGGGTCCCGATGCCTGCACCCTCACACCCAAGGTGGGTCCCGATGCCTGCACCCTCACACCCAAGGTGGGTCCCGATGCCTGCACCCTCACACCCAAGGTGGGTCCCGATGCCTGCACCCTCACACCCAAGGTGGGTCCCGATGCCTGCACCCTCACACCCAAGGTGGGTCCCGATGCCTGCACCCTCACACCCAAGGTGGGTCCCGATGCCTGCACCCTCAGACCCAAGGTGGGTCCCGATGCCTGCACCCTCAGACCCGGGAAAGGGTCCCGATGCCTGCACCCTCAGACCCGGGAAAGGGTCCCGATGCCTGCACCCTCAGACCCAAGGTGGGTCCCGATGCCTGCACCCTCAGACCCAAGGTGGGTCCCGATGCCTGCACCCTCAGACCCAAGGTGGGTCCCGATGCCTGCACCCTCAGACCCAAGGTGGGCCCCGATGCCTGCACCCTCAGACCCAAGGTGGGCCCCGATGCCTGCACCCTCAGACCCAAGGTGGGTCCCGATGCCTGCACCCTCAGACCCGGGAAAGGGTCCCGATGCCTGCACCCTCAGACCCGGGAAAGGGTCCCGATGCCTGCACCCTCAGACCCGGGAAAGGGTCCCGATGCCTGCACCCTCAGACCCGGGAGTGGGTCCCGATGCCTGCACCCTCAGACCCGGGAGTGGGTCCCGATGCCTGCACCCTCAGACCCGGGAGTGGGTCCCGATGCCTGCACCCTCAGACCCGGGAGTGGGTCCCGATGCCTGCACCCTCAGACCCGGGAGTGGGTCCCGATGCCTGCACCCTCAGACCCGGGAGTGGGTCCCGATGCCTGCACCCTCAGACCCGGGAGTGGGTCCCGATGCCTGCACCCTCAGACCCGGGAGTGGGTCCCGATGCCTGCACCCTCAGACCCGGGAGTGGGTCCCGATGCCTGCACCCTCAGACCCGGGAGTGGGTCCCGATGCCTGCACCCTCAGACCCGGGAGTGGGTCCCGATGCCTGCACCCTCAGACCCGGGAGTGGGTCCCGATGCCTGCACCCTCAGACCCGGGAGTGGGTCCCGATGCCTGCACCCTCAGACCCGGGAGTGGGTCCCGATGCCTGCACCCTCAGACCCGGGAGTGGGTCCCGATGCCTGCACCCTCAGACCCGGGAGTGGGTCCCGATGCCTGCACCCTCAGACCCGGGAGTGGGTCCCGATGCCTGCACCCTCAGACCCGGGAGTGGGTCCCGATGCCTGCACCCTCAGACCCGGGAGTGGGTCCCGATGCCTGCACCCTCAGACCCGGGAGTGGGTCCCGATGCCTGCACCCTCAGACCCGGGAGTGGGTCCCGATGCCTGCACCCTCAGACCCGGGAGTGGGTCCCGATGCCTGCACCCTCAGACCCGGGAGTGGGTCCCGATGCCTGCACCCTCAGACCCGGGAGTGGGTCCCGATGCCTGCACCCTCAGACCCGGGAGTGGGTCCCGATGCCTGCACCCTCAGACCGGGGAAAGGGTCCCGATGCCTGCACCCTCAGACCCAAAGTGGGTCCCGATGCCTGCACCCTCAGACCGGGGAAAGGGTCCCGATGCCTGCACCCTCAGACCGGGGAAAGGGTCCCGATGCCTGCACCCTCAGACCGGGGAAAGGGTCCCGATGCCTGCACCCTCAGACCGGGGAAAGGGTCCCGATGCCTGCACCCTCAGACCGGGGAAAGGGTCCCGATGCCTGCACCCTCAGACCGGGGAAAGGGTCCCGATGCCTGCACCCTCAGACCGGGGAAAGGGTCCCGATGCCTGCACCGTCAGACCGGGGAAAGGGTCCCGATGCCTGCACCCTCAGACCGGGGAAAGGGTCCCGATGCCTGCACCCTCAGACCCGGGAGTGGGTCCCGATGCCTGCACCCTCAGACCCGGGAGTGGGTCCCGATGCCTGCACCCTCAGACCCGGGAGTGGGTCCCGATGCCTGCACCCTCAGACCCGGGAGTGGGTCCCGATGCCTGCACCCTCAGACCCGGGAGTGGGTCCCGATGCCTGCACCCTCAGACCCGGGAGTGGGTCCCGATGCCTGCACCCTCAGACCCGGGAGTGGGTCCCGATGCCTGCACCCTCAGACCCGGGAGTGGGTCCCGATGCCTGCACCCTCAGACCCGGGAGTGGGTCCCGATGCCTGCACCCTCAGACCCGGGAGTGGGTCCCGATGCCTGCACCCTCAGACCCGGGAGTGGGTCCCGATGCCTGCACCCTCAGACCCGGGAGTGGGTCCCGATGCCTGCACCCTCAGACCCGGGAGTGGGTCCCGATGCCTGCACCCTCAGACCCGGGAGTGGGTCCCGATGCCTGCACCCTCAGACCCGGGAGTGGGTCCCGATGCCTGCACCCTCAGACCCGGGAGTGGGTCCCGATGCCTGCACCCTCAGACCCGGGAGTGGGTCCCGATGCCTGCACCCTCAGACCCGGGAGTGGGTCCCGATGCCTGCACCCTCAGACCCGGGAGTGGGTCCCGATGCCTGCACCCTCAGACCCGGGAGTGGGTCCCGATGCCTGCACCCTCAGACCCGGGAGTGGGTCCCGATGCCTGCACCCTCAGACCCGGGAGTGGGTCCCGATGCCTGCACCCTCAGACCCGGGAGTGGGTCCCGATGCCTGCACCCTCAGACCCGGGAGTGGGTCCCGATGCCTGCACCCTCAGACCCGGGAGTGGGTCCCGATGCCTGCACCCTCAGACCCGGGAGTGGGTCCCGATGCCTGCACCCTCAGACCCGGGAGTGGGTCCCGATGCCTGCACCCTCAGACCCGGGAGTGGGTCCCGATGCCTGCACCCTCAGACCCGGGAGTGGGTCCCGATGCCTGCACCCTCAGACCCGGGAGTGGGTCCCGATGCCTGCACCCTCAGACCCGGGAGTGGGTCCCGATGCCTGCACCCTCAGACCCGGGAGTGGGTCCCGATGCCTGCACCCTCAGACCCGGGAGTGGGTCCCGATGCCTGCACCCTCAGACCCGGGAGTGGGTCCCGATGCCTGCACCCTCAGACCCGGGAGTGGGTCCCGATGCCTGCACCCTCAGACCCGGGAGTGGGTCCCGATGCCTGCACCCTCAGACCCAAGGTGGGTCCCGATGCCTGCACCCTCAGACCCAAGGTGGGTCCCGATGCCTGCACCCTCAGACCCAAGGTGGGTCCCGATGCCTGCACCCTCAGACCCAAGGTGGGTCCCGATGCCTGCACCCTCAGACCCAAGGTGGGTCCCGATGCCTGCACCCTCAGACCGGGGAAAGGGTCCCGATGCCTGCACCCTCAGACCGGGGAAAGGGTCCCGATGCCTGCACCCTCAGACCGGGGAAAGGGTCCCGATGCCTGCACCCTCAGACCCAAGGTGGGTCCCGATGCCTGCACCCTCAGACCCAAGGTGGGTCCCGATGCCTGCACCCTCAGACCCAAGGTGGGTCCCGATGCCTGCACCCTCAGACCCAAGGTGGGTCCCGATGCCTGCACCCTCAGACCCAAGGTGGGTCCCGATGCCTGCACCCTCAGACCCAAGGTGGGTCCCGATGCCTGCACCCTCAGACCCAAGGTGGGTCCCGATGCCTGCACCCTCAGACCCAAGGTGGGTCCCGATGCCTGCACCCTCAGACCCAAGGTGGGTCCCGATGCCTGCACCCTCAGACCCAAGGTGGGTCCCGATGCCTGCACCCTCAGACCCAAGGTGGGTCCCGATGCCTGCACCCTCAGACCCAAGGTGGGTCCGATGCCTGCACCCTCAGACCCGGGAGTGGGGTCTGTGCGATGCCTGCACCCACAGGCCCCGTGTGGGGTCTGTGCGATGCCTGCACCCACAGGCCCCGTGTGGGGTCTGTGCGATGCCTGCACCCACAGGCCCCGTGTGGGGTCTGTGCGATGCCTGCACCCACAGGCCCCGTGTGGGGTCTGTGCGATGCCTGCACCCACAGGCCCCGTGTGGGGTCTGTGCGATGCCTGCACCCACAGGCCCCGTGTGGGGTCTGTGCGATGCCTGCACCCACAGGCCCCGTGTGGGGTCTGTGCGATGCCTGCACCCACAGGCCCCGTGTGGGGTCTGTGCGATGCCTGCACCCACAGGCCCCGTGTGGGGTCTGTGCGATGCCTGCACCCACAGGCCCCGTGTGGGGTCTGTGCGATGCCTGCACCCACAGGCCCCGTGTGGGGTCTGTGCGATGCCTGCACCCACAGGCCCCGTGTGGGGTCTGTGCGATGCCTGCACCCACAGGCCCCGAGAGGGGTCTGTGCGATGCCTGCACCCACAGGCCCCGAGAGGGGTCTGTGCGATGCCTGCACCCACAGGCCCCGAGAGGGGTCTGTGCGATGCCTGCACCCACAGGCCCCGTGTGGGGTCTGTGCGATGCCTGCACCCACAGGCCCCGTGTGGGGTCTGTGCGATGCCTGCACCCACAGGCCCCGAGAGGGGTCTGTGCGATGCCTGCACCCACAGGCCCCGTGTGGGGTCTGTGCGATGCCTGCACCCACAGGCCCCGTGTGGGGTCTGTGCGATGCCTGCACCCACAGGCCCCGTGTGGGGTCTGTGCGATGCCTGCACCCACAGGCCCCGTGTGGGGTCTGTGCGATGCCTGCACCCACAGGCCCCGTGTGGGGTCTGTGCGATGCCTGCACCCACAGGCCCCGTGTGGGGTCTGTGCGATGCCTGCACCCACAGGCCCCGTGTGGGGTCTGTGCGATGCCTGCACCCACAGGCCCCGTGTGGGGTCTGTGCGATGCCTGCACCCACAGGCCCCGTGTGGGGTCTGTGCGATGCCTGCACCCACAGGCCCCGAGAGGGGTCTGTGCGATGCCTGCACCCACAGGCCCCGTGAGGGCAGAGCAGACGCAGAGCGCTGAAAGACACTGATTAGTTGCTAGGGACGTGACGTCATTAGCAACCAATGACAGGCCCCGTGTGGGGACTGTGCGATGCCTGCACCCACAGGCCCCGTGTGGGGTCTGTGCGATGCCTGCACCCACAGGCCCCGTGTGGGGTCTGTGCGATGCCTGCACCCACAGGCCCCGTGTGGGGTCTGTGCGATGCCTGCACCCACAGGCCCCGTGTGGGGTCTGTGCGATGCCTGCACCCACAGGCCCCGTGTGGGGTCTGTGCGATGCCTGCACCCACAGGCCCCGTGTGGGGTCTGTGCGATGCCTGCACCCACAGGCCCCGTGAGGGCAGAGCAGACGCAGACGCAGAGCGCTGAAAGACACTGATTAGTTGCTAGGGACGTGACGTCATTAGCAACCAATGACAGGCCCCGTGTGGGGACTGTGCGATGCCTGCACCCACAGGCCCCGTGTGGGGTCTGTGCGATGCCTGCACCCACAGGCCCCGTGTGGGGTCTGTGCGATGCCTGCACCCACAGGCCCCGTGTGGGGTCTGTGCGATGCCTGCACCCACAGGCCCCGTGTGGGGTCTGTGCGATGCCTGCACCCACAGGCCCCGTGTGGGGTCTGTGCGATGCCTGCACCCACAGGCCCCGTGTGGGGTCTGTGCGATGCCTGCACCCACAGGCCCCGAGAGGGGTCTGTGCGATGCCTGCACCCACAGGCCCCGAGAGGGGTCTGTGCGATGCCTGCACCCACAGGCCCCGAGAGGGGTCTGTGCGATGCCTGCACCCACAGGCCCCGAGAGGGGTCTGTGCGATGCCTGCACCCACAGGCCCCGAGAGGGGTCTGTGCGATGCCTGCACCCACAGGCCCCGAGAGGGGTCTGTGCGATGCCTGCACCCACAGGCCCCGAGAGGGGTCTGTGCGATGCCTGCACCCACAGGCCCCGTGTGGGGTCTGTGCGATGCCTGCACCCACAGGCCCCGTGTGGGGTCTGTGCGATGCCTGCACCCACAGGCCCCGTGTGGGGTCTGTGCGATGCCTGCACCCACAGGCCCCGTGTGGGGTCTGTGCGATGCCTGCACCCACAGGCCCCGTGTGGGGTCTGTGCGATGCCTGAACCCACAGGCCCCCGAGAGGGTACTCTGCGATGCCTGAACCCACAGGCCCCCGAGAGGGTACTCTGCGATGCCTGAACCCACAGGCCCCCGAGAGGGTCCTCTGCGATGCCTGAACCCACAGGCCCCGAGAGGGGTCTGTGCGATGCCTGCAGCGTTAGAGATGTGGGTCCCAATGCCGTTGTAGCGGCAAGATGAGTTCCCCCACTATGAGTGTGTCTCTGATACATCTGCGCATGTCATGGTTTTCGGCAGCAGTAGACGATTGCCATCAATAGCACAGAACTGCCACATTTAAGAAATTATTAGACCCCTGTGGTGGAGGTGGGGCTTAGTGTTGTGGTAGGTGTGGCAAAGCAGCAAGTTAGAATGAAGTCAAAGTCATATGCCCAGTGTGGTGCTGGGATATCTACTACTGATTACATTGTACTAGGCCCCACAGTCGGCTTGTCTGTGGACATCGGCGATTTGACAGCTTTGGTCAATAGGTGATTTATTAACCAATCACTGCACTATGGCAGATATATTGCTACATGGCGGCTGCTCTGCGCAAAATCACGTGAATAGACGCGATTTTGCAGTTCTGGGTACAGAACAGCCCCGTCCGAAGCGCCAGCTCTCATCTTCTGCAGGGAGAACCATACAGGGCGCTCCCAGCAATTCTACTGTCTTTTTACGCCTCCGTTCCGCAATCCGCTCCCATCCACCCAGAGACCAGATCAACCCCCGCTCATATGTTCGTGGCTCCTCCTACCTGTGCAGGCTTCGTAGTCCATTGGTCTGTCTGTATGACACTCCACTGCGCCATATACGTGTCGATCCCAGCAGTGTCAGCACTCCACTGAGCGAAAGCGACGCAGAGCGCTGAAAGACACTGATTAGTTGCTAGGGACGTGACGTCATTAGCAACCAATGCCACGCCCCTTTCCACACGTAAAGCCACGCCCCTGCGAGTGTATTAGGCCACGCCCCTTGCCCTTTCGTGCTGACTATCTGTAAAATCATTGTAATTGTAGATGATCAGTGTGTCACCAATAGTGCCGCTGATCTGAGTAGGAGGGAGGGACTGCTAATGACTTGTTCCTCCTCCTTTTCAGTCAGCACAGCACTGTAACCCGCCCCTTTCCCAGCCCGCCATATTTGACTCTAAAGACGCTGGCCTCCAAAGTGTGGCTGGAGGGAGAGTAAACAGGAAGTGCAGGATCCCTAGAAGCAGTAAACGAATCACATCACTGTACACAAGGAGCTCTGTACAGACAGCTGACAATCATCATCAACACACTGACATGTTACCTGCAGCATCTTCAAGAAGGCCGCTGATCAGTGTGTTCCCCCTTCCAGCCTGCAGTGTGCAGCTCAGGTAATGATCACTGATTAGGGAACATCTCCCCTGGCTCTTGTCCCGCTGGATTCCTTGTTTCTGTGTGTACACTAGCACTGCTCACCGGAGGGGGACTACCGATCAGGAGACTTGTGGAAGACGCTGCAGCTGGCATTCCATGTGGGGGAATCACACATCTCTACTGATGACTTTCAGCTGTTTATGATCAGAGTCCTGTGTGAGCCCTCCATGATTTATTTCATGCTTTCCTTTATGTTGCCTTTGCACGATTTAGACTGGTCAGGCTGGCAGCTTCACATGTGTTAACCATTTACTGCCCTCCAAAATGTGCTTGAGCAATTGACCGGAAGATAGAAATTTCAACTGCTGCGGATTTCTGCCACTTTCTTATATTTTGTAAAACTGTCCACATATGCGCTGACTGGTGTTTTTCCAACACTGGGAGAACACCGGTCACTGCTAGGACACACTTGCAGCATGCTTGCAGTCTGTAGCATGTCCGCATCCCCTGGCGGTCTCCCGCGTCCGCATCCCCTGGCGGTGTCCCGCGTCCCCTGGCGGTGTCCCGCGTCCCCTGGCGGTCTCCCGCGTCCGCGTCCCCTGGCGGTCTCCCGCGTCCGCAGCCCCTGGCGGTCTCCCGCGTCCGCAGCCCCTGGCGGTCTCCCGCGTCCGCAGCCCCTGGCGGTCTCCCGCGTCCGCAGCCCCTGGCTGTCTCCCGCGTCCGCAGCCCCTGGCGGTCTCCCGCACCGTGTCCGCATCCTCTGAAGGTCTCCTATACTGTAACATGTTCGTAGTCCCTGACCATTTCTTGTACCATGTCCGCAGCCTCTGAATGTCTCCTATATCACAGTATGTTGCAGTTCTGACCTGTGAAACTCCTAGGTCGGATCACTAGCTCAGTAGCCAGCTATACACTGTGCAGAAAGTGGCTGTGTAAGGGAATCCAATTTCAGTTATCTGCTTTGTAGGGAGGAGGAGATCTGTTGCATATTCTCTGGCCCTGTCACCAGTGACCCCTGTTTGCGACTCTGATGAACCCTGTACACTGCTCTTCTGGACACTGTCCTCTGCCCTATGGGCCCCTGTACATTGCCCTACTGATTCCTATACACTCTTCTGCTGAATTTCCATCCTTTGCCCTTCTGCCCCGTCCTCTGCCCTGCTGACCCCTGTACAGTAAACTGCTGACCCTATCTTCTGCCCTGCTAACATTTTTTACTGCACCCCCACATCAGACCAGGTACATCCGGCCCTGCTGCAGACTGGAGCTTCACTTCACAAGAAACGTGGCTTCTTGTTTTTTACGTTATTTAAAAAATGTTGGAATGGAGGTCATGTTGAGTGGAGCTCCAGTCTGCAGCCATTGGTTGTTTGTTACATTAAAGTTCTTTTAAAAAAAAAAAAAAAGTGGACTGGAGGTCACTTGTTTCCTGTTGAAAGTGGAGCGCCAGTCTGCAGTCAGACCCTCTTGGGTTAACGAAAACGTACACTAGTTGCTACACATGTGTGAGCTTCAGGGACACCACTTCCGGGGTAGCTGTGCTTTTCTGGTTTTGACTTGTGCTGTTAACATGGAGACGGAAAGGATGCTGTACAGGGGCTCAGAGAAGAAGAGCCCAACATCCCATTTAGCCAGTCTAGAATACCATTGCAGACATCTGCCTGAGCCTCTCATTCACATTAGGATCCATTCACACTTCATCATGTTAATGACTGCAGGTCTCCGGGTTATGATTCTGAGGCATAGAAATAACATTGACTTACTGAGGATGCAGTTGCTTTGTTCCTTCGCTGTCATCCAGTTTAACCACTTGCCTGCTGGGCACTTCTGGGTCAATCAAAGGGTTAACTATGTGCTGTTTTACTATGCGTGCTGTGTGTTTTACTAGGGAAGCATGCTGCTTTGTATTGCTCTGCTATGCAGAGCAATACAAAGCAGCGTGTTTGTACTGACGGATGAGACCTGTGTTGTTTACATACAGACCTCTCACCTGTCAGTGTTTCTTGGTGATCGCCAGGTGCTGGTGGGGAATCTCCGTCCAGGACCCGGTGATCGACAACTGTAGCTGCCAATGACGGCGCGGGTAGGGTGTGGCGCACGTGCATGCCCCCTACCCGGAAATTCAAAATCACGTATATATATACGTGATTTTGCGCAGCCCTGCAGCAGTAGTTTTGCTTTAGGGCGGTGGGGAAGCAGTTAACAGACCCTCATCAAATGTATGAGGTTTCTTTTGATATTTCCAATTTAATGAATAGATATGCTCCACTATAACCATCAAAAACCATTCCTTTGGTAAAGCAAAAGGAGAATGATATTTATGAAGCACCCTAAGACAGATATAAGTATATAGGTTAGGGGTCAATGTAGTAAAATAAAGGTGCTGTGTTGTCCCAAGTGAATGGCAGTAGTGTTTTCAAATTTCCATGTGTGTAACTTGAAATTTATCATCCAGAATGTTTCTGTGGCCAACCGATGTTACAATCATTTCTACAGACTGCATTATACTGAACACGTTTATGGTTTTTAATGTCATGGAAGGACAATCCCACAAGGTTTGGAAAAGAGTGTGTGAAGAACATCTCAGGTAAGACTTTAAGAATGAAGACAGGTAAGTATGTAGCCTACGTAAGATCACCGAGCCAATCATTTTTATTTGCAGCAAATTGTGGTAAATGTCATCTCCAGCAATTGCCACCCAGAATAGCATTTTAATCTTCCGTTAACATATACCTCTATGATTCTCCACCAACACTAAACCACCTTGAGGACCAATACCAAAATGTCAGCAGTTTCCACCAGTCACCAGAAAAAATGTCAGTATCCTTAACATCTGCCAGCAGTCAGCAACAACATTTTAACATCTTCCAGCAGTCTCCATCAGTCACCAGCAAAATCTCTGCATTGTTAACATCTGCCAGCAGTCTCCAACCATCTCCAGCAAAATTTCAGCATCCTTAACATCTTCCAGCAGTCATCAGTCACCAGCAAAATCTCAGTATCCATAACATCTTGGCAACCTCTGGGAACATGCCAGCACCCACAAAAACTCTAAGCAACATCTGAATAGTCCCTAAAAATCCTATGTCAACACAGCACTGCTTCTAGGGACAAGCCAGCAACAATTTTATACATGTTAGTGATTACATCAACAATTTACTGGCTGCCTGGCTGTGCAGAGTAACGTAGTATAGTGTAGTGTAGCAATGTGTAGTGTAGAACAGAGCATAGTAGTGAAACGTAGAGTAGTGTACTATACTGTAGAGGAGTAGAGTAGTGTGGTACAGTTGTGTAGAGAAGTGTGGAATAAAGTAGAGTAGTGTAGAGAAGAGTAGAACAGAATAGAGTATTTGCAGTATAGTGTAGAGTTACAGTCAGGTCCATAAATATTGGGACATGGACACAATTCTAACATTTTTGGCTCTATACACCACCACAATGGATTTGAAATGAAACAAACAAGATGTGCTTTAACTGCAGACTGCCACCTTTAATTTGAGGGTATTTACATCCAAATCAGGTGAACGGTGTAGGAATTACAACAGTTTACATATGTGCCTCCCACTTGTTAAGGGACCAAAAATAATGGGACAATTGGCTTCTCAGCTGTTCCATGGCCAGGTGTGTGTTATTCCCTCATTATCCCAATTACAATGAGCAGATAAAAGGTCCAGAGTTCATTTCAAGTGTGCTATTTGCATTTGGAATCTGTTGCTGTCAACTCTCAAGATGAGATCCAAAGAGCTGTCACTATCAGTGAAGCAAGCCATCATTAGGCTGAAAAAACAAAACAAACCCATCAGAGAGATAGCAAAAACATTAGGCGTGGCCAAAACAACTGTATGGAACATTCTTAAAAAGAAGGAACGCACCGGTGAGCTCAGCAACACCAAAAGACCCGGAAGACCATGGAAAACAACTGTGGTGGATGACTGAAGAATTCTTTCCCTGATGAAGAAAACACCCTTCACAACAGTTGGCCAGATCAAGAACACTCTCCAGGAGGTAGGTGTATGTGTGCCAAAGTCAACAATCAAGAGAAGACTTCACCAGAGTGAATACAGAGGGTTCACCACAAGATGTAAACCACTGGTGAGCCTCAAAAACAGGAAGGCCAGATTAGAGTTTGCCAACGACATCTAAAAAAGCCTTTACAGTTCTGGAACAACATCCTATGGACAGATGAGACCAAGATCAACTTGTACCAGAGTGATGGGAAGAGAAGAGTATAGAGAAGGAAAGGAACTGCTCATGATCCTAAGCATACCACCTCATCAGTGAAGCATGGTGGTGGTAGTGTCATGGCGTGGGCATGTATGGCTGCCAATGGAACTGCTTCTCTTGTACTGATTGATGATGTGACTGCTGACAAAAGCAGCAGGATGAATTGTGAAGTGTTTCGGGCAATATTAACTGCTCATATTCAGCCAAATGCTTCACAACTCATTGGACGCCGCTTCACAGTGCAGATGGACAATGACCCAAAGCATACTGCAAAAGCAACCAAAGAGTTTTTGAAGGGAAAGAAGTGGAATGTTATGCAATGGCCAAGTCAATCACCTGACCTGAATCCGATTGAGCATGCATTTCACTTGCTGAAGACAAAACTGAAGGGAAAATGCCCCAAGAACAAGCAGGAACTGAAGACAGTTGAAGTAGAGGCCTGGCAGAGCATCACCAGGGATGAAACCCAGCGTCTGGTGATGTCTATGCGTTCCAGACTTCAGGCTGTAATTGACTGCAAAGGATTTGCAACCAAGTATTAAAAAGTGAAAGTTTGATTTATGATTATTATTCTGTCCCATTACTTTTGGTCCCTTAACAAGTGGGAGGCACATATGCAAACTGTTGTAATTCCTACACCGTTCACCTGATTTGGATGTAAATACCCTCAAATTAAAGGTGGCAATCTGCAGTTAAAGCACATCTTGTTTGTTTCATTTCAAATCCATTGTGGTGGTGTATAGAGCCAAAAATGTTAGAATTGTGTCCATGTCCCAATATTTATGGACCTGACTGTATATGCAGTAGAGAAGTGTAAAGTAGAGTAGTAAAGAGTAGAGCAGAGTATTGTAGTGTCGAGTAATGTAAAGTAGTGTAGGACCTGGCCAGAAAGGGATTACTTTGACGCAGTAGGCCAGCTTAAATATGTATTGCAATGCATGCAAACTAAAAATCCCCGTTTGTATTCAGAAGTTACTAGCAAGGGCATATATTGGTGTCTATTGTATGGTGCAGCTCTGTGACCAGATCTGAACCTGTAGCTCTCCTACACTATATCCAGTGAAGTACACTATAAGTAAGTATTTTGAATTGTGCAGAACAGATTAAGGACTGGGCAGAAAGGGATTACTGTGATGCATTTGGTCATCTTAAACATGTATGGCAATGTATGTGAACTAAAAATCCCTGTTTTTATGCATAGTTTGATAGGGTGTATAGCAGTGTTCAGAGGGTGCTCTAAAAAATTTTAGTGCTAACATGTAGTTACATCCTTTTAGCGTCTGATTTGAGAAAATGTCTATCTTATTTCTATTTTATGGATTTCCTAGGGGGCAGCACACTTAGTTTGTCTGCATGAGGTACCCCAGTAAACTTCATACAGGACTCAAAGCATCCGGTATGGATTTTGGGTGGACTTTTATGCAAATGCTTTATCATGCTTGCCATAGAACATGCTACAGCTAAAGTGACATTTACAAGAAAATAAATGGTACAGTTCAAATTGCTGGCATTTTCCTTTTAAAAAAAATAACACAGCACACAAACCACTCCAAAGTTCCCCATAATACTTAACAGACCCTAAACGGTCTATGTACAGTGAAGGAAATAAGCATTTGATCCCCTGTTGATTTTGAATGTTTGCCCACTCGCAAAGAAATGATCAGTTTAAAAATCAAACAGTAGGTGTATTGTAACACTGAGAGACAGAATAGCAACAAACAAATTCAAAAGAAATGCATGTCTAACAAATTATGCACTGATTTGCATGTTCATGAGGGAAATAAGTATTTGACCCCCTACCATTCAACAGGATTTCTGGCTACCAGGTGTCTTTCATAGAGGTAACAAGCTGAGATTAGAAGCAGTCTCTTAAAAGGAGTTTTGCTAATCTCATTTTGTTGCCTGTATAAAAGACACCTGTCCACAGGAGCAATCAAACAATCAGATTCCAAACTCTCCACCATGGCAAGGACCAAAGAGCTGTCCAAGGATGTCAGGGACAAGATTGTAGACCTATACAAGGCTGGACTGGGCTACCAAATTATCGCCAAGCAGCTTGGTGAGAAGGTGACAACAGTTGGTGCAATCATTCGCAAATGGAAGGAACACAAAACAACTGTCAGTCTCCCTAGGTCTGGTGCACCATACAAGATCTCACCTTGTGGAGTGTCAATGATCATGGGAACAGTGAGGAATCTTCCCAGAACTACACGTGAGGATCTTGTTAATGATCTCCAGGCAGCTGGGACCACAGTCACCAAGAAAACAATTAGTAACACAATACGCCGACAAGGATTGAAATCCTGCAGTGCCCGCAAGGTCCTTCTGCTCAAGAAAGCACATGTCCAGGCCCATCTGAAGTTGGCCACTGAACATCTGAATGATGCAGAACAGGACTGGTTGAAAGTGTCGTGATCAGATGAGACCAAAATCGAGCATCAACTCGACTCGCTGTGTTTGGAGGAGGAGGAATGCTGCCTATGACTCCAAGAAAACCATCCCAACTGTCAAACATGGTGGTGGAAACATTCTGCTTTGGAGGTGTTTTTCTGAAGTCATGTTTTGTGAAGGGGATCAAATACTTATTTCCCTCATGAACATGCAAATCCTTGCATAATTTGTTAGATATGCATTTCTTTTGAATTGTTTGCTTTTCTGTTACAATACACTTCCCATTCGATTTTTAGACTGATCATTTCTTTGTGCGTGGGCAAACTTCAAAATCAGCAGGTCATCCAATACTTATTTCCTTCACTGTAGATCAGGGGATTAGACCTACAGATATCAGTTGTTTGTTTACATGCAGGGCTTTTTTTTTCTCAGAATAGGTGCAGGAATTCCCCACCTTTTGAGTCACCCCTTGTCTACACTCCCAAGCACCGTCCCTTGGTTCCACCCCCTACCCACCTCCCAGTACTGCCCCTTTTAGAGAATACAGAACCAAGTATAATGTTTTGGTGCTACGTAATTTGAATGTAATGTGTCAATGATAACATAACAAGAAAAGCCGTAAAATATAGTAGACCCCTTGCAGCCAGCAACAATTAATCCCCCACTCAATAGACCCCCCCCCCCCCAGCAACAATGGACCCCCCACAACAAAATACCACCCCAGTAATTATAGACCCCCAGCAACAACCACAGATCTCCCAGCAGCTAGAAACAATAGACTCCTCCCTCAACAGGGGATTTCACCCAGCAACAACTGACCCTCCAGCAACAATAGTCCCCAATGCATAAATACATTCCTATCAGTAACAATAGATCCCCCAGCAGCCAACATCAACAGACACTCCAGCACACCTCAGCACTCCTTGCCATTACATACATTCAGTGCTGGAACTGTGTTCCCGCTTAAAAAATCCCTATTTACCTGTTAAGGCCAGTTGTGGCAGAAGTGTGTGACAATACAAGTCCCAGCTGACACTCATGACTTGGATCAGGGGATTAGACCTCCAGGCGTCAGATGTTTGTTTACATGTTTAGGCAAGTTGTGGCTGGAGAGTGTGGGACTACAAGTCCCAGGCCGTACTCAGTATTTTGATCAGGGGATTACACCTACAGGTAGCAGCTGTTTACATATATAGTCCACCTGTGGCTGGAGAGTGTAGGACTACAAGTCCCAGCCAGGACTCACTACTTACTGGCCTCCAGGCTGTGCAGCTCCGGTGTCCCAGCAGTGGTGAGATCTTCGGCTCGTAGATTGACCAAACAGATTTTGGCTGGTAAGTTCATCAGGATCACCCAAGTGCTGTGACGTGTGAGGGGCTGGCTGATTGTGTATAACTCTGATTGATCAGTTATCCAGGTCCTCACTCTGTGTGTTGATACATTTATCAGACAAATACAAATCTGTATTACCAATTTTAAGATCTGTAACACTTTTTCATCAGCTATTACCAGCTTTACATGACAGTTTTTAAAGCCTATTCACAGTAATTTTTTTGGTTTTGGACATAATAGGGAAAGTTAAAGTGTATCTACTACCAATCTTTATTTTTTCTAGTTTGAATAGAGTGGAGAAGGTTAGATTCCCTGTCAGGTTTTTACTGCTGTCTGGGGCTCTACTAGAGAGATTTCCCTTCACTTCTTGTCCTGGGGACACCTTCCTCTTCTTCCCCTTTTTTTTTTTTTTCTAGACCGGAAGTGAGGGAAAATCTACAACATGGAAACAGACAGCAATAAAAATCTGACAGGGGTTCTAGCATTCTCCTACGTAATAAAAAAAATAATTTTTGCTACTGTCTATTTGGCTAGCTCTCACTTCCTCACACAGTAAACTGTCACCTGAATAGTAGGTGAGGGGAAGTCTCTCTAACAGTGTCCCATATAGCTGTAAGTCATCGGTCATACCGTTGCGATTTGTGTGCAATTTCAGCGCCATTTCTGAAGACTTTATTGCTACTTTTGCAACAATTTCTTGCAATTAGCAGTGCAATTTCCATTATATTCTATGTATGTGAAATCTCAACAAAACTGTAGAAAAAGTAATGCAAGAAATTGCACTGCAGCAAATCGCAAACATGAAGACACTGACATTCTCTAGGTGCGATTTCAATTCCCAAATCACACCGGTATATCTGGGCACTAAGGTGAGCGTGCACACCTGATGGTGAAGGAGCACAGTGGTGTAGTATACTGAAGATATATTGAGAAGTGGGATTATCTTATGTACTTGGATCCAACACATAGGAATGGACTCACTGTCTTTGGACTTTTTTATTATTTATTTATTTCAGGTACTTATATGGCGCTGTCAATTTACACAGCACTTTACATATATATTGTACATTCACATCAGTCCCTAACCCTCAAGGGGTGTACAATCTAAGGTCCCTAACTTACATTCATACATATACTAGGGCCAATTTAGATAGGAGCCAAGTAACCTACCAGCATGTCTTTGGAGTGTAGGAGGAAACCAGTGTACCCAGAGGAAACCCACGCAAGCACAGGGAGAACATGCAAACTGCAGGCAGGTGGTGCCGTGGTTGGGATTTGAACCAGCGACCCTAGCACTGCCAGGCAAAAATGCTAACCGTTTAGCCACTGTGTTGCTCCTTTTTTTTAACTATATGTGCTATATACATTTATTTTCTACTTGTTCTAGCACACCTTTTGTTTTTATTTGCATGTGTGTTAGTAGGACAGCACGTGTTTATTTATGTGTCTTTGATTTACGTATACATATGTATGCTTTATATACAGTAGTAGGGTGGCACTATGTTGATATGCTGGTATTAGTGATTATATTGTGTCACATTGTTGTACTGTGCTAGTAGGGCAGCAAGTTGTTTGTGTTTTATTTATGCCTTAGAGATCCTGTTGGTACTGTGTTAATAAATTTATTTTGCATAATTTTATATCTTCTATCACATTTTTTATTGGGGAATGTATTAGCAGTGCAGCATTGTTTTTATTCATTTTTGCCATTTTTCGATGTGGGAATACATTTGGGTGCGTGCACAGCTTAAATTGGCCATTCTTATCATTTAGATATTTTTTGGCATGGGATTAAATTCTTTTTTTCTTAGGCTCACATCATTGCTTGTCCCAGCTTGATACTCTACACTAGTGGTCTCCAAACTGCAGTCCTTTTTCTTGCTTTTATCAGTCCCTTGGGGCACTATTCCTCCCACTGATACCAACAATGGAGCGTTATTCTTCCCACTGACATCAGTGATGGGGCACTATGTCAATGTATGTGAAATCTCAACAAAACTGTAGAAAAAGTAATGCACGAACTACTTTAGATATCACGGTGCAGCAAATCGCAAATGTCAAAACACTGACATTCACATTCATTAGAATGCGATTTCAGGTGCAACTTCAATTCACAAATCGCACCGGTTTGACTGGGCATTAAAGCAAGAGTTCTATTTCTTCCCCACTCCATCCAAAGCTATCAAAAAGGCTATAGATACTCTTCACATTTTTATCAGGTCTTTATTTTTGATCGTCATGCCAGTACAAGGAATGGGGTTGTCACCAAAACAGGAAGGCACAAATAGCAATAAAAACATTGTCAGAAGTTCTGACCCCTTCTCATTTTATAGAAAGTGTCCCCATTGGAAAAGTTTCCCATCACTTCCTGTCCTGACCAAAAAAAGAGGAAAAAACCCCCAGCCGAGACGCAGGCAGCAGTAAACCATTTCCAGAGGCTGTATCCCTCTCTTGCACTGTGATCAAACTAAAAGGCTTTGTCCTGTAGTTGGGATATGTGATACAGACACATGAGAGCTGCTATTGCTGGCCTCCTCCTAACAGATTAGTTACATGGGTTATAGTGCCGCTGTACTGCAGGAACAAGGTACACTTCATTATAACCTAAAGCTGGCCATACACTATACAATCAGATTGTCAATCTCCTTTTAGACTGAACAAAACTATGTAACATGGGGCAAACCTTAACCTCCCTAGCGGTATGATTATTTCAGATTTTTGGTGCTGAAAGCGGTACCATTATTTTGCATGGAAATATGTAGTATTTTTTATTGTAGGCTGTAATATTTGGGAATAACTCACTGAAATCTGTCCGAACAAGAGTCTATTAAACATCCCGGGTATGATAAAATTTGAAACACGAAATCATAAATTATAATTTAATAAAAAATAATAATATAATCATAATACATTTAATTCAAAAATATAATCAAACCAAAAACACTGAAATTTGAAATATAGCGCCAAGTTCCCACATCGCTGAGCAAAGTCGCAAAATCGTTTTCAGTGTCTGACGAATTTCCCCACAAATCATTATCACTCAATTCTGCAAGTGGTTCTGATTTACTATCGCTGTTCTCTAGCTGATCTAAACCCGCTTTTGACCTAAAGGGACACTTTTTGGACGCCATGGACTTTTCTAAGTTTCCAGGCAGAAAGAACAGTCAAAATGCAGACAGGGGACAGGACAGAGCACTAGGGACCAAATGTATGTGAAATGGGTTGAAACAGCAATGTTTTACTATGTAAAATCGTTTTGAAAAAAATTACATTTTTTAAAAATTTTCCAGTTTCCCGCCGGCGCCTGTACGTCCCGACGTCACAGGGACCGGAACACAGGAGCCGGATGCCGGCATCAGCCGAAGGAGATGGCCGGGGACGCTGCAGAGAACACATCGCGGGAGCGAAGGACAAGGTAAGTGCTGCAGGGACTCCCTATGCAGCGCCGCATGGTAAGCCCGAGTGTAGCTCGGGGTTACCGCTTTTGGTACAGACATTTTACCCCGAGCTACACTCGGGAATACCGTTAGGGAGGTTAAACAACTCATTGAACTTGTATCAAATCAGGCCGGCTCTTGCACTGCACGATTGATGGTAGATCTAATAGCTATTATACAATCTGATTGTATTGTGTATGGTCACCGTAACAGTTTTACTACAAAGTCCAGTCTTATGCAGGCCATAGATGGGTCGAAAATCGGCCGATTTTTCGTCCGAAAATAAAATCGGCCGATTTTCGGATCGTTAGTGGGCTATTTGTTCGGCCGTTTTTCGGTATTTTGGCCGTTTTTTTTTTTTTTCGGTAAAGTTGGAAAAAAATCGCCCGATTTTGCCGATTGGCCGATTTTCGCGGCAATTAGTGGGCAAATCGGCCGATTTTTTACCGATAAAAAATCTGCGCATGAGCAGTGACCTGCAACAGGAAGACAAAAAGAAGAGGAAGAGGATGAAGAAGAGGATGAAGAAGAGGATGAGGATGAAGAAGAGGATGAAGAAGAAGAAGAAGAGGATGAAGAAGAAGAAGATGAGGATGAAGAAGAAGAAGATGAGGATGAAGAAGAAGAAGAAGAGGATGAAGAAGAAGAAGAAGAGGATGAAGAAGAAGAAGAAGAAGAGGATGAGGATGATGAAGAAGAGGATGAGGATGATGAAGAAGAGGATGAGGATGATGAAGAAGAGGATGAGGATGATGAAGAAGAAGAAGAAGAGGATGAGGAAGAAGAAGAAGAAGAGGATGAGGAAGAAGAAGAAGAAGAGGATGAGGAAGAAGTAGGATGAAAATAAGAGGAATTCCAGTCCAGCAAAAAGTGTCCCTGCAGAGAGCTCCGCTATTTCTTTGACAGTTCTCTGACAGTTCCTTGACATTTACAGCGGTTGCAACATTGTATCTATTTGTTTCCGAATAAAAACATCTGTATCCTAAATGGAAACAAATAGATACATTGTTGCAACCTCTATAAATGTCAAGGAACTGTCAGAGAACTGTCAAAGAAATAGCGGAGCTCTCTGCAGGGACACTTTTTGCCAGCTGTAGACGGGATGAAAATCGGCCAATTTTTTTTTTTTTTTTTTTTTTTTACCATTGGTGGTAACGTCGGCCGCTTGAACGACCGATTTTTCGTTTTTTAAAAGAAAAATCTGCCGTTTTTCTCCCCGTCTATGGCCTGCATTAGACTTG
The DNA here is from genome assembly GCF_062004578.1 of Staurois parvus. NCBI lineage: Eukaryota > Metazoa > Chordata > Amphibia > Anura > Ranidae > Staurois > Staurois parvus. The sequence continues at coordinate 14,331,018 of NW_028317886.1, read as the reverse complement.
TCTAGTAGAAGACACTTCAGTGGGAGGATTGTACATTGCAGTGCAACATGGACCCTTCGCAATATCCTGCATATATGTTTAGTTGCTGCCATGGATCCTAAACCAGACGAGAAAGATGAAGTCATGGACCATTTTTATAAATAAATTCCACAACCACAAATACAAGGGAGCCTTTAATGAAGAACAATGGGAGGAGGTAAGATTCAGGGTTTTGTTTGATAACGAGGAGGTGTACTAAAGGAAAAAAGCCAATGACAAATCTTCTTCCTATGTTCCTGCTGCCCAAGTAATGATAGATGAAATCTGATTGGCTATTATTTACAGAGAAACTCTTCGTTTGGAGGATTTCTAATAAGTAAGCAGTGTAGAGGCACAAATATGATTCACACCTTGTATGCTGTGTTATAGACGGTCTATATGGCATGGCTAAAGCTGAATTCCAGGTATGGCTTATTTTGCATAGTTACATTGGCCCAGCTTGGACTAATGTACGTATAGGATTGTGCCAATACGTAGCTAACCACTGGAGTAGGCACCGCTACCTCAGTGATGTTCTACTAGCTTTCAGGTCCCATGCCAAGTGGCTGCCCTGCTGCATTGTGAACATGGGTTGCTAGCTATGGCACCTACGTACTTACATTGTTCCTGGCTGGATCAATGTAACTGTGGAAATAATAGCCATACATGGAGCTCAGCTTTAAAGAGGAACTCTCCAAAAAAATAATCCAGATTTGAATTCCGTACATAAACCTTAAATGATGCTTTTAAAGGGTAAGTTCACCCTTTTCAGTAAAAATTAAAGGGTGAACGAACACCCCCACACCCTTCAGATCAGAGCAATTCTCTGTGCTGGCCCTGAGCAGTCAGAATTCAGTCTGTACATCAGCCTTTCCTAAATGTTTAACATGTGGAGAGATTTAAGCCAAGCATACATGGGTCGAATTCCAAAGGAATTTTCTTTAGAAAGTCATTTCTAAGAATTTTTGTTCGAATATCGCAATATTAGTAGAGCCACAGCAATGGGCGATTTTCGAGTGACCATCGAATTTGAGTGACTGGGTGTGTTGAAAATTTTTTGAAAAACGAACAAATTTCTAATCAATGATGGGAGAATCATGCAAGAAATGTAATTGAAAAAGAAATGAGCGTGAGCTGTGATCTGGATAGAAAAGAAGATTCCCGGCCTGAAAATTCTTATCTGTAGCAACATGAGGTGAAATTAAAGGCTTGGTTGGTTGAATTTCGAAATCAATGGTGGCACCATCCGATTACAAAATGCAAAAATTTCCGATTTTCTAAAGAAAATTCTTTCGGCATTCGACCCATGTATGGCCTGCATTACTGAAACTGGTGCACACAGAATCTGGTGCAGCTGTGCATATTAACCAATCAGCTGCTAACTTCAGCTTGTTCAATTAAGCTTTGGCAATGAAACCTGGAAGCTGATTGATTACTATGCATAGTTGCACCTCATTCTGTGTGCACCAGTTTTAGTAAATCTCCCCCATGGTGTTTCCAGTGCCAGGGAACCCCTTTTATGGATTACTCTATCTACAACCTGCAGACTGAACAAAAGAAATCTAACAGAATCCTCCATGCCTGCAGCTGCTGTTCATCCCCCAATTTTCCACTCCGCTCCTTCAAACAAAAATTTTGGACATTTCAGCAGAAATTGGTGGAGCTGTGTATGGCAGCTAGAGAGGTCATTGAATACATAAATATAAATAAAATAATAAATATTCTATATAATATAAATCCTATAATGGCATAAAGTGCTTTACTGTGGGATTTATGAGTTTTCTGTATTCCTGGAAGGAATTTGCTAAGATCCCCATGTTCATGAAGAAGTCTCCTGATGAAGTCAATGGAGAGAAAACGCCGGAGCTGGCTTGTCTGCAGTCAGTTTTGACTGACAATCCTGAAGGTAGTATAATAAGTTTAAGAGGCATTTACCTTAACCATTTCAATACCGGGCACTTTTACCCCCTTCCTGCCCAGGCCAGTTTTCAGGTTTCAGCGCTCTCACACTTTGAATGACAATTGCGCGGTCATACAACATTGTACCCAAACTAAAATTTTATCATTTTCTTCACACTAGAGCTTTCTTTTGGTGGTATTTAATCACCGCTGGGATTTTTATTTTTTGCTAAATTAACAAAAAAGACCGAAAATTTTGAAAAAAAAACACGTTTTTCTTTGTTTCTGTTTTATAAAAGTTTGCAAATAAATAATTGTTCTTCATAAATTTAGGCCAAGATGTATTCTGCTACATGTCTTTGGTGAATATAACCCAAATTAGGATGTATTTTTTAGTTTGTAGGAAAGTTATAGAGTTCACAAACTATGGTATAGATCTGAATATTGATCAATCCTGAAGTACTGACAGCCAATCTAATTTCTTGAGGTCCAAGAATGTCAGAACAGTACAGATATCCCCCAAATGACCACTTTTTGCAAAGTAGACAGTCCGACGTACTTCATAAGAGGCATGGCAAGTTTTTTGAAGTTGTATTTTTTTTGTCATTTTTTGGAAAATTAAAAAATGAATAAAATTATTTTCACTTTTTTTTTTTTACATACTGTCACCAGTGCAGTATAGCGTCATCATATAACTGGCATGGCGGTGATCAGGGACACTGACAGTATGAAAAAAAATATATATAATTTTTTTTTATTCATTTTAAATTTTAATTTTTTTTTAAGATTTTTTTTTTTCATATTTCACTATGTCCAAAGTAGTACAATGTTACCATAGTAATGTACTACTTCAGGAAAGTGTTTTTTTTTTTTTTTTTCTTTTACACAATTTTGCTTATAGCAAAGAATTACTTTGCTATAAGCAAGCATTTACCTGAATGACATCGATTTCATTCAGGGTTTTGTGTTTTTTGTTTTTTTTGTTTTTTTTTTTGTGCTTAGCTGTGATTTGGCCACGGCTAATCACATCACATGACATGTGCATGTGATCGCTGTGACCATTCACAGCTAGACACTAGTTTACAATGGATGGCATGAATGAAGCCATCCATTGTATACAACTGTCATGTGACCTGCTGTGATTGGTCACAGCAGGTCACATGGTACCGGCAACGGGGGCCGGTACTCAGATCTGTCATCACCCGTGTCCGAGGTACACGGCTGGTGACAGGCTGCACGGCTCTGCAAGCGCAAAAACTGCGCATGCCCGGGAGGACGCCATTTGGCGTCCACCCCGGAAATATACAGCATTTTGCCGGCTGCCAAATGGCTATTGGCCGGGCGTCTTTTGGTTGAAGACAGCCTGCCATCAACCTAAAATACATTACAGAAAATGCTTACTTGCAGCAGTTTCCTTTCCTTAAAGCGGAGCTCCACCCAAAAGGCGAAGTTACACTTTAAGGCTTTGTCTCCCGCTCCCTGTTAAGGATTGGCACTTTTGGGGAGTGAGGGGGGGAAGAGGGTACCCAAATTTGACAGGTGTTGGCTCCCACTTCCACTGCGATCGCCTAGGCAATCAGAAGTGGAAGTTGTCCTCCCTCCCTCCCTGTTATCTTCTGGGACATGTGACAGGTCCCAGAAGACTACTGGACCATTCACAAAGCTCAGCGCTACTCGTGCATACACAATGGAAACCAGGTTATGAAGCCGCAACTGCCCACACTGAAGATGCTGGGGATACTTGATAGCTGGTGATCCCGGCCGCTGTGAACACACACACCGCTGGATCAAAGGATAGGTGAGTGTCTGTTTTTTTATTTTGACTGTAGCTCTGCTATAAATTATTTTTTATTAAAGAGGAATTCCAGGTATGGATATTTTATACATAGTTACATTGGTCCAGCTTTGACAAATATACCGTGGATATAAAAAGTCTACACACCCATGTTAAAATGTCAGATTTCTGTGATGTAAAAAAAATGAGACAAAGATAAATAATTTCAGAACTTTTTCCACTTCTAATGTGACCTATAAACTGTACAACTCAATTGAAAAACAAACTGAAATCTTTTGGGGGGGGAGTAAACAAAAAAAAAAAAAATGATGTGGTTGCATAAGTGTGCACACCCTCTTATAACTGGAGATGTAGCTATGTTCAGAATTAAGCAATCGCATTCAAAATCATGTTAAATAGGAGTCAGTACACATCTGCCATCATTTAAAGTGCCTCTGATTAACCCCAAATAAAGTTCAGCTGTTCTAGTAGGTCTTTCCAGATATTTTCTTAGTCGCATCCTACATCAGAGGGATCTCATTGTTAAAAGGTATCAGTCAGGAGTAGAATATCCAAGGCATTAGATATACCGTGGAACACAGTGAAGACAGTCATCATCAAGTGTAGAAAATATGGTGCAACAGTGACATTACCAAGAACTTGACGTCCCTCCAAAATTGATGAAAAGACAAGAAGAAAACTTGTCTGGAAGGCTGCCAAGAGGCCTACAGCAAAATTGAAGGAGCTGCAGGAATATCTGGCAAGTACTGGCTGTGTGGTACATGTGACAACAATCTCCTGTAGTCTTTATATGCCTGGGCTATGGGGTAGAGTGGCAAGACAGAAGTCTTTTCCTACAAAGAAAAACATTCATTTCCAGCTAAATTTTGCAAAAACACATCTGAAGCCTCCCAAAAGCATGTGGGAAAATGTGTTATGATCTGATGAAACCAAGGTTGAACTTTTTGGCCATAATTCCAAAAGATATGTTTGGCGCAAAAACAACACTGCACATCACCAATAGAACACCATACCCACAGAGAAGCATGGTGGTGGCAGCATCATGCTTTGGGGCTCTTTTTCTTCAGCTGGAACTGGGGCCTTAGTCAAGGTAGAGGGAATTATGAACAGTTTTAAATACCAGTCAATATTGACACAAAACCTTCAGGCTTCTGCTAGAAAGGTGAACATGAAGAGGAACTTCATCTTTCAGCATGACAACGACCCAAAGCATACAGTGGGGATCGAAAGTTTGGGCACCCCAGCTAAAAATTTGTATTAATGTGCATAAAGAAGCCAAGGAAAGATGGAAAAATCTCCAAAAGGCATCAAATTACAGATTAGACATTCTTATAATATGTCAACAAAAGTTAGATTTTATTTCCATCATTTACACTTTCAAAATAACAGAAAACAAAAAAATGGCGTCTGCAAAAGTTTGGGCACCCTGCAGAATTTATAGCATGCACTGCCCCCTTTGCCAAGCTGAGACCTGCCAGTGTCATGGATTGTTCTCAATCATCGTCTGGGAAGACCAGGTGATGTCAATCTCAAAGGTTTTAAATGCCCAGACTCATCTGACCTTGCCCCAACAATCAGCACCATGGGTTCTTCTAAGCAGTTGTCTAGAAAACTGAAATTGAAAATAGTTGACGCTCACGAAGCTGGAGAAGGCTATAAGAAGATAGCAAAGCGTTTTCAGATGTCAATATCCTCTGTTCGGAATGTAATTAAGAAATGGCAGTCATCAGGAACAGTGGAAGTTAAAGCAAGATCTGGAAGACCAAGAAAAATATCAGAGAGAACAGCTCACAGGATTGTGAGAAAAACAATTCAAAACCGACGTTTGACTGCACGATCCCTCCAGAAAGATCTGGCAGACACTGGAGTTGTGGTACACTATTCCACTATAAAGAGATACTTGTACAAATATGGTCTTCATGGAAGAGTCATCAGAAGAAAACCTCTTCTATGTCCTCACCACAAAAATCATCGTTTGAACTTTGCGAATGAACATATAGACAAGTCTGATGCATTTTGGAAACAAGTTCTGTGGACCGATGAGGTTAAAATTGAACTGTTTGGCCGGAATGAGGAAAGGTACGTTTGGAGAAGAAGGGGCACAGAATTTAATGAAAAGAACCTCTGTCCAACTGTTAAGCATGGGGTTGGATCAATCATGCTTTGGGGTTGTGTTGCAGCCAGTGGCACAGGGAACATCTCACGAGTAGAAGGAAAAATGGATTCAATAAAATTTCAGCAAATTTTGGATGGTAACTTGATGCCATCTGTGAAAAAGCTGAAGTTAAAGAGAGGATGGCTTCTACAAATGGATAATGATCCTAAACACACCTCAAAATCTACGGGGGATTACATCAAGAGGCGTAAACTGAAGGTTTTGCCATGGCCTTCACAATCTCCTGACCTCAACATAATTGAAAATCTATGGATAGACCTTAAAAGAGCAGTGCTTGACAGACAGCCCAGAAATCTCAAAGAACTGGAAGACTTTTGTAAGGAAGAATGGGCAAAGATACCTCAAACAAGAATTGAAAGACTCTTGGCTGGCTACAAAAAGTGTTTACAAGTTGTGATACTTGCCAAAGAGGGCAGTACAAGATATTAACTCTGCAGGGTGCCCAAACTTTTGCAGATGCCATTTTTTTGTTTTCTGTTATTTTGAAAGTGTAAATGATGGAAATAAAATCTAACTTTTGTTGACATATTATAAGAATGTCTAATCTGTAATTTGATGCCTTTTGGAGATTTTTCCATCTTTCCTTGGCTTCTTTATGCACATTAATACAAATTTTTAGCTGGGGTGCCCAAACTTTCGATCCCCACTGTACATCCAAATCAACAAAGGAATGGCTTCACCAGAAGAAGATTAAAGTTTTGGAATGGCCCAGCCAGAGTACAGACCTGAATCTGATCGAAAAGCTGTGGGGTCAGGTATGTGCAATTCCTATTGCCTGGCGCCCAGGACATGTAGTTACGGGCGTCGGGAAGGTAGTTTTGTTTTTTTTTTTTTTGTTTTTTTGGCCTTTAGCCCTGCTGCAGGCAAGCAGCAGGATTCACCTGTCAGGTGAAGCAATCGGCGGCAGCACTGCTGCCGATTGCTTTCACACAGTGCCAGCCTCTCCGTGCCCCCGGCGTGAGGCTTCCCGGGCTCCGCTTGCTCATCTGCAAGCCCGGGAAACCTCACGCCGGGGGCACGGAGAGGCTGGCACTGTGTATTGCTTTTTGTGCCCTAAAATTAACTTAAGTGTATTTTTTTTTTCCTGAACCCTTTGTGATAATATTGTGACATAAAAAATTGGAACTACCACTATTTTATTCTATAGGATCTCTGATTTCAGAAAATATATCATGTTTTGGGGGTTTGTGTAATCTTCAGGCCTAAAATGATTTTTTAAACATGTGCAAATAACGCAAAAACAGCTCTGGCAGTGAAATGGATAAAGGATAAGTTGGACACTCCCCTTTCCTGACGAGCAGCCAATCAGTGCTCGTTACACTGCAAGGTCTCTCCTCTCCCTGCTAGTCCCCGGGGGCGGGGCTGGAGACAGGCAGGGAGGTGAGGAGGAGATAAACAGCGCAATGTTAAAAAATATTAAATGTTTAGGTCGCCATAAAGCCCCTTTTTGTTTTTAAGAGCCCCAGACATGACTTAAAGCAGATTTAAATACAGTTTTGGTTACATTTATGTTTTTTTTATCAGGACAAGTAGATTGTCATGAGGGACAAGCAGATTGGGACACCAATTTAGTCCCTGAACAAGTAGTTTTTTCAAAAATTTCCACACCTGTGTAAATATCATACCTGGCCGAGGCTTCTGTAAACTGGAAATCGGTGAAGTAGACATTGCTACTCCAGTGATCTCCTCTAACTTCTAGGTCCTGGGCCGAGCAGCTGGCCTGCTGCAGTCTAAACACAGGAGGTCAACACATTCAGTTTATGAATGACGCGGCTGCGTGGGTTGAGCCCCCTACAGATCCACTGTTTTTAAATTCTGACAACGGGTGTAGGGAGAAGATTCCCTGCCCACTGTCACAAGGAGGGGGAATCAGGGAGAACGGTGGCAGGAGGTAGAACATGTTACATGTTCCAAAGGTGAACTTATCCTTTAACCACTTGCCCTCCTGAGGATTTACCCCCCTTAATGACCAGGCCTCTTTTTGCTACTCAACGCTGCACTAATTCAACTGACAATTGCGCGGTCATGCAATGCTGCACCCAAACGAAATTTACGTCCTTGTTTTCACACAAATAGAGCTTTCTTTCGGTGGTATTTGATCACCTGTGCGCTTTTTTATTTTTCACGCTATAATTAAAAAAAAAGACCAAAAGGTTTGAAGAAAAACGATCTTTCAGCTATAAAAAATATATAGTAAACTCAAAGTTGGTTATAAATTTAGGTCAAAATGTATTCTGCTACATGTTTTTGGTAAAAAAAAATCCCAATAAGTGTATATTGATTGCTTTGTGTGAAAGTTTTATAGCGTCTACAAACTATGGTATAGATACTGCAATTTACGCCATTTTTTTGCTATACAGTGCTGTGCTGGTTTAACGGACAATTGCGTCATGCAATACGGTACATAAATGAAATTTACATCCTTTTTTTTTTTTTTTTCCCACAAATTAAGCTTTCTTTCGGTTGTATTTGATCGCGTGTTCTTTTTTTTTTTTTTTTTTTTTTTTTGCGCTATAAACAAAGGTTGACAATTTTTTGAGGAAAAAAAACATTTTGGACTTTTTGCTATAAAACATGTCCAGTAAAAAAAAATTTAAAAATCAAATTTAGTCATAAATTTCTGCCAAAATGCATTCTGCGACATGTCTTTCCAAAAAAAAAAAAACCCAATACGTGTAAATTAATTTGGTTTACGTGAAAGTTATAGCGTTTACAAATGGCGGGAAAGATACTGTGATTTTTAAAAAAAATTTTTTTAATACTAATAATGGTGGTGATCAGTGACTTATGGCGGCAATCGGCGTCTTATGGCGGGACTGCGGCGGACATTCTGACACTGGGTGGGAACTGACTTGTTGTCACTGACATCCCCAGTGACACTAATACAGTGATCAGTGCAAAAAAAAAACCACTGACGCTGTACTAATGGCACTGGGGAGGAAGTGGTTAACTTTATTATTCAGTGAAAGGGTTAACTGTGTGAGGGGAGTGTTTTACTAGGGGGCGGGGGTGTGTACTGCACGGAGACACACTGATCCAGACAGATAAACTCTTCTGTCCCGATCAGCATGTCAGGAGCTGTCAGGGAACTGACAGAAAGCACAGCTACTGCAGCCCTGCTCTCGGTCAGTGATTGCCGCTAATCGCTGGGACATAGCCGATAACGACTGACTGTGACCCGGCGACTGACATCCGCAGCCATGATCGGTGGGACAGGTAGGGCGGCGGGGCGCCTCGCGCACGCCCCCTACCTGTTTTGAAAACACACATTTTAAAACGTGGTTTTGCCCAGCCGTGCCGCTCTGCCGCCGTATTTCTACAGTGGCTGGGCGGCATGTGGTTAAGCCTTATCCCCCTTGCTTCTAACCTATAATAAAGTAATAAAAGGTCTTATATACTTTTTCGACCCGCTTGGTTCACTAATATACTGATATAACTGTTTGAATTAGAGGCACAGGCTAGCTGCTTCGGCAAAGAATGCCCGCCACAGTCCCGCTATATGTAGCTGATCGCCGCCATTACTAGTATAAAAAAAATAAAGATAAAAATTCCAGTATATATACCGCCATTTGTAGACGCTATAACTTTCATGTAAACAAATTAATTTACACGTATTGGGTTTTTATTTTAGCAAAGACATGTAGCAGAATACATTTTGGCCTAAATTCATGAAGAAATTAGATTTTTTTGATTTTTTTTTTATTGGATATGTTTTATAGCAAAAAGTAAAAAGGTATAGGGGTTCTTTTTTCAAAATTGTTGGTCTTTTTTTGTCTATAACGCAATAAATTAAAAATGCAGAGGTGATCAAATACCACAGAAAGAAAGCTCTATTTGTGGGAAAAAAAAAGGACATACATTTCATTTATGTACAGCATTGCATGACAGCGCAATTGTCAGCTAAAGTAGCTCAGCACCGTATCACAAAAAATGGCCTGGTCAGGAAAGGGGGTAAATCTTCTGGAGGGCAAGTGGTTTAATAACGAACTGCTGCAGGAGAAAGAGCAGCTTTAATCACCTTCACCCTGGTGATGAGGCATCCCGCAGCTCCCTACCATCCAGTGACCTCTTTGGGCAACCAGCTTTTGGGTATAGATCGCCGGTCGCTTTCATTGGCTGGGCTGAGATGATGACGCTCACGCACATGCACAGGAGTTCAGTCTTCTCGGCACTGCGGAACTTGTACAGCGAGGTCACTGTGCAGGGGCGAACAGGAAGGTAAATAACTTTAACCTCCCTGGCGGTATTCCCAAATGTAGCTCGGGGTAAAGTTTCAGCACCACAAGCGGTAACCCCGAGTTACACTCGGGAATACCCTGCAGCGCTGCTCCAGGATCTCTTCTTCACTTACCTTCTCCTTCGCTCCAGCGATGTCCCTCCTGCAGCATCCCTGGCAATGTCCTCCGGCTGATGCCGGCATCTGTCTTCCGGGTTCCGTTCCCTGCGACGTCAGGACGTACGGGGACGGAACTGGTGGGAAATTTGAACATTTTAAAAGTGACATTCACTAAATACACTAAAATCACATAGTAAAACATTACTGTATCAAAGCATTTCACATACATTTTGTCCCGAGTGCTTTGGCCTGTGCCCTGCCTGCATTTTTACTGTTCTTTCTGCCTTGAAACTGAGAAAAGTCCTCAGCGTCCCTTTTGGTCAAAAGCGGTTTTAGACCAGCTAGAGAACAGCGAGGGAAATTGTGTGAAGTGTTCTTGCCTCCAACACTAACCAATTGATTGATCAAATTTAAAAAGTGCACATGGCAAGCTTGATAGAGTGAGAAATGCATTTCAACTTTTATTTTTCAGCTCACTGTAGCTTTGGTCACTCTGCTGGCTGCTGACCCCCCTTGGGTTGCTATGGCAACTCACTCTACAGCAAGCTCAGAGGAACTTTTATAAACAAACTGCTCCAACTTGCTAACTTCACTGTCGTTTGCCATCTTCAAGCGGTTGTAGTTTTTAAAAGTATAAATCCTACAGGAAAGAGCTTTATATTGTGAGAATCACAAGACCCAGACCTACATTTTGATGTATAGTATGTCTCTGAAATATTAAAAATGAAGGCACAGTCGCAGTTTAAAAATGTCCCTTAAAAATTCAGGTGGCTGTGAGTGAAGTTTCAATGAAAGTCAATGGGAGGGGTGAGTTGCAAACAAATGGTCATATTGTAAAAACTATCAGGACTATGGCTTAGCCGTGAACATTTTTAGTGACAGCAGGGTTAGGTGAACGTTTTGATATAAGATTTGTGTAGGTGGGCTTGAAAATGAGGGAGTGATGGCAGTTTAGAAATCATGTCCTGATTTTTCCTTCCACACTGTAGCTTTGTCAGCTCCCACTCTAGTTGCGCCATTCATTCCTATGGGACAAATTTCATCACAAAAAACGCGATATTTCTTGAACCATTCGGCGAAACGTTCCACAAAGTAATAGCACACCAATCAGGAACAATCCGCACGTTTCGGTATATTACTGTCTATGTAGTGTAACAACTGTGGGAGGAGTTAGGGTGGTAAATTTGGCTATAATAATAAGAATATGTATGTGAGATAACAGTAAGTGGTCTGCCATGCAAGAACACTTAATAAAACAGCTAGTAAAACATTCGATTATTTCATGAAGACTGGTGACATGCGTGATAAAAATCCTATAATAGGTGCATTTCTAAATAACAAAAAAGTCCAAAAATAAAGTGTCCAAAAGTATTTAAATAATAACAATTGGGATTGGGTGACATCTAGTGAAAAGTAAATCGGTGACAATCCTTCCTCCTAATGCACTCATCAGAAGCAAAGGATAAATGAGCTTTTGTACAACTCCAAAAGGTATAACCCCTCCATGGCCAGAACAGATGTATATCAGATACAGCTGGGCTCTATATGGAAGTCCCTCTGGACAAAGTATGACTTCTCCACGGCATAACTTGGCCACCGGTCTGATAAGGATGAATCCTGGAGGGAGGAAGCTCACAATCTGGAACCCAAGAGAAGCCGCATATGGTGTAGAATTTTTTATTTATAAATTCATCCTTATTGGACGGGTGTCCGAGTTATGCCGTGGAGAAGTCATACTTTGTCAGTGCATTAGGAGGAAGGATTGTCACTGATTTACTTTTCACTAGATGTCACTCAATCCCGATTGTTATTATTTAAATACTGTTGGGCACTTTATTTTTGGACTTTTTGCTATTTAGAAATGCACCTATTATAGGATTTTTATCACGTATGACTTTTATCACACGTCATCAGTCTTCATGATATAATCATTCTAGTGTTTTACTAGCTGTTTTATTATTTATGGTATACACATTAACGCTGCACCTTTTTTTTTTTGTATATGTTTTTGAGGATGAAGTGGGTTTGTCTTTCTGTGCCAGCTGCTTGTGGATTTTCTTTTTGTGCTCACTGCATATTTTTTCACATTATTTTTTACCAAGTTGTTATGAGTTAAAGCGGAGTTCCAGCTGAAAAAAAAAAGTCAGCAGCTACAAAAACTGTAGCTGCTGACTTTTAAAATACAGACACTTACCTGTCCCTCAGTCCAGTGATGTCCTCACCATGGCTGGTTTCACCGGCCGTGTTCTCTCCCTGACGCCGGCATCTTCAGTGTGGGCACCCGGCTGTGACAGCTTGTGGCTTTACAGCCGGGTGCCCACTGGGCTTGTGCGAGAAGCGCTGTCCTTTGTGAATGACCCTGTAGTCTTCTGGGACCTGTCACGTGTCCCAGAAGGGTACGGAGAGAGAGGGGGGAGGGCAGCTTCTGCTTCCGATCACCTAGGTGATTGCAGCGGAAGTGGGAACGTGTACCTGTCAAATTCGAGTAACCGCTCCCGCCCGCTCCCCAATCGGGAGCAGGGGATGAAGGCTTAAAGCAGACCTTTCCCTTTTGGGTGGAGCCCCGCTTTAAGTTCTGCTTTAAGGCTCCCTGCACACAAATATTGTTTTTTAAGCTCCTAGAAGCTATTAGCATTTTCTTCTGCTCCTAGAAGCTAAATAGTGTTACCCTATGTGTCCATGCACACTAGGCTATTAGCATTTTTTGAACTTCAGCTAGAAGCAGAAAAAAAAAATGTTTTTGTAGAGTTTTTAGAGCGTTTTTCCAGCTCCTAATTGTTACTAAACTGCTCCTAACACCTTCTTTTCTAGCTTTTGTTTCCCTGTGCATGAACTGTAAAAACACTCCTAAACACTTCTGAATGCTACTAAAAATGCTGTTACCAGTGTTTTTTATTCAGCAGTTTTTTATCTTCAAATAAATTGCTAGTGTGCATGGAGCCTAATGCTAAACTCCTGCCAAAAACCATATCTAGCTGTTTGCACCTAAAAAAGGAACACTAACGAAGTGTGTACAATGTGTGGCTTTTCTTGTGTTGTGTACTACTATTACTTTAATTCCACCCCTCCCCCCATACAGTACAGTCGGCATCAAATGTCTGGTGCTGACACTTACAGCACCATCTGGGGTATTCGATTGGTCAGCTGGCCGCTCACTCGCTGTGCAGCTCAGCAATTCTGAAAACCTTTTGCATTCTTTTCAGTGAATGCCAAGTGCTTTGTGATTGGAGGAGGAGAGATTGTGATGCTCATCTGTACCTCCTCCAATCTCAGAATGCCTTGTATAGGAATGCAAAATGTTATCAGAACGGATGGGCTGCAAAGCGGGCAATTTACTCTACAGGAGGAATAAAAGTAAGATTTACATACCACAGCAACAGCTGCACATTTCACACACTTCTTTAGTATTCATTTATTGTTACAGTGCAAATGGGCAATTTTTTAAAAATCAGTTTAGCTTTAATTACGAAGAGGGGATTTACCTCACTTTAGAGTGATTTTCTTTCATTTCCTGTAGTATTTATAGCTCAGGAAGCAAACCGAAATCTTACCAATGGGAGCAGCGCGCCTGCATTTACAGCCTGTGCGCGCTCCCCAGACACAGCGGAATGCCGATCACTGTATGTACGGGACCTCTGTGTGAGGTCCCGATCATGTGATCACTGATTGGCCAATCAGTAATCACATGAATAGTAGTAAACAAGATGTCACTTGCTGACATCATTGCTTACTACTTGTGAAATCTGTGAATGATCACAGAGGTCACATAGTACAGGGCTATTCACAACAGCCTTGTACATGTGACAAGCTGTGACCAATCACAGCTCTCACAGTATTTCTCAATGGCTGCAAGAATGCAGTGAATGGCTGGGCATAGTTTGTAGCCTGTTTACTTATGGCAGCCAGGTGACTTTTTCTTCATCATAAACCGAGAAATAACAGGTCATTGCATGCCCTAGCATTTGTGGTGTTCTTCTGCATGCGTGGATGGCAGGACCTGCTGGGACTTGTATTGAAACCTTTGAGTCAACCCGACAGCCAGGCACCTGGCATGTTCAGAAGTCAGCAGTGACTAATCATTGTATATCTGATCTGACAGGTTTCTTTAACTACATGCAGAACCTTTTTATTTTAGGTTTGAATGAACTGGTGAAGTGTTAGACCCACTATTTTTGTTTTATTGTTGTCTATGTCCCTGTTATAGAGATTTCTGATTGTCCTGTTTACCAGTGTCACTGGTAATGAAAGTGAGGGTAAATCCAAAATTTTGAGTTACCACCAGAGCAGGAATAGAGGGGAGATCTTCCAATGGGGACCCTTGTTCCTTCTAATGGGACATAGATGGGAATTGAATCTCATTGTGTTTTTTAACCCTCCCCCTACTCTATACTATAATTTTTGGCTTTAGGTCAGTGGTCTCCAAACTGCGGCCGAATGTGGCCCTTTGCTAGCCTTTATCTGACCCTTGGGGCACTATTCCTCTGACACCAACAGTGGGGCATAATTCCTGCCCTGACACCAATGATGGGATATTATTCATCCCACTCATACCAATGATGGAGCACTACCCTTCCTATTTCTGACCATCAACCCCGAGGCCATGTTTATTTTCACCAATGCTGGGCCTAGGACATTTTCTACCCCCACTGGCCATAATCTGGCCCCTCAAAAGTCTGAAGGACAGTAAACTGGCCCTTTTGTTTGAAAGGTTTGGAGACCCCGGCTTAAGGTAAACTTATTCACACTAAGTTGCGCTAAAATGCAGAGAAAATAGATTTCCATGCGTTTTTTGCATGTTTAATGTGCATTGACTTGCTTTGATCTGCGCTTTAACACACTTGTAAAATGCAGGTCATCACATAGACACATAAAAAAAACAATAGTTTTTTATGTGGACTGTTCATACTACAGCCCTGCGTTGAGCTGTGTCAAACCAACATGTTTCCATTTGAACGCACCGCAATACAGGTCAACGCAGCATTGTAGTGTGAACAGGACACATAAAAAGCAAAAGGCGCATAAAATGGATGGAAATGTACATCTGTTTTCCCTGCATTTTAGCAGAAATCAGTGTAAATTCAGCCTTAAGATGGATTGCATGTTAATCTTAAAGTGGAGTTCCACTCAACCTATCAAATAAGTCAGCAGCTACAAAAACTGTAGCTGCTGACTCTTAAAAAAAATAGCCACTTACCTGTCCCTCGGTCCCGTGGTGCGTCCCCCGCAGCTCGTTTCACCAGCCATCCTGTATTATAGGAGGCCGATATCTTCAGTGTGGGCACCCGGCTGTGATAGCTTGCGGCTTCACAGCCAGGTACCCACTGCGCATGCGCGAGCAGCACTGCACTCGTGAATGGTCCTGTAGTCTTCTGGGACCTGTCATGTGTCCCAAAAGACCTCAAGGAGGGAGGGAGGACACCTAGGCGATCGGACCGGAAGTGGGAGCAGGTACCCGTCAAATTCGGGTACCCGCTCCTTAAAGGTGCCAATCTTTAATGGGGAGCGGGGGAGCAGTCCTTAAAGCAAAACTTCCCCTTTTGGGTGGGGCTCCGCTTTACGTTTTTTTGGGATTTAAGGAAAGTATTTGATTTTGGTTTGTGTCTTGTATTTAATGTCAGGTTCATAAATATTGGGACATCAACATAATTCTAACATTTTTGGCTCTATACACCACCACAATGGCTTTGCAGTTAAAGCACATCTTGTTCGTTTAATTTCAGACTGTCAGCTTTAATTTGAGGGTATTTACATCCAAATCAAGTGAACGGTGTAGAAATTACAACAGTTTGCATATGTGCCTCCCACTTGTTAAGGGACCAAAAGTAATGGGACAGAATAATAATCATAAATCAAACTTTCACTTTTTAATACTTGGTTGAAAATCCTTTGCAGTCCATTACAGCCTGAAGTCTGGAATGCATAGACTTCTGCAGATGCTGGGTTTCATCCCTGGTGATGCTCTGCCAGGCCTCTACTGCAACTGTCTTCAGTTTCTGCTTGTTCTTGGGGCAGTTTTGTCTTCAGCAAGTGAAATGCATGCTCAGTCGGATTCAGGTCAGGTGATTGACTTGGCCATTGCATAACATTCCACTTCTTTCCCTTAAAAAAACTCTTTGGTTGCTTTTGCAGTATGCTTTGGGTCATTGTCCATCTACACTATGAAGCAGCGTCCAATGAGTTGTGAAGCATTTGGTTGAATATGAGCAGATAATATTGCCCGAAACACTTCAGAATTCATCCTGCTGCTTTTTGTCAGCAGTCACATCATCAATAAATACAAGAGAACCAGTTCCATTGGCAGCCATACATGCCCACACCATGACACTACCACCACCATGCTTCACTGATGAGGTGGTATGCTTAGGATCATGAGCAGTTCCTTTCCTTCTCCATACACTTCTCTTCCCATCACTCTGGTACAAGTTGATCTTGGTCTCATCTGTCCATAGGATGTTGTTCCAGAACTGTGAAGGCTTTTTTAGATGTCGATGGGCAAACTCTAATCTGGCCTGCCTGTTTCCAGGTCCCCTTGCATGACAAACCACTAGGAGTATTGACAAGGACAGAGCTTGTTAAAGCTCAAAACATCCAGTAGGAAAGAGTCCACATCACAACAAAACCCTGTGAGATGTATGACAGCCTCAGCCTGGGCTCCAAGTAGGCCATGGCCTTAACGGGTTTCACTCTCAAGCCCCTGGAGCTTAATCATGGGAAATGCTGTGGGAGCGTGTTGGAGAATGGAGGCACATTACATGTGACAGCTCTTACAGCCCCTTTATAAATAATCAATGATTCTTCTTCCAACAGCCCCTTATTATTTAATTTGACCTCATCTCATATTTTCTCAGCAAGATCAATTATAAATGATCTTATCAAAAAAATTAAAACCTCAAGGATTATTCACACCACATGCGGTGGGATTATATTACGCAGCTATTCCAGAGCAGTCGCACCGAAAGACAAACCAAAATGTCTTGTGTCTGGTGTGGCCGGTGCACACCACTGCATTGTGTGCTGAAAAAATAAAAGTACTGCATGCAGCACAGGTCACTGCATGCCAGCTGGTAGAACTCACACAGTGACATTTCAATAAACTTCACTTAAACCAAAAGTGAACAGTGTAATGCGCCAGTATCAGCTCATCAACACTGCACTGGTTTGGCCGGGCAGCACTGCACGACAGCCACTGCGTTGCAATACAGCAGCTGGTAGGAATGAGCACTAAAAGGAGAAAAGTGATAGAGCAGGAAAAACTATATGACGGTGCAAAGGAACTGATCGAAAACGTGTAACTACTGAAAGCCAGTCTAAAAGTTGTTTTTCATATTTTTCTTCACTGGCTAGAATATTCCCCAAAACCCAGACTACTGTCTGCTGGGACTGTGAGGGCTGCAGGGTTCCATAGTGTGTTTCAGACTGTTTCTAATAGTTCAGAAACACCTGCTAATTGTTTACATTAGAGGTTTGGTAGGTCACCAAGGTTCTGTTGTAGTAGAAATAATAGTTAATATTTCATTGATATTGAAAACCATTTTCTCCCCAATGCTTGTAGATACAGAGATGAATGAGGGTTTGTTTGTGCATTTCCTACTTCTTCCAAATAAGTAAATACTTTTAATCCTGCATAGTCTGGGCACAGGTTCAGTTTAAAAATCAGATGCACTCCTGTAGCCAGTGGAAAATGCATACATCTTGCTGGAGACAAGTAAAGCTACATTACTGCAGCTATAAAGTTTTAGAAAATAATTCATAGCAATGTTCAATACTCATACTAGACTTCTTGACAGTGTAAAACTGTCATGTTGTAACTGAGCAGACCTTGTCTCTTGTTGCTGTATTTGGGGTGTACACACCTAAGTACAGCAATTTACCTGGTTAGCTCAGAAAACACTGTTTCCTGCATGAAATGTACCTATAACCAAGTTGTAATGGGAGGCGAGTTCATTGTTAAGAACTAACAACACCGTTGTGCAAAATCCTGTTTGATAAATGATGCATCTTTGGAAGCTATGATCTGTCTGATATTCATGCATGGACTGGGCATTTGGTTTGTTGCATGTGATAATTCTACTTTGTTCCTCCATAGTGCCCAATATTTTTTTACAAATAAACTTCACACTGTTCACATGTATAGAAAAAAAGGGTAGCAGACTAATGGAACCTGGAGCATAAGTGGGATCATTGGGGCTGATTTACAAATGTAAAACAGAAAAATGAACACTCAGACAAAGCTAGGAACCTGGTCTGTATGGGTAATTGTCCCAGTGGTCTTTGCTGACCCTACTGTTTGTCCAGACCAACTGTTTTAGTGGCTATCGGCGAGAGCTCCACATCTGTTTTCATAAACCCACCAAAAATTAAGCCTAGTTCTGAAAAACTGCATCAGATATGTTTCTCCCACAGGCACCAATCATATTGTTTCATCATCCAGTTCCACTTTAGTCCCATTTGTAAATTTCATGTTGTCTTCCTTCCACTTTATTAACCTGTAGCAGAAAGCTGAAAGGAGAAAAACGGCACAGAGTATGGGCAGCACAAGGGCCTTTCTGTGATAGTATGGGCAGCACAAGGGCCTTTCTGTGATAAACCAGACCCCAAAAATTATAATTTATTAAAGGAAATATGGAAATATGGAGCTGGTGGTTTCTGATTGCTCCTTCAAAAAAATATAAAAAGGCCATTTGCCATGCCAACTTGCTGCTCCAGTGACTTCAGTACTTTTAATTACTGACTGAGAACAAGCATGCAGATCATAACGTTTGACACAAATGGCTGTATGCTTGTTCTGTGCATCAGAAGGTATTGAAACTGTGAGACAACCAGGGAACTAGCGTGTATATTGCAGGACTTTTTTTTCTAAGTAAATCTGTACAGTTTGCAGTCATAGAATGCATTAAGGTACAAAAACAAAAAACTAACCTTTCAACCATTTGAAAGAATAACTCACATTAAATGTTTCAGTGTTCTTTTTCGCAGGGGACAAAGTGTATGTACTACTTTGTCCCATGTTCCTACTTGCTTTGTATGCCTAGCTATGAGGTCAAACAGGGCACCCCCCTTTCCCTAATGGCTGTCTAACAATGTAGCCAGCAAGAGGGTGGCTGCTTAATATTTGATGCTTGCCTTGGCTCCAAGCACCTGCCCAAGACAAGTGGCAGCAAGAGAAATGCAGAGGCACAGGAACCCCCCCCCCCAAAAAAAAAAATTAAAATCAATCCTTTTCCTGCTTCTAGACAAGGGGCCAACTCCTTGCTAGGTATGTTGTCAGACAGCGGCAAGGGGAGGGGCAGTCCTGTCCAACCTTGTAACTAGATTTACAAAGCATATACAGTAATATAAAAACATTTCCCCCTTCCTGTGTGTTTGTTTTTTTTTTTTAAATATTTGTCACATTCAAATGATTCAGATGATCAAACAAATTGTATTAAGGGAAAAAAAAGCTGCCCAAACCTTCCTGACCCTGTGTGAAAAAATAATTGCCCCCTAAATCCTGCTGCTGCGCTTGAGCTTGAGGTCACAAACTGATGGCTGGACATTCTCCTTCAGGATTTTTTGGTAGAACTCAGAATTCATGGTTCCACCAATTATGATAAGTGATTCAGGTCCTGAAACTGCGAAGCAGCTCCAGACCATCACACTACCACCACCATGTTTGACTGTTGGTATAATGTTCTTTCTATGAAATGCTGTGTTAGTTTTAAACCAGATGTAATGAGACACTCACCTTCCAAAAAGTTCAACTTTTGTCTCGTTAGTCCACAGAATATTTGCCCAAAAGTCTTGGTGATAATCAAGAGGGTTTTTTTGCAAATGTGAGATGAACCTTTGTGTTCTTTTTGGTCAGCCGTGTCTTTCTCCTTGGAACTCTCCCATGGAGGCCATTTTTGCCCAGTCTGTTTCATATTGTGGAATCATGAACATTGACCTTAATTGAGGCAAGTGAGGCCTGCAGTTCTTTAGATGTTCTGGGTTCTTTTATGACCTCCTGGATGAGTCCTTGTTGAGTAATTTTGGTAGGCTGCCACTCCTGGGAAGGTTCACCACTGTTCCACATTTTTCCATTTGTGGATAATGGCTCTCACTGTGATTTGCTGGAGTCCGAAAGCCTTAGAGCAGGGGTAGGCAACCTGTGGCTCTCCAGCTGTTGCAGGACTACAAGTTCCATCATGCCTCTGCAAGTCATAGCTCTAACTGTCAGTTTTGTAATGTTGCAATGCCTCATGGGAAATGTAGTTCCACAACAGCTAGAAAGCCGCAGGATGCCTTCCCCTGCTTTAGAGAAATGGCTCTGTAACCTTTTCCAGACTGATATGTATCAATTACTTTGTTTCTCATCTGTTCTTGAATTTCTTTAGATTGCAGCATAGTGTGTTGCTTTTCAAGATCTTTTAGTGTGCTGCACTTTGTCAAACAGCTGCTGTTTAAAGAATAAGTTTACCTTTGGAACATGTTTCACCAACGGTAAAACATGTAACATGTTCCCACAGCTGCTGCTCCCCTCTCTCTGACAGTATGGGAAAACCTCTCCCCGTACCATCTGTCAGATTTGAAAACAGTGGGGCTTTGCCCACACAGCTCCATTACTCAGTGTTCTGTGAATGAGTGCCTACAAGTGCCGAAAGCCTTAGCAGCTATGGGTGTAGTTTTCAATGAACTATCACAGTGCTGTAGAGGACCGTGGTGCTTCATTGAGGCTTCCTGTCAGTATATCTGCTTGGCCGTACATCTCGTACAATAAGCAGATATTCTGACAGGTCTGTAGGAGACTGGCATGGCATCAGCGATCTACTGCTCCCTGGTGCAATGCTTTACAGGCTCCTTTAGACAAAAATAATAAATGCACATTTTTTTTTTTACTTGCAAAAAAAATGTGCATTTATTATTTTTGTCCAAAAGATGAATTTATCCTTGAAATGATTTCTTGATTCAAAAGGTCTGGCAGTAATCAGGCCTGGGTGTGGCAAGTGAAATTTAACTCGGCTTTCCAAAAATATGTGCTTAATTACAGTTCATTCATGATTTAGCAAGAGGGGGCAATTACTTTTTCAGATGGGGCAAGGCAGATTGACAGCTTTTTTTTCCCTTCATAAATAAAATTATTTAAAACTGCATTTTGTATTTACTTGTGTTATCTTTGTGTAATATTAAAATTTGTTTGTTGATTTTAATCATTTAACTGTGACAAATATGCAAAAAAAACAAACAAATCAGGGGCAAATACTTTTTCCCAGCACTGTAGCAACAGGAGGAAAAGTATTACATGTACTTTGTTTTGGCGTTCTCTCCCCCAGGAAGTAGCAACAGGAGGAAAAGTATTACATGTACTTCGTTTTGGCGTCCTCTCCACCAGGAAACAAAACGATCAAAATGAGAGTTTTCCTCAGAATGAGAGTTTTACCAATTGTAAGCTGACAAATCCCTGTTTCTTAGTGGCATATCTGGAGAAAGATGTATTGGACAGAAGGTATTCTTAAAAGTTTCTATTTTAAAAAGAACTCCATAAGCATTGTTTACATTAATATTACCAAATCCAACTGTATTGTTAATAGTATACATTTAGAGATCTGCCCTTAAAACCTTTAGAAGTGTCTGTTTAATTATTTTGTCATTCACCTATTTTATTAGTATGAATCCCTTTAATAGAGAACTTCAGCAAAATAATTTTCCTTCTGTGGAAGGAGTGCAATGCTTACCTCCGATTTGATGATGCCCCATGCTAAAGCCTGCTTCAGTGTGCCAAACGAGTTCTCCTAATAAAACCCTGCCACCTAGACCCAGCACCCCACAGTATTATAACTGGATGCTATACAGAACAGTAGATGGCTGAGGGCACAAGCTAAGAACTGCTTCCCCCTCCAGTGATCTTTTAAAATTGCTAACCACACTTCCCGTAATTTTCCTTTCCTGGAGGCTCATCATGTCAGCCTACCATTGGGGTTTGTCGCTGAGCGAGGAATATCCAGGATGACACTACAGGAATATGGAAAATTCTTACCATAATTTTTCATTCATGGAGGCTCATCATGTCCGCCTACCGTTAGGTTTGGCTCCACCCCAATGGTAAGCCAAGAAAGGATGTTGCCGCACTCCCTTGCTAAACACAGATGATCTTCTTTCCTTTAACCATCAAAGTAGAATTTCAGCCATTTTTTTTTTCCTGGTGCCAATATGGCAGCATAGATAAGGTAGTTGCTGTGCCTACTGCCAACCCACAGCACACATTAATATCTTGTAATCCAAGTATCTTCCGTCACTTAATTCCTTCTTTCATTCTAAAAAATTGTGTTCAACAAACTCTCCCCCTTTGTAGTTAGGTATTTACTATATTTCCACTGCCATGCTACTGCTGGAAAACTGTAGCAACATGTATAATAATTTTCCTTTCCTGGCACCAAATAATGGCAGCATTGTTTCATCCATCCATCATGTTCCATCTATGAAAGATTAGAGGGACAGTTTCATACTTTTAGATTTCCTTGGTTGGAGAGACTACCAGTAGTAAGCTACCATTATATGAGCAAAGGAAACTTGCAGCAAGCACTGATACAATGTTCTCATTTATTTGTAAAATTATAGAAGGGTGGCATTCTTTGTCAGGATTACTACTATTCTCTGTAGCCACACTGGGTTAAATGTCTTACCCCTTCCAGTGCCCGTAATACAGCAGAAATAAGGACATTGGGGAGATTTACAACTGGAGTATAAAATCTGGTGCAGCTGTGCATGGCAGCCAATCAGCTTCTAACTTCAGCTTGTTCAATTAAGCTTTGACAATAAAACCTGGAAGCTGATTGGTTTCTTTGCACAGCTGCACCAGATTTTGCACTCACCAGTGTTAGTAATTCAACCCCATTGTATCAAAGACGCAGCAGAGAAGTTCTCATAATTATACACTCAGTCTTTTTATTGATGTGTTTCCTCTTCAAATTATTCTCATTTCTTGTTCTTATGACATGATAGGAAGTGAGTAAAAATCTCCCCAGTGAGGGCATAGGCAGCAGTTAATTTAAAAAAAAAACGTTTTAACCCTTTTCCACTGTTTACAAAACCTAAGTTTTGCCTGGAGTTCTACTTTAATAGTCTAACCTGCAATTAGATGTGTGGCCAGGCTCAGCAGCTCTAAGAAGACGTTACTAGGCTTTTTTCATCAGTGTGCAAAATGCTGCTTAGAAGGGACTTTAGCATGTGATAGCATTGCATGGCACCCCAACCCACTCACACCGGATTCTAGAAGCTCCTACAGTACCTCATTTGTTCTGATGCAAAACTTAATTTGCTTGCTTCCTTGGTAACGTACAATCATTATGTAACATGACTTTTTTTGATTGGACTATAAAATGTATTTTTCCTTTAATAAAAAATATTTTATTTTGTAATGCAAACAGTAACACTGTATTTTCTACAACCAGAAAAAAAATTTACTTAAAAAGCAGAACTACACTGCCTCTGAGCAACACAAACTAAAAACCCTTTTTCATTCATTTTTAATATTCAAAGCAAACTCCTCCATCCATCTATGTCTCTATGCTTTAGTTTACTGAGAAATCACTTTGAAAAACACCTGCTAGCATTTCTGGCTGCGGCCATCTTGAGTAAGGGCAGTAGCATTTACTTCCTGGAATCCATATTCCCTTAGCTTAGGCATGCAGGCAGGAGGATGTACTTAGTTAAGAAAACACCTCCTGAAGACACCTGAAATGTATAACATCGTTTGCCTGAACATAGAAACCAGTAACTGAAGAAATATTAAAAAAAAACAAGTAAATATGATATACTTTCCTATTTACTAATGGTAGCAGCATAAGAATTACAAAAATGCAGTGTTGATTGGGAGAGTGAAGTTCCGCTTTAAGGTGGATTTCCAGAAAAACTGAATGTCCTTTTGTTGGTGTTTAACCTTCCATTCAATACAGGTGATCCCTTCTCCCATACATTGCTCCTGACCTCTGACCTGTCATTTCCAGATTCATTTGCAGCCCCATCTTCTGGTTAGACTTGGTACTACTATGTGATCTTACAATGAGAGGCTCCATGGGAACTACTCTGTTGATTTGGATTTCAGTTAAACATTATTGGAAATGGGAAGGTTAGAGGAGAAGTCCTGGTCTATTAGGAGGGGCCCCAGA
The DNA here is from genome assembly GCF_062004578.1 of Staurois parvus. NCBI lineage: Eukaryota > Metazoa > Chordata > Amphibia > Anura > Ranidae > Staurois > Staurois parvus. The sequence continues at coordinate 14,306,668 of NW_028317886.1, read as the reverse complement.
CAAATAGGGATTTTTTTTTCTCTGGGAAAACTCTTTTAAAGGAAACCTGTACCAAGAGGAAAAACAGGAGCTGTCATTACCACTAGTGGTCCTGCTGTCTCCTACTTCAGTATCTTGTTATGGACCCTGAAATGAGCATACAAATTAGGACTCACATGGCCCCTGTACTGCAGGAATGAGGCATTTGTTTTTGTACCTGTATCCACAGTGTGCAGGCTGTCTATGCATATGAATGCAGCAGCTGCATGACCACATACCCCATGTCAAACTTTGACAGGGATGCATGGGGTCTGCAACACCAAATGCAGATGCTTTTTTGCAGCAGATGAATTTTGCATTTCTATACATTAAAGGAACACGAGAGTTGTTTGAAACAGGTGAAACTGCAGGTTAAATGCACCTGTCAGTGAATTCTGAATGATCTCAGAAGTAAAATCGGAAAACAGCACTAAATCCAAATATAAAATAAATACAATAACATAAAACAAAGAATAATTTGTGATATATAAAAGTGAGATACAAAGTCCTTTCACAATCCATATAGTATTAAAGGTCCCAAAAAGTGAAAAACGTGAAATAAAAAAAAAATCCACCTTGTCCCCTAATGACATTTTTTTGCTGAAACGCGTTGGAGTGGCCACAACGTGACATGATCTGACACGCTCGCTGACCAAAGCCTGGTACAGTTTCAGCCTGCTACTTTGGAAGTTAATATGCTTTGTGCAGTTTTGGAGTTTGCTTTTGATGTGACATGTATACTGTTACTTAGTGACTGTGCATATACAGTTGTGTTCAAAATAATAGCAATCAGACATCACTAACCTGATCAATCACTGTTTTTGGTAGAAATTATATTTCTACATGGCAAATAATTTACTAGCAGGTGTAGTAGAGTAATAGAAATCCAACAGACCCAACAGTCATGACATGCATGCTGCTGATTCTGTGTAATTGAATCACTAATTTACTATTACTATTGTTATTCTGGGGAAAGGCATGCTTTACTTTACAGATGAATCCTTGTAAGGATATGTCTTTATATTCCTTGTAGTTGAATAAGGATCTAAAAAGCATCAATAACCCTCAAAGAATGTCTATCCCTCCAGTATGCATTTCCAAGGGTGTTACATGATGTCTCTTCCCCGCCATGAAGCTTATACTGCAGTGACAGACAATGGAGATAGGGACCTGCCTGGCAGAACAGAGTTCACTTGTTATGCATGAAAGTATCACAAACAGTAGACGCATTATAAATGTAATGTTGATTCACCATGACCGTTTTCCTCCTATCTTCTAGCTGATAGGCAACACTTTAGGCAACATTGAAAAAACTACTGAAAACCTAAAATTACAAATGAAAATTTTAAAGCACTACCCTACCCTGTAGAGTGGAAAAAATAGGACAGTTAATCATTATGCAAGACGCTTTACATCTTTACATCATGTATTTGGAACAGGGATGCAGCGCAGGGAGGGAGGATTACCTGCAGAGCGCCTAGTACAGAGATGCACAATAAACTGCCAACATTTTTTTTGTTTCTCCTTAACAAATGTGTGCTGCATGTCAAGTGGTTGCTCAGAGTTTCAGAGAATTTTTTTATATTTAGCTGAAATGACTGAAGGGGCTCTCCATTCCAGTTAATCTGAGTGATGTATAGTTGCTGCAATGAACCATAATGGCTCTTACTGAAAAGGATTTGTTTTATGACTCATGGAGCCAACAATCTGCACAAAGTCAGCCATAAAGATATTTCATACACTATCAAATTAAAATCTGGTTTGGGGGCATAATAGAGGTATCTCACAGCAGAGATAGCTGCATGCATGATAAACAGCACGCCATGGATAATTACATCTCAGTAAACAAACTTGGAATCTGACTAATGGGTCTACCCATCCAAAACTGAAAGTTCACTTTGTTATAGATGCTAGAAGAGAATTACCTGACAGAGTCTCATGTATGTTGGGAAATCTATTTGGTGAGATATCTCTGCTCGATATTCTGGAACTGCACACCTGTGACTTTCCCACTCTCCCCAGTGGAATTTTTATTTCATATTATAGAAAATGCAACAGGGGAAGCAGGAACATTCAAACCTCTCCATTGGACAGGAATAGAGAGGTACAGAGTTATGGAAGATTTCAAAGTTGGAACATCCAAGACATACTAAACCAGGGGCTGATGAAGCTCACTAAACCACTTTAGTTGAACCGCCCCTTTAAAGTATTTTAGCTAGTATAATTTCAAACCATTGTTCTCCATTCATTGACTAAAGTAGGTAGCCTCCTGTTGCTCTAAGTTACCTTTAAAGTGTTACTAAACCCAGGACCCAGCATTCATTCTATCTGCTCTCCCACAGTACACAGAGCATGGAAATGCAGTTATTTTAGTAAATATAAACTGCTAAATACCTTTTCTCATCAGCAGTTAGAGCGGTCTTGTGACTTCTATCAGTGTCCAGCAGGGCACTGGCTACAGCTTGTAGGAGGAGTTTTCATACTCCTCTCACTGTCCTATGACACTGCAGAACCCCTGGCCTCTGTCTGGACAGTGCTGATTGGCCCTGTGCTGATCACATGCACCATGCCCCCCCAAAAAAAACCTCTCTAGCAATACACACCAAACTGCACATGTGCAGAGTGTCTCCACATGATATGTCTTATCAGGAGATAAGAGGGGGACACTGGAAGAAGAGGAGGATCAGAGAAGTCAAGATCAAACAGCATTTTTATACAATGCATAAAATTAACCCCTTAAGTTCCACAGTGAGTATAACAAGCATGCTTTACTGCATATACAGACTGTTGTTACTGTTCTGGGTTTAGTAACAGTTTAAAAGGGTCCATTTAGTAGAGGGAAGCTGGAGTTGCAAAAAATTATTTTAAAAGCTGTAAAAGGATCAGCAATTGGCTGACTGTTCAGACAGGGGGTAACTGTAAATTGCAGTTTAAAAAACAGGTGCAAAGTTAGAAATGAAAATTCAAAACAAGGTCAGAATAGCAAAGGGCATGCAGAAACTACAGACAGGTCCAGGACAAGGGGGAAAGGGGAGGAAAAGGCATGTGCTCTGGGTGCAGTGCTATAATGTAGAGGGGGGAGCAGCACTGGCATCACTACAGGGTGCCTCAGGTCCCTGGCATCATTGTCGCCAACAATGCAGCAGCCAGCATCTCTTCCCGCCAGTTGCCTGTCAGAACAGTTAAGTGTCAGAGCCAAGAGAGGGTTTCCACAGGCTCCTCCTTTCTTATTAGAAAAAACACAGGAAAGAGTGGGCGCACCAGCCTAACACATTATCCCAATAACCATTTATTTGTAAAAGTAAACATATATCTACTTACAAACATTAAAACAGACAAACCTCATCAAAGTAACAAAGCTATTCTGTCCAATCCATGTGCACCTAGGCTTCGGAGGACATCACCTAGATTCAACTGGCTTGAGCATTTCAAGGGTAGTACCCTATTACTCAGGGGGCTTTGGCTCTGAGGAAGAGGGTACTACCCTCAAAACGTGTAAGCCAGGTGGATGTAAGTGATTTCCTCCCTAGCAATACGCAGAGCAGACCGAACAAATCTGTAACTTCGATGAGCTTTGTCTCCTTTATTATTTGTATGTAGATATACGCTTATTTTTACAAATAAATGGTTATTGAGATAATGTGCTAGACCAGTATTTCTCAACCTTTTTTCAGTTAAGGCACCCTTTAAAATTATAAACAATGTCAAGGTACCCTCAATTATGAACAGTCCCGAGGCACTCTCTAAAATTATGGACAGTCTTATGGCACCCCATTCTAAAATGTAAAAAACTATTCTAATAGTTTTATATAACGCAGCAACATCCACACATGTAGGACACCCAACAATAGACGTGATTTATTCCAAAGCAAATACACTTTTGCACACTGGTACTGACTAGTATTCCAATGTTTCTCTTCTCTCTCAGTTTTTCTCCATCACTAAGCTAATGTGACCCCAGCACTGATGGAGAGGGGCAGGCGAGGGTCAAACAAGGATGCTATGCAGGCAACAGACATCCTCCTTATCAACTGATGATAACATAGGTTGGCAGCATGCCAACGGCTAGAAGGTCATAATGGTGCACAATGCAAATCTGTGGCTTTGTGTAACTAAAAGGCAGGCTTGTTCCACCCGCAGGCTTGTATACAAGTTTTGGGCAATTTTTAGATAATTTGTCAAGGCACCCCTGAAAAAACTCAAGGCACCCCAGGGTGTCTGGGCACCCTAGTTGAAAAAGGCTGTGCTATACTGGTTCACCCTCTCTTTCTTGGGTTTTTTCAGTATGTTGCTGGAACCCTCCAGTCCTGAGAGGGCAGCAAGATGTGGTCAGTTCATATCTACAGCCAAGAAATGGACGTGTAGGAAAATTTGGTGTTAGACCATCACGTTCATGCACAGGAGGTGTTTTATTCTGGTGTGTCTTATGGCAGAACACAAACAGGGAGCTAGGAAGAAATTTTCCTGGCACTGAGCTGTGTTATATCTGAGGTTGGTGCTGTGAGCGGGATTTAGGGGGAGGAGATAAGTGGATTTGTGCTGGGGAGGAATTTGGAGGGAAGATCATTTGTACTAGGGGTGCACGGGGAGGGGGATAATAGAGTTTGTGTTAGGAGTGGCTTGGGGAGAGAGGATTTATGACGGGAGTGTGGATTGGAGGGAGGTAGGATTTGTACTGCAACGGTGGATGGGGGAATTTATGCAGGGGGGATTTGAAAGGGAAGAGGATTCGTACTAGAAGGGGAATTTTGGGGGAGAATTTGTGCTGGGACAGGAAGAGGATTTATGCTGGGAGGGGGGTTTGGAGGGAATATCTTCCAGAAGGAGGAGAGGATTTGTATTTGGAGAGGGAATGGGTGGGGGGTCACTCGCGCCAGGAGGGTGGATTTGGGGGAATGTGGGGATGGGGGAGTAGGATTTGTGAAGGGAAGGGAAAAGGATTTATGCTGGGAGGGGAGATTTCAGGGGGTAGGATTTGTGCCGGGGGGGATTTGGGGGGAGAGGATTTGTGTTGGTAGGGTGGATTGGGGGGGGGGGGTCTGTGCTTGGGGAATTTTGAAAATAATTTGTACTAGAAGAGGGATTGGAGGTGGGGGATTTATACTAGAAAAAGGGGGAATGAGGGGAGCCCATTTGTGCCAGGAGGGCGGATTTGGGCACAGAAGGGGGTAGGATTTGTTTAGATTGGGATGGAGTAGATTTGTGCTAGAAGGGGGAGAGCATTTGTTCTGGCAGGGAGGCTGGGGGGAATGGGGAGAAGAGGATTTATGCTGGAAGGGTAAAATAGAGGATAGCATCGCTTGCAGGTGGGATTTTGCACTGTCATCCCTGTCCTGCCCCCTACACTGTGTGTTACACACCCCTGACTACTAGACTCTTTTTAATTGTACTATTGATTCCTACTGTGCATCACACACACCTGTTTCCTATGTTCTGTGTATTACATGTCACAAGTCCCTGCTGTGTTATGTACTCCTAAACCTGACACTGACTGTACCACTCTGTGCATAACAATCTGCTAACTATTTGCATTACACACCCCAGACCCCTGCAGTATGTGCATTACACACCCCTGACCTCTACATTATGTATTTCTTAACCCGATGCTGGCAATCGTACTCTGTGTGTTACAATTTCCTGACCCCTGCACTCTGCCTTACATACACACATATACATTATATTGTGCATTATATACCACTCACCAAAGTGTACAGTGCCACTCTCAGCAGTTGCATCTTGCTAAGTGGTCACTGACAATTTCAATGAAGTTTTTCTTTAAGGCAGGCTTAAAGTGTTAGTTCTTTGTTAATTTGCAGCATGCACAAAGTAATATGTAATGAAAGCTTTTTCTTTTTCTTTATTATTACACTGAGGTTTATAGGTGTCTGTGAGACTGTTACTGAGGGCACAGCAATCAAATCATATTTTACAGGTACAGGGAGGCTTGTGTTTGTTTAAACATGCCTCTTTAGCCCATCTCACTGTTATCAGTTTGGCCACATCCATTGTTGACTGCAGTGTGCATAGCGTGCTGCATCACTCCCCTCCCTGGGGTGCCCAAAAGTGCCCCCAGGTCCATTAAAATCTTAGCCCTGGGGTTGTGTTGGGAACTCCTCCTGCCCCTCATCAATGGGAGTGACTGCAGTGTCACTGCTGTCAGAAGGAGGATTGTGCCTGATTCTCCCTCCAATAGTTGGCTGCTGTGGGGTGAAAGAGAGCAGGCACTAAGAGCACACCTCAGTCTTCGTGTGATGCCACTGAGGAATGAGGTCATACTGGCTTTCTTCCTGTCTCCTCTTGTCATATGACATTTCACAACACCTGAGATAGGAAGAAGGAGAAGCTGTCTTCATTCTCAGCAGGTGCCATGTGAACTGTGAGTATACAGAGGATGGGGGGACAACTCAGCACTAGATCTCCTTTCTTCTCGCCAGAACCCCCGTATCTTCACATTGTGGGTGCATAGGTGCCTCCCACAGCTTTGCCATAGTTAATGAGAGTAGTAATTCACAGTTCCCATACATATACCGGATGCATTAAGCCTCACCCACAACTGACAACACAAGGCAGGAGAGCACAGCGTGGTCAGTTTTCTAGCTGTGCTGGAAACGCAGCCTGCTCGTCTCCAATGAACAACCCCCCTCCTCCACACAGCCATTCACTGGGAAGACATTGTAGAGCTGAAAAAAGAAATGTGATAATTTAAAAAAAGTGAAAAAGGGTATTTATAATGTTTTTATTTGTATAAAGAAAAGTTTTCCTTTCATTTCTATTTTAAATTGAATGGGTTGTTTTACAAGGTGAGGGTTCACATATACAGTACTTTAAGTAGCATTTGCCCCTATTTGTCAACTGTTCTTTAATGAGAAAAGGTGCTTACGGTACTATGCACCATGTTTAGAGTGCAAGGTAGGGGGTCTGTGCAATAAAAGGTGTTCTCAAGCTTTGAACTGTGTATATATGCCCATTCACACCTTGCTCATTGATGTTGGAGGCACTTTGTCAGGTTGAACATTATTTGTTCAGAACTGATGAACTACTATTTTGCTTTCAGCTGCAGGTGATAGGCTCATAACTTCAGAGTGTATGCTTTTTGTTTTGATGTTATTTGATGATGAAGCTGTGTAGAGGTATTGGATTTCTCAGCCAGCCCTTTGAAAACGTTATGATCTTACTATCTGGAGCTGCAGAGGACAAAGAATTGTGCATTGCAACTGTTGTACAAGCTGCTTGTGTAAAGTATTTGGTGTTGCTACCTCTGGATAGGTGACAAAAGTTAGGGTTATCAGCTTTTGTGGGATGTCTAATTTCCTGGGTATGTGTTACCCTAGCCTTTTTCTCCCAAAACCCTCTTGACGCTCCACCTTTTTTTATAATTTTGGCAATGTCTACATTTTGCACACTATTTTTTAGGTTTTGTAGTCTACCCTAAAGTGGTATACATTTTTTTTTTTTGGAGGGGGGATAGAACTTAAATTTGGTAGAAAATGTGAATACATACGCTATATTGCCAAAGTATTGGGACGCCTATCTTTACACGCATGAACTTTAATGGCATCCCAGTCTTAGTCTGTAGGGTTCAATATTGAGTTGGCCCACCCTTTGCAACTATAAGAGCTTCAACTCTCCTGGGAAGGCTGTCCACAAGGTTTAGAAGTGTGTCTATGGGAATCTTTGACCATTCTTCCAGAAGTACATTTGTGAGGTCAGACACTAATGTCAGACAGAAGGCCTGGCTTGCAGTCGTCGCTATAATTCATGCCAAAGGTGTTCTATCGGGTTGAGGTCAGAATTCTGTGCAGGCCAGTCAAGTTCCTCCACCCCAAACTTGCTCATCCATGTGTTTATGGACCTTGCTTTGTGCACTGGTGCTCTGTCATGTTGGAACAGGCAGGGGACATCTCCAAACTGTTCCCACAAAGTTGGGAGTATGAAATTGTCTTGATATGCTGACACCTTATGAGTTCCATTCACTGGAACTAAGGGGCCAAGCCCAACCTCTGAAAAACAACTGCACACAATGGCACAATGCAGTCAGGCAAGTATTCCCCTGGTAAGTGCCAAACCCAGACACGTCCATTAGATTGCCAGACAGAGAAGCGTGATTCGTCACTCCAGAGAACACATCACTGTTGTGCTAATCTGAAGGCCATATGAAGTTTGAAGGTCTTTAGCTATTGACTCTGTAGACAGTTGGTGACTTCTGCGCACTGTGCACTTCAGCATGCGCTGACCCCACTCTGTCATTTTACGTGGCCTACCACTTTGTGGCTGAGTTGCTGCTGTTCCCAGTTGCTTCCACTTTGTTATAATACCACTATAATACCCCAGAGCTGCTGACCAGCCTCTTGGACTGGTGCAGATGTGATGCTGATGCAAGGCTCCTACCATCGGTCCACCATATCCACTACACATCTGCACCAGTCCAAGAGGCTGGTCAGCAGCTCTGAGGAAAGGGACTCGTCCCCAAAACGCAGCAGCCATTTGACCGCACTGCCAGTTGGAACACCTTGCTTGCCGTAGTGGCCATCTTCATTATGCAAATGCTTTTTAGATACATGCTTCGTCTGTGAGTATGTTTTTATCCTCTATACCTTTGACTAAACCTTGGATAAAGCACTAGGTGTGTGCGCCACCTGTTTATTCTTTATCTAGTGGCTGATCTCCCCTTCTAAGGAGGGCTGCACCCATGAAGCATCTCCTTTGGTTGTCGCTGTCCTGCTTGTCTTGGCTTCCGTTTGTCTGTGCATTTCCTGAGGCGCTGGAGAGTACATACGATATCCGGCTCGCTTGTTTGTGACTTGTTTATACAGTATAAGACTTGTTTGTGTAGTTAGAAAGGTTTGAGTTAGATTAGATAAGACTTGTTTGTGCAGGTAGGTGACTGGGTTTGACTCTGTTACCTCACAGAACCTTTCAGTGTCTTTCGGCAATAACACTTCTTGGAACGGGAAGAGGCTGCTCTTGGAATGTGGCCAGAGGCACTGAACCAGGATATTTAAGAGGGGCCTGGAGACAATGAGATTAGAGGCCATCCAATGCGTGTGGGGGATGCTCCGACACTGGGACTTTTGCCGAAGCTGCATGACCTCATTGATCGATCGTGCTCTAGGCTTCTCCATGATCTCCTGTGCACTGTGGTTTTGATGAGGACTTCCTTCCATTCTTTCCATAGCTTTGGTAATGTATTAATTCTATGCTGTAACGCTGTCAAAAGATGTGTTTGATTCATGGTGCAATACTCACATTCAGTGGCGGACTGACCGAGGGCCCGGGGTCAGTAGGGGGCCCCATGAGATGCCCCTGGTACCTTTTTCATAGGCTTTTTTGGGTGTGGTTTGAGTGTGGGCGAGGACACAGGGGCCCCATGATCCCCGGTTGCCCCATGAGTTGCCAGTCCACCCCTGCTCACATTACTATTGATATGTGTTATTATGCAGATTGTGATGACCATAAGATATATCCTCCTGTGTGTTATGTGATAATAAAAGTGGAGATTTTGACAGTGCAAGAACACTGCAGTTGGATTCTGTTATTTCCTGGGGTGCTGAGTGAATGCTGCATAATGTGCCAGGGCAGCTTTGCACTTGGTAGTGTGTCCCTCACAAAACTTAGAAACTATGGTGTGAGTTCTGGTTGATCGTACCTGTGCAGTGTGTGTGACTTGCTCTTGGTGTTCGTGTCCATCCTTTCATTACAGCGGGACAACATCAGCACTCTTTTTTAATTTTGTCTATGTCAACATCTATATATCTCCCTATAATGCTCATAAAGGTCAGTAATACCCATGATGTAAATATTATGTATACTTGTAGCACTACTTGTAGCCCAGGGGCGGTCTAACCATTTGGAAACTCGGGCACTGCCCGAGGGTCCAGGGTCAGTAAGGGGCCCCATGAGATGCTCCTGGTACCTTTTTCATAGGCTTTTTTGAGTTTGGGCAAGGACACAGGGGCCCCATGATCCCCTATTGCCCGGGGGCCCCATGAGTTGTCAGTCCACCCCTGCCCAGGGGCCAAGTCTTCTGCTGGGCTGGCTCTTTCCACATAGGTGGTCCTTGTTCTAGGGGCCAGTGAGGTCTGAGTGTGTCCCCCTTTCAAGCTTCCCGCCTGTAAGTAAGCCCCTTCCTACTGTTCCCTCTCCCAGGCTCCTACAGATCTTCCTCACTCCATCTTACACCCAAACTCTCCTGCTTCTGAGCAGGCTCAGTCACTCTTAAGGGCTGTCCTGACCCCATGCCAAGCCTCCTGTCTGGGACTGGCCAGGATCCCTCAAGAGTGTAGACCATCCCCTCCTCACCCCTACCCACTGCTTCCAGAATCTTCTCCAAGATTCTAGAGCAGGGGGAGGTGTCAAGGAAATGATCTGCAGAGCCTCTCAGCCCTGATCCAAACTTGACCATTCAAATATCACCCAGGCTGCTGCTCAGCCATCTAACAGAAAATATAATTAGCTAGCTCCCCCTAGCTAACTAGCAGGGTGCTTCATACGTATGATAACATATTGATAATAATTAAATTGTAACATATTTTGAATGCATAAAAAGCACCCCTGAGGAAAAAGGTGACTTCCAAATGCGTTGGGTGCTGTACTTCTGGACTATTTATGCGGTTTGAATTACTTTGCTTCATTATACAGTAATGTATAAATGCAAATACTTTTTGCAGCTTCAATCTTTGTGTTTGCATGGTTTTTTAACCTTGATTTTAACCTTTTTTATCAGTAAAAAATTCTGTATACCTTTTATATATAAATATGGGTTGATTATATATAGCCTTTAAAGTCCCATTTATTAGAGGGTATTTTGCTCTTTCAATAATGTCAGGGTGGACTTTCTGATGATGACATTAATGGACCATGCATGGAAAAAATGTGCAAAGATTACCACTTGGTTGATTATAATATTAATAAACTTTTTTATATAGCTCCCTTCCCAACTGACAATTGTATATATACATCCTCATTTGGGAAGAGAATACCAGGGTTATGGCTGCAGCAAAGTACCATAACCCCGGTATTGTTTTTTTTGGCAATTTTCTTTTTCCTAAAAGTGGTCTGAGCAGCAGATTTGCTGCTAGATCACATTTAGGAGTGGCAGGAAGGGACATTCCCTCCCCTCCTGGCGCTTTCCGGTGGTTCCCGAGCTTACCTGGAAGATCAGTGAGCCCAAGAACTCATCTGACTGTCATGGCAGTTGGGCATAGAGATGAGTGAAGGAAAGATGGCCTTCAGTCATCTCTATGGCTTTGGAGGACAAGATCTATGTCATTACATCACTTTGGGTTCTGGCCAGATGTAAACAAGGCTATTTTTTTTAAGCATTAGAGCAATTTTTTTAATGCTTTACATTGTATAGAAGAGAAGTGGGGGGTTATTGAACCAAGATCGCTCCATAAAGAGGACCTGTCACTGCTTCTATCACAAGGGAGGGATGTTTACATTCCTTGTGATAGGACTAAAAGTGATTAAAAAAAAAAAAGAACAGTGTAAAAATAAAAAAAAAGTAATTAAACAAATTTAAAAAAAACCTTTGAGGCATCACCACAAACATCAAAGTGAGAGCAATAATTTTAGCACTAGACCTCCTCTGTAACTCTAAACTGGTAAACTGTAGAAATTTTTAATGCGTCACCTATGGAAATTTTTAAATACTATAGTTTGGCGCCATTACATGAGCATGCACAATTTTAGAGCATGACATATTGGGTATCTATTTACTCAGTGTAACATCATCTTTCATATTTCACAAAAAAATTGAGTTATGTATTGTGTTTTGTGGGGTTTTTTTCCCCAAAATTTGCATTTGAAAAATCACTGCTCAAATACTGTACCACATAAAAAAATTGTAGTGACCGCTATTTTATTCTCTAGGGCCTTTGCTATAAAAAACAATATAATGTTTGGGGGTTCTAAGTAATTTTCTAGCAAAAAAACATTGATTTTTACATATATGAAAGAAATGTCAGAATTGCCCAGGGAAGGAAGTGGTTAAAGGTAGTTTCTCTTATTGGGGGGGGGGGGGGAGTAAGTAGATAAAAGTTCAGACATATGCCAAGCCACGAAGAGCCTTATAGGTGAGCAAGAGGATTTTAGGGGTAATATAGTCACTTGTACCAGACCTAGTGAGGATTCTGGCTGCAGATTTTGTACATATTGCAGTTGATTAGTAGTGGATATAGGTACACCAAAGTGTAGAGCATTGCAGTAGTCAAGTTCGGAGAGCATGAATGTATAGATCAGCATTGCAGTTACATTGTATAATATCATAGGATGCAGCCGAGCAATGTTTTGCAAAACAACATTTTGTACATATAGATCAAAGGTTAAATTAGCATCAAACATCGCCCTTGATTTTTCAATTTAGACTGAAGCTCAAATACAGTTCCATCTATATCTATAAAAAGGCTATCAGGACTGGCCTTACATAGTTGATGGGGTGTGCCAATAAGCATGCCATTGGGCTTGTCATGGTTTATTGAAGGAAATTGTGGGACATCCAAGTTTTATATCACAAATATAGTTAGATAGGAGAGAAACAGCCAAAGTAGAATCCTGTTTAATGTGGATGTATATTTGAGTGTAGTCAGCATCGAAGTGATAATTGAGCCCATGTGATCTAAGCAGTTGGCCAAGTGGAAACATGTAAATGCAAAAAAGTAAGGGACCCAGGATTGAGTTCTAAGGAACTCTAAAACTTGACTGGATCTATGTTAGACTGGAATCTGCCAAGAGACAGAATTTGACAGTGATCAGTAAGATATGATTTAATCAATTTCAGAGCCAATTCTGAGATTCCAAACATAATTTCAAGGCAAGAGAGTAAAAGATTGTGGTCTACAGTATCAAATGCATAACTAAGATCCAGCATAATAAGAATAGTTAAAAAGGATGTCAGGATCAAAAGTTAACAGAAGGTTGTTAGTGACTTTGATCAAGGCATTTTCTGTGCTGTGCAGTTGACAAAAACCATATTGGAGGGGTTCAGATAGATTATTTTAAGTCAGGTGGTTATGTAACTGAGGTATCGCAGCCTGCTTAAAGATCTTGACAAGGAATGGTATATTAGATATGAGGTGAAAGTTGTTTTAATTGTCCAGAGTCATGTTGTGTTTTTGGTATCGGGGTGATAGCAGCAGTTTTGAGGATCGTTGGTACAAAATCTCTGCTAAGGGAGTCATTTATGTTAATGAGAATAATAGGGAATAGGGAACTAAAACAGGATTTAAATAAATGGGTGGGAATAGGATCAAATATGCAGGTGGAAGATTTCATATATACAGACCAATGTAATCAGAGATGCAGAGTCAAGTAGACGAAACCACTAAAACTGGATGGGTCTGGAAGTGATGTGGAAGAAATATGTGGTGTGGTAAGAGTTTGATGCTCTATTTTGTCAATTTTGAGGAGAAAAAAAATCTAAGAATGTGTTACAGAGCTCTGTTGATAATGTGGAGGGACAGCAAGCTTTTAATAATCTATCAATGTTGCAGAAGAGTTGTCTAGGGTTGCAAAGATTTTTTTTAAAGGGATTGGAGAAATAGTTTGATCTAGCAATGTCAATGTGACCCTTATAGACATATGAATGATCCTTCCAAACCTGATAAATAACAGTCAGGCCAGAATGGAGCCACCTACACTCAAGTCTCTGCGAGATAGCCTTCATTGAGAAAAGGTGCTCATTATACCATGGAGTTGGAGGGAGAATGAGACAGCTTTTACTGGGGTAAAGGTGTCAAAGGTAGATGAAAGCAGTTAATTAAGGGCACCTATTATGTGGAAGAGGAGGAAATGCAGGACAGGGAAGAAGTAATAGCATTTGCAAGTTTCGGGCTGATCAATAGAAGCCTAGTTGTAATAGTTTACAGATCAAGACAGGGAAGAACTAGAAACTGCTAATTCCAGCTTGAAAAGAATAGCTAGGTGTCAGACAGTCCTAAGTCAAGGGAAGAGCAGTAAGAGACAAAAGAGCCATTTGCAATGACAAGGTCCAGGGTGTGTATTTTGATATTTGTGGGGGTACAAACAAATTGAGTTAGGTCAAAGCGCCCCACTATAGCCAAAAAAAATTTAGGTAAACTGTAAGATTCTGAGTCAGTGTGTATATTAAAATCCCCAAGAATAAGGATTATCTTAAAACTAAGGCATAAAAATTAAAGCAAATCAGCAAATTTATCTAAGAAAAAAATTCTACAAGACTTGAGTGGTCGATAAATAGTAAGAACCCAGATGAGTGGGAAACACATAGCTTTAGAACAAGGCATTTGAAAGAAGAGAAAAGGGAACATTAACTGGAGATAAAGAGTACAGCAAACTGTAAATAATAATTTTACCTCCACCAGAGACATTGAAGGGCAAGCAATTTGTACCCCGGAGGGGTGAGTTGGTTAAAAAGGATGTCATCATTATTTTTGTGCCAAGTTTCAGTTAAGCACAGAAAGTCCAACTTATTATCTTATCTTATTATCTATTATTTGATCTACAATACAGTCAGAAATGAGTAGTGCCTTGTTATTAGTAGAGCGAATGTTCAGGAGTGCAGATCTGGCCTTCTTTGGAGGATCCATGGGAATCAAAGTGGAGTCTGGCTATGTCAGTGAAAGTAGGCTTCTGAGGTTGGCGCCAGTGCGGGATGGTTTTGCAGCCTTAAACCAATAAGCAGGGACCAAGACAGCACAAATACTTGAAGTGTCCAGTGCCACAATGCATGTATCTCTTTTGTCATAAAATTCCAATATTCCGGCAGAGATCATATGCACCTTTAGCCAAGAAATACTTCTGTTTTAGTTGCATGAATTGCAGTGCAGTGTACCTGAGCAGCATGCCTGAGAGATCCAGGTACAGTAGGGGAAAAAATGGCCAGCTGTTCACAGTGCAGTGCAAGGAATGGGTCCATTGCAGGGCAGGGAAGGAGGTCCAGTGATCCAGGGAAGATTCGGCGGTGAGTCAGCAGCAAGCTGGGGCACATTGTGAAGCAGGGAGCAGTCACTTATTGAGAAACAATCCCAGAGAACCAAGAGCTCAAAGAACTCAATCCAGGGAATCTACAAATCTGAAAGATCAATCCTAGTAGTCAGAGTTTTAATTTCAGAATTCGAGGCCAGAATTAAACAAAAGTGAAAAAAGTAAAAAGAAAAAATTGTCAAATTGTAATTGGTGTGAGCAGCAGCAGCCAACCGCACCAGCGTTCCTTCCACAACCAGGAGGAGAGCTAGGAGAGCTCCTTCCACCTCAGAAATCAGAGTATAATGATCTTATCACCAGAGGGTGATTATACAGGAAAACAATTGGGAGACAGAGACAGATCATTGTCCCTTATACCAGGAAGTTCCTAAACAAGGACCTTCATAGCAGAATTTTGGGATATTGATAAACTTTGTGTTTGCAAATATTAACAATCACTCTTTAACATGTTAAAGCCTATATGAGAGTTTAGTAATCGGGTACCATCTACTTTAAAGTAGATGTGAACCCTAAATGGGTGACATTAATTTGCTAATGAACTTTCCATCATAAACAACTCCTTTGCTTAAAAAAACTGTTTCCACCTTTCTTTTATCATTTTTTTTCATCTGAGTGCTGCAAATTTTCTCCAGTTTTTTTAACCACTTCCTTCTACATGCACTAACTCCAGCTCCAGCTGCCCACTATTGCTCTGGGCTGCCTTCATGATAGTGATGATGGGTGCACAATCACTAGTAGTCCCAATCAGGGTGTATAAGACAGGAGGACAATACAGGGCCACTATTGGGAGACAGTTGTCACTCCACAACAGGAAATGCCTAAACAGGAACCTTCATGCTAAGGTCACTACTGGGTGTATGTATTAAAAAAAATCCCAGAGCTATTTGTATAGAATGAATCAGGAAAATACTGCATTAAGCCATTAGATGAAGCTGATAATCATGTTGAATACCTTTTTCCTATGATCCTCAGCTCCATCTAGTGGCCATAATGAGGTGTTTCCTTGATTGACTCTATTACCATTCAACCTGGTGAGAAAACTCTAAACACATCCCTAAGTATTCTTTTAATGAAAGCTTAATTAGAACATTTTTTTAGATTACATGTTAAAAATTTGATGAGATTTTAGTAATAGGGTTTACATCTGTTGTAACTAAGCATTTAACATTTGTCAGGTGTAACATTCTCCAAATGCAGCATCATTGGCTTATAAAAATGATCAGAGAACATGCTTCCAGCAAAAAAGAAATGTGCCAAATCCTGATGAATATCTATTAATATTGCCCCTATTTTTAGGGTGTTAATTTAAATATTAAAAATATCCGCAAGTGGTAACATGATGCTCAAAGATTGGCACTTGGCTCTGTTTGAAAATAGTCAATGTCCGCCTTATCCATTTACACACATAGAGCTTCTAACCATCTGGTGTAATAATGTCACTGGGAAGAAACATTTGTCAAGGTAATAGCCGTTGCTTTGAAAATAAACACAGAGGCTTTGCTACAATTTATATTTCCGACAAAAGGCTTGTTATTGCATTGCAGGGATGGGGCCTCAGATGAATGGCTTTATGCTTCTATCTTAATGTTCTGTAGGTTTTATGCATGTGTTCTCAGCTGGAAGGTTAAGTCGTACCATGACGGTACAAGTTTGTTTTTTTTCATTCATACATTTAATAGCACTGGTACTTTTCATCAGCCGTGTGCTGATTAAAGCCCTAGGGTTTGTAGTTATGCAGCTGTGACAGCCTTGTTCTATTGTTTACATCGTCTAGCACATCAATTAGCTCCAATTAATGACACAGATGTTCAGAGGAAGGGACTAGGTGCAAACTGAGATTTAGGGTCCATTCACACTATATGTGGTAATGCGCACTTTAACGCAACGCACATTAAGTGTGTTGGTAAGTTATGGTGCCATATGTTCTGGATGACTCCTCAACACACCTGTCCATGAAGATGCGTTGCACCACAACGCAAAATGTAGCAATGCACCAATGTGTGTTGTGGTGTGCTGCCTAAAAATGGTGCATGCGCTATTTGTTGTCAGAACATGGCACACATTTTCTTCCTTTATTTTAACCTAATAATTACCATACCATTAACTCACTTGCTGTCCTTGAGTGACAGACATATTGAGCAGGGCTATCGCCCTAGGAAAGGGGTGTGTTATGACTACATAACAAATCTGTATCCCCTCCATAAGGGTTTATGGAGTTTCTGGCTTTCTGGGTGGCTGCACTTGATCAACGGATATGATAAAACACATTCAATGGTATTTTAAACAGTTCAAAAGGTAGTAAAGAATGTATTGTTACAGTTTTACATACGCAGTCCATGCACATTAGGCAGCAGAAATATGGCAGAACTGCTGGCATAAAAAAGCAGCATAAAAAACTCTCCTATGGAGCATATTGTAAATGTGTTTATGTTTGTTTACACGCGTTCGCGTTTATAAGCAGTTTTCCCAAAAACACAAAAAAATGTATACTTAAAACCACCTGACGCACCTATAAGTCTAGTTTTTTCTGCCTGAAAGCAGCTCTCAAAAATGCACTTGTAATGTGGGTTTTTTTTCAACCTTTGAACACTCCTCTACAAATATGCCTGTAAACGACCAAATCTGCATGGACACTTAGGCTAACATAGAGTTGCTTCTACAGAAACAAAAAACAACAAACACCTGTGCAAGCAGCATTTTTTATGCCCAGTGTGCTTGAGGCCTATGTCTGTTAAAAGAGAAATATGGGGTTTAAAAAAAAACAAACATTTATACTCGCCTAGATGGATGCATCATCGATCCAATGCTGCATCTGTACCCCCCGGTTCTGACTGAGAACTGAGCAAAGACCAATGATTGCTCAGTTCTCCTCTCCACTTTGGGCAGAGAGTGGTAACTGTCAGTCACTGCTCTCTGTTCTGCCCCTCCAGAGCTCACTGAAGTGCTGGGCTGTGGAGGGAGCAGGAGTGGCTGGCTCCGGCTCTCTGCAGCTCGCTTAGAGGCTGAGCCAGCTGCCAGTGCAGATATCTGGTTGGGATCTTTTTGGAGCCTGGACTGGCTCTGTGACAAACTGCACTCCTGTGATCTCCAGAAAACATATAGCCAAATTAGCTTTGTCTATACTTCTCATTTAAAGCACTGTATATCATAAACAATTGTCATCTTCTTTTATTTTATAGAATACTGCATCTGTCTTTTTTTTTCATCTCAGTGGTGCTTATCTCCTTAAACCTCAATACAGCCACTTTGCAGCATGTCTCATTGCTCCAAATGATCCACAATAGCCCAAAATTAATATGGTCCAGAAATATTTAGACGGAATAAAAGTGAATAACGCACCTGGACCAGATGGCATACACTCATGGATCCAAAAAGATTTTAGCTTTGTCCTTTGAAAGCCATTGTTTCTAATTTGTAGGGACTCTTTAATGACTGGTATAGTACCAATGGACTGGTGTAAGGGCAATGTGCTGCCTATATTATAAAAGGGATTAAAGTCTTTACTAAGTAACTATAGACCTGTTAGTATAAAATCTATAGTTGGGAGGATACTGGAGAGTTTAATTGTAGACCACATAGATGAGTTCTTGCTGGAAAAAAATATTTTAAAGTGTTACTAAACCCAGGACCCTGCATTCATTATACCTGGTCTCCCACAGTACACACAACATGGAAATGCAATTATTTTAGTAAATATAAACTGCTAAATACCTTTTCTCATCAGCAGTTTGAGCAGTCTTGTGACTTTAGCAGAGCACTGGTTAAAGCTTGTATGAGGAGTTTACTTTCTGCTCTAGGAGGATGTGAAACCTCTGGCCAGCTGTCTGGACAGTGCTCATTGGCCCATGCACCCTCCCAAGATAAAAAAAAAACCTCTCTAGCAATACACACCAAGCTGAGCATGTGCATATGATCACTATCAGGTGGTCATTTCAACAAGAGGAGGGGCAGAGAAGAAAGGATCAAACAGCCTTTTTACACAATGCAGAGGATAATCCCCTTAGGTTCCACAGTGAATATAACAAGCATGCTTTACTGCATATACAGACCGATTTTACTGTTATGGGTTTAGTAACACTTTAAACAACAGACAGCATGGATTCATGAAAGACAGAAGTGGTCAAGCATATCTGATTTCTTTTTCAGAGGAGGTAAGTAAAACCTATGACATAGGAGTGGCTGTGGATGTAGTATACTTGGATTTTACAAAAACGTTTGACACAGTTCCCCACACACAGCTAATGTGTAAGTCTACATGCTTGGAAATATCCGTATGTAAATGGAAAGAAAACTGGCTAAAATGGTCTAGGGTTGTCAGTGGTGTACCCCAGGGTTCAGTGTTGTGACCCTTACTTTTTAATGTATTTATAAACGATATAGGGTCTGAGATTAAAAATACTATTTCAGTGTTTGCAGATGACACCAAACTGTGCAGTGGAATAATGTCCTTACAGGATGTATCCAATTTACAAGCCGACCTCAATGCACTGTTTATTGCGCAACTATGTGGCAAATGAGGTTTAATGTTGATAAATGTAAGGTGATGCACTTGGGGGCTAAGAATATGCATGCATCATACATACTAGGGGGGGTACAACTGGGGGAATCAATGGTGGAGAAGGATCTGGGAGTTCTGGTAGATCTCACAAGCTTACTAATGGCATGCAATACCAAGCTGCGGTTTCTAAAGCGAGCAAAATCCTCTCTTGTATTAAGAGAAGTATAGATTCCAGATAGAGAGAGATATCATTTTGCCCCTGTACAAATCATTAGTAAGACCTCATCTGGAATATGTAGTTCAGTTTTGGGTAGATATTCACTAAAAGGATATCAGGGAACTGGAGAAAGTACAGAGAAGGACAACCAAATATACGAGGCATGGAGGAGCTTGATTATGCGGGGAAGATTAGAGGAACTGAATGTATTCTCTCTTGAGAAGAGATTAAGGGGGGATATGATCAACATGTATAAATACACCAGTGGTTCATATAGTGAACTCGGTGACCTCACTTTAAGGTCATCACAGAGGACAAGGGGGCACTCTATGTCTGGAGGAAAAGAGATTTAATCTCCAAATATGGAAAGTTTTTTTCACAGTAAGAGCTGTGAAATGTGGAATAGACTCCCTCAAGAGCTTTCCTTAACGTTCTTGAGGGAGTTCTTTCCTAAATGCACATTTATGAATTTATTAAATGCATAATTGGATATTAACATTTATAGGTATAGGGACAGGGAATGTCTGATTGCCTCTTGGGGATCAGGAGGAAATTTCTTTCCCTGCTGGAGCAAATTGGATCATGCTTTGCTGGGGGGGGGGGGTTTGCCTTCCTCTGGATCAACTGTGGGTACAGGTTTGTATCCATTTAAAAAAAAAAATGTTTCCCCATTTTATTGGTTGAACTAGATGGACTTTTTCAATCAGACTAACTATGTAACTATGTTAAGGGTGGGCGCCCTGACAGCTGACAGTGGTGGATACAACTACTAAAAGTGTATGTGACAGGGTAACCTCATAGACGTGTAATTGGGCGACAATGACTCCCTATAGAAGGAAGTGCCTGAACAAGTGTAGCTCTCTTTTGTGAGGGGGAACAAATAGCTCACCCCAAACAAGATATCATGCTAAACCTGTAGGTAAATAGGAGAATCAGAACCTTCACTAATTGGAACAGCAGACTTGATAATAAAGTTGGCAGTGCCTCCACCCAGGATAGGGCCTCTGTGAACAAAGAATTCCCTCTCTGGGAAATTACCCGGTAATCTAATTGGAAGCAGAGGAACTATTGCAACCAGCATATAGCATTAACCATAAGTAAATAGATATGGTTATGGACAACAATTGTAAACTATTAAACATAGGAGCACTTGCCTAGTAATCCCTGTATTCTGGTCTGGGTTCAGAAACAGCTCTCCCATGGACATTTGTCTCAGACCTTCTCTTTCTCCCTCTCTCCCTTTCTTTCTTCTGGGGTTTCCAGGCCAGTCTCCCAAAGGCAGGAAGTGCTGCTAATAATTATACATAATTCTGTGACATTAGCAGCATAGACACTTACAAATACAGACAGTAGAGGGCAGCAGATCAGAATATAATATTTTTCAGAATAATGGCCTTTAATTAACACACACAGGATATAGCTCAGGTCAGAGGTGGACTGACCATTTGGAAACTCGGGCAATGCCCATGGGCCCGGGGTCAGTCGGGGGCCCCATGAGATGCCCCTGGTACCTTTTTCATAGGCTTTTTTGTTTGGGCAAGGACACAGGGGCCCTATGATCCCCTATTGCCCGGGGGCCCCATGAGTTGTCAGTCCACCCCTGGCTCAGGTACTGTATATATGCAATGTAAGCAGCAAAGCAGATGGCAGATAAGTGTGGATTTGTGTGTTTGTTAACACTGGATTTACCAACACAGCTAAAACACTAACAATTTGCTACTGGAGGAAATCTGATATGTTAAACCACGCAACTGTGGGTACACAATTGAATTTGTAGATAATGAATATGTAATTTATATGGGAATCTATTTGAATTTAACAATCTGCTTGCGGTCTTATTTGGTGAGCCCATGTATTCATATTTTCACAACATTATTCAGCAATGTCATTTTCCTAGGCTGATAAGTAAGATCCACTGAAAAAAAATGCTGCACTGCTATGTGATCAGACTGAAAGAACAAATAATTAATCAATCTAATGTCTGTGCAGGTTTCCTCTCTAAAGTATGTTATACTTGAGACTGCTTGATGTAAATAAATGTAGAAGAATGATACTTAAACCTGAACTCCAGGCGGATATAAAAGATTCAAGTGAATGTAGCTCTGTAACCATTAATACATCAATAAAGAAGATGGGTTTTTTTTAGCAGAAAAGTTCTATTTAAGAGCAATATTGAGAGCTTTCCCTTGGTTTAAATTTAAAATTTAGCAAAAATCAATTTCTTTGAAATCACTCCACTCCTCCGTACTAAGCACCAGGCTATTATACTTTTTAAGGAAAATACTCTGTGTCGTGTCCTTTATTGCATGATATCTGATTGGTTCAGTTTAGAACCCCTTTCTCTCACCCCCTCTCCTAGTAAAATGGTATCTGTTTTTTTTTTGGGGGGGGGGTTTGCAAAAGCAGTCAACAAAAGCTAGTGCTTGGCTTTCTTATTAGGATACCCAAGCATTCTTTGCAAACATGATCGTGGAAGCACCCAGTGTTAAACCTTTATTTATGAAATGAAGATTTTATTTACATAAAACATTAGTTCATAAACTGTTAAAAATAAAATTTACCCTTGTAAATGTTAAAAATAAAAATAACATAAAAAAGTAGAAAAAGAATAAAAATGGTAAAAAAAAAAAAGAAAATTTTTAAAAAAAGTAATAAAAATTATTTAACTTTTATTTTTTATTTTTTGCATACTGTCATCAGTCAGTATCCCTGATCACTGCCACACCAGTCATATAATCATCCTGTACTGCAATGGAGACAGTATGTTAAACAAAACAAAAAAAAAAGTGAAAATAAAACAAAATTGATTTAATTTCTTCATTTTCCAAAAAATTGTGATAAAAATTACAACTTCAAAAAGGGTGAGAAAGTGTTAGAACCCGTGTCGGGTGTTTGCTGTCTGTGTCCTCATTGGGAGGTTTTTTCCCCATGGTCTGTCCTGGAGACATGAGAACAAGTCAAGGATTTTTAAATAAGAAAAACTGAATCGCCCAGCCCATTTATTAAATAAATTAATTAATAAATAAAGCCTTATGTGCTGTCTAGAGTTGTCTCCAGCAGACACTCTGCTCAACTTCTACATTCCATTTCTCTTCTGGGTTGAAAGAGATCCAATGTTTTTGACCCACTTACTGCAAGCTCAGAGTGTCAAGGACCCCCCCCCCCACCTTGGGGATATCATCACACAACCTGAGAATACAGTGTACTGCTGCACAGAATGGCACTCACGTGTCCCTAAATGAGCGTCACTCCGTGCAGCAATAGGTTCACCTACCACCAAAACTGGAAAGAGGAGGTAGGACCTGACCTATCCGACTGGTCAGTGGAAACATGTATACTGTATATTTTGTAATATACAGCTAGGGGGATTCAGGGAGGAAGAGTGCATCTGTGGGGGTTTGTTAAAAGGCGTTGAGCTGTAATACTATACATTAGGTATTAGCACAAGTTGATCCAGGGAATATCTGAATTTACAGAGTAAATAATAAATACAGTTTCTGTTCACCTTGTGAGCATGTATTATTTTAATGGCCCATTCTCGCATTACTTTAGAGAACATCTGTGGACATGTAATGCCAAATCTTGTGGGCAAGCAAGTTGAGTTTGATTTATGTACTTCACCGACTGATCCACTGATTACTGTACATGTTGTATATTGTGTCTATAGGTATAATACTTAGGCTTTGTATGAAAACTAGTTTTCATTTTATATTTTATAGATTTTTAAAAAATGTTTAATAGGGATTATAATTCCTATATCACAAAAACATCTTTGATTATGAAATATCCAATATTTCAAAGGGTTAAGGTAAGATAAAGGCGATTTGATATCTGAAGGACACAAGTAGTCCCAAAAAAACGTGTTTCTAAGCTTGCTCTCAGTCAAATATTTATGTAATGGAATTCAATGCATGATCTGTCAGGTTATGTTTTACTGTTCTGCATAATTTAACAGTGTTATGTCACAAAGGAAAATAATACGTGTCAACTTCATGCCTTTGGTAGATAGTTATACAAACTTAAAGCCGTATAAAGAAACCAATATAAAAACTACTGACATTTCTGAACAAAAAAGTTCAAAAATCAAGCAGCTCTGACTTTTTATTCTCATTGAAAAAACGTAACAACGTAGACAGGAGTTACTAATTAGTCAGTGGCAATTTCACTTGCTTATTGTTTTTTTTTTCCCATTTTATTAACAATGGGCAACTATGTTTTGTTAGGACAAAGCCTGACACCAGGCATGATAATGTCACTAGTTTTAGAACCATTTTTATGTCTTTTCCTCAGCTGTGAAGTTTGATATAGGCTTTTTTAAAACTGGTGTAAAATATTCATTTTAGGTTTCTTGCCTGCAGCTCCCAAAATCATAGCTTGGCTGCTTACAAAAAGCAGCTTGTGGTTATCGTTTTTTTGGATAACAAAGCTATGATTTTAGGTGCCTCTTGGACATAGAGGACCTAGAACTGACCCTCCCCCCTTCCAATCCTTTGCCCACTGCATTACAGCCAGATGGGAAGAATTATATTGCCTATGTGGACATCCAAGGAATAAGATGAGTGCACAGAGGGAGATGTGGCAGAAGAGAAAACACTGGAAGAATCCTTAGCTGCAGGAGAATCGTACTCTATATTGCCCAGATAATATACAGTGAGCAGGTGAACTTCATCCCACAACAAGAGGCAAGGTAAAAACACCACAAGGTTCACTAACCTTAACCACCCACTAGGTCACAAGTCATAACACTAATGTTTCTATCTACAGATGCTGAAAAGACCTTCGACTGAGAAAACTGGCAATTTTTGAGATCCACTCTAACATATCGCTCTGGGAATTCTTATGATTCTGTGGATCTCAGCCCTATTTTCCACACCTCAGTTGGTTAATAAAACATGTTGAGAATATCTTCCCTTTTCTAATGGTATATGACAGAATACCTCCTGTACCTTTTGATAAACAGCCTAAGCATGGAACCTTGTTTATGCACAATCAGAGCAAAACAGTCCATTCCATTTGCGCAGTGGATCAAATTCAAAATCCTAACACTGACGTACAAAGCTGTCCACCATACTGCCCCGAACTACATCACCGACCTAATATCCAAGTACCACCCAACATGCACATTCCGCTCCTCACAAGACCTCCTTCTCTCTAGTTCCCTGGTCTCCTCCTTCCATGCCCGCCTCCAGGACTTCTCCAGGGTGTCACCCATCCTCTGGAACTCCCTGCCCCAACCCATCAGATTATCACCTACTCTCCTCTCCTTTAGGCGCACCCTGAAAACCCACCTCTTCAGGGAAGCCTACCCCACCCCCTGCTAACTTGCCGACCTCCTCCACTCTTCCTACCACTCCATCCCCCACAGCTTTCTCCTCCTGTGCCACCATCCCCTCCCTCCTAGATTGTAAGCTCGAAAGAGCAGGGCCCTCGATCCCCTCATGTTTTGCATTGTATTGTATTGTTCTTGTTCTGTCCCCCATTGTAATGTACAGCGCTGAGCGAACTATTGGCGCTTTATAAATACTGTATTATAATAATAATAATAATAATTCAGGACAGTAAACACAGTACTCAAAATAGTGACATAAGCCAAAAACATTTTATTTTTTTCCAACCCAGAGACTGCAATCCCAATCCATCTTTAAACAATACAGATATTTATTTAATTTTATAATTTATTGCAATAGATCTGAAGGACTAAAAATCAATATCCCACTGGACAGGGTGGCAAGACTAAAATATGCTCCCAATGGTCTCAATTTAGTCTCAAATATCTAGGAATAAAAATCACAACAGATCCCTCAAAATTCTAGGAGGACAACATTTGTCCCCTGTTGACCAAGACAAGCTCAGACCTCCGCAAGTGGCAAGCATTGGCCCTGAACTGGTTTTGGATATGTCACACTGTTAAAATGACTACCTTACTGCAGATCCTTTAACTAATTCAAACACAACCTATACAAGTGCCTCAGTCATACTTTGCCCATATACGAATTCTTATATCTATATATCTCTGTACTAACAAACCAGTGTGAACACGTTTGTCCCTACTCACCCTCCCCAAACAAACTGTTCTACTCTGCCAAACTGGTCTACTTCCACCTATACCAAATAAACAATTGGTATAGGTGGAACTATGTATGTCTTATGAGACGATACAAAATCTACGTACCCCCTACCCCTCCTCTGGATATCTGGGTGGCCTACTAGGTCAGACATTTCTTATATACTATACAAGGCCACAACCTCCTCACTGGGCTTCTACTCTCCTTTGAGACACTGTGTCAATAGATAACTTATGCACCCCATTTTCTGTCCCTTCTCTATAAGCTTATCAATGCACCACCCAAAGGCTAAATTCTTCCCTTCAACTTTAAATGGGAATCTGAACTTCAAGTGAGCATCACAAATGCACAAATCAGTAGAGCCGTTACTCTAGCACATAAGTCCTCAATTGACAATTGTTATCAGGAACAAGGATACAAATTACACTCATGAAGGTATCGGGTTCCAGCGCTTCTTTATAAAATATACCAAAAATATTTCAAATGTTTGCTGTAGATGCCAGACCAAACTAAAGAGCCTCCTTCATATCTTCTGGGATTGTCTTCTTCTATGCTTCTGGTCCAAGGTTCACAAGTTACAACTGTAGATTTAGGGATAGACTCCATCAGTTATATAACTAAACCAAAACAATGAAAGATCTGACAGCTATTTTATATAATACTGTAGAGAAAAGCAGCATCACAACACCTGATTTCCTTGACCAAACTTTATCTGTTCTACTCTATATAAACCTGTTGTAACCACTCCCCCATCAATACAAGGTAAAATGGCTTTACCAACAAGAGACACTCAGAGATGCCAACTGAGGACCTCAGGATCAAAAAGACTGGGGGTTGACAACCCCCTGACCCTCCTTCCCACCTTCAGAGTCTCCATTTTTTTTCCTTCTTTCTCCCTGTCTTTCTACTGACCTCCCAGCCCCCTATCTCCCCCATTCATCCCTTTTCACAAGCAACTATTTCCCTCTCATTCCCCTGTCCTGGCACTCTACAACAGAAGCCTCTTCCCTTACACTCCATTAAACGACTACTCTCTCTCTTTATCCCCCTACACTTTCCAAGAACTTACATAATGAAAATTGACAACACCATGGCAGTACTACCTAGTATAACTGCCCACCCTACCAGGTGACCATTGATTACTGGAAAAGAACCATGAGTGACTCAGACATCAATTCTCAGATGTATACTGATTTATAAGAATTTCAGATTTTTGGATCCATGTGTACCACCATGAATGTAGAGCTTTCATGTATCAAGAGTTTGAGCAGAAAAACCTTGGGTAGCAGTACATGAGAGTGGGAGAGGGCCTCCCTCCTCTCCCATGAGAGTGGGAGAGAGAGGAGGAACATTAGATATGGACCAGGGAATGGAAAAATGCCTTCAGAGGCTCAGAAGAAAAAATCAGCAAGGCTTCAGACTAAGTCATGATGAAGAAAGGAAGAAAGGGGAACAGCACAAACCACAGCAAGAATCAACAGAGCAAAGGAGGCCATGTAGGTATTTGAATGGCAAGACTGGGACTATAAATAAAGTGGAGCCAATATTTCAGCACTCCCAAGAAGAAAAACATTCTATAGAAATGTTGTGGTGAGATACCACTGTCCTTTTCATATCTTATTGAAAATAATTGGTCCCTACATGACATTTAAGGCACATTTATCAATAGTCAATCTGTTGACTGTAGGCAGGACCTCTGCCAGGGTACCCAGACAGAGATTATTTGCACAGTCTTTAGTGCGCTGAATTATTGTATTACTATGTATAGGTTGGCATTTATCAAATATAAACAGTGTCAAATGACTTTTAGTTGGTACTACCAGAGGACGGGTTCCGTGGCAGGGGTGGCAATATATGTTGAATCGGTGTGGCACTGTTTCCACTCCTATTGTGGGCACTAAGGAGCACTCCACATTGAAGGATTTCTCCCTAGACTGTTTCTACTAGCAGAGAACATTTTCCTGTGTGATTCTCTATCCCTTGCCAGGGGGTACCTGTCCCTGACCTACCACTTGCTCCAGGCATGATGCAGGTGACCCTATTTATAAAATCCCTCATCAAGATGCCTTCCTGAGATCTTGAGGGATTTCAGTGTCCATTGTCTTCCCTGAGAAGGCTGGTGGAGTCTATAAGGCATAGTTCTCTTAACCAAACCCCTCCTTAACAGTACAGTGCTACCTACAGTTTGGAGGAATGCCTAAACCCTGCCTACATTTTGCTACCCACTGTATTTTTTCTATCCTACACTTCTTTAATATAGAGATAATTGTCACAAGATCCCTGGCATTACTCCCTTTTTTCCTGAATTTTTCTTTACTGAAACTCTTTTGGAATTGGCACCCAAACAATTATCAGTATGAGTCTAGCATATCTTTAAATAATATTTCCTGATATATAATAATGGTTGTATCAGAAGCATGTACAATGTCTGTTGAGAAGATAGGACCAACAATTGGATTATTATGGGTCTTCAGTTTCTATCCATTTGATAAATGTTAAGCAATTATACAGAGACTGACCTTCAGACAGCCCAGTGCTACTTTTATCTTTGGTAAATAATAGACTATTAACCTTAAATCTGAACTCCATGCAGAATTGCAGTAGAACTTTTGTAATGGGATCTACTCCTTTCTTCATTTACTGCAGCAGCCTTGTATAATTACTATCCTACCCTTGGCTTTCCAGTGCTCACCCTCCCTGATTTCATGTTCCTATGATTGGTAGCCATGTCCGCTCCTTCCTTGGGGCCACTGGAGGTATAAAGAGACAAAAACTACTCCTAAATATTATTACGGCTGGTGAGCAGAGGTACTAGGGAAGATTCAAGTATTTCTCTGAGTTCAGCTTTAAAATGTAAAACATAGCTAACAAATATTTCCTTAAGGACAAGCTCCCTGCATCCATCAGCAGTAAGAATACTTTAATAAGAGCACTATTCTCTGATGGAAACAACAGGTATCTTCACAACACTTATTTAAAGCCCAAAGATACATAAACATTCCAATACAAAGCTGAGACATTCAAAACCGACAATTTCCAGTACAAAAACAGTTATAAACAACATATTTCAGGGGGAACTTTATCAGTAAATTGCTCATTAACACTTGTACAACAAATATGAAACAAGTCCTTTGCTACAAATTCAGACTTTAAACTGCAGATTTGTAATTGCTGACTACTCTGGAATTATATCATGACCCTAAAACAGAAAGGCACTTTCTATATTGTTTAATCTGCTGTGAAAAACAAGTTATAGATTTGCTTTAATTAACAAAGGTTTAAACGACTATTTACAGTAACTTAGCTGTGTGCTGATTCGGCATGATAGAAAATGGGGATATTGATTCTTTCCGAGTGAAACAGTTTAACTGTTGCAATTAGCTTGCTACAGGAAATCTGCAGTCTTTTTAAAAGTTGTTTTAGTGATACACTTGGATGTTAGCAGCTTATTATAAACATTTCTATCAATACAAGGTAATGTAAGCGTGTTTTGTTTTATAACTTGTGAATGTATCACTCTGCACAAATTAAATAAAAACAGCACACACTGTTGTCCTTTTAAAAAAAAATTTTTATAATGATAAAAATTCTTCCTATGAATCACAATAAAAAAAACACCAAACTAAAAAAAAAATGCATTCGAAAAATTGGAAACTTTGCCACTTCCTGTAGGGGAGAGTGACACCACTGAGCCTTCTTCTGGGATTCTGGGCAAGCCAAGGATCCCAAATCTTTTCGTTTGTGCACTATGCAGAAATTACATCTTGTGAAATGTAGGATCCTTGGCTTTCCCATGATACTGTGAGAAGACCCAATGACGTTACCCTCACCACCTCAGCATAAGGTGGAATGCGGTTTGTTTGTTTTTTTGTTGTTGGTGGGTTTCTTTTTACTATTTTCTTAATTTTGAAAAAATATTTTTATTTATTTAATTTATATATATATTTTTTCATTTAACTTTATTGCTAACACAAGGGGTGAACAAGACCCCTTGTGATAGTTTTGGGCACAGGTACTCTTTAAGGAGACCACAGAGGTTTATAAGACTCCTAATGCCTCCCTGCTCTCCAAGACAGCTGATCAAACTGTTTGATCTGTTTAATCAGCTACCTTCCTGATTGTAACAGCCAGACTGTTCAGAAACTGGAAGTGACAAAATCCTAGTTGCTTCTGGCTTCATTCATCACACAGGAGATGGGGGAATGGATGTTCCTCCATCTCCTCTGTGGGCAGACAGTACAAAAACTTACAGTGGTCCCGAGTTCACAAGTGGAACAGTAGTAAAGGGGCAGGGGGAGGAGGCTCCACAGAGGTGTAGAAGTAATCAGGCGGCTGTACAGCCTTCTGGATCACTTTTAAAGGAAAGCCGATTGCTGTCTTTAATGGTTTAGGATCATGGCTGTAGTTGCAGTCATGGTCTTGCTATCACCACTTGATGTCCAGGACATATATATATATATATATATATATATATATATATATACACACACACGTACGCTGGATGGCAATTAGGACTTTTCAAGAGAGATACAGCCAGCTGTCTGGCTGTTATACTGACCCTCTTGCTTCAGGTAACTAATCTGGTAAGATATGCAGATAGGAACTATTTTTTTCACACAAATAGAGCTTTCTTTTGATGGTATTTAATCACCACTGGGTTTTTGTTTCATTTTTTTTGCTATATAAACAAAATGAGACAGCACATTTTGAAAGAAAACCCAAACATTTTCTACTACTTTTTACTACTTTTTGTTATAAAACATATCCAATAAAATACATTTACTTAATACAGTTAGGCCAAAATGTATTTGTGCTACATGTCTTTGGTAGAAAAAAATCCCAAGTGTATGTTAATTGGTTTGTGTGAAAGTTATAGTGTCTATAAAGTATAGTATATATATTTGAAAATGTATATTGTATTAAGAAATACAATAATAACTACAAATGCTTCCTAAAATGATGCTATGGTTTGCTTTTGGAAGAATATCTTAATTCAGACATTTACCGTATTTGCCGGCGTATAAGACGACTGGGCGTATAAGACGACCCCCCTACTTTTCCTGCTAAAATTTAGTGTTTGAGCTATACTCGCCGTATAAGACTACCCCTCTTCCAATGCACACCAGTGGCAGGAATAGTGCCCCATCATTGGTATCAGTGGCAGGAATAGTGCCCCATCATTGGTATCAGTGGCAGGAATAGTGCCCCATCATTGGTATCAGTGGCAGGAATAGTGCCCCATCATTGGTATCAGTGGCAGGAATAGTGCCCCATCATTGGCATTAGTGGCAGGAATAGTGCCCCATCATTAGTATCAGTGGGAGGAATAGTGCCCCATCATTGGTGTCAGTGGGAGGAATAGTGCCCCATCATTAGTATTAGTGGGGGGAATAGTGCCCCATCATTGGTATCAGTGGGGGGAATAGTGCCCCATCATTGGTGTCAGTGGGAGGAATGGTGTCCCAACATTGGTGTCAGTGGGAGGAATGGTGTCCCATCATTGGTGTCAGTGGGGGGTGGAATAGTGCCCCATCATTGGTGTCAGTGGGGGGGGGGGGGGAATAGTGCCCCATCGTTGATGTCAGTGGGGGGGAGGAATAGTGCCCCATCGTTGGTGTCAGTGGGAGGAATAGTGCCCCATCGTTGGTGTCAGTGGGAGGAATAGTGCCCCATCGTTGGTGTCAGTGGGAGGAATAGTGCCCCATCATTGGTATCAGTGGGAGGAATAGTGCTCCATCATTGGTATCAGTGACACCAATGATGGGGCACTATTCCTCCCACTGACACTTGCTGACCCTGTTCTCGTATGGTGCTGCTGCAGCCAGCATATGTGGTTGCAGCAGCACCTCTACACTGACCACTTACCTGCTGGTCCTGCACTCGATTTTCGCGTGGCCGCTCGGCTCCACCCCCTCGCCGGTGATTGGCCGCCTGTGTGCCTTTCCTGAGCTACAGTTCTGGCGGCCAATCACTGGTGAGGAGGCAGAGCCGAGCAGCCGCACGAACATCCAGTGGCCGAACTGAAGGCGCAGCCGCGCTTCCTGGACCGGATCGTCGTGGGACCGGAACCAGGTAAGAAACAGCCGCTGCCCACCCCTGTACTTAGTGTCCCTTCCATTGGGGGAAGGGGGGGGCAGCGGCGGCAACGCGCCGCCCCCCTAAAAAGTGTCAGTATGCCGTTTACCGGCGTATAAGACGACCCCCGACTTTTGAGAAGATTTTCAAGGGGTAAAAAGTCGTCTTATACGCCGGCAAATACGGTAGATTTTCATTGTACATATGATACCTGGTGATGGCTTCTGCCGAGTTGCTAGGCAATGGAACCCCTGTCTACCTCACAAAGTACTGTTGTATACAGTGGTCATGCAATGAACCTAAGTGAATAGAATCATTAATACAACATTTGGAATTCACCCCCTTTTGTGCTCCTGATTGGTTCCCCTGGAAACCTGTTGACCTAAAACATTTTCAAATTCCATGAACATGACCGCTCTAGTACTACACATTTTTTTTTTGAAGTTTGTTTTATTTCCCTTGTAAATGAATACATACTTGCGTGCACTCATTACTTTAACAATATTGTAAAGTGATTTTTGGAAACATTTTATACTATTCTCAATTAAATATTCATAACCTTCCAATTGTCCATATGTGAAAGCCACATTAGAGATCCAGATTGTATTATTTTCTTTGCTGTAACTCTCTCTTCAAAGACAGATCCTGGTTTACACTAATGACTGAAATGCCATCTGCAACAGAATTGGGCAAACATTGTCGGTTTACTGGTTTTAATTAACCAATGTATCCAATTACATGTATTTGCTTTCCAACAAACTTTGATATTATTTATATGAATCTTTCAAACCAAATGGCCTGCTTTTGCATTGGCCATTTACTTGAAGTACAACTAAAGAATCAAGAACAGGACTGGATCTAGCCTATCTGATTAGGAGGTGTGTTGGATTTTTGACACATGTAATACTTCTTTAGTGTCTTGAGGCGATTATGAATGAAAGAGCCGTTTAAATAAAAAATAAAGTGTGATTTTATTCTATCACACAATGGCTTAAAATAACAATGTAAAGCGTATCATGAACAGTTCCATGCAGATATAACCAGAAATATCAAGCAGAAGTTTAAAGATAAGTCAGCATTATTGTCATGGCTGTCTGGCCATATGCATGTTTGTCCTTCATGTGATCTTGTCTTGTTCAACGCAGCTGAGTCCGAGCAAGAAGAAAGAAGTGATGTTAATGACTATTTCTTGTCTTGCAGCACGTACCTGTTCCAGCTTCTCAGAATGTTCTTATGCGTGTCTGTTTGGACAGCCGTGTGTGTGTGTTTGATTGTGTATGAATGTGAGCGTGTTTTCTTCTGACTGTCCCTTATGGTCTTTTATGAAGCAAGTAAGCGTCATAACTTGGGATCTTGAGACCTTGTATGGAAATCAATACTGCTTAGCAGAGCAATTTCATAGAAGGGAGGGGATGCTACATATATGGTGTTTTTGCTGGACAGGTACATATGTGATGTCCATAATAATAAGCTGGTGATGTAACATCAGCTACTCATATTTAAATGATAATATAATTTAAGAACGTATCTTTACAATATATCAATAATGTATAACCACTAATCTACATATGTAACAATATTACCAACTTATAAATCATAAGCTAAATACACACAGATACCATAGAATACATTGTAATACTTATTCTATTACGAGTCACTTCAAACACCCTTGACATATTACCAGAGTCCTCTAACCAGCTATGCCTTATTATAGAATACTCGGCTATCAGCTGGTTAACTAGCTCAGCTGTCTCAGTTTAACTGTCTCAGCTTATTTTACTGAAGAAATAAATATTATCATCGGCTTAAGGCGACCATTCAAACATTTTAATATTAATTATGATTAATCATAAAAACCAACTATTTTGCACGTTTGCCATCAATATAATATAAGTGCCGAATTATAAATTTGATATAATTACTTTCCTTAAAGGTGCAGTAAAAAAGTCATGGGACATGATGTCAATAGTGTGACAGGGATGCATGGAAGCAGTATTCCCTGTTCACGCTGCACACTTTTGTACCATGGAGTCATAACTCGGCAGCAACGTCTGACAGGTAGTGCAGAGGAGGAGCAGGAGTAAACTGGGAATGCTAATATGAATTAGGCTGTCATTAGTTTAAGGCAGTTAAACAGAACCTGTGCCCTTTTATATCAGGTATCCCTAATAAAGTCCCTCCTTATATCAGGAGTTCTGAGTTCCTTCTTACATCAGCTTTTCTCACCAGAGTGCCCCTTACATCAACTGTCCCCATCAGAGTGCCCCTTTACATCAGCTGTCCCCATCAGAGTGCCCCCATTACATCAACTGCCCCCATCAGAGAGCCTCCTTACATCAGCTGTCCCCATCGGAGTGCCCCCTTACATCAGCTGTCCCCATCAGAGTGCCTCCTTACATCAATTGCCTCCCTCAGAGTGCCTCCTTTACATCAACTGTCCCCATTGGAGTGCCCCCTTAAATCAACTGTCTGCATCAGAGTGCCCCTTTACATCAACTCTCCCCATCAGAGTTCCCCCTTACTTCAACTTTCCCCATCAGAGTTCCCCCTTACATCAACTGTCCCCATCAGGTCTCATTGTTTGTGAATACACTCTCAGAAATCGGTGTGGGGGGGGGGGTACAACTAAAATCTGTGGGGTCATAGCCCACCCAAGCACCCCCTAGATCCGGGTCTGAGTAAGACTGACAGTCTAAACAACCAGCAAATTAATGTATTAATTACATTCACTAATGTGCAATGCACAAGCCTGAAAAAGTTAATCAAATCTTCATTTACCTTCCCTGACTAAGCCAAATCTTTCTTTATCTGTGTCTCACATGTTCCCCTTCCTAGACACTGTAGTCCACAGTGGGATGGTTTCAGCAACAGAGGCAGTGATGCTAAACTAGAAAGCAAACACCAGGATTGGGTGTGTCTGGGCTACAGGCTTGTGAATCAGAAGGTACAATGCTCCCAATAGCCATGCCCCTTGCAACATTTTTTTTCATCCCCCTGTAGTGTAAGCAGGCACAGTCTACATGAAAGTGGCAACTCTACTCTGAATTCAGGAACAGTGCAGCATCTTTGCCACACCATCACAAGAAGCTGTTTTAGGTGGACTTCACTGGTAGGATCAACAGGCATTTATGGGACTTTGTAGGGGAACTAAGAGAACACTGTAAATCACTTCAATACTGGGCACTCTCACCCTCTTCCTGCCCAGGCCAATTTTTTCCTTTCAGCTCTGTGGCACTTTGAATGAATAATTGCGCCATGCAACACTGTACCCAAATTAAATTGTTATAATTTTTTTAAGACAGATAGTGCCTTTTTTGGTAGTATTTAATCAGTACCGGGTTTTTTTGATAAACAAAAAGGCCAAAACATTTGAAAAAAATTGTTTTTTTTAGTTTCTGTTATAAAATTTAGCAAATAAGTAATTTTTCTTCTTCACTGAAGTGCACTGATGAGACTGCAGTGATGGGCACTGATGAGACTGCAGTGATGGGCACTGATGAGACTGCAGTGATGGGCACTGATGGGGCTGCAGTGATAAGGCTGAACTGATAGGAGGCACTGATATGCTGCACTGGTGGAAACTAATGTACTGCGTTGATGGACATTGATTGGCACCGATGGGGCTGCATGATAATAAAAGCAACGGTTATCAGTGTAAATGTGTGCTGTCAGGATAACAAGTTATCTGCTTTTTATTTCTCACACAGTGACAGCGTGTGAGGAAAGGAAATGCTGATAACTGACACTTGTTTACATGGGAACAGCTGTGATTGGACACACGTGATCATATGATAAAGGGCACTGTGAGTGGCCTTTTACCTCATTCTGTGATCGGGTGTGTCCAAAAGACACAGCAATCCGATATGTGCCCCATGGGTGTGTGTGTTTTTGGGGCAGGGTTCTGGGAGGACATCTATAGACGCCCTCTCAGAACTACTCAACTGCACTGTAGCCATCTTTCGGCTATGGCGCGGTCGGGAAGTGGTTAAGTGCTGCAGCAAATATTTTTTAAAGTGGGAACTAGAAAGCCATGGTTCTACTTTCAACAATATCTAAACCCAGGAACAAAAATTTTATATATTGCAGCTTACTAGTCTTTAGAAGTGGTGGATGCCTTCCTTTTCATTCTAAATACATTTCCTGGAAGTACAAAGGAAAATCTTTTGTTCCTGAGAGAAATTCAATGTCCTAGTAACATTCTGTGAATAGAGCTAAAATCGCAAACAATGTTATCAGCTTTTCCACCAGCTTTATCTTCTGTAAACTACAAAATACTTCCCTCTATAAGAATGGAGATAAGGAGAGGGAGGTGTTCACTGTCCATATTAGGAAGGCAGTCTAGAGTGACAACTATGCTCCTTCACAGACAGAGTACAGTAAATAAGGGTAGTCACCCTCGGACAGGAAGCATGTTACTGACCAGCTACTGTATGTATGAAGGACAAAAATGCTGACACATCTAAGGATTGGTAAATTGCAAGTTTTTGAGTTTAGATATACTTTAAACAGGCAATTCACATTCAACATATGTATGTATAAAAAACAGAAAAAAGAAAAACTAGAACAAATATAAAGAACTTAAAATGAAATTACACGATATATGAGCACAGCAAGCCAAAAGTGCTTTTTATTTCATTTTTAATATTCAAAGCAATCTTCCCCGTCCATCCTTATCTCCATTCTTTATTTTGCTGAGAAATCACTTAGAAGAACACCCCTACCTGTAGACCCGAAACTTTGTCTGCTGGGTTGGCTGGATGAGGAGACTTTTGAACCCCCTACATATAATGCTATTACCAGGGGGCGTATTTACCACAAGGCAGACAAGGCATTTGCCTAGGGTGGCATTTTTCAGGGGGCAGCACAGCTCCACTGGAGGAAGGGACACAAGAAGGGACACATGTGGCTTGGGGACCAGGTGGGATCTGAGAGAGGCTGCAGGCTGCTTGACTCTCGTTCCTGGGGATGTCCACAGCTGTGAAGGTGAGTGTCTTTCTTTCTCTCGCTGGGAGGGGAGTGGCTGGTGTATGGGGGCAATGGTAGTGGAAGGCTCAGGTGTGTGGGGGGGGGGCAGGGGTGTTGTTGGTCAATGTCAGGCTCTCTCCTGGGGGGGGGCAAATTATGTGTTGCCTAGGGCAGCACAAAACCTTAATATGCCACTGGCTATTACCCATCTGCTTTTTTTAGCAAAAATGGTTATCTCCAAATCCTCCTTCCAAGGCTTGCTGGGATAAATCAGTTAATGACATGCTATATCGAGAGAAACTAGTCTACCAACAGAGTGTGATGGCTGGCAAATTTATGAAACCTTGTGAGGCTTGGCTGGTTACTCTTGGCCTGATGCCATTTCACCTGGTCGAGAATAGACTTTTGAGTGGCGGACTGCCCTCTGGCCTGGTGTGATCTTAGATGTAACATCAACCTGGGAACCCCATAAGACCATTGTGCTCATAGAGGCATAGAAAGGTCAACCTTGATCCTCCCTACTTAGTCCGGCTTTTATTTAAACTCAATCCCTTCAGTTGGCCCATTGGAACATCTCAGGTTTACTGGTCTATGCGTCCCATGACTTCTTTCACCTCAAGATGTGTAGTAGTCTCCTTCCCTAGCTGTGCCCCATAGTAATTATACGTGGCACAGGGTGGCAATATCGAGTACAGAGACAGCAGGTTAAGTTAGCTGGTTTATTTGGTTTTCTTGGGTTTTCAAGGCCATGCAGCATTCTACATTGTAATTAACATTACTAATGTACAGGTAAATACATTGTACTCATCTTGCATGTTTACAGTGTTGCAATTCTGCATGACGACTTTATGCATGTTTGCCTGTTAATGAGGATTTGGCTGATGTCCTTATTTTTTTTTTTTACTGTGGTTTTCTCTTTTTGTTTTTGTATATTGTCTTCTTTTTGTTGTGTTTTTGTGCAGGAAATGGTCACATGAAAATGGTTTTCTAATAAAAAATATGTGATTAAAAAAAAGAAAAACACTGCTAGCATTTCTGGTTGTGGCTATCTTGAGTAAGGGCAGATGACTCATGTAGCAGTTACTTCCTGGAATAGATTTGATATATTTTTCTTCATGTTTTGATTTGGAATAGAATGTGTAGCGTTCCCAATGCATTTGTGTGTATGGAAATAAAAGCTATTTGAAGGATTTTGAGCTTTATTCACTTTTTTCAACACACTGCTATTATTTTGAACACAACTGTATATATGTAGTATAGCCTGGGCGCTATTAGTTTATGGTATAAATACACTCACCGGCTACTTTATTAGGTGTACCTTGCTAGTACCGGGTTGGACCCCTTTTGCCTTCAGAACTGCATTAATTCTTAGTGGCATGGATTCAACAAGGTGTTGAAAACATTCCTCAGAGATTATGGTCCATATTGACATGATAGCATCACGCAGTTGCTGATTTGTCCACTGCACTTCCATGATGCGTATTTTCCGTTCTACCACATCCTAAAGGTGCTGTACTGGATTGAGATCTGGTGACTGTGGAGGCCATGGGAGTACAATGAACTCATTGTCATGTTCAAGAAACCAGTTTGAGATGATTTGAGCTTTGTGACATGGTGCATTATCCTGCTGGAAGTAGCCATCAGAAGATGGGTACACTGTAGTCATAAAGGGATGGACATGGTCAGCAACAATACTCAGGTAGGCCGTGGCATTTAAACGATGCTCAGCTGTTAGTAAGGGGCACGAAGTGTGCTAAGAAAATATCCCCCACACTATTACTCCACCACCACCAGCCTGAACTGTTGATACAAAGCAGGATGGATCCATGCTTTCATGTTGTTTATGCCAAATTCTGACCCTACCATCTGAATGTCACAGCTGAAAGCAATACTCATCAGACTAGGCAATGTTTTTCCAATCTTCTATTGTTCAATTTTGGTGAGCCTCTGCAAATTGTAGCCTTCGTTTCCTGTTCTTAGCTGACAGGAGTGGCACCCAGTGTGGTCTTCTGCTGTTGTAGCCCATCTGCTTCAAGGTTTGACATGTTGTGCATTCAGAGATGGTATTCTGCATACCTTGGATGTAACAAGTGGTTATTGGAGTTACTGTTGCCTTTCTATCATCTCAAACCAGTCTGCCCATTCTCCTCTGACCTCTGACATCAACAAGTGATTTTCATCCACACAACTGCCGCTCACTGGATATTTTCTCTTTTTTGGACCATTCTCTGTAAACCCTATAGATGGTTGTGCTTGAAAATTCCAGTGGGTAAAATCCCAGTAGGTCAGCAGTTTTTGAAATAGTCGGACTAGCCTGTCTGGCACCAAACACCATGCCACGTTCAAAGTCACTTTCTTTCCCGTTCTGATGCTCGGTTTGAACTTCAGCAAGTTGTCTTCACCATGTCTAGATGTCTAAATGCATTGAGTTGCTGCCATGTGATTGGCTGATTAGCAGTTTGTGTTACCAAGCAATTGAACAGGTGTACCTAATAAAGAGGCCAGTGAGTGTACGTCTTTTCTTTCCAAATGATACAAGAATTAGATTGTATACATAAAAAGATAGATAAAAAAAAAGAAACAAAAATGCTTACATTAACACAGAGAGGGGTATTTTGTTTGGTTAATAATCAGGATGTAGTCTTTTTAATTTTTGAACAGCAAATATTACTGCATCTTTTCCCTTTTCACAGTTTAAGTGGTTATTAATATGTATGTTGATGCAAATCTTTGTCCACAGGTGTATGAAGAAAATTAGATTTTGCAAAGTTTTACATAATGTGTAATGCTTTAGTGATCTGAAAGAATCCCTTAGAGCTTCGAAGCAAAAATAAATTACATTTACTCTTTTGGCATCATGTTTTGCCTTGTAATCTGTCTTATCTTCAGTAAGTATACAAAGTACAAGTTTCCCACATTAGCTGTCACTGGAAAGTGTGTTCTACTTGGGAAAGTTTACTGTTTTATCTTTGCAGTCATAGCAGGAATACTGTGGGTGCATTAGGTACACCATTGAGATTGACGCTCAGGTAATAATTTCTCTAGTTTTTAGGAGCTCCCACGCATATTTTTTAATCGGGGAGACCTCTAGTGTGCCCATCTTACAATCTAAGTCATTGGACTCCCTGTGCATAGAAGCATGAAGCAGTCCAAGATATAAAACAGTTTAATTACTTCAACTTGCCCCATCACAGCAATGTCTCTTCCATTGGCTCAGACAAATAGCTTACTAAACCCCTGTTTTTAAATGCATGTTCTTAGACAGGTTAATTTGGTTTTTGATAGTTGGCTAACTGGCTGGCAGTTTGAACTGGCTTTCTTATCCCCCTCTTTTGATAAGTTACACTTATCCATGTTCCTTGCCGACAATAGCCATTATTAGAATGGGGTAGGCTGGCAAGTTGAACTGGATAGTCCTATTTTTTACTTTGTGACGCCTTCCATGTTCACTGTTTAACCACTTGAGCCCCAGCCACTGCATCAAAACGGTTGCAGGGCAGCACGGCTGCAACCTGTCCCGCGGGTGTCAGCAGCGGGTCTCAGCTGCCGGGTCACGGCCGGTCATTACCGGCTGTTTCCCGGCGATTAGCTGCAATCGCTGACAGAGAGCAGGGCTGCATTGTTTACACACAGCCCTGCTCTCTGTCAGTTGCCTGTCAGCTCCTGACAAGCTGAACCGGAGAGAAGAGTTTATCTCTCCCGATCAGCCTGTCCCAGTCCAGCATACACCCCCGCCCCCTAGTAAAACACTCCCCTCACACAGTTAACCCTTTCAGTGAAAAAAAAATATTAACTCCTTCCTCCCCAGTGCCATTAGTACAGTGTCAAGGGGTTTTTTTTTTCACTGATCACTGTATTGGTGTCACTGGGGATGTCAGTGACCCCAAGTCAGTTCCCCCCAGTGTCAAAATGTCCGCCGCAGTCCTGCCATAAGTCGCTGATCGCTGCCATAAGTCGCTGATCGCCGCCATTATTAGTATAAAATAATTTAAAATCCCAGTATCTTTCCGGCCATTTGTAAACGCTATCACTTTCATGTAAACCAATTAATTTACACGTATTGGGATTTTTTTTTAGCAAAGACATGTTTCAAAATGCATTTTGGACGAAATTTGCGACAAAATTTGATTTTTTAATTTTTTTTTACTGGACATGTTTTATAGCAAAAAATCCAAAATATTTTTTTTTCCTCAAAATTGTCAGCTTTTTTTATAGCGCAAAAAATTAAAAACACACAGGCGATCAAATACCACCAAAAGAAAGCTCAATTTGTGGGAAAAAAAGGATGTAAATTTAATTTGGGTGCAGTATTGCATGACCGCGCAATTGTCAGTTAAAGTAACGCAGCACCGTAACACAAACCTCTTCTGTAACCGCTTTCTGACCACCCTACAGCAGAAATACTGCTACAGGGCGGCATGGGTACGCAAAATCATATATATATATATATATATATATATATATATATATATATATATATACACGTGATTCGCGCTCCCGTGGTTTTCACACCCCTCCCAGATAGCGTCAGATTACCCGTCAGTACACCAGTCATCACATTTAACCCCTTGATTGCCAGGAACATGCCCATGTACAATAATCCTCCATTGTTAGTATAGTGTCTGAACGGGTCAATATCTTTGATCAGGTCAGCACTATACCAGCGTTCACATTAGTATAGCGTCCCCAAAAACGCAGCGTTAGCGGGATCAGCCCCGGCACCTGCCAGCACCTGCGTTTAGCCCCTACGTTCCCCCCCCCTTCTCCCCCAGCAAGTGCAGTGTCAGTAGGTCACTGTCACTTGATACTTTGCACACAAAACCGCAGTGTTCGCAGAATCAGGCCTGATCTCTGTTAGCACTTGCCGGTAAATTTTGCTGACTCTCATATACAGGAGAGTGCCAGTACTAGTGCCGCGCTACCTTTTGGTGAACTGACGAGTACCAGCGGTCTAGTACATCCTGGTCTTTCACATACCTCCTTGATTTTTGGAGCTGTTTTTCACGGAATATCTGTATGCGTTGATTGTGGATCAAAGCAATTTATATGCACAACAATTTATCGCCACCAACCCAAATTCAAACCTTGCCAGACCATTCGAATGGAAACTCATTACAGTTTTGAAATTTACATTTTTTTGGGGCCTAACCCTCAACATGGGCATTACTAAAAGAAATGAATTGCGGTTGTGTTAGTCCGCAGACCCGATTCATCATATGCCGTGTTCTCTGCTGCCATGGCCAGGCATAGATATGAGAGTATAATGTGTTTTATGCATTTCAGCGACAATACACTCTGTCATCCTCGGGGTGACCCTGAATTTGACCGGCTCCACAAAATTCAGCCCCTCGCAAATCACCTTAACCTAAAATTTGCAGATGTCTATACTCCCCAGCAAAACATCTGCGTTGATGAGTCCCTCATTAATTTTTCTGGCCACCTTACATTCAAACAATTTCTCCCCTGCAAGCGTGCCAGATATGGGGTCAAGATGTAGAAGACCTGTGAGAGGACAACAGGCTATACTTATAAGTTTTGGATTTACGAGGGAAAAGATAGTCACGTGGAGCCCCCCCAGATGCCCAGACTACATGGTGAGCAGTGGCAGGATAGTTTGGGATTTGGTGTCATCCTTTCTCCATATGGGGTACCACTTATACGTGGACAAGTTTTATTCAAGCGTGCCACTATTTAGACATTTATTCAATCTTGGAACTGGCACTTGTGACCTGGAACTGGCAAAGTGTGACCTAATGTGTGCCCACCATTAGAAGTGGGTGGATACAGGGTGGTATATTCTAATGGTGGGCATACCACACACTTTTTCTGGCAGAGATTTCTTCTCATTTTTTCATTCATTCCACAGGCTGCATACAAAAAAAAAAAAGAACATAGCATATATAACCAACAAGGACCAGCGATGTACTGGTACATCACTGGATTTTAATGGTTATACCAGGATGATGCCTACAGCTGCAGGCATCATCCTGGTATCGTTTTTTTCAGCCGGCAATCGGCTTTCATGTAAAAGCAATCCTAGTGGCTAATTAGCTGCAAGATTGCTTTTACAAGCAGTGGGAGATGATGTCACCCCTCCCCCGCTGCCTTCCACGGCCTTCTCGGGCAGTCCCATGCCATCAGGGGAACCTGAGAATGCAGCTGGTGTTTCTGCCGGCTGACCATAGAGCTGATTGGAGACCAGAATGGTGCTAATCATCTCTATAGTCTAAGAATTCGGAAGCTACAAGCATTTCATCACTTCAGTTTCGCAGGATATAAACAGTGCCATTTGTAAATTGGGAAAGCATCTGATCACACCGATTTTGGTTTGATTAGATAATGTAAGGGCAGAGGAGATATCTAGAGTCTGATAGACCCCAGATTTCTCAAAAAAGAATATATGACAATGCCCATTGAAGTTATAGGGGTTATTTGCATTCCCTGTTATAGCAATAAAGTGATAAAAAAAAAATGAAAGGCACAAGCCTTGACCCTATGCCGTTATGTAAACAGCGGTTGCACCATGCATGTGAGGTATTGCCGTGAACCTCAGATCAAGGGCAGTAATTCTAACACTAGACCTCCTCTGTAAATCTAAAATGGTAGCTTTTAAAGGCTTTTAAAGCTCTGCCTATGGATATTAAAAATGTTTGCAGTTTGTCACCATTACACGGGGCATGCGCAGTTTTAAAGCATGTCATGTTTGGTATCTATTTACTCGGCATACCATTATCTTTTATATTTTATCAAACAATTGGCCAATATATTGTGTTTTTGTGCATTAAAAGTAAAAAAAGTGCATTTTT
Source organism: Staurois parvus (assembly GCF_062004578.1). Classification (NCBI taxonomy): domain Eukaryota; kingdom Metazoa; phylum Chordata; class Amphibia; order Anura; family Ranidae; genus Staurois; species Staurois parvus. The sequence continues at coordinate 14,263,063 of NW_028317886.1, read as the reverse complement.
TTTTTTAATTTGCTTTTGAAAAATTGCTGCGCGAGTACTATGCGCCATAAAAAATTGTAGTACCCACCATTTTATTCACTAGGGTGTCTGCTTTAAAACAATATATAATGTTTGGGGGTTTAAATTCATTTCCTAGCAAAAAATACTGATTTTTTTCATGTGAACAAAAAGGCTTGGTCTTCAGGTGGTTAGAAGAGAGAATGATGTGTGGCATAAACTTCTAATGCTGGGCATAAAACGCCCCCACCCCCCAAAACGACCCCTTTTTGGAAAGTAGTCACCCCAAACTATTTGCTGAGAGGAATGTTGATTCAATAGAAGAATTTATTTTTTTACCACAAGTTTTTGGAAAATGTCAAAATTAAATATTTTTTTTTTTACACAAAATTGTCACTTAAATGATTTACTGCTCACACATGCCATGGTTATATGTGGAATTACTCACCAAAATACATTTTGCTACTTCTCCCGAGTATGGGGGTACCACATGTGAGAGACTTTTTGGCAGTCTAGCCAAGTACAGGACCCCAAAATCCAATAAGCACCTTCAGGCTTTTAAAGGGCTTTATTTTCTCATTACACTTCCTGACTACTTCTACTGAGTATGGGGATACCACATGTGTGAGACTTTTTGGGAGCCTAGCCACATACAGGAGCCTGAAATCCAATGACCACTTTGAAAGCCTGAAGGTGCGTAACGTCCTCATTACACTTCCTCACTACCTATCACAGTTTCGGAAGGCCCTGAAATGCCAGGATAGCACCTAACCCACCCCAAATTACCCTTTTTTGGAAAGTAGACGCCCTAAAGAATTTGATAAAAAGCACGGTAAGTATTTTGCAGATCTCATTTGTTGCCACAAGTTTTTGGAAAATGAAGAAAAAAAACAAAAACATTTTTTCAATTTTTTTTATATTTCAAAACCTTGTGAGAAAAAATGAGACCTGCAAAATACTCACCATGCCTCTTTTTAAATTCCTTGGGGTGTCTACTTTCCAGAAAGGGGTCATTTGGGTCTATCCTGGCATGTCAGGGTCTTCGAAACTGTGATAGGTAGTGAGGAAGTGTAATGAGGAAGTTACACACCTTCAGGCTTTCAAAGTGGTCATTGGATTTCAGGCTCCTGTATGTGGCTAGGCTCCCAAAAAGTCTCACACATGTGGTATCCCCATACTCAGTAGAAGTAGCAGAATGTATTTTGGGGTGTAATTCCACATATACCCATGGCTTGTGCGAGAAATAAATCATTTAAATGACAACTTTGTGTAAAAAAAAAAAAGTTTTTGTCATTTTCCAGAAACTTATGGAAAAAAAATAAATCTTCCATGGACTCAATATGTCTCTCAGCAGATAGCTTAGGGTGTCTAATTTCCGAAAAAGGGTCATTTGAGGGTGTTTGTACTATCCTGGTATTTTAGCACCTCAAGAAATGTGATGGGCAGTCAGAAAGTAAAAGCTGTGTAAATTCCATTATCTATACCATAGTTTGTAGACGCTATAACGTTCACAAAAAGCAATCAATATACACTTATTGGGATTTTTTTAACCAAAAACATGTAGCAGAATACATTTTGGCCTAAATTTATGATGAAATTTTAGTTTTTTTAGATATTTTTTATGACCAAAATGAGAAAATATTGTTTTTTTCAAAAATAATTTTTTCCTTTAAAACTTTTTCTGGTTATAGCGCCAAAAATAAAAAGTGCACAGGTGATCAAATACCACCAAAAGAATGCTCTATTTGTGGTAAAAAAAAGGACATAAATTTCATTTATGTACCATATTGCATGACCGCGCAATTGTCCGTTAAACTAGCGCAGCGCTGTATAGCAAAAAAATGGCGTAAATTGCAGTATCTATACCATAGTTTGTAGACGCTATAACTTTCACACAAAGCAATCAATATACACTTATTGGGATTTTTTTTACCAAAAACATGTAGCAGAATACATTTTGGCCTAAATTTATAACTAACTTTGAGTTTACTATATATTTTTTATAGCTGAAAGTAAAATATATTGTTTTTCTTCAAAATATTTGGTCTTTTTTTGTTTATAGCGTAAAAAATAAAAAGCGCACAGGTGATCAAATACCACCGAAAGAAAGCTCTATTTGTGTGAAAAAAAGGACATAAATTTTGTTTAGGTGCAGCATTGCATGACCGCGCAATTATCAGTTGAATTAGTGCAGTGCCGAGTAGCAAGAAGAGGCCTGGTCATTAAGGGGGGTAAATCCTCAGGAGCTCAAGTGGTTAAAAAGCCAGTTATAGACCTGGGTAGGTGACCAGTTTTTTCTTTGAATAGTGGTACATATCTGCCTTTAACTTAAAGCGGTATTAAACCCAAAAACAAAACGTAACATATTGCAGCTTACCAATCCTTAAATATGTTGGCTGCATTAGTTTTCTTTTTTGGGGTTTATTTTTTCTTTTATTTACACCTGGTGATCCAGCCAGCAACACACATCCGATCTTAGAGTCACTCTACTGTAGATGGTGGAACAGCAATGCATCTTTGGAGAGCAGCATTGACAGCAGGGTAGTGTTAGATGCACCAGCAGAGGTAGATGGACTCAACTAATGAATTGAAGCTGAACTCCAGCTATCATTTTTTATGCAGTTACAGCAATTTTTTTTCTAAGGTTTTTAAGGTTAATGTGCAACTATACCTAATAGAGAGAAAGAACTGCTTCCCAAAACAGTTACATTTGGAAATGATTGGTCATCCTATTGCTGTGACCACTACTTTTCTTTGTGCACATCTTTCAGATTATTTTCCCATCATAATTACTTTTTTGCAGGTAGGCTTTATTTCCCTTTATAAGTAATATTTCTCTTCTCTTGCTTGTCAAACTCCCTTCCACTTTTTCAAGTATCACGTCAGATTTCATGCCTATAGAGCTACATACTTGCTGCAAAAGTCATCTATCACTCTCTTAGCATGGTTCTCAGTTGGTGCATAAATACAGTTAAGGCATTAATCTGTTTTAGCTGAATTATCCAATTATTTATTTTGTTGCTGTGGCAGCAGGAATTATATGAACATTCTGAATGGGATTGTCTTATAAAAGGGCATTGACATAAAAAAACAGCATGTAATTCAGTCTCAGAAAACACACTAAAGCAATTGTAACCTGAACTGTAGCTGATAACTGCTGTGGAACTTCTTCATTTGGTACTGCTGTATTAACCTTCTGAAGTGTGGACAGGGTTATAATGAATATTCATTAATCCAGAAGTGCATGGGGCAGGCATCTTGGCTGCCTCTGATTCAATCCTGGAGGTGAATGACTAATGAAACAGAGCAACGTGTGTGGGTCTGCAGGCTGATGAGTAAAGGGGAGAGGACTGTCTTGAAGCAACCATGTGTGTAGGGAAAATAATGTGCTACTGCTGATTTCTGAATGGATCCCTGCCATAGCTAACCACAATTTAGATGAGAACTCAGAGAAGCAAAGAGACAGAGTACTTTCTCCCTGGGAGGATGTGAGGTGTGATTTGGATGCTGGTCAACGGTGGCCAGTGGGATAAAACTGAGACTGTTATTAGAAGTTGTAACTGTCTTTATATAGTATACTGTTGCTAGGTAAATGCAGTTCAGTTCTGTTAATTACTGGTAGTCAGAATACTGAAGGTGTTTAACCAAACCTCTCAGAGTAATGTTATTGTCTTATTGATTGTTTGTATAAGTACATTTGCTAATCCTCTCTCCTTTTAGGCTGTGTTTAACCTCAGCAACCTGAACCCGGCCCATCTCCACCCGGCAGCTGACCGTCCGTACGACAGTATCCTTCCACTGTCATGCCCTGACCTGGCCACTACTGCGTACAACGACTCACTGTTGGCTGCCCTCGACTCCCTGGCACCCCTGACCACGCGTAACATCAGACCCCGACCGCTTCAACCTTGGCAGAACGACCATACAAAATGTCTCAAATGACGCAGTCGCGTGCTGGAGCGATTATGGCGCAAAACCAGATCCCCTCGTTCGTTCTCCCACTACAAATCCGCCTTCCTCACCTACAGCACCTCCCTCCACGCCGCCAAGCAAGCCTATTTCATAACCCTCATCAACATCCTCTCCACCTGTCCTCGCCGGCTCTTCTCCACTTTCAAATCCCTGCTCTCTCCCCCCCCACCTCCACTCAGTACCTCACTCACCACCCACGAGATTGCCAATCATTTCCAAAACAAGATTGACGCAATCCGTAAGGACATTGTCAATTCACAATCTACCTCTCCACCTAGCCCCCCTCCCTCCATCACCCCCTCAACTCTCCCCTCCTCTGACCTTGTAACCGCACTGCCCCCCACCATACCTAACGACCTGCACGCTATCACCTCCCCAACGCTCCGCTCCTTCAGCCCTGCTAATACTGAGGAGGTCACTAAGGTCTTCACTGAAGCCCTCCTCACCACTTGCCCCCTGGACCCTATCCCCTCACAACTCCTTCAGTCACCCCCTCCTCCATCATTTGCTCCCTCACCCGCATCTTCAATCTCTCCCTCTCTACTGGCACATTCGCCTCCCCCCTAAAGCACGCACACATCACCCCCATACTCAAAAAACCCTCCCTTGACCCCACTGACCTAAACAACCTTAGACCCATCTCCCTGCTACCATCACTTCCAAGCTCCTTGAGCGCTTAGCCTACAATCGCCTAAGCACCCACCTCACTGATAACAACCTCCTTGATCCACTACAGTCTGGCTTCCGTCCCCTACACTCCACCGAAACTGCCCTACTTGAAATCACTAATAACCTGCTAACCGCCAAAGCTAATGGCCACTACTCCGTCCTCCTGCTCCTCGACCTCTCCGCGGCCTTCGACACAGTCGACCACCCCTTCCTCCTTACCAAACTGCACTCCTTTGGCATCAGGGATTCTGCTCTCTCCTTGTTCTCCTCCTACCTATCCCAACGCTTCTTCAGCGTCACCTATAATCCTGCCACCTCCCCCTCTCTCCCCCTCTCTGTTGGTGTTCCGCAAGGCTCTGTCCTTGGACCCCTCCTCTTCTCCATCTACACCTCCTCCCTTGGCAAACTGATACACTCCCACGGCTTCAACTATCACTTCTATGCCGACGACACACAAATTTACCTCTTCACCCCTCCCCTCTCTCTCCGCCCGCATCGCCCACCTCCTGAACGACATTTCAGACTGGATGTCTCATCATCTCACGTCTGGACTACTGCAACTCCCTTCTTACTGGCCTACCCAAACAAACGCTATCCCCACTCCAGTCTATCCTGAACTCAGCGGCTAGACTCATCCACCTCACCAACCGCTCTACATCTGCCACCCCCCTCTGCCAATCCCTTCACTGGCTCCCGATTGCCCAACGCATTCAATTCAAATTACTAACTCTGACCTACAAAGCCATTCACAACACCGCCCCAAACTACGTAACTGACCTGATACCCAAATACCACCCTACCCGTGCCCTTCGCTCCTCACAGGACCTCCTACTCTCTAGCTCCCTGGTCTCCTCCTCCCACGCCCGACTCCAGGACTCCTCCAGGACTTCCCCCATCCTCTGGAACTCCCTACACCAATCCATCAGACTGTCACCTACCCTCCTCACCTTCAGGCGCACCCTGAAAACCCATCTCTTCAGGGAAGCCTACCCCACCCTGACCTAACAATTAACCTCCTCCACTCCTACTGCCACTCCATCCCCCACAGCCATCTCCTCCTGTGCCACTATCCCCTGCCTCCTAGATTGTAAGCTCGAAAGAGTAGGGCCCTCGAACCCCTTGTGTATTGTATTGTTACTGTATTGTCTCATGTTCTGTCCCCCTCGCTATTGTACAGCGCTGTGCTGGGTGCACAAGGTGTGTCAGCTTCAAGTGTGCAGAGAAATCACAAAACAGTTCAGCAGCCCCCTGTAGGGGTAGCACTACACAAATATGTTTTTGTTGGAGTTTAACTCTATCTAGCAAATAATTGTGGTATGAAACAAATATGAACAAATTTTCTTTCACCCTTCCATGAAAAAAGAAGAACCCCTGATTATCTCTAAAATAATTTGTAACTAACCCATGTAGTTAGTGTCTATTATTGTTTATTCCATATTTAATAAAATCAAAATTTGCTTTTAATTTTTGATTCAACAAATAAAACTAGCGTAGAAAAAATAAATTAGGTTCATTAAAGGAGATGTATGGCCAAAGTAGGACCTCATTTGGCCCTACTCCCCAGGGGTTCACACGAGTGCACTTCATTCTCTGACCTGTTTTCAGTTGACAGCACAGGCTAAAGTCTGCTGTCGGCGGATGTCACTCAGTTTGTCTAGGCTCTGAAAAGATCCTGACTTTAAAGTCGGGATCCATTCAGATTCTTTACCAGCAGCTGGCTACACCCGCTCCAGCCCCCTCCATAGTCCAGCACTCCATCGAGCACTGGAGGAGAACAATGGAGAGCAGGTGTCTGACAGTCACTGGCTCTCACTGGGAACTGAGCCATCAGCAGTCTTAGTTCTAGGTGTAGAGGTGGTGGGGGACAGATGCAGCATCGGATCGTGCTGCATCCACCTAGGTGAGTATGACTTTTTGTTTTTTTATATTCCAAACTTCTCTTTTAACCTAAAATTATATTCTAAACTTCTCTTTTAACCTAAAATTATATAACACAACCTTTAGAGGCAAGCACTACAAACACGCAGTTTCTTTAGCTCCCAGTGAGAGTTCCACAAATGCCAACAGGAGTTTGGCCCACTCTTCTTAAACAAATTGCATCAACTATCTCAGATTTGAAGGGTGCCTTCTCCAGACTGCATGTTTCAGCTCTTTCCATAGATCCCCTATAGGATTCAGTTCATAGGAGACCACTTCGCAATAGTGCAATATTTTTTTCTTATTCATTCTTGGGTGTTTACCTTTGGCATGGTGTTCTTTTGTTTGAAAGCTTAATTTTTCCATCTGTGAACATACAGCTAATGAGACTTGTCAAAAAGCTCCAGTTTTGGCTCATTTGTCCAAAGGACATCCTCCCAAAAGCCTTGTGCCATCATAGCAAATTCCATTCTGTCTTTTTTTATGTTTTTCTTTCAACTGGAGAGTCCTCTCGGGTCTCCTTCCTGTTGAGCCAATTGTCACTCAAAAATTGATGGATGATATGATCAGACACTGATGTACCTTGACCCTGGAGTTCAGGTTTTACCTTCTTGGAAGTTTTGTCTGTATCATCATCCATCTGTATGATTAATCTGGAGTCAATTGTTTTCTTTCAGCTCCTTCCAGGGAGGTTAACTACACTCCCATGGACCTAAAACTTCTTAATAATATTTGCAACTGTAGTCACAGGAACATCAAGCTGTTGGAGATGGTCTTTACATCTGACATGCTTGCCTACTTTTGTATTTTTGATCTCCTCAAACAACTCGCTGCTTTGCTTTCTATGGTCCATATTCAATGTAGTGCACATGATTATACCAAGCTGACTGCCTGGCTACAAGATTGAAGACATGTTATACTGATTGCAGAAAACAAATTGTTTAAAATATCACTATGATTTCATTATTTGTCATCCATTCTAGGCGTATCAACAAGTCTGCCCAGAATTTCTTTATAATAAAAAATATTTCTCCATACTTTTGCATTTACTGTATGACATACAAAAGGCATGCAGGCGTACAACATCATTTCTTTTAATTTTATCCCTATTCAGGGGGAATAAAGCATTGTTTCAATGAGTTGTAAAGGTACAAGCATATTAGTCCACATCTGTAATTCAGTGTTCCCCAGTTCCCCTTTTTTAAGTATTAACAATGCATGTATCTACAGTATCACATTGGAGCACAGCTGTAATTAGTAACATTTAAACCACCCACACTAATAGCATATCTAAATAATAGAGCTTTTAAACATACACTGATCACAAAATAAAGGTCTGCATTGAATCGTAAAGCCTAGTTTTAAACAAATAGAGCAATAAAATCAGGCTACCACAAAATACTGAGGTGAATATCCTACTGTTGATTTGCATTACTAAGCTTCAGCAGCTCCAGAAGAAAATTTCAATGCTCAATTAGGTTCTGCAACCAAAGACAGCTGAACTCTGTTTGAGAGCAACGTTCTCTATACAGTGGTATGACATATCCCCCATAGAGACGCTGCTACAGCTCTGCAATCAGTAGGTTGCAAGAGCAAGAAGATTTAAAGTAATGCTCTATTCAAAATGTAAAAATAGACAAAAAGTACTGGTCTTGTGTTTTTCACTCAGACATTGTTGTAGTAGTACACCAGTTCACTCTGCCACTCCATTGCCTTGTTACTGTACTTTTGTGCTCTGAAAACACCAGAGCAGATACTCCCAATCCTGCTCACTGTAAGTATTTGACTGCATCTATCTAAGCTTAGATCTTTCCAGCAGAACATATGACTTTATGTAAAAGAGTGTCAGTATTTTCTTATTTACCTGGTTCCCGTCTGGCCTATTGTACAATGACGGCCGGGCAGAATCGCTCTTATTCTGGGAGGACGTCATATGACGACCTCCCAATCTTGGCGCGCAACATGGTGATTGGTGTTAAGCTGTGTCCCTTGGACACAGTTCATCATGATCAGGGTAAAGAGCCAATGACGTTGGCTCTTTACCATGTGATCAGCTGTGTCTAATCACAGCTGATCCCATGTAAACAAATGCTGGTTATCAGCGTTTCCTTTCCTCAGCACTGTCACTGTCTGACATAAGGAAAGCTGATAACCAGCTTTCTTGTGACAGGGACATTTACACTGATAATTAGGGCACTGATAATCAGTGCTCACCAATGCAGCCCCATTAGTGCAGCATATCAATGCCCATCAGTGAAGCATATCAGTACCGAACAGTTCAGACTATCAGTGCCCATCAGTGCAGCCTCATCAGTACCTCTTCATCAGTGCCGCATCATCAGTGGCCATCAGTACCCTTCAGTGTCGCCTCATCAGTGGCCATCAGGGCAGCCTTATCAGTGCCCATCAGTGCAGCCTATCAGTGCCCATCAGTGCAGCCTCATTTTTTTGTAATGGTTCCTTACTATTTAGTCAGGCCTTGCTAGTTAATTACTTAAAAAAATGGCAGTGAACTCTGGTGATCTTTGATCTCTTTCATGCTGTTCAGGTAGATCTCCATCTCTTAAAGGTCACCTACCTCTTTTTTACACTCTGTCCTTGGAGAAAAGCATTGCAGAATCACACTGCTTAGGTACAGTAACTCAGTAAACTCAGAGGAACTGGGCCAGCCAGGCAGGGGCCCACCCAGGCCTGTCCTTGGCCCTCTGAGTTTCCTGTTCCACCTACACAGGGTGATGCAGCAAGCATGCAGTGGAAGCAGCAGGTGGTAGTGAGTAGCCCAACTTTTGCATCAGGGGCCAAAAGCTTCAAGCTACTGGAAAGTGCCCAGTACTTACCAACACTCCTTTTTTTCACCACCATTGGCTCCGGGTAGGGGAGCAAGCACCTGTACTCACAAGCACTATTTAGTAGACATGAGCACACTGCAGCTTGCTGCCCGGCTATCTCTCTGTATGGGTGCATGTGGGTTCCAGCTGGGAGCACACGCAAAAGGTGTCTCCATTGCACCCTGTAAGTGGATGGAGCCACCTAAAAACAGGATCCATTTTGAGATATAGAATGCAAAGTAATCAAGAGCTTAAAACAAAAACACACACAGCAAGGATGGTAGGTGCTAGGGTTTACAGCATTGTGGGGTTGATCTACTAAAACAGGAGACTCCAAAATCTGGTGCAGCTGTGTATGGTAGCCAATCAGCTTCTAACTTCAGCTTGTTAACTTAAGCTTTGACAACAAAATCTGGAAGCTGATTGGTTTCTATGTAGAGCTTCACCAAATTTTGCACTCCCCAGTTTTAGTAAATCAACCCCTATGTGTTTTTTTCATGTGTGGGTTTAATAACACTTTGAGATCTAAGCCCTAACTGGATAAAACGTATCTCAACTTAATTTTTTATCATCTTTATTTTTGCATCTTTGTGCTGCTGTTCTTATAAAGCCTCTTTTAGCCACTTCCAATCTCCATTTAGTGGTTTCAGCAGTGGCTGCGTATCATTGTTCCAGACCTTGTTTCTGATAGTGACAGCAGTGGGTCATGCCTGCACAATGTATGTTGGCTTGGCTTTTGGGTCTCCATTAGCAGTGCATGTGACAGGGTGACAATGAAGAATAAGCAATCATTTCACACCATACCAGCCTGGACACTGAGATTTGCTGGGCGACGTGTGATGGTGGTTGGGAGATGCTCCATTGCTGCTGTATAGAAAGGACAGCACTGGTCCAATATTTCTCTGGAATAATACTCCAGGCACTTTTTTTCTGTTGTACAGCAAATATTCTTTGATGCCTGGATTGGATGCCCCCCTCCGCCTCATGTGTACATGTCCCTGTTGGGTGTTGCTGACCTGGGCTCATGTCCTATTCCACTATTCGCCTCCCCCCCCCCCCCCCCCCCTTTTTCTTCCATGATTAAGCACCATCATTGGTTTCCAACATACCAGATCACCTAAGGATCCCCTGATGAAATACAACCTGTAAAACACGTTGGCATATAGCAGACTCTGATGTCCTATTCTAGTTTTCTGGAGCTTTATCTGTTGTTATGCATTTATATACGACCAGCTTGTTACATATGTAATCATATAGGAGGATGATAAAAGATGTCTGGTACTATGTACTGAGATTGTGGGGAACTTTGACACATACAGTACTTTTATTGTGTTTTTAATATATTTGTCACAATATAATATACTGTATGGGATTTATTGGCAGCACCTAAAAAGTCACATATCTCCATTTTCCTTTTAGGGATGTGGTGCTTATAATGCCCATTCATGTCAATCTCTCCAATAAACTAAACACTAATTTAAAGACACTATCCACCAGTTTTGTTACTATATGTGTCCTGCATGTCTATATAATATTTTGAATTGAAATAAATAAATAAAAATAAACATTGTTTATCCAAGGTGACAATGCAAGAGCACAACTGGAAGACTGTGATGAAGCATTGCCACCTTACATTTGGAAGGCAGAATCATCAGGTATTATTTTAATGAAACTGCAGATTTAGAAATTGTGAAGTTACATAAATGTGTAATTTTCTCTTATATAAGATTTTACTGACATATACTGTACATTAAGCTGAGAAGCATTTGTTCTGGACATCACGAATAGTGCACTGATTGCTTTCACCTCTTGCCTGGAATAGCTCTTTAAATAGCAAATATCGTTTATCTTTTTCATTAAAACAAAAGGTCTGATGATATGTATGTACGGCTGTACTAACAGGTAGCTAAAAAAAAAAGAAAGAAATTCAGAAAGTTAATTTGTCAGAAGAGCAGCTGCTAAGCAAATGATCAATAATTTAGTTTAGGACACTGCAGTAGATTTATTTTGCAGTAAATTGCCAGGTTTGGACTTGTTATAGATAGGTATTCTTTCTGCTGTTTCTGTATTCACAGCACTGCCTCTGAAACAACATGTTTTTGAGCAATGAAAACTTTATTTTCATGCACTTCTTAATGAAAAGGTAATCTGAATTAGAATGTGTGGAGACTGCAGTCATTAAACTTTGCACCAATCTTAAAAATATAAAAAGACACAAATTAGTGCAAATCTGTAATCCTTAGAGCAAATTTGCACTCCTAAGTGTATATGCAGTAAAGCATGCTTGTTTTACTCACTAAGGAACCTAAGGGGTTAATACCTCTACATTGTGTAAAAAGGCTGTTTGATCCTGTCTTCTCTGATCCTCCCCTTCTTCTACTGTCCCCAATCCATCTGCTAATAAAACAGAGCCTTGGGGGCAAGCTGTGCTTAGCTTGGTGTGTATTGTTAGTTTTTTTTTTCTTGGGAGAGTTCATGCGATCAGCACAGGGCCAATCAGCACTGTCCAGACTGTCCAGAAGGGAGAATGAAAACTCCTCCTACAAGCTTGAACTACTTCAGCTCCACCTCATAGCCGAAATACAAGGCGGCAGCTGCGTGCAATCTACATATATATATATATATATATATATATACATGATTTTTGCATTTCCGGGCAGGTGGCATGCACAAGGCGCGCACCATAGCCGCGCCGCCATTCGCAGCTGTCAATCACTGGGTCCCGCCCGGTGATTATTTGCCTGTGCCTGGTGATTGGCTATGATCCCTGGGGGGGTTGGAGAACTGTTCGTAAACAAAACAGTTCTCCTGCCTGTCAGCTCAGCACAGCCATGCAAAGCAGTGTGCTTACAGTGAAACATAAACACAGTTAACCCTTTGATCTCCCCATGTGTTAACCCCTTCCTGCCCAGTACCACTAGAACAGTATCAGTGCTTTTTATTAGCACTGATCACTGTATTGGTGTCACTGGGGATGTCAGTGACACCAAGTCAGTTCCCATCAGTGTCAGATTGCCCGCCTCAGTCCCGCAATAAGTTGCTGATCGCCACCATTACTAGTGAAAAAATTAAAAAAAAAAGGCCAGTAACAGTAATACCGCCATTTGTAAATGCTATAACTTTCACGTAAACCAATTACGTGACATGTAGAAGAAAACATTAATTAATTTTATTACTGGACATGTTTAATAGCAAAAAGTCACAAATATTGTTTTTTTTCTCAAATTTGTCGGGCTTTTTTTTTATAGCACAAAAAATAAAAAATATACAGGCAATCAAATACCACCAAAAGAAAGCTTTATTTGTGGGAAAAAAGGACGTAAATTTAATTTAGGTGCAGTGTTGCCTGACCGCACAATTGTGAGTTAAAGTAACACAGTGTCATAACGCAAAAAATGGTCTGGTCGAAAAGAGGTGTAATCCTCTGGAGTGAAGTGCTTAACCAGTGCTCTGATGAGAAAAGGTATTTAGCAGTTTATATTTACTAAAATAATTGTAATTCCATGTTGTGTGTACTGTGGGAGACCACATCTAGTGAATGCAGGGTCCTGGGTTTAGTAACACTTTAATACATCATTGAATGTATTTTTAAATGCAAGTAGAGCTGGAGTGTGAAAGAAAGAGGCAGTAAGAGCAGACAATCAGTTCATGTGCTAACAAGGAGCATGCTGATAGGAAGCAAAAGCAGAGTGACCGAGAGATGAGCTCATCACTGAGCCACTTCTCATTTCACGGTCTAGTAACAGGTTGGGACAATGAGGAAGGTTGAAAAATACTGGCTATCAGACTGAAGACATCAACTGTCACATAACATCCAACAATTACGCGTGTACTCAATTTCCAGTGATAAGTTCCCATTAGCATTCAAACTATACCCAAGGAGGTAAAAACCTACACAATTCCGTTTATTAGGGATTAGAAACCATTTTAGACATTTGGGGGAAAATAGTAAAGGATCAGGTTAGCAAAATAAAAACCCAGTACACGTCTCTTTGAGCAGCAAAGGGGAAGAGAGGAGTGTCCCTGGGTGACAGTCTCCATTTGAGGATTCAGTGGGGTATAGTTTAGGTGTCTGGTTGCATCCTTCCCGTCTGAGGGAGGGGTGTCTGTGGCTACCTGTTGCTTAGTAGTGATGCCAGGGCATCCAAGTGATTCTAAATTTCTCCTCCATATTGTGCTGTTTACACTGTCTGTTTATACTTTCTTGTTGTTACTCAAGTAATATTCCATAAAAGACATGGGTTCCATGCACTGCGCTGATGATGGCCAACACGTCTGAAACAACTGTATGAAGTTTGTATTAAATGGCTCTATGATATTAAGCTATATCTGTGCTGTAGACCAGTGGATTTGTAGGATTGCCTATATCAAAATTGAGCAAATGCAGGATTTTTTGTGAAAAAAAATAGGAGGTTTATTTTGACCACATACATTTTGGGGCTTATGAAGTCACTATCTCTATCCACAATTAGTGCAGTAAAATTTACATTTTTAGGTGACAAACTAGAGGTCTGCATTGGGAAAAAGTACTGCGGTTTTAGGCCAGGAGATGACAATGTATTTCCAGTACAACTCCTGTACTTTACTTATGTGCAGTAGTTTCCCATAATAAAGACCTGCCAGTGCCACGATCTCTTCCTGTAGAGGGTGACTGGTCCCCAGAAGATTGCAGCCTGTAGTGGGGGGGCCTGCACCCACAGTTCTCTTTCCTGCACAGGCTATGTACATTGATGCCACAGCTATGTTTATAAGGTAATATCAGGGTTTGCACAGATTTTTGATGCACACATTGTAAATTGTCACTATTGAATACTATATTTAAATGAAGTCCCAGGATCTAAACAAAGTTCTTAATGCAAAATTCTCAGGAGCTCAGTCTATTCTTAAACTCAGTATATTTGAAGGTATATTTTCTTGGATAAAAAACTAATATTAAGATGAAAAGACCTTGATGTTTAAACCCCAAGCAGCAGGCTATCTATAACCAATAAGTAAAGTAAAGCTGCAACTCTTTGAAAAAACATTGAAGTTCTTTTTTACAAAATACTTTGCTGTTTTAAACACAGGAGCTCACAATTCCCACAGTCAGTGTACTGAAGCTGAAACAAATGAGGCAAACTGCCAAAATACCTTGCATGTTTGATTAAAATATTTGATAACATTTTTGCATGGACTGTACCAAAAGCTGTATTTGAGGGGGAAAAATGAAGGCCTGTTTGACAGGATACCTTGCTGTATTACCTGAGCTAATACTATAGTTCCTCCTTTTCTTGGACCCTTGGAAGCTCCCTTAATCCCTCTAATACTTCATAGAATTTGTCTTTCAATCCATACTAGCCTCCACACTCATTTCCCAGAGGACAGCTAACTGGACTAAATTGCTAAACAGGGATTTCAAGGCTACTGGTGTTAACATCCAACTTATTGATCGTGTTGACCAGGTCGTTGTATTGTACTTTACTGTATGTGCAGTGAAGTGCTGGATGTTAGCCTGTTTCAGGTATCCCTTTAACTTTTATGTTTCCCTGCCCAGATCTGCAAGGCCAAATGGCTTAAGTGCTGGTTGGTAGAGCAACAGAATAAGGCAGCTTTGTTATGACTACTCTTCATGGGAGTTTTTTCAGCTCTTCACTGGATGAATTCATTTAGGGATGGTTCACACCAGATGCATTCTATTGTGTTTTCTGCAATAAAAATGCATGAACAGTGTTTAACATGGATTCCAATGG
Organism: Staurois parvus; assembly: GCF_062004578.1. Classification (NCBI taxonomy): domain Eukaryota; kingdom Metazoa; phylum Chordata; class Amphibia; order Anura; family Ranidae; genus Staurois; species Staurois parvus. Next base: position 14,247,951 of record NW_028317886.1, on the reverse strand, counting down.
TCTTATATCATACCAGAGCGGTGAATTCCATCCATTCCATATTCCACTTTACAATTTCTTGTGCCCAAGCAATGTCAAACGAACCTGCTTATAGTTCCAAAACTCAAAGGCGGTATTTGCGTAAACTTCAATTTTATTACCTCATTTGTCCTGAAATGTTTCAGATGAAATGTATTTAATCAGTTGTTGACTCCCTTAACCGCAGACGTTACTTATCATTCATCAACATAAAGATGCAAATTTACACATTTCCATCTTTCTAATTTTTTCTATTAGTTTGTGGAGTGTTCACAAAGTCTTTGCACTGTGTTTGGTCTTCTTTCTCCCAGAGGCATTACAGCCATTGGATACCTGGATGATATGCTGCTGTCAGGCCTCTCTGAACTTGGATTTGAATGTGTCAACCACAATGCTGACCATGGAAGACTTCATTTGAAACCTCAACTCATCGCTGATTCTACCACATCACTTGGAGTTCTTTTGACCTTCTCTTGGATTTCTTTCAGCCCAAAGTCTTTTTGTGTCACTCTTACTGTGTCACACACAGGTGGAGCTTGAAGTATGTTGGGTGGATCCTGAAATTCAAGTGGTCATCCAGAGATTCTATCACATCACTTGGTGTTCTTGGACCTTCTCCTAGAAACCTTACAGGCCAAGGTCTTTCTGACCCAGGAGAAGTTGACAAAAATGCAGATTTAAGTTCTGCAGCTTTAGTACTGGCTGGTCATCTGGCCTGGGTTTAGTTGAACAATGTCATAGCTGTAGCTTACATCATTCATCATGGGACACCAGGAGTGTTGTGATGGTGACAGTGTCTATACTGTTCTAATTAGCATTTCATGTTCCAGCAATTTTGTGCATGCAGATGTTCTTAGCAAATAGTGTCTGGAATAGGGAAATGGTCTCTCCATCCAGTTATTTCAGGATTTATGTCTACATTGGGGAATGTGAGGCTGTGGACTGGCTAGCATCTTGTTTCAAAAAGAAGCTTGGAGCTTTGTTTCTGGCATATGTGACCTGGTGGCGGATTTAGCAGATTCCCTGGTTGCGCTGTGCGATCTGTATACCCTGATCTATGTCTTTTTTCCCTTGTCTGCTTTTCAGTCATTCATTGCTTCACAGTCTTTGCCTTTGTTGACCTGGCTGTTCAAACTCAGGACTAGAAAAACCAGTTGGTCCTTAGCACCATTAAAGGTCAGGTGTTTAATCCTTTGCACATTCATATTCCTTTGCCAGGGGTTACACATGTTGTCCCACCGCTAAGCCTCCAACTGTTGCGTAGTAGAAGTCATCTAGTATCGTTGGTGGTACAAAGATCTTCTTTTAAAGTCATTTGGGAAATATCTTTGAAGTTATTATCCCATGTACCTTTTTTAGGCCAACATTTTGGCCAGAAGGTTTTCTGAGTTCTCAGCTGTGTCTTGTAGGAAGCCACCTTTATTCTTACAAGTTTGGCCAACTGCACAAAAAATGTCAACCGTCCCAACCTATAACCAGACTTAGCAATAAGGTGCACATGGAATGGCAATGCACATCACAAACAAAGGATTTCCCAGCAGCATTTACCAGCCACCCTGCAAAACAACCAGTTTGGCCCTGTCTAACAGTTTGTGTTAAAAACAGTGTTTTGTTTGCACACTTTTGCAAATATATGCATAAGCCACAGTCCCTCATCAAGGGTCCTCTCTATACTGTGGAACTCTAAAATGTCTAGAGCCTCCATAGTAGGAGCACATATATCAATGGACAGGTTAAGGGCAGGTGTGCATGGAGGAGCCCATTCCTCTTTAAAAGGTACAGGGACGCACGTAATGCCCAGCTAAAGCAAAATGACAGCAAAGGCATCCAGTGCGTCTCTACATCCAAATTAGTCAACCGCACACAAAAAATGGCAGCTGTCTCAACCTATAACCAGCCTTAGAAGTAAAGTGCACATGGAAGGACAATGCACATCACAAACAAAGGATTTCCCAGCAGCATTTACCAGCCATGTATTTACAAATGTGTACAAACAAAACCCTCTGTTTTTAACGCAAAGTGTTAGACAGGGCCAAATTGGTTGTTTTGCAGAGTGGCTGATAAGCGCTGCTGGGAAATTCTTTGTGATGTGCATTGCCCTTCCATGTGCACCTCAGTGCAAAGGCTGGTTATAGGTTGTGACGTTTGCCATTTTTTGTGCAGCTAGCTAATTTGTAGTCATTTTGCAATAGCTGGGCATCACATGTACCTTTAAGGTGGGATGGGTTCCTCCAGGCACACCTGCCCTTAACCACTTGCCTACCGGGCACTTATACCCCCTTCCTGCCCAGGCCAATTTTCAGCTTTCAGGGCTGTTGCACTTTCAATGACAATTGTGCAGTAATGTGACACTGTACCCATATGAAATGTGTATAATTTTTTTCACACAAATAGAGCTTTCTTTGGTGGTATTTAATCGCCACTGGGTGTTTTATTTTTTGCGTTATAAACAAAAAAGAGCAAAAAATGTGAAAAAAAAAATTTTCTTTGTTTCTTTTATCAAATTTTGCAAACAGGTAATTTTTCTCCTTCATTGATGAGGCTGCACTGATGGGTGGCATGGATATACAACAATGATGGGCACTGATAGGTGACACTGCTGGGCAGCACTGATGGATGGCATTGATGGGGGGCACTGCTGGGCACTGATCATCAATGCCAATCTGTTTTCTGACAATTGCCGGTTATCGGCTGCACTTTCCTCATGCTGTGACAGAGTGAGGAAAGTGCAGCAGATAACTGGCAACTGCATTGTGTCATTGGACACAGCTGATCACATGGTAAAAGGCCGCTGTGATTGGCCTTTTAGCACATCACGTGATCAGCTGTGTCTGTAGGACACAGCGATCATGAAGATTGCCGGTTGCGTGCCGCTGGGGGTGCATGGGAAGGCACGTTTCGGGACGACGTCATACGATGCCCTCCCAGAATTGGACAACAGCGTTGTAGCCGTCGTTCGGCTATAGCACGGTTGGCAAGTGGTTAACCTATCCATTGATATAGTGCTGAGCATAAATGAGTACATTTCCAAAACTGAGTTGTATAGAATATTTATTTAGTTCATTCCATGAAAGTAAGGTTAATAACATAAATTAGATTACAAAATCTTCAGTTTTACTCAAATAAATTGATACAAAAATGAATACACTCCACAACAAAAAGTACTACATCTAGTATTTTTTATGACCTCCATGATTTGTAAGGATAGCACTAAGTCCTCTAAGCATGGAATGAACAAGATAGTGACATATTGCAACATCTATATTTTTCCATTCTTCAAGAACAACCTCTTTTAGAGCCTGGATACTGGATGGAGAGTGATGCTCAAGTTATCTCGTCAGAATTCCCCATAGGTGTTTGATTGGGTTCAGATCAGGAGACATACTTGGCTACTGAATCACTGTCACCCTGTTCTTCTTCAGAAATGCACAAGTAGCCTTAGATGTGTGTTTTGGATCATTGTTGTGTTAGAAAAGTGCACTCATGCAGCCCCACAGAAGGACACTACCACCATGTTTCACTGTAGGCACCATGCATTTTTCTTTGTACTCCTCACCTTTGCGACACTATACAGTTTTGAAGCCATCAGTTCCAAAAACATTTATTTTGGTCTCACTACTCCAGAGTATAGAGTCCCCGTAGTTTTCTTTTTTTAGCATGGGCCCTGGAAAATTCTAGGCAGGCTTTTTTGTGCATGGGCTTCTTTCGTAGACGACACCCATGCTTGCCATTCCTCTGCAGTGTATGCCATATTGTGTCACGGGAAACAATCACTCCCGTTTGACTTTCTACTTCTTTAGCTAACTGCAGTGAATTTGCATAGCAATTTTCTTCAACCCTTCTCATCAACAGACACTCTTGTCGAGGTGTTGACTGCCATGGATGGCCTTGACGTCTCTGTGAGATGGTTGCAGGTCCATCGTTGGTAAATTTTTGGATCACTTTTGCTACAGTATTCTGACTGATAAGTAAAGCTTTGCTGATCTTTTTGTAGCCTTCACCTTTGTTGTGTAAAGAAATTATTTTCTTTCTCAGGCTTTGTAACATTTCTCTTCCTTGTGGTATCATCGCTGACAGAATGAATTAGTATTCATTTTTGCAACATGGTCTTGAATGAATTTGTCAGGAAAAATACCTTTTTGTGAATGCAAATTAACAAACCTTGTGTGCAATTAATGGCCCCCATTTGTGGGAGTATTTTGTAGTATAGTGTACCATAGAAAATGTTGATTCTGAAAGGAAAGTAAAAGGTTTTCTGACAAATCTGTTGGGTTGTACTCATTTATACTGAGCACTGTATGTGCTTCTACTATGGAGGTTCTGGAAATTTTAGTTAGGTCCACAGTATACAGAGTACCCTTGACGTGGGCCTGTGGCTTAGCATTGTATTTGCAAATGTGTGTAAACAAACCCTGTTTTTAACGCAAACTGCTAGACAGGGTCAAATTGGTTGTTTTGCAGGCTGGCAAGTGTTGCTGGGAAATCCTTTGTTTGTGATGTGCACTGCCCCTTCCATGTGCACCTTACTGCTAAGGCTGGTTATAGGTTGAGACAGTTGCCATTTTTTGTGCAATTGGCTAATTTGGGTACAGGGACGTACTGGATGTCTTTGGTGACATTTTGCTACAGCTAGGCGTCACATGCATCCCTGTACCTTTTAACCTCTTCCCATCCACCCATTCTACATAGAAGGCTGACGAGAAGCAGCGCCGATTCAGGAATGTCAGCCCGCATCAATGGCTCATCGATCACAGGGCTCTGGGCTGTGTGTTCTGTGTGTCGCCCTGAAACAGGGGATCACATTACCGCTGTGTTTGGGCGATCACATTTTGTTTTACCATGTGATTGCTGTGACCAATCACAGCAGTTACATGGTAACTGCTGTGACCAATCACAGCAGCCACATAGTAAACAATGAAACTGAAAGTAAAGATCACTTCTTAGGCTGCTTGTACACTCACACACTGCAGTGCAAGCCACCCCAGTGCCCCAGTTTAGTGCCCCATGTGTCCCTGATCACTGCCCCACAATTCCTATATTAAATAATACAGCAAGCCCCTGGCAACTGTTCCAGTGCACACAAAACACCCCCATACACCACACCAATGTCCTGATCACCACCATACCCCAAACCAACACCCTGATCACCGTCATACACCATACCAGCACCCTGATCAGTGCCATACCCCATACCAGCATCCTGATCACGCCATACCCCATACCAGCGTCCTGATCACCCCATAACAGTGTCCTGATCACCACCATACCCCACACCAGCGTTTTGATCACCACCCATACCCTATACCAAAATCCTGCTCACTGCCATACCCCATGCCAGCATCCTGATAACTTCCATACCTCATGCTAATGTCCTGATCATCACCATACCCCATACCAGCATCCTGATCACTGCCATATACCATACCAACGTCTAGCATTTTAGAATCTCAACTGATCAATTATCAAATATATATCCCATAGTTTGTAGACTCTATAGCTATCACACTGACTAAATAATATAAATGGTTTGGGGTTATTTTTACCCCATAATTGTAGCAGAATACATTTTGGCCTAAATTTATGAAGAAAAACTAATTTGCTAAATTTTCTAAAAAAACCTAAGCAAAAAATTATTTTTTTGCCCCTAAATTTTCAGTATTTTTTCATTTATATAGCAAAAAAACCCCAGTGGTGATCAAATACCACCAAAAAAAAGCTGTAAAAAAAAAAAATATATATAAAAATTTCATATGAGTACAATGTTGCATTACTGAACAATTGTCACTCAAAGTGTGATAGTGCTGAAAATTGGCTTGAACTGGAAGGGGGTGAAAGTGTCCAGACTTGACGTGTTTAAGGATGGATGGGCTACTCTAGGCACACCTGCCCTTAACCTATCCATTGATATATAAGGCTAAAAATTTTTAGTGTTAGGTCCACAGCATACAAATACCCTTGACGCGTGACTGTGCACGTATTTGCAAATTAGTTGTTTTGCAGGCTGGCTGGTAAGTGCTGCTGGGAAATCCTTTGTGATAAAATACAAGATTGTCTCAAAACCAAGATACTTTTTTTTTTTAACCCAAAAGTGGTTTATTTGTCTTAATGATGATATTGTATTGCCTGCCATGGGCATGGCACTGCTTAACCCCAAAGTGATTCATCTCCATTGCCTGGTCTGTGGTGAAGGCCTTTGGGTTTTTCTTTTCTGCCAATGCCCTTTTAGGTAGACTTTCCCTTTTTGCCATACCAGATGGTCTTAACAAAGGTTCTCCCTCCAGATTCACTATTCCAAGTGGATTCCAAAGGTTATTTTGCAGCACTATGCATTTCTAGAGTGTCCATTTTCCTTCTTAAAGCCCATTCGACTAGGGCATAAGTATTTCTTGGAAGGTTTTTCATCACCAGATGTCAAATTGTAATGCTGCAACCTGGTCTTCTGCACAGACATTTTTTTACTACTTTTTTTTAGTTTTACCTAAGATTATACAAGTGGCTATCTAATGCCCTTTGGTTTTTTTGGCTGGGATGGATTGCCTCTGTTGTTTGAGTGCTCTTGTCCTTCAGATTGGACTGCCAGTAACTGGCAGTTTTTGGTAGAAATGATATTTCTACATGGCAAATCATTTACTAGCAGGTGTAGTAGAGTAATAGAAATCCAACAGACCCAACAGTCATGACATGCATGCTGCTGATTCTGTGTAATTGAATCACTAATTGAAAGGGGCATGTTCAAAATAATAGCAGTGCGGAGTTCTATTAGTGAGGTCATTCATTCTTTGAAAAACAGGTGGCAATTATTGCCCTTATTTAAGGAAGGAAGGCAGCAAATGTTGTACATGCTGGTTACAGTGCATTTCTCTCTGACATTCTGAGGAAAATGGGTCATTCCAGACATTGTTCAGAAGAACAGCGTACCTTGATTAAAAAGTTGATTGGAGAGGGGAAAACATATAAAGAAGTGCAGAAAATGATAGGCTGCTCAGCTAAAATGATCGCAAATGCTTTAAAATGGCAACCAAAACCTGAAAGACGTGGAAGAAAGCAAAAAACTACCATTTGAATGGATAGAAGATTAGCCAAAATGGCAAGGACTCAGCCAACAATCAGCTCCAGGAAGATGAAAGAAGGTGTAAAGTTACCTGTGAGTACTGTTACAATTAGAAGATGCCTTTGCGGGGGCTTCTTGCAGATAGCTTGGCTTCACAAAGTCCCACTGTTGAAAAAAAGACGTGCTGAAGAGGTTACAATTTGCCAAAGAGCACATTGACTGGTCTAAACAGAAATGGCGCAACATTTTGTGGACTGATGAAAGATTGTTCTTTTTGGGTCTAGTGGCCGAAAACAGTTTGTCAGACAATCCCCAAACACTGAATTCAAGCCACAGTACACTGTGAAGCATGGTTGCACAAGCATCATGATATGGGGATGTTTCTCATACTACGGTGTTGGGCCTATTTATCGCATACCAGGGATCATGGATCAGTTTGAATACATCAGAATACTTGAAGAGATCATGCTGCCTTATGCTGAAGAGGAAATGCCCTTGAAATGGGTGTTCCAACAAGACAATTTATTCACTTTTTTCAACACACTGCTATTATTTTGAACACAACTGTATATGCAGCCACTCAGAGTGTGGAACTTACCGCCAAGAGGCCACATATATGCAATCCTGTTAAAACTACTTACCATGCTGACAGTGTGCTCCCTGCACATTCCAAGCACAGTATCCGGTAGTGATCTATAAACTCTCGATGCATACTTGCAATTGGGAGCTTTATGATCATGTGACTGCTATGACAGCCAATCACAGCAGTCACACGACCTGAAGGCCTCCAGGATTACAGAACCCTTAAAGGGCCAGGAGGTGGTTGGCACCAAAGGGTTAAAGAGTAACTCCCTACCCGCGCCGGCAATCACCGGGTCCCGCCAGGTGAGTACAGAGCATCTCCGATGGGAAGGAGGACTGCTTTGTTTACTAACAGTCCTCCTCCCTGTCAGCTCGGGCACACTGCTCTGCATGGCTGTGCACAGCATAGCCATCCAGAGCAGTGTGCTTACAGTAAAGAACCAACACAGTGCCCCCCAGTAAAACACTCCCAGATCCCTTTGATCACACCTCATGTTAACCCCTTCCTGCCCAGTGCCATTAGTACAGTGTCAGTGCTTTTTATTAGCACCGATCACTGTATTGGTGTCACTGGGGATGTCAGCGATACCAATCAGTCCCCCCCCCCCCCCCAGTGTCAGAATGCCCGCCGCAGTCCCACTATAAGTCGCTGATCTACGCCATTAGTAGAAAAAAAATTTCCAGTATCTATACCGCCATTTGTAAACGCTATAACTTTCACGTAAACCAACTAATTTACACCTATTGGGATTTTGTTTTCTTTTCGCAAAGGCATGTAGCAGGATACATTTTGGCATAAATCTATGATGAAATTTGATATGTTTTTAATGTTTTTACTAGACACGTTTAATAGCAAAAAGTCAAAAATATAGTTTTTCTTCTCAAAAGTTTTTTTTTTATAGCGCAAAAAATAAAAAGCACACAGGCGGTCAAATACCACCGAAAGAAAGCTCTATTTGTGGGAAAAAAAAGGACGTAAATTTCATTTGGGTGCAGTGTTGCATGACTGCGCAATTATCAGTTAAATTAACGCAGCGCCGTAATGCAAAAAATGGCCTGGTCAGGAAGGGGGGTAAATCCTCAGGACATCAAGTACGTCCGATCGAATTGCAACAAGCTCAACGCCATCCATGACCTCTTTATCTCCCACTCCCTGAACCTCCTAGCGGACACTGAAACCTGGATCCAAGCCACTGACTCCACCTCCCCTGCGGCACTCTCCTATGGAGGCCTCGCCTGGACCCACTCACCCAGACCGAGCGGTCGTAGAGGTGGTGGGGTCGGCATGCTCCTGTCACCGCTGAGCACCTTCCAGGTCTTCCCAAACCCCCCCTTTCTATCCTTCTCCTCCTTCGAGGCCCACTGCATCCGGCTCTTCTCCCCCACCCCTCTGAGGATTGCAGTAATCTATCGGCCTCCTGGACCCGTATCCCGCTTCCTCGACGACTTTTCCGCCTGGCTACCCTTCTTCCTCTCCTCTGAGCTACCCACCATCATCCTTGGTGACTTCAATATCCCTATCAATGTCAACAACCCAGCTACATCCCAACTCCTCCACTTTACCTCTTCTTTCGCAGTCACACAGTCCTCCACCCACACCGACGGGAACACCCTGGACCTTTTTTTCTCTTATCTCTGCACCCTCCACAACTTCACTAACACCCCCTTCCCTCTCTCTGACCACAACCTCACTACGGTCTCCGTCTCCCCATCCTCTAACTCCCCCCCCCGAAAACGTCAAACCATCACCAGCCGCAACCTCCGCAACCTAAACCTGAACCCGGCCCCTCTCCACTCGGCAGCTGACCGTCTGTACGACAGTATCCTTCCACTGTCATGCCCTGACCTGCCCACTACTGTGTACAATGACTCCCTGTCAGCTGCCCTACTCCTTAGCACCCCTAAGCACGCGTAGCATTAGACCCCGACCGCTTCAACCCTAGCAGAACGACCACACTAAAAATCTCAAACAACGCAGTCGTACGCTGGAGCGATTATGGCGCAAAACAAGATCCCCTCGAGCATTCTCCCTCTACAAATCCACCTTCCTCACCTACACCTCCTCCCTCCACGCTGCCAAGCAAGCCTACTTCGTAACCCTCATTAACACCCTCTCCTCCTGTCCTCGCCGGCTCTTCTCCACTTTCAACTCCCTACTCTCTCCCCCCCACCCAGTACCTCACTCACCGCCCACAAGATTGCCAATCACTTCCAAAACAAGATTGAGTATTGGCAATGTCCTTACGGATTGCGTCAATCTACCTCCCCACCTAGCCTCCCTCCCATTACCCCATCAACTCTCCCCTCCTCTGACCTCACAACCGCCCTGCCCCCCACCACACCTAACATCCCGCACACTATAACCTCCCCAACACTTCGCTCCTGCAGCCCTACCACTGAGGAGGTCACTAAGGTCTTCTCAGAAGCCCGCCTCACCACTTGCCCCCTTGACCCTGTCCCCACACAACTCCTCCGGTCACCCTCCTCCTCCATCCTACGCTCCCTCACCCACATCTTCAATCTCTCCCTCTCTACTGGTGTATTCCCCTCCCCCCTAAAGCAAGTGCACCTCACCCCCATACTCAAAAAACCCTCCCTGGACCCCACCGACCTGAACAACCTTAGACCCATCTCCCTGCTGCCATTCTCGAGCGCTTAGTTTACAATCGCCTAGGCTCCCACCTCACTGACAACAACCTCCTCTACAGTCTGGCTTCCGTCCCCTACACTCCACCGAAACCGCCCTACTCAAAATTACTAACGACCTGCTAACCGCCAAAGCTGATGGCCACTACTCAGTCCTCCTACTCCTCGAGCTCTCCGCGGCCTTCGACACAGTTGACCACCCCCTCCTCCTTATTAAACTACACTCCCTTGGCATCAGAGACTCCGCTCTCTCCTGGCTTTCTTCCTATCTATCCCAACGCTCCTTCAGCATTACCTATAATGCTACCACCTCCCCCTCTCTGTTGGGGTCCCCCAAGGCTCTGTCCTCGGGCCCCTTCTTTCTCCATCTACACCTCCTCCCTCGGCAAACTGATACACTCCCACGGCTTCAACTATCACCTCTACGCCGATGACACGCAAATTTACCTCTCCACCCCTCACCCCTTCAGTCTCCACCCGTATCACCCACCTACTGAACGACATATCAGACTGGATGTCGCTCCATTTCCTCAAATTGAACCTTTCCAAAACCGAGCTCCTAGTTTTCCCCCCATCCTCTCCATCACGACCAACAACGCCACCATCAATCCCACCCCGCAAGCCAAAGTCCTAGGTGTCACCCTAGACTCAAACTTGTCCTTCCAACCCCATGTCCAAACGCTGGCAAATTCATGCAGGCTCCACCTCCGCAACATCTCCAAGATACGTACGTTCCTAACCCCAGACACTACTAAACAATTCGTTCACTCCCTTATTATCTCACGCCTGGACTACTGCAACTCCCTTCTCACCGGCCTACCCCAATACAGGCTATCCCCGCTTCAGTCTATCCTGAACTCAGCAGCCAGACTCATCCACCTTACCAACCGCTCCGCTTCTGCCACCCCCCTCTGTCATTCCCTCCACTGGCTTCCGATTGCCCAACGCATTAAATTCAAACTACTAACATTGACATACAAAGCCATTCATAACGCTGCCCCAAACTACCTCACTGACCTGATACCCAAATACCACCCAACCCGTACTCTTTGCTCCTCACAAGACCTCCTACTTTCTAGCTCCCTGGTCTCTTCCTCCCACGCCCGACTCCAGGACTTCCCCTATCCTCTGGAACTCTCTACCCCAATCCATCAGACTTTCACCTACCCTCCTTACCTTCAGGCGCACCCTGAAAACCCATCTCTTCAGGGAAGCCTACCCCACCCTCGCCTAACAGCCGATCTCCTCCACTCCTCCTACCACTCCATCCCCCACAGCCACTTCCTCCTGTATCCCTATCCCCTCCCTCCTAGATTGTAAGCTCAAAAGAGCAGGGCCCTCGAACCCCTCGTGTATTGTTTTGTTACTGTATTGTCTCATGTACTGTCCCCCTAGTGTACATTTTAGTAAATGTACAGCGCTGAGCAAACCTTCTGGTGCTATATACTGTATAATAATAATCAAGTGGTTAAATAGTCGTTTGTTTCCCCATGTCATTCGGATACTGATTCTGAATGGAAGTGACAGGTTCATTATAATCAGCTGTTGCACTCAGTATGCTGATGAGAAAAGCTGCAGGGTCTGCATCCCTTTAGAAGTAAATCAACCTTTAGGGAGTATATCACTAAACTTGATTTTTTTTTTTTCTTCGTTGCAGAGGGTGCCTACAATCTCACAAATGAAATTGGTGTAGGCGTTCTGTACAGCAAAGGTGTACAAAAGGCCTCCAGGTTGCCACATTGAAATGAGTTTTACAGAAAATTACAGTACTGCAAATTGAAATGGAAAGGTCATTTTTTTTTAAAACATTGAATTACAATATGGTTTGTGTAGCAATTGTATATGCTATATTATTTATTTTTTCCTATATTAAATTATTTTCCACAAAAGTTACCCTTTAACGTATCAAAATGTGTTAACCATAACAGACATCTTGTCACAAAGTCAGTGTTCAGACACTTGGACACACAGGAACTTTGTCCCAACTGCCTTAATATAACTAATTGACTGATTTCTTATTACAAGAAACCAAACGTTCTGGTGCATTGAATAATTTGCTATATTACGTACAGTGGGGATCGAAAGTTTGGGCACCCCAGCTAAAAATTTGTATTGTGCATAAAGAAGCCAAGGAAAGATGGAAAAATCTCCAAAAGGCATCAAATTACAGATTAGACATTCTTATATGTCAACAAAAGTTAGATTTTATTTCCATCATTTACACTTTCAAAATAACAGAAAACAAAAAAATGGCGTCTGCAAAAGTTTGGGCACCCTGCAGAGTTAATATCGCGTACTGCCCCCCTTTGCAAGTATCACAGCTTGTAAACGCTTTTTGTAGCCAGGTATCTTTACCCATTCTTCCTTACAAAAGTCTTCCAGTTCTTTGAGATTTCTGGGCTGTCTGTCACGCACTGCTCTTTTAAGGTCTATCCATAGATTTTCAATTATGTTGAGGTCAGGAGATTGTGAAGGCCATGGCAAAACCTTCAGTTTACGCCTCTTGATGTAATCCCCCGTGGATTTCGAGGTGTGTTTAGGATCATTATCCATTTGTAGAAGCCATCCTCTCTTTAACTTCAGCTTTTTCACAGATGGCATCAAGCTACAATCCAAAATTTGCTGAAATTTTATTGAATCCATTTTTCCTTCTACTCGTGAGATGTTTCCTGTGCCACTGGCTGCAACACAACCCCAAAGCATGATTGATCCAACCCCATGCTTAACAGTTGGACAGAGGTTCTTTTCATTAAATTCTGTGCCCCTTCTTCTCCAAACGTTCCTTTGCTCATCCCGGCCAAAAAGTTCAATTTTAACCTCATCGGTCCACAGAACTTGTTTCCAAAATGCATCAGGCTTGTCTATATGTTAGTTTGCAAAGTTCAAATGATGATTTTTGTGGTGAGGACGTAGAAGAGGTTTTCTTCTGATGACTCTTCCATGAAGACCATATTTGTACAAGTATCTCTTTATAGTGGAATAGTGTACCACAACTCCAGTGTCTGCCAGATCTTTCTGGAGGGATCGTGCAGTCAAACGTGGGTTTTGAATTGTTTTTCTCACAATCCTGCGAGCTGTTCTGTCTGATATTTTTCTTGGTCTTCCAGATCTTGCTTTAACTTCCACTGTTCCCGATGACTGCCATTTCTTAATTACATTCCGAACAGAGGATATTGACATCTGAAAACGCTTTGCTATCGTCTTATAGCCTTCTCCAGCTTTGTGAGCGTCAACTATTTTCAGTTTCAGTTTTCTAGACAACTGCTTAGAAGAACCCATGGTGCTGATTGTTGGGGCAAGGTCAGATGAGTCTGGGCATTTAAAACCTTTGAGCTTGACATCACCTGGTCTTCCCAGACGATGATTGAGAACAATCCATGACACTGGCAGGTCTCAGCTTTGCAAAGGGGGCAGTGCATGCTATAAATTCTGCAGGGTGCCCAAACTTTTGCAGATGGCATTTTTTTGTTTTCTGTTATTTTGAAAGTGTAAATGATGGAAATAAAATCTAACTTTTGTTGACATATTATAAGAATGTCTAATCTGTAATTTGATGCCTTTTGGAGATTTTTTCCATCTTTCCTTGGCTTCTTTATGCACATTAATACAAATTTTTAGCTGGGGTGCCCAAACTTTCGATCCCCACTGTATATAGCAAATTATTCAATGTGCCAGAAGAACATTTGGTTTCTTGGAGTGGGTTTTGAAAGCTGCAATCACTGGCCCTTAACACTGGGTGTATGCATAACTGCACCACAGCATTATGCTAAAAACTGCCTGAGATGGCAAGTTCACTTTAAAAGAAGAAAAAAAAAAAAAAAACTAGCGTTCACTCATTGGGGTCCTACCTTAAGCTCTGATGCTAGCTGTTCCAGTGCAGTAAATCCCTTTTTTAGAGTTTTTAGATAAGAGTAGGAAAGGGTTGGACCCCCTGTTAATTTATTTTTTTTAAAAGGGTCTGTGTGCATGCTGGGGAAATTCACCTATTTGTTCTGCTGACCATTGTCACCGAAACAGTAAGTGAGAGGAAATCCAAAATTATGAGTTGTCTTCCGAGCAAGCAGTGGAGGAAAAAAAAATCCCCCATTAGGGAAACCAGTTCATATGACACTTTAAAATGAGAATTCAGATCGCTTAGAGGATATTTCCTGTTGTGTCTTTTTAGGACAGCAAGTAGAGGAAAATTTCCCCAGTGGTACATGGACAGCCAAAAAACAAAAAAAAAACAAAAACAGGAAAGGGTTAAAACCCTCAACATATCTAAAACAAACAAAAAAAAAGGCTTTACACACACTTTTAAGCCAGAAGCAGCCATGCAAGCACCATTTTCAGAAAGTTAGGCATGCCAACCTCAATAGGTTTCCTTTGACATAGCATAAAGCACATTAAACATGTTTCATATTCCATGGGGATTTAATTAAGGTGACAGATACCTGTGTGGCATCTTCCTGACGCTCATTAGAACCAAAGAATAAGCATGGATACGCTGCAGCGCGTCTTCAACATTACAGACCAACTACAGCTGAATGTGAATAAACATTATTCTCTATACCATGACCTGGATAGATGACAACTTTCACAGACAACTAAAATATCAATTTCTGGTTTTCTTAGCCTTTGCCATTCACAAAATATTTCTGTGTGTTAATTATTCACAATAAGTGATATAATACCACTAATAAAAGTTACTCCCTGCCGCCTCACACTGCAGCCAACTCCAAAAAACATACATTACACCTCTGTCTTTTTTTCCCTCAGCATACATCACAGCTCGATGGAGTCAGGCTGCTTCTTTTATGAGCAATAAAATGTGATTGTCAGATCAGTAAATTGGTTGCACACTCTGGTAAGACATCTGTCTGTACTCAAACTGAATCTTCACTGGGATGCAGCCGAGACAAAAGGTATCTAGTAACAGAATAACACACTGCGCTTTATGTGGAAAGATCATTCAGAGATGGCAGAAATATTCAGGATATGGCAAGACAGATGAAAATCCAGGCACATCCGCAATAAAATCCAAGGAAATTTTATTTACAGATCCAACCACCTTTTTCTTTGCATACAAACTGCTTCAGATTACATTTACAAACATGTATCAAGTACTGCAAAGACTTCTGGGGATGAAATCACTATGATTAGTTTCAAAATAAACCAGAGTGTTGCAGAGGATGCATAAACATATCAAAAGTGTAATAAATGTGGTATTTAATGTCCTCTGATCTATGCAATTACACATTGTTTATCACAACCATTCATTTGTACATTTCTGAAACAAATCTTGAGAGGTGTATGTGTTTCAGTGATTTGTAATCTATACACTGCAAGTAAATGATTAATTATTTTGTTGTGTTCTGAGAGTGTTCCTTTATTCTCAATATATCATTGGACTGTGATTTTTTTTTTCTTTTGTCTGGAAGCCACTGAAATAATGGTAGCATCTGCTGACAACTAATCATTTAATGTTTTGCTATGTTTACCATGCTATGTACCCCCATTTGTCAATCATATTTTGTGAACAGGGACTGGATGACCTAGGCTCAATCCCACTGTCCAAAGAGATGATTACATTACAAGTGGATTTGTATCAGCTTCAGCATAGTTGCCACCTCTACTTAACATGATTATGAGGCATTCTTGTTTAATGCAAGATTCATTTATACGGATTTTAAACAGCATTTTGACATTCTGGCTTCAAAACTTTGAATCACCGACTAGGACTTAGGAGTACACATGCCTGACTTTTTTGATCTGCACACTTGTCCCAGGTCAGCAACTGAGAAAATAAGGAGGTCATTGGGACAACATAACAGCCAGGCATCCAGCATTTTCAACGTCAGGTTAGCAGTGAAAATATCCAATGCAACATGGATGAAAACATACTGAGTGCAACATGGATGCAGCTTGCTGACCTCATTATGAAAATGATGGTTATGTGGCTCTCTCTCTGGCTTTAATTCTGAGTTACCGACTTGACATGAACATGCTGATCGGACCTTATGATCTACATAGTTGTTTCAGATCAGCTTATCATTGACAGGCTGTCCTTGTTTCATATCCAAGAGTATATTCTGTTAGCAAGTAGTGTATATTTGCAGTAACAGAACAATCCTTGTTGTAAGCAGAATGAAAACATACACAGCTGCTAGAGATACAAATACAACCTTCAGTACAGTTTCTAAACTGTATACTTAAAAGAACCTGTAATGACAGAAATAATATAGTTACATTTGTGGACTTTAAAAGTGCAAACTTTGGACTGTAATTCTCAATCTGATTGTGCTCACCTAGTCATCAACTTGGAACTACTATGCCAGCAGTGAATTCTGAAAAGTCTGGTGGTAAGGTCAGCAATCTGCTAGGTAGTGACGCCTAAAGAAAGAAAACTGTTTCAGAGCTTGGACCTTTTCAGTACAGCAGTAAAGGCAGCTCCCAAACCTCACAGGCTATAGAAAGATGAGTATATGTTTAGGGCCCATTAGGACCTGGCACTCCTGAAATGAATGAGCTTCCAACGCATGAAAACAAAAGAAGAAAAACAAAAAAAGATTTTTTGACTTAATTGTAAAACCCCTTTCTTGGAGGGTTATATGTTCACACTTTCTGGTGATCAGACACTGGCAAAGCAGAGCTACAAGGACACCGAAATAACCCCACCTACTGTCAGCAATGCTATTATTTTGGCAAGCAGAGGATACAGTACATAGAGAGAGGGCAGGGTCATGTGTCCTGTACTATAGTCCAAGAAACAGATTTGATAGGCATATAAGACATGTAGTGCAGCGCTAAATCAATGTGACCTAAATCATTAATATCAGTAAAGCGCAATATAAATCACCATATAAAAATTAATTGTGGATAACGTCCGTACGACCATATATCAAAGTGGTAAATGTCCCACAGTGGTATGAATTATTCCAATATTAAAATGCAACAGGTGTATTAATAGGTGACTTCTCTTAATCCCAGTAGTAACTGTAGTCCGGTGACGTGCAAAAGGAAATGATAAAATTGCACACTCACCAGAGGCACAATATAAATGCGCATATAAATCAGATAAGCCCGAGGTTCCCTCAATTCTGTGATCCGGCGGCGTGATGTCTCAGCGTGCGGGGCTCCTCCTTTAAGAGACGTCAAGCCACCGGATCACAGAGGTCCAGCGGCCACCTTTGTTACTAGCTGGTTAGTGCACCCAGCAGCTTTTAGGCTGCATACCTATTTGCAGATTTCATTCCATGCTACCTATTTGCAGAAGTTTTACTCCATTACTGACCCATGAGTCTAATTTCAATGTGTGTTCATTTACCTTTTTCATTACTAAAACATTTTACATGCGAAATACTACATTATGGGCACCAATTTTTGCTCTGTACCGAGCACTTAATTCCCCAGGAACCCAAGGTGACCATCCCAGGGCCCAGAGGAGAGACATCTGTTGCAGACCCTCATCGCAGACCTAAAGGGGACCTCTAGACGTTAGAGAAGAGGTTGTTCCATTCCAGGCTGCATCTTTTTCCAGAATTGAGGGAACCTCAGGCTTATCTAATTTATATGCGCATTTATATTGCGCCACTGGTGAGTGTGCAATTTTATCATTTCCTTTCGCACGTCACCGGACTACAGTTACTACTGGGATTAAGAGAAGTCACCTGTTGAATACACCTGTTGAATTTTAATATTGGAATAATTCATACCACTGTGGGACATTTACCACTTTGATATATGGTCGTACGGACGTTATCCACAATTATTTTTTATATGGTGATTTATATTGTGTTTTACTGATATTAATGATTTAGGTCACGTTGATTTAGCGCTGCACTACATGTCTTATATGGTTTTATAGAAGGTTTTATGGTTTCCCTTTTTAGTGTTCTAGCTGCTACTTTGAATCTAAGCGCTCGCTGAATTTTATTTTTCTCAGATTTGATAGGCAAGTCAAAGATCCAGTTTTCCTTTCACATACAGTACAGGACACAAGCAGAGCCCTAGATAACAGGACATCCAAAAATAATAAGAAACCAGGGCTGGGCAACACCGCAAGCAAATGTTAATAGGGTCTCTTCGGTCATAGAAACCCTGACTGGACTACCTTAATGGATCACCACTGCCCTAGACCTGCACAGCAATCCACAGCCAATGCCACACATTACGCTGATGAAGTGTGCCAAATATAGAGTCAAGCACCTGTAATAACATTACAAGCTGACCTGCATCTTTCTTGCAGCAGGATCCAGGTACGATACTAGTGGTATGCAAAGGGTACAAATCCAGAACTTGTGCCATTAGTCTAGATGGCTGGAGAGCAGTTAGGTACCTGAAGAAAGAATGCACACAGGAAAATACCAAGTAAAAACCAGTAATCTCCCTCAATAAAGAAGAGACATCCATCACCTAAGGACACTAGGGAAAAAAAAAAAAAACCAAGACTGAAGAGTGGTAGGGGTTATATGGGAGTCCTTAGAGATCTGCTTCACCAGTGTCCAATCTCCTGAAGGTGGAAGCATATAACCCAGTTGTTCAAGTCTCTGTGTCCTGTATTATACAAGAATGAAAAGAGCAGCCATCATCTTCTTCAAAGCAGCATACCACAATTCACATTGTTACAATGCATTGCATGCACATGCATTTGAAGTAAGATAAGGTAATAGGTTAGGGCACTATTGACAATGAATGGCACTGCAACATGCTAATGCATGTAATATGCATGATCCAGCAACGCACTGTAAAGGGCTAAATGGGCTCTAATATTTACTATACCTACAATTGCTGTTAATTTTACTGAATAACTCACTAGTGAAGTAAGATCTAACATACGAGATTAGCTTTCAGATACTCCAAGCTCTTAGAAATTCTCTAAGAAATGATGCAGGAGCAGACAATTTATTCCAGGATAACAGTAATGAAGACCACGTGCCAGCTTTGCAGTCTTGATTGTGCGGCTTTCACTGGCATCCGCTGCCACACATTCTTCCACTTGGCTGATGGGAGCATAATTGGACTTGTGATATTCCCATTGATGTGCATGCTTCACAGACCTCAGTCTTAATCTATCCAAGTGCCTAAGCCGTAAATATCCTTTCTGGACTACTGAACAGAATTAACATTAAAAAAAAACAACTGTTTTGTTTAACGTTTTAAAGTCTAACCGCCTTTAGTGTTACATCATTTTCCATTTTTTAACATTGAGGTTTTGGCCAGGAGAACAGGAATCATTGATTGTTTCCTGTTCTATGACTTGAAGATATAATCTCACAAAGAATCCTGGCACTCTTCTACCAGCTACTGTCTCTTGTATTCAAATGCCTAAATATCTTAAAGGGGACCTTTAGTTTTTCATGAACACTGTAAAAGAATCTGAACCACATACTTAGCTAAAATAGAAGGAGACTCAAGCTAATACCCAGATTACAAGCATCAGCTGAACCTTCAACCTACTTTCACATGCGCTCTGCATACAAAATTCTCTGTCTTATATAATACACTCACAAACATTCATTATAATCAGACTGTAGGAGCTACAATATTATACAAAACATCCACTTAAGAATCAAAAAACTGTATTTGCAACTCACCTTAATACCTACAAATTCAAATACTCAACAGTGTATTAACATGTCAGCACCAAACTAGAGTTGTGTTCATATCTCTATTTTATTGGGATAGAGAGGGAAATATAAAACATTTACTGAGAAAACACCTGGGTGGCTGCAACCAAACACTGGCCTTCATCTTTTAAAATGGAAAAAGTAATCTCTTCACCTGCTGAAGCACAGTAATTCTGTACAATGGAGCAATATTTAAATATGCTGAAAACAAAGCATTGTATTAGAAGGATGGTTTACTTTGTATGCTTGTAAGCTTGCTTTGTTAATACGTTCTCTTTAATGAGCTCAGATCTTCAAAATCAAGAAAGGAAGAAGGACACAAGTTTTTCTTCGTAGATTGGGAGATTTTTGACTTTTATAAGGTTTCTTCATGGAAAAAAATTGTGACGGCTTCCAGGGATCACAGAACAAATAGCCATAACAGGATGTATTTTAATATAATGATGAAAGACAAAATCCGCAGCCAAAATTATGCTGAATGTTTGAAACAGAATCCATGCTTGTCAAACTGCGATAAACAAAAAAGTAAAATGTAAAAAAAAAAAAAAAAACAGATGCAGTTTATTAAAATCTTTTCCTTTTGATAATTTCAGGTTTCCAGCTCACTGGATGAGTTTCTTCAGTCTGAAAGAGAGAGAAACACAAGTTTTCAAGTTTTAACAAGAGCTTTAACAATGTTTAATTTACAAAGACTTTTTAATATTGTTAAAGGAAAAACATTGTGGGTGTCCCCTAGGCAAATGTTTCAAGCGTTTAAGCTCCTTAAGTGGACCTATCCATAAAATCAACACTTTGCATGAACAAACAGAATACTTTTCAGCATTAACAAAATCATATTATTTTAGGTATATGCATCTCTTATTTGCTATGAATAAGAAAACAATGGTCCTGCGCAACCTAAAGTCTAAGTAAAACAGATTGTATGCGCTCTTGATACCAGAAAAATTAAGAGTGCTTCACACCCTTAAGCCAGCCATAGATGGAGCGATTTTCTTTCTTGTGACCACGGGTTAATGTTGATGGGGAAATCACTCCCCCTTGTGTTCTCCCAGGAGGGGGAGAGCACAGTGATTACTGCTACACACACACCAATATCTCCAATCCAGAAGACTGTCATAACCGCAGAGAGTGGGGGAAATTCAATATTAATATCATGATGGTGGAATGCAACGTCAAACAGGCTCATCAAGCACACAGTTCCTTACCATTTTTTTTTTTTTTTTTTAGGATTTGTATAAGCTCATATAGTTGCGATGGTCATGTAGCCACAAACTTTTAGCCATATAGTAGAATTACAAACTACATACAGAAAACATTTTGGTAAATAAACAAATATTTTCATATCAGGCTTTTTCACATTAATAAAAAAAAAAGTCTACAGTATTCAAAGAAATTTAACACATCTGAAAACCATTTTATCATGATTTTCATTTTTATAAATGCTTACAGTTATATATTTATATTTAGGGTTTAGCCACTGGAAGGCATAGCTTTTTGTACATATGTTGAAGAAAGGAGTAATAGTAGGAATCAAGAATATACTATTCCACAAACCCTGGAGAAACTCTTGTAAGGTAGCAGCAGTCATTTTTAGGCCCACTGACTACCAGGTTCGTGGTAATTGTCCAGGTCTGGATTAAAAGGCTGATTATTTTGGGGAAGCCACCTCACTGAATTTCTACATTACATTATGGATCACAAACTACAGGAGGAGGTAGAGGTTTAGTGCTGATTATAGCATGCTAGGATTTTGTGCTCACATCATGCAACAGGCTGCGCATGAAATAATGCTTTGTAAGATCTTACGTATAAAAAGTGGCTAAAATGATTGCTTTCTGACATTTAAGGTTTCTAAGTATGAATTACAAATGTTCACGGAAATCATTTAGTCAGCTGGTTATAAAGCTGTTTCAATAATTTATCTGACTACTCGAATGAAAAACGTCCTCATTGTGATCTTTCTATCGGATGACAGCAGTGCTCCATAAATCTAATTAAAAAGAAAGACTGCTGAGCAGAGTCTCATTAGAGACCTGCAGATACACTAAGGACAAAAGTATGAGAGGTAATGAAGACATCCAGGTTAGAACAAAAAATTATTTTAAAAAGTTCAATACATGCCCTGATAAACAAAGATGTGCAGATCTCTCCCCACAGTAAATGCCTCAAATACTTATGCACTCCAGCGCAGGTCAAGTACAGGTAGATGCTTGTTTTTGTCTGGGGTACCAGTAAAATGGACTTTTAGTTACTTAAAGCAAAGCTTCACCCAAAAGGGGAAGTTCCGCTTTAAGGCCTCCTCTCCCACTCCTGCTAAAGAAATTGCACCTGGGGGGAGCAGGTACCTGATTTTGACAGGTACCCACTCCCACTTCGATCCACTGAAAGTGGAAATCCCACCCCTCCAGTCTTCTGGGACACATGACAGGTCCCAGAAGATTATGGGACTATACAGAAGGCACAGCGTGGTTCGCGCATGCGCAGTGGGTACCGCACGCTGTCACAGCCAGGTACCCACATTTAACATGCTGGGACAGAAGAACGGAGATAAAAACGGCTGGTGTGAACACCGCTGGATCATGGGACAGGTGAGGGACTGTTTATTAAAAGTCAGAAACTACAGTTTTTGTAGCAGTTGACTATTCATTTTTACACATGAGACTGGAGCTCCTCTTTAAATCCTTACTCCGTTCATGCTATAAGACTGATCCCTGTAGCCTCTTCTCTAAAGTGCTCCAGCAGTCACAGGTACTTTGACCAATAGCCCTGCATTGTAGGTAAGGATGCAGAGGGGCTGTTCATGACCCGGAGATTAGGGAGAAGAGGACAGTGCCAACTGCTGGGAGTGTGAAGGATTTGAAAAGTCCTTTTTTTACTGGTACCCTAAGCATAAATTAGCATCTAATCCATGCAGAGGAAAGGTGGGGCTGCAAGGGTGGCTTTAATACAGCCTGATGCAGACACGCTATCCCAATGCAAAACTGACACTTAAAGCGGAGTTCCACTCACACTGTCAAAAAATAAAAGTCAGCAGCTACAAAAACTGTAGCAGCTTACTTTTAAAAAAAAACAGCCACTTACCTGTCCCTTGGTCCTGCATTGTGTCCCTTGCAGCCCGTTTCACCGGCCGCCCTGTCAAATTTGGGTACCTGCTCCCCCCGCCCTCCAAAGATGCCAATGCTTAATCGGGAGCTGGGGAGCAGTCCTTAAAGCGGAAGTTCCCCTTTTGGGTGGAGCTCCGCTTTAAGTTTAGGCACCAGGACTGAAACATCATTCCTCGATATAAATGCTGAATACTGCTTTAAAGATTTTGCTCTTAATAGTTGGGTAGGTGGAACTAAAGATTAAGTAGCAGAAATTTTGGTGCCAAACACTTTAAAAGAAAAAAGCAGTGGTTAGCTTAACTTTACAGCATCCATCCAAACCTGAAATGCCAGAATTTACACTGATACTTTCATTAAAGCTGAATCCTGGAAAAGTACCTTCCTTGCAGTGGGGTGTGCCCACACTGCAAGGGTTAACTGCTTATTTATTTCGAGTGGGACCAAGTAACCAGTTTTGCTTACCTGATCCTCCATGCTGCTAGACTGGTCCCTTTCTTCTCCCCTGCACTCCAGCAGCTGGAGGTCTCCGAAGTCCTCAAGACCAATGCAGGGACCACAGCCCTGCATTGGACACAAGAACCCAGAGGAACAGTTCACTGCCAAAGCACAGGGAAACTCCACCAGCTGGTAAGCAGAGGTTCAGGTAGGTAAAAATGCTTTTTTTTGCCCCCCAGACTATGGTGATGCAAAGGGCTGTAAAGGGCACTGCTATGGGGGGGGGGGGGGGGGGGGGAGAGAGAAGAGGGCCACCTCCACCCCCATAGCAGTGTCCTCTACTGCTCTTTGCATCACAGAAAGAAAGAACAGGCAGGTTCATACCAAACCACTGCACTACAGACCACATCCACACCCTGCACAGTCTCATCAAGAACAATGTCCACAATACAAAATATAGAAAGATATTTGCCTGTTTTTTGGACTTTAAGAAGGCCTTTGACTATGTTTGGCACCCAGGCCTGTTCCTGAAACTATTAGAGTGGAATAGGAGGGAAAACATATGACGTCATCAAGAGTTCATATACCGAGAACAGCTGCAGTGCAAAAGGTGAACAGGAAAAGAACAGAGCACTTCTGCCAGGCCCGTGGAGTCAGACAGGGCTGCAGCCTAAGTCCAACCCTCTTCAACATCTACATCAATGAACTGGTTGCAGCTCTAGAATCCTCCCCAGCACCTGGACTTACTCTACGTGACACCGAGTTGAAGTTCCTGCTGTATGCGGATGATCTCTTACTACTGTCACCAACAAGGAAAGGCCTACAAGACCGCCTGGAAGTGCTGGAGAAATACAGTGCCATATGGGCACCACCTATCAATTCAAAGAAAACAAAAATCATGGTGTTCCAAAGGAAGAACACAAAACAAACTAGGAGCCCTTCCTTTACATTAAACAATGCACTCTTGATGAATCCCACAGCTACACATAACTTGGCCTAGATATTAGCTAATCGGGATGTTCCAAGCCAGCCATAGAGGCCCAAAGACAAGGCATGCAGAGCCTTCTACGCCATCAGGAGACAGCTGTACCACCTAAAACCACCAGTAAAAAAATGGCTTAAAATCTTTGATAGCATTAGCACCCCAATCCGTCTTTATGGCAGTGAAGTTTGGGGTTCTGTCACCTACCCAGACCAATCCAAATGGGACTCCATCCCGCCAGAAATATTTCACATGGAGATCTGCAAGCACCTCCTCCAAGTCCATCGGAGCACCTCCAACAGTGCTTGCCGGTCTGAGCTGGCAGATTTCCTTTGCTTCTCACAGTACAGAAGAGGGCGCTATCATACTGGGGCCATCTACAAAACAGCAGACCTAACTCATACCACCATAAGGCCCTACTGATCAATAAGGACCAGTCAAAGCTATGTGGCCTGCAACAACTCATCAGCATCTTGGGTATCCCAAATGCCCAACTATTTGGCCTGACAAAATCTCAAATAAAAAACATAATGAATGATTCCCAAGAAAAATAGGCTGCGAAATGGAGAAATGATATAGCAAACTCAAATAAACTGTTTACCAATCACTGCAGAGAGACTACAAACTGGCCCCATACCTGGAGGTGCCATAAGACCCCAAAGACAGACAGACCCTGAGCCGGTACAAACTGAGTGCCCATGACCTTGACATCGAATCCGGATGGCACAGACAGACCTATAAGCCCAGGGAGAGTAGACTGTGCCATCAATGTGACCAGGGAGTCCTGGAGGACGAGGACCATTTCCTACTACAGTGCTCCAAGTACTCATCAGTGAGGGACACTCACTTCCAGAGACTCTCCACTCTCATCATGGACTTCACTTCTATAGAAGAGAGGAGGAAACTCCAAGTTCTACTGGGAGAAGAGGAGCAAATGACGAAAATAGCTGCACAATATATGTGACAGCATGCCACAGACAGAGGGACATGAAAAACTGAGGACTTAAAAAAAAAAACTTTACATGGACCCTTCCCCCATCCCCCTTTATATTACCCCCCCCCCACCTTTTCCCATACAAACTGCTTTGAGAGAGAGAGAGAGAGAGAGAGAGAGAGACAGACAGACAGACAGAAAAGCAGCAAAATACGCTCAGCCAATTATTTTAAAAAAAGATTAACACATACCGCAGTGTCATCCTCTCTGTAGACTTTAATAGTTTTGTCTGCTTCGGCAGTGATCAATCTGCTCTCTGACTGGTCAAACGTGCATGCAAATATACCAGATTCACTGTCTAGAGAGCCTGGTTGGACAGCAGCGTGAATTCTCTGGAAATTGTAACCTGTCCTCCAGTCCCACAAATGCATTGTTCCATTATCAGCTGCAGAGCAAAAATGAAAGGTGTCAGACAGAAACCACACCTCGCACAGTCATTGACCACTAAAGTGTTTCTTATCTCTAAAGGAAAATCAGCAGAAACAAGTTTCTTACCTCCTGACACCAGTACACCATCAGAGTTCACTGCCAAAGTGTTGATTATAGCATTGTGGCCAGAAAGGTTTTGGATAAAATTTCCATCAGGGAATTTCCACTGCTTAATATTGTCCGGTGACCCAGATGCAAATGTGTACCTAGAATAAAAGCCAAGATGGTGAAGCGTGCAAACGTAACAGATAATTTTGGAATTGACTGTGCGGCACAAAACACAGTTGTGCTGACTTTAGCGACAAGATGAGAACTGCAGCAGTGGCACTTATTGTATCACGTAACTAGATTCTGTGAACGTAAATCTATTTTGGGCTCCTCTGAAGGCCAGTTGTCAGGATACTGCAGGAAAAAAAAATGTTTCAGTAAAGAAACCTATTACTGGTCTTTCAGCTATATTTCTTCTGCTTTTTTGCCTTTTAGTCACACTTCATTACAGCCCAGGCAAACAAAATATTCATTATGGACTACGAAGTACTCGATTCTCTGAAGCTCTATGATAATACTGGCCACAAAATTTTATTCCTTGGAAAAAAAGAAACCAACGCCATAATGTTTCACTAAACTTTCAGAGGGTCACTGAATACAAACTGGTGTAACAGAGTAATACATCCTGAACATTCCGAAGAATATCTATATAATAGGATATAAAGCGCTTGCCTTCTGATCTGTGCCGAAAGGTGGATGATGCATTGTTAAGGCTCCATGCACACTGGGTGTTTTAATAATTCTGATAACGTAGCTGTGTAAAGTCACATTAAAAACGTGAGCTTTTCAGCATTTTTGTATTAGTGTTTAGCACTGTTCTTTTTTTATACAAAAACAATTTTTTTTTTTTATTCAAAAAAAGTCCAAAAATGCTGGTTTGCCAAGATTTACCACGTTTTTCAGTTAGAGCATTTTTCTAGCTAAAAAACTCCTTCAGAAGCCCATTAGTCCTGGGTTTTTTTTCCAGCCAAAAAACATTGATTACAGTCTATGTGTGCACGGACACATAGGATAACATGATGGGGAGTTTACTAGCTATAGAAAAACGTCAAAAGCCAAAAACAGCAGCTATAAAAAAAAAAAGTCCAGTGTGCATGAGGAATTGCAGTTCTTTATACCAGGCTTGTAATGATTAGCATGAAAAGATACATTATGATCAACAGCTAAAAACATTTGTTTGTGAGAGAATGCTTGAAATTAACAGGCGCATATGTATCTGCATTGCACAACAGAAAACAAAAAAGCAACTAACACAAAAACAATTTCAAAAGCCCTGAATTTTACACATCTTTTCTTTATACAAAGTCAAAATTTGTTAAGCACATACAGACCCCATGGCTGAACAGCTCTTGAAAGTCAGCAAGGCAAGGTATAGTGCACAAGGAAGTGGGGTTTTAGGGCCACACAGTTATATATACAGTATCACGGAAGTGAGTACACCCCTCACATTTTTGCGAATATTTTTTTCTATCTTACTGTGACAACACTGAAGAAATGACACTTTGCTACAATGTAAAGTAGTGAGTGTACAGCTTGTATAACAGTGTAAATTTGCTGTCCCCTCAAAATAACCCAACACACAGCCATTAATGTCTAAACCGCTGGCAACAAAAGTGAGTACACCCCTAAGTGAAAATGTCCAAATTGGGCCCAAAGTGTCAATATTTTGTGTGGCCACCATTATTTTCCAGCCCTGCCTTAACCCTCTTGGGCATGCAGTTCACCAGAGCTTCACAGGTTACCACTGGAGTCCTCTTCCACTCCTCCATGACAACATCATGGAGCTGGTGGATGTTAGAGACCCAGTCTTCAAAGGGAGGGGATCATGCTCTGCTTCAGTATGTCACAGTACATGTTGGCATTCATGGTTCCCTCAACGAACTGTAGCTCTCCAGTGCCGGCAGCACTCATGCAGCCCCAGACCATGACACTCACACCACCATTCTTAACTGTAGGCAAGACACACTTGTCTTTGTACTCCTCACCTGTTGCTGCTACACACGCTTGACACCATCTGAACAAAATAAGTTTATCTTGGTCTCATCAGACCACAGGACATGGTTCCAGTAATCCATGTCCTTAGTCTGCTTGTCTTCAGCAAACTGTTTGCAGGCTTTCTTGTGCATCATCATTAGAAGAGGCTTCCTTCTGGGATGACAGCCATGCAGACCAATTTGATGCAGTGTATGGCGTATGGTCTGAGCACTGACAGGCTGACCCCTCCCCCCCCCCTTCAATCTCTGCAGCAATGCTGGCAGAACTCATACAGCTATTTCCCAAAGACAACCTCTGGATATGACACTGAGCATGTGCACTCAACTTCTTTGGTCAACCATGGCAAGACCTGTTCTGAGTGGAACCTGTCCTGTTAAACTGCTGTATGGTCTTGGCCACCATGCTGCAGCTCAGTTTCAGGGTCTTGGCAATCTTCTTACAGCCCAGGCCATCTTTGTTGAGCAACAATTCTTCTTTCAGATCCTCAGAATTCTTTGTCATGAGGTGCTGTTTT
Organism: Staurois parvus; assembly: GCF_062004578.1. Taxonomy (NCBI): domain Eukaryota; kingdom Metazoa; phylum Chordata; class Amphibia; order Anura; family Ranidae; genus Staurois; species Staurois parvus. The sequence goes on along the minus strand of NW_028317886.1, from coordinate 14,219,545 downwards.
GAACTTCCAGTGACCAGTATGAAAGAATAAGAGCGTTAACACCAAATTTAACACACCTGCTCCCCATTCACACCTGAGACCTTGCAATACTAATGAGTCACATGACACCTGGAAGGGAAAATGGCTAATTGGACCCAATTTGGACATTTTCACTTAGGGGTGTACTCACTTTTGTTGCCAGCGGTTTAGACATTAATAGCTGTGTGTTGCGTTATTTTGAAGGGACAGCAAATTTACACTGTTATACGAGCTGTAAACTCACCACTTTACATAGTAGCAAAGTGTTATTTCTTCAGTGTTGTCACATGAAAAGATATAATAAAATATTTACAAAAATGTGAGGGATGTACTCACTTCTGTGTGATACTATATATAGGGGCCAAAAACCTGATGGTGAGAAAATTTTCATCCAAAGTGAAGAGCACTGTAAGTTGATAACAAAGGTGTTTTACTTAGAGGCTAGCAATAGGTAAAGTGAATTTCCACTATGACATTGTGAAGTAGGATATGTTGTACAAGATCGGATACTGAAGAATTACACTTACTGTCGTGGATGTAATACAACAGCTCTGACAGATTTTTTGTGGTTTGTCAAAGTGACACGAGTCTTTCCACCAACCATATCCCAAAGCCGAATGGTGGTATCGTGGCTTCCTGGAAAAAAAATGAAATAGAAGTGCAATAAGAAATCAAAGAAAAAGAAAAGGCCGAATACAAATTTCGCTTCTTTAAAAAAAAGAGGAAAACGGTAAAATCACAAGATTAAGTAAAAAAAACTTGTGACAAAATATTCAGTAGTAGAGATACACAATACATAAATAATTTAAAAGGTAGAGACACATTTACGCATATTTCCATTACCAGTCAAAATTGCCCCTTCCCCACACCCCAGCAATATCTTGTACATAAAAAAAATCAGAGATTTAGGAAAATGATGAGGCAACTCCTTAGAACTGCCCTGTATTGAAAGCTCTAAAACAGCCTGTGTTGGCCGTAGAGGTGCTCAGCCATAAATGAACTGCCATACAGCATTTAATTCATGTCAGATTGTCAGAACTGCCCTAGGCAACAAACATCCACCTTAAAAGATCCAGCACCTTTACTCATAAAGGAATACGTTTGCGTGTAAACTGTGATTAAATCCAGATAAAACTAGCAGACTCATTGAAGACGGCAGTGGAAAAAAGAAATAATGATGTGGAAAGTTCAATGCCCTATAGAAGCCAAAATTTCAGTTTACCATAGCTTGGTCAGTAAAAAGTAAAATCTGGTTGCTATGGGTTGCTGAACTTCATTATATATATATATATATATATATATATATATATATATATATATATATATATATCACCATTACTGCTCCTCACTATTTGTTACTAAAGTCCACATGTCTAAAAGAAGCTGGATTGCTTGCACGATAGACATGGGCATGTGATGGCTGGCCATTGAAATGCTGCAGAAACAGTAAAAAAAAAAAAACCTAACTACTTCACTACTGCCTTACATGTAGGGACAGTGGAGTGGTAAACATGTACTTCTGGAGTGCCGCTTATAGGGCTATTTTATAAACTTGCCTCCTGTCTTGTACATCTCATCTACATACTTTATCGGTGATCTGTAATTAACTCCTTCATCTTCCTTGTACTGCACCTCAACCCCCTCAATTCCATTCTCCCCCTGTACATTAACCCCTTCACTGACCCCATGTGTATGTCCTATACACTTCAATACCAGCATGTTTTTTCACTTACAAAACATTTCTGGCTAAAAAGAACACCTTTGTGTGTACTTTCCAAAAAAGGATCATTTGGGGTTTTTTTGGGCCTTAGATTTTTATTTGAAACATTTATAAGAGAAATTATGGAAAACCATTTTTTGATAAAAAAAAAAAAATCTAGTGGTTAATAAATACCACCAAATTACCTTCAAAAGAAAGCTATCTGTACCTAAATAGATTTTATGTCATTTTGCTAAGACAAAGTTGCATGGCGGAGTAATTTTTCAACTATTGCAGCATTGAAAATGAATAATGAAACAGGTGGAAAATGCTAGTACTCGTATGGTTAAATAAAGGCATTGTCTAATGAGAAGATTGAGAACTCCAAAAAACCTGTTCTGTTATCAGAAGCTACAAATATGTACAGCAGATGTAGAGCAGCTGAAATTAACAAAGACCAAACATGATGTGCCGGCAAACAGTGTCTACTGTTACAAAGCAGCAAGCTTTACAGTCAGCAGACTTCACACAGTAACACCTTCACAGGCGCACTGCATCAAAAGCTAAAGAAAGACTTGCACACAAATAAGCCTGGGTTAGCATTCCCTTTTACAAGAGTATTTATTGTACAATGTTTCTATTTCTTCGAGGTCAGCTTGCTTCCTTTTTTATCATTTGATTTGTTTTTTTGCTTTTTCAGTACAGGTATTAGCTGGACAGCAGCTAAATTTTGCCATAACCAATGACAATATTATGTGACTGTAATTTAGAAAGGCCATACATAGCTTCAGTCCTCAATTCCTTTAGTAGGAAAACTCCACTTTCCTTAACAAGCCTACAGGGCACTTATACCCCCTTCCTGCCCAGGCCAATTTCCAGCTTTTAGCGCTGTTGTACTTTGAATGACAATTGCGCGGTCATACAACACTGTACCCATATGAAATTTTTATCTTTTTTTTGTGACAGATAGAGCTTTATTTTGGTGGTATTTAATCAACTCTGGGTTTTTTATTTTTTTCTTAAACCAAAAACCACTGAAAATTTTGAAAAAAAAACCAAAACGTTTTTTCTTAGTTTTTGTTATAAAATTTTGTAAATAAGTGATTTTTCTCCTTCACTGATGTGCGCTAATGAGGCTGCAGAGATGGGCACTGATGGACACTGATAGGTGGCACTGACGAAGAGGCACTGATGGACATTGACAGGCATCACTGATGGGCACTGAAAGGCAGCACTGATATATGGCACTGATAGGCGGCACTGACTGGCACTGATGGGTGACACTGAAAGGCAGCTCAAATGGGCACTGATATGTGGCATTGATGTGCACTGGCAGGCACTGATATGTGGCACTGATGGGCACTGGCACGTGGCACTGATATGTGGCACTGGCACGTGGCACTGATGAGCACTGATGGACACTGACAGGTGGCACTGCTGGGGCTACACTGATCATCAGTGCTCTGATGATCAGTGTACATGTCCCCTCCGCGGAATGCCGATTACTAGCTCTCCTCTCCTCTCAAGCTGTCAGGGGACGAGGGCGCATTCTTTGAGGACGTCATATGACGCCCTCCCAGGACTGGAGAACTGCACTGTAGCCGTCATTCGGCTACAGTGCAGTTGGCAAGTGGATAAAGAATATGTAAACCCAACAGTTATTATTCCCGATATGTGCCTGCTGTTCCATATACTTGTATGAAAAAAGTATCCTGATCTCTTTGTATAGCTTTCTTTGTAGGAAATACCTGGCATTCCTGCCAATCTCCTCATGCTTTCCTATTAGAAACTGACCACATTCGGTAGCGTGATCAGTTTTCTGGCTGTGCTGGGAGCAAAACCAATGATCAGACATGTCCCCTGGAATGTTGTGGGGATGCTTTTCTTTAGCAGGGACAGGTAAGCTGGTCAGATTTAATGGGAAGATGGATGGAATCAAATACAGGACAATCTTAGAAAAAAAACTTTAAGAGTCTGCAAAAGACTCGAGACTGGGGCAGAGGTTCACCTTCCAGCAGAACAACGACCCTAAGCATAAAGCCAGTGCTACAATGGAATGGTTTAGATCAAATCATATTCATGCGTCGGAATACCCAGTCAAAGTCCAGACCTAAATCCAATTGAGAATCTGTGGCAAGACTTGAAAATTGCTGTTCACAGACGCTCTCCATCCAATCTGACAGAGCTTTAACTATTTTGCAAAGAAGAATGGGCAAAAATTTCACTCTCTAGATGTGCAAAGCTGGTAGACATACCCAAAAAGACTTGCATCTGTAATTGCAGCGAAAGGTGGTTCTACAAACTATTGACTCAGGGGGGCTGATTACAAATGCACGCCACACTTTTCAGATATTTGTAAAAAATCAGTACTGCTTTATTTGACAAAATGTCACATATAGACCATAATATTAAAAACCTATTTGGTATTTCATAGTCTATATGTGACATATGGTCAAATAAAGCAATATTGATTTTATTTATACTTGTACCTGGTCTTTGTGCCTATAAAGTCCATTTGTAGTATTTCTGCTTCTTCAGGCTAGTCAAAATTAGAATGTGGTACTGGTGTATATATTAGGAGTGACCCTTCACCCGAGGGCACCCCAACCCCCTTTTTATTCAACTATTTGCAAAAAATGTTGAAAACCATTTATCATTTTCCTTCCACTTCACAATTATGTACCACTTTGTGTTGGTCTTTCACATAAAATCCCAATAAAATACATTTACACTTTTGGTTGTAACATGACAAAATGTGGAAAATTTCAAGGGGTATGAATACTTTTTCAAGGCACTGTATGTGCCTCCCGGGCACCCAAAAAACACCTATTTGATGTTGTACTGGCCAAACTGCCCATATGCATAAGACCTTAAAGTTACTGCTGCACTGAAAATTCTGATTTTAAAGGATTATGGATTACATTTGTGATGCTACATTGTTAAAAATAGTTAAGCCTAAGCAAGTACCACAAAAAAAGCAAATATAATAAACTGAAGGTATGTAAATGAATGCTAAAATTTCAGAGTACCCATATAACTCCAATGAATAAGAACCTTCTCTTTACCAAATGAAGGTTTTTGCCATGACTTACCTGTAATGATCTGTGGTTCTGCAGCCTGGCACCTTACTGTTGCAACAGCATTTGTGTGTCCAACAAGAGTGTGAACCCCAGCTTTGGTTCTTATGTCCCAGATCTGTTCAGAATAGGAAAAATAGTAAGGTGATGATGTGCATTGCGACAATAAAAGGCATATCTGTGGTAACCACAATGTTGTCATTTAGTATAAAAGATAAGTATCCACTACTTACACGAGCAGTTGAGTCTCTGCTACAAGTCACAAGCACATCAATGGTGGGATGCAAATCCAAACCATACACTGCACTGAGGTGACCGTGGTAATGCCTTATGACCTAATATGAACAAAACAAAATACAGGATGATATTTGAAATCTGCTTGCGCTCCTATGTAAAAAACAATTAATACACGTGTGAAGCTGCTGACATCTGATCCAATACCCCAAGATCAAACGAAATGCAGAAGATAATATAGAATGATGTAGCGCTAAAACACACAATTATAGCATCAGTACCTTAGGACATATAGCATAATGATGGGATCCTGTATAAACGTGAAGAGGAAATACATATATGTGCGTGATGATACTAAACAAGATAAAGATGGAAAACAGATGTGCAACCCCTGCACATAGTGCACATATATAAATATAAAGTCCAGTGATCCTGTATCAATAATCTCCACTCAAACAGAGTCCATGGACTGTATGTGGGCCCACACACCACCACGTGCAATCCAAAACCAGCTGAAATGGCCTCTCACCTCCTCCCTGCGACCCTGCAGGGCCACAGAGCTTTAACAGATCCCCACTGAATCAAGGTATGCTTCCTCTTGAGTGGATGGCTTCTTTAGTGTATCCCCAGTATACAGCTTCCACCTCTCCTATAGTATCCTCCGAGGTAAGCTGAGCAGGATGGACCCCAGCTCAAGCCCCAATAGGATAAAGGAAGCAAAAGACATCCTCCTTAGTGTAAAACCGTTTTAATAAATGCCAGGAAATAAATGTATAGTACACTCACATTTGCCAGATGAAATGCAGGCTGTTTCCCATACCAGGACTGAGTCCTGATGAAGTCACGGGGTCACGTGACGCAACGCGTCGACGGCAATACGTGGTGACGCACTTCCGGCGCGGCGTGGCGCCATCTTGGTACACCTTTCAGCCACACGCTTACACCCATGGTATGGGAAACAGCCTGCATTTCATCTGGCAAATGTGAGTGTACTATACATTTATTTCCTGGCATTTATTAAAACGGTTTTACACTATGGAGGATGTCTTTTGCTTCCTTTATCCTATTGGGGCTTGAGCTGGGGTCCATCCTGCTCAGCTTACCTCGGAGGATACTACAGGAGAGGTGGAAGCTGTATACTGGGGATACACTAAAGAAGCCATCCACTCAAGAGGAAGCATACCTTGATTCAGTGGGGATCTGTTAAAGCTCTGTGGCCCTGCAGGGTCGCAGGGAGGAGGTGAGAGGCCATTTCAGCTGGTTTTGGATTGCACGTGGTGGTGTGTGGGCCCACATACAGTCCATGGACTCTGTTTGAGTGGAGATTATTGATACAGGATCACTGGACTTTATATTTATATATGTGCACTATGTGCAGGGGTTGCACATCTGTTTTCCATCTTTATCTTGTTTAGTATCATCACGCACATATATGTATTTCCTCTTCACGTTTATACAGGATCCCATCATTATGCTATATGTCCTAAGGTACTGATGCTATAAAACAAAATACAGGTTGATATATAAAATGCATGTAATTGTAAAGATCTGTTGGGTAAATTGGTTGCAATATTAAATGGAGGCATGTTTTCAAGTTACAAAATACAAAGGATACAGCTAACATGTCAAAGTGATCTATCATACATCACAAAGTGGTAGAGTCGTATCCCGGTTTTACAGTGAAATTGGCTTATTATTGTAAGCTACAGAGTTATTTTGGATAAAGCAGTGAATGTGACAAGTCCCCAATAAACATTTACTGCATGTGTATCTTCCCAGTGCATGTATTTTAAATCCGGTGGGGCTTTTGGATGTGACATCACAACGTTCAGCGAACTGTTGGCATCTGTGTTGTTTTTACTGTGAACGATGTTTATGCTGGTGTCGGCTCAGACACCATTTATTGTAAGTGCGATATGTTTTAAATAATTTCCTTTTTTTTACATTGCTACACTATTTTCTCCTCTCTTGCTTTCTGAGTCCATTCAGAGTTTGAGAAGATGTGTATGCCACTCTGAATTGTCCCATATATGCTGGTATTCATCTGCAGAGCATTGCTCCCAGAGTAGAAGCATTTGTGCTGGTTTAAAACCTGACCATCATGTTGCTCTGGTGAGTTTATTCAATTTATTTGGTGGTGGTGGATTTGAGCACGGTGTTTTGTGTTTTCACATGAAGATTAATTGAAGATTTTTAGCACATTTTTTTGGTGTTGGACATTTAACACTATATTTGATACAAAGGACTTTTTTGTGATTTAGATCAATTCAAAATAATAACATAATGTTTTGTTGTTGATGTTTAACTATCTTACTTGGTGATTAATAAGCGCAAACCTTTTTTTATTAATTTATATGCACACCTTGTGAGGGTTAGGTTATGCTGCTTTATATATTTTGATATACATATATCATTTATAATTTTTATTTAATTTTTCGAGTAGTTGAATATTTTTGGCGCTGTCCATATTCTGAATATTACATACAATATTTTAAATCCGTGACCGATTCACCTGCAGTAAATTTCTGATGAATCTCACGTTCACTGCTTTATAAAATATGCCATTGAAAGCTTGACATTTTTTACTCTTAAGAGATTAAAGCAGACCTTGCACCTGAAAAGTTCTGCTTTTTAAACATGGTCCCATTCCAACTTAGTACAAAACTCACTTAGAAGGCTATCCTGCACTGTTAAGATTTGGAGCACTCAGCATTCCCTGGGATCTCGATTGGGGAAAAACAGTGTCACCCCGTGCTACATGGAAACTGAGGAAATATATATTTTTGCTCCCTACAAGTGTTTTTTCTACATTTTATTTAGCATTTCAACAACAAGGAAATGCCTATTTAATGTATTTTTTAATATTCCTAATGTTTTAGCTATAGATTTATTCATGGTAGAAGTTGTGTCTTAAAAATTACAATATAGAGTATGTTTTTAAAACTGTGCAGTTTGAATATTACAAACATTTACTGCACGCGAATATTGGTGGACAATGTATTCTTTCAATCAATTTATTAGATAAGTTTGTTAAGTGCCACTTCACATATATGCAGATTTGAACCGCATCCGATCCGCATGACATGTGAAATAACGTTGCTTCCTATGGTGCCTGTTCACATATGTGCGGTGCACTGGCAGTGAGGATTCAGTGCGGATTAAAAAAGAGTTCCGTCTGATTTCTGAGCAGTGTGGTCCAGTTCATGAGCAGATTACAGGCTACTGATGTCTATGGGAACCGATTCTAAACCGCATGTCATCAGTTGTGAACAGGATTGCAGTTCAGGATCAGATTTCAGCACAGTTTGCTGAAATCCTGAGAGCCTGGTTACTATAAAGATGAGGAAAATAAGTTATTTCATACACAATCAAGTTTCAAAACCTCTCAAGTTTCAGGAGTTCCGAGTAGTTGTCATTCCTCAAAAGCATTGTAAATAATGTATAGCCTGCATATTGAAGATGGGCTTTGGTTTTTGTCCTTAAAGTATCTAGCATACATATTGTTGGCAATTTCACCTGAAAGGCTCCTGAAAGCTTCTGTTCCCAAATTGTCTATCAAACTGCTTTTCGAGAACATATGAAGTAAAATACATTGCTCATAAAAATTAAAGGAACACTTTGAAAACACATCAGATCTCAATGGGGAAAAATAGCATGCTGGATATATATACTGATATGGACTGGGTAATGTGTTAGGAATCTAAGAATGCCCCATTGTTTGATGGAAATGAAAATCAACCTACAGAGGGCTGAATTCAAAGACACCCCGAAAATCAAAGTGAAAAAATGATGCAGCACGCTAGTCCATTTTGCTGAAATTTCATTGCAGCAACTCAAAAGGGTACTCAGTAGTTTGTATGGCCCCCCCACGTGCCTGTATGCATGCATGACAACGTCGGGGCATGCTCCTAATGAGACGACAGATGGTGTCCTGGGGTATTTCCTCCCAGATGTGGGCCAGGGCATCACTGAGCTCCTGGACAGTCCGAGGTGCAACCTGGCGGAGTCGGATGGACTGAAACATGATATTCCAGAGGTGTTCTATTGAATTTAGATCAAGCAAGCATGGGGCCATTCAATGGTATCAAATTACTTTGTCCTCCATACTCTCGCCACAGGAGACTGGGCATTGTCATGCACCAGGAGGAACACAGGACCCACTGCACCAGCATAGGGTCTGACAATGGGTCCAAGAATTTCATACCGATACCTAATGGCAGTCAGGGTGCCATTGTCTAGACTGTAGAGGTCTGTGCGTCCCTCCATGGATATGTCTCCCCAGATCATCACTGACCCACCACCAAAATGGTCATGCTGAACGATGTTACAGGCAGCATAACATTCTCCATGGTTTTCCCAGACACTTTCCCATCTGTCACGTGTGCTCAGGGTGAACCTGCTCATCTGTGAAAAGCACAGGGCGCCAGTGGTGGACCTGCCAATTCTGGTGTTCAATGGCGAATGCCAATCAAGCTCTATAGTGCCTGTTTCTGATTGTTTGGTCAGAGACATTCACATCAGTGGCCTGCTGGAGGTCATTTTGTAGGGCGCTGGCAGTGCTCATCCTGTTCCTCCTTGCAAAAAGGAGCAGATACTGGTCCTACTGATGGGTTAAGGACCTTCTAAAGCCCTGTCCAACTCTCCTAGAGTAACTGCCTGTCTCCTGGAATCTCCTCCATGCTCTTGAGACTGTGCTGGGAGACACAGAAAACTTTTTAGCAATGACACGTATTGATATGCCATCCTGGAGGAGTTGGACTGCCTGTGCAACTTCTGCAGGGTCCAGGTATTTCCTCATGCTATCAGTAGTGACACTGACCCTAACCAAATACAAAACTAGTGAAAAACCGTAGAAAAGATGAGTAGGGAAAAAAATGTCAGTGGCCCCCACCTGTAAAACCATTCCTGTTTTGGTGGAGGTCGTCTCTTTGTTGCCCACCTAGTGCCCCTGTTAATGTAATTAACACTAAAGCAGCTGAAAATGATTAACAACCCCCTCTGCTACTTAACTGACCAGATCATTATCCCAGGAGTTTAACTGACTTGATGCTATACTCTGATTAAAAAGTGTTCCTTTAATTTTTTTGAGCTGTGTATTTCAAATCAGAATTATCTACTGAGGGGAATGTATTTAAACAGTAAAAGTTTGATGAGTGTCACATTTACTACTTTATAAACATGGACTAAAGCAGGTTCCACTGGGCTGCAGCCTTCTCCTGTCAGGCCCTGGTTTGCTGTCTTCAGTGACAGCTAAATTTTAGCTGTTGGAGCAGATGGGGACCATGACTCAGCAGGCGCCCATTGTTCTGTGCATTTTTTCTAGCCAGCTCTTCCTGCCCTGGGTGCCTAACAGTACCAGTGTGATGCACACCAGGATCCAGACTCCCTACTAGTACAGCAGATAGAGCTGGCTGGAGGATGCCTTGCAGCTTTCACCTTGTTCTGCGGGCCAGAGAATCATGAGAATATCAGGTCACGTGTCGGCTTACAAACCTGCTAGATCCGGTTGTCACTCTGCATCATAAACTAGGTGTAAATCACAAGCATTATTATCAAATCAAACCAATTCATATTAACATTGTTTTGATTTTGTTTAGTCAAAATTTCTATCAGGACTCTATTTCTATTTGACCCCAATGGGGAGGTTTCCTTCACTCCCCTTTCCGCAGCTCTCTTACCTCCTCTATGAAAATGTGTTTGTCTCTGTTTGTGTCTTCATTCAAAAGGTATGTCCTGACAGATTAGAAATAACCTGAAAGCTTCTCTACCCCTATTCTTTTTGATCCAAAAACAAAGTATTTTAGCTGGAAATGGGATTAACTTTACCTTTATACAACTACTATAAAAGGAGGGCAGCTGGAAGCTTGTGCTAGAGTTTCCAAAAGGTATTAGCCGGGAGGACAGCAAGTGTGGTGAGATACAGAAGCTAGTCCCCACACACCAAAGTGGTGTGCTGGTGACACTAGAATTTGCAATTTGATGAGCACTGTTTTCTTTTACCTTTGTGAGTATTTAATTTGGAATTGGAGCTGAATAAAGTGTTTTAAATGGAATCACACTATGTGGGATATTTTTCCCTTTGAGCTCCAGTGGAGATTTAAACATTTGCTGGCATTCGCACCCCCATAAGAAGCTTTCAACAGAGTGATTACCCTGCAACTGTTTTGCCAGTCAGTAAAATGAGAGGCAAAAGGAGTTGGTGAGTGTTGAACCATAAGGGGAGTGGATGTCACTACTCACAGTGGTGAAGTGGCTCCCACTGCTGTCAATCACAGTCAGTGAGAAGAGAGGGGGCAGGGATGAGCCATGGCTCCATGTGTGAATGGACACATGGAGCAGTGGGTGCCCCCATAGCAAGCTACTTGCTGCGGGGGCACCTGACAGGAGGGAGAGACCAGGAGAGCCTGCATGGGACCTAAGAAGAGGAGGATCCAGGCTGCTCTGTGCAAAACCACTGCACACAGCAGGTAAGTATAGACATGTTTGGTAATTTTTATTAAAAAATAAACCTTTAGAATCACTAAGTATTCAATGTAAAGGTGGATTGTTATTGTCACTTATCACTGGGTGATTTATAGCATCAATTGTTTTGGACGAACGTGCAGCCTGGAGAAAATGTTTGTTGTGTTTACTTTTATACAACCAACCAATTCGCTATCCCCAGCCCCCAACGCAAGCCTCTAACGAATCTGACTTAACTATCCCCCACCTAACCTAGACAATCCCCCTCTCCCCCTTCCCAATTCTTCCTAAACTATGAGGAAAGATCAGAGGAACTTAATGTATACTCTCTTGAGAATAGATTAAGTGGGGATATAATCAACATGTATAAATACATACAGTATCTCTCCCAAAAGTGAGTACACTCCTCACATATTTGTAAATATTTTATTCTATCTTTTCATGTGACAACACTGAAGAAATGACACTTTGCTACAATGTAAAGTAGTGAGTGTACAGCTTGTATAACAGTGTAAATTTGCTGTCCCCTCAAAATAACTCAACAGACAGCCATTAGTCTAAGTCTAAACCGCTGGCAACAAAAGTGAGTACACCCCTAAGTGAAAATGTCCAAACTGGGCCCAATTAGCCATTTTCCCTCCCCGGTGTCATGTGACTCGTTAGTGTTACAAGGTCTGAGGTGTGAATGGGGAGCAGGTGTGTTAAATTTGGTGTTATCGCTCTCACTCTCTCATAATGGTTACTGGAAGTTCAACATGGCACCTCATGGCAAAGAACTCTCTGAGGACCTATAAAAAAGAATTGTTGCTTTACATAAAGATGGCCTAGGCCAGGGGTCTGCAACCTTTAAGACATAAAGAGCCACTTGGACCCGTTTCCGAGAGGGAAAAAAAGACTGGGAGCCGCAAAACCATTGCAACATTTAAAACAAATCCGACACTGCATATATTGCAAAAAGCGCTCTGGTCATGAAGGGGGTTTAAGGGCCCAGTAAGCAAAGGGTTAATCAGGGCCACAGTGTATCGTCATAATCACAATCATAGCCTTAGGTCAGTGGTGGGCAACCTTTTTTTTCAACTGAGCCAAATCTCGCCAAAACCACGATTGAAATTTATTTTGAGAGCCACATTTTTAAAACTGAAAATACATCCCCCATATAGTAATTCATCCCCCATAGTAATTCATCCCCCATATAGTAATTCATCCCCCATATAGTAATTCATCCCCCATATAGTAATTCATCCTCCATAGTAATTCATCCCCCATATAGTAATTCATCCCCCAAAGTAATTCATCCCCCATATAGTAATTCATCCCCCCTATAGTAATTCATCCCCCACATAGTAATTCATCCCCCACATAGTAATTCATCCCCCACATAGTAATTCATCCCCCATATAGTAATTCATCCCCCATAGTAATTCATCCCCCATATAGTAATTCATCCCCCAAAGTAATTCATCCCCCATATAGTAATTCATCCCCCCTTTAGTAATTCATCCCCCCTTTAGTAATTCATCCCCCATATAGTAATTCATCCCCCCTATAGTAATTAATTCCCCATATTGTGTCAATTCACTTACCTTTGCTCCGCGCGTTCCTCTCGCCGTGTTCCCGCGCCGTTCCGGTCTTCAGGGCGGACTGTGAGAGGAGAGGAGTTCGTCACGCTGCCCCGCCTGCATCCTGACAGCCAATGTTTGCCACGCTCCGCGGGCCGGATTAAAAGGTCCGCCGGGCCGTAGTTTGCCCATTGCTGGGCTAGCTGCAGAGTCCTGACTTTTGGGGCGGCCGCCCGAGAGGAGGGAGGGGAGCGGGCGCCCGGTACACAGAAGAGCCGCATTAAAATGTGTAAAGAGCCGCGGCTTGCCGACCACTGAGCTACGGCAACCCTATTGCCTGTCACCTGGTGGGCAGTCTGCTCCGGAGCCGCAGCAAAGGTGAAAAAGAGCCGCATGTGGCTCTGGAGCCGCGGGTTGCCGACACCCGGCCTAGGCTATAAGAAGATTGCCAAGACCCTGAAACTGAGCTGCAGCACAGTGGCGAAGACCATTCAGCGGTTTAACAGGATAGGTTCCACTTAGAACAGGCCTCGCCATGGTTGGCCAAAGAAGTTGAGTGCATGTGTTCAGAGTCATATCCAGAGGTTGTCTTTGGGAAATAGACGTATGAGCGCTGCCAGCATTCCTGAAGAGGTTGAAGGGGTGGGGGGTCAGCCTGTCAGTGCTCAGACCATACGCCACACACTGCATCAAATTGGTCTGCATGGCTGTTGTCCCTAAAGATGATGCACAAGAAAGCCCACAAACAGTTTGCTGATGACAAGCAGACTAAGGACATCATGGTTTACTTGAATCATGTCCTGTGGTCTAATGAGACCAAGATAAACTTATTTGGTTCAGATAGTGTCAAGCGTGTGTGGCGACATCCAGGTGAGTACTACAGTCAAGCATGGTGGTGGGAGTGCCATAGTCTGGGGCTGCATGAGTGCTGCCGGTGCTGGGGAGCTACAGTTCATTGAGGGAACCATGAATGCCAACATGATAATGACCCCAAACACACCTCCAAGACGACCAACTGCCTTGCTTAAGAAGCTGAGGGTAAAGGTGATGGACTGGCCAGGCATGTCTCCAGACCTAAACCCTATGGAGCATCTGTGGGGCATCCTCAAACAGAAGGTGGAGGAGCGCAAGGTCTCTAACATCCACCAGCTCCGTGATGTCATCGTGGAGGAGTGGAAGAGGACTCCAGTGGCAACCTGTGAAGCTCTGGTGAACTCCATGCCCAAGATGGTTAAGGAAGTGCTGGAAAATAATGGTGGCCACACAAAATATTGACACTTTGGACCCAATTTGGACATTTTCACGTAGGGGTGTACTCACTTTTGTTGACAGCAGTTTAGACATTAATGGCTGTGTGTTGAGTTATTTTGAGGAGACAGCAAATTTATACTGTTATACAAGCTGTACACTCACTACTTTACATTCTAGCAAAGTGTCATTTCTTCAGTGTTGTCACATGAAAACATATAATAAAATATTTACAAAAATGTGAGGGGTGTACTCACTTCTGTGAGATACTGTAGGTGGTCCATACTGATTACTGAACTCTGTGTAGAGTTATTCATTTAAGGTCATCACAGAGGAAAAAGGGGGCACTCTAAGTCTGGGGAAAAAAAAAGACATTTAACCTCCAAATACAGAAAAGGCTTCTTCACAGGCCAGTTCAGTAGACTGTTTTTAAAAAAAGGCCTAAATTCTTTCCTAGATACATAAAATATAACTGAATACTAATATTTATAGGTAAAGTCGATTCAGGGCATATCTGATTGACTCTTTGGGGATCAGGAAGGATTGTTTTCCCCTGCTGGAGCAAATTGTATCATGCTTTATTGGGGGGGGGGGGGGTTGCCTTCCTCTGGATCAACTGTGGGTATAGGATTGTGTATTTATACAATTGTTTATAGTTTTTTTTCCCCTTCTATTGGTTGAACTTTATGGACTTGTGCCTTTTTTTAACCAGACTATATAACTGGCAGCCTCCTCTTGCCCAAAATATCCTCCAATGGTGACTCTGAAAGTAATTTTTGTTCACAGAAATAATTCTTAAATTAGCATCTCTTCTGAAGCTCTTAATTCATTCCGTTAAGTTAAATTTGTACAGTACCCAAGTATGTTCAGTTCAATAGCAAGAAGATAACTAAAGCAATGCTGATACACTTTTTCTAAATGTTAAACATAAACCATGGCAAAAGGAATCCTTAGCATAAAGCATTGTTTACAATATAATAAATACCTTATTGTATTCCAGATCCCAGCATTTCACCTGCTTGTCCTCACCACAAGAAAACAAATATGGACTCCTGGCGCTTACAATTACTCCCCGGACAGTGCTTATGTGTCCAGTTAAGGACAGCTTTAATTTACCGCTTGCCAGATCCCAGATCTCAAGAGAAGACAGAAGACACATTAAGTTCTGTGCAGCTCATTGTTAATATTTGAAATACTCTCCATAAACAAAGAATCTTATTAAAACTATGGCTCAAAATTCAATTCAGAATTATTCACTGTGCTAACAGGATCTTTCCCTGGCCTTCTTATACTGGACAGAGTTGTGCTGTTCGATTCAGGCACAGCAAGCAAAGCAAACTCCAGTGACTGCATCAGCAGATGTATCGAAAGGTTAAAAATAACTTGGTCATGTCTTAGGGTAGATTTAGACATGCGTCTAAATCACCCCTGCCTCTGAAGCCCGATCCACGTATGGATTGCGCTCCAGAGGTTACTAACTGGCAGAGAGGAAGCAATGCAATCTAACCTTTAACCCCTGTGTATGTCAAATTTATAACTTTCCATATGCTGGGACATGCACAGCATGAATGCACCCTTAACAAGTGTCAACTGACAAAAATGACAGTGTACTACTAAGGTCTGCACATTATCAAGATCCCAATTCAAAAAAGCACCCTGGGGATTAATTGATATTAGGGGGTGTGGCCAAAAAGCTTGTGGGAAATGTGTGTTGATGCCAAATCAGCAAGAACCAGAAATCCCAAGACATTTTTCCATCATTTTTAATCTGTCCTAAAAGTAGTTGTACTTAGTACTAGTTAGTTGTTTCTAATACAGTGATCACTGAGTATAAATGCTAAGTGTGTATGTATTCTACCTATATAATATTAAAATAGTACTTGTCATCAGTTACTTATGATACATTTACATACATGTAATATATTTAATGACAGTTATTATGACCAAACACTAAGATTCATTAAATCTAGGATGTTACTTTAACAGAAATTTACTTGTTGAGGGCATTGATTCTCACTTCCTAGCATGAAAAAGAAAATTACTTTTTCTTTACAGCACTAAAAAGCAGCTAAAACTGGCATGCAGAAAATTACAAAGACACAATGGGAGCACTAGAAATTATACCCTTCGGCACAATGAATCATAAAAGATCAGTTTCAATACTGCAGTCCTCTTACCTTAATTGTCCGGTCTGCTGAGCCTGTGACAAACCATTGGTTTCCAGGTTCAACTGCTATGCATCGCACCCACCCCAAGTGACCACTGATGACCTGTACAAAAAGCACACATTTTGTTTACATAAAAGCTAGATACATTTATTGTATTTCACAAAAATCTGAAAATTCTCCCTCAAATGGTAATCTGTATATCAAGGAATGTGATCAGCCTTTTCTGTTTAGCAACTACATAGATAAGCCGGGTAATCTTTTAGAGCAGGGGTGTCAAACTGGCGGCCCTCCAGCTGTTGTGAAACTACAAATCCCATCGTGCATCTGCCTTTGGGAGTCATGCTTGTAACTGTCTGTCTTGCAATGCCTCATGGGACTTGTAGTTTGGCAACAGCTGGAGGGCTGCCAGTTTGACTCACGTGTTTTAGAGTGTCTGCTGTTTCCAATCAGGCTAGACTTGATCCACTTTTGTACTAAGAGCAAGGGGCAATGTTATTTTCTTAAAAAGCAGGAGGCACAGTATGTATTTAATGCAATGAGCAAATATACCTGCTCCCTTGTAAATATAGTATATATATTTACTATATGGAAAAACAATGTTTAAAAAATGTTTTATTCCCCAGATATGGACAGAGGGCCAATTAGGCCAATATGCAGCCAAACTATAAATGTATTTAACTTGCATAAAGTTGTGCAAGTATGTTAGCTTGCATCAGTGCGGGATATTGAAACTATGGCTCTTAAGTAAGTAGGGTTTAGAAAACAAGAAAAGAGAGTACAACAAAGCAGGTTATGACGTCAATCAAATGGAATCAAAAATCTCTATTAATGTTTGTAACAAGAAAATGTTATGATGTATTTTTGTTCTAAACATTCAAATACATTTAGTTGTCATATCTCCAAGAACACACTACTAAATGATAGTGGAGACATTATTTACACTTTAATGTAAGATGTCTTCATGCTATAGAAGGGCTATAAAAAGTAAATGGTTGCCATTATTTGTTCATCTATTTATGGCGAATGCAATCAATCAATATTTGCAGTTATTGAACTATGTGAAAACAGTTATATAGCAAACGTGGTTGAAAAAAGTCACAGATCGATCAAGTTCAACCCCTATGTGTGCGCTTTATCTGTTTGAAAAACAATCCCTACAAGACATAAGCCAATACTCACTCTATACAGTTTCCATGGTGGGTGCCACTGTGGTTTTGGCATGGTTGGGGCTTTCTTTGCTAGTAATGCAGAGGCTTTTGTTCCACCAGATTCCATGGAAGCCTAGAACATAACCATAAAAATAAAAACTTAAATTTGAATATCACGAGCAAATATGAGGATGGTACTTCCGAATTCAACCTGGAACAGGTATGTAGATCAGGGAAAGCCAAAAAGCCTCATTTGCATACAAGTTATGGGATAGTGAAATTGAGCAAGAAGCTTGTATTTCAAGAAAATCAATTTGGCAGTCTGCATGTGTTCTTTAAGCAAACAAAAGTAGCTACTAAAAATTAACAAACTACAAAACCAGGCCCTTGGTGTAAAAAGGTTTATGCATACTGTAAAATCTTTTTATCGGAAGTCCACTGTGGGATACAGTGCTGATGAGGAGATTAAGTGGGAGTTTGGTTTCTAATCTGTACAAGATACTTCTCTACAAAAAGCAGGGCCATGAACTGACAGTGTAGGGGCTGCACAGCAAAGCAGAGAAGATGCTGATGCACTGGAAAAATGGGAACGTTTATGCATCCTTGATGTCCACAGAACCCAGAAAGTAAAAGACTTGGTGGATTCCACGCAGAATGTATTATTTTGAATCAAGACTTTCATAGCTTTGAGATCTAATATGAGGAAATTGTCCCCTTTGGGAACTGTAAACAGGCTGGGATAAAAACCTTAAAACCTCCCTGTCATATGAACTGGGGCAATGACAACTTGGCCCAGAAGACCTGAGAAGGCAAAATGGAGATCTGCTAATCTGTGCAGTGTCACAAGAAGGTTTGAGGAGAAAAACCAAGAAAGGGAAGAGAACTCCAATTTGTATACCAAATTGAAGTATACCACTTCCTGCACTAGTGTCTGAGAAGTGTCCACAAAGGTTAACAAACAGCCCCTAACTCTAGAAAGTGTGGGCACATCTTCATGCAGAGGAAGGCTTGTCTCAGGGGCAAAAAAGAGGGAGACAACTTTGCAGTCTGTTCCTCAGGTTTCTTCTGCTAAAGAAGATGGGTGTTCCTGCCTCTGGTATCATCCTTGATATGGTATCAATGGTAAATCTGACACTCCAAATGCAGATCAGGCGCTTCTTGGATGCAGTTTAAACACATTATGTGGTTTAAAGAGATATGCCAGGAAGCTTACAGCAAACTTTTACAACTGAAAGTTAAAGCTACAGCCAATTGCTCCATGCTTTCTATCAGCAATAATCCTTAGTAGTGATAACATCTATTTATGGGAATTTGCTCAGTCAGTCATTATCAGTCAGTAAGCTAATAACCATGGTGAATGAGGACCAGGCCCTGGTGGTGGAGAACAGAGCTCCAAAGAAAAATGCATCCTCTACCAGTATGATAGTAGCTTTGATAAGACAGGACACTGCTAGATCCAAAGTGGGGTAGACTGACTTTTTTTGCAAAATCTTCCCCAAATGGTTATAAGATTAATAAGCCTTTGCAGGCTTAGGGGCTCTAAAGTACTCAAGACTAGAAACGGTACTAGCAAAAGCAACAGGCTGATCATCTAGTTTCAGAGCGGTGCATACCACATTGATAACAAAACAGTCTCCTAACTTGAAAGTAATAGCAGTGGACTGCAACTCCTCAAGGGCAAGCTGATCAGGCAAGGACGACAGTGACTCAGAATCAGAATTTCCAAGGCTGAGAAGTCACCAAGGCTACATGTAAGAAACAGAAACTGCATGAGAAAATGTGGGGGCATGCTTGTGGCCCCTGTGGTCAGTGTCAGAATATAACTGGGTAATATGGGCCATAAAGTCGTGAATTACTGTAATGAAGGGCAGGAGGAATGGGCAGAGGAACCAGCTCCACTAATGGAGTTAAAAGACTCAGATGATAATTTGGACTCTAGAAACAGGGGGCAACAGCATTCCCAGATGTAGACATTGGCACCATCAGGAGGTGCACTGTAAGCAGCTCCAGACCATTAGCAGGGTGTGGGCTGGGGGCACTCATTACAGTTGGACTGCTTAAGTGTTTCTGCCTTTTTTCACAAACCAACAACCACTGTGACTGTGTTCACCCAATGGGGGTAGCCTTGACTCAGGTTATTTTTACCTAATTTCATCCATTCCCTTCAAAAACATGCTTACTATGAATTCAACTTAAAAAAAGAAAAAAAATACAATATATTCTGCATGTACTGATTACTGTAAAATTGAACAATTATAATTATCAGTGCAGTAGCCAGACTCCCAAGGGCTGGTGATGCTGCAATTTCTGAGAGAGCCATTGCAGAAATCCAGTGTTCATGTGTACATATCCCAACATTATTTCCATGCCACACAGTGTTTACCAATATATTACTGTCTAGACTAACTTTACCATTGATAGACCAGGGGGCTGTGAGCGCTCAGGAATTCCAGCTTGTCTGTAGATATCTCCAACACTAGCAGCTGTGCGCTGTGCATCTAACCTGTTTATAGGCATAAGATACAGATTTCCATCAAACATTTTTTTTAAATAAGTGTATACAAAATTATTCAGTTATTCCGTAATAAGTAGAACCAAAAATAAATAAATCTCCAACTATATATGGCAAATGCAACTGTATTATTAATCTGTTATCAATATTTGCAATGTCTGTTGAAGCGGGGCTTTAGTTATAATGAAACTGTATAGTGTTTAACTGCTAGCCTACAGGGCACTTATACCCCCTTCCTGCCCAGGCCAATTTCCAGCTCTCAGCGCTGTCACACTTTGAAGTGTGCACTGATGCACACTGTTAGGCGGCACTGATTGGCAACACTGATAGGTGGCACTGACTGGCACTGATGGGTGACACTGAAAGGCAGCACAGATGGGCACTGATATGTGGCACTGATAGGCACTGGCACGTGGCACTGTTCGGCACTGTTCAGCACTGACAGCTGGCACTGAAGGTGTGACAGGTAGCACTTCTGGGGCCACACTGATCATCAGGGCACACTGATCATCAGTGCCCCGATGATCAGTGTACATGTCCCCTCCGCGGAATGCCGATTACCGGCTCTCCTCTCCTCTCGAGCTGTCAGCGTGACAGCTCGTGAGGAGAGAAAAGCCGATAACAGGCATTTCCCTGTTTACATGTGATCAGCTGTGATTGGACACAGCTGATCACATGACCGAGCCGACATCTTCGGCTCTTTCCGTGGATCGGTATCCGCTGTGTCCGGTGAGGATGGGAGAACATCATAGGACGTCCTCCCAGAACGAGAGAACCACCTTGCGCCCGTCATTGGACTATATGGCAGGCGAGAGGTGGTTAAATATTACTATGCATAAATAAAGCCTAAAAAATGTATGGGTACCTGCCACATATTGCCTTTCATACTTTTTAAGCTCCACCTTTATTTATCTCGGCTTTCTGTTCCACTGACCTCAAGTTCTGCCTTCAGATGAGGCATGAGGGAGAAGCCAGTGCATACACATAATGTACAGTACAGTGGAGTCTGTTCATTTGCGTTTTTGAGTTCTCACTCTACAAACGTAACAACGTATGTTACTTATTGTGGCATCTCAGGGATGCCAGTAACAGATACATGGGGTAAATAAGCGGAGAGACATAAAACCATGAAAACACAACAGAGCACATCGTTTTGATACAGAATTTTGTTAACTGTAAAAAAAAAAAAAAAAAGGAATTTTGACTTACCTGCAAATTCCATATCTTGGAGTAGAGTACAGGACACAGGCAAAATATTTATAGAACGTGGGTTATAGGTCCAAATTTTCAGGTGATTGAACACTGGCAAAGCTTTCAAGGGATATGCCCCCTGGGTGCCTACCCTACCCTACTCCATGAGTCCTCAGTTGTGTGGCAAGGAATGTAGAGTAACCAAAGAATGGAAGGAAGACTTCATGTGTCCTGTACCAAGAAACGGAATTTACAGGCGAGTAAAAATTCCTCCTAATCGTACAGTACAGAACACAGGCAAAGTATTCACAGAACCAGGGACAAGCCCAAGCATGAATGAGAAGGATGAGCAACAACTAGGCAAACAGAACTGTGCCAAAATGCCCAACAACAAAGTACCTTGAAAAGAAAGCTGCAACTGCAGAAGACTGCATGTTCACTTGGTAGAATGGTAGAAGGTATAAACAGACAACAGCTTTGCAGCTTTACAAAATTCAGTTACAGAGGCCTGATACCAGAAAGCTCAAAAAAACTTTAACTGATCTGGTGGAATGGGTGCATAAAAGTGCAGGAAGAGATTTGTTCTCAAGAGTGTATACTCTAGCAAACAGATGTCTTATCCTTCAAGTAATGGTGAACTTGAAAGCAGGCTGTCCCTTGAGAGGCCATGAGAACAGAATAAATAGGGAATGCTTTGAAGTAGCCTCTAATAGCTCTGTCAATATCAAGGTAGTGAAGAGATTTCCTTTTGATGCTTTCAAGCAGGGCATACAACTGATAGGACTATGTCCTCACTGAGGTGGAAGCCTGATACCACCTTAAGAAGAAGGGATGGACTTGGACGTAAAACTACATTGTCACTGGATGGGGAACAGCTCCCTTCAAAAGACAGAAACTTTTTTTTTTTTTTTAACAAGGGAGTGCAAAGCCAGGGGTCTTTGCATGGACAAGGCCCAAACCTTACCATTCTGACTGCTTAAGGCCAAATTCTGGTCAAGAACTAGTTGAAGGGAGGCCAGAATATTCAAGGGAATAATCTCTGGGACTGAGTTGCCTGTGAAGGAATCAAGGATTTCCAGGAACAAAAGCACCCCCCCCCCTCCCATCTCTTAAAACCTGGGCTTCAACAGCCAAGCTGTTAAAGGCAAAGACTTAAACAGGGTGAAAAAGAGCACTGAGAGAGCAGGCCAGGGGTCATCAACTAGAAGTCTGAGTATGTTTGTGCACCAGGTTCTTCTGGGCTAGTTTGGTGCAATGAGAAGCACAATCTTCCTCTATTGCTTTGTCTTTTTGAGCAGACGAGGCAGATTTGCACTGGGAAAAAGTCATAGATTAATCTGAATTTAGACCAGGGAATTACTCTCTATTGTTATAAGCTCCATGTTTTTGATGGGAAGCTAGGCTTCCAAAAGGTGACCACGTTCTCTGGACCGTGAAGGACTGAAACACTCCTTCCCAGCATGAAACAATGGAATCTGTTATCACTTTGCAATCATAAGGAAGGAAAAATGTCCCTACTGCTAAGGCTGGGCTGGAGGTCCTTAAAGTTATGGAATACCTTGCTTGGTTGGTTGGAGAGGAACATGGCTAGGTCAAGAGAAGGAGCAGATTTATTACTATGAGATATTGTGTTGGAAAGGTGTTGAATGAATTTGAAGTTGAAGCCTGGGTAGGGAGGACAGGTGCTCCATGTTTGAGGAGGCAGAGGCTCCTGAGGAGGGGAGTTTTGGAATCTCTCTGTTGAAGTAAAACCTTCACTCTAGTGACATCTTTGATGACTTGGTCAAGTGCCTCCATAAAAAGGCATCCCGAAAGAGCAGAGCTGTATGGCGCATTTTGCAGGCAGCTTCAGCTGTCCAGGCTTTGTGCCATAAGATTCTGCACATGTTAAAAGGATTAGATTAGAGCCATTCTGGAGATTTGTCTTATGGCATGTTCAAGTGCTTCTACAAAAGAGCAGGGCAGAAGGCAATTGCTGCAAGTGATCCATTAAAGCACAGTCCTGAAATATAGGATCCTCTTGGATGTTCATTGCTCTAGTCAAGGTAGCTCTAGATTGACATTTCATTGATGAATTTGCAGCAATAGCTGGTTGCAGGGCTAGGCCTGCCAGAGTAAAGAGAGCCTTTAGAGGTGTCTCAAACTCGAATGCAAAATCCTTGCAAAAAGGTACACCTTCAGTCAGCACAGTGAGATTTTTTTTAAGACTAAGAGAAGAGGATTAATCACAAAAACAGACAAATTTTTAGTGAACGTATTTTCCACTGGATGAATTAAGTGAAAATCATTTCCAGAATAATCCAATCATTACAAATTGCCCATTCTATTTGTTCATGAACAGAGAATGTCTTGACAGCTTATGCAGGTCTCTTTGTACCCAAAGGGGCCTGGTGAGATGCAGGAGAATCAAGAACAACAGTGCCAATACTTTTGAGCAAGACAGCAGTGAGCTTCTCCACATTATCAAGCATGTTACGTGAAGCTCCTGATTCAGGTTTAAGAGTGTGTTGAGGAAGAAAGAAAAAACAAAAAACTTTTGCAGCCTCCTCTACTACTATTCTTGTCTGTGTCTGCTTGTCTAAGGCAGGCATTTCAGGATCTGGGACAGGTAGAGGCAGAGGAGTTGAGGAAGTGGCATGACATTTTGTAGCCCTAGACAAAGATGGCTGTATTAGGGATGTTAGCTGTCCGGGGTATTGTGACAGATGCAGAACATTTTGCTTTTATCAGGTAGGTCACTTGTTATGTGTCAGAGATAGAGATAGAATTGGATACAAAGAACAGTGTTAAAATTGGTTCCTGCAAGGAAAGCATGGTCACTTTGTAGTGTAATGTGTTGTGTGGCCCTCAGCAGAGAGAATGTTTGCTAGAGATTTAACCAGGTCTAATGCCACAGCTACAGGTGAGGTATTCCCCTGTGGGGTACTCACCGAGAAGGGTGCAAAATATAGGGTAAGCGTATCTGAAAGGAGCATGCAACAACCCAAACGTAGACCATCCTGTAACGAATCCATGTGGCAAAAGGACGGGAGTGAATGCCCAATGGCCAATCAGTGATCACATGATCGGGACCTCAGACAGAGGTCCCGTACAGCGATCGGTGTTCTGCTGTGTCTGGAGGACACAGCAGGCACCGGATCGCGGTGCATGCGCTCCCAGGGAGTGCGCACGGATGTTTATAAACGGTCACCTGCTCCTGCACTGCTCCCGTTTGGCCGTTTATGTACATGGGCAGGACTGGAAATGGTTAAAAGGGCTCCTAGTGGAAGTGGCGGTAAAGTGGGTGCAATGTGATGTCACACCTGATACAGGAGGTCTAGGTGATTTAATTTTAATTTGAAAAGTTTACACTACAAAGTCTATACATTCCAAACATAACTCCTGTTTTTATAACAACATTCAGGGGAACCTTGTCTTACCTGTCCACAACACTGGACAGCTTATAAAGCCCCTCATGGTGGGCATAACCCCAGAGGGGTTTTCAGGGTCTGGGTTCAATAGCGATGGACCATAATCCTGGACCTGTATAGTATTCTGCAACTG
This sequence comes from Staurois parvus, assembly GCF_062004578.1. Lineage (NCBI taxonomy): Eukaryota > Metazoa > Chordata > Amphibia > Anura > Ranidae > Staurois > Staurois parvus. Next base: position 14,194,686 of record NW_028317886.1, on the reverse strand, counting down.
ACTACCACATGTTGCACTGCCAAACAGGATCCAGTGTCCAGTGTATTGCTGATAATGATGTACTGCCTCTATTTTGATATTGGAAGGCCGTGAAAGAGATGACTGAAGAGTTGAAGAAAAGAAAGATAAAACAATAAAATAATCTACTAGTTAAGCTAAGAGTGATTTTGCCGCAATGGAGAAAAGGTCCATTACCTTAGGACACTAGAAAGAGAGAAACGGAGGATTCACAGAATGGGGTAGTGCTATAGGAGAGGTGTCCAGGGGGATGTCTTTGAAAGCTTTGCCTGTGTCCAATCACTTGAAATTAGGAGCCTATAATCCAGGGTCTATTAATAGCTTACCTGTGTTCTTTACTGTACAATTAAGATATTTACTTATGAAATTACAGTTTCTCTTTAGCTTTATTAAAAGGATAAGGGCAGGTAATATAACTGGATAACTAAACTGTCCACCAGCCTCTACAAAAATGTAATAACATTTCATAACGAGGATGCCTTGAAATACTTGATTGGAAGTGCTTAGCCAAATCTGTGAGCCATTTGTGCTAAATTCTTGCCCCAAAAATTAATAGGGTGAAGGAAAGTGAACTGCCATGGGGAATTATGATGGTCCACTGATACATGTATCAAGAAGCGGATAGGGAATACTGTTAATTGCTATTTCAGTTACTTAGTCCCACAGCGCATGTGCTGGGCTGTAGCTACACAACAGTGCTTGGATGGCTATTAGGACTAGCCAAGCAATTAAAAAAAAAAAAAAGTTTTCCGAAACAGCTTTCCTTATTCATTAGGAAAGCAATGAGTAAAATGGAAAATTACATAATAAACAGCAATTAATGAGCAATTTAACCTTTCAATGATCTGACTATAGTCACCAAATTATGGTTTCAGTTCAATACTATACCTCACTGCAATATTATATATATATATATATATATATTTTATTTTTTTTTCTTTTTTTTTTTTTGAGATAAGTCGAAGAAATTCCTCAATATAAGCTTCATAAACATGTACCTTGATTGTGAAGGTGGAAGTGCCAAAGCCAGAGACTGTGCGGCTGATTCACTAGGCATTCTCTGGATCTGAGTATCAGCTGTCAAAGCAAGACCTAGGAAAAGTGGGGATAACACACAACATTAAGAAAGCAGTCTGAAGATGGCTTTGCACACCACATGCGGAATACATTCTAGCTCTTACTGGTCTGTGTATCTGCAATTTTGGAAGTGTGGAATACAGTTAGGTCTATATATATTTGAACACAGGCACAATTTCAGTTTTTTTCAGGTATTTACCTAAACATATTCAGGCTATAGTTATATAATGGATATGGGCTGAAAGTGCACACTCTTAGGTTTAATTTGAGGGTATGTACATCCAAATTGGAGGAATGGTTTAGGAATTACAGCTCTTAAGAGTAGCCATCCTTCCTTTTTCAAGGAACCAAAAGTAATTGGACAATTGGATCAAAAGCGGTTTCATGGCCAGGTGTGGGCTACTCCATTATTTCTTCATCAATTAAGCAGGTAAAAGGTCTGGAGATGATTCTAAGTCTGGTATTTGCATTTGGAATCTATTGCTGTGAACTTACATCATGTGTTCAAAGGAGCTGTCCATGCAAGTGAAACAGGCCATTGTAAGGCTTCAAAAACTAAACAAATTCATTGATGATGTGAGAGAAGATAGAAGCAGCTGGATGAATTCTGCAGCTTTTAGAGATATACTGTCAGCCCAGACTCAGCCAAATGCAGCAAAGTTGATTGGACGAGGCTTCACAGTACAGATGGACAGTGATCCAAAACACACTGCAAAAGCAACCCAGGAGCTTTTGAAGGAAAAGAAGTGGAATATTCTGCAGTGGCCGAGTCAATCACCTGATTTCAACCCAATTGAGCATGCATTTCACTTGCTGAAAGCAAAACTAAAGGCAGAAAGGCCCACAAAGAACTGAAGATGCTTGCAGATAGAGCCTGTCAAAGCATCAGAAAATAGGGAAACCCAGTCTTTGGTAATGTCCATGGATTCCAAATTAAACCTGAGAGTGTGCACTTTCAGCCCACATCCATTATATAACTATAGCTTGAATATGTTTTGGTAACTACCTGAAAAAAACTAAAATTGTGCCAGTGTCCAAATATATATGGATCTAACTGTATGTACATTACATAGCAGTGCCTGGCATTTAGAATCATAGCTCCTGAGCATGGGAAGAAGCATACCCATATAAAAAGCAATTGTTTATAAAATTAGATTTATGAATAGGCAAATATATAGTACAGATAGGTACATCAACAGCTCACACTGAGATGAAGCACAAATATGATTGTTGAACAGATACATATCTGATTGTTGAACAATGTATGCATCAACCAGTTGAAATGACAAGAAATAACATTACTTTTGCCGATAGATATGCAGCACATATTTTAAGATGGCCTGACAATGTACATCTCTTTTTTTTACTAAACAATTTCAGTCAGCACTTTCCACTGATCTGCCATGCCAAGAGCAGGTGTAAACAGAGGCAAGCAGATCAAAAGTAGCAAGTATTAATGAGAAATACACTTCTAGTGAACAAAGAAAAGCAGTGGCTACTTGCAGATGATCATAAAATTTAGTTGACAAGTCTGGCTTAAATGGTCTGGATCAAGCATGGAGCAAGTGGAAAGTGAAGTTAAAATGATGTTAACTTGATATCTACACACCTATTCCAGGACATTGGTATAAAAGTATTATGGGATCACCGTGCCAACCAATCAGAAGAAGAGGTCAGCAATGGCAGTCAATTAGTGCCCTTATATTACAGGTATCCTTTAACCTCCTTGGCGGTATGATTCTTTCCGATTTTTTGTGCTGAAAGCGGTACCATTTTTTTGCATGGAAATATGTAGTTTTTTATTGTAGGCTGTAATTTTTAGGAATAACTCACTGAAATCTGTCCGAACAAGAGTCTAGTAAACATTCCGGATATGATAAAACTTGAAACACGAAATCATAAATTATAATTTAATAAATAATCATAAAATATAATAATATATTTAATTCAATAATATAATCAAACCAAAAACACTGAAATTTGAAATACAGAGGCAAATTCGCACATCGCTGAGCAAAGTCGCAAAATCGTTTTCAGTGTGATGATGAATTTCCCCACGAATCATTATCACTCATTTCTGCAAGTGGTTCTGATTTACTATCGCTGTTCTCTAGCTGGTCTAAAACCGCTTTTGACCTAAAGGGACGCTTTTTGGACGCCATGGACTTTTCTAAGTTTCCAGGCAGAAAGAACAGTCAAAATGCAGACAGGGCACAGGACAAAGCAGTAGGGACAAAATGTATGTGAAATGCATTGAAACAGCAATGTTTTACTATATAATAATCATTTTTTAAAAAATGAAATTTTTTTAAAATTTCAAATTTGCCGCCGGTTCCGGCGCCCGTACGTCCCGACGTCACAGGGACCGGAACACGGAAGCTGGATGCCGGCATCGGCCAGATGAGATGGCCGGGGACATTGTAGGGGACACATCGCGGGAGCAAATGACAAGGTAAGTGCTGCAGGGACTCGCTGAGCAACGCCGCATGGTAAACCCGAGTGTAGCTCGGGGTTACCGCTCTTGTTACTGAAATTTTACCCCGAGCTACACTCGGGAATACCGCCAAGGAGGTTAAAGAGAGCTAGAGAAATCCATGACATGTTTTATATTTAAATGAAATAGGTTAATTACCTGGGCCTGATGGATATGGGTGAGTTCCAGTTATCATGTATTCAGAATCCAGGCCTAATGAAATATAAAATTGCAATGAAAGAACACAACTATGCATTTCTAATCTCCTTCCAAAATAATATTATACCACTTGCTGTCCAGCCAATATTGACATTTTTCACATACATGTTAAAATCAGCATTGCTAGGAAATTACTTTGAATCCCCAAAATTACATATTTTATAAAAGCAGAGGACCTGGTGAATAAAATGGTGGCTGCAGTTTTTTGTGTCACACAATATTTGCACCGCCATTTATGAAAGGCAAATTGTCAGTCAAAAATACACTTAAATGCATTTTAGTGCATACAAACACAATATAATACTCAATTGTTTGGTAAAATATTCAAGATAATGTTGCACTAAGTAAATAGATACCAAACATATCAAGGTTTAAGATTCTGCACACCAGTGAAATGGGGACAAACTATGTTACCTAAAAATTGCTTTAAAAGCCTTTACAGGTTACCAGCTTATAGTTAAACATGAGCTTTGGTGCTAGAATTACAAATGTCATGCTGACGCTCACAGCGTTACCTCACATGTGGTGCAATCAATGTTTACATATGCGTGCGGGACATACGTGTGCTTTTTAAAAAATTTTATTGATTTATATTTTTACATTTTTTGTTCTCAATTAATTTCATTGCTATCACAAAAGGATGAACATCTCTTGTGATAGCTTGGGCAGTGACTGGTATTCTTTTTGAAGAGATCGGGGTATTAGACCCTGCCGTCAGAATACACTGATCAGCGCTGCAACCAATTGGCAGCATGCGCCGATCGAGTAAGAATTTACCAACGAGCCGGTTCATAAGAAGTTGATGAACTTCTCATGAACAGGAATGGTCATACATGAATCGAAATATGGCTAGTTCCTTCTGAATGGCAGTGGTTATGAAGGAAAATCATTTTTTTTTTAACTTAAAAGTGGGTGTAAACCCTTACATATACCCAGTAAAGTGACTGTCCTCAGATGAAACACAGAGATTAAACAAATCCTCCTATATACGTTGTACCTGTCTAGTTGCAGTTTGTCTGAGAGTTCAGAAAAAAGGGGTCAGAGAACTAAAATTACACTCTGCAGAGCTCAGTAAGGGAAACTCTGAGAGCAGTCTGTAGGGAAGAGACCCCCCTTCACACAGCACACAGGAACTGAGCTGAGGCTGTCAATCTGCTGGAGGTCCCTCCCCGTCACCATTCTTCTCTAGGTGGCAGAAAAATTTGTCAGAAGTGATTTGTGCCGAGAGCAGGTTAAGGAAGCAGCAGACAGAAATGACACTTAGTGTTCCTAATAGAGACAAGCACACAGTATACAGGGAATGGATTTGTTAAAGAGCAATTTCGTGCCTCCACCCCCCCAAAAAAAACGTTAAAGTCAGCAGCTAAAAACACTGTAGCTACTGACTTTTACTAGGGCATTTACCTGTACAGGCATCCAGCAGTGTCCTGTGCATGCGCGAAGCGTACTGCGCTTTCAGAATGGGACACAGTCTTCTGGGACCTGTGAAGTGTCCCACAATGCTGCAGGGAAATGGGGGGGGGGGGGGTAGGGGACCTACTACCAAAACCAGGTATCTACTTCCCCCAAAAGGTGCCAAATGTGGCAGGGAAGGCGGTAGACAAGTGGAGTTTCCCCTTTTGGGCGGAACTCTGCTTTACTATTTCATGTCAAGGTTTACAATCACTTTAATGCATTCTCTGCAGTAAAGTAAAAATGTTCCACTATCCGTTTCTTTCCCTCTCTCTCTCTAAATACTTAACTGGCTCCCTCTCAATCCAGTGCTGTGCCCTTCTGAAACAGCCTTGCTCTCTCCCTGGTCTCACAGGATAGAGTGAGAGCATCAGGAACCATTAGCCCCTGCAAATCAAATCCAGTGAAGGTGGAACCAGGGGGTGGAGGGGCGGGGTCAAGTCACATTGCACTGTGGGTTTCTATGGACACACACAGCCCGGCTTGGGAGAGAGCCCACATCTGTGCCCACACAGCAAGAGGCAGAAGAGGTAAGCGGCCGCTCTGTGCAATACAGAGCAGGTTTTTGTTTTTTTTACATCTAGGGAAAAAACCCAGCCTTTACAAACCGACACTTTTAATGTCTCAAAGACCAACTTTTGTATTTTGTGCTAAAAAGTTTACAGGAATAAAAAAAAAAAAAAAAAAAGTCCTGTTCTTTTTTACAACTGTTCAAATAGGTTTATTAAGTGTTCTTGCATAGCAAGAGCACTTATTGTTATCTCACAAGTATATTCTTATTATAGCTAAATTTGCCACGCTAACTCCTCCCACAGTTTTTACACTACAAAGACAAGTAATATATCAAAACGTGCGGATTGTTCCCGATCGGATTGCTATTACTTTGTGGAACGTTTCGCCGAATCGTTCACGAAATATCGCGGTTTTTGTGGTGAAATTTTCCCATAGGAATGCATTGAGCAGCAGAGCACAGCTAGAGTGTGCAAAGGAAAAATCAGAACATGATTTGTAAACTGCCATCACTCTGTCATTTTCAAGCCCACCTACACATATCTTATATCAAAACGTTCAGCTAACCCTGCTGTCACTAAAAATGTTCACGGCTAGGACATACTCCTGATAGTTTTCAGAATATGACCATTTGTTTGCAACTCACCCCTCCCATTGACTTTCATTGAAACTCCACTCTAGATACCTGAAATTTTAAGGGACGTTTTTAAACTGCGACTTCATTTTTTATCTTTCAGAGACATACTATACATCAAAATTTAGCCCTGCTTCTTGTGATTATCACAATATAAGGCTCTTTGCTGTAGCATTTATACTTTTTAAAACTACAAGTGTTTGAAGATGGCAATCGCCAGTGAAGTTGGCAAGTTTAAACACTGTTTAGAACAGACATGCTGACATTCCTGACTGAGTGAGTTGCTACAGCAACCAAACATGACTCACACGCAGCTGAGTCATTGAGGCTAACTGTGAACTCCAAAATACAAGCTGAAATGCATTTCTACCTCTGTCAGGCTTGCTATGTACACTGCTTACATTTCATGAATCATTTGGTAAGGGTTACTTGCAAGAACACTTTACACAATTTCCCCAGAAATTGTAGATTTTCTAGTTTACAAATACAACCACAAAGAACAAAAAAAATCAAGATGGTGAAAGCAGCCAACAAACCTTGATTAGTAGTATAGTGCTCATAAGCATCACCAATGGCAAGCTGAGCTTTTTCACGGGTTTCTTTAAGTGTGGGCATGTGTAGCACAGGGCCGTATTCAGTCCGTAATTTCACCGACATCTTTAGCTTGTGACTAGCAAGAAGGGAACAGAAAATCTAGATTAGCAGAAAACATTAAAGAGTATATCCAGCTGAAACACTTTTGTTTTTAATGTTTTGGATAGGGTGAAGGATTAAAACCAGCTTGATTTTAGTGCTGTCCCCTGCTCTGTTCAAGAGATTGCCCTTATTTACTATTGTGTTGACAACCTTTCTCCAGTCATGAAGCAAGAAAAATTCTGGAACAGGGACACAGACAGCAATACAAAGCTGACAAGTGTTCTAGCTTTCTCCAATTACAAAAAAAATAGTACATTTTATTTGGATCTATATTGCAGATAGAGATTCTATCTCACTTCCTACCTTATGAAACTATATTCACCATGGTAGTAAGGGGGTTGGTCATGCAGTTTACACTATACGACAACTTACCAAATGCAAAACCAATAACCCAGCTGTAATTTCACTGGAATGCTTTTGCAGTGATGCTGCCATCACTTTAATTGGTTTCCACATGAAAATGAGTGAAGGGAACATACCCCAGCCTTTATATAAAGTTGAGTAATTCTGCCATCTTAAACCAATCAGGAATGCAATTCTGCATAGCCAGTTTTGTGATTTACACACTTTGTTCACATTGCCTAACCAGACAGGTGACAAACAGTCTCTAATCAAGCAATTCATCCCTCTGGTTCAAGAATTGAGTTTTCTGTCACATATCCACCTCTAACCTCTTAAAATGTTACTAAACCCATAACCCTGCATTGACTATATCTGGTCTTCCACAGTACACAAACAATGGAAATGCAATTATTTTAGTAAATACAAACTGCTAAATATCTTTTCTAATCAGCAGTTAGAGCAGTCTTATTACTTCAATGTCCAGCAGAGCACCAGTTAAAGCTTGTAGGAGGAGTTTTCTTTTCGCCCTGATTGTCTTATCAGACAGCAGGACCCCTGACCCTCTGTCTGGACAGTGCTGTTTGGCCCTGTGTTGATCACATGCACTCTACGAAGATAAAAAAAACTCTCTACCAATACACAACAAACTGAGCACGTGCAGCTTGCTCCCAATACTTTGTTCTATGAGATGGATTGGGGACAGTAGAAAAAGGGGAGGATCAGAGAAGACAGGCTCAAACATCCTTTTTACAAAATGCAGAGCATTAACCCCTTAGGTTGCACAGTGCATATAACAAGCACGCTTTACTGCACACACAGACTGATTTTACTGTTGTGGGTTTAGTAACACTTTAATGGACAGAAAATCAGCAACCTTATCTCTGTCTACTTAGCAGGGAGCTGATCTAGAAACAGTAAAACAGATTTAGGAAACAGTAATGCTAAACTAGGGAGTAGCAGAGAGATTTATGTGTGAATCACAAGAATAACTGGCCAAAATGAAAGGTTCTTTGACAGGTAAAACACTAAGCAATTGAATTTAAAATGATGTATTTAGCAGTTTGCCTAGTGTTCCATATTCAGTCTGCTTCTATGTGTTTGGCTTTAGTAGTAGTGAATTTCAGTTGTGATGTGACATTGTAAAAATAGCTCTTGGAAAGATAATTGTGAAATAGTGACTTGAAGTCATGGCAAAAACAGTGGAAATGGCAGATTGTTACCCTTAATTACAGCCTATTTCAATCCATTATAATTAAAAGTCATTCTGCATTGTTACTAATGCAATGTCAATTACTTATTTTGACATTGGCTAGGTGCAAGCTGCACATGTGTATTGTTCTTGATCTGTTATATGTACTTCCACAAATGAAGCATCCAGTGGACTGGATAGTCTGATTTCATTCACTGGGTTTCATGAAAATGATCAGCATACGGTTTTTGCTCTGATCCTACACAGCAGGTACAAGTAACACCCTGTTTACTGCTCGACATTACTTGTTGCATATAAAAAGGAGAAAAAGATAACATGCCAGCAAAATGTAGGTAACTGAATTTTCCACATGCTGTTTAAAGGAGTCTTCAAACTATCAGAATTTAACCACTTTATGTAATTTTGTTTCCCAGAAATAGAGCTGTCTTTTGGTGGTATTTGATCACCAATGGGTTTATTTTGTGCACTATAAACAAAAAAGACAATTAAAAATAACAAAAGTATTTTTTACTTTCTTCTATGAAACATATCCAATAAGTAAAAAAAAACAAAAAAAAAATCATAAATTTAGGCCAATGTGTATTCTGCTACATATTTTTGGTAAAAAAAATCCCAAGAAGTGTATATTGATTGGTTTGCGCAACAGTTAAAGCATCTACAAACTATGGGATATATACTTGAATTTTTTTTTTTATGTTAGTAATGGCGGCAATCAGCTACTTATAGTGGGACTGCGATATTGCGGCAGACAATCTGACACTGACATGTTGTGGGAACCAGTGACACTAACAACAGTGATCAGGGCTAAAAATATACACGGTCACTGTACGAATGACATTGGCTTAGAATGGGTTAAACATCTAGGGTGATCAAAGGGTTAACTGTGTGCCTAGCCATTGTTTATATGTGTAGTATGTGGTGTTTTAACTACGGGATGCACTGCATTTTATTCCTTGCTTTGCAGGGAAACCAAATCTGGTACTTTGCCACTGACAGGACACAGCTCTGCCTTGTTTACATAGGAAGAGCTGTGCTGTGTCTCTCTCCTCGATGATCAGCGGGTGCTGCTGGTCATCCATTGGCTGGCAGCTATGACAAATCACAGCATAAGTGGTGCACTGGGGGCACACAAGCGCACACCCAACCTCTGCTCCCATGACTATTACAGCGACAATGCATTGTCTGCTCAGGCTCACCAGATATTTACTTACTAAAAACATCAAATAAAAGGACATAATTCACTAAAAAATAAATTAAAAAGAAAGCCACAAAAAACTTACCTTTCTTCATCTATAGGGATTCCTTTAGCATTGTCAGCCACAAACATGTCATGAGTCCTCTTCAGAGATCGGAACACTAGAGTGTGGACAGAGTGCTTCTGCACATCCTGAGAACAAAATAAGCACAACATTAAAGTGTCATTAAGCCTAATCATCAAAAGATGTCAGTGCTATATTGCATTGTGTTCAGACTCAGTCATAGATTAGATCATTTGTTTTCCGTAAACTGCAAAAAAATCCTGGTTGACCCCGCTGTTCACTGTCCCTCCCTCCTTGTCTATGTCCCCACTGCAGCCTGAGATTAAACTGCTGACATTCACTGAGCAAGCTCCAGTTTCTGTTCCCTTCTAAGCTGTTTATTTCCTCCTTTCTTATCTGTGCAGCCCATGTAACTATAGTCACACATTTGAGCATATACGCTGTGTGAAATGACAGTCCCCTCCCTCCCACCTCCTCGATGTCCTCGTATTGCTGAACACTATGGCAGAACTGTTATGGAGAGAAATATATATATTTTATCATTTTAATTTTGTATTATAGCAATTTTCTAACCAAGATATAGAGATGGCCCTATTAACATTTTGCAGATTTCAAACAGGTCCAGGGACAGTGTCAGCTTAAGCTTGAATACAGAAAAAAGCAGAAGCTTAACCAATTCATTCTGTAAACAAACTTGCTTTTTGGACAATGAAGTTCTGTTAGCTATACACACCTGAAATTTATCAGATCTTTTATTACTTTGAAAATGGGCTATCGTGATGAACCAACAAACATTATTTGACCAGATAGACAAGAAAGGAATCCTTGTATAGAGAGATGCCCATTGCATGGTGTTACTTATGGACACAACAATTAACAAGCCTGGCTGTCCTGTGAACTTTGTCTCAGCTTTGGGAAAGACAAACAAACACAGGAAAAGACACCACTCACAGAAATTAACTGCTTGCAAAAATATACTATTTCCCTAACACAAAGAATTTATATAAAATAAGTCAGTTCACAGACTCCATATCACAAGTCATAGGGTTAAGCCATCATGACACTGTGTAATATGAATATCTATCTATGCCTGCTTACAAGCAAATAGATTTTAAATTACTTTACCAAAGTCACTATAGTTATCATGGACCTATCCATAAATATATGGCTTTAAATTGTAATACAATGTAAGGTATATATGGTGATCAGCTACAACATTTTTTTATCATTAATATCTCCCATTACTACAAAAAGGTTTTCCCAATATGAACATGGTTTGTTTGAAATCCCCGTTGTTAAAAAAAAAACGAATCTGTATACTTAAACTACTAATTGATTATAGCTATTGTATTACATGTTTTTATCTTCTTTGCTCTGTTGGTGTACAACTATTATTTTAATTGTTATGTACCAATTTTTACCTGTTCATAGTTAAAAGCTTCCATTTAATTGCTGCTACCATAAAGTAGAAAATCATCAGACTCTCCAGGGCATTCTATATATTTTCTGAAATTGTTGCAATGAATTGGAAATACCTGGTGATCAGGCCAATTACCACAACTTTTTCATTCTTGGTGGTAATGTTCTGCACATGCCAAAGCTCATCACTACCAATCAATAGGAAGAACTGAGTATTTAAAGTGCTCATCCACTATATGTGATTAGTCTTAAGTTTTATCTTCACTGAAAATGAAAATAAAAGAAAAAAAAAGGGCTTTCAAAGTATGTGCTTTAAAAAAAAGAAACCTGGTTAAAGTGGTTCTAAAGATAAAAGGTTTTATTTTTTTTTTACCTTAATGCATTCTATTCAGTAAGGTAAAAAACAAAAACTTCTAAGTGCAGCTCCCCTCACCCAGCCCCCTAAATACTTACCTGAGCCTGATCTCGATCCAGCGATGTGCACAAGTGCAAAAGGATGTCTCAACTCCCTCCCTCATTTGCTCAGAGACAGCAGGAGCCTTTCAGGGGGTAGGGCTGAGCTGCACTTTTTGTGTGTCAATGTGTCACACACAGAGCCAGTTCAGGAGAAAGGCCGAATGAGTGTCCCTATTGCAAGTGGCTTACTGGTGGTCATTGGTGGTAGTGTCAGTGAAAGTGTTACCACCCCCCTCCTCAAAAACCCTCTTGTATTCTGATGGCAGTGAAAGTGTTAACCTCCAATTCCCCCCTGTAATGGTGGTCAAGGTGGTGAAAGTTAACCCCCTCTGCACTCTGGTGGTCACTGCAGTGACATTCAACCCCCACATACTGGTAGACATGGTAGTGAAAGATTTAAACTTCTTGTATTGGTAGCCATAGTAGTGAAAATGTTAACTTCCCCCCATACCACCTGTATTGTGGTAGTGAAAAGGTTAACCCCCACCCCACTGGTGTTCACTTACCCATCACGTTCCCACAATGCTCTTTCCCCAGGCTGAGATTTTGCTTGTACTGTGGGCAGAGATAACTTACCCAGAGTACAGTCTCTCTTTTATTGCCAGCGCTGGAACACAGAGAGCATTCTAGTACCCAATAGCCTGCAGGTTGCATGCAGAGGGCCCGGCAGGCCATGTGTTGGGCTCAAGGGCTGTAAAGTGTTCTAAGGCTTCATACCTAGGAAGGGAGGTTAGACCAAATCTACACATCCAAAATCCTATTATGTTTATAGGCAAGTTTACATCTGTACGTGACTATGCAAGTGTCCGTCTGCTGATCATCTGTGGTTCGGTGTGAATGGGTGTAAAGCCAGGGTATGCAGTCAAAACCCATGAAATAGGAAAGGTAACATTCCTGAAGCAAAGCAGAACCATCCAGTTATAAAAAAAGCTACAAGGCATGATGGCAAATACTAGTTTGTATGCATTCAGAAAGCGTGCTGGTAAGTAAAGAATGCCTGCAGAGAAGGAGATGAGATTCTGCACATTATTAGCAGTGTTGCTGGTTGGTGAGGCAATCCACATACTGCAGTTTAAATGTCTAGTTTTACGGAGAACTAATTATGACTACGGCCCCTAAAGTAGATCTTATTTACACTTTTAATAACGAATGCAATCTTCTTTTCATGCAAATTATATTCAAGCTGTAAATACATTTATTTTCAGCAGTAGAGAAAATACTTGAAACTGGAGCAGCGTGCATAATCAAATATAACAAATGTTTGCTACTTCCAAGGTTTATAGAAGATAGGTTATTCTCTTTTGCCTGCAGCAATCTCCTCCTGCTCCTACTGTCATTCTCTTCTCCACTGGACTCATCCTGTCATCCAAACTCTGCTCTTCTCACTTTTCATATGCTGAAATACAGTCACCCAAGCTGCGCTTTCCTATTCAAGATGCAAAACCTGAAGCTCAGGGCTACAAATGTTACCATTACATATTACACTTTACAAATAAACCAGATTAGGGTATCTAAATTGGGTTACTGGTGTACCACCTCAGCTGTGAACCACTGCATTAGTGACAGACAATACTGAGGGCAGGATACACTTGACAAGGGCTGTTCGTAGCTTTCTGAATGCATATTACAATCTGGCAAAGTCACCCTTTTTTTGCAGAGTATAAACATTTTCATCCACAGCTATATGGGAGAAAAAAAAAATCTCAATATGTGCCCCAAAATGAAGGCTTCCAAGACGCGAGTAGTAACACAGCTGAGAGGCTCTGAATGCTCAGAAGTCCTAGAGATGTTACTGACAGTCATCAGCCTACATTCTTATTATAGCCGAAGGCATAATGATTATTTTTGGTAGAAATACAGTGCCAAGCATATTTGGTTAAACCAACTGCATTTTTATTTACCTATTCAGTGATTATTTTGGGCCAACCCTTAAACTGTGAGCGGTCTGCTCCTCCTTTGAGCTGTTTGTGTGATGTGCAAGTACCCCACATATTTAATTCCCAGCACTTCAAAAATGCCATTCCCAAAAGCAAGGCTGATCAGATCACTTCCTGAGCATTCAGGAACACACCCACCAGAAGTGCAATCCTGGCAACCAATATACACACACAGCTTCCCCTGTGCAGGCATCACACATCATTGATGCATAATGAATATGCAGAGGAAGCCTGGGAACACAACCAACTGTCCCTTTAATCATAGAGACTAACCTCTGTGGGCTAAAGAAAATATATCACACAAAGTGATCCCAGCTACGGCACCACCTGCCTGGAGTTTGCATGTTCTCCCTGTGTCTGCATGGGTTTCCTCCGGGTACTCCGGTTTCCTCCCACACACCAAAGACATGGCGTGTGGGAGGAAGGTTAATTTGGTAGGTTAATTTGATCCTGTCTAAATTGGCCCTGGTATGTATGAATGTAAGTTAGGGACCTAAGATTGTACGACCATTGAGGGTTAGGGACTGATGTGAATGTACAATATATATGTAAAGCGCTGCATAAATTGATGGCGCTATATAAGTACCTGAAATAAATAAAGTGAGCCATAGTGCCGCACTGATTAGTGGCCATTGTGTTTCTGAAGGACAGTTTGTTAAAAACATTTCCATAGCTTCCAACATCAGCATCTTTTGAGTCTCTCAGCATTCAGTCACATGACATCTTGTTATTAAAAAAAAAAAAAAGACAATTTTGAGAAAAAAAAACAATATTTTTGACTTTATTAAACATGTTTAGTAAAAAAATTTTTAAAAATCTAATTTAGTCATAAATTTAGGCCAAAATGTATTCTGCTACATGTCTTTGCTACAAAAAAATCCCAATACGTATAAATTAATTGGTTTACATGAAAGTTATAGTGTTTACAAATGGCGGTATATATACTGGGATTTTTTTTTTCATTTTTACTAGTAATGACTGTGATCAGTGACTTATAGCGGGACTGTGGCAGGCATTGTGACACTGGGGGGGGGGGGGGGAACGGATTTGGTGTCACTGACATCCCCAGTGACACTAATACAGTGATCAGTGCTAATGAAAAGCACTGACACTGTACTAATGGCACTGGACAGGAAGGGGAAAACATGTGGGGGAAATTAAAGGGTTAACTGTGCGCAGTGTTACTGTAAGCTGTGTGTGTGCGCGCTTCACTGTAAGCACACTGCTGTGCATGGCTATGCTATGCAAATCCATGCATAGCAGTGTGCAGGAGCTGACAGTGGACGGTAATGCTCCTCGATCACCGGATTCCAGCGAGTAATCACCGACCGGTACCCGGTGATTTGCAGCCGAGGCCACGAATGGCGGTGTGGCTGGCGTGCTCCCCCTGCCCGGAAATGCAAAATCACACACACACACACACACACACACATATATATATATACACACATACACACACACATGATTATGTGCACCCCTGCCACCCTAAAGCGGTATATCTGCTATAGGGCGGCGGAAAAGCAGGTAAAGTGTTACTAAACCCACAACAGTAAAATCAGTCTGTATATGCAGTAAAGCATGCTGGCTATACTCACTGTGGAACCTAAGGGGTTAATCCTCTGCATTATATAAAAATACTGTTTGATTCTGACTTCTCTGATCCTCCTCTTCTTCCGGCCCCTCTTATCTCCTGATAAAACACATCGTGTGGAGACACTCTGCACATGCTCAGTTTGGTGTGTATTGCTAGAGGGTTTTTGTTTTCTTAGGATTGCGCATGTGATCAGCACAGGGCCAATCAGCACTGGTCAGACAGAAGTCAGTGGTTTTGTATCCTCCTAGTGCAGAAAGAAAACTCCTCCTATAAACTTTAACCAGTGCTCAGCTGGACACTGATAGAAGTCACAAGACTGCTCTGTTTATGAGAAAAGGTATTTAGCAGTTTATATTTACTAAAGTAATTGCATTTCCATGTAGTGTGTACTGTGGGAGAACAGATAGAGTGAATGCAGGGTCCTGGGTTTAGTAACACTTTAATATTGTTCATGTTTATCCAGTGTTCCTGAATTCAATTATTTTCCGATTACTAATTCCACTTGCTGCTAACTCTTACACGCAATGATGCACAAATAACAAAAAGGGGTACAGTAGATACTAACAACAGTCAATTTAGTCTATAGAGTAGAAGGTGTGCAAAGGGCAGCCAGCAATATATGGATTAAGGTAATGCTCTAGTATCAGTTTATACTATCAAGCAAGTTTCTAGTCGAACCAGGCCCCTATCTAATGCACATCCAGCTGCCTTTTATTCAACACAGTTTCTTGAAGGCTCTACATACAGTGAGGAACAGAAGTATTTGAACACCCTGCGATTTTGCAAGTTCTCTCACTTAGAAATCATGGAGGGGTCTGAAATTTACATTGTAGGTGCATTCCCACTCAGAGACCGAATTAGAAAAAAACAATTCAGGAAATCACATTGTATGATTTTTAAAGAATTTATTTGTCTTGCACTGCTGAACATAAATATTTGAACACCTGAGAAAATCAGTGTTAATATTTGGTACAGAAGCCTTTGTTTGCAATTACAGAGGTCAAACATTTCCTGTACTTGACCAGGTTTGCACACACTGCAACAGGGATTTTGGCCCACTCCTCCACACAGATCTCCTCTAGATCTGTCAGGTTTCGGGGCTGTCGCTGAGCAACACGGAGTTTCAGCTCCCTCCAAAGATGTTCTATTGGATTTAGGTCTGGAGACTGGCTAGGCCACTCCAGAACCTTGATATGCTTCTTACGGAGCCACTCCTTGGTTATCCTGGCTGTGTGCTTCGGGTCGTTGTCATGTTGGAAGACCCAGACACGACCCATCTTCAATGCTCTGACCGAGGGAAGGAGGTTGTTGCTCAAAATCTCACAATAAATGGCCCCATTACTCTCTCCTTAATACAGTGCAGTCGTCCTGTCCCCTTCTCAGTAAAGCACCCCCAAAGCATTATGTTACCACCCCCATGCTTCACAGTAGGGATGGCGTTCATGGGATGCAACTCATCCTTCTTTTTCCTCCAAACACAACGAGTGAAGTTTAGACCAAAAAGTTCTACTTTGGTCCCATCTGACCACATGACTTTCTCCCATGCCTCCTCTGGATCATCCAGATGGTCATTGGCAAACTTCAGACGGGCCTGGGCATGTGATGACTTGAGCAGGGGAACCTTCCGTGCAATGCATGATTTGAAACCATGACGGCGTAGTGTTCTACCGACAGTGACCTTTGAAACTGTGGTCCCAGCTCTCTTCATGTCATTGACCAGCTCCTCCCTTGTAGTTCTGGGCTGATTCCTCGCCTTTCTTATCATCAGTGATACCCCACAAGGTGAGATCTTGCATGGAGCCCCAGTCCGAGGGAGACTGACAGTCATCTTTAGCCTCTTCCATTTTCAAACAATTGCTCCAACAGTTGATCTATTTTCACCAAGCTGCTTGGCAATTGACCTGTAACCCTTTCCAGCCCTGTGGAGGTCCACAATTTTGTCTCTGGTGTCTTTTGACAGCTCTTTGGTTTTGTTCATGGTAGTAGTTGGCGTCTGACTGACTGTGGGGTGGAAAGGTGTCTTTAAAGAGCTCAGATAGGTGCTACTAAGTTAGATTAATGAGTGGAGTAGAGGTGGACTTTTTAAAGGCACAGTAACAGGTCTTTGAGAGCCAGAAGTCTTGCTGTTTCTTAGGTGTTCAAATACTTATGTTCAGCAGTGCAAGACAAATAAATTCTTTAAAAACCATACAATGTGATGTCCTGAATTTTTTTTTTAAATTCTGTCTCTCAGAGTGGGAATGCACCTACAATGTGAATTTCAGACCCCTCCATGATTTCTAAGTGGGAGAACTTGCAAAATCGCAGGGTGTTCAAATACTTCTGTTCCTCACTGTATCTGCTTTCATGCAGGTTCTCAAACATTGGGGTTATCCTTTGGTGGAAACCAAGAAATGTTATAGAATCATTCCTAGGAACTTGTGGTTCTTGCCTCAAATTTTAGAATTAAGTAGGGTAATCTTTAAACAGATTGTATTCTAAATGCCATGGCAAACAGAAGAATGATTTTAACTTACAGGCTTCCTTGAGCATGAATTGATGATGGTTATGAGAAGCACACGGAATGTTCAGGTAATATTAAAGGCAATTTTTTTTTAATAACAAACATGTTATACTTACCTCCTGCTCTGTGCAATGGTTTTGCACAGAGCAGCACCAATCCTCTTCTTCTCAAATACCCTGCCAGCACTCTTGGCCCCTCCCACCTGCCTAGTGCCTCCATAGCAAGCAGCTTGCTATGGGAGCAGTTGAGCAGGCTTGCTCCCGAGCCACTGCTCGGTGTGTGCATTAACACACAGAGCACGGCTCGACCCCATCCCCTGCTATCTCATGTGGCACTAGCGGGAACCAATGGCTCCTGCTGCTGTCTCAGCCAGTGAAAAGGAAGAGTCCCCAGAAAGTCGCTGCCCTCGTGCACATTAGTCAATCAATATGGGGCCCAGGTAAGTTTTAGGGGGGAGATGCAGCACACATGTGTTTTTTTTACCTTCATGCATAGAATGCAAGAAATAAAAAAAAAAAAAAAAAACACAACTTTGAGCCTTTACTGTACTTTAACAACAATGCATGAGCAAGTTTGGCTGAACATTTCCACCAAAACATTTGTTCTAATAACTGCATCACTGGGTCTAAAATGGTGTTTCTCAACCTTTTTTCAGTCAAGGCACCCCTTAAAAATGATGGACAGTCCCAAGGCAACCTTTAAAATTAAGGACAGTCTTAAGGCACCCAATTCTAAAATGGGGTGCATCAAGACTGTCCATAATTTTAAAAGGGCAAACCATTCTAAAATGTGAAAAGTTTTATATAAACACAGCAACATCCACACATGAAGGACACCAACAATAGAGGTGATTTATTCTTTCAAAGCAAATAAACGTTTGCACACTGGAACTGAGTAGTATTCCAGTGTTGCTCCTCTGCCTCAGTTTTTCTCCATCACTGAGCTAATGTGACCCCAGCACTGATGGAGAGGGGCTGGCGAGGGTCAAACTAGGATGCTGTGCAGGCAGCTGACATCCTCCTTATCAACTGATGATGTCATTAGTTGTCAGGAAGCCGGTAGCTAGAAGGTCGTAATGGTGCACAATGAAAACTAAAAGGCTGGCTTGTATACAAGTTTTGGGCGGTTTTTAGACATTTTGCCAAGGAACCCCTGAAGAAACCTTAAGGCACCCCAGGGTGTCTGGGCACCCTTGTTGAGAAAGGCTGGTCTAAAATAAAGCATGTACACCTATAATCAAAATGGAAAGGTTTTATTTTAAAGTATAATTTGCAGGGTAATGCGGGGGAAAGGGCCCAGCTGAGAAAAAATATAAACAGATTAAGCTTCAGCTTGAATATTATTTTCTTTGTTAAATTGTTACCATGTCATTCTATGAACTGCTTTGATAAACTCCCCCCCCCCTCCCTTTCCATATTATCAGACTGAAGGAAAGATGCAGAAAAAGCATGTTCCTTTTCATGCCCTGCAAAAAAATAATCACTGCATACATTGAATCTACAGCTAGCCAAAAAAGTAAAGTGTAAATACAACGATTTAGCAGATATAAATCTGTTATCACAAACAACAAATCATGTTTCCCAAGACAATATAGGAGAATCATGGCGAAAGGCCTTTTCTTTTGAATAATGATACTGGATGATGTGTATAGTATCGCAGCTCCGCTGTGTAAATCCTGCTTGTACTCAGAAATTTCCTTTATCAAACTGCTGTAGGCTTTCCAAAGCAGACAGTATTGGGATTAGCACAAAAGAATTGAAGTAATATTTAATCGGATGATGAATATTCTGCAATGTTCTCAGTCTCGGATTATGTATTATCTTGAAACATGCTGTGTGTGTGTGATCACTAATCATCTTACATCAATCTTGTTGCGCCTACAAATTTTTTCCAGAGACTAGTTATTGAACTGAGCGTACTATAAAACAAAGGATGAAAAACAAAGACTTCATTTTCCAAGCACAACATCCTTAACATGATGGGAAGGAAGGAGGGCATAGTTAATCCTATTTCATAACATCCCAAAAAGGAAACTTGAAAGCACAGTCAGAAATTCATATCTGCGAAGGTGAACAAGTGGTTTGGGATAGAATGTCTTCATTAGACAAGGTCAGGACTATAAAGTAAGATGTGAAACTCAAAGAATATTTTGCATTCTTTTTTTTTGGTCGTTCTGGTAGAGGTGGAGCTTAAAGTGGTTGTAAACCTCAGACAGGACATATGAACAAAGCATTTCCCATTATAGAGTGTACTTGTCTCAATTAAGAGCACTAAGTGCCATTTGTCTACTGCTTCGTTCCTCTGCTATCAGCATGAATCACTTCTGATAAGTTTTCCTGACACCAAAAGAAAAATGGTGACAGGGATGGCCTCCAGCAGATTGACAGCCTCAGCTCTGTTCCTGTGAGCTGTGTGGAAGGGGGTGTCTCTCTTCCCTCCAATCAGCTCTCAGAACTCTACTCACTGAGCTCTGCAGAGTGTAATTTCAGCTCTCCAACCATTTGTTTTTGTTTTTTTTTAACTCAGACATGCTGTATATATTTTGTATTTATAATGGCTTTAGAGAAGAAAAGACTACAGACAAACAGGTACAAGCTTATGTAGGATTTGTTTTATCTCAGTGTATCACCTGAGGGCAGTCACTTCATTGGGTATATACAGTTAGGTCCATATATATTTGGACACAGGCACAATTTTAGTTTTTTTCAGGTATTTACCAAAACATATTCAAGCTATAGTAATATAATGGATGTGGGCTGAAAGTGCACACTCTCAGGTTTAATTTGAGGGTATGTACGTCCAAATTGGAGGAAGGGTTTAGGAATTACAGCTCTTAAGACTAGCCATCCCCCCTTTTTCAAGGGACCAAAAGTAATTGGACAATTGAATCAAAAGGAGTTTCATGGCCAAGTGTGGGCTACTCTGTTATTTCTTCATCAATTAAGCAGGTAAAAGGTCTGGAGTTGATTCTAAGTCTGGTATTTGCATTTGGAATCTATTGCTGTGAACCTACATCATGAGTTCAAAGGAGTTGTCCATGCAAGTGAAACAGGCCATTGTAATGCTTCAAAAACATAACAAATCCATCAGAGAGATAGCAGCAAAGCTAGGAGTGGACAAATCAACAGTTTGGTGCATTCTGAGGAAAGAAGAATGCACTGGTGAGCTCAGCAACATAGAAAGGCAAGGACATCCATGGAAGACAACAGTGGTGGATGATTGCAGGATCCTCTCTATGGTAAAGAAAAACCCATTGACAACATCCAGACAAGTGAAGGACACTCTCCAGGAGGTGGGCGTATCATTGTCAAAGTCTACAATCAAGAGAAGACTTCTCAAGCGCAAATACAGAGGGTTCACCACAAGGTGCAAACCATTCATAAGCCCGAAGAAAAGAAAAGCCAAATTAGACTTTGCCACAAAACACCTAAAAAAGCCAGACCAGTTCTGGAAAAGCATTCTTTGGACAGATGAAACTAAGATTAATCTGTACCAGAATGACAGGAAGAAAAAAGTGTGGAGAAGGCTTGGAATTCAATGCATGGCTTCTAGTGGCACTGGGTCATTGCTGTTTATTGATGATGTGACAGAAGCAGCCAGATGATATCTGCAGTTTTTAGAGATATACTGTCAGTCCAGATTCAGCAAATGCAGCAAAGTTGATTGGAAGGCGCTTCACAGTACAGATGGACAATGATCCAAAACACACTGCAAAAGCAACCAAGGAGCTTTTGAAGGAAAAGAAGTGGAATATTCTGCAAAGGCCGAGTCAATCACCTGATCTCAACCCAATTGAGCATGCATTTCACTTGCTAAAGGCA
The DNA here is from genome assembly GCF_062004578.1 of Staurois parvus. Taxonomy (NCBI): domain Eukaryota; kingdom Metazoa; phylum Chordata; class Amphibia; order Anura; family Ranidae; genus Staurois; species Staurois parvus. Next base: position 14,173,066 of record NW_028317886.1, on the reverse strand, counting down.
AAACTAAAGGCAGAAAGACCCACAAAACGAAGAACAACTGAAGACAGCTGCAGTTAGAGCCTGGCAAAGCATCATAAAGGGGGAAACCCAGTCTTTGGTAATGTCCATGGGTTCCAGGCTTAAGACAGTCATTGCCAGTAAAGGATTCTCAACAAAATATTAAAAATTAACATTTTATTTATGATTATATTCAATTGTCCAATTACTTTTGGTCCCTTGAAAAAGGGGGATGGCTACTCTTAAGAGCTGTAATTCCTAAACCCTTCCTCCAATTTGGATGTACACACACCCACTTTTAAGTTAAAAAAAAACCCTATTTTTCTTAATAACCACTGCCTTTCAGAAGGAACTAGCCCTATGACCATTCCTGTTCATGAGAAGTTTGACTTTTTATGAACCAGCTTGTTCGTAAATTGTCACTCGATCGGCGCATGCAGCCAAGTGGTTGCAGCGCTGATCAGTGTATTCTGACGGCAGGGTCTAATACAGGGGTGGGCAAACTTTTTGACTTGAGGGCCGCAATGGGTTCATATATTGGACCCGGGGGCCGGACCAAGAGTAGATGAATGATGTGTCTGTGTCATCCATAGTAAGTATAGTAATATTCCCCCATAGTAAGCATAGTAATTAATCCCCCATATAGTAATTCATCCCCCATATAGTAATTCATCCCCCATAGTATATCATCCCCCATAGTAATTAATTCCCCATATAGTAATTAATCCCCCATAGTAATTAATCCCCCATATAGTAATTCATCCCCCATATAGTAATTCATCCCCCATATGGTAATTCATCCCCCATATGGTAATTCATCCCCCATATGGTAATTCATCCCCCATATAGTAATTCATCCCCCATATGGTAATTCATCCCCCATATAGTAATTCATCCCCCATAGTAATTCATACCCCATATAGTAATTCATCCCCCATAGTAATTCATACCCCATAGTAATTCATCCCCCATAGTAATTCATCCCCCATAGTAATTCATCCCCCATAGTAATTCATCCCCCATAGTAATTCATCCCCCATATAGTAATTCATTCCCCATATTAAGTCCCCAAGTCCCCCCTGTGTCAATTCACTTACCTTTGCTCCTGTCGCCGTTCCGGTGTAGCATGAAAATCTGTCTCCTATGAGGATCTGTCCCCCTCGACGTATCTGCGCATGTGCCAGTTTCAGGCATTAGCAGCCGATCGGCGATCTCCGGCACATGCGCAGATACGTCGAGGGGGACAGATCCTCATAGGAGACAGATTTTCATGCTACACGGCGGACTGTGAGAGGAGCCTAGCGGGAGCCTAGCTCCGCGGGCCGGATTAAAAGGTCCGCCGGGCCGTAGTTTGCCCATTGCTGGTCTAATACCACGATCTCTTCAAAAAGAATACCAGTCACTGCCCAAGCTATCACAAGAGATGTTGTTCATCCTTTTGTGATGGCAATGAAATTAACTGAGAACAAAAAATGTAAAAATATAAATCAATAAAATGTTTTAAAAAGCACACGTATGTCCCGCATGCATATGTAAACATTGATTGCACCACATGTGAGGAAACGCTGCGAGCGTCAGCATGATATTTGTAATTCTAGCACCAAAGCTCATGTTTAAATATAAACTGGTAACCTGTAAAGGCTTTTAAAGCAATTTTTAGGTAACATAGTTTGTCACCATTTCACTGGTGTGCAGAATTTTAAATCTTGATCTGTTTGGTATCTATTTACTTATTATTATCTTGGATATTTTACCAAACAATTGAGTATTGTATTGTGTTTGTATGCACTAAAATGCATTAAAGTGTATTTTTGACTGACAATTTGCCTTTATTAAATGGCGGTGCAAATATTGTGTGACATAAAAAAACTGCAACTACCATTTTATTCACCAGGTCCTCTGCTTTTATAAAATATGTAATCTTGGGGGGTTCGAAGTAATTTCCTAGCAATGCTGATTTTAACATACAGTGGGGCAAAAAAGTAATTAGTCAGCCACCAATTGTGCAAGTTCTCCCACTTAAAAAGATGAGAGAGGCCTGTAATTGGCATCATAGGTAGACCTCAACTATGAGAGAAAAAATGAGAAAACAAATCCAGACAATCACATTGGCTGATTTGGAAAGAATTTATTTGCAAATGTTGGTGGAAAATAAGTATTTGGTCACCTACAAACAAGCAAGATTTCTGGCTCTCACAGACCTGTACCTTCTTCTTCAAGAGGGTCCTCTGTCCTGCACTCATTACCTGTATCAATGGCACCTGTTTGAATTTGTTATCAGTATAAAAGACACCTGTCCACAACCTCAAACAGTCACACTCCAAACTCCACTATGGTGCAGACCAAAGAGCTGTCGAAGGACACCAGAAACAAAATTGTAGACCTGCACCAGGCTGGGAAGACTGAATCTGCAATAGGCAAGCAGCTTGGTGTGAACAAATCAACTGTGGGAGCAATAATTAGAAAATGGAAGACATACAAGACCACTGATAATCTCCCTCGATCACGCCAGATCTCACCCCGTGGGGTCAAAATGATCACAAGAACGGTGAGCAAAAATCCCAGGACCACACGGGCGGACCTAGTGAATGACCTGCAGAGAGCTGGGAACAACGTAACAAAGGCTACCATCAGTAACACACTACGCCGCCAGGGACTCAGATCCTGCAGTGTCAGACGTGTCCTCCTGCTTAAGCCAATACATGTCCGGGCCTGTCTGAAGTTTACTAGAGAGCATTTGGATGATCCAGAAGAGGACTGGGAGAATTTCATATGGTCAGATGAAACCAAAATAGAACTGTTTGGTAGAAACACAACTCGTCGTGTTTGGAGGAGAAAGAATGCTGAGTTGCATCCAAAGAACCGCATACCTACTGTGAAGCATGGGGGTGGCAACATCATGCTTTGGGGCTGTTTCTCTGCAAAGGGACCAGGGCGACTGATGCATGTACAGGACAGAATGAATGGAGCCATGTATCGTGAGATTTTGAGTGCAAACCTCCTTCCATCAGCAAGGGCATTGAAGATGAAATGTGGCTGGGTCTTCCAACATGACAATGATCCCAAACATACCGCCCGGGCAACGAAGGAGTGGCTTCGTAAGAAGCATTTCAAGGTCCTAGAGTGGCCTAGCCAGTCTCCAGATCTCAACCCCATAGAAAACCTTTGGAGGGAGTTGAAAGTCCGTGTTTCCCAGCGACAGCCCCCAAAACATCACTGCTCTAGAGGAGATCTGCATGGAGGAATGGGCCAACATACCAGCAACAGTGTGTGCCAACCTTGTGAAGACTTACAGGAAACGTTTGACCTCTGTCATTGCCAACAAAGGATATATAACAAAGTATTGAGATGAACTTTTGACATTGACCAAATACTTATTTTCCACCATAATTTGCAAATAAATTCTTTCCAAATCAGGCATTGTGATTGTCTGGATTTTTTTTTCTCATTTTGTCTCTCATAGTTGAGGTCTACCTATGATGCCAATTACAGGCCTCTCTCATCTTTTTAAGTGGGAGAACTTGCACAATTGGTGGCTGACTAAATACTTTTTTGCCCCACTGTATATGTGAAAAATGTCAATATTGGCTGGACAGCAAGTGGTATATTATTATTTTGGAAGGATATTAGAAATGCATATTTGTGTTCTGTGTTATTGCAATTTTATATTTCATTAGGCCTGGATTCTGAATACATAACTGGAACACACCCATATCCATCAGGCCCAAGTAATTAACCTATTTAATTTAAATATAAAAGAGTTACTCTTAAGAGCTGTAATTCCTAAACCCTTCCTTCAATTTGGATGTACATACCCTCAAATTAAACCTGAGAGTGTGCACTTTAAGCCCAGATCCATTATATAACTATAGCTTGGATATGTTTTGGTAAATACCTGAAAAAAAAAAAACTACAATTGTGCCTGTAAACAAATATATATGGACCTAACTGTATAAGGTTTTACAACCACTTTAAAGTAATACTAAAGGCTTGTGTTTTATATTTTTAAAATAACAGACATGTTATGCTTACTTGCTCTGTGCAATGGTTACCCACAGAACAGCCTCAATCATCTTCTTTTTGGCCCTCTCAGCGGTCCTGGCTCTCCCCCCTGCTGAGTGCCCCCAATAGCAAGCCTTTTGTTATGGGGGGGACTCAAGCATGCTCACTCCCGAGTCACGCTCCTGTGAATAGACATTGTCCATTCACACATGGTGTTGCTCGGCCCCCTTGCCCCCCCTCCTTCCCCCCTCCCCCAACGCTTTCTCCTCATTGGTTCACTGGCTGAGATAAACAGCAGCAGGAGCCAATTGCTCCCACTGCTGTGTGAGCCAATGACACATAGAAAAGTGACAACAGAAAAAAGACCAAGGTTGATCGAGTCTGTATATATACACATATTTTATTCTATTTTTTCCAAAATGTCCAAATTGGGTCTAGAGTGTCAATATTTTGTGTGGCCACCATTATTTTCCAGCACTGCCTTAACCCTCTTGGGCATGGAGTTCACCAGAGCTTCACAGGTTGCCACTGGAGCCCTCTTCCACTCCATGGAGCTGGTGGATGTTAGAGACCTTGCGCTCCTCCACCTTCCGTTTGAGGATGCCCCACAGATGCTCAGTAAATATATAAAAAAATCATTGCACCAGCAATTGCTGTTGCCATGCAGGTCTCCTGCAGGCCTGTCAGAATATCTGCTTGCTGTTAGGGATGTACAATCAAGCAGATGTACTGACAGGAAACTTCAATGAACTACCACAGTGCTCCACAGCGCCGTGGTAGTTCATTGATAACCACAAGACCACAGCCGCTAAGGCTGTCGGGACTTGTAGGCACTTCTTCACAGAACACTGTGAATGAGTGATGTGGCTGTGTGGACGGACCCCTGCATGGACGCGCTGTTTTCAAACCTGACAGATAGTAAGGGGAAACTTTCCCTCGTACTAGCTCTCAGAGGGAGGGGGAGCGGCGGGCGCGGCTATGGGAACATGTTAAAAAAGGGTGGAACATGTAACATGTTCCAAAAGGGGAACTTATTTAACTTTTTTGTCTATAGAGTACAGATCTACAGTCAGGTCCATAAATATTGGGACATGGACACAATTCTAACATTTTTGGCTCTATACACCACTACAATGGATTTGAAATGAAATGAACAAGATGTGCTTTAACTGCAGACTGTCAGCTTTAATTTGAGGGTATTTACATCCAAATCAGGTGAACGGTGTAGGAATTACAACAGTTTGCATATGTGCCTCCCACTTGTTAAGGGACCAAAAGTAATGGAACAGAATAATAATCATAAATCAAACTTTCACTTTTTAATACTTGGTTGCAAATCCTTTGCAGTCAATTACAGCCTGAAGTCTGGAATGCATAGACATCACCAGACGCTGGGTTTCATCCCTGGGGATGCTCTGCCAGGCCTCTACTGCAACGGTCTTCAGTTCCTGCTTGTTCTTGGGGCATTTTCCCTTCAGATTTGTCTTCAGCAAGTGAAATGCATGCTCAATCGGATTCAGGTCAGGTGATTGACTTGGCCATTGCATAATATTCCACTTCTTTCCCTTAAAAAACTCTTTGGTTGCTTTTGCAGTATCCTTTGGGTCATTGTCCATCTGCACTGTGAAGCGGCGTCCAATGAGTTCTGAAGCATTTGGCTGAATATGAGCAGATAATATTGCCCGAAACACTTCAGAATTCATCCTGCTGCTTTTGTCAGCAGTCACATCATCAATAAATACAAGAGAACCAGTTCCATTGGCAGCCATACATGCCCACGCCATGACCCTACCACCACCATGCTTCACTGATGAGGTGGTATGCTTAGGATAATGAGCAGTTCCTTTCCTTCTCCATACTCTTCTCTTCCCATCTCTCTGGTACAAGTTGATCTTGGTCTCATCTGTCCATAGGATGCTGTTCCAGAACTGTGAAGGCTTTTTTAGATGTCGTTTGGCAAACTCTAATCTGGCCTTCCTGTTTTTGAGGCTCACCAATGGTTTCCATCTTGTGGTGAACCCTCTGTATTCACTCTGGTGAAGTCTTCTCTTGATTGTTGACTTTGACACACATACACCTACCTCTTGGAAAGTGTTCTTGATCTGGCCAACTGTTGTGAAGGGTGTTTTCTTCACCAGGGAAAGAATTCTTCGGTCATCCACCACAGTTGTTTTCCGTGGTCTTCCGGGTCTTTTGGTGTTGCTGAGCTTACCGATGCGTTCCTTTTTTTTAAGAATGTTCCAAACAGTTGTTTTGCCCACGCCTAATGTTTTTGCTATCTCCCTCATGGGTTTTTTTGTTTTTTCAGCCTAATGATGGCTTGCTTCACTGATAGTGACAGCTCCTTGGATCTCATAAGAGTTGACAGCAACAGATTCCAAATGCAAATAGCAAACTTGAAATGAACTCTGGACCTTTTATCTGCTTATTGGAATTGGGATAATGAGGAAATAAACACACACCTGGCCATGGAACAGCTGAGAAGCCAATTGTCCTATTACTTTTGGTCCCTTAACAAGTGGGAGGCACATATGCAAACTGTTGTAATTCCTACACCGTTCACCTGATTTGGATGTAAATAGCCTCAAATTAAAGCTGACAGTCTGCAGTTAAAGCACATCTTGTTTCATTTCAAATCCATTGTGGTGGTGTATAGAGCCAAAAATGTTAGAATTGTGTCCATGTCCCAATATTTATGGACCTGACTGTATACTATATTGCCAAAAGTATTGGGATACCTGCCTTTACACGCACATAAATTTTAATGGCATCCCAGTCTTAGTCCATAGGGTTCAATATTGAGTTGACCCACCCTTTGCAGCTACAACAGCTTCAACTCTTCTGGGAAGGCTGTCCACAAGGTTTAGGAGTGTGTCTATGGGAATGTTTGACCATTCTTCCAGAAGCGCATTTGTGAGGTCAGGCACTAATGTCGGACAAGCAGGCCTGGCTGGCAGTCTCCGCTCTAATTCACCCCAAAGGTGTTCTATCGGGTTGAGGTCAGGACTCTGAAAGGACAGTCAAGTTCCTCCACCCCAAACTCACTCATCCATGTCTTTATGAACCTTGCTTTGTGCACTGGTATGCAGTCATGTTGGATTAGGAAGGGGCCATTCCCAAACTGTTCCCACAAAGTTGAGAGCATGAAATTGTCCAAAATGTCTTGCTATGCTGAAGCCTTAAGAGTTCCCTTCGATGAAACTAAGGGGCCAAGCCCAACCCCTGGAAAACAACCCCACGCCATAATCCCCCCTCCACCAAACTATACACTTGGCACAATGCAGTCAGGCAAGTACCAAACCCAAACATGTCCATCGGATTGCCAGGGAACACGTATCCACTGCCGACGTGCTTTTCACCACTGTATCAGAAGCATTGCACTTGGTGATGTAAGGCTTAGATGCAAGTCCTTGGCCATGGAAACCCTTTCCATGAAGCTCTTTACGCAGTGTTGTTGTGCTAATCTAAACACCACTCAAAGTTTGGAGGTCTTTAGCTACTGACTCTGCAGACAGTTAGCCATTTCTGCGCACTTTGGTATACACTGACCCCGCTCTGTCATTTTACGTGGCCTACCACTTTGTGGCTGAGTTGCTGTTGTTCCCAGTTGCTTCCACCTTGTTATAATACCACTAATAGCTGACCGTGGAATATTTAGTAGCAAGGAAATTTCAAGGATGGACTTATTGCATGGGTGGCAACCTATCACAGTACCATGCTTGAATTCACTGAGCTCCCGAGAGCGACCCATTCTTTTAAAAATGTTTGTAGATGCAGGCTGCATACCTAGGTGCTTGATTTTATACACCTGTGGCCAAGGAGGTGATTAAAACATCTGAATCCAATGATTTGGAGTGGTGTCCCAATACTTTTGGCAATATAGTGTGTGTATGTATATACACTGCTCCAAAAAATTAAAAGAACACTTTTTAATCAGAGTATAGCATCAAGTCAAATAAACTCCTGGAATATTGACATGGTCAGTTAAGTAGCAGAGAGGATTGTTAATCCGTTTTAGTTGCTTTGGTGTTAATGAAATTAACAGTTGCACTAGATGGGCAACAATGGGATGACCCTCAAAACAGGAATGGTTTTACAGTTGGAGGCCACTAACATTTTTTCCCTACTCTTCTTTTCTGACTGTTTTTCACTAGTTTTGCATTTGGCTAGGGTCAGTGTCACTACTGGTAGCATGAGGCGATACCTGGACCCTACAAAGGTTGCACAGGCAGTCCAACTCTTCCATGATGGCACATCAATACGTGCCATTGCCAGAAGGTTTGCTGTGTCTCCCAGCACAGTATCAAGAGCATGGAGGAGATTACAGGAGACAGGCAGTTACTCTAGGAGAGGTGGACAGGGCCGTAGAAGGTCCTTAACCCATTAGCAGGACTGGTATCTGCTCCTTTGTGCAAGGAGGAACAGGATGAGCATTGCCAGAGCCCTACAAAATGACCTCCAGCAAGCCACTGGTGTGAATGTCTCTGACCAAACAATCAGATACAGACTTCATGAGGGTGGCCTGAGGGCCCGACAACCTCTAGTGGGCCCTGTGCTCTCTGCCCAGCACCGTAGAGCTCTACTGGCATTTGCCATTGAGCACCAGAATTGGCAGGTCTGCCACTGGCGCTCTGTGCTTTTCACAGACGAAAGAAGGTTCACCCTGAGCACGTGACAGATGTGAAAGGGTCCGGAGAAGCCGTGGAGAATGTTATGCTGCCTTTACCATCGTTCAGCATGACCGTTTTGGTGGTGGGTCAGTTATGGTCTGGGGAGGCATATCCATGAAGGGATGCACAGACCTCTACAGGCTAGAAAATGACACCCTGACTACCATTAGGTATCGGGATGAAGTCCTTGGACCCATTGTCACACCCTATGCTGGTGCAGTGGGTCCTGGGTTCCTCCTGGTGCACGACAATGCCCAGCCTAATGTGGCGATAGTAGGCAGGCAGTTCCTGGAGGATGAAGGAATTTATACCATTGAATTGCCCCCATGCTCGCCTGAACTAAATCCAACAGAACACCTCTGGGATATCATGTTTCAGTCCATCCTACACCGCCAGGTTGCACCTCAGACTGTACAGGAGCTCAGTGATGCCCTGGTCCAGATCTGAAAGGAAATACACAAGGACACCATCCTTCATCTCATTAGGAGCATGCCTCAACGTTGTCAGGTATGCATACAATCACGTGGGGGCCATAGAAACTAATGAGTACCCTTTTGAGTTGCTGCAATTAAATTTCAGCAAACTGGACTAGCTGCATAATTTTTTCACTTTGATTTTCAGGGTGACATTGAATTCAGTCCTCGGAAGGTTGATAATTTTCATTTCCATCAAATGATGGGGCATCCTTATGTTCCTAACACATCACCCAGTCCATATCAGTATAAATATCCAACATGATATTTTTTCCCCATTGAGATCTGATGTGTTTTCAAAGTGTTCCTTTAATTTTTTTGAGCAGTGTATATATTATATATATATATACACACACACACACACATACTATAAGGGCACTCTTAAGGCGTCAGCATACCAAGACATTTTGGACAATTTCATGCTCCCAACTTTATGGGAACAGTTTGGGGATGGCCCCTTCCTGTTCCAACATGACTGTGTACCAGTGCACAAAGCAAAGTCCATAAAGACATGGATGAGCAAGTTTGGGGTGCAGGAACTTGACTGGCCTGCACAGAGTCCTGACCTCAACTCGATAGAACACCTTTAGGATGAATTAGAGTGGAGACTCTAGCCTGTGGGCTAAAAATATTATTAAAAAAAAAAAGAACAGATTCCTCTATCCACACTACAGTATATAGTGCAGATGAATAAATCCCCCTGCTGGGTTACTGTATTTTGACATCTGCCAGTGGTGGCTGTCACACTAACCAAACAGCAGTTGCATCTGATTGGACAGAGCAGCTGCTTCGTTGACATATTTCCACCCAGCTCCTTCGATTATTCAAATGACGGTGGATGGGAAGGAGCCCAACAAGGCCACCAGCTAAGTGAACTTTGACTGATTCCTCATTCAAACAGTGTAAGGCCAGCTTTAGGGTATACATACACTTTAAAGCTAATGGTTCAACATAATTACAGGCAACTAGCATTTTCAGCCTCCATTTCTCTTATGACAGATTTACTACATTCATACTCATATTAGCATATAATTATAAATAAATGTAAAATATAAATATAATTGAAAGTAAGAAATTATGCAAAAGCATACCTAACAAAAAAAACAAAGATCTGCTCCTGTATTCACAAGGTATGCATTTATTAGAACAGTATGATTTCTAGCCAGCGATTTGTAAGTGCTCAGCCTCTCCAGACAGTCAGATAGGAACATGATCTGAATTACTATGCAATATCTGAAGGCTTACTCTGCATACCAAATACACAGCAAACTACCTTTATCTTCTTCCCTAGGGCAGCATTCACTAATTGATCAATGCGCAAAGTAGTTTCAGATCATGTGCAGAATAAAATCACGACGACAACCCGCCAGTAATGCAGTAGAATAAAATTAAGTAAACCTAGGGAATAGAAGACTGATAGAAGGATATATATCACAGGTAACATAGCAGAAAATAAAACCACAGAAAGGACTCACAAAGTGCTGCAGTGTGGAACACGTAGGGGGCTAAAGCCTAAGTTTTGATCAAAAAACAATCAAAAACAGAAAAATCTGCACAAGGGACATAACTTACATTTAGTAATTTATTATTATCCCTGGGAAGATTCTTTAGGATAATTGTTCATGTGTCCAATCGCTCTGCCTCCACAATATTCTATTGTGGCAGGGTTTAATACAGCTAAAGAGTTTTCAGGAGCTCCACCATGCCTGTCCTTTCCTTCTACACCACCATTCATAAGCTATGAATTAGATCTCTGAAGGTAGGACGGGCAGATGATTGATAACTCTTCCCTTTCCATTCAAAGATCTGATGTCATTCATGTTGGGCCAATTTTTGTTTTTAATTTCAGCTACAAGGCCACAACATGTACAAGGCCAACAACACAGTAGCTATGATATGACATATGCAGTCCTCAACTCTCACATACACAGGCTATACTGTATATACAGTACAAGTATTGATAAGCCAAATGTACATGGGTTTGGCAAAAATGTGACTAACGTTCAGGTGCCTTATCTGAACCCCACTGAAGTCAAATGTTAAAAAAAACAGTAATTGCCAGTTCCTAAGATGTTTTCAAGGGATTGTCAATGGAGGCTGGGCATTGCCCTGGGAGACAAGTACCAAAGCAAAAAGGTTTTTTTTTAAAGAAAATTCCATGTGGCGAGGAGCAGAAATTTTAGTAATGCTTAAAATTAAACTTTCAAAATAAAATCCATGCCTGAGGGACACCCTACCCTGCTTGTGAAGTGGTGCATCTGTGCAATGTGTACAACTTACTACAGCAAGACTGACATTTACAAAAGGCATGCACCCCCTCCCCCCCCTTCCTTTTCCCTAATTCTTACCTAGCCCTTCAGGAATGAATGTTAAAGCAGTATTAACACACCTCCTCTATTAGAGTGTCTACACTCTGGATGAAGGACCACAGTGCCACCTTTGGACAGCAGCATTGTCATTCTGGGGGAGGGGAGTGTTAGATGTACTGGCAGTGTTAGATACACTAACACGGTGATCAGCAACTGGTAGACCGCGGACAAGTGATTGGTAGATCACAGTCTGGGCTTGCTGACCTGCCATCCCAGAGCATCAGACAAAGTGCAATGCAGAGGGGCTACTTGTAAAAGTTGGAGCTGTAGTAGGGAGCAAGGTCTGTATATGCTGATGCCTCCTCTGTATTGCTGGCTCCTGTCTCATGCAGAGTCATACCAACTGCACTCCATCTCTTATCCCGGCTTGCGGTCTCCAGAGTGGTGCCATCAGCAGTAAAGAAGAGGTCTTCATGTCAGTGTGAAGCAATATACTGGGCATAATACTATAGGGCTGCTTTCACAATGATGAGCTGCAGTTTACCACACGAGTGTACCTGCAACTTTCCTCGGTTTGCTGCGATTAGCCATAGTTATCAGGAGGAGAAAATCCCCTGCTAGCTGTCAAAGCAGGGAGGCACAGGGCCGGTTCATTAATAAAATGTTACACCCTAACATGTTCTAAATGGTAAACTTATCCTTTAAAGGACTTGTTAAAAACTCTGTGTGTGTACCCTTTACTCATACACAGTGTGCCAGGGTGTTCCAGATTTGACACCATTCATGAAGGTCCAGGTGTTTAATGGGGTTCCATTTCCGGTGTTCCATATAAGGTGAAGGGGTTGGCCACTGGTCCTCTAGCAAACACAGATAGTGGAGATATTGCCCTTCCAGTGGGGGTCAAATAGACAAATGTTCGAAGAGGGTGAAGTGTTGTTTTTTTTTTAAATCCTGGAAAATTGACAGCACTTCCTTCTGTGGTCACTAAGATGTGGTTGTGGGTAGGATAGCCTCCCTAAATATTTGAAAGCATCCCATACTTTTTGGTATTCTTGAGAATGGGGTTGTCTATGCATTTGCACTGAGATGGTAGCATCCATACCAATACACACAAAAGTGAAAAAGTATTTGCCCCTTTCATGATTTTAATTCTTTTTGCTTATCACACCTAAATGATTCAGATGAAACAAATTTTAATATTACACAAAGTTAAATGGAGTAAATACAAAATGCAGTTTTTAAATGATGATTTTATTTATTAAAGGATAAGTTCACCATTTGCACAAAAATATTAAATGCATATTTTTTTGCAGGTAAAAAATGTGCATTATTTTTGGCTGCAGGAGCCTGTAAAGCATTGCACCAGCGATCAGCAGAGCGGGAATCTTGTCGATTCAGGCAGGAGTCATATGACGTCCTCCAGGATCGCGGCTCTCGCATGCCCGCGGTGCCGAAATGTGTCACTGGCTGTCACTTGCCTGACAAAGGGCCCCGCGTGGCTCCAAAATGTTGCCACTGTTGATATTATGTGACCACTATATAAAGCTTCGGACCCTTTTGAAGATTCCTTGGTGTGATGGTGACACTTTTCTTTCTGGATTGTTTGCGGTTCCCAGCCCGTGGTCACCACAGCACCCAATCACCATTTACAGCCATTTGTAGGAATGTGTGCGTTGGGAAAACTACATTTTGATGTGTTACTGGCTGTGTCCCTTGGACACAGCCGATGACAGATCGGTGTACCAGCCTGTTGCCAGTATCATGTGACTGCTGTGCCCAACCACAGCAGGTCACAAGACAACTGTAAACAATGGATGGCTTTCTATCATGCCATGCATTGTATACAATTGTGTCACCAGCTGTGATTGGTCAAAATAATCACATGGTACAGATTAGGCCAATCACAGCCAATCTGTGTCATGTGATTAGCAGTGGCCATTCACAGCTAATCACAACAAAAAGAAAAAACTGCATGATCAATCACAGTGTGTTATGAAACAAAAAAATTTTTTGGTACTGTCACCAGTGTCCCTGATCATCACCACACCAATTATATGAGGACGCTGTGCAGCACTGGTGACTGTATGTAAAAAAAAAAAGATAGTGAAACATTTTTTTTTAATTTTTTAATTTCCAAAAATATGACAAAAAATTACAACTTCAAAAGAGTAAAAAAATCGCCATGCCTACTAAATACCTTGAACTGTCTACTTTGCAAAAAGGGCTCACTTGGGGGATGTCTGTACTGTTCTGACATTTTTGGGCCTCAAGAAATTAGATTGCCATCATTATTTCAGGATTGATTGATTTTCAGATATATATCATAGTCTGTGGACTCTAACTTTCATTTAGACTAAATAATAAATACTGATCTTGGCCTAAATTTATGAATAATTATTTATTTGCAAAACTTTATAAAAGAAATGAAGAAAAACATGTTTTTTTCAAAATATTTGGTCTTTTTCATTAATTTAGCAAAAAATAAAAAATCCAGTGGTGATTAAAGATCACCAAAAGAAAGGTCAAGTTGTGTGAACAAACTGATAAAAATTTAGTTTGGGTACAGCATTGTATGATTGCGCAATTGGAACTCAAAGTGTGAGAGTGCTAAAAGCTGAATACTGACCTGGGCAGGAAGGGGGTAAAAGTGCCTGATATTGAGGTGGTTAAATACTGACAGCTAGTATGGGGATGTCAGGAATGGACTTGCCAATAACGGTGGGACTCACCTGCCTTGTAGGCTGCAGTACCAGGGCTGGCCAGCGGGTGCTCTCAGCAATCAGAGACTCACCCCTGCAGTCAGCCAAAACACCTGAAGCTGATTGCAGGGGTTGTATTTAAGGAATGGCCAGACTCACAGTCAGGGCCTTGGTGTGTGTTTTTCCATGGGCCCCTGTATCTTGTAACCTGCATTCCTGTTCCTGTTTCTGCCTGACTTGTTGCCGACCCTGCCTGATCCTGACCTCTGCTGACTTCTCCTGTTTGATCCCTGGCTTGTGACCCTGACCATTCTCTCCGCCTGCTCCTCCTGTACCTACCTGCCCGATAGTTATCGACCCGGTCTGCCTGACTACGTTGTGCTCTATATGTGTATGTACCTGTGTATCTATATCGGTTTAGGTTTGGGTTTGTTTCACCTTGTTGTATGTATTTGTGTTAGCTTGGGGTTTGGTGCACTGCGTTTATATTTGTATTGTTAGTCTCAATAAATTATATTATTTACTATATCTGAAGCCTACGTTTCCTTGTCTCAGTCCACACACTTCTGGTCACACCCGCATCCCTGACATTACACCAAGGCCAATCCTGACCAGAAGTGGCTGCACAGGGAAGCCATCTTGGCTTATTGTTGCTGGGAAGGATGGATCTTGATGAGGTTGCGTATTTATATCTGCTAGTGTTTGATGACAGGGATTATGCTTATCAGACTCTGAAGGAGTATCCCAGGGATCAACTACTAGAGTGTATAAGGATCACTCATTGCCTAGTAGATCAGGGCACAGAATTCTCTGAGGTGCAGCCATTGATTCAGGTTTGTGCTGAGTTGGTTTCATCTGGTACCCCCGAATGCAGGGATGAATTTTTTCCGCCATTTAGTGCCGACCAGGCAGCATTGGGAACATGTTAAATGTTCCACCCTAAAAGCAGGTGGAACGTGTCACGTTTCCTAAGGTGAACTTATCCTTCAAGGGAAAAATGCTGTCCCAACCTGCATGGCCCTATGTGAAAAAGCAATTGCCGCCCCCTCCCCCATTGCTAAATCGTGAATGAACTGTGATTAGCCACTATTTTTGGAAGGCTGATTTAAATTTCATATGCCACTCCAAGGCCTGATTACTGCCAGACCTGTTAAATCAAGAAAATCACCTAAATATAAGCTGTTTGACAAAGTGAACCATGCTAAAATATCTCAAAAAGCAACACATCATGATGTGATCTAAAGAAATTCAAGGATAGATGAGAAACAAAGTCATTGACCTGTATCAGTCTTGAAAAAGTTACAAAGCCATTTCTAAGGCTTTGGGACTCCAGAGAACCAGTGGGAGCCATTATCCACAAATCGAGAACCTTTCCAGTAGTGGCCAGCCTATCAAAATTACTCAAAGAGTACAATGAAGACTCATCCAGGAGGTCATAAAAGAACCCAGAATAACATCCAAAGAACTACAGGCCTCATTGGCCTCAATTAAGATCAGTGTTTCAACAACAAAAAAGAGAAAGGCAAAAATGGCATCCATGGGAGAGTTCCAAGGCGAAATCCACTGCTGACCAAAGAACACAAAGGCTTGTCTCACATTTGCCTTGTGGGCTGATGAGACAAAAGTTGAACTTTTTGAAAGTTTTTAAAATTATGCTAAATACCATCTTTGCACAGCGCCAATCTGTAGTTACGTGTCCCCCCCACTGCTAGCTTGCATATTTCAGAAGGGAATCTTAGCCCCGCTCACTGTACTCCCTTAGATCAGGATGGAGAGCGGAGGGAGCAGTGCTGTGCAAAGAAGGTATTTAGGATTATAAATTGAAAAAAAAACTAAAACAAACCACACATCCTGACTTTACAACCACTTTAGGGTTTTGGAATGGCCTAGTCAAAGTCTGGACTTAAAGCAGAGCTCCAGTCAAAATTTTAAAAAATAAAAGTCAGCAGCTATAAAAACTGTAGCTGCTGACCTTTCAAAAACAGCCACTCACCTGTCCTTTGATCTCGCGGTGTCCTCACCGCAGCTGGATTCGATGGCAATCATGTGTCCCTGGTGCCGGCATCTTCAGTGTGGGCACCCAGCTGTGACAGCTTGAGGCTTCACAGCCAGGTGCCCACAGAGCATGGGCAAGTAGCACTGCGCTTTGTGAATGGTCCCCATAGTTTTCTGGGACCTGTCCCATGTCCCAGAAGACTAAGGGAAGGGAGGGAGGACAACTTTTGCTTCCGATCACCTAGGTGACTGCAGCGGAAGTGGAAGCAGGTACCTGTCAAATTCTGGTACCCCCTCTCCCCAAAGGTGCCAATCCTTAAAGGGGAGCGGGGGATGAGGCCTTAAAGCAGAACTTCCCCTTTTGGGTGAAGCTCCGCTTTAAATCAGATTGAGATGCTGTGGCATGACCTTTAACAAGATGTTCATGCTTGAAAACCATCCAATATGGCTGAATTAATAATTCTGCAAAGAAGAGCGAGTCAAAAGTGATGTGAAAGACTCATTGCCAGTTGTTGCAAATGCTTGATTGCCGTTCAGGGGTGGAATAACCAGTTATTAGATTTAGAGGGCAATTTTTTCTTTTTAAATCATTTAAAAACTGCATATTGTATTTACTTGGGTTATCTTTGTGCAATAACAAAATTTGTTTGATGACCTGAATCATTTACATGTAACAAATATGCAACCAACAAAAAAAATCAGGAAGGGGGTAAATACTTTTTCACAGCACAGTTTCAAGTGCAATATGGGAGGACTCCGCTGCTTCTAAGCTGGGGATGGTATGGCATCATAAGGAAGCAGAGGAGCTATTTGAGCCCCATAATAATAGAAATCCAGAGCCATACAAAGCAGCGTGCAGAAACTGACAGGGGAAAGATCTGCGTTGTTTTATACACAGGTCTTTCCCCCGTTGGAGATACTCGTCAATCACTGGGTGCCGGCAAGTAATCACCAGCGGTGTCATCGGTAATTGACAGTCAAGGCTGCAAATGGCAGCGTGGGTAAGGCGAACACGCACCCCCTTCCCAGAACTGCAACATCACGTATATATACACGTGATTTTGCGCACCAGTGTCACCCTGCAGCAGTATTTCTGCTATAGGGTGGCACAGAGAGGGAGGGGCCAGGAGTTCTGGCGGGGGACCCAAGAAGAGATCAGGGCTGCTCCGTGCAATACCACTGCACAGAGCAGGTAAATATAACATGTTTGTGGGTTTTTTTAATTGCCTTTAACCTCTTGCCAACCGTGCTATAGCCGCCCTCCCGCGCCCCCCCCAGCGATCTCAGTGATCGCTGTGTCCTACGGATACAGAGGATCACGTGATAAGGTAAAAGGCTAATTACAGTGGCCTTTTACCACGTGATCAGCTGTGTCCAATGACACAGCAGATCACCGAGTAAATACAAATGCCGATTAGCAGCAGCACTTTCCTCACGCTCTCACAGTGTGAGAAAAGTACTGCCGCTAACCGGCAATTGTCATAGAACAGATCGGCACTGATGATCAGTGTTTAGCAGTCTGCCCAGCAGTGCCACCCATCAGTGCTGCCCAGCAATGCCCCCCATCAGTGCCCACTGTTGCTGCATATCAGTGCAGCATCATCAGTGCCGCCTATCAGTGCCCATAAGTGTTGCCTATCCGTACCCATCAGTGCTGCCTATCTGTGCCCATCAGTGCTGCCTCATCAACGCACATCAATGAAGGAGAAAAATTACTTGTTTACTAAATTTTTTAATAGAAACAAAGAAAAACTTTTTTTTAAAATTTTTTTGTATTTTTTCATCTATAGCGCAAATAATAAAACATCCAGCAGTGATTAAATACCACCAAAAGTAAGCTCTATTTGTGTGAAAAAAATTATAAAAATTTCATATGGGTACAGTGTTGCATGACCGTGCAATTGTCATCCAAAGTGTGACAGCTCTGAAAGCTGAAAATTGGCCTGGGCATGAAGGGGGTAAAAGTGCCCAGTAGGCTAGTGGTTACTATCACCTTAACCCTATCCAATCTATATCATAAATTCAAAATTATTATTACTTATACAGTGCTGTCAATTTACATAGCACTTTACATATATATATATATATATATATATATATATTGTACAGTCACATCAGTCCCTAACTCTCAAGGAGCATACAATCTAAGGTCCATAACTCAAACTCATACATACACATACTAGGGCCAATTTAGACAGGAGCCAATTAACGTACCAGCATGTCTTTGGCGTGTGGGAGGAAACTGGAGTACCCAGAGGAAACCCACGCAGGCACAGGAAGAGTATGCAAACTCCAGGCAAATGGTGCCATGGTTGGGATTCGGACCAACAACCCCAGTGCTGCCAGGCAGAAGTGCTAAAAATGCAGCCACTGTGCTGCCCATGAATTGAAAAAAAAAAAAAAAAAGCATCAACAAATGTCAAAAAGCAAGTCAAAGTGAAAAGGAAAAGCTCACAGATGCATGAGAATGCAACGGTCAATAGGATGCATCCTCTATGAGGTTAGCTCCTGCATTAGCTGAAAGCTGCCTCCTCCATCTACCCCCTTACCCCCACTGCCATATTCTTCTGGTGCAGCAGGAGTTAATAGAGCCAACTGAGCTGTGCAAGGCACTCATCAAAAGTGTCCGCCCTCTCTGCCCCCCCCCCCCCCCTTCATTCATAAAAGCTGTACTAAAGCTTCTGTGAAAGAAAAGCAATCTATGAATGGAGGACGAGCAGATGAATGAATGAAAGGTCTGTCTCCTCTCCATTCATAAATCAGAATTTTGTCCAATGCAGACTGTAGCCATTCACAGCTTGATCACAACTTTATATAACACATAAAAAGGCCTATTAATGACAAACAGCACAGAGGAGTTCTTGTGACTTAAGTCCAGTGCAGGTGATAAGGAGAGTTTGCTCACATTAGTAGAGTGTACTCTCAACCACAGAGAATATGCAAAGCATCAGAATGTTTCAGAAATGGATAAATAACAGATTACTGGCTACAAACTGAAGTCTGTGGCATAAGAGTGGTAAAATGTGGCCTGTGCTGTGATACCTGGCACACCATTATCAGTCAGAGATCTACCTGTGTGTGACCAACCTTACACACAAAAACATAACACAGACCTCCACCCTTACCATGAAGTTGCCCTCCCCTGCCTAGTGTAAAGGATAAGTACCGCATGAAAGGTTTAGTTAAAGGGTTAAGTTCCGCATGAAGTTTCTAATTAAACTGTGAGAAGTCCATGGTATTCCATCCCACCCCATTTTTTCTCTCTCTCTTTTCTCCCCCTTCCGTAGTGTCTCCCACACCCTCCCTGGTTGCAACCATGCTAGGGAAGCCAGTCTTTAGGGAATCTGTTGACCTATGTAGTTGGGTACTGGAACTGGACTTCCCGTTGTATTCTAAACAGTTTTTGTTCTATTCAGTGACATTGTCTATCTGATACTCTGTGAACATTTATTAGCCCCTGCATGGGCGAACCTGGAGCTTATGTCCAGCTTTGAAAAAACTAAAAAAAAATTACTAAAAGAAAAAAAAAAAAAACAGTGAGCAGGCAGGCTCTTTGCTGCAGAGGGTACATGCAATGTCTCTTCTGCAATAACATAAAAGTACCTGCCTACTCATAGTCTTCCGTACAATGTACACTATATTGCCAAAAGCATTGGGACGCCTGCCTTTACACGTACATGAACTTTAATGACATCCCAGTCTTAGACTGTAGGGTTATAGGTAGGGTTATGGAGTGTGTCTATGGCAATGTTTGACCATTCTTCCAGAAGCGCATTTGTGAGGTCAGGCACTGATGTCAGATGAGAAGGCCTGGCTTGCAGTCTCCACACTAATTCATCCCAAAGGTGTTCTATCGGGTTGAGGTCAGGACTCTGAAGGCCAGTCAAGTTCCTCCACCCAAAACTCGCTCATCCATGTCTTTATGGACCTTGCTGTGTACTAGTGCGCAGTCATGTAGGAATAGGAAGGGGCCATCCCCAAACTGTTCACACAAAGTTGGGAGCATGAAATTGTCCAAAATGTCTTGGTATGCTGACGCCTTAAGTGTTCCCTTCCCTGGAACTAAGGGGCCAAGCTCAACCCCTGAAACACAACCCCACACCATAATCCCCCTCCACCAAACTTTACACTTGGCACAATGCAGTCAGGCAAGTACTGTTCTCCTGGCAACTGCCAAACCCAGACACGTCCATCGGATTGCCAGACAGAGATGTGTGATTGCTCACTCTAGAGAACACGGCTCTACTGCTCTAGAATCCAGTGGTGGCGTGCTTTACACCACTGCATCCAACGCTTTGCATTGCACTTGGTGATGTAAGGCTTGGATGCAGCTGCTCAGCCATGGAAACCCATTTCATGAAGCTCTCTATGTACTGTTGTGCTAATCTGAAGGCAATACAAGGTTTGGAGGTCTTTAACTATTGACTCTGCAAACAGATGGTGACTTCTGCACTTCAGCTTGCACTGAGCCTGCTCTGTCATTTTACGTGGCCTACCACTTCGTGGCTGAGTTGCTGTTGTTCCCAGTTGCATTCACTTTGTTATAATACCACCAACAGTTGAGTGTGGAATATTTAGTAGCAAGAAAATTTCACGGATGGACTTATTGCACAGGTGGCAACCTATCACGGTACCACGCTTGAATTCACTTGGCTCCCAAGAGCGATCCATTCTTTCACAAATGTTTGTAGAAGTAGTCTGAATGTCTAGATGCTTGATTTTATACACCTGTGGTGACTGGAACCCCTGAATCCAATGATTTGGAGGGGTATCCCAATACTTTTGGCAATATAGTGTATATTGAAATGCCCAGTTCAGTTCCCATTCTGACACTGAACCTGTGTGCTGGGATGACTGCACATGCCGGCCAATGCCAGCAAAGACAACAGTATCTCCGCACACAGAATAAGCCAGGCAGACCACTGAATGAGGGGTAAGCACTGCAGACTTGAACCACTTAAATACCAGCCACTTTCATCCCGTTCTTGTCCAAGGCAATTTTCAACTTTCAGCGCTGTTGCACTTTGAATGACAACTGCATGGTCATGTAACACTGTACCCATATGCAATTTTTATCATTTTTTCCACACCAATAGAGCTTTATTTTGGTGATATTTAATCACCACTGGGCTTATTATTTGCACTATAAACGAAAAAAAGACTGAAATTTTGAAAAAAATTAATTTTTCTTAGTTTCGGTTATAAAATTTTGCAAATAATTTTTCTTTTTCTTCACTAATGTGTGCTGATGAGGCAGCACTGAGGCTGCAGTGATAATCAGTGTAAACAATGTACTGTCAGACTGGCCAGCTATCGGCACTCCTTTCCTCACACAAAGACCACATGTGAGGAAAGGAAATGCCAATAACTGGCCAATCTATTTACATGTGACCAGCCGTGACTGGACACAGAGCATGTACGGGAGGTGTGCATGTGGCGGAAGTCCTCCTAGAACTGGAAAGCCATGCTGTAGCCATCTTTGGGCTATAGCGCAGCTGGCAAGTGGTTAAAAGGAGAGGTAAAGCCAAAGCTCCTTTGGCTGTACTTCTCCTGTGGATCACAGCAGTGCAGTCCGTTCTGCACTCCTGTGACCCATTTACAGCTAACAGCGGGCTGAAGCCCAGTCTGCTGACATCACTCAGCCAGTCCAGGCTGGGGAAAGATCTCGGTTTGGTTCAGAGCAGACAGCGGCGACTCACAGTCCCGCTCTCTGTTCAGAGAGGCTGTGAGTACTCATGTCATGTGATCGCTGAATTCTCACACAGATCAGGCAAGGGACTGATACTGCATCCATCTAGGCAAGTATGATTTAGGAACAGAAACCCCATACTTCTCTTTTTAGCTCTGAAAATGAAAGCTAGAAGCTGATTGGTTGTCATGTACAGGTGCTCCAGTTTTGAGACATTTCTATTTGGAAATTGGCTATTTACCATTCAAACGTCCATCCAATTCACTAACCTGAACTATGTACACGATTTATGGTGATCTCTGTCACACAACACACGTGGGATCTGGTACCCCTCTCCATCCCTCTGGACATGTCACATCATTTAATGAACACGCTGAGAGAAATGGTGAGGGAGCTCCAGACACTGGAACATTGATAGGAAAGCAGTGCTGGCACACACCCCTCAGACACCCAGCCACGGCGCTCTGCCGCTCACCTCCACTACGCCCCATTCCCGCTGAGACATCCCGGCCAAACACCACAGGAGCAACGAGAACCTGCGCCGCCGTACCGACACAAACCACACCGGATGTGACGTCCCAAGACGGAAGATGGTAAAAAAAACAACAGAGTTGCGATACGATAGAGGCCTCTCTACAGCGACCTCAGTGGCTGGAAGGGGAATGTGCATGTGTAACTCGCTGTATGCTGGATAGTTTCCTGGCTATTGTACTAATCCATTACATTAGTGTGTGCAGTGCCAAGTTTTTAAGGGGGCAAAAGGTGAAACTGCCCCCCCCGCACAGAAATGTATCTTGGGAAGCCATAGTTTGCAGTTCTCTGTAAGGTGTTGTGGGAATGCATATGTTCTTGTCAGGGGCGGACTGACCATTTGGAAACTCGGGCACTGCCCGAGGGCCCGGGGTCAGTAGGGGGCCCCATGAGATGCCCCTGGTACCTTTTTCATAGGCTTTTTTGAGTTTGGGCAAGGACACGGGCCCCATGATCCCCTATTGCCCGGGGGCCCCATGAGTTGTCAGTCTGCCTCTGGTTCTTGTGCACGTTGCATGAATGAATGACACAGACGTGGAAACAGAGACAATACCTCCTGCGCTCAGGGACCCAGATTGTGGGAAAGACCACTTATGGAAATTCCTCCACCAATGGATCAAAGCTTGTGCAGCTCTGAGCAAGGCTGGGGATTCCCGACCACTACTGCAAAGCAAAACAAAAACAAAGCACACCAACCTTGCACATTACCTCAATAAACTGTGATTTTATTAAAATGAGATATATACTCACAAACAAAGCAATAACACAAGCGTATCAAATCCTCAAAGGAGCATTGAAGTGCAAGACCAGTGCGAGTCACATCAAGAAACTTCTTCTAGAGGCAGGGGGAAACAATCAAACTCCCAGCCTGGGAATCCCTGGACAGACCAAAGCCTTGATTGCAGAAGGAGGCAAAAACTACATTTACCTAGCAGCCTAACTAGGAGGGTGCTACATCTTAATCATTCAGACTGCAATGAGCTCTATGAGGTTGATTTACTAAAGGCAAATAGGCTTTCACTTTGCAGGAGAATTGCCCCATAGCTTAGCCACTTCCAGTCCGGACACTTTGAACTTTATTGTAGCAAAAATGCTGCTTTTTGCTTTTAAAAAAGTCCCTGTCCTTTACCAAAAACACAGCAGCTCAAAAAAGCATAGATGTGAACGTGTCCTATAGGAAACCATGTTAAATGGACTGTAGTGCGTTTCTGCAAAAAGCATTAAAAAACGCATTGGTGTGAACGGAGCTGTAAGAGAGACATTTTAAGGCCCCGTCACACTATGACCTTTTTGTGCTTATTTGTGGGACCTATTGTGATATACACATAAGGCTGTCCATTCATTTTAATGGTCTGTTCTACATGCGACAAATGTGGCAACATAGCTCATGCACCTTTTGAGTTCCACATATTTTCACAGGAAAATCTCATGTCTATTTTCAGTGTGTTTAAAGTGGTGATAACAAAAAGTGGCACCACATGCACAATGGCATTTGTGCACATTCACAAAACAATATAATGTGAATGTAACCTAAGACCTCTTTCACACAGGGAATGTGATCATGTCCTCCTGTCAGTTTTTCTGGTTGACCTAATCAGAAAGTCCATGAATTCCTATGGACAGGCGGATATAAACAGACTTGTGTCCACTCATACCTGCCTACCTATGGGTTTGATCTGGTCTGCTACAAAAAAATAATGGGGATCTGTTCTCTTCTGTTTAGACGGATTGGATAGGAGAGCAGTCAAGGGTAAACGGACAGGGCCGTGGATAAGGGGGTACCACCAGTCCTCCTGTATGGGGCCCAGGCCAGCAGGGGGGCCCAGGCAGCTGGGTGAATCAGATTTGTGGGCAGGGAGGGTGACTGGCAAGGCAGGGGGTGGCAATTACTGGAACCGATCCCCTGTATGGCTCTCTGCAGCAGCTGAAAGCTGACTTCTTCTCCTCTCCATCCTGCTGGCTTTCACCTTTTGCAGTGAGAGCCATACATGGGATTGATTCCAATAATTTACCCTACCTTGCCGCACCTATCACCCTCCCCATGCACCATACATTTCCCTTCGTTGCTCAGGGCCCCTGTGTGCCCCCACCCCTGCAGTGCTGCTGGCTTCCCTCCTTTCCTTTCCACTGGCAACTGCAGTCATACAAAAGGTTCCTTCAGGATGGAGACTGAGGGAAGGGTCCGGTAAATATGTCACATTTACCAGCCCCTTACTTTCCTTTTTTTTGAGGGGGCCCTGTCCGGTTGACTGTATGGGGCCCCGTGGTTTCTAACATCAGCCTTGTCAACGGACAGCGGAGTCTATTTACTCTCAGCCGTCCATTGAGCAGAGCAGGCTCTGTCCTTGTCTACTCTGCAAAAACTGAGTGCATACGGATGGGTCATCTGCCTGCTCTTCCCATATCAGCAGGGGATTTGTGAGCTGATCCCAGCTGATCACAACAGAATCTGCCCCATCTAAAAAGGGGCCTAAAGCTCCATATACACATTGAGAATATCAGGCGAATGATCGTCCATTTTTTTAGCATGCTAGTCTCATATCAAAAGTGAAGAGGTTACTAAAGTTACATAAATTCTCGTACGACAGAATAAAAATTCGGAAGTGATGTAATGTATTTGTATTGTATTTTCAGATGAAAACTGTACTGGTTAAACAAAAATTATACACTCTGGTATTATATGGCAAAAATTTTCGTGCTTGTCCCTTTGAATAATTTCGGACGATTGCTGTGTACTAACAATCAGATTATCGTATGATCACTTTCAAAATGGCATTTCTCATAGGATTTTCTGTTTGTGTGTATGGGGCTTAAGAGAAATGTACAAAAGCTTTGTTTATTGCTTACATGATCTTTCATGCATACCCTCTAGACACAAGTTTAGTGCTGGTACAAAAAAATGTATTGTTTTATTATGTTGTTCTTGTTACACTCTCTCCTCTGAGATAATTGGGTTTTAAAGAGTTCTAGCCATGACAACATGAATCTTGAGAACCTGCACAATATGTTAAATTTGCAATGTTCTTTTATAAGTGCGTGTGTCTGTGTACATCAGCACACATGGTCAGGCAATTTATCCTAACAAAAATAACATCATGTTTCTGCATTGCTAATGTATTATAACCACAAAATATATGAAGGACAAAATAAAAGCTGACAACAGCAAAAATGAAAACCTGCAAGTTTCAGAAAGTGCTATAGACAGCATTTTTTTAGCACATTCTTTTGTGTGAAGTTATTATAACCTTGATGTTGAAAATACATTAAAATAGAAGTACAGCCAAAGTTTGTGGATCACAGGAGTGCAGTTCCTTCTGCAATCCTGTGAACCTTTTCAACCGAGAGTGGGTTAGAGTTCGCTGTCAGCTGATGTCACTCAGCCAGTCCAGGCTGTGGAAAGATCCCAACTTTAACCGCCATCCTATAGCAGAACTACTGTTACAGGGCGGCAGGGCTGCGCAAAATCACATATACAGTATATGTGAATTTGCATTCACGGGTAGTGGGCACTCGCGCACGCCACCCTACCCTCGCTGCCATTGGCGGCTACAGCTATTGATAACCGGAGATTCTCCACCGGCATTTGGTGATCGCCGAGGAACAGTGACAGGGGAGAGGTCTGTTTGTAAACAACACAGATCTCTCCTCTGTCAGCACAAAGAGGCTGCTTTGTATTCCTCTGCACAGCAGTCGCAATCCCGCAGTCCTGCAGTCATGCTATAGGTCGATGATCGCCATTATTAGCATAAAAAACAACAACAAATGCCAGTATATATATCGCCATTTGTAGACGCTATAACTTTCACGTAAACCAATTGATTTACATGTATTGGAATTTTTTTTAGCAAAGACATGTAGCAGAATACATTTTGGCCTAAATTTATGATGAAATCTAATTTTTACAATTTTTTACTGGATATGTTTTTTAGCAAAAAGTCAAAAGTATTGTTTTTTTTCCTCAAAATTGTAAGTCTGTTCTTGTTATAGCGCAAAAATAAAAACGCAGAGGCAATCAAATACCACTGAAAGAAAGCTATATTTGTGGGGAAAAAAAGGACATAAATATAAATATCTTTTGGGTGCAGCGTTGCATGATCACGCAATTGTTAATTAAAGTAACGCAGTGCCGTATCACAAAAAATGGCCTGGTCAGGAAGGAGGGTAAATCCTCTGGAGGGCAAGTGGTTAAAGTGGGGATCTACCCAGATGCCTGGACTGGCATCTGGCTCAGTTTGTCAATAAGCCACTGAGAGCCTGAGGGAGCTGCTCCCTCCCCCTCCACAGCCCAGTCCTCCAGTGAGTGCTGGGGGGGGGGGGGGCAGAGTAGACAGTGTTGACAGTTCCGGCTCTCTGCTCAGAACGGCAGGGAGAACTGAGTGATCAGCGGTGTTTGATGGCTCAGTTCTCACCCTTATAGCTGGCAGAGGACCACATAGGTAAGTATGATTTAAAAAAACATACTTTTCTTTTAACCATTTGCCGCCCGCCCTATGGCTGAATGGCGGGCGGCAAAAGTCATCAGCGTTCCAGGTGGACGCCATATGGCGTCCTCCCGCACATGCGCAGATTGCGCTCCTGCAGAGCGGTGCAGTGGCGCGATCTGTCACCGGCCGTGTACCTCGGACACGGCCGATGACAGATCTGAGTATCGGCCCCGTTGCCGGTACCATGTGACCTGCTGTGACCAATCACAGCAGGTCACATGACAGCTGTATATAATGGATGCTATAAGCAAATTGTGTAAAAAAAAAAAAAAATACTGATCACTTCCCCATAGTAGTACAATGTTACTATGGTAACATTTTACTACTTTGGTCATAGTGAAATATAAAAAAAAATCTTAAAAAAATTTTTTTTTAATAAAAAATAATAAAAAAATAAAATATATAATATATATGTATAATTTTTTTTTTTCATACTGTCACCAGTCAGTGTCCCTGATCACCGCCATGACAGTTATATGATGATGCTGTACTGCACTGGTGACAATATGTAAATTATGACAAAAAAAATACAGCTTCTAAAAAATTCGCCATGCCTCTTATGAAGTACATCGGACTGTCTACTTTGCAAAAAGGGGTCATTTGGGGGATATCTGTACTGTTCTGACATTCTTGGACCTCCAGAAATTAGATTGGCTGTCAGTACTTCAGGACTGATCAATATTCAGATCTATACCATAGTTTGTGAACTCTATAACTTTCCTACAAACTAAAAAATACATCCTAATTTGGGTTTGTAGCAGAATACATCTCGGCCTAAATTTATGAAGAACAATTATTTATTTGCAAACTTTTATAACAGAAACAAAGAAAAATTTTTGGTCTTTTTTTGTTAATTTAGCAAGAAATAAAAACCCCAGTGGTGATTAAATACCACCAAAAGAAAGCTCTAGTTGTGTGAAGAAAATGATAAAATTTTAGTTTGGGTACAATGTTGTATGACCGCGCAATTGTCATTCAAAGTGTGAGAGCGCTGAAACCTGAAAACTGGCCTGGGCAGGAAGTGGGTAAAATTGCCCGGTATTGAATTGGTTAAAGATTAACCAAAGTCAACTCTATCCGGTAAACAATGCAACTGTGCTGAATTGAAAAAAACTCAATTTAATTTACTTTTGCTACAATGAGCATAAAAAAATGTAACATGTTATACACAGGGAGCATATCACCTTCCCACTGTTTCATTAATTTCCTAGGCTTTGCCTAGTAAAGTACTTCTTAGGGAGGTTTTTGGTGCCTTTTACAACTAAAAAGAAGAAAATAGCCTAGACTGCACTATGGCCTCGTTCATACTGAAGTGTAACCCTGTGCAGGCAGTCCCACTGATGTCAACTGAGACCTAAACTTCTTTGTGTGTTGTTTTTTCCAAATTTTGGTAGCTCAGTCTATTCAGTCCTGGTTCATACTAGTACACAGTGAGGGAAACCCTTTATCTGTGCGCATTTCCCCCATCGTGTTCAAAATTCACTGTCCTTGTGATCTGCAGCGGGTGTCAGTGCAATGTTAGCTACATCCCAAATGCAGTTTGTAAACTGCACCAAATCGAATAGTACAAGACTACCATGTGTTCTGGTTCCAGTGAATTTCCAAAAGCAATGCATGTACTACTTCTGGTGCCATGCAGTGTGATTTGAGGTAGACATGTGCGATTTTTTTTGTTACAAATCAAAATTCAGATGAAATCACAATAATAACACATTTTAATAAATCTGAAATAAATTATAATGAAGACAACAAATTTGTTTGTATTCATTTGTATTGTTTGTTTGCAACTTAAGAGGGTTTTGTAAGTTCAATAATATGTGTCACACTGAATTTTTATGATTGGCCAAAGTCGCAGAACATCAAAGTCGCAAGCAAGCTATATTGATATCGTAAGCATGTAGTAAGGCATCCAAGTCGCATTGAAGTCACAAGTAAGTTGCAATACAAAGTAGCACATACGCTATATTGCAAAAAGTATTGGGACATCTGCCTCTACACGCACATGAACTTTAATGGCATCCCAGTCTAAGTCCATTGGGTTCAATATTGAGTTGGCTCGCCATTTGCAGCTATAACAGCTTCAACCCTTCTGGGAAAGCTGTCCACAAGGTTTAGGAGTGTGTCTATGGGAAGGTTTGACCATTCTTCCAGAAGCCCATTTGTGAGGTCAGGCACTGAT
This sequence comes from Staurois parvus, assembly GCF_062004578.1. Classification (NCBI taxonomy): domain Eukaryota; kingdom Metazoa; phylum Chordata; class Amphibia; order Anura; family Ranidae; genus Staurois; species Staurois parvus. The sequence continues at coordinate 14,144,038 of NW_028317886.1, read as the reverse complement.
ATCGTACAAGAAGGCCTGGCTCACAGTTTCCGATCTAATTCATCCCAAAGGTGTTCGCTCATCCATGTCTTTATGGACCTTGCTTTGTGCACTGGTGCACAGTCATGTTGGAACAGGAAGGGGCAATCACCAAACTGTTCCCACAAAGTTGTAAGCATGAGATTGTCCAAAATGTATTGTATGCTGATGCCTTAAGAGTTCCCTTCACTGGAACTAGGGGGCCAAGCCCAACCCCTGAAAAACAACCCCACACCATAATCCCCTCTCCACCAAATTTTACACTTGGCACAATGCAGTCAGGAAAGTACCGTTCTCCTGGGAACGGCCAAACCCAGACATGTCCATCGGACTGCCAGACGGAGAAGGGTGATTGGTCACTCCAGAGAACACGTCTCCATTGCTCTAGAGTCCAGTGGCGGCGTGCTTTACACCACTTCATCCCACGCTTTGCATTGCACTTGGTGATGCAAGGCTTGGATGCAGCTGCTCGGCCATGGAAACCCATTCCATGAAGCTCTCTACGCACTGTTGTTGTGCTAATCTGAAGTCCACACGAAATTTGGAGGTCTATAGCTATTGACTATTTGACGACTTCTGGTCTTTAGCTACTGACTCTCTGCAGACAGTTGGCCACTTCTGCGCGCTTCAGCATGCGCTGACCCCCCTCTGTCATTTTACATGGCCTACCACTTTGTGGTTGAGTTGCTGTTGTTCCCAATTGCTTCCACTTTGTTATTATACCACTACCAGTTGGATGTGGAATATTTAGTAGCAAGGAAATTTCACGGATGGTGTGGCAACCTATCACGGTACCTCGCTTGAATTCACTGAGCTCCTGAGAGCAGTCTGCATGCCTAGGTGCTTGATTTTATACACTTGTGGCCATGGAGATGATTGGAACACCTGAATCCAATGATTTGGAGGCGTGTCCCAATACTTTTGGCAATATAGTGTATGAATGAATCTTCTGAAATAACTTCCGAAAATACCCTCCAATTCAAAGCAACGAATGTACAAAACAAATTTGAATATGTGAAAAAAATTCAGAAAATTAATCTTTCTAACCAAAGCTAAAAAAATATTTTCATCATGCACATTTCTAATTTGAGTCCATTCAGAAAGAATGGGCCTGTAAATCTGCTGGAATTTGACTGCTTTTAAAGATCTCTTGAAAGTTTATTTACATGTGCATTACTTGTTGCTCAACTGAAATGATATATTTTAGCACTAGGTGGCACTAGTTACCTACAATAGTACAACATTTTATAGATGGGGATTCACATTGTAAAAACAAGTTAAAAGCTGACTGCATACTTTCCAAGAGCTGACTAATTCTAAAGTCATTGCCGGATGATATAAATAATAGTAAGAACAAAACAGGGTTAGAACACCACAGCGTTATGTACAGTTATGCTGTTTGTTTTTGCTATTACTTTTCAGGGTTATATACAGTTGATGAGAAAAGCATTCATCACTACTGGTAACAATATTCAATAGTTTGGATTCTTAAGTCATAATTTAAGGTATATGTAAACCCAACATTTCACATTGTTGTCTTTGTATTGCTTCCTTTGTGTGAAACACCTTGTGTTCCTGCAAGTCCCTCTGCTTCCCTATTACTAGTACTTATGTGGCACTATCAATTTACACAGCACTTTACACACACACACATATATATATATTGTACATTCACATCAGTCCCTAACTCTTAAGGGGCGTACAATCTAAGGTCCCTAACTCACATTCATACATACACATACTAGGGCCAATTTAAACAGGAGTACCTGGAGGAAGCCCGAGTACCTGGAGGAAACTCATGCAGGCACAGGGAGAACATGCAAACTCCAGGTAGGTGGTGCCATGGTTGGGACTTGAACCAATGACCTTAGTACTGCACATTTAGCCACTGTGCTGCCCATAATAAACACTGACGACATGAAGCAGGAGAACACACTGTGGTCAGTTCTCTAGCGGTGCTGGGAACGTAGCCTACTCTCTTCCAATGATCAGACATTTCCTGACACCCCCCCTGCACAGCCATTCACTGGGAAGATCAGCTTGCTCCTGTTTCTCCTCCCCCAGCTCTCTAAGTTCCTTATGCAGCTGAGAACAGATAGTATGTGCTCACATAAAAAAGGGGAAAAAGATATTTATAATATTTTTTATATTTATACACATCTGTTTTGCCTTTCATTTCCATTTTTAAATGGAATAGGTTGTTTTATATGGTGTGGGTTTACAATCACTTTAAGTTCAGTAAACCATACAAAGTAATCAGAATTTACTCTGCTGAAGTCAGATCAGTTTATGATGAATGTATCAGTTTTTCTCAACTGTTTTCCAGTCGGGGCGCCCTTGAAAAGTAATTTCAGTCACAAGGCACCCCTGTTCAAGGTTTGGTTCACATTACTGTGTGTCGCGGAACGCACGCCAAATCGTGCTCATTCCTGGCGCGCAGACAAATGCTCTGCTCTTTAGGGGTACCCCATACATTGGCAAACGTGGGGTGTTTTTGGTGTGGTTTTAAAAAAAAGGGTCAGGGATGACTTTCCCTGCATTTCTGCGGGTAAGGCAGACCATTGAAATGAATGTGCTGCCCTACACACAGCCACACAGATGTGAACCAAGGGTTTGTTCACTTGTGAGGTTGGAGGGAAGTAAAACCACACAATTGATCTGCTTTTACCACCCCCAACTGCTCCCCCTTTAGCTGCGGAAGCAGCAGCTGGGGGTATACACATGCTGTGGCCCCAATGTAAGTATACCTCAAGGTGAATAGGGTTGAACTACAACCACCCCGCAACTGTGCACGCGGTTGTGGTGTGGTGATGCTGCATTTATGGGGTGAACACATTTGGTGAGAAGGCAACTTGTTGCCTCTTTACCACCTTTCAAATGCCTCTGAAAAGTGATCTGAGCATGGATTGCTTTTCAGAGAAGCAGTAGTCCTTGCTGCTATTATGAACAAGTCCTAAAAAAGCAGTTCTGAAAGGACAAGAATGGGGGGTTAGGATTAAAAATAGCATACATGCACACACGTATAAAAACAAACACACACATTAAAACACACACATACAAATGCATGTACACACACACATACAAACACATGTATGCACACAAACACATTTACATATAAACACATGTACATACACACATACAGACATATGTACACACACACACACGTACACACACAGATACATGTATACAAAAACACTTGTACACACACACACAGACACATATATACACACACAGACACATGTACACTTATACATACACACTGACACATGTACACACACACACAGACACATATATACACACACAGACACATGTAGATTTACACATACACACAGACACATGTACACATACACAGACAGACACATGTACACTTACACATACACACACATACATGTATACACATAGACACGTGTACACACACAGACACATGTACACTTACACATACACACAGACACATGTACATATAGACACATGTACACTTACACATACACACACACATACATGTATACACATAGACACATGTACACACACATACAGACACATGTACACACAGACACATGCACACACATACAAACACATCTATACAGCCCTATAAAAAGTTACAGTACCTTAAAGCGAAGTTCAGCTTGTGAATGGTCCTGTAGTCTTCTGGGACCTGTCACATGTCCCAGAAGACTACAGGGAGGGAGGGAGGGGGGAGGACAACTTGCAATTACCTAGGCGATCGCAGCAGAAGTGGGAGTGGGTGCCTGTCAAATTTGGGTACCCGCTCTCCCCCTGCTCCCCAAAGGTGCCAATCCCAATCCTTATAGGGGAGCGGGGGACAAAACGACTTAAAGCCGAACTTCCCCTTTTGGGTGGCACTCCCCCTCCCTTTGCTTTCACTTTGTTTAGCAATCTGATGGCTCCCAGTGCCGGTGATCAGGACGCTGGTATGGCATATGGCAGGGATCAGGGCACTGGTATGAGGTACGGCGGGGATCAGGACGCTGCTATGGCATATGGCAGGGATCAGGGCACTGGTATGAGGTACGGCGGTGATCAGAACGCTGGTATGGCGGTGATTAGAACATTGGTATGGTGTATGGCCATGTTATTGTGTGCACTGGGACAGGTGACAGGGCTGGCTGGATTGTTTATTATAGACTACAATGGGCAGTGATCAGGGACACTGGGGTAGCTGGCACTCCATTTTGTGAGTGTACTTGCAGTCTGACAGGCTGCTGTACACTCACAAACTGCTGCATCACTTCTCTCTGCTTTCACACCGAGAGCAGAGAGAAAATATCTTAACTTTCAATTTCAATGTTTACCACGTGAGTGCTGTGATTGGTCACAGTAGTCACGGGCTCACGGGTGCACACTCTGTGAGTAGCGCAGGAGTTATCGATGCAGGCTAACATACAGGTACATTAGCCCGCATCAGTAAAGCTTCCCATCCACCCATTGCCTATAGACCGCGGACAGGAAGGTTAATGGCACTGGTGATGTCAGTGGCAGTTAGTTCCCATAAAGTATCAGTTAGTGTCAGATTGGCCGCCGCACTACTGCAGTCCTGTTATAAGTCACTGATCACCGCCTTTACTAGTATAAATAAATAAATAAAAATTCCAGTATATAACTCATAGTTCGTAGACGCTATAACTTTGACACAAACCAATCAATGTGTACTTATATTTTTCTTTACCAAAGACATACATTTTGGCCAAAATTTATTAAAATATTAAATTTTTTTTTTTATGGGATGTTTTATAGTAGAAATTAAAAAATATTGTTTTTCTCTTTCAAAATGTGTTGGTCTTTTTTCTTTGATATGATAAAAAATAAAAAAAAAACCAGGGCTCTATTTGCTCTAAAATTGAATGGTCATGGAGGGGGATAAATCTTCAGGAGGGAAAGTGGTTTTTAAAAGGAGTAGGCTAAAAATAATTGAAAGAAAATGTGGAAAAAAATATATGATTTTACATTTTGATGGAAGTGGTCTTTTATACATTCACTTAATTTTTTGTATCACCAGTCACATCCAGTCCGGTTTGAATGTTATTGGTGGCTATAATTTCCTCTTCTTCATAAACAATCAGAAGTTAACAATTCATCAAATAACAAACAAAAGGGCAGACAAAAAGGATTTCCCAGCTAGCCTGCAAAAAAAAGATTTAAAAAAATGCACCGTCTAACAATTTGCTCTAAAAACAGAGGTATTAGTTGCCCATTGGCAAAAATATATGTAAAAGCCTTATTGTCTCATCAAGGCTACTCTATACAGTAAAATAAAAAATAAAAGAATAGAATAGAAAAGAATAGAGGAAAAAAGAACAGAATAGAAAATAAAAGAATAGAACAGAATACAGTAGAAAATATTATAGTAATACAGAACAAAATAAAGAAAAGAAAATATAGGAATAGAAAAGAATAGAATCCATTAGAATAGAATAGAAAATGTTTAGAAGAGAAAATCAAAGAATAGAATAGAAAAGAATAGAAAAGATTAAAATAGAAAATAAAGGAATAGAAAAGAATAGAATCAATTACAATAAAATAGGAAAGATTAGAATAGAAAATCAAAGAATATAATAGAAAATAATAGAGTAAAACAGAGTAAAATAGAACAGAAAATAAAGGAATAGAATAGAATCAAATATAATAGAATAGAAAAAAATAATAGAATAGAAAATAAAAGAATAGAATATAAAAGATTAGAATAGAGAATCAAAGAATAGAATAGTATAGAAAAACAATACAATAGAATAAAATAGAATATAACTGCCTTCCAAAATTCAAAGAGAATACATTAGAATAGAATATAAAAGAATAAAATAGATTCGAAAAGACTAAAATACTTCACAAAACAATTGTCAGCTGCGCTATGGTGACATGAGTAATGATCAACAAAAGCACTGTGAAAATTTTGCTGAAATAGAAATTTCCAATATGGTCACACAACTCTTCAAATAGCCTTTATATCTTCAAAAACACATAAGAATTGGGGATTATGGATTGTAACGTTAGAATTATTATTGAATCCATTAGAATTGTTTTAGAATCCATTGGAATTATTTTCAAATCTGTTAGAAGTTTTTTTCAAATCCATTAGAATTCTTTTCAAATCTGTTTGAATTATTTTCGAGTCCATTAAAATTATTTTCAAATCCGTTCGAAATTTCAAACTTGGATGAATTCGAAAAAACTAAACAAATTCCGAAATACAAATTAAACAAATTTAACTAATCCAACAAAACTAAATTTGTCAAATACAAATCAAAACAAAACACATTTTTTCATTTTTCACATGTCTAGCTCTAACCTTGGAGAATCTCCATGTTGAAGCATATATAGCAATGGATATGTTAGAGTTACACCTGGTGGCAGTCAAAAGGGTTTTTATTACCATTGCAAAAGAATTTGTGTTGCAGACAATTGTTCACGAGTCTAGTCTAGATCACAGTTACAGTTTTGGTTGTGTTCATTAATTTATTATCCTAGATGGACATGAAACCTTATTTTATTAAGTTTATGTTTGTTTCACTCCCTAGGGAAGACTTACTATAGGTGTATGGGCTGTTCACTTTGTCAACTAAACTGTAGTAAATACCGTGTTACTTTGAATACCCAATCATGTGTTAGCAAAAAGCCTGTGGTTTTAATTTCCCTTGCACATGATTGGGTATACAAGATCACTCTATTTACAAACATTCAATTTGCAAAGTGAACATTTGGATGTGGAAAATGGGTTGCTTATTACTCTGTTTTACAAATCCATACTTGATTTATGCCGGCTTTTTTAGGTTACTCTGCCACATCTCCTAGGGTTATGAACTTAGACAATGATTGCACAAGTAATCTTTGTACCAACATTTGTCCTTCATATGATTGTGAACCAAGCAGAGTGCATTGACCTGGTGACCAAATAGAAGGATACAAGCAAATATTGCACCAATTTAGTAAATAAATTTAAAATGAATAAATTAAGACATAACCCTCTTTTACTCAAATTGGTATTATTTATAAAAATGATGCTGCATGAGCCAAGGATTTGTGATCGGAATGCCCATATGGAAGAAAATATATTTGAAATATATTTAAAAAATATTCTTCCCAAATATATTGCCATATATTTAAAATGCTACAATTTTGGTCATATTCAATATATTTCAAAATACATTTCAATAAATATATATACATTTTTGGAATGCATTTACAAATATATGTAAAAATATATGTTAAAATTAATTTTTTATATGTTAAAAAAAATCTGAAGAATATATTTAAAAAAAATATTTTTAAAAATATATTCTTCAGATTTTTTTAACATATAAAAAAGTCATTGTAACATATATTTTTACATATATTTGTAAATGCATTCTAAAAATATAGATTTGTATTTTTAAAGACACCAAGTATATTTGAAATGTATTTTTTAAGAATATTTTTCATATATTTTGTAATAAAAGCGCATTTCAACATGCAATATGTATATATATATATATATATATATATATATATATATAAATATATACATATATATATATATAGAGAGAGAGAGAGATATATATATATTGAAATATATTTTTAAATTTATTGAATATGGCCAAAATTGTAGCATTTCAAATATATGGCAATATATTTGGGAAGAATATTTTTAAAATACATTTCAAATGTATTTTTCTTCCATGTTATGAGATAATTAAGAAAATAAGTCATTTATAAACATACATACGCCTAGTGCTCAACATGATATATTTGATTTTTTTTTAGCTGCATGTATTGTATGCAGGGGCGGACTGACCATTTGGAAACTCGGGCACTGCCCGAGGGCCCGGGGTCAGTAGGGGGCCCCATGAGATGCCCCTGGTACCTTTTTCATAGGCTTTTTTGAGTTTGGGCAAGGACACAGGGGCCCCATGATCCCCTATTGCCCGGGGGCCCCATGAGTTGTCAGTCCGCCCCTGATTGTATGTGTTATTATGTCATATGTGCCAAAATGCTCTGGCTGGCCTCTGAGTTCTTTGGTACACATATGCAAAAAGTTTTGGAACTTCCATACCAGTTGTCTTTGCGCATGCATGTGAAAAAACGCACATGCACAGATGTGCAGGAGAGCAGTCGGGACTTGAAGTCCTACGGCACATCTGTTCATGTGCAAAATCCAAGAGGAGGGAGTATGGGGACACAGACTTTATCCTCACCTAGACTAGAAATGTGGAAGATCATGTAAAGGATAAGTTCACTTAACCTTCCTAGCTGTAATCTTGAGTGTGGCTCGGGGTTAATTTACAGTACCAAAAGCGGTAACCCCAAGCCACACTCTGGGTTACACTGTAGTGCTTCTCCTGTGATCCACTGATCCTTACCTTGTCCTGCGATCCCCCACTGTCCTCCCGCTGTGTCCTCCAGCCGATGCCGGCTTCCGTCTTCCAGGTTCCCTTCCCTGCAAACATCGGTAAACAGGGGGGTGGAACCGGTGGGAGATTCAAAAAAGTAAAAACATGACATACATTGCAATCTGTTAGGATTACATTACTGTATCAAACCATTTCACCTCAGTTTTGTCCCTAGTGCTTTGTCCTGTGCCCTGCCTGCACTTTTACCGTTCTTTCTGCTTGGAAACTTGAGAACGTCCATGGCATCCAAAAAGCATCCCTTTACGTCAAAAACGGTTTTAGACCAGCTAGAGAACAGCGATAGTGAACTAAAATCACTTGCAGAATTAAGCGATAGTGATTCGTGGGGAAATTCGTCATCAGACACTGAAAACGATTTTGTGGCTTTGCTCAGTGATGTGCAAACTTGGTGTTCTATTTCAAATTTCAGTGTTTTTGGTTTGATTACATTATTGAATTAAATGTGTTATTATTATATTATTATTTTTTATAATTATTTATTATATTATAATTTATGATTTTGTGTTTCATACTTTATCATACCCGGGATGTTTACTAGACTCTTGTTTGGACAGATTTAAGTGAGTTATTCCTAAGAATTGTAGGCCTATAATATAAAATAACAAATTTCCATGCAAAACAATGTACCACTTTGACATTCAAAAATATTGATTAGTTAGACTGCCAAGGAGGTAAAAAAAAAGAAAAAGATAAATGCACATTTTTTTGCATTTAAAAAATATGCATTTTATAATTTTTTTTTGTTAGGAGCCTGTAAAGCATTGCACTTTTGATCAGTAGATCGTAGGTGTAATGCCATGGTTCTACAGACTGTCTGTGTAGTTGTCTGTCCCTGCCTCCATTTCAGGCAGGCAGTTAGGCTAAGTTCACACGTACAAAAAATGGCCACTGCCCTAATCTATAACTGGCCTTCACAGCAAGGAGCAAATGGAAGGGAGACGCATGTCAAACAAAAAAAAAGAGAAAAATTCCCAGCTCAGCCTGCCACCCAGCCCTGCAAACAAACTGAATTAACCTGTCTAACAGTATGCGTTAAAAACAGGGGTTTAGTTAAGTTCACACCTAAGCGTTTTGCGATATGCAGAAACACACTACAGTCCAGGTCACATTATTGCCTATGGGTGAAGTTCACACCTCCTCGTTTTCAACCAATGCAATCTTTGAAAAGGGTCAGGACTTTTTTAAACGCAAAACAGATTGCATGTAATCTGTTTTTGACGCAGTTATGGCGCATTTTGCATTTTTAATCTGCAAAAAAAAAAACCCATAAAAATGCAAAACATGTCAAAAACGCAAAATGTACTGCAAAAAGCACTGCAGAAAAGAATCAAACGCAAACTGCATAGGTCTGAACCTAGCCCAACACAATGACAGGAAGCTCAATGAACTACCAAGAGAGCTCAACAATGCTTCATTGAGAACTATAAGCTGACAGCTGCAAAGGCTGCTGGAACTTGTGGTTTTCCCATTCACAGAATATTGTGAATGAATGGTGCGGCCGGGCGAGTGGAGCTCCACTTGGCCATTTTTTTACAGATTGTGACAGCCAGTGGGGAGAGACGATCCCCCGCTGGGTGTGAAAATGGTGGATCAGGGGGAGCAGGCCAGTGCATCTGTAACATGTTACACCTTGAATATGGATTAACATGTAAAATGTTGTAACGTAAAATGTTACAAAAGGTGAACTTACCTGGTTGTAAACATCAGACATGAAATATGAATAAAGCATATCCTTCTATAGTGTGTACTTCAGTCTAGAGCACTAAGTGTCATTTCTGTCTGCTGCCTCCTTCCTCTGCTATCAGCATGAGTCACTTCGGACAAGTTTTCCTGATGCCAAAAGAAAAATGATGACGGGAGGGAGCTCCAGCTGATTGACAGCCTCAGCTCTGTTCCTGTGAGCTGCGTGGAGGGGGGTGTGTCCCTTCTCCCCAATCAGCTCTCAGAGCTCTCCTCACTGAGCTCTGCAGAGTGTAACTTCGGCTCTCTTCCCCCTTTTTTCTGGAAGCTCAGACAAGCTTTAAAAATTCTGGACAGATGTAGAGAAGAGAAGACTGCAAATAGATAGGTACAACTTATGTAGGAGGATTTGTTTCATCTCTGTGTATCAGGCCAGTCACTTCACTGGGTATGTAAGGGTATACAACCACTTTAAATAAAAAAATAATAATAGCAATATCCAAATGTAAGGGGGGGGGTGGAGTCAAGGCAAAATTAAAGTTAGTTTAGGGTGAAGGTCTGCTTTCACATTGAATGCAACTTTTTGCTGCATGCAACAAGGAAACATTTTCTCAGTTTCCTCTCTCCCTGTGATCGGACTATAACATTGTAACTTTGTAGCATGTCAAAGGTGAGCTACAGCACAAGGACATGGTAGCCAAGAACTGCACAAGCACCATGATTTACATCTCTTGGGCAGCATCTAAGGCCAGAAAGTAGTCTGGGTAGAAACTAAGATGAAGGCATTGTCAGCGGGAGTACTGTGATCTCTGTGAGATGTAATGCATATCTGCAAGTGCTACACTCACACATTTCTTAGCACTTACAGTGGCTATAAAAAGTCTACACACCCTTGTTGAAATGTCTGGTTTCTTTGATGTAAAAAAAACGAGACAAAGATAAATCATTTCAGAACTTTTTCCACCTTTAATGTAACCTATAAACTGTACAACTCAGTTGAACAACAAACTGATATATTTTAGGTGGAGGGAAGTACAAATAAAAAACTAAAATAATATGGTTGCTTACATGTGCACACCCTTAAACTAATACTTTGTTGAAGCACCTTTTGATTTTATTCCAGCACTCAGTCTCTTGGGGTATGAGTCTATCAGCATGACACATCTTGACTTGTCAATATCCGCCAACTCTTCCTTGCAAAATCATTCCACATCTGTCAGATTGCGAGGGCATCTCCTGTGCACAGCTCTCTTCAGATCACCCCACAGATTTTCAATCGGATTCAGGTCTGAGCTCTGGCTGGGCTATTCCAAAACTTTAATCTTCTTCTGGTGAAGCCATTCCTTTGTTGATTTGGATGTATGCTTTGGGTCGTTGTCATGCTGAAAGATGAAATTCCTCTTCATGTTCAGCTTTCTAGCAAAAGCCTGAAGGTTTTGTGCCAATATTGACTGGTATTTGGAACTATTCATAATTCCCTCTACCTTGATTAATGCCCCAGTTCCAGCTGAAGAAAAAAAGCCCCAAAGCATGATGCTGCCACCACCATGCTTCACTGTGGGTATGGTGTTCTTTTGGTGGTGTGCAGTATTGTTTTTACGCCAAACATATCTTTTGGAATTATGGCCAAAAAGTTCAACCTTGGTTTCATCAGAGCACAACACATTTTCCCACATGCTTTTGGGAGACTTCAGATGTGTTTTTGCAAAATTTAGCCAGGCTTGGATGTTTTTCTTCGTAAGAAGGCTTCTTGCCACTCTACCCTATAGCCCAGACATATGAAGAATATGGGAGATTGTTGTCACATATACCACACAGCCAGTACTTGCCAAATATTTCTGCAGCTCCTTTAATGTTGCTGTAGGCCTCTTGGCAGCCTTCTAGTTTTCTTCTCATCTTTTCATCAGTTTTTGAGGGATGTCCAGTTCTTGGTAATGTCACTGTTGCACCATATTTTCTCCACTTGATGATGACTGTCTTCACTGTGTTCCATGGTATTTCTAATGCCTTGGATAATTCTTTTGTACCCTTCTCCTGACTGATACCTTTTAAAAATTAGATCCCTCTGATGCTTTGGAAGCTCTCTGCAGACTATGGCTTTTGCTGTAGGATGCGACTAAGAAAATGGCAGGCAAGACCTCCACATTATTTTAATTTTTTATGTTTACTTCCCCCCCTAAAAGATTTCCGTTTGTTTTTCAATTGAGTTGTACAGTTTATAGGTCACATTAAAGGTGGAAAAGGTTCTGAAATGATTTATCTTTCTCACATTTTTTTTTATCACAGAAACCTGACATTTTAACAGGGATGTAACCTAATAAATTAAAATATGTTATGCTAGGTCATACCTCCCAACTTTGGAACTTCAGAATGAGGGACACTTGAGGAAGGAAGAGACCTGCGCCAAGCATATGGAACCATTGCAAAAATGGGTGTGGCCAAATGCTTAACAGTGGGAGGGGCCTACGAGGTTTGGTTAAACTACTATGTGATTACTGTGTCCTGCAGTGGCTAGGGGTCAGCAGGAGGAACCAGGGCGGTCAGTGGTGCGGCACACTATTTCACACACCAGAGAAGTCGAATACTACCAATGTTGGGAGCTCTGCAAGAGAAGGAAGTTGGAGAACACCATTCACTAGACATGTAAATACATGCCTTCTTCTTTCGCAGGCTTATGATACTTGGATTCTCTTCCGCTGCCTTCTCAGTAGGAAATTTTCACAGATAGGAAGCACACTTAAACCTTTATGGATAGTATTGGGAGTTATCATGGACAGTGATCAATAGAAATCAGCTTTTGTTCATACTAAAGCATCACTGGGCTCCATTCACTATTGCATGTGATGCTGAAAAGGTCAATTCAATATCACCTTAGCTGTATTTACCTCAAAACTCCCCAGTAAATACAGCAAAAAATAGTGTTAAAGTCAATTCACAAAAGGTAATAAATAATTAAATGCACAATTTAAATAAGTAAGGGTATAGTTATGCAGTATTTTACGAATATAAGCATATAAAAGCCAATTTGGAGTAGTCTCTACCTTTTTGGATCAGTTCTCTCCACAGAAATGCATAGAAACATAAATATGGAAAAAAACAGAATAATTGGGATTGATTTACTGAAAGTATAATTAAAGGCAATGTTTTTAAGTTTTGGACAGAGTGGAGATGGATTAGAACATCTGTGCCCCATTATGGAGATTCACTTTCTCTATTTGTCCTGTTTACCATTATCATTGAAAGTGAAAGTAAAAGAAAATCCCACATTTTGGGTTGTCTCCAGAAAAGTTGCAGAAGGGAAATCTTCCAATGGTGATCTGAGGTTCCCAAGATATTCCGTTCATTTATATGCTTTGGCTCTGGGACAGGAAGTGAAGGTAAATCTCCCCATTAAGACACAAATGGCAAAAACAACTATCCAAAATGAAAACACATTGTGCCTATAGTTCTACTTTAAGGCAAATAGACTGTGCACATTTCAAGATGCTCCATAGCATAGTACATTGGGTAAAGCTTCAATTTACAAAGGATACCCAATCACATGCAAGGCAATTTTAAAAAGCTGCATTTTTGCATGTAGAAGATTGGATGATGGATGTCAGCAGAGCTTCTCCTCATTTTCTAAGCTCTAGAGCAACTGCACTTAAAAATTTCTCAGAGTATATGCCTTTAGTAAATCCACCCAGTGGGCTCCATTCACAAAACGGTATCTAAAGCTTTAAAAAATGCGGTAAAATACCGCTTAGCATTTTTCAAAACGTTTTTGGGCATTCACAAGAAAATACTGTATGCAGCAGACAGAAATGACGCTTAGTGCTCTAGACTGAAGTACACACTATAGAAGGATATGCTTTATTCATATTTCATGTCTGAGGTTTACAACCAGGTAAGTTCACCTTTTGTAACATGTTATATGTTAAACCATATTCAGGGTGTAACATGTTACAGATGCACTCGCCCTCTCCCCCCGATCCACCGTTTTCACACCTAGCGGGGGATCTTCTCTCCCCACTGGCTGTCACAATCTGTAAAAAAGTGGCCAAGTGGAGCTCCACTCGCCTGGCAGCACCATTCATTCACAATATTCTGTGAATGGGAAAACTACAAGTTCCGGCAGCCTTTGCAGCTGTCAGCTTGTAGTTCTCAATGAACTACCAGAGCACTTTTGAGCTCTCTAGGTAGTTCATTGAGTTTCCTGTCATTGAGTATGTATGTCAGGAAACCATGCAGTATTTTATCACATAGTTACATATTTAGTCTGGCTGAAAAAAGGCAAACGTCCATCCAGTTCAACCATCAAAAAAAAAAAAAAAAAGTTATAATCCTATACCCACAGTTGATCCAGATGAAGGCAAAAAATTCCCAGCAAAGCATGATCCAATTTGCTCCTGCGGGGAAAAAAATTCCTTCCTGATCCCCCGAGAGGCAATCAGATATTCCCTGGATCAATCTCATCGCAAGATCATGCGATATCCAGTTGGATGGATACAGTGGAGAAAAACTAGAACCCCTGTCCGTCTTTATTGCTAATAAAGAGGTCAAATGTTTTAAACCGTAAAAATATGGTAACTCACTAAGTCAGTGTTGACCCTGCAGCATATGTATTAATAAAAAAGAAAACAGGTGACTAGAATACCTGACTTCACAGGACACACGTGGTGTATCAAAAACAACTAAGTTAAATTAAATAAATACAAAATATCTTTATACATGTCAAATATTGAATGAGAATAGTATAAAAAAAAATCACACATATATATATAAATACCCTTCTACAACGTTGTCTTTTTATTGGTGGGAGAAGGGTATTTATATATATGTGTGATTTCTTTATACTATTTTCATTCAATATATTTTGTATTTATTTAAAGTATAGCTAAAGGAAAAGCTTTTTTTTTCGTTTTTGGATAGTGTAGAGAGGTATTAGAACACCTATTAGGTTTTTATTGCGGTCTGTGCCCCCATTAGAGAGATTCACCTAAAACCCAGATGTGGAAATATGGAAATCATTGGGGTGATTTACTTAACATATAACTAAAAGAGAAACTTTTTTTTAGTTATGGAGTGGAGGTGGATTAGAACACCTGCCAGGTTTATATTTTTGTTTCTGCTCTCGTTAGAGAGATTCACCCTCTCTTTTTGGGTTGTCCTCATCAAAGTAATAGAGGGGAAATTTTTCAATTCTGGTGACCTGGGAGACCCCAAGAGATTCCCTTAATTACGAGATTACCTCTCACTTCTTGCTTTGGCAATGGAACAGGAAGTGAAGGTAAATTTCCCCAATGGGATACAGATGGCAAAGAAAAAACAAATTCTAATTCTCTATTACTCTATCCAAAATGAAAAATAAAATTTTGCATTTACGTACACTTTCAAGAGGAACTCTTGAGAACTTTCCAGTCTCAGGAATCCACTGCTAAAAATTACTATGTCTACAACTTATGATATATTAGTGTGATGGTCAGTGGGAAGAATTACCCTCTTATACTGTATATCTACCAAAAGATCAATGATGTCAGTGGGAACTTGGCAGGAGGAAGATATCTATAATTAATATTGTGAAAAGTAAAGTATCCCCACTACATGTATGACATACATTCTAGCAAGGGATTAGACCATTGTTATGTGCATGTACATTTTATTATGTTTGAAGTGATTAGGAGGTGTATGCAGCAAATGATGCTTAAGCTTGTATATACACAAAAAAGTCTCTGAAAATCTGGTGAAATGATATAAGAAAATAGATTATACTAAACATAATGGGGTGGATCTACTAAAAGTAATGGAGAGGATTTACTAAAGGCAAATAAACTGGGCACTTTCCCAGTGAAGCTGCTCTAGAGCTTAGTAAATGAGGGGAAGCTTTGCTGACTTCCATTATCCAATCACGTGCAAGCAAAAATGCTGTTTTTTTCCCCTGCATGTCATTGAGTATTCTTTGCAAACTGAAGCTTTACCTCTTTTACTAAGCTGCGGAGCAACTTGCAGGAGCAAAGTGTACAGTCTATATGCTCTAAAGCAGAACTATAGACAATAGGCAACACTTTTTTTTTTTTTATATTTTGGATAGCTAGAACAGGAAGTGAGAGGGAATCCCGACAAATTAAGGGAATCCCTTGGGGCCCACCAGGTCACCAGAGCCAGTGTCCCAAAATTTCCCCTCTATCGCTGGGGTTTTATTTTACTTTCACTTTCAATGATAATGGTAAACAAGACAAATAGAGAGCGAGAATCTCCCTAATGGGAGCACGGGCAACAATAAAAACGTGACAGGTGTTCTAATCCACCTCCACTCCATCCAAAATTTAAAAAATTTCTCCTTTAGTTATACTTTAACCACTTGCCTACTGGGCAGTTATACCCCCTACCTGCCCAGGCCAATTTTCAGCTTTCAGCGCTGTCGCACTTTGAATGACAATTGCGCGGTCATGCAACATTGTACCCATATGAAATTTTTATAATTTTCTCACACGAATGACAGAATCTCTCCCCTGTCCTGCCCTGACCTGACCACTTCTGTCTACAACAGTTCACTTTTATCCACACTAGACTCACTTGCTCCTGTAACTACACGAAGCATCAGGCCCCAACCATTACAACCTCGGAAGACTGACAACACCAGAAATCGTAAGAGACATAGTTGTGCGCTGGAGCAACTGTGGCGTAAAACCAAATCTCAGCAAGCATTCACCCTATATAAATCTGCTTTCTTAACCACTTGCCTACCGGGTACTTCTACCCCTTTCCTGCCCAGGACAATTTTCAGCTTTCAGTCCTGTCGCACTTTGAATGACAATTGCGCGGCCATGCAACATTGTACCCATATGAAATTTTTTAAATTTTTTTCACACAAATAGAGATTTCTTTTGGTGGTATTTAATAACCTCTGGGTGTTTTATTTTTTGCGCTATAAACAAAAAAAAGCAAAAAAATTTGAAAAAAAAGTTTTTCTTTGTTTCTAATATAAAATTTTGCAAACAGGTAATTTTTCTCCTTCATTGATGTGCATTGATGAGGCTGCACTAATAGGCAGCACTGATGGGCACTGATAGGCAGCACTGATAGGCAGCATTGATGAGCTGGCACTGATGAAGCGGCACTGATGATGCTGCCCGGATATGCAATATTGATGGGCACTGATAGGTGGCATTTATGGGCACTGATAGGCAGCACTGACTGACGGCACTGACTGACAGCACTGCTGGGCACTGACCAGCAGCACTGCTGGGTACTGATGGGTGGCACTGATGGGCAGCAGTGATGGGGGGCACTGATGGGAGAGGCACTGCTGGGCACTGGTGGGTGGCACTACTAGGCACTGATGGGCACAGGTGGGTGGCACTGATGGACACAGGTCAGTGGCACTGCTGGGCACTTGTGGGCGCCACTGCTGGGCACAGTTGGGCAGCACTGGTAGCTGGCACTGCTGGGCACTGATCATCTGGGCACTGATGATCAGTTCATATTCATCTCTCCCACTTCCCATTCCTAGGATCAGAGCTATAGTCTCAGACCGAATCTTCACATCTGACACTTCTGGGTGTTGTGAATGCCTGCGTCCCCTGATGTGTACTTTGGTTTTTCTGGTTAGTTCCTACACCATTATAGTGTTCTGTAGTGATGTAGGGGTCAGTGGATGGAGCCACACGCAGGCATCTGACACACTCAAAAGTGTTGAATGTAAACTTCTTTTACAGGTGGTACTTTTAAAGTCATTTATATCTGTGCCAAAATTGCGTTTTAGACAGTAAGTTGCAGAAAGAAACTCAAATGCTCATTGATAGCTATTAGTTACATTTCTCTTTTGCCCTGTGGACCATTTTATTAAAGTAAGATATGAGGGTTTCCATTGATGAGCTCAAAAATGTTATATGTCTGGCTGTTCGTTTTTTTTTTTTCTTTAATTCTTTATTTAAAGGATTGCATTATCCAACATACAGTGGGGCAAAAAAGTATTTAATCAGCCACCAATTGTGCAAGTTCTCCCACTTAAAAAGATGAGAGAGGCCTGTAATTGGCATCATAGGTAGACCTCAACTATGAGAGACAAAATGAGAAAAAAAATCCAGACAATCACATTGGCTGATTTGGAAAGAATTTATTTGCATATTATGGTGGAAAATAAGTATTTGGTCAATATCAAAAGTTCATCTCAATACTTTGTTATATATCCTTTGTTGGCAATGACAGAGGTCAAACGTTTCCTGTAAGTCTTCACAAGGTTGGCACACACTGTTGCTGGTATG
This sequence comes from Staurois parvus, assembly GCF_062004578.1. Classification (NCBI taxonomy): domain Eukaryota; kingdom Metazoa; phylum Chordata; class Amphibia; order Anura; family Ranidae; genus Staurois; species Staurois parvus. Next base: position 14,125,695 of record NW_028317886.1, on the reverse strand, counting down.
TTGGCCCATTCCTCCATGCAGATCTCCTCTAGAGCAGTGATGTTTTGGGGCTGTTGCTGGGCAACACGGACTTTCAACTCCCTCCAAAGGTTTTCTATGGGGTTGAGATCTGGAGACTGGCTAGGCCACTCCATGACCTTGAAATGCTTCTTACGAAGCCACTCATTTGTTGCCTGGGTGGTATGTTTGGGATCATTGTCATGTTGGAAGACCCAGCCACGTTTCATCTTCAATGCCCTTGCTGATGGAAGGAGGTTTGCACTCAAAATCTCACGATACATGGTCCCATTCATTCTGTCCTGTACATGGATCAGTTGTCCTGGTCCCTTTGTGGAGAAACAGCCCCAAAGCATGATGTTGCCACCCCCATGCTTCACAGTAGGTTCTATTTTGGTTTCATCTGACCATATGACATTCTCCCAATCCTCTTCTGGATCATCCAAATGCTCGCTAGCAAACTTCAGACGGGCCCAGACATGTACTGGCTTAAGCAGGGGGACACGTCTGGCACTGCAGGATCTGAGTCCCTGGCGGCGTAGTGTGTTACTGATGGTAGCCTTTGTTGTGTTGGTCCCAGCTCTCTGCAGGTCATTCACTAGGTCCCCCCGTGTGGTCCTGGGACCGTTCTTGTGATCATTTTGACCCCACGGGGTGAGATCTTGCGTGGAGCCCCAGATCGAGGGAGATTATCAGTGGTCTTGTATGTCTTCCATTTTCTAATTATTGCTCCAACAGTTGATTTGTTCACACCAAGCTGCTTGCCTATTGCAGATTCAGTCTACCCAGCCTGGTGCAGGTCTACAATTTTGTTTCTGGTGTCCTTCGACAGCTCTTTGGTCTTCACCATAGTGGAGTTTGGAGTGTGACTGTTTGAGGTTGTGGACAGGTGTCTTTTATACTGATAACAAGTTCAAACAGGTGCCATTGATACAGGTAATGAGTGCAGGACAGAGGAGCCTCTTAAAGAAGAAGGTACAGGTCTGTGAGAGCCAGAAATCTTGCTTGTTTGTAGGTGACCAAATACTTATTTTCCACCATAATTTGCAAATAAATTCTTTCCAAATCAGCCAATGTGATTGTCTGGATTTTTTTTCTCATTTTGTCTCTCATAGTTGAGGTCTACCTATGATGCCAATTACAGGCCTCACTCATCTTTTTAAGTGGGAGAACTTGCACAATTGGTGGCTGACTAAACACTTTTTTGCCCCACTGTAAGAAAAACATGGTGACACACAAGTGTAAAGCCAACAGAAAAACAAGAAAATTTACACATATTACATATTACAAGGAACATCGTAAATGCCATACCTATTATGCACAGATGTAAACAGATACAAATTGCAAGATCAGATAAGACCGCTCCTGTAACATATATAAGTTTGTTCCTGTAAGTCAAATATGAACGTATACAGCTAAGGGCGTGCATATCCCTACCAAAGGTGTTTTGATGTCTGGCTGTTCTGCGCAGCCTTTGGGCTCGAAGGCTAAGGGCCCATTTACACCATTGCATTGCAGTAATGTGCTAATGCAACCCCACAGCACCCACATTGCTGCACACCTCAGTACATGGTACCTACTGTGCATTGCAGTGCAACATGTTGAAAAAATGGTGCCTATCTGTTATTTGTGTGTTCTGGTGTGCTGGAGGCCTGTTTAAATTAATGTGCAGCCTTAACGCAATGCATGTCAATATGCAACTTAATGAGCATGTGTTAACACAAAGCACAGAAGTGTGAAGACGTGACTTAACCTCCAGGGCTTTTTTTCAGTGTGAACGTGGGGGAATGCAGTTCTGGCACCTTCAGCACTGCATGTATGTAATGGTAAGGGGTGCTGGGTTGTGCTGGAAGGTCTATTGATGTTGGCTGCTGGGGGATCTATTGTCACTGGTGGGGATGTAATATTGTGTGGTGATCCATTGTTTCTGGGGCGCTCTGTTGTTGCTGCTAGGGGTCAATTGTTTCTGGAAGGGATCTACTGTTGAGTGAGGGGTTGGCTGCTGGGAGATCTGTTGTTACTGCTGGGAGTCTATTGTTGTTGGAGCGGTGTTTTGTTGCGGGGGTCCATGATTACTGGGGGGGTGGAGTCTATTGTGGGTGGCTGCGGGGGATCCATTTTACTGCTTTTCTTGTCATCATTAAGCACTTTCCCTCCAGAGGATTTACCCCCCTTCCTGACCAGGCCATTTTTTGCGATATGGTGCTGCGTTACTTTAACTGACAATTGTGCGGTCATGCAACGCTGTACATAAATTAAATATTTACTCTTTTTACGACAAATAGAGCTTTCTTTTGGTGGTATTTGATTACCTATTAGTTTTTTATTTTTTTGCGCTATAAACGAAAAAAGACCAACAGTTTTGAAAAAAAAACTATAATTTTTACTTTTTGGCAGCACGGGTAGGGCGGCTCGTGTGCCCCCTACCCAGAAATGCAATATCACATATACAGTATATACAGTATTTCACGGAAGTGAGTACACCCTTCACATTTTTGTAAATATTTTATTATATCTTTTCATGTGACAACACTGAAGAAATGACACTTTGCTGCAATGTAAAGTAGTGAGTGTACAGCTTGTATAACAGTGTAAATTTGATGTCCCCTCAAAATAACTCAACATATAGCTCAGGGGCGGACTGACCATTCAAGCACTCAGGCACTGCCCGAGGGCCCAGGGTTAGTAAGGGGCCCCATGAGATGCCCCTGGTACCTTTCATTGGATTTTTCATAGGCTTTTTTGGGTGTGGGCGAGGACACAGGGGCCCCATGATCCCCTATTCCCCAGGGGCCCCATGAATTGTCAGTCTGCCCCTGATACAGCTAGTAATGTCTAAACCACTGGCAACAAAAGTGAGTACACCCCTAAGTGAAAATGTCCAAATTGGGTCCAAAGTATCAATATTTTGTGTTGCCACCATTATTTTCCAGCACTGCCTTAACCCTCTTGGGCATGGAGTTCACCAGAGCTTCGCAGCTTGCCACTGGAGTCCTCTTCCACTCCTCCATGATGACATCACGGAGCTGGTGGATGTTAGAGACCTTGCGCTCCTCCACCTTCTGTTTGAGAATGCCCCACAGATGGTCAATAGTGTTTAGGTCTAGAGACATGCTTGGCCAGTCCATCACCTTTACCCTCAGCTTCTTTAGCAAGGTAGTGGTCATCTTGGAGGTGTGTTTGGGGTCGTTATCAAGTTGGAATATTGCCCTGCGGCCCAGTCTCTGAAGGGAGGGGATCATGCTCTGCTTCAGTATGTCACAGTACATGTTGGCATTCATGGTTCCCTCAATGAACTGTAGCTCCCCAGTTCCGGCAGCACTCATGCAGCCCCAGACCATGACACTCCCACCACCATGCTTGACTGTAGATAAGACACACTTGTCTTGTACTCCTCACCTGGTTGCCGCCATACACACTTGACACCATCTGAACCAAATAAGTTTATCTTGGTCTCATCAGACCACAGGACATGGTTCCAGTAATCCATGTCCTTAGTCTGCTTGTCTTCAGCAAACTGTTTGCAGGCTTTCTTGTGCATCATCTTTAAAAGAGGCTGCCTTCTGGGACGGCAGCCATTCAGACCAATTTGATGCAGTGTGCGGCGTATGGTCTGAGTACTGACAGGCTGCACCCCCACCCCTTCAACCTCTGCAGCAATGCTGGCAGCACTCATACGTCTATTTCCCAAAGACAACCTCTGGATATGACGCTGAGCATGTGCACTCAACTTCTTTGGTTGACCATGGCGAGGTCTGTTCTGAGTTGAACCTGTCCTGCTTAACCGCTCTATGGTCTTGGCCACTGTGCTGCAGGTCAGTTTCAGGGTCTTGGCAATCTTCTTATAGCCTTGGCCATCTTTATGTAGAGCAACAATTCTTTTTTTCAGATCCTGAGAGAGTTCTTTGCCATGAGGTGCCATGTTGAACTTCCAGTATGAGAGAGTGAGAGCGATAGCACCAAATTTAACACACCTGCTACCCATTCACACCTGAGACCTTGTAACACTAACGAGTCACATGACACCAGGGAGGGAAAATGGCTAATTGGGCCCAATTTGGACATTTTCACTTAGGGGTGTACTCACTTTTGTTGCCAGCGGTTTAGACATTAATAGCTGTGTGTTGAATTATTTTGAGGGGACAGCAAATTTACACTGTTATACAAGCTGTACACTCACTACTTTATATTGTAGCAAAGTATCATTTCTTCAGTGTTGTCACATGAAAAGATATAATAAAATATTTACAAAAATGTGAGGGGTGTGCTCACTTCTGGGAGATACTGTATATATGTGATTTTGTGCAGCACTGCCGCCCTGTAGCAGTAGTTCTACTATAGGGCAGCAGGGAAGCAGTTAACAATTTCCATGCAAATTACAAGTATGCAGATTAGGACAATTACAAAGATTTTGAAACAAGAGGGTCAGCATGGCAATCAGACAACTGGCATTTGCAGAATTAGAAATCAGTACAGGCAGCCTCCATGTTTCTATGGGGAAAGATGTTTTTAAAAATAAATATGCTTAATTGTTGTCATGCTGAATCTTGTTACTATGCAGACCGTAATGTAAGATATCCTAATATATTAACGTCCATGGGTTCAAATGTTATCAGCTTGTTATTTCTAAACCCCTCTAAGACCTTTGCACCAGTTCAGTTTGGTTAGTAAATTTGCTTTGGGAAATAATTGCTGGCGTAACGGTCTCTCTGTTCTAGATATAAGATAATCCTCTGCCCGATATCCTGTGTGCTTGTGTGTGAGTGTCTGTTTTCCTTTGCCTTGTTGTTGGCCAAGATGGTCATTTCTCGTATGCACGCGGCACTATAGGTTTATGACTTTTTGCCCCTTGGAGTAGGCGACAGACTTCCAGGGGCACCTTAGTGTTTCCTGTTATCACCGGCGGTGTCAGAATGTGAACTTTAGCACTCATTCACAAAGCCAGGTTGCAGAGATGAACAATAAATAAAATATGAAGACCCATCAGAGGATCAAATATATGCATCACATGTTTTGAAAAGTTGAATCCTTAAAATCTTTGATTAGCGAGCAAAAATTATATAACGCTTAAAGCAGAACTACGCTTCACCTGAGCAATACAAACAAAGAACAATATTTAAAAAGACGATTTAATGCATATCAGTATTCAAAGCTAACTCATCCATCCATGTCTCCATGCTTTATTTTGCTGAAAAATCACTTTGAAAAGCATCCGCTAGCTGTGCAGGGGCAGACTGACAACTCATGGGGCCCCCGGGCAATAGGGGATCATGGGGCCCCTGTGTCCTTGCCCAAACTCAAAAAAGCCTATGAAAAAGGTACCAGGGGCATCTCATGGGGCCCCCTACTGACCCTGGGCCCTTGGGCAGTGCCCAAGTTTCCAAATGGTCAGTCTGCCCCTGTAGCTGTGACCATCTTGAGTCAGGGCAGGTGATTCATAGGTGATTCCTTGATTGTAAGCTCCAAGGAGCAGGGACCTCCTAACCCTCTTGTATTGAACTGTATTGTTGCTGTATTGTCTCCAGTTATATTGTAAAGCGCTGAGCAAACTGTTGGCGCTATATAAATCCTGTATAATAATATATTAATAATAATTTAGCATTTACTTTCTAGAATGCATCTGCCCTCAGTTCAAGCAGGAGGGTGTGCTGAGAAAACCCTCCTCCCCTCCTAAAATCACCTGGAATGAATGATGTCATTTGCCTAGGCCTGAAAACCAGGAAGCAACTTATGAAATGTATTAAAACAAGTAAATATGATATATTTTCTATTTACTAATTCTAGCAGCGTAAGTATTAAAAATAGTCCATATTGATTGACTTTCTGCTTTTTCTGTATTGATCAATAGCACAGCACTCCACTTTTATCACTTGTAAATACTAAACTTTATTGTCAATGTAAGCAGGTTTGTCCTCTGTTCCATCTGACACTTCCCATAGTGTTCCATATTACTAGTTTGAGTTGGAAGAGTAAATTTTGTTTTTTTGGCATATTAAAGATCGGCAATGCAACACTTTTAGTAAGAGTAACAATCTTTACTGCAATAATAAGACATATCAAATACTTTGTCACAGTTAGGGCTCATTCACATGCGATGTAGAGGGGTGGAAAGTAAAAGGGATTTGAGCTGTGGTTTTGCCACTCCCCAACCATTCACCTGTACACTAACATACAGTCATTCACAGCTGTACACATGCTGTGGACACAGCAAAACTGATACTGCATGTTAATGCAGTTCTTTGGGGCCACATTGTAGGAAGGTGGAGTCTGTACTCCTTCTTGTAGGTGGCTCTAGGCTTAGTGGCAAGGCAGAAGAGGAGGAAGGTGAGAGGACCTTGGTTCCTCTTCAACTTCCTGTTATCATCGTGGGCAGCTGTCTGATTGGACGTTGGGGCCCTAATTGACTTCTGTGGCCATCTTGGGTGCAGGTAGTGCCTATTTAAAACACTGACCCCGTGATTTGGTGCATTTTGTGAGTGGCTAGTGTAGGGACAGGTTCCCCATCTGTCAGGGGAATTATAGGGGAAGGCTCCAGAGGAGTAGGGACAGTACAGGGACCATGCTATTCTCCACCATAGGAAGACTATGAAGACTCCCAGTTGTGTGTGGACTGGCCAAGCCTCATTCCCGCTCCTCACTGCAGAAGCTGTTAGCATCATATTAAGCTAACAGACTGTTGCTACAGGTTCCGTAAGTGGTTCTGGATGGTTCTGCATACCCGCTGGGCCTGGCTGTACTTTGTTAGAACTTTCTGCAATACACAGTTCATGTTACCTCAGCCTTTGTGTGATTTCTGCTGTCAACACACCACACTGCATCTTGTTCACACACAGTAGTATGACAATTATAGGGTTGAATCAGGGGGTGAGGAGGGGACATATAACCTCCCCAGCACCCTTCAAACACCTATGAAAAGCAATCCAAGCATGGATCGATTGAAGAGTAAAGGATTATAAACTGTTCACTTAGCAAAATGAATGCTCACATACCATAGTGAATAGGGTGAAGCTGCGTTAACTTCATCCAATCACATACAACCCAAGAAAACTAAAAAATGATACTTTGCGGGGAAATGGAGGTTCTGCTAGTGCAATCTTTATACATCAACACCTCAAAGTAGTCTTAGGGATCATTCACATGGGTGGTTAGTGGACGCAAAAAGCAGGCAGTTGAGCTGTGCTTTTTACTGCACCCCCTTCCCTAACCTGCCCAAAGAAGGACAAGTAGTCATTCAGGGCTGTACACATGCAATGCTTTGCTTCATGACTGTGGCAAACATTAAGCCGCATGTTACATTTGGAGGGCAGTACTGCCATCAAACATAATCCATTTAAGTGCATGGGTCTACGCCAAAAGCACCCTCCAACTGTTTGCAATGCAATTGGTGACATATCACTTTCCTCACCACCTGTAAAATGCCCTTTGAAAAGCAACTCACATACTGTAGAAATAAATATATATATGTGTGTGTTAATTTTGGGTCTTCGTCTTCTCTATGTTTTGGAACGCAATGTCCATAAACTTTTTCTTAAGCAATGGTTCAGTTTCCTAGCTTAATACACCTCCACTTCTAAACTCAGAATTCCAGTAAACAGGGCAAGAGAACAGATTATCTATTAACACATTTTCGTACAATGTTCATCCTATCAGAAAACAGACAGAAGTCACATGATATAGCTATTGAGCTATAAGAGGAAAAGTTCAGATTCTAAGTGACTATTACAACTAAGCATGGCTAAATTAATGAGGGTGGTGGTGTTACTAGTCCTCTGCGCCTCTGCAGTGTGGTGCGTTAGCGATTATGATGAGGATGATGGGGTAATTAAATAATGTTAAAATATACTGTATTTATGTTAAAAATAATATTTGATAATGTGTATTGTTATAATCCAAAACAATATTTAATAATCTATCATTTTAATCCTTTTTTATTTGTTCTCTTGCAGGATGTCCCAGCAAAAAAGGTAATTATATAAGAATTGTTTTACTGCTACTGCTTTTGTGTTTGTTAGCTGAATTATGATAATAGGTGGTCATTTGATTAAAAATGTAACTTTCACTCTAGCTTTTGTTCTCAAACATAGTCAAATAAAGAATTATTCCTTGAAATAATTTGAATAGAATGACAATTAAAATACTACTTTAGTAAATCAACTTAAGTTACCGGTATATGGAAAATGAAAAAAACAAAAGTGTAACAAGCATATATATATATACATAGATATATATATATATATATATATATTCTTTTTATATTTAAATAACTTCCTGTCCGCTAATATACATAGTTATCTGTATCTGGGTATTAGAAGGGTAAAAATGACTCTATTAAATCAACTTTAGTTACATGACATGAACCAAACAATCAAGCTAAAGCATAATAATTGACATTTTATATACACACACATATATACACACACACACATATATATATATATATATATATATATATATATATAACTTTTTAATAATATATGTATGTATGTAGTTATTTATTTATTTTATTATTTTATCTGTGAAGAGAAAGTTTTCTGCTCCTTCCTAACCTAAATATAAAAATATAATATATATAATTTGAATTATGTAAATGAGGTAATTTCAAATATTACAAGTATATTTAACCATTTGTATTACACATTAACATTGTAACAACATTCTTCAAAGAAATCAGATCAATCAATCAATCAAATTTCTTTTGAAGAATTTTAGATTTTCATATTGTTTTATTTTTGCACAAATGTTTTAGTTGAAAGTAAAATTGTAAGTATAGTGTAGGGTGGGTGTGTTGCACTTAAAGTAAACTCTGTAGATTGAGTTTTATGTATAGTATTGTTTGAGAAAATCTGTCAGCTCTTTCCTCATCTGCCCTTTAAAGGCATCTAGTGCACATTGTGAATAGGTGGAAATGCAGGAGGTCAAATTTCACTAACCTGTAGCAATCAAACAGCAATCATCACTCTAATAGGATAAAAGTTGAAATTGGATTAGTTACTATGATGATCATCATCATTTTAATTTGCAATGCCTAATTTAAGCCCACTGGTGAAACCACACTACCAATACACTTAACCTGGGATATTGGAACCACATGTCGTCCTAATGAATGATTAAAGCAGCCTTTGAACAATTGTATTTCATATCCTCCAAATGTTTAGACATACACAGCCTTACTAGTTTAGAATAGATTGGGGAAGCATTGGAGCCCCTTTCAGGTTTTTATTGCTGCCTGTGATCCTGTTGGGGATTTCTAACCTTACTAATTTTAAGGGAGCATCCAGAATGTTATGGTAATGCCTAGGGCTGCCACCTCATCCCTTTAAAACCGAACACATATTAATTACACAGGTTCTGTGGCTGATTAGGGTGGTAATTAAACTCACTTAGTGCCTTATCTGCATTAATGTAGCCTCAGAACCTGTGTAATTAATATGTGCTCAGTTTTAAGGGGAAGAGTTGGCAACCCCATTATCACCAGAATAGGATAGAGGAGATATCTTCCAGTGGGAAGTCTTGTTCCAATGATAACTGTCAGAGTTTGGAATGTCCCTTAAATTTGTACATAATTAACCCTCTCAGGTCAGGAAGTGTAGGGATATCTCTCAAAAAGGTACCCTATGTGATTGATTTACTAAAGGCTAGAAGACAGTGCACTTTGCAAGTCCAGATGCTCCAGAGCTTAGTAAATTAAGTAAAGTTTAACTGTGCAAAGAATACCCAATCACATGCAAGAACAAAAAAAAGCAACATTTTTGCCTGCACATGATTGGATGATGGAAGTTAACAGAGCTTCGCCTCTTCAATGGCTGTTCCCATTTCCTAACCTGACAGATAACATTTAAGTGCACATGGTGTTATGCGAGGTGTGAAATTGTTAATATGTCCACTGTATTAATTTTTCTTTAGGACATACGGGGGGGGGAGATTTACTAAAACTGGAGCACCCAGAATCTGGTGCAGCTGTGCATAGTAACCAATCAGCTCCTAACTTCAGCTTGTTCAATTAAGCTTTGACAATAAGCCCTGGTTCACACTGAATGCGGCTTTGAAATCAGGGAACTTGACTTGAAGTAGAGCGATTTCAAAGCCACTGTTCAGTGAAATTTCTTGGGCAGCTTACCTGACATCTGTGCAACTTCATGCACAGGTGTCTTTTCTAGTCGCACATGAAATCGTCAAAAATAGCGAAGGAATCTTTTTTCAAAGTCAGTGTCGCACCGCAAAGTCAGAGCACCAATTTGAATGGTTCCATAGGCATAAATAGGGTGTGACTTGAAACTGTCAAATCGCATGACAAGTCGCATTAGGGTGAACCAGGGCTTAACTATCTATAAAACTGGGTATACAGGCTAATAAGCCAGTTTAGCAGGAATTAGCCAACATTTGGACCACGTGTACAACTGTCCTTCCGACAGAAGCCGATCTAAGGGCTGGCTTTTGCCGAAGAGACATGCTGGAAAACCAGCATTCAATCAGCGCTCGCAGTGCTGATTAGTGTATTCTAGGGGGGTCCTCCAATCAAAACACAAAGGCACAGCAGGAGAGATCGCTGCACTAACATCACTTATTTAGTACAGAAATCTCTTAGTCCACTTGGTTGAATGAAAAAAAAAATGAATCTGTGTACCAGGCATAAGGGTGAGTGTCGAGATATCAGTTATCCAACAAAAACTAGCCAGTGATATACAACAGTACCACATGGTCATCGTCAAGCTTCTTTATTAAAACTGTGCAGAATTTCCAAAAAGTCAAAGTGGACCATTTACCCCTTTCACTAAAAAATCACATCAGCATACAGCTCTGCATGCTGATATGAAATCATCTTCCATTAATTAGTTAAGCAAACATTTTTGTTTTTTTTCCACTTTCTGGTTGAGTGAGGCACTGGTGATGTAACTCATAAAGGCAGACAGTAACAATGGCCACTGTAAGAAGAATGGTAAGGAAAAGAAAAATAAGGTATGCAAAGAATAAAAAGCCAGTAATTATCTATAAGCAGGGTGGATAAAAATCAAAATTTTTTTTTTAAAAAATCAAAAAAATCAGATTTTTTTAATTTAAATCGGATTTTTTTGATTTAAATCAGATTTTTTTAAATAAAATGCTTTTTGAGGAAAATATATTACCATCCAAAGGTTATTCCATCATGAAATAAAGATTAGTTTTTTAATTATGTAGAATAAGGCTGTATATGTTTAATTTTTTGGGTAAATAAATTCCATTAATCCATTCACAATGTCATGCTCTTCCAGAGGTTTTTGTAAGATTATTGGGCAGTTTCTCTGCCTACAAGATATTATCACAGATGCTTGGTTTACTTTTGCAGTTCTCAAAACTGAATTTGACTCAGCGGAGATCACATGCCTCTTCTTCACAGCAAAAATGTTATAACATGAACAGAGTTAAGAAAAAGACCTTAATCCTAACTTCTACAAACCTATGAATACAGAATCAACCCCTTCAGTGCTAAGTTTCAAGAAGTTCAGTGAATAGAATAGGAACAATAGTTTTCTGATTGTTTGGAGTGGAATAGATCTGCACAAGAAGGAACTGAAACTAAGTGTGAGGAGGAAGGGGCTGACAGTCTAAGTTTCTTAAAATATATATATTTTGTTTAGCCAAATTAGTTACCAAACATGGATGTTTGTTTCAGCAAAAAACATATGCTGTAATGTTATTGTTTCAGTTGAATAAATCTATTTAAATTGTTATTATTAAGGTAATGATTATTTTTCTCCTTCCTAAGTACAACAGAAAAGTTGTCCAAATATGAATGATTAACCTATTAAACTGGGGATAAAAAAACTAATATGAAAAGTTGTTATTCTAAAAATCTTCATCTACTTGCATATTAAAGTTATACCAGCAAGAATTAGTCTATGTAGAAAACTATGATTTAAATCAAGCCTTACTGACTAGTGATTTAAATCGTGATTTATATCGTGATTTAAATCAGTTTGATTTAAATCAAATCCACCCTGTCTATAAGTATCCATTTGTAGATTGCCATTACTAAACGTTTCTAAAGGTGCCTGTGCTGTAATTTTTATTCATGTCATGTTTGGTGGAGTTTCATGACTGAAAAAAGGTATATTGAGAATTGGGCTCTCAAAGAAGATAGAAAAGATACTGCTTATCATTGACTTATTGTACAAATACATAAATAAGCCTAAAAAGGGAAAATAAATGTATCGCGATTCCTGTGTATCCAGCGCAGTGCAAATTCTACATTGTGTGAGGGAGATAGTAGCAAAGTTTAGAAGGAAAGAATTTAACGGATTTAATGATTATATATATTGGCACATTTTAGGAGGACTTAGGATCAGAAGTCGATGCCAGAGGACATCGTCCACTTCAACCTGGGCAAAAAGCAGCTCCCACCCGAAGACCTCCTCCACCTCCTGTAAGTGGAGGTGGCTACAGACCACGTCCCACCAAGCCTCCAGCAAAAGGACAGAAGAAGGAAGCCATCGTATATCCTGATGAAGGAGGCTGTAAACATGCTTATGAAGAATTGGTAAGAATGTATTATGCATCAGAGCTTACAAAGAAATATAAAGATGAATGAAAAGCTAACTGTTATAGGATCCTTAAAAAAACACAACAATCTTTCAAAAATAATTATCCTTATAATGGGAAGGGGGAGCTATATCTGATAACAAGACAACAGTTCTACGGAGTAAGTCACCAAGGGGGAGCCTATAGTTAGGTAGTTTGGCAACTTTTCCTTTATACGTAATGGTCTGTTATATCTTTGGTCTACAGGGAGTATTATGTCCAACTGGTTGTGAACTTCGGAATGCAATTCTGAAACAAGAGAAGACAGTGAAAGATGCCCTGACTGCAGTACGTCCCAAAGTGGAATCACTTTCACACTCTTCAACAAATATCTACAAGTATGCTTCACTACTTGGAGACAAAGTGAAGGAAAGACAGGAGAACAATCAAAGTAATTCACATTGCACATAATTCTTTGTTTGTGCCACTGCAAGATTGAAACACAAAGCAAATGTGTGGCTTTTTGTAAAATGAGTTTTTTTTTATTTATTGAGCTTTTATATTTTTGTAGTTTCCCTTTTTTAAATATTATATCATTGCAGATTTTTCTTCCATGTTTGTGTCTGAATTCACTAAAATGCATACATTTGCATGAAAAACATAGCAATGCCTGGAAATTATTTAAAAAGCTTTAAATATGAATCTTAGTATTTTTTACACAAGCAATGGGAAAAATAATAGACAACCACAAATATGCTAAAATTTTAGTTTGAGCTAGAATGTTTTTTTATCATTGATAGTTTAACAGTGGCATCTTTCTTTTTCAGATAATCAGAATGTTATAAATGAATACAGTGTAGATCTTGAGGAGCAGTACACTTACATCAAAGAAAATCTGGACAACAACCTCCCATCCAACCTTCGTATTCTCCGCCAGGTGTTGGAAAACCTGCGTTCTAAAATCCAGAAACTGGAAGCCACTATATCCACCCAGGTTGAAAACTGCAAGTCTCCATGTGCTTCATCATGCAATATTCCAGTGGTATCTGGCAAAGGTATAGCCTATTTCTTCACATAATGTTATCCTACTGCAGAATATCTGAGGAGATTAGTAAAGTGAATGTAGAGGTAATAGCATTTAGTTTTTTAAAATCGGAGCCCCACCAAAAAGGGGAAGTTCTGTTGCCAGGGACACAGGATGGCCAGTGAACTGAGCTGCGGTGAGAACACCACTGGATCGTAGGACAGGCAAGTGTTTTTTTTTTTAAGTCAGCAGCTCCTCTTTAAGGTTTTAGATTTCATGACCAATTATTTTTTCTTAGATAATTTAAAGTATACCTGCAAATTAGTGATGCGCATAATGAAATGCTTTTATAGCATATATCAAGGTAAACAAATAAAATTGCTGTACATATCTGCAATATATGCACATTTCCCATGTTTAATCCTATTAAAGGCACTGCAAGTACAAAAAAAGCCTTTTTATCTGCCAGAAATGCACTCAGCTTCTAAGTCCTGTTTTGGGCTGACAACATATAGCTTTTTTTGTCAACCCTACATACCTTCAGATCTCCACAACACAAAGGCTAATTATTCTGTAGTCCAAGATAATAATTAGGAGGGCTCTTTGAGATAACAAAGGAAGAGTAGAGAGGATACGTGACAGCTCTGAATTACTGTCAACTATTTTTTTTTTTTTTTGCACTGATCAAACAGATATAACAAAATGCTTCCAATGCAGTAATAAAACAGAATTCCAGTCAAATACTAACTAAGCCTAAAGCTTCAAACGCACAATGAAAATATCAGATGAATGATTGTCCATTTTTATTGCATGCCAGTCTCATATCAAAAATGAATAAGTTACTAAAGTTCCAAAAAGACTGCTAAGACAGACTACAACTTCATAAGTGATGTAATGTATTGTATTCAGGGGCGGACTGACAACTCATGGGGCCCCCGGGCAATAGGGGACCATGGGGGCCCCTGTGTCCTTGCCCACACTCAAACCACACCCAAAAAAGCCTATGAAAAGGTACCAGGGGCATTTCATGGGGCCCCCTTCTGACCCTGGGCCCTCGGGCAGTGCCCGAGTTCCCAAATGGTCAGTCCGCCCCTGATTGTATTGTACTGTAATGTATTCTTTCGTTTCTGAGCATGTGTGGTCTTGGTCACTCAATTTTTTACGGACGAATACTGTACTGATTAAACAAAAATAGTTAATTCTGTTATTATACAAGAAACATTTTCATGCTTGTCCCTTCAGATATTTTCACTTGAACTGTCATGATCGGCTCTCGAAAGCTGTGTACCAATGATCAGATTATCGGACGATTGTTCTGAAAGCTAGTTTTTTGTCTAATATTCTCATCATGTGTACAAGGCTTAAACCTACTCCCACTCTCATTATGTGCCTATTCTATCTATTCTGTAAAGGAAATAAGTTTACACTTACCTATTCTGAGGGCACTCTGGTCCAGTCTCATGATTGGGTTCCAGTGCCAGCTTCAGTGTAGAGGAGGGACAGCCAACAACAGATGCCCCATAGATAGT
Source organism: Staurois parvus (assembly GCF_062004578.1). NCBI lineage: Eukaryota > Metazoa > Chordata > Amphibia > Anura > Ranidae > Staurois > Staurois parvus. Next base: position 14,110,650 of record NW_028317886.1, on the reverse strand, counting down.
CTATGGGTGATGTCATCGCCCAGGCTCTGCAACCATTGTCAGCAATCTCTCCTCTTCACTGAATCTGGCCACTGGAGAGATCATGTGAATGGACTGGAGCACCCTCAGCATAGGTAAGTTTAGACTTCTTTCCTTTATAGGGTAGTTAGAATAGGCTTAGAATGGGGTGGGAGTAGATTTAGGCTTAGTTAGTATTTGCTTCCTTTGCTGTTCTTCTCTCAATAACAAACTAAATGTACATATATTATTGCAGAGTGCGAAGAAATCTACAGAAAGGGTGGAGAGACATCAGAGATGTACCTCATTCAACCAGATGGAATGTTCCGACCATTCAAGGTTTATTGTGACATGACCACACAAGATGGAGGTAAGAAGCTAAAGGTGTATTGGTTGTACTATAATGGCATATTTAATACAAAGTTTGTAGTTTGTTATTATGTACATAAAGCTGCAACAGACCACAAGGGAAAACGAACAAATTAGTTTATAGTACATATAAAGCCTTGCACTACAAATTATTATGGACTACTACACAGTAAAGCATGATCACAGCAGATATGGCACGCAGGTTCTGGTATGTAAGTACGCGCTATAGCCACGAGTGCACAGCACGTCTTAGATACCATGGGTCTATATGTCCCATTATGCAGCAAGGGCCTGCATTCAATCTGTGATGAGTAGACTGGTTTCTTTTGTTGGGACACAACTTGGGTATGCCAGCACACTATGTATCAGCATGTCAACCTGTAGTTCTTCTCTGGAGAGCTACAGAGAAGAACAACACCACTCCTACAATGAGAGGCTCATGCCTACAAAAGAACATGTTGATGAAGGTTTTTGCCTGGCAGAATAACCAGATATAATTAAACACAAAGACTCTACTATATATTAAAAAACAAGGGCATCAAAAGGTTTAGCGGAAGGGAGGCATGCATATATTAAATTTAACTTTTGGGTTTTCACACACTGTAAATTTCCCAACAGCCCATGCTCTCTGTCCACTGCTTATATGTGATTGGCTTTCTGGAACTCATTCCCCTTTCAACCCACATGACAGTGCTAGAGCTTGGTGATTGTCACAGCACTGTCACATGGGAATGGGGGGGATTCATCAGCCCTGTATATTCTCCTACTCACTGCTTGGACCTTACACAGTGTTTTGTCCCTTCTCTCTAAGTGACTAAATGGAGAACCAAGGGAGTGAGTATATACTGCAGGGAGGGAAGATAAGTGAATTTCTTGCCTTGCCATGTATAGGCAATGCGTGGATTCACTTTAAGTCACTTGAACCACTTTTTAATATCAGTGTTATCCTGTTCCTAGTATATCTCAATACATGTTCTGTAGATTATTGGAAGCACGTAGAAAAGCCACAAGTGTGTCATATATTAAATGCTCAATAAATTTAATTTATGCAATATTTTAGGATGGACTATGATCCAGAATAGACAAGATGGCAGTGTTGGTTTTGGTAGAACATGGGATGTCTACAAGAGTGGATTTGGAAATATTGCTCGTGATGGCGGAAAAGGAATCTGTGACATGCCAGGTATGCTTCATTTAGATACATTTCAAGTTTTTCCAAAAACTGAGGACATCTATTTTACTCTCAATATGCACAGCTTGGGATAAGCAATCAATCGACCCAAACGGAATTGCAGCTGAACAATTAAATAGAGACAACTTTTTGTGAATATTTTGTGATATTTTCTAATCTAACTATGCTTTATTTAGAATATTTGGACTACCACTCAAAAAAAGAACTTAATATAGGTCTAAATATGGGCATTTATGCCAATGATGGCATAGCACACCTCGAAAGGCTGTGTGCTTTGACATCTTACGAAATGCACCACTGTTGGAGTTCCCCCTATTGCTAGCAAAGCCTTCAATCACAGTGTTGCAGTGATTGATTTATACTGATTTCAGGCTTCTTAGACAATAGACTTGGATTTTTGTTTACCCAGGGTTGATTAGTGTGGAGATTAGTGTGGTCATTAGCGTGGTGATTAATTATTGTTATCCTGATAATAGATCTCTTGGATTTTGAATCTATATAACACCACCTGAGTATATTATTTGTAAACATGTACTGTATCTTTACATATTTTATGACTATATCTGTGACAAGGGCTTGTGCCAATGGCCTACTGTTTACATCAAAACTATACTCTACCCCCCCCCAAAACAAGCCTGTGGGAATACAAAAGCATCTATATTAGTATATATATTTTTGGCACTGCGCATTTTCTAAGAGAGTTTGATTGAATTTGGTATCACAAGTTTTTGTGTCAGCAGCTTACAAACCTTATAATCAAGCACAGAGATTTTCCTTTTTATTAGTCTATATTAGTAACCTTAAGTAGGGATTCTTTTTGGAATCCATGATTGTAGCTTTTGTACTGAGTGACTCTGGACTCATGGAACACTCACCTTTTTTAGTGTTACCCCATTGAATACATACTCTCTTTTGTGTGATAATTAATTCTAATTTACACATTAGTGAATAAGTACTGTTGAATACAAGGACATTTACATGTAGATATACTGTATATGCAAACATACAAAAACAAAAGATTTATGCATGCCTCAATTATTGACAAATAAATATCGAGATGAACTAAGGATGATTTACTAAAGTTGAGAATATTTTTTTTCATTTATGCACAGTTATGAACTTTTTGGAGCTATGAGTAGCAGATCCGTCTAAACCCCTTTAAGATTAAGTTTGTTTATTTAAGCTACACCAGAACACTGCATTGGGTACTGTTTATATTCATACTAAACCTTTTTTGCTTTCTTAGGTGAATTCTGGCTGGGTAATGACAAGATTAGCCAGCTTACTAATATTGGACCCACTGAAGCTTTAATTGAAATGGAAGACTGGAAAGGCCAAAAAGTATTTGCTCAATACACCGCTTTCACTGTACAAAATGAGGCAAATAAATATCAGCTTTCTGTCAGTGGCTACAAAGGAAATGCAGGCAATGCACTTCTAGAAGGGGCATCACAACTGAAAGGAGAAAACAAAACCATGACAATACACAATGGCATGTACTTCAGCACATATGACAGAGACAACGATGGATGGTATATATCAAGTTCTTTTTCTTTTACAGTTTGTGTATATTTATATGGCTCTGACATGTAATGCATTGCTTTACAGACTATGTTGGACCAATCATATCAGCCTGTACATTGAGCTTACAGTTTATTTTCACCCTAATATAAACAGAACTAAATACACTCTAGGGCCAGTCTGGTCAGGAGAAAGAAATCGTTACATTATTTTTTGGGATTTGGTACCTGAATAGAACAGCAATACAAAGAGAATCAATGATGTGAATATAACTAATGACCTCCATTTTTGCAAGGCCACAATGCTAAACAGTATTGGCCTCCGTGACAACTCTAATGTCTTTAAATCTTGTTCAGATAGTTGTATTTAACTGTTAGTAATCTATACTTTTTTATCTCTAGGTTAACTGCAGATCCCAACAAACAGTGTTCTAAAGAAGATGGTGGTGGATGGTGGTACAATAGATGCCACTCCGCTAACCCCAATGGCAGATATTACTGGGGTGGTCATTACACATTTGATATGACAAAACATGGAACAGATGATGGTGTGGTATGGATGAACTGGTTGGGTTCTTGGTACTCAATGAAGAGGATGAGCATGAAGATCAGACCATTCTTCAGTTAATAGAAGTCCTAAGTGGGAAGAAATAAAGCCTAAGAATTACCAATGTGCTTCAAAAACTCATGGATCAACTTCAAGTGGCTTACACTGTTGATAATAATATACGCAGCATTGCAGTGAAAACCTAAAGTGAACACAAGGCATCTTTGTTACCTTCAAGAGACATGCATAGCAGGTTACTATGATATATATTTATGAAAGTGCAATAGTCTTATATACTGTATACAATACTGTGGGAACAATTAAAAAAAACGGAGCAAAGAATGCTGTTGCAAATTTGGAGTAATTATCCACAATGACCAGTCAAATAACTTGCTACATCGAGAGGTAAAAGCTGACTAGTTGCTACCCATGGCTGCTCCACTTTTTGCTAGTTTTTGTTAATCTGCCTCTGAGTGTTGCATGAAAATGAAATAACATACTCCATCGTAAATCCATCATTGTGACTAAACTTTATAAAACATGCTGTTATGTTGATGTCAATATTGAACTGCATAACAATAAAGCCACTGAAGAAATCTCTGAATCCATTACGTTTGTTAAAAAAAAAATATTATGTAGTCAGTTATTTGTAAAATCATGTAGAGTGATACATCGGTTCATGAACTTAATTCATTCCCATAGGGTCAATGTAAATCAGGTTAATCTGTTTTGACCCCTACGAACGTGGTCGTGAACCAAATTTGGTCTTCAACGGAATCAAATTTTCCCATAAGGTTCAATGTAAATAAGGTTGTCCATTCTGAACTTTTTTTCTTTGTTGTTTTTGAACCACAAAAATATGAAACAAAGTACAGTATAGTACAGTATGAAGAGAGAGAACACTAACCTTGCTTGAGACGACTTCTGGCATGTAGGACAGGGAGGTGGGTAGGAGGCAGTTATTGATCAGAGGGAGAATTCCCCTCCATAAGGACATTGGAGAGATCTCCTGCAGGGGTTCCCTTTCTTCTTTGTCTCTTGCAGTTTTGGTGAAAAATCTGTCCAATGTCACTTGTCTTTTCCTGCGCTGCATAACTCTCCAGAAATGAGAAACCACATTATCGTTCATCAGATTCAATACTCTGTTCGCTACACTTATGTTGGGGTGGTACTTCTCAAAAAAATCATGGCACGCATTCCATTTCTCCATAATGGGTTGCACTTTCTTGTCACCTTCATTACCGCTCTGCACATTCTTGTCACCTTCATTACAGATCTGCACGTTCTTGTCACCTTCATTACCGATCTGCACGTTCTTGTTACCTTCATTACCGATCTGCACGTTCCTGTCACCTTCATTACAGATCTGCACGTTCTTGTCACCTTCATTACCGATCTGCACGTTCTTGTCACCTTCATTACCGTTCTGCACGTTCTTGTCACCTTCATTACCGATCTGCACGTTCTTGTCACCTTCATTACTGCTCTGCAAATTCTTGTCTCCTTCATTACTGCTTTGCACATTCTTTTCTCCTTCATTACCGCCTTGCACTTTCTTTTTACTGCCATGCTTGGTCTGCACATTCTTGTCACCTTCATTACCACTCTGCACATTCTTGTCACCTTCATTACTGATCTGCACGTTCTTGTCACCTTCATTACCGATCTGCACGTTCTTGTCACCTTCATTACCACTCTGCACATTCTTGTCACGTTCATTACCTCTCTGCACGTTCTTGTCACCTTCATTACCGCTCTGCAAATTCTTGTCTCCTTCATTACCGCTTTGCACATTCTTTTCTCCTTCATTACCGCTTTGCACTTTCTTTTTACTGCCATGCTTGCTCTGCACATTCTTGTCACCTTCAATACCACTCTGCACATTCTTGTCACCTTCATTACCGTTCCACACTTACAGTATGTGCTAAAAAGCACAAAAAAAAGGTTTACAGCAATTGTGCACAGGGATGTACAATACAGTACTGCACAGTATATGCTAAAAAGCACACCAAAAAGCTTCTCAGTACTGTAAGTGTCTTCACAGTACACTTTCAGTGTCTGTGACCGTGATATTGCCTACCGGAAGTAACGACCACGTGTCAGAGCAGGGAAGATGGCTGCGGCTCGTGTTCATCAACCGAAGTGGAGTTCGCAAACCGAAGCTAATTTTTGTGAACTCTTCTGTTCGCAATCTGAGTTGTTAGTGAACAGAAGCGTTTGTGATCTGAGGTATCACTGTATCTCAAGAATATGTAAAGCTTTTTTGTGCTGATTGCATATGTGTACATTATTTGGTGTTTTTCATAGCTTTTGGGATAAGTCTCTGTGTTTCCTGACAGCAGCAATTTTCCTTCCAACTCTAGTTTCACAATGCAGTTTTGAAAATGAACATATATGGGGATTAACAGAGTTCCTACTTCACTTTTGTAAACATATACATGTATTAAATACATTTAGCTGTGATCACATTGTACAATAGTAAGTGCCTGCAGAAGGACTGAATAGGAATATGGGTCCACTATCCTTCAACCATTGCATGACCACTTCTGGTATGTTCTTCTTCTCAGTGTGCTTTTCAACACCAGCATCAAAGCTCCTTCCCTTTCTCCTAAATCATACTCTCTGGCTACCTCCCATTGCTATTTTTTTCATTTAGAGGATATATATAACAGCTGTAGAAAGAACCAAAGGTTTGAACATTTTAGGATAAGTGAAGATAATGTTTTAAAGTTGTCTTAAAGCAGTACTAAACCCCAAACTAAAAATTGCAGGTTACCAATAATCAGATGTGGTTACACATTCATTTCCTTTTTTTAGGCTTTTTTCCTGTTTTCACCTTGTGATATGGCCAGTAACACACTTTCTGTATTAGAGTGCTTCCACTCTGGGTGAAGGAGCACAGGGGGCACCTTTGAATAGCTGAACTGTCAGTATGGGGAATGAGAGGGTGTGATAGTGTTAGATTCACTAACAGATTTAGGTACACTAACAAAATGAAGCCAAACTAATACTTTATAAGCAGTTAGCAAACAGGTTTTGTTTCCTTTTGGGGCAAAGGTTTTACATAAATAAATAAAAACTGATCATTAAAAGCACTGTTGTCAGTGTTAAATAGGTTGTCTCATCCCTGTAACTGATACATCTGTAGGACAGCATGATCTTTTGAAAAACAACATACTTACTGGCTGGATGACCAGGTGAAAATAAAGGAAGGAAAACCTAAAAAATAAAACTAATGCCGCCAACATCTAAGAATTGGTGAGCTGCAATATGGCAAATGTTTGTTTCTGGGTTTAATACCCCTTTAACCATATTTCAACACCACATGAAGTAGAATATGGGACCTTTACTCTGTACCATCTGAGCTTCTATTAATATTTAATTCTTTAATCTATGACACAGATGTCCTTTTTATGTAACTTTAATATTGGTCACAAGTAATGTCACATCAACAGACACCCTCCGGTGTTGCATGAGTGCATGTGTTTTTGAAAGAGACTTTCTAAACAAAGGGTCTGTTTATTGTTCTTCAGACATTAGTGGGGCAGGATTGTGGCCCGTGGCAGTTGAAAATGTTCCAGCATCATTGGAAGTAATCAAATACTCAGGCTTGGTGCTCAGTGAGACTAAAAAATATTATATAACACCTATGGTCAGTAGGATGAGGAATAGTGCCCCATCCTTGGTATTAGTGGGAGGAATAGTGTTCTACTACTAGAGTCAGCAAAAGAAATGGTGTCTCCTTGTTGGTGTCAGTTGGAGGAATAGTGCCTCACTGCTGGTGTCGGCAAAAGAAATGGTGTCTCATTGTTGGTGTCAGTGAGAGGAATAGTGCCTCACTGCTGGTGTCGGCAAAAGAAATGGTTTCTCCTTGTTGGTGTTAGTGGGAGGAATAGTGCCTCACTGCTGGTGTCGGCAAAAGAAATGGTGTCTCCTTGTTGGTGTTAGTGGGAGGAATAGTGCCTCACTGCTGGCGTCGGCAAAATAAATGGTGTCTCATTGTTGGTGTCAGTGAGAGGAATAGTGCCTCACTGCTGGCGTCGGCAAAATAAATGGTCTCTCATTGTTGGTGTCAGTGAGAGGAATAGTGCCTCACTGCTGGCGTCGGCAAAATAAATGGTGTCTCCTTGTTGGTGTCAGTGAGAGGAATAGTGCCTCACTGCTGGCGTCGGCAACATAAATGGTGTCTCCTTGTTGGTGTCAGTGAGAGAAATAGTGCCTCACTGCTGGTGTCGGCAACATAAATGGTGTCTCCTTGTTGGTGTCAGTGAGAGAAATAGTGCCTCACTGCTGGTGTCGGTGAAATAAATGGTGTCTCCTTGTTGGTGTCAGTGGGAGGAATAGTGCCTCACTGCTGGTGTCGGCAAAAGAAATGGTGTCTCCTTGTTGGTGTCAGTGGGAGGAATAGTGCCTCACTGCTGGTGTCGGCAAAAGAAATGGTGTCTCCTTGTTGGTGTCAGTGGGAGGAATAGTGCCTCACTGCTGGTGTCGGCAAAATAAATGGTGTCTCATTGTTGGTGTCAGTGGGAGGAATAGTGCCTCACTGCTGGTGTCGGCAACATAAATGGTGTCTCCTTGTTGGTGTCAGTGAGAGAAATAGTGCCTCACTGCTGGTGTCGGCAAAATAAATGGTGTCTCCTTGTTGGTGTCAGTGAGAGGAATAGTGACTCACTGCTGGTGTCGGTAAAATAAATGGTGTCTCCTTGTTGGTGTCAGTGGGAGGAATAGTGCCTCACTGCTGGTGTCGGCAAAAGAAATGGTGTCTCCTTGTTGGTGTCAGTGGGAGGAATAGTGACTCACTGCTGGTGTCGGCAAAATAAATGGTGTCTCATTGTTGGTGTCAGTGGGAGGAATAGTGCCTTACTGCTGGTGTTGGCAAAATAAATGGTGTCTCCTTGTTGGTGTCAGTGGGAGGAATAGTGCCTCACTGCTGGTGTCGGCAAAAGAAATGGTGTCCCCTTGTTGGTGTCAGTGGGAGGAATAGTGCCTCACTGTTGGTGTTGGCAAAATAAATGGTGTCTCATTGTTGGTGTCAATGGGAGGAATAGTGCCTTGTATAAGTGGCATGTATTGTAATTGTACTGTCTCCCTTTATATTGTAAAGCGATGCGCAAACTGTTGGCGCTATATAAATCCTGTATAATAATAATAATGAATATTGCCCTAAGAGCTGGATAAAGGCAAGCAAAGGGCTGCATCCAGCCCACAGGCCACGGTTTGCAGTCCATTGGTCTATTTTAAGGGTTAGGACTCAAAAGCAAAGAAAAAAAAAAGATATGAAATGTTATCTATTTAAGCCTGCATGCAAAAAGAGGGCAATTTGATGACAGTTATTAGTATCAAAGTAAACCTAAAAATAAAAGTTGTTTTTAATTTTGAATATAGCATGGAGTGTTGAAAATTCGTGTCATTTTTTTTATTTTCCATCTGTGTCCTATTGCAAAAATGTACCTTCACTTCCTGTCCACTAGAAACAACAGGAAGTGAGAGGAAATCTCTCTAATGTGGTTGAATTCCCATCTGAAACACCAAAAGAAGTGTCCCCATTGGAATATTTCCTCTCTATTCTGGTTTTTGTGGCAACACCAGGTGATGGTGGACACCAAAACAAATAAAATGAGTACATCTACCCAATGGAGACACAGATAGCAAAGCAAATCTGACAAGGTCACAAACCCCTTACCACTCTATATAAACTAAAATAAATGTTTTGCTTTGGATCCAATTTAATTAATGGGGCTAAAGGACATGAATTCAGCTGCGTGTAGAAAAAAGTCACTCTCCCTTATATTCTTATTTTTCCTACTTATATTGCACCATCAATTTACGCAGCGCTTTACATATATTTTTGTACATTCACATGAGTCCCTAACCCTCAAGGGGCATAAAATCTAAGGTCCCTAACTCACATTCATACATACACATACTAGGGACAATTTACACAGGAGCCAATGAACCTACCAGCATGTCCTTGGAGTGTGGGAGGAAACCAAAATACCCAGAGGAAACACACGCAGGCACAGGGAGAACATGCAAACTCCAGGCAGGTGGTGCCGTGGTTGGGATTTGAGCCGACAAGCCTAGTACTACCAGGCAGAAGTGCTAACCATTTAGCCACTGTGCTGCCATATGCTTTCCATTATAGCATTCTAGCTTGAAACATATTCTGTTCCATTCATTTCTTAACATTTGCATAATAGTCATGACTATTTAGTGAAACATAATTAATTTAAACCAGTACTGGAAAACTTTGTGATATGTTTACTGTGAGCTTTTAAGTTGGAAATATCATTGAAATCGTTATACACTCAGATGGTAATTTAATACAGCTGCTCTTCAAATCATATGATAAGCAATATCTGTTCTGTCTATCACATCTCTATGATACTGTTGTGTGTATATACTGACTTTTACATGTTCATACTGTATAATAAATGCATATTACTGTAGATAGGCAACATGAAGGCCAATTCCGGGCAAAAGTGAAACTTTATCTTTGGTTAGGCAGTTGGGATTGCATCACCTGTTGGCTTCCTATATCTCACCATGATAAGTTTCAAAATATTAGTTTACGTATCCAGGGCCATAGATAATTTTTTTCCTAGCGGGTGTTTAGCTTTCAAATTCTAAGAGTTTATGTATAGCCGACATCCTAAAGTTTGAAAATCTATGTCAGTTATTTCCTGAAGTAATTTTGTACTTGCATCCAAGCTGATTTTTTTCTTTAACACTCTAAAGAAAAAAATTATTTAAAAAAAACTTATAATACATCCTAAATGGCCATAGTGTGGCTAGTGAATACTAGAGCTGTGAATACTTTACCATTAGGGACAAATATCTGACCCTGGATGCAGATAGGTTATGTCCAAGGGCAGACATCTGTCCCTAATGGTACAGAAGCTCTGGAGTGGCATTTCATAAAGTTCTTTTGGCCGCAGTGTGGTGTAAGGTGTGCTGTCTCACTGCGCTGCGCTGCACTGAAAAAAAGTACTGCATTCTGCACCTTTTCTCAGCGCACACTGCCACAGCATAGTAGTGTGAACTGGCCAGGTACAGCAAGAGCAGTGGCGTCCCTAGTCGGGTAGAGGGGGTGCGCGCCGTACCGGGTGACACCTATCGCACGGGGTGACACCGGACCCTCTCCACGAGCTCCATGAAAAGGAAACTTTTAAAGCAAGCCGATGATCCCAGCAAGATGGATTGGATCTGCGGATTGAGCGTAATGGATAGGAGTCCGATCCATTATGCTCCCCAATCCGCAGATCCGATCCATCTTGTGGGTATCGTCGGCTTGCAACCTATACGGGATTAACTGATCTAGGTAAGGCTGTGCAAGATCCGGGACTTGTCTGTAACCAGGAAATGTGGCCGCGATAGCAGAAACCTCCTCCATCTGACATCACTTCTCGAGCATGTGCAGACCGGACCGGTGTTGAAAGATCAGTTAATCCTGTATAGGTTGCAAGTTGACGATCCCCGCAAGATGGATCGGATCTGCGGATTGGGGAGCATAACGGATCTGACTGATCCATTATGCTTAATCCACAGATCTGATCCATCCTGCGGGGATCGTCGGAGGGGTGGCACCAAGTGTTACCGCATCGGGAGACACCAACCCTAGGGACGCCCCTGAATAAGAAAGAAGGCATTTTACTTTGTTTTGTGGTGGGACTGCACCAGGTAAGAATCAAGGCATTTTGCTTTGTTTTGAGGATGAGCTGCCCAACGCAGTCCTACTGCACCTGGTGTGAAAGGCACAATAATAAGATAAGCAGGGCATTCACAGCTTTTTTTAAACATACATTTAGAATAAAAAATGTAAACCAACTGTATACTAAAAGCCACAGCATCCACAATTTGGTGCTCCTTGCACCTGCTCAGGGAGCAGATGTGTACAACTACAAAGTGCCAAGTGGAGAAATACCGCTACAGGGTAGCAGGGCTGTGCAAAATCACGTATATATACGAGATTTCGCATTTCCGGGTAGGGAGCGCACATGCCCTACCCTCGCCGCCATTGGCGGCCTCAGCTGTAGATCACTGGGTCCCAGCCGGTGATTCACCCGGTGATCACCGAGTATCACTGACAGGTGGGGGGAGAGACCTGTATGTAAACAATACAGATCTCTCCCCTATCAGCTCCTGCACATTGCTTTGTATTGCTCTGCATAGCAGAGCAATACAAAGCAATGTGCTGACACAGGGAAACACACACACAGCACACAGTAAAACAGTGTGAGATGGGGAAACAGCTCTCATTGTTTGAACACTGTTTGTGTGGAAGTAAATTAATGTTTTGACTGACATTCTGCGGTTTAGCCACAAGATGTCACTGTTTTTCTAACACAGGCTCAGACTCCATAAATATTTGTATATTCATGAAGTGGTGGGGTTTTTCGCTGAGAGTTGAAGTTTAGTGAACAGGAAGAGGGGACTGCAGCCATGTTTTGGACGATGCTGAATGAAGGGGCTGTGTGAGCTGAGAATCCGATGACATCCAGGGGTGAATGTGTCCCTCTCTAACCAGAGCTGCAGCTGAGTGAAGCTGATGAGATTGCTGCCAGGAAGCTGACGAGAGCAGAGGAACTAAGCAACATATACGGCAAGACCGCATGATTGTTGGAGAGACATTTGTTCTGTTCAGAGTCACCAGCGGATGAAAAGCAGACCTGGGTCGGTAAGATCGTGCACGCACCTCATTTCAGTGTTGGTGCCTTGAGACTGAGTCCAGGCCTATAGTTAGTTAGTTAGGTTCTCTGTTTGTGTCAGGCCACAAGTGTTGTTACTGATTATTGGAAGGACTCCACCACTTAAAGTGACATTTCACATTGGAGAGCTGATAAAATCCTACAAACTCAAGCCAGACTGGCGTTTTGCTCAGAAGGAATACTCAGGCACGTGCTACAGGACCAGTTTTGGGAGAGCGAATACTGTAGATTTGTGTAAGATTGTAAGCTGTTGTGCTGTACCGCAGGCTAGCCCATACCATACACCTATACACTGATTCCTGCTCTTTTAGGGTAATAACAGGTAAGGTGTGGCAGCTTAGTTGTGCCCGCCAGTAGGTAAATTACTTCACTTTCTACCTTCATCCATCAGAAGGCGCCGTGCTGTGCAGCACAAGGGTCTCAGCCTTTGGGCTGGGTGTATGTAAATTTATTGTATGTTTCCAGCATTTGTGGTTGTGTTTATTTGCCACATCTAAGTAAAATTCTGTTGTGGCAAAAGCTGGTGTTGGGGTTGCTTTCCTCGTTCGTGACTTCACTGTATCCTGGGGAGCCCACCCCGGTACACGGTTTACAACAGTACACAGCACACAGTTAACCCTTTGATCCCCAGTGTCAGAATGCTCTCTGCAGTCCCGCAATCCTGCTATAAGTCGCTGATTTCTGCCATAACTAGTATATACAAAAAACAATTCCAGTATATATACCGCCATTTGTAAACACTATAACTTTCACATAAACCAATTAATTTAAACATATTGGGATTTTTTTAGTAAAGACATGGTAAATTATAGTAAAGACATGTAGCAGAATACATTTTAGCTTACATTTGTGACAAAATTTTATTTTTTAAATTTTTTTACTGGACATGCTTAATATCAAATATCAAAAATATTTTTTTTTTCTCAAAATTGTAGGTCTTTTTTTGTTTATAGCACAAAAAAATAAAAATGCAGAGGCGATCAAATATGTACCAGCGAAAGAAAGCTCCATTTGCGGGAAAAAAGAACATAAATTTCATTTGGATGTAGTGTTGCATGACCGTGCAATTGTCAGTTAAAGTAATGCAGCGTTGTATCAAAAAAATGACCTGGTAAGGAAGAGGGGTAAATCCTCTGGAGGGCAAGTGGTTAAAGCAGAACTTCAGCCAAAGGGGGAAGTTCCACTTTTCTTTCTCCTGCGCCCCCTCCTCTGTCATAGTTAAAATTTCCCTTTTCAGAAGTGAGCGGGTACCTGATTTTGACAGGTACCCACTTCCACTCCGACCACCTAGGTGATCGAAGCAGAAGCTCACCTCCCACCTCCTCTGCCCACAATCTCTAGGGACACATCACAGGTGGCAAGAGACCAGTCACAGGGCTTAGTGTGGCTTATGCATGCGCAGTGGACAGCCACAAGAAGTTACAGTTTGCTGCCCCCCCAATTAGGATGCTGGCGCCGACAACCTCAAGACCAGCAAAGAGCTGGCTTGGGTGAGGACATGGTTGGATCCTGGGACAGGTAAATGTGTGTTTTTTTAAAAGTCAGCAGCTAAAGTATCTTTTAAAATTTTTTCTACAGAAAAGATCCTCTTTAAGGGCCCATTCACACTAGGAACTGCTTGTGAATTTCACAGGAAAGCTCTATGATTCCTGTGCGATTCACATGCAGTTCTGTGCAGTGCAATTTCAGGCCATTTATTTTGAATGGACTGAAATTGCACAGCATTGCACTGAAAGTAGTGCAGCACTTTTTTTAAACGCAGGGAAACCAGTTCACATAGTACTTTTGTACCGTGCGGGACAGTGCAGGCAAACACAGTGCATTTGCGACCTGCAGTTGGGGTCGTTAACTTTTAACTGACCTCCATAGCAGATCGCAAAGACCTTACGATCGGAATGTGTGGGAGGTCGCATGGAAACTCAGCTCTCCCATACTACATTCATGTGTGAATGGGTCCTAAGATAGACAGCACAGGCACCTGGTCATGGTACATTAGTGGCCATTCTTTTAGGGCGGTGAAGCCCTGCAGGTTATCAGATTTATTAGCCTTGAGGCGCAAACCTTTTTCCGTGCCCTCTGTGGTTGTGGTCGTCTCCTCTTCGAATAAAACTGAGCATAATATTAACATTTTTTGACCTGCCTTTCAATGAAAGGCTGGGCCTACTTTCTTGATACCCCCAAGTAGTATTTGACGGGCTGGCCCAGGTGTATTATCCTGTCGCACTATCGTGACTGGGAGTCATCTTCTCTTAGCTGCTTTTCAATGTTTGAGGGTATCTTTCCCTCCTTTTCTCTTTGGCAATGGTTGCTTCGTGGGAGGAGAGGACCTTTTTCCCGTGGAAAGGCTTGATTTGTGATGCAAATACTTCTATTAAAGAACATTGAGGTTTTGAACTGTCAGCCATTTTTGCGATCCCGTATCTGGCCTGTTGAGCGGCCTCTTGCCTTGTGGAACATACAGAGGAGGCCTACCCCTTGCACACGGAGGGTTTTGCTGCTGCATGGTGCATATTGATATCATATATTTTATTGCTAAGCCCTGAAGAAGCGATCATTGTCACGAAACATGTTGGGCCATTGTCCTGCGGCTTACTGTCCTCCCCTCCCCCCCCCATGGGAGTCATCTGGTGGTTATTATGTCTCCAATCATTAAGGTGTTCCTTGTATATGGTGGGCTGTGGGACATTGTCTGCGGGGACAGTATAACTATGATCTTTTAAACTGCAAGATGTTTTTTCCATGAATTATTGTCATAATAAAGTACAAATGATTTTACTAATATGTGTTTGGAATTTCTGTGCCTTTAAAGTCCATTTGCAACCTCTCCCCCATTTTTTCCCTTAAATTTTTGAATGTTACATTAGTGCCTGGCTGAACATCACTCTGCTTGCTGCCCTGACTGGTGGACAATTTTATTTCACTTCCTATTGCTGAGTGGTGCAAGAGCACAAGGCAAGACGGTCTGGAAAAGTGGGGGTTGGACCCTCCTATCCTTCCCCCTATCTATGATCCTGCCTGTATCCATCCCCGTCCCAAAAGCCATACCTTTTGTGTCAGCAAGATTCCTTAATTATTTGCTTATTCTTCATTACAAGTAATTAACTGGAGGATTGTAACACCATTTTAAAGATTGTACACCCTCCCCTTATAAAACAACGCATTTAGTTTCAAATAGAAATGAACGGCAAAACATTTATGTATATTATTAACAGTATAAATACTTTCCCCTTTTTTATAAGTTATCACCCTCTGCTTTCAGCTGCATAAGAGCTAGGGGAAGAGAAAGAGCAGCACACTAATCTTCCCATTGAATGGCTGTGCAGAGTCGAAATGTCAGAACAAGGCTGATCATTGGAGGAGAGCACACTGAGTTCCCAGCACAACTAGAGGTCTGACCACATTGTGTTCTGCTGCCTAGTGTAGACAGTTTTTTTTTTATAGGAAAGCCAAGGGATTGACAGGAACACCAGGGAATTCACACAAAGGAAACAATACGAGAAAAGGATACTTTTTCACACATGTATATGTACAGCAGGCACATATCAGGAATATGATATGTTGGGTTTACATATTCTTTAACCACTTGACCTCCGGAAGATTTGCCCCCCTACGTGACCAAGTCATTGTTTGCTATACAGTGCTGTGCTATTTTAACTGACAACTGCGCAGTCATGCAACACTGTACACAAATTGAACTTTTATAATTTGTTTCACACAAATCTTTTGGTGGTATTTGATCATCAGTGGGTTTTTTATTTTTTTTCGCTATAAATGAAATAAGAGTGAAAATGTCAAAAAATATATTTACCCCAAAATTGTCAAAAAATATAATACCCCATAAAAAGTAAACTTTCTTAATAAATTTAGGCCAAAATGTATTCTGCTACATATCTTTGGTTAAAAATATCCCAATAAGTGTCTATTAATTGGTTTGAGTGAAAGTTATAGTGTCTACAAATGGTGGTACAGTCGCAAGAAAAATTATGTGAACCCCTTGGGATTATGTGGAGTTTTGCATGAATTGGGCATAAAATGTGCTCTGAACGTCATCTAAGTCACAACAATAGAAGAACACAGTCTGCTGAACATAATACTACACAAACATTAGATGTTGCCATGGTTTAATTGCACATAACATGTAAACATTCACAGTGCAGGGAGGAAAAAGTATGTGAGGCCCTAGCTTAATGACTTCTACCAGAGCTAATTGGAGCCAGGAGTGAGCCAACCTTGACTCCAATCAGTGTGATGATATTGGATGTGTTGCTGACAGCTGTCCTGCCCTTAAAAAACACACACCTGTTTTGGGTTTACTGGTTTCAAGAAGCACTGTCTGATGTGAACCATGCCTCGCAGAAAAGAGCTCTCAGAAGACCTACGATCAAGAATTGTTGACTTGCATGAAGCTGGAAAGGGTTACAAAAGTATCTCCAAAAGCCTTGATGTTCATGTGTCCATGGTAAGACAGACTGTCTACAAATGGAGAAAGTTTAGCACTGTTGCTACTCTCCCTAGGCTTGGTCGTTCTGTAAAAATGACTGCAAGAGCACAGCGCAGAATGCTACATGAGGTAAAGAAGAAACCCAGAGTGTCAGCTAAAAACCTACAGAAATCTCTGGCACATGCTAACATTATTGTTGACACATCTACAATAAGGAAAACATTAAACAAGAATGGAGTACATGGGAGGACACCACGGAGGAAGCCATTGCTGTCCAAAAAGAATATTGCAGCACGTTTGAAGTCTACAAAAGAGCACCTGGATGTTCCACAGCACTACTCGTAAAATATACTGTGGACAGATGAAACCAAGATTGAGTTGTTTGGGAAGAACACACAACACTATTTGTGGAGAAAAAAAGGCACAGCACACCAACATCAAAACCTCATGCCCACTGTAAAACATGGCGGAGGGAGCATCATGCTTTGGGGCTGCTTTGCTGCCTCAGGGCCTGGACGGATTGTTGTCATTGATGGGAAAATGAATTCCAGAGTTTATCAAAACATTTTGCAGGAAAACGTACGACCATCTGTCCGCCAACTGAAGCTCCGCAGAGGATAGGTGATGCAACAGGACAATGACCCAAACAATACAAGTAATTCAACAAAACAATGGCTGCAACAGCACAGAATACGCCTTCTGGAGTGGGCCAGTCAGAGTCCTGACCTCAACCCGATTGAAATGCTGTGGCATGACCTTAAGAGAGCGATTCACACCAGACATCCCAAGAATATTGCTACACTGAAACGGTTTTGTGAAGAGGAGTGGTGCAAAATTACTCCAGATCATTGTGCAGGTCTGATCTGCAACTACAGGAAACGTTTGGTTGAGGTTATTGCTGCCAAAGGAGGGTCAACCAGTTATTAAGTCCAAAGGTTCACATACTTTTTCCTCCCTGCACTGTGAATGTTTGCATGTTATGTGCAATTAAACCATGGCAACATCTAATGTTTGTGTAGTATTATGTTCAGCAGACTGTGTTCTTCTATTGTTGTGACTTAGATGACGTTCAGAGCACATTTTATGCCCAATTCATGCAAAACTCCACGTAATCCCAAGGGGTTCACATACTTTTTCTTGCAACTGTATATATACTGGACGTTTTACTGATTGATTGATTTTATACTAGTAATGTCGGCAATCAGCGACTTATAGTGGGACTGCAGGACTGCGGCATTCTGACACTAACACCGGGTGGGACCTGACTAACAGCCCCTCACATCTCCAGTGACACTAATAGAGTGATCAATGCTAATAAAAAGCATTGACACTGTACTAATGACACTGGGCATGAAGGGGTTAACATCTGGGGTGATCAAAATATCCTTTGGATGGTGGTGTCACTGAAGACAAAAATTTTCCATCATTAGTGGTGTCATTGAAATGAAAATAAAGTCCCTGAGTCGTTAGTATGACTGGAATGAAAAAAATGTCCCTGAGTCAGTGATCTCACTGAAAAGAAAAAATGTCCCTAATTCAGTGGTGCCACTGAAAGGGAAAATGTCCTTGAGTCGGTGGTGTCACTGAAAGGAAAAGTGGCATAAGAAGCACCACCACAAAGCTTCACCCCCCCCCCTTCTCTCAGTGTAGAGCTTTTCCCCTAACCCCTCCCCCCCACTACAAAATACTCCCCTCCCCCCAGTACAGAGCTCTTCTCCCAACCCCCCTCCCCTCCCTACTACAAAGATCTCTCCCCTCCTAGTACAGAGGTCTTCCACCCACCCCACTCCCAGTTACTTACCCATTCTGCTGGGGTGGCTGTACTGAGTACTGTTGCACTTGGAATGAAAACAAGCTCTTCTGACACGAGAGACTCTGCAGTCACTCCTTTCAGTGAGGAGGGGAGAAGCGAGCTGCTGGAGCCCCCAGCCCACCCCTGCCTCTACAGAGAGAAGCTGCGCCTAGGGCATGCGCCCCTTCTGCCCCCCCCTTCCTCCCAACATCCTGTCCCAGCCATCCTTGCATGCAGAAACTAGAGCTGTGACTCCCCACATTATGTGCATTAAAAGAAACAAACAGCCCAGTAGCCTAGGATGGCAAGTCACTTCCCTGCCCCTACCCCTCCCTTCTCCAAGCTCATAAACTGACTGGAGACTGAACTGTACACTGTTAACCAGAAGTTCAGGGAAGCACCACTGAGAGAGCAGGAGCCAGCAACATTGAATGGTATAAACTATAAGTGCTGGGGTAAGAAATTTAAAGCGATCCTAAAGGCTTAACTTTTTTTATCTAAAAATAACAAACATGTCTATACTTATCTTCTGTGTGCAATGGTTTTGCACAGAGCAGCCCGGATCCTCCCCCGCTGGCGTTCCTGGCCCCTCCCTCCTGTCAAATGCCCCCACAGCAAGCAACTTGCTATGAGGGCACCCGCTGTTCCGTGTATCCATTCACACACAGAACCGTGGCCTGGCCCCGCCCACTCTCTCTTCTCATTGGCTCACTGGCTGTGATTGACAGCCCTTGGCTCCCGCTGCTGTCTCAGCCAATGAGGAGAGGGAGTCCCGAGACTCCAGTGCACCGCTGGATCGAGAGGGAGCTTAGGTGAGTATTGGGGGGGGGGGGGGATGCATAAAGGTGAACAACTTTACAAACACTTTAACAAATAGTTTTCTGGGGAATGTTTATTTCATTGTGGTCAATGTGCTAAAAGTTTAATATCACTTCAAAGAAGTATTTTGCTATATGTTATATGTTTGTTATGTGTTATATGTTTGTTATATTGTTTCTATCCAGCAATATAACTTACACATTTCTCTTACCCCAAATTTTCCATTACATATAACTGCTCTGCTTTTTGAGTGCAGATATTGTCATATCTTGTTCCTTACACAATCAAACCAAATAAACCATCTTGTTTCAAGGACACTTTTTAGCAGATTCAGCCTACGCATGGTCCACTGAACTCTTGGGTAAACAACAATGCAGACAACAGGATTTGTTCTTTCCTTTGTTTACTTTTTCCATGAGCATACATGATTACATTGGTTATCTAAGATCTCATTCTTTACATTTGTTCTTATGTTATGCACAATGTCAATGGTATTATTTGGTGTAGCTGTACATACAGTATGTGTGCATGCTTGCTGTTTCCAGTGCACCCTTACTGCATTCCAGTGCATCTCACCATGCTTGTCAACGCCTTTCAATATTAACTAAGGTTATGCAAGTTTGTATGTTTTGTGGATATTTTGCAAATTTGCGGATTCTCCTTTATTTTTACGTTTCTTTATTTGTATTATACATTTACTCAGAACTTAATGAGTTAATAAGTTAATGACACTTCTCTTTACAAAAGAAAAGACACATGATTATAAACCATATAAAATAATTTTTATTGCATATCTTTGAAGAATAAATAGACAGCATCATAGGATGACAGAAATACTGCGCCATCTCTAGGAAGATTAACAGCACCAATTTGTAAACAGAGATAATAATGTCAAATGTACAAATCAGTATTTCTAAGTCTGAAAGTAATAGTGATCCTCAACTATCAAGGTATCTGGATTTGGTTCGTACCTGTGGAGCAGGAGATAGTTTTTATCTGAAAGCTGTATTATCTTTGGATATATTGTTCACTTAGAAGTATTGCTTTGAAAATGTGTTCATTATAGTTGTTTGATTAACTAGATTCTCTGTATGAGGTAAGTCAGGGCCTCCAGTTCAAAGGAGGCTAACGTAAGAACAACAGTTTCTACACTTGACCCATATGTTTACTATTGCAAGACAGTGCTTTGTGTAGCAGTAAAAAATATGGTGTTCAGTTAACTAAGTGTTGACGTTGGAGTGCTACAACACTGGCATGTCTAAAAAATGTAACCCAAAGTTTTTTTTTTTTTTTGTTTGAGTGAGGAAGGATTAGAGTCCCTTTCAGGTTTTTACAGATAAGGTAAGTAAATGTAGTCAGGTCCAGACTGGGACAAAAAAGCTGAGCCTTATAGACTGAGCAGCCCTGAGCCTGGGGCCCTTCCCGTAAAGCGCGGTGGCAGAATGCTAGGGCCTGGTGGCAAGTGCAACTTTTGCGAACTTGGTAGTTCCACCACTGGTGTCCGTAGCTTTTTATTTTAATTTTTTTATTATTTTTTACCATTTTATTTTTTTTTTGACAATTTCATATTTTAATATTTTTTACAATTTTGTATTAGGAGCCCCATTGGGGGGTTTTGGTGAGATATCAGGGGTCTAAACAGACCCCTGACATCTCACCTTTGAGACAGAGAGAGGAGATTGAGGACACAGCCCTCAATCTCCATCTCTGCAGCCTCAGCAGCACAGAATGAATGGACAGGAATAGCTCTGTACTGAGCTTCACGTTCAGTAAAAAACTAAAGTATAGTAAATACAATTTACTATGTCTCAGTTATGAATGCACAAATCAGTACTGATCATTGACTGTTCATTCAGACAAAGGAAGGGACCGGGAAATTACATATTTACTGGCCCCTTCCCCACTCTTCATCCTGCCCCACAGCAGCTGGCAGGAGAGGGGAGGGGGGAACCCGGCAACACTGAGGGGTAGGAGAGGGGCCAGGAAAGAGCACACAGTAGCCCAGAGAGAGCACAGGGGGACCAGGAGAGAGGACAGGGGACTGGGGGCAAAAGAAAGAAGATAAATAGGAGGGGGGGGGGTGGGCAGCATATAGAGGAACTGACCCATTCATTTCCTGCAACCGCTGAATGCCTGCAAGAGGGAGAGGAGAAGTGGGCATTCAGTGGTGGCAGGAGGGAAATGGATAAATCGGTTCCTCTATATGCCACCCCAGCTGCTCCTCCTTGCCAGTTAGCTCTTGTTAGGATATGCGGCCCGGCAGCCCCCGTCCACCAGACAAATGGCCAGTGTGCCCTATGGCCAGTCTGGGCCTGAATGTAGCTTTTAGTAACCAGAGAACAGTTGGAGCCTCTTTAATTTTAAATCCTGGCACTGGCTGAGGGCCGCAAAGGATAAATGAGAGAGCTGCATATGGCCCAAAAAAACAACAGTTTGACATGCTTGCCCTAAACCTTAATGATAAGTCAGACCCCAACAACCTTCACATCCTCACTGTGGTTGAGGAAACAGATACTGCACAGTATCAAATCATTCTGTATTTGCCAGTCAAAATGTAAGGCCAGCAGGCAAGATGAGACATTTGTAGCATTCCACTCCTAGCAGGGGCCACCTTAGGGCTATTTTCTATCATGCCCCATTTCAAGAATGGCTCTACTATGATGCTTTGCTAATGGATATTTTCAGCAGAATTCAGAGACATTGGAACAAGTATGTGCTAAAAGGTGATAAAGGCATGGTCCAAACGCATCCTACAGTGATCCAATACATAATTCCAGGGAATGCAAATGCTAGTTTTCATTGCCAACTGCTAGTGAAGGCATCTCAGATGTTACCAGTAAAAAAAGGAACAAGTCAGTGTTATCACAGCTTGACAATCCTGTTCCCAGAAATATATATTGTATCTGTGGCCCCTGGGAATCTCCATGAGTATGGACCCTAAGATCCTTCATTAACAAATATTTGGCGTGTATATGGTGATTAGAAATAGAGAAAACACAGTGCCTATGTATATGCTTCAAGAATCAAGATGCACAAACTTAAAGTAAACTATAGCCTCTCAATAAAAATATATGTGCTGTACCACTTAATTGTAAGTATATCTGCACTTAGAGTCCCTTCTGAGCCTGCCAGTGAAGTCCACCCAATGCATCTTCCTGTGATGGCGTGGCAATGATTCTGCACTGCTCCTGAATTAAAAGCAGAGTTGCCAATCTGTCATGCAGGCTGTGTCTGTTTGTGCTGCAATGGGATGAAAACATATTGGGATGGGGGCATGGCTATCAGAAGTGTCATTGTGCATCACAAATCTGTAGCTTATCAATCAGCACCTGGTCACACCAAGTCCTGTCCGCTTTTTTCTGAACTGACAGTGTTGATTTTGTTGCCAACCACCCCTTCACCACAACCACCACCACCACCACCACTTTAACCTGCTTTGATTTGGCTTGGTCAGGAAATGTATAAGACGTTTATGACTCTGTAACTGGATTTGGTCATTGTTTAGACTCTCATACAGGAGCCTTTAGTTGCACTCTAATCTTGGATTTAAATAAAGAAGCTATTACAATTTAACCTGTACTTTGCCTACAATAGGTAAATTACAGCTTTGCTTTGAAGAGGGCTTTCTCGGAAGCTTTAACTTTCCTCCCACTTGCGCCCCTGCTCCATTCCACCATCACTCATCAGAATGGGAACAGGTGACACTCCATGTGCCTACCCTCAATGCAGTGCTAGGTGCCTGAGTGCTCAAGCATCGTGCCCGAGTGTAGTCATGTGAGAGCAGAGGGTTTAAACATAATAGTATTTGACTCAATAGAAACTCATAGAGAACTTCACTGCATTTAGGCACCAGTTTGGACCAGTGGAGAAGTGAATGGAAGAGAAGTAAAGGCAGTTGACACTCCCTTCTGTAAAGCAAGTCTCTTACTTAAATTAGTATGGGGAAAGTACAGGTTCACTCTAAAGTAAATAAATAGACTGATCGCTACCGTGCATTTTCATTCTCTTTGTAATCATCTTCTACTTTTAGCATATAGTGGGTTATATGTTCAAAGAGGCTCAAACCCTTTCCTTGCATTAGAGGAAACAGTTCATTGAAGCTAGTAACATTGACATTTGCTAAAGTTAGATTAACAAAACCCATGCTTTTATCTTCAGCTAAATGAAAATTCTTCACCGTATTCAAAAGTTTGCTCCAACTTTCATAGTCTTCCAGATTTATTATGTTCAATTGAACATCTCTACATGATCCTTTGCAGGAACGTACCTTGATGTCAATGTCTACCTAAAATATAAATGCAAAGCACACATGAATATATGTGAATTTTAAACTGGTTTGCAGTAGGCATAATCATAGTAAGTTCAAGCTCTGTTGTCTTCTGAGCTATCTAGACTTGTGCATGGTTTTTACTCCTTCAGGCCATGGGATATGTAGTAGTGGTATGTAGTAGTGGTAAGTCAGAAGGCAACTAAAGTTACTATCTTAAATACTTTTCACTACTCAGAGGTCTTTTCAGTTCTAGGAAGACTTCATGGTAATTTATCAATAGATGCTAAACTGACTCTAAATAGCTCTCTGTACGACGTGGCTTTCCCTGTAATAATTCCCTGAAGAGGTTTCCCAAAAAAGTGGATATGGCACGCTACTTTTTAGTAGCTTGGCTCTTGCCCACCCTCTATTCGGTGCTCCAGAAAGTCACCCATTGATTTTTCCCAGTACAGTTTCTGTTAGAAGGGGGACAACAGCTTCTTATATTGCTCTTTTAAATGGCATGAATCCATGGCAGCAATGTGCCCTTGTGCCATCACTGAACCTTCACTGACTACTGTGGCAATGCTTGAAAGCTGAGTAGGAACAAAGAGATTTTTCTCTTGCAAATGTCATGTAGGAACACTATTTTAATCAACATTAACAAAAAAAAGGGATTTTTTGTAAAGGCTAAGTTTACATTTGGAACATGTTACATGTTCCACACGTATTTAGTGTGGAACATAAAACATGTTCCAGCTCCTGCCTCCCCCATACCAATTGTCACAATTTAACAACAGCGCTGCAGTGCAAGGCTCTACCCACATGGCCAGATCATTTATTCACAGAGTTCTGTGAATGAATGAACTACAGTTGCAGTTGCCTACCACAGTCAATGGCTTGTAGTTCTGAATGAACTGCAAGGGCCCTGGTGAGCGCTCTCATAGTTCATTGATCCTTCCTGCAATTCAGTAACAGCCTGCAAATACAAAGTACGGACAGTGTACTAAGCATCTGCAGGAGCCTGGCATTGCACCTACAAACTGCTGATAGTGGGTGCAATGCTTTACAGGTTCCAGTGTAAAAAAATTATATGGAGTTGCTTTTCAAGTTATCCCTCGTTTGGGGAGACATTACTTTTTTGTACCCAGATGATTTTGTAGCTGTTTTTTATGTCTGATATTTAGATCTGTAAAATTACATCAAAGACTTGTGACATGAGGCTACAAGACCAGGAACATATTATTCTTACCTAGGTCAGAATGGTGGCAGGGGGCAAGGCCAGAAGAAAAAATAAAACAAACATAGAAAAATGGAGATTGAATGTTGGGGGGGGGGGGGGGTGATAGGATTTGAATAGAATCTAGTGCAGCTGTGCATAGTAGCCAATATATTTCTAACTTCAGCTTCTTCAAGCTTTGACAAAGAAAACTGAAATCTGGTTGGTTTCTATGCAGAGCTGCACCAGGTTTTGAACTCTCCAGTTTTAGTAAATCAACCCCCTTAGGTCATTCAATAGTGAATTTTATAGAGTTCCATACAAAATGCCAAAACATGGGATAAATTAGAAGGAAAGAAGGCCAGAGCATTTGGTTCCAGTCCCACTTAATGAGGAATAGTTAGGAGCATGAGACATCTTAAAATAACTAGCTCAGACAACTATTTAATGTCTATGATTTCAACAAATAGCCCACACTAAAGCTGGCCATAGCTGAGTCTTTTTTGTTTTTAATTCAACCAGCAGGTTAAATGAAAAAATGACACAATTCCACCATCCACACATTCGAGGTGGATGGGGAACCCTCCCGCTGTGTCATTGTATTCCGACAGTGGGGAGACTTCCTCACCATCAAAATACACTGATCAGTGCTGCATGCCAATCAAGAGGAAATTTTCCAGCAGGGTGGTTGTACAGAAATCGATCGGTAGACTGACTTCTGTACAACCGCAGTGCTCATTCAAAATTTGCCCGATCACTGCTGAATCGGCTGACTTTTGATCCATGTATTGGCAGCTTAACATGTGGTTAGTGTAGTGGAAAGATAAGTCTGTGTTGAAGAACATATCTAGTTACAGCTGTTCCTCCTGAGACTCCCCTCCCTGTCTGCTCCTTTCTATGGACCTAAGCTTGTTCAATGTTTATAGCACAACTGACAGCCAGTCTTGCCAATGGTTGCTGGATTGTTCCTGCCTGAAAATAAAACCGCCATCTTATGTCACTGGTACCTTTTAGTAAATTATTATACAGGATTTATATAGCGCCAACAGTTTGCTCAGCACTTTACAATATAACGGGAGACAATACAGCAACAATAGAGTTCAATACAAGAGGGTTAGCAGGGCCTGATTCTGGGAGCTTACAATCTAAGAGTAAATGTTATTTCACCCAAAGTTTTAGTGAAATGCTTGTTTCCACCTTGAAGAAAATAATAAATCATGATCAATAATAAATTATTGATGGTCTGACCTTTAACATGGATGGAACTTTAAACTTTTTTTTATAAATAAAATGTGTGGTGTGTAAAAAAAAATCTATCATTACATTCTGTATCCACGTATGTTATTGTTAGGTGTTAGTAGTCCTTTAACATTAGGATTAGTTTTTACAAAGTGCAGTACCCTTTAGAAACCAATCAGAATACATCATACATAATGCAGGCCATAGATGGGTCGAAAATCGGCCGATTTTTCGGCCGAAAATAAAATCGGCCGATTTTCGGATCGTTAGTGGGCGATTTGGTCGGCCGTTTTTCGGTATTTTGGCCGTTTTTGTTTTTCGGTAAAGTTGGAAAAAAATCGGCCGATTTTGCCAATCGGCCGATTTTCGCGGCAATTAGTGGGCAAATCGGCCGATTTTTTACCGATAACAAATCTGCACATGAGGAGTGACCTGCAAGAGGAAGACAAAAAGATGAAAAAGAAGAAGAGGAAGAGGATGAAGAAGAGGATGAAGAGGAAGAAGAAGAGGATGAAGAAGAAGAAGAAGAGGATGAGGATGAAGAAGAAGAAGAGGATGAGGATGAAGAAGAGGATGAAGAAGAAGAAGAAGAGGATGAGGATGAAGAAGAAGAAGAGGATGAGGGTGAAGAAGAAGAAGAAGAAGAGGATGAAGAAGAAGAAGAGGATGAGGAAGAAGAAGAGGATGAGGATGAGGAAGAAGAAGAGGATGAGGATGAAGAAGAAGAAGAAGAAGAAGAAGAGGAGGATGAGGATGAAGAAGAAGAAGAAGAGGAGGAGGATGAGGAAGAAGAAGAAGAAGAAGAGGATGAGGATGAAGAAGAAGAAGAAGAAGAGGATGAGGATGAAGAAGAAGAAGAAGAAGAAGAAGAAGAAGAGGAGGAGGATGAAGAAGAAGAAGAAGAAGAAGAAGAAGAGGAGGAGGAGGAGGATGAGGATGAAGAAGAAGAGGAGGATGAGGATGAGGAAGAAGAAGAAGAGGATGAGGATGAGGAGGAAGAAGAAGAGGATGAGGATGAGGAAGAAGAAGAAGAGGAAGAGGATGAGGATGATGAAGAAGAAGAGGATGAGGATGAAGAAGAAGAAGAAGAGGATGAGGATGAAGAAGAAGAAGAAGAGGAGGAGGAGGAGGATGAAGAAGAAGAGGAGGATGAGGAGGAAGAAGAATAAGAAGAGGATGAGGATGAAGAAGAAGAAGAAGAAGAAGTAGGATGAAAATAAGAAGAATTCCAGTCCAGCAAAAAGTGTCTCTGCAGAGAGCTCCGCTATTTCTGACAGTTCTCTGACAGTTCTTTGACATTTACAGCGGTTGCAACAATGTATCTATTTGTTTCCGAATAAAAACATCTGTATCCTAAATGGAAACAAATAGATACAATGTTTCAACCGCTGTAAATGTGAAGGAACTGTCAGAGAACTGTCAGAAATAGTGGAGCTCTCTGCAGGGACACTTTTTGCCGGCTGTAGAAGGGATGAAAATCGGACGATTTTTTTTACCATTGGTGGTAACGTCGGCCACTTGAACGACCGATTGTTCGTTTTTTTAAAAGAAAAATCGGCCGATTTTCGACCCATCTATGGCCTGCATAAATGAGCCTAATCTGAAGTCTGATTGCTTGCAATATGATAGCACAGGTCTTATAAACATTATTCTTGTCACACTGCTGTCATATGTCATATTGTCCTATGAAATAAGCCTGTCATTTAAAACTGAATAATTATCTCCAAGCGTTTAAAAATGTCAATAATAATGTATTTTTAGAAATGAAAACACTTACTTCCAGCCTCTTCATCTCTGCAAGCTGATCCTGAAGCTCACTCAGTAAATGTTCGATTTTTACTGCTTGCTCCTTCACCTTCAGTTTCAGTGACATCAGTTTCCTCCTGAACTTATTTTCGTCATGAGCAAATGTTTTCAGTGTGTCTAAAATATAATTGTGTATGTTGATCACAAAATGAATAGGGAACTACCAAAATACCACTATGTTGTTGTTTTTTATGTTGTATGATATACAGAATTATTTAAATCTGGGAAGCAAAGGAACATCATATGACAAAACTTTTGTGTTTATTAGTCTAGTCAGTTTTACTGGTCTGTAAATAACCTCCAGACATCTTTGCTGTATATACAGTATTGCTTACAATATGTTATAGTGGACTAATGCTTAACAGCAATGTCTTGAACCAGTAATTAAACTCTATGTAAACCATAACACCATAACAACAAATGTCTAGGATTTGCTCCCTTTCGGTTTGTAAAAAATACCTTTGATAGAGTTTTGTTATATTTGTTCAATAAGTGCAAACATATACTGTAAGCAGGGGCAGTTAGCTAGTCTGCCACTAGGTGGCTTTGTCCAAGAATGGTGTGTGATGGCAGAGAATAACGTAATCAGGTGCTAGGTCCCTTTTAGTTGGAGCCCTCCAGTAGTGGTGTGATGGGTCATTGCTCATATAGAAGACAGGTTGGGAGGAGCCTTAGTGCAGTCGAGGCATGGGAGCTAGATAACCCACAATGCACAGATGTGGGGGCCCTGGACAGGGTGAGAAAGTTCTGCACCCTGAAAAGCCGGCTGTAGTAATGGTGGTGGAGGCTAGAAGGGTTGCAAAAGCCCTTTCAGGCCAGGCCAAGTGCTCTCTGAAGTGAGTCTATCCCCATGGAGGACCCAGGGGAAGTGTACCTGAGAGGTACAACTGCATTGATCATGTCTCTGGATAGACAAGCAAGGAGTCATGAGCTAGACACAAAAAGCCTAAGGCTAACCAGAGGGAGTACTAATGACCCTGGGAAGTAGAGAGGCTGTAAAAAGGAAAATGGCTGAAGGGTGAAGTATTGTGTGCTGCTCTCACATGTGACTGCTGTGATTCATCCACTATATGTGATTGACAAAGTACTTCTTTATGTGATGTGACTGTAATTATCATCTTCTAAAGTGAAACCAGTGAAGTGCATCAAAAGTACTACTTTTGTGTGGACATTAATTTCTTTGAAATATAAAGACTAAGGGCCTAGAATGTTGGGGAAGACCTCTGGCAAGGAGTTTGGCAGAAGATGGCAGAGGTAGAGGGCTACAAGCAGGTGGGTTGCTGTTCCATCTAAGAAGAAGCAGGGCAGGAACATGTACTCTTTGGCGCCAAGACTCCTTACATGCTGGAAATCATGTGGGTTGATAATTTTCTGTACTCTCGGCTTGTGCTGAATTCTTATCAGGTGCATTGCTCTCAAAAGTTGAAGAGAGTGGAGGCATTCTGTAGTCCTAACATACACACAGGGTGACAACACAATATTTTTGCTTTCCCAGATACAGTAACGTGAGTTCGAGTTGTCAACCTAGAACAGAAAGTGTGTAAACATCAGGATTACCAGGTGGGAAAAAGAGCCTAAACCTGTTTTAAGGTTTAGATTTGCTTTTACCCTTTCATTTGGTAGCTGATTAACCCTATACCCTGCACTTACCGGGGGAATAAAGGTAGGCAGAAAGGTGATGAACTTCTAGCTGATGACTTGTGTTCAATTTGGAATATGAGGAGGCAATGGCATTATGGATACTCTCTGTTCCTAAACTTGGCTGTGCACAATCTGATTGTAAAATGTAGGAGGTTAATTTTGCATGCTACAAAATCACAATCTCTTCAGGTCTATTGAGTAATTTATAGTGTTTCCAATTACTGTTTCATATAAACTATATTATTTGTGCACGAATGTTGAGAGAATTTTGAGAGAATAACAGTTGTATGTTAAGATGGCAATTATGTATCTGCACTGACCTACACAATACTTATATATATAACATTTGTCATGAATAAAAACTTAAATATATTTGGTAGCTTTAAAGTCTTACTGATATTTTGTTCTTTGTCTAACCTTAAAAAATCTAAAAGGTTTGGAACTCCCTTGTCTGAATGTTCATGAACGGAATATATACTGTACATATATAAATTGGCATATGAATATGGTATATGAATTAATTTTCCAGTGGGAAATATACAGTATTTATTTGTAGCAGCTCTATTCCAGGGACACCAGTACTTTAAGCCAGCAGTGCAGAAGAACACTAGCCAATTTAAAGTGAGAAAAGAAATATAGGAGCTGCCATTGCTGAGACATGATGACCTCTTAAATGTGTAGGCTCCAGGGATGCTATCTTAATTCTGGCTTCACTAGCTTGCAAATCTTAAACCTGGACAAGCATGCAGCCAGTTTAAGCTGGCCATACATTCAGCAGGGACTGGTCAAATTTAAATCCATCTACGGTATGTCTGAGATCATCCAAGAAGAGCTGATCTAGTGATCAACTCCTGAATGGGACTGGTAGTATATATTTGCTTGATCAGCACTACAGCCAATCAGCTGCAGCGCTGATCTGTGTACTCTGGCAGTGGAGGAGTTCCACTGCCAGAATACAATAGCGCAGTGGGGAGGAGGGGATTCCCACCTCCAAAATAAAATGATCCATCTATGACCAGCTTTAGTCTGAAGAAATTTCTTATATGCTTCTTTTAATTAAGTGACTCACTAGGCAGTAAAGACAAGGTCAGAACAACATCCACGAGCTTGTACAACTGCCATTTTTCCATTTAGTCAGATTTTCCGGGTTAATCACTTCATTACTTTGGCATTATTAGAGTGGAAAACGTACTATGCTTAAGGAGCTCCACCCAAAAGGGGAAGTTCTGCTTTAAGGACTCGTCCCCCACTCCCCATTAAGAATTGGCACCATTGGGGAGCAGGTATTTTATTTTGACAGTTATCCACTCCCACTTCCACACCGACTGCCTAAGCCAGGGGTGTCAAACTGGCGGCCCTCCAGCTTTTGCCAAACTACAAGTCCCATGAGGCATTGCAAGTTCCTCAGTTACAAGCATGACTCCCAAAGGCAGAGGCATGATGGGACTTGTAGTTTTGCAACAGCTGGAGGGCTGCCAACTTGACACCCCTGGCCTAGGCGATCAGAAGCAAAAGTTCTTCTCTAACCTCCCTTTACCTCTCGCAGTTTTATGAGACACGTGACAGGTCCCAGAAGACTGCAGGACCATTCACAATGCACAGCGCTGCTTACACATGTGAAGCAGCAAGCTGTCACAGCCGGGTGCCCACAGTTGATATGCCGGGGACAGAGGATGGGACAGGTGAGTGGCTGGTTTTTAAAAGTCAGCAGCTACAGTTTTTGTAGCTGCTGACTTTTATTTTTTTCAAAGGAGGCTGGGGGTTCCCTTTAAGGCTGGATTTTTTTTACTTTGAAAACTATTACGCCCATTCGATAAGATACCAACATAAGGTATTACTAATATGTGCAAGTGCAGTAACCTATAGTGGCCATTCTCTTTCAGTTAGGCATAACATAAATCAATGTGATTGGCTGTTATTATTTACTGCACCTGGCACTTCAGTCCTTGTCCTATTGAGTAAGACACTGTATGCTTTTATTTATTTTGCATAAATATATTGCTTTTTCCCTAACATACTCATCACCATTTTATATGAGTATGTGAATAAACAAGAAAAAGAGAGTGCAGTGGATGAACATGCCTTTACACCCCGGTCACATCGATCCTGACTTCGAAATCGTGCGACTTCACTGTAAGTGAACGGCAGGGCAGCACAGTGGCTAAATGGTTAGCACTTCCACCTGGCAGTACTAGGGTCATTGGTTCAAATCCCAACCATGGCACCACCTGCCTGGAGTTTGCTTGTTCTCCCTGTGCCTGCGTGGGTTTCCTCTGTATACTCCAGCTTCCTCCCACACTCCAAAGACATGCTGGTAGGTGAATTGGATCCTGTCTAAATTGTCCCTAGTATGTGTATGCATGAATGTGAGTTAGGGACCTTAGATTATATAAAAGAGAAGGGCGCAGCGCTAGAACACAATATAATTAAACCATATACATATAAAATGGTGACAAAGTGCCAAAAACTGTGCATAAGAATAATGATAGTCCTTTAAACATCAAATGGTGACTGAAAAAACGTGCGTCTTCCGGTGATCAGAGTAACTGAATCATGCACTCACCAGATGCATAATTCAAATATGCATATAGATGGTATCCCGATATCCATACGCAGTTATCTCCTAAACGGATCTGGTCATCATCTAAGCACAGCAGTCCATCCAAAGAATCCTCTTATGAATCGTGTGTTGCCACACTAGGACACACCTCAGCTGTCCCCTAAGAGACTCTGCAAGTATTAAACTCAGCAGGGTCCCAAGAAAAAAGCCAGGATGGTGTGATACCGTTTAAAATAAAGATTTATTGATCCAAAAAATAGATAGACAAGGACTGCATAAATAGACTGACCATAAATTTGCATAAAGATAACCACCGCTCCATGCGGTGGTATAATGTCTGGGATATGCTGCTCTTACCCTGACGCGTTTCGTGCCATGTGCACATATTCATAGGGAGTGTGTCAGCTAACCAGACATCTACTCCAAACCCTGTATATGTAGTATCTGGCAATCGTATAAGCGCGTCCGCCATTTTGCCGGCGTCCCTGCGCATGCGCAAAGCAGACATCGCTATGATGTCCGCATCTTAGTCCAGCGCCATTTTGTTGTGGTCTGCATTACCAACAACTACGATGCCAGAGACAAACACAGCTGTGCAGTGGGTATATTATCAGCAGTGAGCGGCTGTTTGTCAATACATACAGGGCTGGAAACAACACACAAGAAATGCAATGAGAACACCTAACTGAATGTTATAAACGCATGTATATAGATGCACATCCATATACCATAATCTGTTAAAACATTAAGTTAAAATAATATGTCTCCAGTATAAATATACAATAAATGCAATTACACAAATTACAAAAATTATACAAATAAAATTCAAAAATGGATATACATAAAAATAAGAATAAACAATATCCATATAAACATGATTAAACATATATTCGCAATGACCAAGAACCACAACATGATGTACACATAATGTGTAATTAGACAATAATGTATAAAAATGTTATTAAAAACCAAAGTAGACACAAGGTTGCATTGTATCTACAGATTAATAATAAATATTAAAATACTTGATAAAAGCGTAGAGGTATCAAGCATAATTATGTGCAATCACACAAATAGCAACATAAAATAACTAGCCCATCAGATAATAATATATAAAAATGTAAAAAACTAACAATTAATAGCACATACAAATAATCAACCAAAGTCAGCTGTTATCGATAAAACTGTTGATATCAAACTCAACATTATGTCCTTTGGGATAAAAAGTGTCCAATTCATAAATCCACTTTGATTCTTTTTGTGAGACTGTTCTCTTTCTATTAGTTCCCCTCCAATGAGTTGTAACAATATCTATACCAGCAAAAGTCAATAAAGTGGGGTCATTATTATGGAATAAACGAAAATGTTTAGACAAGGAATGTTCCTTATTCCCCTTCTTAACATTACTGACATGCTCTCTCAAACGATCCTTTAATTTCCTCGTAGTTCTCCCAATATATTGTTTATTACACGGGCACTGTAATAAGTAGACCACAAATCTACTATTGCATGTAATGAAGCCATCAATATTATAGTTTCTTCCTGTAACTGCTGAATTGAAAGTGCTGGTACTCCTTTTTCTAATTCCGTTACACCTACAGATGATACACTTGTTACATGGAAAGAATCCTTTAAGCTCCGAGAAAAAGGAAACACTAGTGGGGGGATTAACCACATTAGGGGCTAACTTGTCTCGCAGTGTTGGTGCCTTTCTGAATGTTATTTCAGGCTTATCAGGCAAAAAATCTGCTAAAACAGGGTCGGCTTTTAATATTTTCCAGTTAGCCTTAATTATTTTGGAGACAGCCTTATGTTGAATGGAAAAGCCAGTTATAAATGGGCATACTTTCTGTTGTCTCTGCTTATTAGTCCCATATAGAATGGAGTCTCTCTCTAAATGAGTAACCTCCTTAATAGTGTCATCCAGTTTGTTCCCATCATAACCCTTTTCCAAGAAACGTTCCTTGAGGATAGAAGCTTGATGGAGAAAAGTATTTTGATCAGTGCAATTTCTCCTGATCCTCAGGAATTGACTTTTGGGTATGTTGCTCAACCACATGGGATGGTGGCAACTGTCGAGGGGGATGTAGCTATTTCTGTCAGTAACCTTGAAAAAGGTTTCAGTGACAATCCTCCCTTCATAATTAACCAAGGTTAAATCTAAAAAATGGATGCTAGTTGTGCTATACTCAAATGTGAGCTTAATATTAAGTGTGTTAAAATTCAAAGTGTTGAAAAAGTTCAATAACGCTTGTTCCTCACCGTTCCAAATTAAAAATATATCGTCGATATATCGTCTATAAAACAAAAGCTCTGGCCAATCTCTTCCATATATCATGTCTTCCTCCCACCTAGACATGAAGAGATTGGCCAGGCTGGGAGCAAACTTCGCTCCCATTGCAACCCCCTTAGTCTGTAAATAAAACTGGTTATTAAACCAAAAGTAGTTCTTGGTCATTGTGAATTGCAACAACTCAAGAATGAAATCTTTCTGTAAACTCGACATCCCATTAAAATCCTCAAGATAAAACTTCACTGCTTCCATACCATCTAAATGGTCAATATTAGTGTACAATGATGTAACATCAGCAGTCACTAAAAAAGTATCACATTTGATGCTGATGTTATTAATATCCTGTAAAACCTGTTTTGTATCGCGTAAATATGAGGGGGTACCAGTGACTAGAGGTTGTAAAAAATGATCGATGTATTCACCCGCTCTAGAACCCAGTGAACCGATGCCACTGATAATCGGTCTTCCCGGAGGATTGGTCATACTCTTATGTATTTTAGGTAAAATGTAGAGTATGGGTAACTTCGGTGCAGAGGGGCATAAAAAATCTTTCTCTTTTTTATTTATGACCTTATTATCATAACCTTTATTTAGAATAGTTTTCAATAATTTTTTATATAAATAAAGTGGGTTTTTAGACAAAAGAGAATAGGTATCATTATCACTTAAAATATTATTAACCTCATTAATATAATCAGTTTTGGATAAGACCACGACACCTCCCCCCTTATCTGCTGGTCTAATCACCAAATCTTTGTTTTCCAACAGGGTGTCCATGGCTTTTTTACAGGCTACATTGGTTCTCGCTTTCTTTACTTCCAGTGTGCCAAGGTCCTTTAAGACAGTGTCACGGAAGGCATTGATATAAGTCAATGATTGTACGGGAGGATTAAACAACGAAGCATTTCTCAAATGAGAATGAATGCTAGTGTTTGGAGGGTCATTACGTACAATAGGATTGGTCAAAAAATACTTTTTAAGAGTTAATTTTCTGACATATTTCCTAATGTCGATGTAAGTTTGAAATTTACTTAAAGATGCTGTGGGTGCATATTTAAGGCCTTTACCAAGAAGGTTGAGTTCATCTGGTGATAATTCCGTGTTACTGAGATTAAAAATGCCCAATTCATTTACATCTTTCTTTTTTTGGGATTTATTGACCCTCTGGCCTCCTCTTTTTCCTCTCCGTGAGCGCTCCTTTTTTGTGCCCGTCCTGGGCCTAAAAAAGGCTGCTGTGTCTGTTTACCCTCGTTATGTTGGTTACCGGAATGGGAGGGGCCAGTTTGTGGGGTTCTAGATTGCTCATAATAAGGTCTGAAACCAGGTTTTTTGAAATTACGACCATTTTTTCTTTTATTCCTTGGGATGTAAGGTTTATAATGGTGTTGATAATAGTTATCATTATTATCACCATTGTAGTAGTGCGGCCTTGGATAATAATTATCCCTTTGCTGTTGCCAATTAGGGTGCCAATTATTGCTTCGTGAGCCTATGTTATAATCAGCCATAGGATTCAGAGTATCATACCTATTTGATGTAGGTACATTGAATTCAATGCGCTGTTTTACAGGTGTCTCATAGTAATTATTATTACTTTTATTATTTTTAGGTGGATAACCTCTGTTGTTGCGAGGAAATTTAGAAGGTTTGTTTAAAGGAGTAGCAAGAGGTGTGGGTGGAACAGGTGTATTAACCTCATCCTTTTGCCATCTAAAAACATAATCCTCCTGATAATCTTTTACATCCCTAGCATACTTCTTTCGTTTTTTAACCCTTTGTTCATTTTCTAAATGTTCCATATATGTTTTTAATCGATCAGATTCTGACTTATAATCGTCTTTATCTTTATACGATATAACCTTAGATTGTACACTCCTTAACCTCCCTGGCGGTATGATTATTTCAGATTTTTGGTGCTGAAATCGGTACCATTTTTTTGCATGGAAATATGTATTTTTTTTATTGTAGGCTGTAATTTTTAGGAAAAACTCACTGAAATCTGTCCGAACAAGAGTCTAGTAAACATCCCGGGTATGATAAAATTTGAAACACAAAATCATAAATTATAATTTAATAAATAATCATAAAAATAATATAAAAATAATAAAAAATTTAATTCAATAATATAATCAAACCAAAAACACTGAAATGTGAAATATAGCGCCAAGTTCGCACATTGCTGAGCTCAGTCGCAAAATCGTTTTCAGTGTCTGATGACGAATTTCCCCCACGAATCATTATCACTCAATTCTGCAAGTGGTTCTGATTTACTATCACTGTTCTCTAGCTGGTCTAAACCGCTTTTGACCTAAAGGGACACTTTTTGGACGCCATGGACATTTCTCAGTTTCCAGGCAGAAAGAACAGACAAAATGCAGGCAGGGCGCAGGACAAAGCATTAGGGACAATATGTATGTGAAATTGGTTGAGACAGCAATGTTTTACTATGTAAAATGTAAAAAAAAAAAAAAGACATTTTTTTAAATTTTTAAATTTCCCGCCGCCGGCGGCGGCGGCGGCGCCCGTACGTCCCGACGTCACAGGGACAGGACACAGAAGCCGGATGCCGGCATCGGCCGGAGGAGATGGCCGGGGACGCTGCAGGGGACACATCGTGGGAGCGCAGGGTAAGGTAAGTGAAGAATACATGCTGGAGCAGTGCCGCAGGGTAAGCCCGAGTGTAGCTCGGGGTTACCGCTTTTGGTACTGAAATGTTACCCCGAGCTACACTCGGGAATACCGCCAAGGAGGTTAAGGGTTAGGGACTGATGTGAATGTACAATATATATATAAAGCACTGCATAAATTGATGGCGCTATGTAAGTACCTGAAATAAATAAATAAGTGGCACAATTTCAAAGTCAGGATGTCATTGCAATTTGAGGTGCAAGTTGCAAGACATCTGACACAGATGTCTATGCAAATCGCACCAAAAGTAGTGCATGCATTACTTTAGAAATCAGTGCGGCTCCAACTAAGTCGGAATCGCACTGATATGACCAATGTAAATGCGGACAATAGGGTGCGACTTGGAATGCAAGTTGCATCCAGTGCGAGTGGGATCTTATGTTAATAACTACTAATAGTGGAATTATTTGCCAGTTTAATTTAAGAGATTTTATAGATGAAATATCTTACTTCTCTATTGTCCTCCTATGCCAGAAGACGTTGATAACACATAGCATGTTATTTTTACGTGTGTTCGGCTGTTTTACTCTGGTACCCTTATGTCCGCAGATTGTGTTCCTTGCATTTTGTATACAATACCTGTAATCTGCACAGGTTCAATTCATTAACACACTGGCTGGCGCTGCTGGGATCAACACGTATGTGGTGCAGTGGAGTGTCAGACAGACGGACCAATAGACTACGAAGCCTGCACATGATCCTTATGACAGAGTGAGCTATATTGTGGTACCTGTATCTGAAGGGGACCTGAGATGTGTGAGTGCCACCATTGATGGGGATTTCCTATGGATACCATCCAGTGACGAGTTACTGCCTGTGAAGGATCCTGGTGTGATCCTAAAGGCGCGCTGGCCCAGTGGGTCTCAGTAAGGAGGTGAGGGGGCAATCTAGCCATTTGAGGATTTCACCGTTGGCTTGAATGCACGTTCACCACATCACCTGCATGAATTTGTTTCATTGGATCACTTTTGGCTATTTGCACTATTTTTTGGACTTTTTATGTGTAT
Source organism: Staurois parvus (assembly GCF_062004578.1). Taxonomy (NCBI): domain Eukaryota; kingdom Metazoa; phylum Chordata; class Amphibia; order Anura; family Ranidae; genus Staurois; species Staurois parvus. The sequence goes on along the minus strand of NW_028317886.1, from coordinate 14,072,563 downwards.
TTATTGTCATTATTCATATTTGACATATATTTCACTTTATAGTATTTATTCATATTGGAGCATTGTTTTTTGTATTTGTATATGGCTTTGATTGAGTGATTTTATATTTTTTTTGGGGGGGTATTTTAAGCACTTATCACTTTAATTAGGTGGATTATCCCCCTTTTTTTAGGGATTCAATGTCGATTGCACTAGTTCATATTACATTGATTTATTGGTAGCATAGTGGCTAAATGGTTAGCACTTCTGCCTGGCAGTACTAGGGTCGTAGGTTTGATTCCCAACGATGGCAGCACCTGCCTGGAGTTTGCATGTTCTCCCTGTGCCTGTGTGGGATTCCTCTGGTATTCTGGTTTCCTCCCACACTCCCAAGACATGCTGGTAGGTTAATTGGATCCTGTCTAAATTGTCCCTAGTATGTGTATGTATGAATGTGAGTTAGGGACCTTAGATCCTTAGTACGCTCCTTGAGGGTTAGGGACTGATGTGAATGTACAATATATATGTAAAGCGCTGCGTAAATGGACGGTGCTATATAAGTACCTGAAATAAATAAATTGATCCCAATTTGGGTTTTTGTTGGTGTCATTTGGATTTTTTCACTCTATTGGGTCCTATTGGGACCAATTTGTTATTTCACGTTTCTGTGTCATGTGTATGTGTGTCACAACTAGATCCCGACTGGATCAGATCACTTTGGATTTATTATTTTAAATTTATATGTCTTTATGTATGTGTATTCATATGTGGTATATTGATTAGTACTACACCAATTTATTTATACAATTTTACATTCACACCTATAAGGTTTAGGTTTGTGTGTTAGCAGCTTATATGAGGTTTATCACTAATATATTAGAAGCGCAGGAGGATCACATTATCTGTTTTTTTGGATTAGCTGTGTAAAGCCATGTTAAAAACGTGAGTTTTTCAGCTTTTTTAGCGTTTTTGCATTAGTGTTCAGCAACCTTTTGCAGCGTTTTCCAACATTTGCAATTTTTAGTGGTTTTTTTTAACCAAAAAAATGTTTTTAAAAAGTCAAAAAATGCCAGTTTGCGCCGTTTTACCACGCTTTGCCACGTTTTTCAGCGTTAGAGTGTTTTTACAGCTAAAAAACTCCTCTAGAAACCCACTAGTCCTGGGTTTTTTTTTCCAGCCAAAAACGTCCCATCCAAAAAACGTTGATTACAGTCTATGTGTGCATGGACACATAGGATAACATGCTGGGGGGTTTACTGGCGGTAGAAAAAATTGTCAAAAGCCAAAAAACAGCCGCTGTAAAAACGTCCAGTGTGCATGAGGACTAAATCGTGGCAAACCGGCATTTTTGGATATTTTGTTGAACAAAAAAAGCTAAAAAACTCCGAAATAAAACGCCGCTAAACGCTAATGCTAAAACGCTAAAAAATGCTGAAAAACGCACGTTTTTAATGTGACTTTACACAGCTAATGTTACCAGTATTATTAAAACATCCAGTGTGCACGAAGCCTAAAAGTGTATGTAAACCCTAGCAATGCACTTCTCTTAATTGATTCCTTTTGTTTTCTCAAACATAGCACTGAAAGGGTTATGTTTTATCTGTTCAATAAGTGCAAAGAAAATGTGTTGATCTAGCCAAAAATCCTGTACTGTTCTGTGTTCTGTTATCTCTAAGAGTCAGCCCTCCTAGTTCTTCTCTTGCACTACAAAACACCCCCCATATGCTTTGGAGATGAAGAGAAGGGAAGGTGTTTGTAGTTCAGCAAAAGACAACTGGGCAGACTTGACACTATTCCCTGCTTTTTCAGGCCAGTAGAAGCACTGGGGTTAAAGGCAAACAGACTGTGCACTTTGCAACGTGCATTTTCTCCAGAGCTTAGTAAATGAGGTAAAGCTTCACTGTGCAAAGACTACCCAATTACGTGCAAGGAAAATAAAACAAAAACAGCATTTTTGCCTGTACATGACTGGATGATGGAAGTCAACAGAGTATATTTGTTATTAGTAAATCAACTCCACTGTGTTGTCAGTTCAGAAAGCTGAATCCATCCCTGCCAGGATCAGTAGGTGTTTTTCTGTTCTCCTTTGAAGGATCTTTAAAGGGATAAACAGCTAAATGTACATCTATTGCAGAGATACTGTATACTGCATGTTTTATTTTCTTTTTCCTGACATACATTTACAAATTAAAAATAATTTCAACAACAATGCAGATAGGCAATCTGAAACTCCATTAAATTTTGCAGACCTAGGACCTGGTCTTAACAGACTTCCCTCATGTCCAGGCCTGCATGTACTTGTGTTTTTTGAAGTTCCCCAATAATTGTAGGCAGTTTTCATTTTGCGGACTAAAATACAATATAATATATACATTTTCTGATTTCTTTTAATACTCGGAATTTGCATGTTCTCCCTGTGCCTGCGTGGGTTTCCTCTGGGTACTCTGGTTTCCTCCCACACTCCAGTGACATGCTGGAAGGTTAATTGGATCGTCTAAATTGGCCCTAGTATGTGTATGTATGAATGTGAGTTAGGGACCTTAGATTGTAAGCTCCTTGAAAGCAGGGACTAATGTGAATGTATAATACATATGTAAAGCGCTACGTAAAATGACAGGTCTATATAAGTGCCTGAAATAAAAATACTGACTCGGTCAAGAAAACCATAGCCTGCAATTGTAAATCTCAGGCATGCTATAATTTAATCTATTAGATTTACCAAAACCTATGCAGTATGAGGGCCCAACTGATTAAAAATAAACTGACTGGATCTTCAAGGTAGGACCTTACACTACAAATACAGTTGTTGGTAAATCCACACATTGTACAGAGATTGTACAATCAGGTTGTAGCATTTGTGACTATTTTAATGGTTTCTGTTTATAAGCGTTTAGCTATTTAAAAGCAATTTAAAGTGTTACAAATACAGTTGTTGGTAAATCCACACATTGTCTGGTCTCCCACAGTACACAGAACATGGAAGTGCAATTATTTTAGTAAATATAAACTGCTATATACCTTTTCTCATCAGCAGTTAGAGCATTCTTGTGACTTCTATCAGTGTTCAGCAGAGCACTGGTTAAAGCTTGTAGGAGGAGTTTTTTCTAGGAGGATGCAGGACCCATGACCTCTGTCTGGACCGTGCTGATTGGTCCTGTGCTCTCCCAAGGAAAAAAAAAAGCTCTCTAGCAATAAACACCAAACTGAGCATGTCCACAAGATATGTCTTATCAGGAGATAAGAGGGGAGCACTGGAGGAAGGGGGGGATCAGAGAAGTCAGGATCACAGTTTTTACACAATGCAGAGGATTAACCCCTTAGGTTCCACAGTGAGTATAACAAGCATGCTTTACTGCATATACAGACCTGATTTTACTGTTGTGGGTTTAGTATCACTTTAATCTCTGTGAAGTCAGATTAATGGTGTACTTGCCTTGATCCTTAAGTATGTTTCTCTGTACAACTTCATGCAGATGTTTTATTTCAGAAAAGGTTATAATGTGTTGAGAGTTACTTGTCACCCAGGATTGTTTTGCAGTTTCCGTTCGAATGACAAACTCTTTTTCAAATTTGGTAATCAGGCCTTGTACCCTACACCCATTTGGGCAGTTGGTAACCTGCTAATAAGAGGAGTCTGGGTCACTTTTCTGCCTTTTTCACAAGAGGCTTATTAATACTGTAATTAATAATGTAGAGTTATGTATGTACTGATCCAACTGTCTGCTGTGCTTTCACTATTCCATTATTACTTGTTTATTGGCTGTTTGTGAAAAATAAAAAAGATTCCTAGGTACTAACACATATGTAGGGTTATTCTGTTAATTCAAAATGATTGCACAGCAACCAATCAACACTTATCATGCAGTGGTTTATCTACAGTAACCTGAAACCTTACAGGTTCCCCACTTTGGCTGTAAGTAAGCCAAACAGATGTGGCATGTACATGAAAATGAGCCCAAAGGAAAATGCTGGCATTGTTTATGCCAGTAAGTAAATGAGATAGAAAAAAAATCTATATCTCCTAGATTGTAAGCTCCAAGAAGCAGGGCCCTCCTATCCCTCTTGTATTGAACTGTATCGTTGCTGTATTGTCTCCCGTTATATTGTAAAGCGCTGAGCAAACTGTTGGCAATATATAAATCCTGTGTAATAATAATAACAATAATGCCATCACTAGAAAAAGAAAACTGTCATTTGATTAGTTGCTATAGACAATATCAGTTTTTCTATCTGGTGCTGTTCATATGCAATCCCAACTGCACTTTGTTTATCAATGTATCTGAAGAAAGGGTGATTCACCCTTGGGGGTGTATTTACTAAAACTGGAGCTCTCAGAATCTAGTGCATAGCAGCCAATCAGCTTCTAACTTTGTTCAATTAAGTTTTGCCAATACAACCTGAAAGCTGATTGGTTTCTGTGCAGAACTTTTCCAAATGTTGCACTCTCCAGTTTTTAGTAAATCTCCCCCATAGAGTCTGATAAGATTAATTAAAGGCTAATAGGATAGGTTGGGCTATGTGAAACATGAACAAGTTTTCTTCAGACAGTGATAAACAAGATCATTTGTGATTATGTATATATCCTGAATGATCTAGTGCTGTCCTTGTATGACACAGTGTATTGGGTGTATTCTGCTGTACAATGGACTATTTAAACCCGTTAAGCACTACTTACAGTAAAAAGAACTAGTGTTACATAGTGTAATAACAAACACACAACAACGGCAAGTCATTGTAAGTCATTTAGTTTTCTTCTCAGTTACAGTGTCTATACATTAAGCCAAGTATATTAAAAAAAACACATAATACAGTGATAGTTTGGGGAGTGCAGTGCTTTACAAAATATTATTATGCAGTTTCCACAGGCCGTATTTTCATTCTCACAGTTTTTAGAGAATAATCATCTGGCTTGAAAGACAACCAGACAACTCCATTCTCAATCTCATAGGGGGCATTATTCCTAGGATCATATTGACCTCCAGTGTAGTAAATCCCATTCAGATTGGCAGCTTGGCAGTTATTGTACCACCACCCCCCTCCATACATTTCTGCACAGTTCTCCTCCCATTTATCATTGTCCCTATCATATGTGCTAAACTTCATTTTATCATGAGAGGTGTTTTCACTGTCTTCTTTGGAGCCTTCTGTGAGAGCATCCCCTGCTGAACCTTCATAATTACTAACATGAAGAGCATAACCCTCTGATTCTGACCCTAAATGAAAGATATATTCTGCATAAGCCTGCTTCCCAGACCAGTCCTCTAGCTCAACCCTGAGAACTGTCTCGTTCTGGCTCAGCATGTGTATGTATTTATTTCCCAGCCAAAGTTCTCCTTTTCCATTTGCATCCACAGATCCAAATCCATGCTTGTAGTCTTGCCATGTCCTGTTAAAATTCACAGATCCATCTTCTCTCTGTTGAATCAAAAGCCATCCTCCTATCTGGGTGTCTTGGTCACAATACACTGACAGTTCTGTTTGGGATCCCTCTGGCTTGATTTTGAAAATGCCACTTTTGCCACCAGAACTGTGCTTCTGGAGGATATCGGCACAGTCTAAAAAGAAACGCAGTTTTATCTTGTTTGCTAGGATTCATATTTTGAATATTATTGCACATTACTAAGTTTGCCAGGATGATGGAAGATTAAAGAAATTATGTTCTCCTAAACGTATTTTCTGGTTGACAATATTTATCTGAAAGCACTGCAAGGCAATTGTGTACTAATTAAATTTTTTGATAAGTAAATGTAGGTATGTATGAATGTGAACAGTTTTTCAAAAACAAAATGTAATATATTACATACTACTATATTATATTTGATGATTTCAATTACACTATGTGACAATACTGGGCAAGATAATGTAACTTTTAGGTGATATGTAATAAACTGTGCTCTTTGTTTCATATAACTCAGAATTTGGGGTCTGATTCACGGATAATTTGAGTTTATATACTTTCAGTGTCCCCTACAGCTAACCTGGTGTCATTGTTTTGTAGTTTGGAAAGCTGAATTATGTGTTTTTGGCCTAATTAGGGTAGACCCCAGAACTGTAACTTTTACTTTTATTTACCCTGTCCACCGCTAGATGAAGTTTTTTTCACTCCTGGTTTCACACTGCGGGCATGAAAATCAGGCACGTCTTCTTCACTGTTTTCAACTTGTATTGGACCGAGATCTTCAAACACTGGCCCACTCTTGTATTTAGTACCCCACTCTGTTCCATCCTTTGTGGTCCCACTGCTGCTGCTTACTACAGTCTTGGAATATGTAGTGGATCCAGAAGAACCTTTTCCGGGTTGGAAACTAGGAGGACCAAGGTCTGTATGGCTAAAATCATCAAATTCATCTTCTCCAAGGGTTAATGAAGTTTGCGTTTTCGATGATGAACTCTGAGTTTTAGAGGTTGAACTGCCAGTAGAAAAGCTGCCACCACTGACCTGTTTACCACTAAGAAATTCTTCCCAACTTGGGAGGTGGACACCTCCTGCACTGCCACTTCCAGTTACTTTCAGAGTGTATGTGCCATCAGCATCAAGCTCGCCCTTTCCTTCTTTCTTTAGCTCTTCTAATTTCTGACACTCATCTCCACTCATTGTTTCAAAAACTTCTTCCCTAGGTCCATCTGGCCCATGAATTGTTTTCTTAGTAATAGTTTTTGTGCATGTAATGACTCGACTTTCAGTTGTGACAGTTGTCTTATCTCCCCCAGATACTTTTATAGGTTGTGTACTTTTATCCCCATGAATAACAAATGTGGAAGTTTGGGAGGGTTGCTCTTTTATGCTACCAGAGACGTGAGAGACACTTGAAGTGGACACTGGTTGTCCACTTACCTCTTTACTTTTCCCTTCTAGTACAAATGCATATTGTTCAATGTCAGAGAATGTGGGATATTCAGCTTTATTTTGGGCAAGTGTCTTGAAACGTGAATCAACCATGGGAGCATCTTTAATTGGTCTCATCTTCAATACAGGTATAGCATTGTGATTTGGTCTGAGATCAGTAGATTCAGCTTGCAAGAGCTGTTTCTGGATATTTTCATAGCTTTCATAATCCACATTATAGTCAACTCCCTTTGCACAGGATCCTTTGCAAGAACGAAGTTTAATGTCAATATCAACCTGGAAAAGAGCAATCGATTAGAGAGGTGTGCAGTGTGTCTTATATGAGACACATTAAATAAACCTGCTTGTAGGACTTTAATGCACAGCTGTTTCCTTACCTCAAGGCGCTTCATTTCTACCACCTGGTCTCTGATGCCTCTTTGCAGCAATCTGATTCGGTTAATCTGAGTGGTAACTTTAGTTTTCAAGAACTCAATCTTTTGCCTGAGGGTTTCAGTCACCTGGTTATATGAGCCATCAGTCTCTAAAGATGCCAAACAGAAAATTAAATTTACTGTAATTTGTCAGCAACCTCGATTGAACATAGAAAAGGGCCTTTTTAAATCAGGCCTTTAGTGATGGACATAGTTAAACTCCTAATGGTATTACAAAAATGTCAAACTAATAGAACCTCAGCATGACCACCTTTTTTAGCAAATACGCTTAGAAAGGCAATACTTCACGTATTGTACTAGGAAAGAAAAGGCAACTTTCTCAAATCAGGTTGAGGTCTGGCCCACCCAGGCCCAACGGCCATGTGACAGTTGTTACCTCAGTCATGCTTCTATCCCTACCTCCTATGGTAAAATAATAGGGTTTTACTCTCACACTGTTCCAGGAAACGGAAGCTAAATAAGCCCAACTTCACTTTGTATTGAATAGTGCACAACCTGTGCATAAAAGGATGACTGCTTACAATAAATCCTTCCATGATATGGAAAGTGTTTTGATTTGTGACAGATCATCTTTAAAAAAAATCTCTGAATTCCTTGTTATCGTAGATCTGGCTATCTTTGCTTTCTGTCTGCTAAAATAAAGATTTTTATATTTAGAATAGTTTCAAATTAGGCATCCTGTATATCAACTAGAATATAATATCACTGTTGTTTGTGTATTTAAAGCTTATTCTTGTAGATGGGGAAGAAAAAGCAGAACATATGTTAAAATAAATGAGAAAAAGTTCAAGAAAATAAATTGCTAAAAAACAAAAATGATACTGTGGTCAATAAAAAAAGACAAAATGATAAATAGATAGAGATAGATATAACGTACAGTATATATTGAATAGAAAGCTACACTGACAAAACATGGCCTGGCTACAGTATAACACAATGCCTGCAGTAAGCTGATCGATGCTAAATTTAATACGTACGTTGTGCTGCCACCAGTTTGTCTTTGACAGACTTATATGTGTCCTTGGTTCTGATGTCAATGCTAGTATAACTGCTTTCTCCATCCTTTAATTTCTGTTTAATGGCATCAATTCTCTTGCTAAATTCTTTGTCAGTTTGGGTAGTTAGACCTTGAACCCTGCATCCAGAAGGACATTTGGGACCCTGCAGGTAACGTATGAGATATTGACATTATAGAATAAACATCAAGCACTTTTCACTTTAACATGTGACAAAGGGTTTTGACAGTAGTAGAGTTTGTTTTGTTTTTTTTAAAGAGAGCACATCAATAGTTATGATGTGACAACTCACTTATGTGTGTAAATTTCAGCCTGCGTTACTGAGTTCTGTAAGCAATAGACACTTTTAAGTAGGAAAAAAAGGAGGAAAAGGAAAAAGTTAAAAGGAGACTAAGGCTCCTCCTGTAGGCTCAAAAGTAAATAAAAAACATCAAAGCCATGCAGATATAAAATGCACACATAAGGCATTTGCTGTGTGTATTCATCAAGAAATCTTTAGATCTATTTTTTTACTGCAACTAATGCTAGTAGATAAATTTGATTTGGTAACATCCTCTTGCTATGAGAACATCAATACTAATGATTGCTGATTTGTTGCTATAGTTGAATTCTGCACATTGTCTTTCGCTTAAAATTTTCCTAAACCCATGACCCTGCATTCACTATATCTGGTCTCACACAGTACACAGAACACAGAAATGCAATTATTTTAGTAAATGTAAACTGCTAAATACTTTTTTCATCAGTAGTTAGAGCAGTCTTGTGACTTCTATAAGTGTCCAGCAGAGTACTGGTTAAAGCTTGTAGGGGGAGTTTTCATTCTCCCCTGGTTGTCCTATGAGGCTGCATAGCCCCTGACCCTCTGTCTGGACAGTGCTGATCACATACACTGTCCCAAGAAAAAAAACCTCTCTAGCAATACACACCAAACTGAGCATGTGCAGATGGATTGGGGACTGTGGAAGAATGGGAGGATCAAAGAACACAGGATCAAACAGCCTTTTTACATAATGCGGAGGATTAACCCGTTAGGTTCCACAATGAGTATAACAAGCATGCTTTACTGCATATACAGACTGATTTTACTGTTGTGGGTTTAGTAACACTTTAATTGTGCTTTTAAACGACCAAATCCTAAACACTAGTTTTTCAGTTTTCCATAGACACCCATTGTAAAATGACTTGGATTTCAACAAGAATAGATGCAACAGTCAGACTGTGTATAAAGTATAGCTGATGTCGGCCTTTGAGCCATTACAACTATCACAACAAAAAATGTATTCCCCCTTGAACGTGTAAAAAGTTTACTGTCAACTGACGTCACTTAACTGCTCCAGGCTATTGAGATATCTCAACTTTCACGTCGGGATCCCCCAAGATGCCTGGATCAGCCTCTCAGTGAGCACTGTAGGGGCAGAGCAGAGACCTGGTTACTGACAGTCACCTCTTTCTGCTCACTGAAGACCGAGAACTGAGTGACTGGCAGTCTTTGATCTCTCAGTTCTTAGTATAGAGGCAGCAGGGGACAGATGCAGTAATGGATCGATGCTGCATCAACCTAGGAGAATATACATTTTTTTTTGTTTGTTTGGTTTTTTTTTTTAAATCTCAAACTTAATTTTTAAAGATGGCCATTGACTACATAGATTAGCATTAGAAGAGTTTGTTATTTGCTGCAGAGCTTTTTCAACAACTTGGAACATGAGGTAAAAAAATTATCTTTTTTCATTTGCACTAAAGTTTAGTGCCATCTAAATCAGCATAAAATTTTGGAGCAATGCTTGGAGGTACAGCAAATCTCTTGGCATTAATGCCTGTTTGATGACTAATAAACAGTTCATTTTTCATGCATGAATCCTTCCTGCTGTGACATTGTATTCTGATGTCAATTGGCTGCAAGGTGCTGATTTACAAAAGTCCCATATGACAGAAGTAGAGCGTTAGATTGTCATCTGCAGAGCAGGACTAGCCATAGATGGATCGAAATTTTACCGCTCACTGCTGAACCGGCTGAATTTAAATCCATCCATGGGAAGTATATGGCTAGCTAAATTGACATTTTAATACAGGATGGATGTCAGCATGCTGCACATATTCACATGAAAATTCTCAGGTCCTAAAAAAAGAAAGGACGTTCACTACAACTCATAGCGCACTGTATTTGTACTAATATAAATATACTGTTCCCGTCTTGGTCATAAACATTTTTATTAATAAAAAGAACACAAATCTCAAAGTTAAAAAAAGGAGTACCCTATAGAAAAAATATGCCCTGGATCTATCTTTTCTTAGCTTTTGGTCTCTTGAATGCAATTTGCCTCTTGTTCTTCACCAGATTCTTGAGGGCTGTTGGCCTTTTCTCATAGCAATTAATCATGCCCCCACCATGGTCATTGCTATTTTAATGGTTCAAGGGCCAACTCAGGGTACACTGACAGGCTCTTTGTATGATACCAACTCCGCACCCACTGATACTCATTTCCTATGCTTGCTTGATGTACTCAGGAAATGGCCAATGCCTCCGAGTATGGACAGCAAGTGATCTCCAACCCTTCTTCCCAAGTCGTAGCATTTGTACCTGAATGGCCAATGTCTAGGCATGGACACTGTCAGGAAATCATTATCCCTGCGTAAGCTCTGACACCATCTGAGCATAATGAAATAAGGTGCATTATGAGGTTTATGTAGGAATATAGTACCAAGTTTTTTGCTCCATAAGATGCACTTTTTCCCCCCCAAAAAATGGGGGGAAATGTCTGTGCTTCTTATGGAGCGAATATTGACCAGTCATCATGTAGTCTCTGGTCATCTCCTGTACCATGTCTGCAGTCTCTGACCGTCTCCTGTACCATGTCTGCAGTCTCTGACCGTCTCCTGTACCATGTCTGCAGTCTCTGACCGTCTCCTGTACCATGTCTGCAGTCTCTGACCGTCTCCTGTACCATGTCTGCAGTCTCTGACCGTCTCCTGTACCATGTCTGCAGTCTCTGACCGTCTCCTGTACCATGTCTGCAGTCTCTGACCGTCTCCTGTACCATGTCAGCACTCTCTGACTGTCTCCTGTACCATGTCAGCACTCTCTGACCGTCTCCTGTACCATGTCAGCAGTCTCTGACCGTCTCCTGTACTATGTCTGCAGTCTCTGACCATCTCCTGTACTATGTCAGCAGTCTCTGACCATCTCCTGTACTATGTCAGCAGTCTCTGGTCATCTCCTGTAGTATGTCCGTAGTCTCTGGCCATCTCCTGTACTATGTCTGCAGTCTCTGGTCATCTCCTGTAGTATGACTGCAGTCTCTGGTCATCTCTTGTAGAATGTCTGTAGTCTCTGGTCATCTCCTGTACTATGTCTGCACTCTCCGGTCATCTTCTGTACTATGTCTGCAGTCTCCGGTCATCTTCTGTACTATATCTGTAGTCTCTGGTCATCTCCTGTACTATATCTGTAGTCTTGGGTCATCTCCTGTACCATGTCTGCAGTCTCTGGTCATCTCCTGTACTATGTCTGTAGTCTTTGTTCAGAATATTTTTTTTCCTCCTCTAAATCGTAGGTGCATCCTATGGTTAGGTGCATCTTATGGAGCAAAAAAAACGGTAATTGCTGATACAAAGGCTCTGCTTTAAAACAGTGCTCACTTACCCAATCCTCATCTGAACACACTTGCCAGCTTTTCTCTTGCTTACAGCCAGCATCAGCTTTCTGTTCCACAATCCTGGGGCCACGACCAGAAGCACCAGCCTCTGCAAAATCCTCAGCTGTCTATTTATTAAACAAATAAAAAGATCAATAAACATTTTTAAGAAATTATTTTTGAATAAAATCTTATAGTCCTTCATAGCCACAGCAGTTTTATTAGTTGTATTTATATTTAAAGAGTACACAACCCTTTGGGGGAGATTTATGAACACTGGATCACTCAGAATCTGGCGCAGCTCTGCATGGTAGCCAACAGCTTTTAAGTTCAGTTTATTCAATTAAGCTTTCACAATAAAACCTGGAACTGATTGTTTTGTGTGCAGAGCTGCAGCTGATTTTGCACTTTCCAGCTTTAGTAAATCTCCCTCTTTTGAGTCAGAAATATGACTTTTGTTTGAGTTTACTAGCTGCATGCTTGTTGCGAGTCAGTGACAGACAGGCAGATAGCAGAGGAAGGTAAGCCTACATATTTCTTTCAGCTAACGTTTCCTTCAAAGCAATCTGGTTGCTATTCTAAAGTTTTCAAGGCAAGCTGTACTTTTAACCACTTGCCCTCCTGAGGATTTACCCCCCTTCCTGACCAGGCCATTTTTTGTGTTACGGCGCTGCATTACTTTAACTGATGATTGCGTGGTCATGCAAAGCTGCACCCAAATTAAATTTACAACCTTTTTTTCCCATGAACTGAGCTTTCTTTCGGTGGTATTTAATCGCCTGTGCATTTTTAAATTTTTTGCGCTATAAATAAAAAGACAAACAATTTTGAGAATAAACTATATTTTTGACTTTTTGCTATTAAATATGTCCAGTAAAAAAAATGTAAAAATCAAATTTTGTCATAAATTTAGGCCAAAATGTATTTTGCTACATGTCTTTGCTAAAAACAATCCAAACACGTATAAATTAATTGGTTTACATGAAAGTTATAGCGTTTACAAATGTTAGTATATATACTGGGATTTTTTATTTTTATTAGTAATGGTGGTGACAAGCAACTTACAGCAGGACTGCGGCAGACATTCTGACACTGGGGGGAACTAACTTGGTGTCACTGACATCCTCAGTGACACAAATACAGTGATCAGTGCTAAAAAAAAGCACTGACATTGTACTAATGGCACTGGGCAGGAAAGGGTTAACATGAGGGGCGATCAAAGGGTTAATTGTGTGCTGGGTGTGTTTTACTATGGGGTGCTGTCTGTGTGCTTCACTGTAAGCACACTGCTTTGGATGGCTGTGCTGCGTAAACCATCCAAAGCAGTGTGTCCGAGCTGACAGGGAGGAGAACTGTTAGTAAAAAAAACAGTTCTCCTCTCCGTCGGAGATCCCCGGTAATCATTGGATACCAGCGCGTAATCACTGGCCGGGACCCAGTGATTTACAGTTGCGGCGGCGCCAGGTAGGGCGTACATGCCTCACGTGCACCCCCTACCCAAATGTGCAAAATCACATATATATATATATATATATATATATACAGTCAGGTCCATAAATATTGGGACATCGACACAATTCTAACATTTTTGGCTCTATATACCACCACAATGGATTTTAAATGAACTGAACAAGATGTATTTTAACTGCAGACTGTCAGCTTTAATTTGAGGGTATTTACATCCAAATCAGGAGAACGGCGTAGGAATTACAACAGTTTGCATATGTGCCTCCCACTTGTTAAGCGACCAAAAGTAATGGGACAATTGGCTTCTCAGCTGTTCCATGGCCAGGTGTGTGTTATTCCCTCATTATATCAATTACAATGAGCAGATAAAAGGTCCAGAGTTCATTTCAAGTGTGCTATTTGCATTTGGAATCTGTTGCTGTCAACTCTCAAGATGAGATCCAAAGAGCTGTCACTATCAGTGAATCAAGCCATCATTAGGCTGAAAAAACAAAACAAACCCATCAGAGAGATAGCAAAAACATTAGGCGTGGGCAAAACAACTGTTTGGAACATTCTTCAAAAGAAGGAACGCACCGGTGAGCTCAGCAACACCAAAAGACCCACAAGACCACGGAAAACAACTGTGGTGGATGACTGAAGAATTCTTTCCCTGGTGAAGAAAACACCCTTCACAACAGTTGGCCAGATCAAGAACACTCTCCAGGAGGTAGGTGTATGTGTGTCAAAGTCAACAATCAAGAGAAGACTTCACCAGAGTGAATACAGAGGGTTCACCACAAGTTGTAAACCATTCGTGAGCGTCAAAAACAGGAAGGCTAGATTAGAGTTTGCCAAACGACATCTAAAAAAGCCTTCACAGTTCTGGAACAACATCCTATGGACAGATGAGACCAAGATCAACTTGTACCACAGTGATGGGAAGAGAAGAGTATGGAAAAGGAAAGGAACTACTCATGATCCTAAGCATACCACCTCATCAGTGAAGCATGGTGGTGGTAGTGTCATGGTGTGGGCATGTATGGCTGCCAATGGAACTGGTTCTCTTGTATTTATTGATGATGTGACTGCTGACAAATGCAGCAGGATGAATTCTGAAGTGTTTCGGGCAATATTATCTGCTCATATTCAGCCAAATGCTTCAAAACTCATTGGACGCCGCTTCACAGTGCAGATGGACAATGACCCAAAGCAGACTGCAAAAGCAACCAAAGAGTTTTTTAAGGGAAAGAAGTGGAATGTTATGCAATGGCCAAGTCAATCACCTGACTTGAATCCGATTGAGCATGCATTTCACTTGCTGAAGACAAAACTGAAGGGAAAATGCCCCAAGAACAAGCAGGAACTGAAGACAGTTGCAGTAGAGGCCTGGCAGAGCATCACCAGGGATGAAACCCAGCGTCTGGTGATGTCTATGTGTTGCAGACTTCAGGCTGTAATTGACTGCAAAGGATTTGCAACCAAGTATTAAAAAGTGAAAGTTTGATTTATGATTATTATTCTGTCCCATTACTTTTGGTCCCTTAAGAAGTGGGAGGCACATATGCAAACTGTTGTAATTCCTACACCGTTCAACTGATTTGGATGTAAATACCCTCAAATTAAAGCTGACAGTCTGCAGTTAAAGCACATCTTGTTCAGTTCATTTAAAATCCATTGTGGTGGTATATAGAGCCAAAAATGTTAGAATTGTGTCGATGTCCCAATATTTATGGACCTGACTGTATATATATATATATATATATATATATATATATATATATATATGTGATTTTGCGCTCATATGCCGCCCTGTAGCAGTATTACTGTTATAGGGTGGTCGGGAAGCGGTTAAAAGAAGAGAAGAAATAAACAGCTCTTCTGCTGCCTCCA
The DNA here is from genome assembly GCF_062004578.1 of Staurois parvus. Lineage (NCBI taxonomy): Eukaryota > Metazoa > Chordata > Amphibia > Anura > Ranidae > Staurois > Staurois parvus. The sequence goes on along the minus strand of NW_028317886.1, from coordinate 14,057,316 downwards.
ATGTCTGGGAATGCAATACTTCCAGGAGTGCCTATCTTCTCAGTTCCCCTAAAGCTCTCACTGGTTCCTTCTGTTGACCTTCATATCACCTCTGTGAAAGTTGTGACCAGAACAGGTGTAGCAATTGGAAGATTTACCCTCACTTCTTGATCTGATGCCAAATGTAATAATCTGCATTTACCATCACTTTTTATCCTAGTGTCAAGGATACCCAGAGCAAACGGAGTGGAAGCATCTCCCAATAGGATAACCAAAAATTGGCAGGTGTTTTTATCCTTCCCTACTCTATTCAAAACTAGTTTTTCAATATACATAGACATACACTTTAAACAAAGGGTAATGAACATAGATATAGGTGTAATTTAAAAATGGCAAAGAAGTCTTCTGGTTCTCCAGTCCAACCTTGTTTCATTAAAGTAGTACTAAAAGGAAAGGCTTTTTTAGTTTTGTACAGAGTGGAGAGGGATTTGAACACTTGCCAAGTTTTTATTGCTCTCTGTGTCCCCGTTAGGGAGATTCACATCCTCTATTTGTCATGTTTACCATTATCACCAAAAGTGAAAGAAAATCCCAAATTGTGGGTTGTCCCCAGAGGAGGAATAGAGGGGGAATCTTCCAGTGGGGCAGGGGCGGACTGACCACTTGGAAACTCGGGCACTGCCCGAGGGCCCGGGGTCAGTAAGGGGCCCCATGAGATGCCCCTGGTACCTTTTTCATAGGCTTTTTTGAGTTTGGGCAAGGACACAGGGGCCCCATGATCCCCTATTGCCCAGGGGCCCCATGAGTTGTCATTCAACCCCTGCAGTGGGGACATTAGTCCTGGTGACAAACAGGGATTCTTTCACATTTCATGGGATTTTCTCTCACTTCCTGTTTGGTTATGGGACAGGAAGAGAAGGGAAATCTCAACAATGGAACATAGATAATGAAAAAAAAAATTGACAGGGGTTATAATCCACCTTTAATCCATCCAAAATGAAAGAAAAAAGATTTGCCTTTAGTTCTACTTTAAGTCTTTAATCTAATAAGTGTTACCTAATTATCAAAGCATGGTATCCTTATGCCTTTTTCTGTTGGTAGTTGACCTGTTTATGGACTGACTTTTGAGAATGATAGATATCTGCTGATATGAAATGATTGGGATGAATGATGTAATTATATAGGTTCTGGGTAATTAAACTAGTCTGTTTCTATTGCTTCACACATAATATAGGCACTTTGGCTGGCCTCATACTTTTCAATCTGAATATACAACCTATTTAGATTTATTAATATATGTATTGGTTGAGACTATCTGATTGAATATAAACTCAATGTATTGTTTAACTACTTCCTGCCAGGCCTATAGTAAAATGACAGCCGGGCGAACCTCTCGTCCCTCCGGGAGGGTGTCATATGACGTCCTTCCCAGATCGTGCTTTGCGCGTGCCCGCAGAGCCACGCTGTGGCAAGATCTGTCACCTATTGTGTACCTCGGACACGGCCGATGACAGATCTGTGTACCGGCCCCGTTGCCAGTACCGTGTGACCTATCACAGCAGGTCACATGACAGTTGTATACATTGGATGGCGTCCTTTCATGCCATCCATTGTATACAAGTGTGTCTAGCTGTGAATGGTCACGGTGATCACATGCACAGGCTGGGCCAGTCACAGCCCATCTGTGTAATCACAACAAAAAAACCTGAATTAATTGATTTCATTCAGTTACAGTTGCAAGAAAAAGTATGTGAACCCCTTGGGATTACGTGGAGTTTTGCATGAATTGGGCATAAAATGTGCTCTGAACGTCATCTAAGTCACAACAATAGAAGAACACAGTCTGCTAAACATAATACTACACAAACATTAGATGTTGCATGGTTTAATTGCACATAACATGTAAACATTCACAGTGCAGGGAGGAAAAAGTATGTGAACCTTTGGACTTAATAACTGGTTGACCCTCCTTTGGCAGCAATAACCTCAACCAAACGTTTCCTGTGGTTGCAGATCAGACCTGCACAACGATCTGGAGTCATTTTGGACCACTCCTCTTCACAAAACTGTTTCAGTGTAGCAATATTCTTGGGATGTCTGGTGTGAATCGCTCTCTTAAGGTCATGCCACAGCATTTCAATCGGGTTGTGGTCAGGACTCTGACTGGGCCACTCCAGAAGGCGTATTCTGTGCTGTTGCAGCCATTGTTTTGTTGAATTACTTGTATGCTTTGGGTCATTGTCCTGTTGCATCACCCATCCTCTGCGGAGCTTCAGTTGGCAGACAGATGGTCATACGTTTTCCTGCAAAATGTCTTGATAAACTCTGGAATTCATTTTCCCATCAATGACAACAATTTGTCCAGGCCCTGAGGCAGCAAAGCAGCCCCAAGCCATGATGCTCCCTCCGCCATGTTTTACAGTGGGGATGAGGTTTTGATGTTGGTGTGCTGTGCCTTTTTTTCTCCACACATAGTGTTGTGTGTTCTTCCCAAACAACTCAATCTTGGTTTCATCTGTCCACAGTATATTTTGCCAGTAGTGCTGTGGAACATCCAGGTGCTCTTTTGCAAACTTCAAACGTGCTGCAATATTCTTTTTGGACAGCAATGGCTTCCTCCGTGGTGTCCTCCCATGTACTCCATTCTTGTTTAATGTTTTCCTTATTGTAGATGTGTCAACAAAAAAGTTAGCATGTGCCAGAGATTTCTGTAGGTCTTTAGCTGACACTCTGGGATTCTTCTTTACCTCATGCAGCATTCTGCGCTGTGCTCTTGCAGTCATTTTTACAGGACGACCACGCCTAGGGAGAGTAGCAACAGTGCTAAACTTTCTCCATTTGTAGACAGTCTGTCTTACCGTGGACACATGAACATCAAGGCTTTTGGAGACACTTTTGTAACCCTTTCCAGCTTCATGCAAGTCAACAATTCTTGATGGTAGGTCTTCTGAGAGCTCTTTTCTGCGAGGCATGGTTCACATCAGACAGTGCTTCTTGAAACCAGTAAACTCAAAACATGCGTGTGTTTTTTAAGGGCAGGACAGCTGTCAGCAACACATCCAATATCATCACACTGATTGGAGTCAAGGTTGGCTCACTCCTGGCTTCAATTAGCTCTGGGAGAAGTCATTAAGCTAGGGCCTCACATACTTTTTCCTCCCTGCACTGTGAATGTTTACATGTTATGTGCAATTCAACCATGGCAACATCTAATGTTTGTGTAGTATTATGTTCAGCAGACTGTGTTCTTCTATTGTTGTGACTTAGATGACGTTCAGAGCACATTTTATGCCCAATTCATGCAAAACTCCACGTAATCCCAAGGGGTTCACATATTTTTTCTTGCAACTGTAAATGCTTGCTTATAGCAAAGAAATCAAATTGTGTAAAAAAAAAAAAGGAAAAAAAAATACTGATCACTTCCCCAAAGTAGTACAATGTTACTATGGTAACATTATACTACTTTGGTCATAGCGTAATATGAAAAAAAATCTTAAAAAAAGAAAAAAAAAATTGTAAAAAAATTATCAATTTTTTTCCATACTGTCACCAGTCAGAGTCCCTGATCACCGCCACACCAGTTATATGATGATGCTGTACTGCACTGGTGACAGGATGCAAAAAAAATAGTGAAAATAATTTTTTTCATTTCCTCATTTTCCGAAAAATTATGGCAAAAAAAATTACAAATTTCAAAAACCTCGTCATGCCTCTTATGAAATACATCGGACTATCTACTTTGCAAAAAGGGGTCATTTGGGGGATATCTATACTGTTCTGACATTTTTGGGCCTCAAGAAATTAGATTGATCAATTTTCAGATATATCCCATAGTTTGTGAACTCTATAACTTTCCTACAGGCTAAATAATAAATACTGATTTGGGTTATTTTCACCAAAGAAATGTAGAAGAATACATCTTGGCCTAAATTTATGAAGAACAATTATTTATTTGCAAATTTTTCTAACAGAAACAAAGAAACGTGTTTTTTTTTTTACATTTTTTGGTCTTTTTTTTGTTAATTTAGCAAAAAATAAAACCCCCAGTGGTGATTAAATACCACCAAACAAAAGCTCTAGTTGTGTGAACAAAATTATAAAATTTTAGTTTGGGCACAGTGTTGCATGACCGCGCAATTGTCATTCAAAGTGTGAGAGTGCTGAAACCTGAAAATTTGCCTGGGAAGGAAGGGATAAAAGTGCCCGCTACTGAAGTGGTTAAGAAGGTATTCACACTACACAATTGGTAAATCTAAAGGATATTGTAATGTGTATAACCAAGTCAGTGACATCCATGCCCATTAGGTGTACTATGAAGAGTGGGAAAGTGAGGTACTCAACAAGGTGCAACTTCAGTTTCTTGTCTACTTCCCATATGTAGTTGGGCCCTGCTTGTGCACAGTCCCACAGGTATATCTCAGGCCAGACTGTCATCTATGGTTTAGGCATGCTTATCTACTATGAGATATTGAGGTCTGCACAGGGAAGTGTACAACTTCAGGTAATGATTATTATGACAAAATGATTGCCCCCACTCCCACATTTATTGATACAATACTGAATCTAAGAACCAGTAATTTACACACAAAGCAATAAGATGTGTCTTGCAGATTCAATGAAGTTGATTTACTAAAAGCAAATAGGCTGTTCATTTTGTAAAGGAAGGTACATTTGCAAGAGCTTAGTAAACGTGGCGAAAATACACTTTGCAAAGAATGCCCAATCCTGCGCAAAGAAAATATTAAAAAATGCATTTTTGCTTTCACATGATTGGATGATAGAAGTCAGCAGAACTTTGCCTCCTTCACTAATCTCTAGGGAAAATTCCCTTGGCATTGTATATCTTCTTTGTGGTAATCTATTGCGTGCTATCAATACTCCAATACCATTCTGAATTCAGATTGCTGTTTATTCCAACAAACTTTCTTTTCAACAAGAATATTTAGGAGGGCCATACATTTAGGCATTATCTGTGACTGCATTACTTTATATCAATCAAATAATTAAATAATTACCGCGCTCTAATACTAACAAAAAGTGCAAAGTGAAAATAAATATATAATATATGATGTCTGATATAAATAAATAATAAAAATTAAAAATAAATTAATATAGTGATGACCTAATAACAAATCACTAAATGTGCAATCCTCATGCAAATGTGCAAATGTTCCATATATAAACCACAGAGAAATTCATAATGAGATTACTAAAAAATATAAATATAATTCATAATGTGATTAATAAAAAATATAAATAATTAATATAAATAATATATAATGTGGAAATGCAACGATACTGTCCCCAATGTGACTGTACAAATGGATATCCAGCCAAGGTAGATGTACTCTCCTTCAGTATAACGATAAGACCTTTGCAATAATGCTGTGAGCCTGTGTAGCTGCAGGGCTGTGAGGGAACTCCCTCCTTTAATCCACTCCTTAGTCCTCTGTCTTTATATTCCTAAAGACAGAGGACTAAGGAGTGGATTAAAGGAGGGAGTTCCCTCACAGCCCTGCAGCTACACAGGCTCACAGCATTATTGCAAAGGTCTTATCTTTATACTGAAGGAGAGTACATCTACCTTGGCTGGATATCCATTTGTACAGTCACATTGGGGACAGTATCGTTGCATTTCCACATTATATATTATTTATATTAATTATTTATATTTTTATTAATCACATTATGAATTATATTTATATTTTTTAGTAATCTCATTATGAATTTCTCTGTGGTTTATATATGGAACATTTGCACATTTGCATGAGGATTGCACATTAATGATTTGTTATTAGGTCATCACTATATTAATTTATTTTGAATTTTTATTATTTATTTATATCAGACATCATATATTATATATTTATTTTCACTTTGCACTTTTTGTTAGTATTAGAGCGCGGTAATTATTTAATTATTTGATTGTTGTTAAACGCACATTTTATGAGAGTGGGCAAATTAACCAGCGATCTAATATATATTTGTTAGTATACCTCAGTGGCTCACAAGTTACTTAGTAATTTTTATTGCATTACTTTATATGCCCATAAATCATGGTGTGCTGATGTGATGTATCAGCAATTCATATATCCAGGATACGGTATAAGTGATACACCTTATATAACCACTCTGGATGATATCCACTATTGACCATATTATCCTCTGAGGCCTCCAGTAGCTTTATCAAACTTTATAATACAATATACCACCTACCATGTATGAATGTGGCCGAGTGAGCAGCTGCTTGGGTGACAAGACATCGTTATCTTTTTAATATTTAGCTCACTTTTGTACATAATTTGTTACTGTTTTTCAGTAAAGCCATTTTGTATTAAGCTGCATGGTCCCATTTGAAACTTTCTTCCAGGAGTATCTCTTTACCCTTGATTGTTACACAATCCCTTGCAAAGTGAACAGTATATTAGCCTTTACTAAATCAACATGTTTATGAATAAAGTAAACATCACCTTAAGGCCATTTTTTCTATTTTTATTAATGGCCCAACACCCCGTAGTCACTATAGGAATACAATTGCCCATGTATATGTCATCTGCGTGAGAAGCAAAAGGGCTATGGAATCTAAAAATGCCAATTAACTGCTGTTAAAGGAAGCCCGTGCAGACTAAAAGACCTACGCTCTCAATGGTGACCTTGCTTTGCAAATATACTAATTGTCTGGCTGTCTTGCCAATCCTATGACTTTAATAATAAGTGACCGGGAGCAAGTATGCAGAGGTTTTGACTTCAGCTTAGTAATAAAGGAGATCAGCAATGGCATTCTCAGTAATTCTATCAGTGTGGCTCTCCTATGGGTTAATACAGGTTTATTGTTCTGGTGTATTCATATTCACATACAGATAAATACATAGATAGCTAGACAGTACAATGACCTAAACTGGTTGTAAATCCTAAGACTAACTAATCTTAAAAACATTCCCTTTCCACTTCTCCTATCTATCCTACATACCCTGTATAAAAAAAAATCAGTATATGTACCCTTTTTTGCCCTGTCCGGTCCAGTCAAGTCTGGACTTGTAATCCTGTAGCTCTGTCTCCACTGTGTAAGGGAGCCCTTGACAAGGGTTGTGAATTCCAGGAGTCATGACGTCACCCATAGGCTCCTGTGAGCCAGCTGTTGTCAGCGCTCCCTCCACTCCCCTGTAGCAGCCACTTACTGACACAGGGGAGCTAGAGCTGCAGAATCATGTGATCAGACCAGACCGGATTAAAAATAAGCAAGAACACATACTTTTTATACAGGGTATGCAGGATAGACAAGAGGAGGGGAGAGGAAACACTTCAACTAATTCATAATGTAAGTATAATAGAACTGTAATTACCAATAAAAGTACGTGCCTATGTTAGCTTATATATCAATATACGTTTGTGAGCCAAGTAAAACATACAGTGAAGAAGCTTTTAGAAAATATAGACAGGAAAAGAATTCTTTGTAGAAAGTAGATAATGGAATGTTTCATACCCATACAGTGCTCACGAGGCAGAGGAACAAGGTTACAAGTGTTGCTCTCAGCATCTTTTTTTCTTTGGCTGAGTGAAGGCAATAGTGAGGATAAAGTCACTAGATGTGCTTTTTAAGCCTGGCCACTAGTGTAAGATCAATCATTAGACCATGTTTTATTTACAGAGCTAATAAGACCTATGCACCAGCCTAATGTCACTGCCCAGGGCAGTATTGCTCAAGCCACTGAGTAAATGTATCCAAGGTTCAATGAGATGACCTGATGTTCTCAGATGGTGAAAACACTAAGATGTGCTGTGTGGGAGGATGGAGACAAACAAGTGGGAAAACAAGAACATTAAAGTCCAGGGTATTTTACGGTAAAGTCTTCCTACACATTACAATGTACTCAGTATTGCAGATTCATGGCACTTCTGGTAATGAAATGTAGTCATGCATCTTGTACGATGATGAAACAACAGATTACAACATTAAACAATATAAACCATTAAGCCAAAATTAATAGTCAAATAATAATAAAAAAAAAAGACAGCGTTGGAAAAGTACAGGTACAGCAGAAAATACTATAACTAAACATGGCACTATTACAGCACAGAGGCTAATGTGTAAAAAGCATACTGTAAGCCTGTAATTTGATATTGGTTGCTATTTTCAATTAAGACACAAAATACTGAAATAAAGTACATGGGGCGTTAAATATTGCTAGTGCTAAACACACATATATATATATATATATATATATATATATATTGCAACGGGGGTTCGCTCGGCAGCGGGTGTGTGTCACCCCAGAATGGGTGCACAACACAGAAACACAGGCACAGCACAACAACAGTGGAGGTGAAAAACAAAAAGGTGCAGTTTATTTACAATATTTACAGGAAAACATCAAATCAACTCCTGGCCAACTTGGCTACAAAATAGCTTCCCTAGCTATCCACTAGGTACAAGCTGGTGCTATACCTAGTCCCTGTTAGTTGGAGGCTAGCCACACAGGCTTTTGTCTCACTGCACTCAGATAGTATGTTGCTCCCCAGCCAGTTCAGGCAGAGATCTGGTTCCAGGTTGGAGCAACTCCCTAAGCAGGCTGGGAAGTTTTATAACGGCCTTAAGGAGCCCACTACCTTCAGCTGGGCTCATTACCTCAGTGCTGAAGGACTCAGCACTTCCTCCTAGTGGAACAAATCCCCATACAAATCCCCATGGAGTCTAAACCTTGGACAAATGTATTGTCACCTGCCTACTGTCACTATATGTATATATATATATATATATATATATATATATATAGATAGATAGATAGATAGATAGATAGATAGATAGATATGCACACATATGGTTTGACAACAACACAGGGTTCAGCATAAAATCAGTTTTATTACATACAAAATATAAAACCCTGTAAAAAACATGACCCTGTGCTTAGGGGTTATGAATTTACTCTAGACACATTAGCCCTATTATCCTATCAGGAAGTTCCTTGAAAAGCGGGTTTTATATTTTGTAAGCAATAACAATTATTTTATGCTGAACCCTATGTTGTTGTCAAACCATATATATATATATATATATATAGCACTGGGAAGTTATATTCAAAGTCCCATATGTTCCCTTCAAGGTTTTCTGGTCATTTGCTATGGTAGAGGGATGATGTCTACCAGTGCTATTTTGTTTTTAGGTTGGAAATAGCATTGAGGCCCGGTTCACACTGAAGCAAATTCTATGTGGGTTTGATATGATCAGAGGGGCATAAATTCACATGTCATCTGAAAAAAAACACTGTTTTCTATGAAGGCCATTCACATCTATGGGGTGCTATTCTGATCCAGTTAAAAAAAAAAGGGCTCTGTGTGAGTTTAGTCCGATGCGGTGCGAAATTCATCTCCATAGACTTGAATGGGGGGCCAGATTGAAATTGCAATCCTGTGTTCACATCAATGCAAATCCAGGTGTTTGAAGTCAATGGAAGGCGATTTTGCATTGAAGTCAATGGGAGGTGATTTTGCATTGAAGCCAATGGGAGGTGATTTTGCTTTGAAGTTAATGGGAGCCAATTTTGCCTTGAAGTCAATGGGATGCGATTTTACATTGAGGTCAATGGGAGGCTTATCAGAGTCACATCTGAATTGAACCTGAACTGCTGAACAATTTGCATCAGAATTGCACCTGACACACAGAAATTGCACTGTGAATTGGCACCAACCTCACAGTCAAAAATGGATGAAGTTTGCACCACATTAGTGTGAACCGGGTTTGAGTCCTAGATTTTTCTTCTAAACAGTATGTAAACCAAACCACTAAAATTCCATAGGTTTAACATGTCAATGTGATTTATCATTTGTTTTCAATCATTTTAAATCTGCAAATAACATTTTAATGAAGTTATTCTTCCATAAAAATCCTTGTTTAGACACTTCCTGTTATGGGGTGATAACTTGTGCAGTCACCAGGGGCGGACTGACAACTCATGGGGCCCCCGGGCAATAGGGGATCATGGGGCCCCTGTGTCCTTGCCCAAACTCAACAAAACATATGAAAAAGGTACCAGGGGCATCTCATGGGGTCCCCTACTGACCCCATGAGATGTTTCCAAATGATCAGTCTGCCCCTGGCAGTCACACATTGTGGAGGCATGGTACATCATTGTCACTACCAGAAAACCAGTCCAGGGCAATGGTGCACAGCCAATGCTGAGACAAGTGCATATAGACAGGAAATGGCTCAGGGAGGCAAAAGGAGATCAGCAACACTGAAATGGAAAAAAAAAGTGACAACAATATTTATGAAAAAGAAAAACATGGCAATTGTTTATGACACGCAGCATTATAGAAAACTGAATTTTGTCCAGATAGGGTTTAGATCACCATTGAAGTACATATATTTTTTTAAAAACGTGATCCGTTCTGGTCAGTAAATACTGTATGTGCCTGGCTAGGATCCTCATTAAAGTATGAATACTGTAATATGAGAAACAAGTCTGCTCTTTGTATATTATCAAATGTCATAGACAACCAACAGACATAGGCAGCTCAAGGAAATAAGCCGAACTGATGCATTTACAATATTGAGCTTAGAGTGATACTACACCTAAAAACATTTTTTACCATAATGCATTGCTTGTATTAAGGTAAAAAACACAGTCGCACTGTGAAAAAATAAAAGACATCAGCTACAAAAACTGTAGCTGCTGACTTTTAAAAAACAGCCACTCACCTGTCCCTCGATCCCATGGAGTCCTCCCCAAAGCCCGTTTCACCAGCCGTCCGGTGTTCCCGGTGCCAACACCTTCAGTGTGGGCACTCGGCTGTGGCAGCTTGCAGCTTCACAGCCGAATGCCCACTGCAAATACGCAAGTAGCGCTGCGCTTCCTGAATGGTCCTGTAGTCTTCTGAGACCTGTCACGTGTCCCAGACGTCTACGGGGAGGGAGGGGGGGAGGAAAACTTCCACTTCCGATCGCCAGTGGAAGTGGGAGCGAGTGCCTGTCAATTTCGGGTAGCAGCCCTCTGCTCCCCAAAAGGTGCCAATCCTTAATGGGGAGCCAGGGACCAGTCCTTAAAGCTGAACTTCCCCTTTTTTCTCCCCTTGCTTTCTCTTCACACAGGGACTCAAACATCAGGATGTGTCTTAAAGTAACAGGGATGTGAAGCCTCCATCAATCAAGATGTAATATCCCACCTTCATTGTGTTTAGCTGGTTAATGGGCATGGAGGAGGTGGGTGGGAGTGGGATGCCATTTACTGTAGAAGTCACATGGTGTGTATTAAAGTATCAAACTAAAGCCAAAACTTTTTTTTTAGTTTTTGGATTATGTGATGAGGGATTAGAACACCTGACAGTTTTTATTGCTGTCAGTGCCACCCTCTCTATTTTTCCTGTTTACCATTATCTTTGATAGTGAAAATAAAAGAAAATCCCACATTTTGGGTTGTCCCAAGAAAAGTAATAGAAGGGAAATCTTCCAATGGGGACTCTAGTTCTGGTGACTTGGGTACCCAAGGTATTTCTTTCATTTGCAAGGATTTCCTCTTCCTTCCTGTTTGGCTATGGGGTAGGAAGTGAAGGTAAATCTCCCGAATAGGACACAGATGGCCAAATAAAAAAAAACAAATACTGATGGGTTATCTACCTTACTCTATCCAAAATGAAAAAAAAAAGTTTTGGTTATACTTCAGTGCCCTGGTTAAAAAATCAGATTTGAATATACTGGAATTTCTAGCTATAATTCTTGGGACCTGTAGATTTCCAGAAATTTTTTTTAATTTTTACCTAAAACTGTGTTGAACATAGATTTGACTTACTTATTGTCTAAGAACCTAAGTGAGTCTCTTCTGAAATAAAAGGATTCTCATACTAGAAAGGATTCTCATACAAGAGTTTGGTAATAAAATGTTATTTTCCCTTGCACTGATTTAACCAGGTTTAGTGCTGCAATACCTTAATTCCTAGTCTGTGAGTGAGACATCCAACCTTACTAAGAGCACACTGATAAATTATTCACCAATGGTTTACCTAGCATTCATCTTTCCCCCTTTACATGCAGTTAGATGTGTGCTTGACATTTATTGAATTGTTTTTAAATGTTACCTTTATGGCTTGTACAGCAGGTAGCAATTTCTTCCATTTTTGTTAGAAATCAGTCACTTTTAGCAATCGAAAGCTTATGATTTTAGTATGAGGATTGAACTGCTAAAAACACCCTTGTAGCATTAGCGTTATAAAGAGATAACTAGATAATAATTAATAGGTAATAATTACCCTGTACACATTTTATGGTGACCATGCTGGATCATGGGATTGATGGGATGAGCACCTTTCAAGTCCTTCCTACCCCTCCCTCTCTATCCTTCTCTTCTTTTGAAACCTACTGAATTTGGCTATTTTCTCCCATTTCTCTGAGGATTGCAGTGATCTATCGGCCTGCTGGACCGGTGTCCCGCTTTCTTGATGACTTCTCTGCTTGGCTACCCTACTTTCTCCTCTGAAATACTCACTATCATTCTTGGAGATTTTAACATCCCCATTAATGGGAACAAGCTGGCTACATCCCAACTCTTCAACCTAACCTCATCTTTTGCCTTAACGCAATGGACACAGTCCTCCACTCACTCTGATGGGAATACATTAGACCTTGTTTTCTCCCACCTTTGAACTCCCTACAACCTCACAAACACACCCTTTCCTCTCTCTGATCACAATCTCATCAACATTAAAGTGTCCTCATCTTCAAACACCTATCCCTCAACGCAGCAAACAATTACCCGCAGAAACATTCACAACTTTAACCCTTCTCTCTTCTATTGTGCAACCGGCCACCTGTATGATAGAATCTCTCCCGTCCTGCCCTGACCTGGCCACTACTGTCTACAACAGTTCACTTTTATCCACATTAGACTCACTTGCTCCTCTCTTCACGAAGCATCAGGCCCCGACCATTACAACCTCGGCAGACCGACAACACCAGAAATCTTAAGAGACATAGTCATTCGCTGGAGCAACTGTGGCGTAAAACCAAATATCAACAAGCAGTCACCCTATATAAATCTGCTTTCTTAACCACTTGCCTACCGGCTACTTATACCCCATTCCTGCCCAGGCCAACTTTCAGCTGTCAGCTCTGTTGCACTTTGAATGACAATTGCGCAGTCATGCAACATTGTACCCATATGAAATTTTTATCATTTTTTTCACACAAATATAGCTTTCCTTTGGTGGTACTGTATTTACTCGCCATTGGGTGTTTTATTTTTTGCGCTATAAACATTTTAAAAAAAAGTTTTTCTTTGTTTCTATTATAAAATTTTGCAAACAGGTAATTTGTCTCCTTCACTGATGTGCGTTGATGAGGCTGCACTGATAGGCAGCACTGATGGGCACTGATAGGTGGCACTGATAGTCGGCACTGATGATGGGCACTGATAGTCGGCACTGATGGGCACTGACTGGAGGCACTGCTGGGCACTGACTGGTGGCACTGATGGATGGCACTGCTGAGCTGCACTGATGGGCACTGGTGGGTGGCACTGGTGGGCACTGATGGGCACAGGTGGGTGGCACTGCTGGGCACTGATGTGCACAAGTGGGTGGCACTGCTGGGCACTTGTGGGCGGCACTGCTGAGCACTTGTGGGCGGCACTAGTGGGTGGCACTGCTGGGCACTGATCATCAGGGCACTGATGATCAGTGCCCTGATGATCGGTGCCGATCCCTCCTCTGACAACTGCCAGTTCTCGGCAGCCAATAACCGGCAATTGCATTTTCCGGTGATCAGTGTGTCATTGGACACAACTGATCATGTGGTAAAAGGCTGCTGTGATTGGCCTTTTACCATATCACATGATCAGCTGTCCGTAGGACACAGCGATCACGGAGATCGCTGGGTGCGCACCCCCGGGAGCTCACCCCCGGGGGCGCACAGGAAAGCGTGTTCTGGGAGGACATCATATGGTGCCCTCCCAGAACTAGCCGGCCGCAGTAATGCCGTCATTTGGCTATCTGCGGTCGGCAAGTGGTTAAAATACAATTCCTCCCTCCATGCTGCCAAACAAGCCTACTTTGTTACTCTTATTAATACTTTATCATCCAGTCCTCTCTACTTTCTCCACCTCCACCCAGTAACTCACTCACTGCTTATGAGATTGCCAATCATTTCAAACACAAGATTGATTCAATTTGTAGGGGCATCTCCACTACACAGACTACTCTATCCCACTTAGCATACCTTATACTAAACCAACCTCAACATTTTCCTCTTTTGACCTTGCTACTCCTGATGAGGTCACTAAAATTTTCTCAGAGGCCCGTCTCACCACCTGCCCCCTCACAACTACAATGGTCACCCCCTTCTTCTATCCTATGCTCCCTCACTCACATCTTCAATCTCTCCCTCTCTACTGGTGCTTTCCCCTCCCATACTTAAAAAGCCTTCACTGGACCCCACCAAACTCAACAACTTAAGACCCATCTCCCTGCTCCCATTTACCTCTAAACTCTTAGGACGCTTAGTCTACAATCGTCTGAGCTCCTATGTCACTGACAACAACCTTCTTGACCCTTTACAGTCTGGCTTTCGCTCACTACACTCCACTGAAACTGCCCTAATAAAATTCACTAACTTTACTAACTGGTAAAGCCAATGGTAACTACTCCATACTCTTACTACTCAACCTCTCTGTGGCTTTTGATACTGTTGACCATCGTCTCCTCCTCAAAAAAACTCCACTCTCTTGGCCTCCGAGACTCTGCTCTCTCCTGGTTCTCCTTCTACCTATTGCAGTGCTCCTTTAGCATTAGCTATACCTTGGTCTCCTCCTCTCCAGTTCCTCTTTCTGTAAGGGTCCCTCAAGGTTCTGTCCTAGGACCCCTTCTCTTCTCCATCTAAACCTCCTCCCTTGGTCACCCTACTCTCTCTCCTCTGAGCTACTGTTAGGAATGGACTGGCCAGCAATGGTGGGACTCACCTGCCTTTTGATCTGCAGTACCAGGGCTGGCCAGCGGGTGCTCCCAGCAATCAGAGACTCAACCTTTCAGCCAGCTAACACCTGGAACTGATGATGCTGGGGTATTTAAGGGATGACCAGACCCACAGACTCTGCCTTGGTGTTGTGTTTGTCTTGGGCCCTGTATCTGTCCTGCATCCTGTTTCTGTTCCTTTGCTGACTTCTCCTGCTCTGATCCTGGCTTGTGACCCTGACCTTCCCTCTGTCTGACCCTCTGTACTACGCTGCTTGCTACCTGTTCTGATCCCTGGCTTGTGACCCGGACCATCCCTCTGCCTGACCCTCTGTACTATGCTGCTTGCTACCTGCTGAACCTGGCCTGTGACCCCGACCATTCTCCGCTTGCTCCCCCTGTACCTACCTGCCCAATTGATATTGACCCGGCCTGCCTGACGACGCTTGCTTGTATGTACTGTTATCTGTGGGTGGTTGGTTTGGTTTGTTTGCACCGTATTATGTTTTAGTATTGCACTGCGTTTATGTTTGTACTGTTAGTGTTAATAAATTATATTGTTTATAACATATCTGAGGTCTGCGTTTCCCTGCTTCAGTCACACACCTCTGGTCATACCCGGGAGCTCTGACATTACACCAAGGCCAATCCTGACCAGAAGTGGCTGCACAGGGAAGCCATCTTGGCTTGTTGCTGGGAAGGATGGATCTTGAGGAGGTTGAGTATTTATATCTGCTAGTGTTTGATGACAGGGAGTATGCTTATCAAACTCTGAAGGAGTATACCCGGGATGAATTGCTAGAATGTATACGGCTCGCTCATGTTCTAGTAGATCAGGGCACAGTGTTCTCTGAGGTGCAGCCATTGATTGAGGTTTGTGCAGAGTTGGTTTCATCTGGTTCCCCCGAATGCAGGGATGAATTTTTGCCACCATTTAGTGCAGACCAGGTAGAGTCCCTGGTGTGGTTATTAGAGGATGATGTGGGTTACTTTCTGGAGCGTTATTCCACATGTTCACCACAGACACTGAGAGATTGTATAAACGCAGTGCAGTCATTGACCAGACAGACTTTGTGTAAGCTCAGCTTTGTTCAACCCCTACTGCAGACATGGACAGATTTGTTGCACCCAGCCTCAGTCAGCTTACAAAGACCCAGTCCTGCTTCTAACTCTACTCCTGTATTCCCACCAGCTCCTCCAGTTACAGCCCAGTATACTTGGCTATCTACCGCATGTCAGTCCCCTGTTCCCACTCGCTGCACCTATCCTGCCTTTAACCCTGTAAAAAAGCCCTCTGTAGCAACTGCTCCCTCTCCTGTTCCATCCTCCAGTTCTTCTCTGTCTCCAGCTGCTCCATTCGTTTGCAGACCTGCGTTTACTTGCAGTGCTCCAGTAGTTAAAACCAGAAAAAAGCGAAAATTCTTTCCAACCAATACCATCCTGCCAGTATCCAAACCGGTGAGCCTGCCTTCCGTGGTTCAGACTGATGCCTGTACGCAGCCTGATGCCTGTACTCGGCCAGAAGCCTGTACTCGGCCTGAAGCCTGTACTCGGCCTGATGCCTGTACTCGGCCTGATGCCTCTCTTCAGCCTGAAGCCTCTACTCGGCCTGATGCCTCTACTCGGCCTGAAGCCTCTACTCGGCCTAATGCCTCTACCCAGCATGATGAACTGATCCAGCCTGACGATCCTATAAGGCCAGTTGACTCGATGCCCGCTGTTGATCCAGATGATCCGGTACCTGATCCGGTGCCCGCTGTCGTGCCAATTGTCTCAGAGCCCGCTGTCGTACCTGGTGACTCGGTGCCCACTGCCTTGCCAGATGACGCGGTGCCCGCTGGCAAGCCAAATGACCTGATGCCTGGTGACCTAGTGTCCGCTGTCATACCTGATGACCCGATGCCCGCTGTCGAGCCAGACAATCCGGTACCTGATGACCCGGTGCCCACTGTCGTGCCTGTTGACTCGGAGACCACTGCCTTGCCAGATGACGCGGTGCCCGCTGTCGAGCCAAATGACCTGATGCCTGGTGACCCGATGCGCGCTGTCCAGCCAGACCATCCAATGTCTGACCCAGTGCCTGCGGTCATACCAGTTGACTCGGAGCCCACTGTCGTGCCTGGTGTCTCGGTGCCCGCCGCTCCTCCTGGGGGTCCGGCGCCCGCCGCTCCGCCTGAGGGCCCGAGACCTGTCGCTCCGCCTGGGGGTCCGGCGCCTGCCGCTCCGCCTGAGGGCCCGAGACCTGTCGCTCCGCCTGGGGGTCCGGCGCCCGCCGCTCCGCCTGAGGGCCCGAGACCTGTCGCTCCTCCTGAGGGCCCGAGACCTGTCGCTCCGCCTGGGGGTCCGGCGCCTGCCGCTCCGCCTGAGGGCCCGAGACCTGTCGCTCCACCTGGGGGTCCGGCGCCCGCCGCTCCGCCTGAGGGCCCGAGACCTGTCGCTCCATCTGGGGGTCCGGCGCCCGCCGCTCCGCCTGAGGGCCCGAGACCTGTCGCTCCTCCTGGGGGTCCGGTGCCCGCCGCTCCGCCTGAGGGCCCGAGACCTGTCGCTCCGCCTGGGGGTCCGGCGCCTGCCGCTCCGCCTGAGGGCCCGAGACCTGTCGCTCCGCCTGGGGGTCCGGCGCCCGCCGCTCCGCCTGAGGGCCCGAGACCTGTCGCTCCGCCTGGGGGTCCGGCGCCCGCCGCTCCGCCTGAGGGCCCGAGACCTGTCGCTCCTCCTGGGGGTCCGGCGCCCGCCGCTCCGCCTGAGGGCCCGAGACCTGTCGCTCCGCCTGGGGGTCCGGCGCCCGCCGCTCCGCCTGAGGGCCCGAGACCTGTCGCTCCGCCTGGGGGTCCGGCGCCCGCCGCTCCGCCTGAGGGCCCGAGACCTGTCGCTCCGCCTGGGGGTCCGGCGCCCGCCGCTCCGCCTGAGGGCCCGAGACCTGTCGCTCCGCCTGGGGGTCCGGCGCCCGCCGCTCCGCCTGAGGGCCCGAGACTTGTCGCTCCGCCTGG
This sequence comes from Staurois parvus, assembly GCF_062004578.1. Classification (NCBI taxonomy): domain Eukaryota; kingdom Metazoa; phylum Chordata; class Amphibia; order Anura; family Ranidae; genus Staurois; species Staurois parvus. Next base: position 14,039,416 of record NW_028317886.1, on the reverse strand, counting down.
GGGTCCGGCGCCCGCCGCCCCGCCTGGGGGCCCGATGCCCGTCGCCCCGCCTGGGGGCACGGTGCCCGTCGCCCCGCCTGGGGGCCCGGTGCCCGTCGCCCCGCCTGGGGGCCCGGTGCCCGTCGCCCCGCCCGGGGGCCCGGTGCCCGCCGCTCCGCCCGGGGGCCCGGTGCCCGCCGCTCCGCCCGGGGGCCCGGTGCCCGCCGCTCCGCCCGGGGGCCCGGTGCCCGCCGCCCCGCCCGGGGGCCCGGTGCCTGCCGCTCCGCCCAGGGGCCCGATGCCTGTAGCCCCGCCCGGGGGCCCGGTGCCTGCTGCTCCGCCTGGTGGCCCGCTGCCTGCTGCTTCGCCTGGTAATCCGATGTGCCTCTGCCCGGAGTCCTGCCCCATGTGCCTCTGCCCGGAATCCTGCCCGATGTGCCTCTGCCCGGAATCCTGCCCGATGTGCCTCTGCCTGGAGTCCTGCCCGATGTGCCTCTGCCCGGAGTCCTGCCCGATGTGCCTCTGCCCGGAGTCCTGCCCGATGTGCCTCTGCCCGGAGTCCTGCCCGATGTGCCTCTGCCCGGTGTGCCTCTGCCCGGTGTGCCTCTGCTCGATGTGCCTCTGCCCGGAGTCCAGCCCGGTGTGCCGCTGCCCGGAGTCCTGCCCGGTGTGCCAGTCTTTGATATCCCGCCAGTTGCCAGACCCGGGCGGTGGAACATTTTGCCCAGCTAGGACTGTTTGGAGCGTCCTGAGGCCGCTCCTTGAGGGGGGGGTACTGTTAGGAATGGACTGGCCAGCAATGGTGGGACTCACCTGCCTTTTGATCTGCAGTACCAGGGCTGGCCAGCGGGTGCTCCCAGCAATCAGAGACTCAACCTTTCAGCCAGCTAACACCTGGAACTGATGATGCTGGGGTATTTAAGGGATGACCAGACCCACAGACTCTGCCTTGGTGTTGTGTTTGTCCTGGGCCCTGTATCTGTCCTGCATCCTGTTTCTGTTCCTTTGCTGACTTCTCCTGCTCTGATCCTGGCTTGTGACCCTGACCTTCCCTCTGTCTGACCCTCTGTACTACGCTGCTTGCTACCTGTTCTGATCCCTGGCTTGTGACCCGGACCATCCCTCTGCCTGACCCTCTGTACTATGCTGCTTGCTACCTGCTGAACCTGGCCTGTGACCCCGACCATTCTCCGCTTGCTCCCCCTGTACCTACCTGCCCAATTGATATTGACCCGACCTGCCTGACGACGCTTGCTTGTATGTACTGTTATCTGTGGGTGGTTGGTTTGGTTTGTTTGCACCGTATTATGTTTTAGTATTGCACTGCGTTTATGTTTGTACTGTTAGTGTTAATAAATTATATTGTTTATAACATATCTGAGGTCTGCGTTTCCCTGCTTCAGTCACACACCTCTGGTCATACCCGGGAGCCCTGACAGCTACCCACTATCATCTTCAGAGACTTCAACATCCCTATTAATGTCAATAACCCAGCTACATCCCAACTCCTCCACTTAACCTCTTCTTTTGAACTAGCACACTGTATTCAGTCCTCCACTCATTCCGACGGAAATACCTTAGACCTTGTCTTCTCCTACCACTGTACTCCCTATAACCTCTCAAACACCCCATTTCCCCTCTCTGATCACAATCTCATCACCTTCACAGTCTCCTCATTCTCAAACACCTATCCCCCAAACGTCAAACTATCACCAGCAGAAACCTCTGCAACTTGAATCCTTCCCCTTTCCACTCTGCTGCTGACCAACTTTACAACAGTATCCTTCCCCTGTCTTGCCCTGACCTGGCCACTACTGTTTATAACAACTCGCTATCAACCGCTCTAGACTAGCTAGCACCCCCAACTACACGAAGCATTAGACCCCGACCGCTACAACCCTGGCAGACTGACCATACCAAAAATCTCAAACGACTCAGTCGTGCGCTGGAGCGACTATGGCGCAAAACCAGATCCCAACAAGCGTTCACCAGATATAAATCTGCCTTCCTAACCTACACTTCCTCCTTTCCCGCTGCCAAGCAAACCTACTTTGTTCCCCTCATTAATACCTTCTCCTCCAGTCCTCTCCAGCTCTTCTCTACTTTTAACTCTCTACTCTCTCAGCCCCCACCTCCACCCAGTACCTCACTAACCGCCCACGAGATTGCTAACCATTTCAAAAACAAGATCGACGCAATTCTTAGGGACATCGCCACTGCTCAGACTTCCACCCCACCTAACATCCCTCACACTAAAACCCCCTCAACACTCCACTCCTTCAACCTCGCCTCTGCCCAGACTTCCACCCTACCTAGCATTCCTCACACTGAAACCCCCTCAACACTCCACTCCTTCGACCTTGCTACCACTGAAGAGGTCACTAAGGTCTTCTCTGAAGTCCGCCTCACCACCTGCCCCCTTGACCCTGTCCCCTCACAACTCCTACGATCACCCTCTTCCTCCATCCTACGCTCCCTCACACACATCTTTAATCTTTCCCTCTCTACTGGCACATTCCCCTCCCCTCTAAAAAACGCGCACATCACTCCCATACTTAAAAAACCCTCCCTAGATCCCACTGACCTGAACAACCTTAGACCCATCTCCCTGCTCCCATTTACATCCAAACTCCTAGAGCGCTTAGTCTATAATCGCCTGAGTTCCCACCTCACTGACAACAACCTCCTTGATCCACTACAGTCTGGCTTTTGCCCCCTACACTCCACCGAAACTGCCCTACTCAAACTCACCAACGACCTGCTAACCACCAAAGCTAATGGCCTCTATTCAGTGCTCCTACTCCTTGACCTCTGCGGCTTTCGACACGGTTGACCACCCCCTCCTCCTCAAAAAACTACACTCTCTTGGCCTCAGAGACTCCGCTCTCTCCTGGCTCTCTTCCTATCTATCACAGCGCTCCTTCAGTGTCACCTATAAGGCTGCCACCTCCTCTTCACTCCCCCTCTCTGTTGGGGTCCCTCAAGGTTCTGTCCTCGGGCCCCTTCTCTTCTCCATCTACACCTCCTCCCTTGGCCAATTGATACACTCTCACGGCTTCAACTGCCATCTCTATGCCGCCGACACGCAAATCTCTCTACCCCTCACCTCACCCCTTCAGTCTCCGCCCGTATCACAAGCCTACTGAGCAACATATCGGATTGGATGTCACTCCACTTCCTCATACTAAATCTTTCCAAAACTGAGCTCCTAGTTTTCCCCCCAGCCCGTGCCCCCCCCCTGACTTCTCCATCAAGACCAACAACACCACCATCAGTCCCTCCCCTCAAGCCAGAGTACTAGGTGTCATCCTAGACTCCAATCTGTCCTTCCAGCCCCAGGTCCATTCACTGACAAACTCATGTAGACTTCACCTCCGCAACATCTCCAAAATATGTCCGTTCCTAACCCCGGAAACCACTAAGCAACTCATTCACTCCCTCATTATATCACGCCTCGACTACTGTAACTCCCTCCTCATTGGCTTACCTCACCGCAGGCTATCCCTGCTTCAGTCTATCTTGAATGCTGCGGCCAGACTCATCCACCTTACTAACCGCTCCGTATCCGCACCCCTCTCTGCCAATCCCTCCACTGGCTTCCGATTGCCCAACGCATAAAATTCAAAATACTAACATTGACGTATAAAGCTGTTCATAATACTGCCCAAAACTACATCACCGATCTGGTATCCTTATACCACCCAAAACGTACTCTCTGCTCCTAACAAGACCTCCTACTCTCTAGTTCCCTGGTCTCCTCCTCCCATACCTGTCTCCAGGACTTCTCCAGGGCTTCCCCCATCCTCTGGAACTCCCTACCCCAATCCATCAGACTATCAGCTACTCTCCTCACCTTTAGGCGCACTCTGAAAACCTATCTCTTCAGGAAAGCCTACCCCGCCCTCAGCTAATTAACTCCTCCACTCTTCCTACCACTCCATCCCCCACAGCTATTTCCTCCTGTACCACTATCCCCTCCCTCCTAGATTTTAAGCTCCAAGGAGCAGGCCCCTCGAACCCCTCGTGTATTGACTCGTACTGTTACTGTACTGTCTCGTGTACTGTCTCCCAATATAATGTACAGCGTTGAGCAAACTGTTGGCGCTTTATAAATCCTGTATAATAATAATAATAATAATATTGTATGAGGACATCAGTACACTGTGTTTGGTAGTCCAATAAGAATCTCCATACATTGTCCAGGCACAGACAAAATTTCAGAGACTCCTGGCTTTTTGTGTAAGGGTCCCCCTCTTTGTTTGGTGGTTCCCGCTATGCTGATTCTGGACCCACCAAACTAGATATGTGCAATTTGTTTCTATACGAATCAAAATTCAGACAGAATTATCGTTATTCTGAGATTTGGATGTATTCGAACTTCCAAATCACAATAATATCAAATTTCAACAAATCCAAAATAACTTATAACAAAACAAATTATCCAGATTCCAAATTTGAATTCAAAAATGAATTTTAATTTGAAATGGAAACATATTGCAATAAATACAGTAAGGTATAAAATTAAAATAAGATGTTAATTCCCCCTTAGGCTGCTTTATAGAATAGAATAAAATAAAATACAATTGAATATAAAAGAATAGAATAAAACAGAATAGAAAAGAAAAAAAAATAGAATAGACTAGAATCTAATAGAATAGAAGATAAGAGAATACAATAGGACAGAACAGAATAGAAAATAATAGTCTAAAACAGATTAAAAAAGAATAGAATAGAAAATTAAATAATAGAATAGAATACAAAAAAATAGAAAGAATATAGCCATCTTCAAAAATTTTAATTTCCAATAGTACAGAATAAAATAGAAAGAATATTTGAATTTTTAAGTTTGAAAAAGCTAGAATAGAAAAAAATAGAAAAAATACAGCCATCTTCCGAAATTTTGAATTATGAAATACAGTAAAAAGAATACAGTAAAATAGAAAAAATATAGCTGTCTTCTGAAATTTACATTTCAAAATAACAAATAAACTATACAAATCCAAATATACTAAATGAATTCCGAAAGTGAATCATTGTAACATAACAAAACTAAATTATTAACTTAACGAACGAATCCGAAACTAAACAAACTTTTCAGTTGTTCACATCCCTTCACCCCACTTCTTCCTGGTTGGGATGGTCAACTATCTGTTGTTTGCAGATACTCAGTCATATTGGGGTTGATTTACTAAAACTGGAGAGTGAAAAATCTGGTGCAGCTCTGCATAGAAACCGATCAGCTTCCATGTTTTTTTTTTTTGTCAAAGCTCAACTGAACAAGCTGAAGTTAGAAGCTGTTTAGCTACCATGAACAGCTGCACAAGATTTTGCATCTCCAATTTTAGTAACTGAACTCCATTGTGTCACATTTTTCAGCCATAAGCCACTTCATCACATTCCTGATCTAAGACCTAACACACAAAGCAAAGGAATGTCCAGTTCAAAAGGCTTTTCAATGCTTTACTTCACAATGTTACTCCAACACAATGTCACACCTGTGCAATTCTTAAGGTCATACAAACGTTTCAGTAGATTTAGCAGCACATGACTCACTGACAGAAGTCCACAGTGCAGAACGTAACTTTCCATACAGTGGTCCAACAAGTGCAGAGCACTTTAATGTATCAAACAGACATAGCCATCTTCCTAAGATGTTGCAGTCTTTCATTACAGGTGTTACTCATAGAGGGTGCTCCATTCCTTCACACTTAGGGAGATCCTCCAGAGGTTTAGCGGTCTTACTTTAGCAGTTCAGTCCTATGGATGGCTCTCTATTGCAGCTCCAGCAAAGGACTACATCTTTTGTCATCAGGGATGTCCTGCTCCCATACCCCAATTGCACTGGGCCCCACCCACAGCTGGTATATATATGGGCACTATCTTAACCAATTACATCATTACAGTAGGGAAAAAATTAAAGAACATTAACACCTGGCAAATCTGGCCAGGTATGAGAGTGGTCCCACAGTCTCTGTGGTCTCTGGGGCTTAGGATCTACAACCCTTAGAACAGAAGTTCTGCTATAATTTATTATAGGTACCTGTAGTAGAAAGTGCAGCACCTGCGTTGTTTTTTTCTGTTTCATTTGGTAGAGATCTAAGAAGGAGTCCTCAATTGGAACTCATGTCAATTACCTTCAGAAATGCACAGATATTTCTTTAGCTAAGAAGAAGCTGAAGACAGCCTACAAGTACATTATTGCAATCAGAAAATGCTCAAGATGGGGGCCCTTTGCTGATGGACACTGCTCCTTCATATTGTTAATTAGTTTGTACTGAGAGTAAAGAACACTTTTACAGCACACCTGTTACAAACATATTCAAAGCAATATAATGCCAAAGCTACAAAGCAGGTACCCTTGTCACTGCTTCATACTTTGGCTTCTTTCATTGTACCTCAATGTGCTCCAAAGTGCTGAGAAAAATCAGGCTTCCGGTTACGGTGCAAACATGCTTAATGCTTTCCCTATCCCACAATAAATTGCTTAGTGTCTGTTTTGTTGGAAGCATACTAAGCCATGAACAGGGGCAGACTGACCATTTGGAAACTCGGGCACTGCCCGAGGGCCGGGGGTCAGTAGGGGGACCCATGTGATGCCCCTGGTACCTTTTTCATAGGCTTTTTTGAGTTTGGGCAAGGACACAGGGGCCCCATGATCCCCTATTGCCCGGGGGCCCCATGAGTTGTCAGTCCGCCCCTGGCCATGAACCCAAAAAGTCAGACTTTCTATATAATTCTAGTGGTGTGCCAAGGACCCTTTGGTAGGAATGCAAACACACAAACATAGGATTTATCACTGGAGTTGCACTCTGCTTTGTATGACCCTGGGACTCGTGTACTTTTACACAGTCCTATTAAAGAATACTTCTTCAACCTATTGTGTTCTTTAAAAAAACATAAAGAAAATGTCTTCCTCATAAATGGAGTTGTTGCTCATTATGACCAAACAGGTTTCAGTTTTTATTGTCTGAAAAAATTAAACATTCTTTCCTTCCCGTTTGTAAAAAAAAAAATCAGGTTTACTTGTGTCAAACGTGACGTTAAAGTGGATCATTAACCAAATTGCTTTGTTTTCCTAGTTTAGGACAGACTATGGAAACCAAACAAAAATCTATTATGGAAAAAAAAAGACAGACTAGGGAACAGTAAGTACTCCTGTATTACTGATGTTTGTGTCCTTGTAAGGGAAATTCACCCTCTCAATCTTCCCTGGTGACCCAATCACTGGAACAGAAAGTGATAGGAAATCACAAATTTTACAACTGATGCTGGAATAGGAAGTTAGAACACATGACCAATGACAACTGTCTAAGAGGGATTTGTTTTTTCTTCATTTTGAAGACTTCAACTGATTTCTTGTTGTTTCACATGACAGAAAGCAAAGGAAAATTTCTTCAACTGAACACCCACAAAAAAAGATAGGGTTTCTTACCATTCCCTACTCTATAAATACTTAAAGTGATATTAAAGGCTTAAATAAAAAATAAATTAATAAAAAACAAACACATCATACTTACCTACTCTCTGCAGTGGTTTTTCACAAAGCAGCCCAGATCCTCCTCTTTTTGGGTCTCCCGCCGGCGCTCCTGGCCCCTCCCTCCTGTCAGGTGCCCCCACATCAAGCAACTTGCTATGGGGGCACCTGCTGCTCCATGCGTCCTTTCACACACGCTTGGCCCCACCCCCATCTCTTCTTATTGGCTCCCGCTGCTGTTTCAGCCAACGAGGAGAGGGAGTCCAGGGATTGCCGAGACTCCAGTGCACATCGCTGGAGAGAGAGGGGGCTTAGGTGAGTATTAGGGAGGACTGGGGCAGCTGCTGCATAGAGAAGGTTTTTTACATTCATGCATAGAATGCATGAGGTCAAAAACCTTGAGCCTTTACAACCACATTAAGGGAAAGGTTTGGGCTAGAGACACATTTTTACTAAGAATCAAACCTTGGGGGATTTCTTAGTGTATTCAACAAGCACACATTAAATTCAGACATTTTTTGTTTATGAACTGATATTCATTAGATAGATGTATTGTAATGATGATGTCATTAAATAGATATCCATAGAAGATGTCTTTTGAATACTTGTGAAATGCTCCTGTTCACTGTGACAGGCTGCAATCTAACAGGGAAAAGCGTGCAGAAGTGGTGCTTGGGTCCCGCTTGGCTACATTACATTCTAGTTTGATTTTACAATGTTCCAAATTATTGATCAATCCTAATAATTGATTATGATGATTGCATGCATTACTTATTAATATATTAATATATATGATCTAGATTACCTCCTGAGGAAGCGGCTTGCAGTATAGGCTTCTACAATGCAGTGGCGTCCCTAGGCAGGTGCAGGTGGTGCACTGGACCCGCTCCACGAAAAGGTAAGTTTTAAAGCAAGCAGACTCAGAGTCCGATCCATTATGCTCCCTAATCCACAGATCCAATCCATCTTGCGGGGATCGCCGGCTTGCTTTAAAACTTACCTTTTCATGGAGCTTGTGGAGAGATCAGTTAACCCCGTATAGGTTGCAAGCCGACGATCCCCACAGGATGGATTGGATCTGAGGATTGGGGAGGATAATGGATCGGACTCCGATCCATTATGCTCAATCTGCAGATCCGATCCATCCTGCGGGGATTGTCGGAGGGGTGAGACCAAGTGCTACCGCACCGGGTGACACCAACCCTATTGACGCCCCTGCTACTATTTACTCTGCACATACAGTCCAGCGGCTTACAAGAGCTACTCTGCTCTACACGGCTGCTGCCCTGCAGATACTAGAGAACCATTTATGCTTTTATTATTTCACACAATGGGAGTGCTATTTTAACCTTATTTTCCTGTTTCTTAATGTAGCACTTCCCCTTTGGGGGTTGCTAAGGATGTGGGTCCCCCAATAATCCTGTGCATTCTCCACACAAACTTGCATCCAAAGTCAGAAATCAGTCCTTGAGCTTTGTTTTTTTTTAGATTTATTAAGGGGCTACAGAGCTGGGATAGGGTAATCTCCTTAAAGCGGTAGTAAACTGCGCAAAAAACAAAACAAAAACAAAAACTATTCCCTGCAAGGCAATGGCATGATGTGCTAGTATGTATCACATGCTAGTATATTATGTGAAACTTACCCTTAAATAAAGCCTTCAAGCGGCAGCTGTCACCGCTGTAAAGGCTTCCATCTTTACCCGGTCTTCTTTCCAGGTTCACGAGCCTCAGCCACCTGACTGGCTCAGCCACGATGACGTCACTCCCATGCATGCGCACAGGCCACAGCACACTGCCCTAAAGGAATGGCAGGGGTATGCAGTTTCTTCAGAGCACATGCATCAACTAAAATAAACCCTGAATAAACCCTGAATATCTCCAAAACGGCGCACATTTACAATATATTAATTTTACCTACAAGTAACCTTTATTATAAGCTTACCTGGAGGTAACAATTAACAAAGTGGGTTTACTACCACTTTATCGTACCACCCCCCCCCCCCCGACCCTAGATGAAATCCTGCAATTTAGAGGTGTTCCTGAGCAGGGGATCTGGCTCCTGTCCCTTTAGAGAAGTGAACTAGTAGGGGGCTAATTTGGTTTCCCACCAGAGTGCTCATTCCTCTATCCACCCAGGGGGTGCATGTGTACTCACTCAGATCCTCTCCTGTACCACTGGTGGGTTGGATGCTGCTATCAGGCCTATCAGCTGGCCTGCTCCTTCCCTGCCATACAGGTGGTCCTCTCTCAGGGGGCTGGTGAGTTCTGAGCTTTCCCCCTTTCCAGCTCCAGGCCTGCAGGTAGGCCTCATCCCACTGGGCTTCTTCACAGCCTCCTTCTTCAACCTCACATCTTGCTCTCTCACTTTTCCACCTGACTCCACTTCTGAGCAGGCTCCAACTACTTTTTAAGGGTGAACCTCCCATTGTGGATTGGCTGAAATCCCTCAAGAGTGCAAACCAGACGCTTCTCAGATCCACTCACTGTCTCTAGAGCCTCCTCCAAAACTCTAGAACAGGGGGAAATTCCAGAGAGGCTGCTCTACAGAGCCTCTCAGCTCCTGAACCAAATTTAACCCTTTGGCTTTTACACCCAGGCTGCTACTCAGCCCTCCTGACTAACCATTGGGATCTAGCACCCCCTAGCTAACTAGGATGGCGCTACATTAATAAATCTACATTTAGATAGTGGCACCCACTGTTCTTTTTGTTTTGACAGTGCAAGAGAATATCTTAAACTCACAAAGAGGAGCTGCAGCTATTCCAGTGGACAATTTATTTGAGATTTTATTACCCCTCATATCTGTATACCTTGTAGACTTCCCTTCTGCATCATGATTTTACCCAAATTCATCACCATCATCCCAACTATCCCAGCGTCAAATGTTTTTCTATTTGGTTTTAATATGGTCTTTGACTCAAATTTGGCACTTTAAAAGTCCTACTCTATTTAAGAGATTACGTATTAAAGATGATGATCTAGAGATATGGTCCCTCTGGGCACACCTTACACCACAAAAACCTTTCTTAGTTCAAGAATTGCCATGATCAACATATAGGTTTATATGCAGTAACCCCAGACGGATCATTTCAGAAGATGACTTGTAGCTGATTTTTGGTCTTTGTGCAAGATAAAGTATAAAAAGGATAGAAATACAAATTAAATAGTGAAACGCAAATTGTTTTCTGTTGAATAAAATATTAAGACTATATTTTGAATTTAAAATGTTATTTAATGTGTCTCGTTTTCCTATTTGACATAGTGCAAGTTTACAGACTGCAAAAATCTGGTATGTTCCGCATCCCACAAATCTTGTGCTTTTATTTAATTGTGTCAAGTTATATGTCTCCAGCCTACAATGAGAGAAAACAATAATTAATACACTATACCACGGAAAGAACAATAAACCCACTGCGGGAACATATAAACAGAGTATGTAACATATTGCAGTAGAAGTAAATCTACCACTAACATACCGTATTACACAATTCTTGTATGTATAGAGAGTTTCAACTTCCAATTGAATGTTTATGTTTAACTGATTCCTAAATCTTGTAATGTATCACAACTGATCTCAATGATACATTAATGCGATATAATGCTGTGATTTTCCACTATAGAAAGTTATGCGAAAGCCTTAATATTAATCAAAGATAAATAAAATTCCTTAAAAAAATATCACAGCTGGTTTTAGTAACATGGTGTACACAGCAGTTATAGCTTGTAACCCTTAAAATCCCAATAAAAATGAGCTTTCAGCAGTTTACAGCAGACAGATTAATTAATTTGATTTCTAATCTGTTGCTATAGATTATTATACAAACCACTGAACATTTTGCCATAATAATAAATATGTTTAAACTTTAAATGTGACACTGTTTGCATTGCCAATATACTTCTTAGCCTAGCTAAAGCTTATCTCTATGCAAAACCTTTTTAGTTTCGGATTGAGCGAGGAAAGAATATGTTTTTTTTATGTCTGTGTTACCATAGGGGCGGTCTCTAGCTGTACCAATGACCAGTGTCACAGAGAAAGAAAAGTGAAATCCAAAATGTTAGATTTATTGAAGAACAAGAGGTGAAATCATCCAATGGGGGCAAAGGTTCTGGGGGCAACTGTCTGAGAGGGGAATTCGCCTCACTTTGCAAGATGTCCTCTAATGTCCTGTTATGTTTCTGGGACAGGAAGTGAAGAGAAATTTCCCCAATGATATAGAGATAGCAAAAAAAATGGCGGGGTTGTAATTCTTTCCTATTCTATCCAAACTAAAGCAAATTGGCTAAACATACCCATTAAATATAAATGCATAAAACAACATACGCACATACGGAAGAAACTAGAGTGGGCAGAACTCTTTCAAAATTGGCTTTACACTTATAGCTAAGTAAGGAAGGGTTTGAGCATTAGGTGGCCACATCAAACGTGTCATTTTTTAGCTCTAATCCAATTAGTCAAAAATACCTGCATGTAGTGCCTGATTATATCATTGTATGATCAAACCTTAATTACCAGGTGCTGAATATATAGTCATTACCAACTAGGTGCTGTTAACTAGTTAACAAAATAATGTTTTCTGCCAAGTATAAGGCACTTAGCTGCATGTTAGATGTAAAATAGCTCTCCCTGTCATTGTAGTCAGCTTGGTTTAAATGCAAAAAATGTAAAAGTACCTCCTAATAGTTATGGGAAACTCTTCACATAGAAGAGAAAAAATATAACTGTAGATACTCTGTTTTTTTTAAAAATCACAGTAATGACAAAAAATTATAAGTACTGCACTTAGTAAATCTCCCCTATTGCTTAATTTACTATCAAACAGACATGATGGAGAATTCAGTTACAGTATGGCTATATGTTGTCATTACACATTAAATTTTTATTGTTAAAGGGAAAAGATTGTTGTGTTACATCTGCCAGCCAGATGTCCATCCCGGATTATATTTAGGTAAAGAAACTTTATTCAAACAATTCAAGCTGAGCTGCTCTACATAACGAGCATGTACTGCATTTATTGACATAGTTTCTAAAATGCTTGAAGGGAAATACATTTTAAATAAATGCCAATGTGTAAAGCTTTTTCTTGGTGTTTTTTTCTCAAATACAAACATACAAAATTTTACATGAAAATGGTCAGAATTTTCCATGACTTGATCCACACAGTTGTGTCAAAATGAAGCATATCTTCACATACTTTGGGTATTTTATTGTAAACATAATTAACTGCAAAACATGAGGTCTGGAGAATCATTTAGACTGTAGATACAAGGTCAAGGTGGGGTGTTATAAATGTCAGTGTTTTACAATCTTATATATCTCCCCGGCCATCAGACCCGACCTTAGATCCCTTAGATACAAATTGTTGTCCACCATCTGTTCCGTATCGGTTAAAAGGAATGACTTTCATTGAGGTTTTCATCATTGAAGTCCAGCGGTTTCGCCATGTTACCCAAGTGATACCATTGTCATTGCCACCAGAGTCAGTTTCACTGTAAGTACCACCTGTAAAGGAACATCATATAAAACACAGTTATGGTACAGTTTAATAATATACAGCCCCTGAGACTCAACAGTGTAAACAAGTAATACATAATCTGGACCAATATATCCACTGGAGAATGAAATGGCTAAATTACAAAGCAAAGGGAAGTGATGTCAAGACGTGTTGAGTAACAGGAAGTTGCCAGTTGGCCATCTTGGATCCTGGAAATTCCATTCACAGACACAGGAGGAGTGTTCCTGAGGATCTATGGAGGGTCTGTTCATAATTTTAATATGATGTGACATTTATGCAATAAAATTTATGTGGTATTGAAGAACTTCCTATTGCTGTTTGTGGTGGCATTATCCGGAGTCATTGAGAACATGACCGGATGAGTTTTTACATGAACTTTATCAGTATAATCTGCTCAGCTTTGGAGGGAATCTATATGGTAATGGAGGAGGAATTTCCCACTTGCTAAGTTTGAAAAGCCGTTTTTGGATTGGGACTTACATGCTTGTTATATCCATGTTCTGGTTCGATCTCCATAATCACTGGATCTACATTCGGCTGGAAGCCTTTTTGCGGACTGTCTTTCTGGAGGATTTTTGTCTATTCTGTTTATTTTATTTGATTATATTTTATTTTTTATTGTGGACAATATAATTTTTGGACAGTAGTATTTATTTATTTATTTATTAGTGTTATTTAGTATATTAGCACTTTATATATATATATTTAAATTACAAAGCATTACCTATATATTTTTTACCCTTTGATACCTTACTGTGTAAAACCTATAGTGTTCCTGTCAGGAACCAGATTTTATAACACACAGATCTTCAATGGCTCTTTATCATGCCATATAGTATCACTAGGCCAATGTACCCTACAGGATCCCCAGTGCTTAAAATCAAACTGCCCCAATCCAGAAAAATATCAGCTGTGTGCCTTTTTCAGTGCCGTATAGCTGCTTGTCAAAAATCTTTAAGTTATCTTTACCTTGATAATATTTGCCATTGAGGTGGCCAGCATGGCATCTGTTCATCCACCAACCAGAGCCATCTTGTTCAGCACAGTTTCCTTCAAATTTATCATTATCTTTGTCATATGTACTGAACTGCATGCCATTGTGAGAAGTAAAGAACTTGTCACTGGGGTCATCTCCAAAATCATGACCATCAAAGGCATCTCCAGCATCACCACCAATGAAGTAAGCGTAGGTCAACCTGTAATTGTCCTTTTCACCACCCAGCTTGAACACGGCATAATCAGCTGTGCTAGATAGACAAAGGAAAGATAATTTCATATCAGCATATTTCAATTCCTGGAAATGTATATTCTATTCCATCATAAGATCAAAATAAATAATTGATTTTAGTTAATCACAGAATTTACACGATATGCATTTTTAGTTTACTAATATGGTGATAATTATAGTTTTATCTTTCCTAGATGCATCCTCATTGGTCAGTGTGGGCTACTGCCATTATTATTTTTTGAATTTTATTATTAAAGGAGCAGATAGCACCTTTTAGAGATATATAATTTTTAGATTTTGTATGAATTTTATCTGGATCTGCACCCCCAAACAACCATGTTGCCTTTTTGGATTACCTTGTGTGACCACTCCAGTCTTCCAGCTGTATCCGGAGAACATATGGAATTGTACCCTGTGTACTTAGAAGGTGTGTCTTCTCATTTCCCAACCAAAATTCTGTTGTGTCTGTTGGAGACAAGTATCCAAATCCTTCTTTGTACTGGTTCCAGTTCTTTTTAAAGTCCACACTACCATCAAGCCTCTAGGAAAGGAAGAAAAAATGTTTTGTTATAAAATCACAACATAGTTACATATTCTAAGCTCAGAGTAAAAAATAACGTGAGCAGTTCCATCTGTTCATTAATGTCTGTCCATATGTTCAGAGCAGTAGGTTGCTAGGTTCACTTAGACACGTTGATAGGCCATTTTAATGGATTTATCAAAAAAAAGTGGTGTGTTAGCCTTCTTCTCAATTGAAGAACACTACATATTGACCCCAGAAATAGTGCAATATGAAAAGAACAATGGGGGTCCAGGTGAGATGACCCCAATTATTATACATTGCCTCCAATCTAAAAGGTTTTCCAGGTACTTGTTGATAGAGGAAAACCTTTTTACTTCATACAAAAGCTACAGAATACTCACCCTTTGTATAACAGTCCATCCTAAACCAGATGAATCAATTTCACAATAAACCAGGAATTGTTGTTTGGCTTTAAGAGGCTTTATATAGTAGAGACCACTGATACGTGCTCCTTTGTTTGCAACATCTTGGCAATCTAGGAAGCAAAAGACATTATTTCATCAATAAAACCCTCTAGCTTGGGATATTTCTGAAAAATAGCTATAAATACATAACTGCATTCACCTATTATCTCTTCTCATCCACCAGGTTTAAAGCTGAAAGTCATTCTACTTATATTTTACTATTCCTGCTACTTCCCTCCCCATCAACATGCTAATGAAACTTTTAAATAAGATAAAACTTTTACATTTTCATTACAAGTCAATCAAAAAACTTTCGAAGTTCATTTTTGACCATAGTGATGAGAAAATTCAAAGGAACAGGATGGAATTTTTTTTTATTTTGAATGAATGAATTTCTAACAGCGAATGTGGTTTTCTTTCAGGAAATGACATTCATTTCAAAAGTGAATTTTAAAAGCAAATAAAATGGACGTACTTTCAAACAACATTCATCAACTCATTGCATGTACCGATGAAAATGTTCGTACAAATGTTTGTAGAAATGTTCAGTTGAAATCTAGTGTATGGCCAGCACAAGTTTAAAGATTTCTTAAGTGCCTTGACCATGGTGTAGATAAAGTGAAGATACATTAAAAAGCGACAAAGTAGAGGAAATGATAAGCTTGTGTGCCACTCATGTCTTTATAAAATGTAAACATTGTGAATACATACCTTTTCCTGTTGTGTCCTGGATTTGAACGCTGTCTTTGCATGGCTGCTGACATTGTATTTCCAAGCTTGAAATCTTCTGTTTTAGTAAGGCAATTTTTTCTGTGTTGGAAGTTAGTAATTCTTGCAGATATCTATAACAAAATCAAAAAAATATCAACTTTACCAATTTTAGATACAGTTTATATAAAGAGTTTCATTCTATTTTCATGTGTTTTTAGATGTGTTTTAGATGTTTTTAATATATACTATATCTTTTCTCAAGGGAGCTTCATAGTGACCAAGACACATTTCTGATATATCCATTTACAACAGGTTTAATGGATGCACAAGTTGCATCAGTCTATGTGTATAGGAAATGTATCATGGATCTTCAGGATGTACACTATCATGAAGAAACGTTTTGTAAGGCTGGGTTCACACCATACATGTTTTCTTGGTGTGTATTTATTTGATGTGTGTTGTGTTTCACATATTAGAATTTTATTTAATTGACTTGAAAGTCATAATGCAGGTAATTATACCCAAAAGCTGACTTGTTCACAAAAAACAGCAATCCAATATACAGTATTGGTGAAAACAGGTCCTATTAAAGGCACTAGTGGTTGAGGGGTTTACTAAAGGAGTTCAGGTTGTTATCTTAGCAGAGTGAATGTTCACTTTGCAAAGTAAAAGTTAGTAAATAGGAAGAAGACGTGCTCACTTCCAACCATAAAAAAAACATTTCTGCACTACTTAGCAATAGTGCAAATTAATCACCAAAAACTGTATGCAACCAGCACTGATTTGCATTCCCTCATCATCAGTGATAATATTCAAAAAGAAGCGCAGAGCAATAAAAAATGAAATAAAGTAAAACACGCACTTCTAACATGCATTGACCTGCAACAATTCAAAATCAATAAAAAAATGAAATAAAATAAAACACATACTTCCAACATATGTTGATGTGCAACAATTCAAATGCTTTTTGTTTTAAATGCAGCACAAAATTTGATTCCCTAGCAGCATTACCGGAGTCCAGTAAGCTGAAATCTGATTTTTTTTTTAAGCTGCTTTGCCTTTTTACATATACCTCCCCCCTATTTTTTTTTAAGAAACTAAAAGAACTAAAATCATTGCAGGTTTATCTCTTTCGTAACCCGTGTCTTGGTGAGATTTCCATTCACTTTCTGTCCCAAAGATGCAACAGGAAATGTGAGGAAATCTCAACAAACTGAAGTGAACTCTTCTCTTTTGATCAGAAATGTGTGTCCTCACTGAATAATTTATCTTCACCTTTTTTTCTCGTGACATTTGTGGATTTCTTATCTACTTTTGTCTCAGTGACAATGGTCAGCAGGACAAAAGGAGAAAGTAAATATACCCAGCAGGGACACAGACAGAACTTAAGTCCAAAAAGTGCTAGCACACCAAGGATAGAAGATCTCAAACATTTCCTGAAATGTTGACAAAAAAATAACTTATGTAGTAAGACCCACTGTTTTCTTATCTTTTATCTTTTGCTACTGAGATTTCAGTAACAATTTTAGATCTATTATTTTTTTTGTGCTGGCACTTTTTTGCCTTTGTTTTTTTACGGTGTCTCCTTGGCTGTGAACTCACTACAAGGCAGAAAAAGTAAAGGTGCTGCATCCATGTTCTTCCAAGCAATAGAAACTAATCTTTTCCTACTGTATCTAAATTTAAAATAAAATTTTAGTTACACATATACTTTAAAATTAGCACATTGCTCCCTGCTGCTCTTATGCGTTGAATATGCCTTATTATTTTATGTACAGTAATGTTATATTGTTATACTGTATATACTACTTGTTTAGTCCTATGACTGGGAACTACCTAGCACCATATTTTATTTCTGTCTAGAGTGATGAAATGCATTTGGTGATTCCACAAAGCATGCTAAATATAATATATGCATTTAGATATTACAAAGGTTTTACTGTATTAAATTGTTTTAGGAAGGTAGAAATACTTATTATTGAAGATCAGCTCTGGTTCACTTTGCTATGAGGACTTCAATGCTATTAGTGGGTCAAAACTGAGTTGACTTACTGAAAGAATAAAGGATATTCACTTTGATTAAATGTTCAGGTAGCTTAGTAATTAACAAACATCTGTGTCCACTTCAACATCCAATCGTGTGCATGAGCAAATCCTGTTTTTTCATCTCCCATGCACATGATTAAGGTAAAAGGTAAAAACAGCTTTCCCGCATTCTCTAAGCCAAGTGAACATTATCTTCTCCTTTAATAAATCAACCCAATGAATAAAAATGATCCAAACCTGAACCAAAATGAAGTCAATTTGAAAAACTAGTTAACTCTGGATTACTTCAATAGAATAAGGAAAAATGTTCAACTATGCAATATACAGATAGATGTTCCCCCTCATTTATTTAAACTATTGGTACATTTTCCAGGCCTGAAGGGTACCTGAAAATGAAGTACGGGTATATATCTCTTGAAAGCATACTGTCAGATCAAATAAAACATTATATTACTGAAACCTTCATTACTGAAGAGTTTGCTCTTGCATTGGTCAACAATAACATTTGGAATACTAAAATATCATTAGATTAAGAATACAAAAATATCATGAACACAGGAACACTCACTGTATGCTCTGCTCGTTCTGTACAATTGTCTGTTCATATCGTGAAATGTCATCCAACATATTTCTGGATTTCTGAGTTGGGTTTTCAAGGTCTAATGAAACAAAAGTTGACATATGTAAACATGCACCTAATTCTTACAGTGGTTCCTAAAAAAATCTAATTAACTCTTGTATGAATACAAATGTAAATTCACAAAATCTTACTTTGTGCAGATGTTGGGGGCTTCCTCCCAATTTGCTGTATGTCATCTACAATTATAGTTGTGTCTGTGGTGTGATTAATAACTCTGCTTAACAATCCATCCAGGTACTGCAGTTCTGTGTCAACCTCTGATTGATATCGGCTTAAGAAGTCTGAGACTCCACACGTGGTTGGACAGTATTCCCCCTACCAAAACAATAAAAATCAGTAAGACACTGTTGTTCTAAGCTACAGAGTTCTTAGGGAAGACAAAATAAATAATACTTACAAATCGCTCATCTAAAATGCAGCAGTTGTCCCTATTTGGCTGTAAACTGTATTGCTGTAAAAAAAATTAAAATTAAAAAAATAAAAAACCATTATAATAATAATAATAACAACAACTAAATTTTACTATATTAAATATAATATATTTATCTATCCTTTTTTTCTTTCTTCCGTATCTGTTACATAAATTCTAAGTAATTGTATATTTGCAATAAATTGTGCTAAAATTATATATTTAAACTTGACTTAACCTAAGTTTTATTAAAGTATTTCCTGCTTTTTTATTTGTATTGATTTACTAAATGTTTTCCTCTTATAGAAAATTGTTCACACTCACGCAATAAGTTCTGGAGAAGAACAGTACAATCTGGATGAAGAGAACCCCCTGCTGGTATATTCGTGACATGTTGCAGGTCCAATATGCCTTGCAGCTGCTTGGTTGGTAGTTCACAAATGAAGCCAAGCTTGCAAGGTGCTGCTGTTATATGTGCACACTCTGACCAGGGGTAGCATTGCAGACAGGGACAAAGAAATATCCAAAGGTCAAAGGAAGGGACAGAGGAGGAGGAGATCACAGGTGATGACCCTTAGAGGACACTAGTCACTCAAATTGCAGCAAACATTTGAACATTTGCATTGTACTAAGAGTATTAACTCTTAACACAGATTTCTGACTTGCTGACGCAGTTATTTTATTCCTTCTTGGATTGTGTCTGTGTGTCCTGGTACATCGTAGTTCATATCATCATTATGATTATCAATAAAAAATGAATTGCACAAGGAATAAAGACTAAGACTACTTAAATTGCATTTATTTATTAGCTTGATGATCTGATTTTGGCAAAATCTACAACATGACTTGAACAGAAATAATGCCTGGGGACATTTGCTGCTCAGCTAACAAATTTTAGGGAACTCCGAGTGATATTTGTGGACCTGTAAACTGGATTCTAAAATAAAGTTATTTAATTTTTGCATTTGGCCTTGTAGCAAAGCATTTGCAAAGTTTTCAGAAAATTTCTTAAAGCCTTTAAAGCACCCTTCAGCTCTAGTTTAGGAATGTTGAATACAAGTATTGGCTGTCAATTTAAACAAGCTGTTAGCAGGATTCAAGCAGACTTTTTACAAGGTTCAAATAGTGCTCATGCTTTCTAAAAGCTTACAGAGGCCCAGCAACAGCTTTTTTAACCACTTGAGCTCCTGAGAATTTACCCCCCTTAATGACCAGGCCTCTTTTTGCTACTCGGCGCTGCACTAATTCAACTGATAATTGCGCGGTCATGCAATGCTGCACCTAAACAAAATTTACGTCCTTTTTTTCACACAAATAGAGCTTTCTTTCAGTGGTATTTGATCACCTGTGCGCTTTTTATTTTTCACGCTATAAACAAAAAAAGACCAAATATTTTGAAGAAAAATTATATTTTTTACTTTCAGCTATAGAAAATATATAGTAAACTCAAAGTTAGTTATAAATTTAGGCCAAAATGTATTCTGCTACATGTTTATGGTAAAAAAAATCCCAATAAGTGTATATTGATTGCTTTGTGTGAAAGTTATAGCGTCTACAAACTATGGTATAGATCGGGTGTCGGCAACCCGCGGCTCCAGAGCCACATGCGGCTCTTTTTCACCTTGGCTGCGGCTCCGGAGCACACTGCCCACCAAGTGACAGGCAATAGGGCAGCAATGGGCAAACTACGGCCTGGCGGACCTTTTAATCCGGCCCGCGGAGCTAGGCTCCCGCTAGGCTCCCCTCACAGTCCGCCCTGAAGACCGGTGTAGCATGAAAATCTGTCTCCTATGAGGATCTGTCCCCCTCGACGTATCTGCGCATGTGCCGGAGATCGCCGATCGGCTGCTAATGCCTGAAACTGGCACATGAGCAGATACGTCGAGGGGGACAGATCCTCATAGGAGACAGATTTTCATGCTACACCGGAACGGCGCGGGAACACGGCGAGAGGAACGCGCGGAGCAAAGGTAAGTGAATTGACACAGGGGGGACTTGGGGACTTAATATGGGGGATGAATTACTTTAGGGGGATGAAGTACTATATGGGGGATGAATTACTATGGGGGATGAATTACTATATGGGGGATGAATTACTATGGGGGATTAATTACTATATGGGGTATGAATTACTATGGGGGATGAATTACTATGGGGGATGAATTACTATGGAGGATGAATTACTATATGGGGGATGAATTACTATATGGGGGATGAATTACTATGGGGGATGACTTACTATGGGGGATGAATTACTATATGGGGGATGTATTTTCAGTTTTAAAAATGTGGCTCTCAAAATAAATTTCAGTCGTGGTCTTGGCGAGATTTGGCTCAGTTGAAAAAAAAGGTTACCCACCACTGACCTAAGGCTATGATTGTGATTATGACGATACACTGTGGCCCTGATTAACCCTTTGCTTACTGGGCCCTTAAACCCCCTTCATGACCAGAGCGCTTTTTGCAATATATGCAGTGTCGGATTTGTTTTAAATGTTGCAATGGTTTTGAGGCTCCCAGTCTTTTTTTCCCTCTCGGAAACGGGTCCAAGTGGCTCTTTATGTCTTAAAGGTTGCAGACCCCTGGTATAGATACTGCAATTTACGACATTTGACATTTGATCACCTGTGCACTTTTTATTTTTGGCGCTATAACCAGAAAAAGTTTTGAAGAAAAAATTTTTTTTTTCAAAAAAAACAATATTTTCTCATTTTGGCCATAAAAAATATCTAAAAAAACTAAAATTTTGTCATAAATTTAGGCCAAAATGTATTCTGCTACATGTTTTTGTATTCTGCTACATGTGAAAGTTATAGCGTCTACAAACTATGGTATAGATAATGGAATTTACACAGCTTTTACTTTCTGACTGCCCATCACATTTCTTCAGGTGCTAAAATACCAGAATAGTACAAACACCCTCAAAGTTGTCATTTAAATGATTTATTTCTCGCACAAGCCATGGGTATATGTGGAATTACACCTCAAAATACATTCTGCTACTTCTACTGAGTATGAGGATACCACATGTGTGAGACTTTTTGGGAGCCTAGCCACATACAGGAGCCTGAAATTCAATGACCATTTTGAAAGCCTGAAGGTGCGTAACTTCCTCATTACACTTCCTCACTACCTATCACAGTTTCGAAGGCCCTGACATGCCAGGATAGCCCCACCCCCCCAATGACCCCTTTCTGGAAAGTAGACACCCCTCCTAGAAATTTAAAAAGAGGCATGGTGAGTATTTTGCAGATCTCATTTTTTTCTCACAAGGTTTTGAAATATAAAAAAAATAGAAAAAATAAGTTTTTGTTTTTTTCCTCATTATCCAAAAACTTGTGGCAACAAATGAGATCTGCAAAATACTTACAGTGCATTTTATCAAATTCCTTGGGGCGTCTACTTTCCAAAAAGGGGTAATTTGGGGGGGTTAGGTGCTATCCTGGCATTTCATGGCCTCCGAAACTGTGAAGTCTGGAAATGTAATGAGGAAATAAAGCCCATTAAAAGCCTGAAGGTGCTTATTGGATTTTGGGGTCCTGTACTTGGCTAGACTGCCAAAAGGTCTCTTACATGTGGTACCCCCATACTCGAGAGAAGTAGCAAAATGTATTTTGGGGAGTAATTCCACATATACCCATGGCATGTGTGAGCAGTAAATCATTTAAGTGACAATTTTGTATAAAAAAAAAATATATATTTATTTTTGTCATTTTCCAAAAACTTGTGGTAAAAAAATAAATTCTTCTATTGATTCAACATTCCTCTCAGCAAATAGTTTGGGGTGACTACTCTCCAAAAAGGGGTCATTTTGGGGGGTGGGGGCATTTTATGCCCAGCATTAGAAGTTTATGCCACACATCATTCATTCTTCTAACCACCTGAAGACCAAGCCTTTTTGTTCACATGAAGAAAATCTGTATTTTTTGCTAGGAAATTAATTTAAACCCCCAAACATTATATATTTTTTTAAATCAGACACCCTAGTGAATAAACTGGTGGGTACTACAATTTTTTATGGCACATAGTACTCGTGCAGCAATTTTTCAAAAGCAATTTTTTTAAAAAAAAAAAACACTTTTTTTACTTTTAATGCACTAAAACACAATATATTGGCCAATTGTTTGGTAAAATATAAAAGATAATGGTATGCTGAGTAAATCGATACAAAACATGACATGCTTTAAAACTGCGCATGCCCCGTTCAATGGCGACAAACTGCAAACATTTTTAATATCCATAGGCAGCGCTTTAAAAGCCTTTAAAAGCCACCATTTTAGATTTACAGAGGAGGTCTAGTGTTAGAATTACTACCCTCGATCTGACGTTCATGGCAATACCTCACATGCATGGTGCAAGCGCTGTTTACCTAATGGCACAGGGTCAAGGCTTGTGCACATAGGTGTGCGCGCATGGGAGGGGCAATTTTTTTTTTTTTTAGTTATTTTGATTTTTTTAAAATTATTTTTACATTGTACCTTTCATTTTTTTTTTTTATATCACTTTTAATGCTATAACAGGGAATGCAAATAACCCCTATAACTTCAATGGGCATTGTCATATATTCTTTTTTGAGAAATCTGGGGTCTATCAGACTCTAGATATCTCCTCTGCCCTTACATTATCTAATCAAACCAAAATCGGTGTGATCAGATGCTTTCCCAATTAGGAGGAGCCTAACTATGGCGGCAGGTGAGAGCGCGATGTGAACGCTCTCCACAGGATAGCCACTCTCCCTCCCCAAATGTTCCCCGAGTAAAGCTGCGAAGGTGCCCGGGCAAAAACTCACGGGCGAGAGGGGCCCCCCGAAGAGAACTTCGAGGACAGAGCTGCAGGAGTCCACGACTGAGGGACGGACGATACCTCCCGCCCGAGACTGCTGGGAGTCCAGGTGACGCGGGACAGTCACGTGATCTCCCGAAAGGGAGCTCTGGGAGACAGAGAGGCCGGCCGGTTCTCCGACACAGGGGGAGAAGCCGGCTTCCTCACTGACAGGACACGTGGTACCGGCTCAGCGTCCCGGTGAAAGGAGAAGAGGAGAGATTTGGCTGCTCTCCAGTGGAGTCAGAGAGACATCAGCGTGGGAGAAAGGAGACCCTGTCTTCCGGATACCTGTGAGAGAGGTAGAAGGAGGAAAAAGGAGACCCGGAGAGACCCCCCCCCCCCCTCCTTCAATCGAGGGGAAGAGGAGTAGAGCCAGAGCAGAGGACAGAGAACCTAAAGGACAACTTCCCTGGAAAGGCAGCTGGAATGTGGGTGAGTGAGAGTGGATGGACTGTATATTAAATCCGTGTTATGGACAGTTTATTAAAGCAGCAGAAGTAATTATAGACTGGGGGAAAAAAGAAAAAAAAAGAGAGGGGGAAATATCAAGGAAATCGAAGAAATTAGAACCTCTCTAAAAAGACCCATTATAGCATATACCCTAAAGCCTTAAAGAAAAGGGTTTGGACATATATAGAAAAGATGAAGAGTAAAAATAGCAAAGGGAGTGGTCCCAAACACTCCCAATCTGGAACAATCAGAAAATTTACGTCTCAAGGTAATGTGACCCCAGAAAGAACTCAGGAGATAGCAGAAAAAAGTATAATGGAAAACAGTATGGATAAGAGTACCAGATCGCCTGGGGAAATGGATAATAATAGCCAACAAATAATAGAAGGAATAGAGCTAAGAGTAAAGGAAGGAGAACTACAAATCCCAAATAAAAAGGAGATGGCAGAAATGTTTGGAAATTTGGAAAAATCAATTAAACAAGAGATGGGAATAATTCGGAAAGACTTGGGACATCTTTTGTCCAGAGTAGAAGAAACAGAAGAAAAAATTAAAAAACACGCTCAAGCTATTCCTGAACTGAGAAATCAAATAATGGAGATTAGGCAAGAACAGAAAAAGTTGGGATATAAGTTGGAGATACAAGGTAACATGTACAGGAAAAATAACCTCAGGATAAAGGGAATCCCGGAGCTTACACAAGAAGAAGATCTAAGAGAGACAATACAAAAAATTTTTAAATTCATCATGGGTAGACCTAGAACTGAGACATTTGTATTGGACAATATATACAGGTTAGGAAGGTTCCAACGAGATCGGATGGAAGAGAGACCGAGAGATGTAGTGGTACAATTTAATAAAAATGGAGAGAGAGAAGAAGTATGGAAGAAGATAAAAAGAAGAGCTAGTATTGAATATGAAGGAAAAAACTTGCAAATTTTTGCAGACTTGACACCTGAGACATTATTGAGAAAAAGATCATTGAGACCACTAATAGAACAGATGAAAAAACAAAATATACAATATAGATGGAATAGCTCGATGTGTCTAATCGGATGGAAGAATGGAGTTACTGCATATCTGAGATTTCCAGAGGAATTAAGAGACTTTTTTGATAAACTTAATATTCAAAGAATAGAGATTCCAGGTTGGGAGGAAGAAGAAGAGGGAGAGAAATATGCTGAGGGAAAAGAGGAATGGCAGCAAGTTAGAAGAAGAAATAGAGAATAAATAGATAGGGGAACATCGGGGGAAATGGGGAGTAGGTGAACCGTACAAGGTTAGAGTTCCACCTCAGGGTCAGGATCCAAATGTGGCATTTGGCTCACAAAAGGATTAGATGGAATAAAAATAGGCCCAACGGGGGTGGGGGGAGACGGAGGGGGAGTAGATGTGGGAGGGGGGGGGAATGGGGGTGGGAGGATGGTATAGGGGGAAGGTTTTAAAAATACTTTGCATAGGGATGAGATGTATTCAAGAATCATGGAAGATATAAAATTTATAACATATAATGTAAAAGGGTTGAATAGTCCTGGGAAGAGATTTAAGCTATTTAAGGAATTACAACATAGAGAAGCCTCAGTAGTTTTTTTACAGGAGACGCATCTTGAGATTAAGTCAAACATCAAATTAAATACTAGAAATTATCCAACATGGTTCTATGCAGACTCCCCAATTAAGAGAGCCAAAGGGGTGGCAATTGGGTTCGCTAAAAATGTAAGGTGGGAGGTGGAGGAAAGAGAGACAGACCCTGAGGGGAGATTCTTATTTTTGAAAGGTAGATTACAGGAAATGGAGTCTACAATAGCAAATATTTATTGCCCAAATAAGAGACCAGAGGTATACCTGAAAGGGATATTAAGAAAACT
Organism: Staurois parvus; assembly: GCF_062004578.1. Classification (NCBI taxonomy): domain Eukaryota; kingdom Metazoa; phylum Chordata; class Amphibia; order Anura; family Ranidae; genus Staurois; species Staurois parvus. Next base: position 14,013,287 of record NW_028317886.1, on the reverse strand, counting down.
GAGGGACTTTAAAAAAGGAAGGCTGATAGTGGCGGGAGACTTGAATTTATGTCTAGATCCACAGATGGATACAACATCTCGTGTGCAACGGGAGGGAGGTAGGTCTATGAGGATCTTGAAGAAGGAGATATATGAGGGTCAACTAGTGGATATATGGAGGATAATGCATGGAAAGGAAAAAGACTATACTTTCTTCTCTAATGCACACGAGATTTATTCAAGACTGGACTATATAATGGTAGAACATCAACTTATTGAAAGGGTGGCTAAAGTAGAAATAGAAACAATGACCCTCTCAGACCATGCCCCAGTTATAATGAAGTTGAGATGGGGGAAACAACTGACAAGGGGGGTGGGATGGAGATTAAACGAGGCCCTTCTATTAGATCAAGAGACTGACCAGCAGATCAGACGGGAAATGGAAAGATATTTTCAAGAGAACGAAACAGGAGACGTGTCAATGGCCACTGTCTGGGAGTCCCATAAGGTATATATTAGAGGTATATTGATTGCGTTAGGGGCAAAAAAAAAAAGGGAAAGGAGTAAGAAAATGACAGAGCTCTTAAAAGATATAACTGACCTAGAACAAATCCATAAAAATACAATAACATGTGAGATAGGACAAAAGATAATAGGAAAGAAGAAAGAACTGGAGATATTAATGGAAGAAGAGAGGAGGAGAGTACTCAATAAAGTTCTAGTGGAGAGGTATAGATGGGGAGATCGTCCAGGAAAATATTTAATGAAGGCCCTGAGAAAAAAGAAAAATAGAAATTACATAGAAAAAATAAGAAACCCCAAGGGAGAAATGGCTCACTCTACTAAAGAAATTAGGAAGATATTCAAGGAGTATTACAACAAGCTGTATAATATTAAGTCTCAAAACTTAGTAAATAATAGGGAAAATGAGAACAGAGAAAAAAGAAAGGCATATTTAAAAAATGCAGGACTACCAAAAATAGATGAAGACCTATTGAAATCCCTGGAATTAGAAATCACACAGGAGGAAATAAAAATAGCACTAAAAGACACTAAAGTGGGGAAAAGTCCTGGCCCAGACGGATACACCGTGAGGTATTATAAAAAATATAGTGAAGTATTAATACCAAAGTTGAAGGAATATATGAATGCCTTGGGGGGAGAAATGGAGATTAGACAGGAATCCCTACAAGCCCATATAACACTCATACACAAGGAAGGGAAGGATCCTACTCAATGTTCAAGTTATAGACCAATTGCACTCCTAAATGTAGATACAAAATTATACGCGAAGGTTTTAGCAAATAGGATCAAAGACTTAATGCCAGAATGGATCCAGGGAGATCAGGTTGGCTTTGTATCAGGGAGGGAAGGTAGAGATAACGGAATTAGAACTCTGTTATTGATCCAGAAAGCTAAGAAAGGGAAAACCCCGGCAGTGATTCTCTCGATCGATGCTGAAAAAGCTTTTGATAGAGTAAACTGGAGCTTTATGATGGACACCCTAGAGACCATGGGAGTAGGTAGTAGAATGAGGGAATGGATAGGAAAATTGTATAAAACGCCATCCGCGGTTATTTTGGTTAATGGTGAAAAATCTACACCTATAAGGATGTCAAATGGGACTAGACAGGGATGCCCACTGTCCCCTTTATTGTATGTGTTAACATTGGAACCCCTACTAGAAACAATTAGGAAGAACGTAGATATAAAGGGAATACAAATAGGGGAAACGGAACATAAGGTGGCAGCCTTTGCGGACGATCTGTTGTTTTATGTGGGTAATCCTAGGATAACACTCCCGAACTTAATAAAAAGCTTAAAAGAATATGGAGAAATATCAAATCTAAAAATCAACCCGACAAAAACCGAGATCTTGAATATAAATCTACCGAATAGTGAGAAAGAAAAGATAAAAAAAGAATTCCCTTTTACATGGAGAGATAGAGAGATAAAATATTTAGGAGTTAATCTTACTGCTTCATATTCAAAATTGTATAAATTAAATTATATTTCCCTTTTAAACGAGATTAAGGAGGAATTGAAGAAATTGGGAGGAGGAATCCCTTCCTGGTTAGGACGAATAAATCTGATAAAAATGATAATTGTACCCAAAGTTTTGTATAAATATCAAATGATCCCAATAAAACTCCCAGAAGCATTTTTTAAAGAAATTAAAAAGATGATAACAAAATTTATATGGAAAAATAAAAAATCTAGATTATCGTATGACTTGATAAGTAGACGAAAAGAGAGAGGGGGACTGGGAGTGCCGGACTTTAAGAGATACTATAATGCTGTAATTTTAACAAGAATTTATGATTGGACACACAATAAAAGGGGGAAAAGATGGATGAAGATAGAGAATGATCTGAGCGGAGTTGACCTGAGTAGAAACATATGGGCACCAGCACAATATAGAGGTTTAGAGAAAACCACGAGTGTGTTCACATTGAATGTTTTGAAGGCTTGGGATAATTTACACAAGTATATGCACTGGGATTTTAATTCACAATTAATGCCACTAAGGAATATGGAGTATTTTCCACCAGGTATTGAGGGGAGTATGGGAAAATGGATCAAAAAGGAAGACATTCAACTAAGGGATATTATGGACGGAAAGAAGTTGAAAACATTGAAAGATTTAAAAAAAGGTGGAAGGGAACTTTTTACTAAGATTGATGAGTGGAAATATCACCAATTAAATCACTTTGTTGAGGGTCTTCCGAAACCCATAAGAGGGAGAGGGGAGTGGAACTTGTTTGAGAGGTTGTTGGAATCACGAGGAGATGGAAAACGGGGCACGGCAAAAATTTATAAAATTCTCACCGAATTAGCCACGGAATTTAAACCAAGTTATATAGTAAAATGGGAAAGAGATTTGGAAGTGGAGATAGATGAAGATAAACAGAGGAAGATATATAGACTCACACACGAGAATATTAGCATGAGAGAGGTGGAGGTAAATTATAAGAGTTTAGTAAGATGGCACATCACACCAATTATGGAGTACAAAATGGGTATAGAGAGAACACAAGAGTGTTGGCGTGGTTGTGGAGAGATGGGTACATGGTTTCACATTTGGTGGGAGTGCCCAAAGATACAAAATTTTTGGAAGACAACAGTAAACTTAATTGAGAAAATCTCAGGAATAAAGATTGGATTAGACCCACAAGTGTGTCTATTACATAAAACAGACTTACCAGTGAATAAATATAAAAATTCGGGTATATGGTACTTTGTAAATGCAGCGAAGGGTTTGATACCTAAGTTCTGGCATAGCTTGGAGGTTCCGAAAGAGAAGGATTGGGTAGAGAGAGTAAATCAGATTAGTAGGATAGAGAAACTATACTATATCCAGGAAGATAAGATAGAGATATATAATAGGAGATGGGAGAAATGGGAAGATTTTGTACACCAAAGGAATATATATGAAGTAATGTTAGGAGAAGATTCTTAATTTCATATAGAAGGAAGTAAGAGAAAAATGCAAAGTGGGAGGGGGGTGGGATGTGGTAGGGTATAAAGGTAGAGGGAAGGGAAAAGAAGAAAAAGGAGGTAATAGAAAGAGAATAAGAGTAAGAATATTATATGAGATTGTGGATGAAATGTAGTGTGTTCTTCTTGCATGTGCCTCTTTTTTCTTTTTATGTTTAATTATAAATATAAAAATTTAATAAATATTTGAATTAAAAAAAAAAAAAAAGATGCTTTCCCAATTTACAAATGGCGCTGTTTATATCCTGCGAAACTGAAGTGATGAAATGCTTGCAGCTTCCGAATTCTTAGACTATAGAGATGATTGGCACCATTCTGGTTTCCAATCAGCTCTATGGTCAGCTGGCAGAAACATCGGCTGCATTCTCAGGTTCCCCTGATGGCACGGGACTGCCCGAGAGGGCCGTGGAAGGCAGCGGGGGAGAGGGGACATCATCTCCCACTGCTTGTAAAAGCAAACTTGCAGCTAATTAGCCACTAGGATTGCTTTTACATGAAAGCCGATCACCAGCTGAAAAAAACGACACCAGGATGATGCCTGCAGCTGTAGGCATCATCCTGGTATAACCAATCAAATCCAGTGATGTCCCAATACATCGCTGGTCCTTGTTGGTTATATATGCTATGTTCTTTTTTTTTTTGTATGCAGCCAGTGGACTGAATGAAAAAATGAGAAGAAATCTCTGCCAGAAAAAGTGTGTGGTATGCCCACCATTAGAACATACCGCCCTGCATCCACCCACTTCTAATGGTGGGCACACATTAGGTCACACTTTGCCACAAGTGCCAGTTCCAAAATTGAATAAATGTCTAAATAGTGGCACGCTTGAGTAAAAATTGTCCACGTATAAGTGGTACCCCATATGGAGAAATGATGACACCAAGTCCCAAACTATCTTGCCACTGCTCCCCATGTAGTCTGGGCATCCGGGGGGGCTCCACGTGACTATCTTTTCCCTCGTAAATCCGAAACTTATAAGTATAGCCTGTTGTCCTCTCACAGGTCTTCTACATCTTGACCCCATATCTGGCACGCTTGCAGGGAAGAAATTGTTTGAATGCAAGGCGGCCAGAAAAATTAATAAGGGACTCATCAACGCAGATGTTTTGCTGGGGAGTATAGACATCTGCAAATTTTAGGTTAAGGTGATTTGCGAGGGGCTGAATTTTGTGGAGCAGGTCAAATTCAGGGTCACCCCGAGGATGACAGAGTGTATTGTCGCTGAAATGCATAAAACACATTATACTCTCATATCTATGCCTGGCCATAGCAGCAGAGCACATGGCATATGATGATTCGGGTCTGCGGACCAATACAATCGCAATTCATTTCTTTTAGTAATGCCCACGTTGAGGGTTGGGCCTAAAAAAAATGTAAATTTGAAAACCGTAATGAGTTTCCATGCGAATGGTCTGGCAAAGTTTGAATTTGGGTTGGTGGCAATAAATTGTTGTGCATATAAACTGCTTTGATCCACAATCAATGCATACAGATATTCCGTGAAAAACAGCTCCAAAAATCAAGGAGGTATGTGAAAGACCAAGATGTACTAGACTGCTGGTACTCCGTTCATCAAAAGGTAGAGCGGCACTAGTACTGGCACTCTGCTGCATATGAGAGTCATCAAAATTTACCGGCAAGTGCTAACAGAGATCAGGCCTGACTCTGCGAACACTGCGGTTTTGTGTGCAATGTATCAAGTGACAGTGACCTACTGACACTGCACTTGCTGGGAGAGAAGGGGGGGTAAGCGTAGGGGCTAAACTCAGGTGTTGGTAGGTGCAGGGGCTGATCCCGCTAACGCTGCGTTTTTGGGGATGCTATACTAATGTGAACGCTGGTATAGTGCTGACCTGATCAAAGATATTGACCCGTTCAGACACTATACTAGCAATGGAGGTTTATTGTACATGAGCGTGCTCCTGGCAATCAAGGGGTTAAATGTGATGACTGGTGTACTGATGGGCAATCTGACGCTATCTGGGAGGGGTGTGAAAACCACGGGAATGCGAATCACGTATATATATATATATATATGTGATTTTGCGTACCCATGCTGCCCTGTAGCAGTATTTCTGCTGTAGGGTGGTCAGGATGCGGTTACAGAAGAGGTTTGTGTTACGGCGCTGCGTTACTTTAACTGACAATTGCGCGGTCATGCAACACTGCACCCAAATTAAATTTACATCCTCTTTTTCCCACAAATTGAGCTTTCTTTCGGTGGTATTTGATCGCCTGTGTGTTTTTAATTTTTTGCGCTATAAACAAAAAGGCTGATAATTTTGAGAAAATAAAACAATATTTTTGACCTTTTGCTATAAAACAACATATCCAGTAAAAAAAATTAAAAAATCAAATTTTGTCACAAATTTCATCCAAAATGCATTCTGTGACATGTCTTTGCTAGAAAAAAATCCCAATTCGTGTAAATTAATTGGTTTACTTGAAAGTTATAGCGTTTCCAAATGGCGGGAAAGATACTGGGATTTTTAATTTTTATTTATACTAATAATGGCAGCGATCAGCGACATATGGCGGCGATCAGCGACATATGGCGGCGATCAGCTACATATGGCGGCGATCAGCGACTTATGGCAGGACTGCGGGACTGCGGCGGACATTTTGACACTGGGGGGGAACTGACTTGGGGTCACTGACATCCCCAGTGACACCAATACAGTGATCAGTGAAAAAAAAACCCACTGACACTGTACTAATGGCACTGGGGAGGAAGGGGTTAACATTTTTTTTTCACTGAAAGGGTTAGGGGAGTGTTTTACTAGGGGGCGAGGGTGTGTGTTGGACTGGGACAGGCTGATCGAGAGAGAGAAACTCTTCTCTCCCTCTTCAGCTTGTCAAGGAACTGACAGATAGCAGGGCTGTGTGTAAACAATGCAGCCCTGCTCTCTGTCAGTGATCACCGCTAATCCCGGCGAAACGGCCGGTAATCACCGGCCGTGACCCGGCGGCTGACACCCGCTGCTGACACCTGTGGGACAGGTAGGGCGGGTGCACGCCCCGCGCACGCCCCCTACCTGTTTTGCAAAACTACGTTTTAAAACGTGGTTTTGCCCAGCCGTGCCGCCCTGCAACCGTTTTAATGCAGTGGCTGGGCGGCAAGTGGTTAAAGTGACAACATACACTCCTATTAAATCATATCAAACCCAATTTTTAAGCACTTTTAGCAGCTGATTTAGGGTGCACACACACACTGGCAGTTTTAACTGTGCCCCATACCTTTGGTCCATTCATTTGTGTACAGCGAATGCTCCAAAGTATAGCCATGAGTGGTTAAACATACAGTACCTATTCCAAGTGGTCTTGGGTATGGCTCCCTTGTGGTCCAGTACAGATCACTTCAGTGTGTGTTAACTATGCACGGGCACATAACTTTCTATAAATCACTAAGAACAAAAGCAGGCATCACTTTGATCTGGTTGGCAGAGGTGATGATGTAAGTGCACCCAGGAACATTTACTTATAGCCCATTGTGAGTGTGGACTAGTAGGGAAAAGATGAAGGGAGATAATTGAACTTGGGCACTGTTCAATTCAACAATGCACCCTTAATCAATTGCTGAGTATGCAGCTTCTTTATCTTAATCTTGCCTATGCTTGAGTTTAAGCTGATGCCCAATGTCTCTTGTTCCAGGATGGCCCCTTTCTCTTGCAGCATCCTATGTGGCCACCCTTGTAAACAGGGACTAGAGCTTTGCATCCCAAAGATCTCATAGGACTTTTTTGAACCCAGGAGTTAAACCCAGGAACTAACATGAAATCTTTGGTCTGGTACCCAAGGGCTTAATTTTTTTTTTATTGAGAGCAATGTGCATATCAAAATTAAACAAAGCATTCACAAAGCTTTCAAGCAGCTGTGAGTTGCTTTCTTAAAGTCTTTGGAAAAGATTATAGCAGAGATGGCTGTCACTTTAGGATTTTATTATACTTCAGCACTACTAGCAGCACCCATGTTAAGATCTGTTTTTAACATCCCCATACTGGAACTGAAGGTTTTTTTTTTTAATTAAAGATGAATTCCAGGTATGGATATTTTTACATTTTTACATAGGCTCAGCTTGGACCTATGCATATACCTGGCCTGTGGGATCCCTGTAAAAATCTGGAAATCACTGTAGTAACTACTCCCACTAGTTTCTGGGTCCCATGCTGAGTGGCTGTCCTGCTGCATTCTGAACACAGGAGGTTGTCATCTCAGCACAGGTGCCATTCAAGGATTACTTGCATTTTCTCAATAAATGCAAAGCATTTTCTGAAGAGGTGTAGTGGTGACATCAAAATTACAACCTTATCAAATCAGGAAAAGCTTTGCATTCATTGAGAAAAAGTAAAGTGTTCTTTGAATGGTGGTTGTGCCGATTGACTTCCTATGTTCAGTAAGCAGTAGGGCAGCTGCCCAGCATGGGAAGCTAGTGAAGATTTCTCTAGTAATGGTGCCTACTACAGTGATTTCCAGCTTCAAGGGCTTCAAGCTGCTATAAAACCCAACTTTCAGTTGCTAGCACCCCCACACCCCCATAAAAGTGTGAATTAAACAAAGTTGAAATGGTGCAGCACTTAATTTACCACACACCTATTATAAATGCATGTGAACACAAAAACATTTTTTTGATAAATGCCTGTGAACTCAAAAAAATCAAATGAAGTTTCTTGAACTCAAAGTCTATGTGAATCCTTTAACACAATGTCCTTATGTAGACGCTAAGCATTCAGTGTCCTTTTTTATAGGAATATTCCACCACTACTAAATGTGCTTTTCCTCACATATGTACTACCATCACCTTCAGATGTGCCCTCACCTCAAAAGTAGGACCTTACATATTATGTGTGGTCAATGCACTTTGTGTCCTTCCTTAGAAGAATTATTACTCCTAAGCCCCCCCCGGGTCACATCTGGTGCGATTTGGCATGCAATTTGCATGCCAGGTGACTTGCAAATCATATGCCAAGTCACACCCTACTGTTCACAATTACAGTGGTCAAATCGGTGCAGTTCCAACTTGGTCGGAGCCACACCAATTTCTAAAGTAGTAAATACACTAATTTTCGTGCAATTTGCATACTCATCTGTGTCAGATGTCTTGCAAATCGCACTTGAAATTGGCATGTCCCCCGACTTTGAAATCGTGCGACTTCACTGTAAGTCGATTTCAAAGTCAGGCTTGATGTGAACGGGAGCTTAAAGCTTAATTATCTGAGAACCTGAAGCAGGAGAAACTTTGGGGATTGGATCCTGAAGGTTATGCATGTCCATTTAAAGGCGACACAGGCTCATATTGACCATGCAGTTAATATGCTGGTCATGTGTCCCAGGTGAGAGTACATGTGAAAAGGGTGCTTAAGGTTACTATATTTTGGCATTGAAGGAACCTTAAAGTTTGCTTGTATTCTGAATAATGTGAGTAATATTCCAGTGGTTAAGCATGTAAGATTTGAAATGATAATACACTCTTCTGAGTTTCTCTTTCTATATAAACAAGTGGAGAAGATTGTCTTGAAGGGAAAGTACCACAAAGCTGAATGACCTGAGGAGTCTGGAATTCTATAATTGGTCCATCAAAGGACAAAAACCATTCACCCATACATAATATGTAAGGTCCTACTTTTGAGGTGAGGGCACATCGGAAGGTGATAGTAGCACATATGTGAGGAAAAGCACGTTTAGTAGTCGTGGAATAATCCTATTTAAAAAAGAGCCCCAAATATTTAAAGTCTATATAAGGACATTGGGGTTGATTTACTAAAACTGGAGAGTGCAAAATCTGGTGCAGCTGCGCATAGTAGCCAATCAGTTTCTAATTTAAGCTTGTTCAATTAAGCTTTGACAATAAAAAATGGAAGCTCATTGACTTCTCTGCAGAGCTGCACTAGATTTTGCACACTCCAGTTTTAGTGAATCTCCCCCATTGTGTTAAAGGAATCACAGAGACTTCAAGTCCAAGAGACTTTACTTGATTTTTTGAGTTCACGTGCATTTATGGAAAATTGTTTTTGCATTCACATGCATGTATAATAGGTTTTTAGTACATTAAGCGCTGCACCAGTTACATTTTATCATAGTTACATTTTATCCATTCCTAGAATTCTTCTTTAAGCTTCCTGAAGCTTGTGAAAAGCTTTGTGTAAATATGTTGTCGAATCTTGTTGTGCATGTTATTGAAATCTGTTTTGCTACTCTAAACCATTTGGTGGACATAGTTCCTTACTATCCATTAATATTACTACTTTGAATTTTTAGATTTTTAACAATGTCTTACTGCTGAATGGCACGGTAGACCTACTTTCACTAAATGAGTCTACATTGGAGCTTTTTTGCCAGTATCACTGTCTGAATTTAGAGTGCTCAAGTTGACAGCTAACAGTGTCTACAGTGAGAAAAGTATGTAACTGAACACTTTTATTCTGTTAGATCCAATTTTGTAATAAACACACATCATTGTATCACCTCCAGTGAAATCAAAATAAAAGTGTATCTAAACCCAAGAACAGACATTTAATATATAGCAGTTTATCAGTTCTCAGATGTAGTGACTGCATTATTATTATTACACAGCATTTATATAGCGCCAACAGTTTGCTCAGCGCTTTACAATATACCGGGAGACATTACAGCAACAATACAGTTCAATACAAGAGGGTTAGGAAGGCTCTGCTCCTTGGAACTTACAATCTTTTCTTTTTTCAGACTTTTTTTTACCTGGTGATCCTACCAGAAATACACTTACGGCCATAGGATGACAATGCTCATTCTCTGTGCTGTATCTATGGGGAAGCAGCCTTGTCACCCCAGGACAGTAATTGTATTAGGACTACTGAACATCTTCACCTTGCCTCATTTCCTTAGCATATGACAAAGGGTTTGTAGTACATAGAGATGAATTAGATAGTGTTGATAACAGTATTTGAGCTAATACTGTAGAGTGCAAATAATCTTGCATTCTCACAGAATTTCCGGTAGGATCAACTATGTTTTGTACGTATCAAACTGATATAATAAAAATGCCCTTAATTGTATATTTGCGTCCTAAAAAAGGCAAACAAACATTATTGTTAGGATTTATGTATATTTTATTAGTTTTATGTGACAGTGGCCTTTTAACCTCTTAACAACCACCCGCCCACAATGTACTGTGGGCAGGTAGGCAAAGCAACGTACCTGTACATTACTGCCCACTAATGGGTTGTGGGTGCCTGCATGACTCCCCCCGGCCCACACCCACTATGATTGTACACAGGAGAAGCCTGTCAGTAACTCCTGGGCAATAATAATTCAAGACACAGCTATTGGTAAACAACACAAAGTTTTGTACAGGGGGAGAGCTCTTTCAGTTTATCATTAGAGATGAGCGAATTATTCAAAAATTCGGTTCGGCTGATTCGCCGAATTCGCCGCATAAATTCGATTCGAGCTGAATATATTCGCTGCGAATTTAACTTATAAAAAGGGTGTTTCTAGGCTTCAGAGAGCCTTTATATTAGTGCAGAACACTGTACCTTTAATTTAAATGCCCTTGGAGTCTGCTGGGGAAGAGAAATAATACTGTCAGTCAGTATGACATGCAGATGAGTGCCGTCGATCTTAGAATCACCGCACACTTCACTCATTTGGGCAGTCACGGGGCCAAAACCAGAGTGTGGAGCCACAGTGTGGCGGTGGAGGCAGCAGCAATGGGAGGCCATACAGCACCCTATGACAAAATGGAACCCACCAGCAGTGTGAGGAGACCTGAAAGTGGCACATGGCAGAGTGTGGCGATGGAGACAGCAGCAATGGGAGGCCGTACAGGGACCCATGACACACTCTGGACCTGGCAGCAGCATGAGGAGGCGGTACAGGGGCCCATGACAGATTACGGGCCTGGCAGCAGCATGAGGAGGCGGTACAGGGGCCCATGGCAGAGTGGCGGAGCGTAAGCAGCTAAAATTGAAGGCCATACAGAGGCCTATGTTATAAAGTCCCCCCAGCAGCAGCGTGGGGAGACGACTATCAAGAGTCCAATGGCAGAGTGGCGGAGCAGAAGCAGCTTCAATTGAAGGCCATACACAGGCCTAGGTTTAAAAGTCCCTCACAGTTAATTCCAATAACGAACTCTACTCCTCCGTGCAATCTACTTACGAGACCCTGGGCAGGTCTGGGTCCAATTTGTGGTAGAGACTGGTTTTGTTCAGCCATGCTTGAGCGAGTAATAACAGGTCTGTGCTGCCCTTTGGTGTCTGGCTTAATGCGCACAACACTGAACGTCCCAGCGTTTGTCAACGATTTGCCGTTAAGTGATGCAAACCCGCTGAACCACGTTCATGAGGAGCCGGTACAGGGGGCCATGAATCAGTATGGACCTGGCAGCAGCGTGAGCAGACGACAGAGGCACATGGCGCAGGGTGGCGGTGTAGGCAGCAGTATTCGGAAGACATACACAGGACTAGTTTAAAAAGCGGAAGCCGTCAGCAGCGTGAGCAGACGACAGAGGCACATGGCGCAGGGTGGCGGTGGAGGCAGCAGTATTCGGAAGCCATACACAGGCCTAGGTTAAAAAGCGGAAGCCGTCAGCAGCGTGAGCAGACGACAGAGGCACATGGCGCAGGGTGGCGGTGGAGGCAGCAGTATTCGGAAGCCATACACAGGCCTAGGTTTAAAACTGGAACCCAGCAGCGTGAGCAGACGACAAGACGCACATGGCAGATGATGGATCTGGCAGCAGTATGAGAAGGCGGTACAGGGGCCCGTGGCACAGTGTGGTGATGGGGGCTACAGCAACTGGATGCCAGAAAGTGGCCGATAGGGCTATATACTGCATGGAATTATAAAGTTGTAAAGACAGCGGCCTATAAGGCTATACACACTATAACAATCATGACTTGATTGACCATTGGCCTATAAGGCTATACACAGCATGAATATCATGACTTATTCTGAGAGTGGTTTGGAAGGCTATATACAAAAAGTAATTCATGAGCTGTCCGGACAGCGGACAATAAGTACATATATACAAATCAATTCATCAGCTGTCCAGCCAGCGGCCTCAAAGGCGACACATATAGAAAGCAATTCATGAGCTGTTCAGACAGCGGCCTCTAAGGCGACAGATATACAAAGCAATTCCCGAGGTGTTCAGGGAGCGGCCTGAACGGCTAGGTTATTACTAAATATATTTTTGTGGCCAAACATCGGCCTATAAATAGATGTCTACACAGTGACAAAAAATTATGTCGCCAGACAGCGGCCCCTAAGGCGACAGATATACAAAGCAATTCCCGCGAGCGCACAGGGCCCACAGTGTCTGAGGATGGACGTTGGCGCAAAAAGGCAGAGACCAACTGACTACATAGGTGGTTTTTATAGTACTTTATTTTGGCCTCCCTCTCAGCAGGTGTGAAAAAGGCCACCATTTCTGAACGGTAGCGAGGGTCCAACAAGGTGGACAGCCAAAAGTCATCCCTCTGTCTGATGGTTATTATTCGGCTGTCGCTACGCAAGCAACCGAGCATGCTATGGGCCATTTGTGCCAAGGAATGCGAGGGACTCCCTGCCTCCATCTCCACAGCATACTGCCACGGTGCGTCTGGGTCCTCTGTCTCCTCCTCCTCCTCTACCAGATGCTCCTGCTCCTCCACTCCTGTCCGCTGAGTGGAAAAACCACCCATTTCACTCAATAATTCCTGAGCACCAATGTCCTCCTCTACCTCCTCCTCTTCTTCCTGTCCTGCCCCCACAGGGGTCATGTGGCGTTGAGATCTGTGTGCCACGTCTACCGCACCCTGACCAGCCATTGTTAACAGCATTTGTTCCAGGACGTGCAACAGAGGAATGACGTAGTTCATCCCATAGTCCTGCCGACTCACGAATAGCGTGGCCTCCTCAAAGGGCCTGAGCAAGCGGCAGGTGTCACGCATGAGCTGCCAATGGCTGACATCGAAATTACACAGGGGAGTACCTTTATCCGCTTGTAACATCAGGAAATCGGTGATGGCCTTTCGCTGTTCGTAAAGGCGGTCTAACATATGTAGGGTTGAATTCCACCTTGTTGCAACGTCGCAGATCAGGCGATGCTGTGGAATTCCGTTCTGCCGCTGCAGCTCAAGGAGGGTGTGCTTTGCGGTGTAGGAATGGCTGAAATGCATGCAAAGTTTACGTGACATTTTAAGGATGTCTTGCAGTGGGATGGTGGATTTTAGGAACCGCTTGACAACCAGATTGAACACGTGAGCCATGCATGGCGCATGGCACAACCTTCCTTGACGCAGAGCAGACACCATGTTCTTTCCGTTGTCGGTCAACATGGTTCCGATTTTCAGTTTGCGCGGAGACAGCCATCTGTCGATTTCTCTGTTCATTACACTCAGAAGTTCCTCCCCTGTGTGACTACGTTCGCCAAGGCATACCAGGTGCAGCACAGCGTGACACCGTTGCGCCCTGCACATGTGATATGCCGGTCGGGTAATGGGACTTGGCACGGGGGTGGCGGCTGAGGACACGGCGGAAGAAGAGGTGGTAGAGGCGGACATCTTTGCTGGACCAAGGACGTGCAAACGTGGAGGCAAAAGCAGCGTGACCTGTCCAAGTTGCTGGTGCGGCTGTGCCGGCACCACGTTCACTCAGTGGGCCGTAAATGACATGTACTGTCCCTGACCGTAGTTACAGCTCCACACGTCGGCGCTGCCGTGCACTTTGGCAGAGACCGACATGCTCAAAGACTGGCCCACCATCTCTTCTACATGTGAATGCAGGGCTGGCACTGCCTTTTTGGCGAAGAAATGCCGGCTTGGCACTCTCCACCGCGGCTCGGCACAAACCATCATTTCTCGGAAAGGTGCTGAGTCCACCACTTGGAAAGGGAGGGACTGCAGCACCAGCAACTTGGACAGGAGGACGTTCAGCTTCTGCACCGTCGGGTGCGTGCTCGCAAACTGTTGTCTCTTGGAAACGGATTCCAAGAAAGACTGCTGACGGAATCCGTGAAGAGGAGTAGCAGGAGAAGGAGCATCTGAACGAGCGGAAGATGCCAACGAGCGACAACTCCCCTCAGCAGAGGTGTTGGAGCCTTGACTGGCTGATAGAGGGCGATTGACGTCGGGTGACGGAGCAAGTAACGGAGCGGGTGATGGAGCGGGGGCTGGGGCAGGCAGAACCGCCGTATCTTTATCACGGTTTTCCCAGGCCACCGAATGGCGACGCTGCATATGCTGACGCAACGCTGTAGTCCCAACATTGGCCCCCTGGCCACGCTTGACTTTCTGGCCACATAGTCGACATACGGCTACGTTTACTTCCTCGGGCGGCTTGACGAAAAATTGCCACACCGCCGAGTAGGAAACTTTGCCCCCGCTACTCCTCACTGGCTGACTGCTACTTCCTCCGTGCACACCGGCACCACTACTGGCCGTGGTGGTAGGCTGCAGTGGAGCTGGTGCTCTACTCCGTGGCCGTTTGGCTCCACTGACACTGCTGCGACCCTGCTGCCTCCTGGGCAACCCACCGACTGTTTTGCTCGCTGGCAAGCTGGCACCCTCTTCTCCTGATGATGCGGAAGCAATAGCCTGATGACGACGAGGCTGCCAAGTGCGATCAGCCTCATCATCATCAATTAGGGTCTCCGCGTCACTACTAGCCCCCTCGGCTGCGTGTGGGTCAGGAGACAGACCTGTCTCTAGACCGGCTACCGAGCCACTCTCCTCGCCAGTACTTCTTCGCCTGGCTGCTGAAGAGGCGGATGTCTCCCCCCGTTCCTGACCGCCCTCTGTTAGCTCTTCCTCACTGTACAGTGGGGCTGAGCCCACAGCATGCGATACTTCGCTTGGTGAGGGAACACCAAAGGACAGGGGCAGGTCGAGGACACGTGATTTCAGTGGGCTTGCTCCCGGGCCATGCCAACTAACGGTTGTGTCTGACGTACCCACCGACCGTTGGCTGTAGGTGTCAGAGGTGACCTGGGAAGAGGAAGACGACCGAGTCAACCAATCGATGACGGCAGGGTTGTCGGTGGAGACACGACCGCTGGATGACACCAGGAGCACTGGCCTCTGGCTGCGACTAGTGCTGCCTCGACCCCTTCCTCTGCTGCCACGTCTGCTCGCTCCTGAAACATTGCCTCCTCTGCCACTCCTCTGCGTGTTGTCTGACATACTCTTTAATTCAATAAGCACCCCAAAAATAAAACCGGATTTAACTCTTTGAACGTACAATAGTGGTTGTGAAGCAGAAAGTCAGTTTATTTAGCACAATCGGTCAATTGCAGCTTGCCGTTGGCTGTAAACTGTACGTTTATGTCACTGGAATGCACTAATCACCCAAAAAATATTACCGCCACCCGGCGTGTAAATGGATCTAACTCTTTGAACGTACAATAGTGGTTGTGAAGCATAAAGTCAGTTTATTTAGCACAATCGGTCAATTGCAGCTTGCCGTTGGCTGGAAACTGTACGTTTATGTCACTGGAATGCACTAATCACCCAAAAAATATTACCGCCACCCGGCGTGTAAATGGATCTAACTCTTTGAACGTACAACAGTGGTTGTGAAGCAGAAAGTCAGTTTATTGTACACAATCGGTCAATTGCAGCTTGCCGTTGGCTGTAAACTGTACGTTTATGTCACTGGAATGCACTAATCACCCAAAAAATATTACCGCCACCCGGCGTGTAAATGGATTTAACTCTTTGAACGTACAATAGTGGTTGTGAAGCAGAAAGTCAGTTTATTGTAAACAATCGGTCAATTGCAGCTTGCCGTTGGCTGGAAACTGTACGTTTCTGTCACTGGAATGCACTAATCACCCAAAAAATATTACCGCCAGCTGGCGTGTAAATGGATTTAACTCTTTGAACGTACAATAGTGGTTGTGAAGCAGAAAGTCAGTTTATTTAGCACAATCGGTCAATTGCAGCTTGCCGTTGGCTGGAAACTGTACGTTTATGTCACTGGAATGCACTAATCACCCAAAAAATATTACCGCCACCCGGCGTGTATATGGATTTAACTCTTTGAACGTACAATAGTGGTTGTGAAGCAGAAAGTCAGTTTATTTAGCACAATCGGTCAATTGCAGCTTGCCGTTGGCTGGAAACTGTACGTTTAGGTCACTGGAATGCACTAATCACCCAAAAAATATTACCGCCAGCCGGCGTGTAAATTGATTTAACTCTTTGAACGTACAATAGTGGTTGTGAAGCAGAAAGTCAGTTTATTGTACACAATCGGTCAATTGCAGCTTGCCGTTGGCTGGAAACTGTACGTTTCTGTCACTGGAATGCACTAATCACCCAAAAAATATTACCGCCAGCCGGCGTGTAAATGGATTTAACTCTTTGAACGTACAATAGTGGTTGTGAAGCAGAAAGTCAGTTTATTTAGCACAATCGGTCAATTGCAGCTTGCCGTTGGCTGGAACCTGTACGTTTATGTCACTGGAATGCACTAATCACCCAAAAAATATTACCGCCACCCGGCGTGTAAATGGATCTAACTCTTTGAACGTACAATAGTGGTTGTGAAGCAGAAAGTCAGTTTATTTAGCACAATCGGTCAATTGCAGCTTGCCGTTGGCTGTAAACTGTACGTTTATGTCACTGGAATGCACTAATCACCCAAAAAATATTACCGCCACACGGCGTGTATATGGATTTAACTCTTTGAACGTACAATAGTGGTTGTGAAGCATAAAGTCAGTTTATTTAGCACAATCGGTCAATTGCAGCTTGCCGTTGGCTGGAAACTGTACGTTTATGTCACTGGAATGCACTAATCACCCAAAAAATATTACCACCACCCGGCGTGTAAATGGATCTAACTCTTTGAACGTACAATAGTGGTTGTGAAGCAGAAAGTCAGTTTATTTAGCACAATCGGTCAATTGCAGCTTGCCGTTGGCTGGAAACTGTACGTTTATGTCACTGGAATGCACTAATCACCCAAAAAATATTACCGCCACCCGGCGTGTAAATGGATCTAACTCTTTGAACGTACAATAGTGGTTGTGAAGCAGAAAGTCAGTTTATTTAGCACAATCGGTCAATTGCAGCTTGCCGTTGGCTGGAAACTGTACGTTTATGTCACTGGAATGCACTAATCACCCAAAAAATATTACCGCCACCCGGCGTGTAAATGGATCTAACTCTTTGAACGTACAATAGTGGTTGTGAAGCAGAAAGTCAGTTTATTTAGCACAATCGGTCAATTGCAGCTTGCCGTTGGCTGTAAACTGTACGTTTATGTCACTGGAATGCACTAATCACCCAAAAAATATTACCGCCACCCGGCGTGTAAATGGATCTAACTCTTTGAACGTACAATAGTGGTTGTGAAGCAGAAAGTCAGTTTATTGTACACAATCGGTCAATTGCAGCTTGCCGTTGGCTGTAAACTGTACGTTTATGTCACTGGAATGCACTAATCACCCAAAAAATATTACCGCCAGCCGGCGTGTAAATGGATCTAACTCTTTGAACGTACAATAGTGGTTGTGAAGCAGAAAGTCAGTTTATTGTACACAATCGGTCAATTGCAGCTTGCCGTTGGCTGTAAACTGTACGTTTATGTCACTGGAATGCACTAATCACCCAAAAAATATTACCGCCACCCGGCGTGTAAATGGATTTAACTCTTTGAACGTACAATAGTGGTTGTGAAGCAGAAAGTCAGTTTATTGTAAACAATCGGTCAATTGCAGCTTGCCGTTGGCTGGAAATTGTACGTTTCTGTCACTGGAATGCACTAATCACCCAAAAAATATTACCGCCACCCGGCGTGTATATGGATTTAACTCTTTGAACGTACAATAGTGGTTGTGAAGCAGAAAGTCAGTTTATTTAGCACAATCGGTCAATTGCAGCTTGCCGTTGGCTGGAAACTGTACGTTTAGGTCACTGGAATGCACTAATCACCCAAAAAATATTACCGCCAGCCGGCGTGTAAATGGATTTAACTCTTTGAACGTACAATAGTGGTTGTGAAGCAGAAAGTCAGTTTATTTAGCACAATCGGTCAATTGCAGCTTGCCGTTGGCTGTAAACTGTACGTTTATGTCACTGGAATGCACTAATCACCCAAAAAATATTACCGCCAGCCGGCGTGTAAATGGATTTAACTCTTTGAACGTACAATAGTGGTTGTGAAGCAGAAAGTCAGTTTATTGTACACAATCGGTCAATTGCAGCTTGCCGTTGGCTGGAAACTGTACGTTTCTGTCACTGGAATGCACTAATCACCCAAAAAATATTACCGCCAGCCGGCGTGTAAATGGATTTAACTCTTTGAACGTACAATAGTGGTTGTGAAGCAGAAAGTCAGTTTATTGTACACAATCGGTCAATTGCAGCTTGCCGTTGGCTGGAAACTGTATGTTTCTGTCACTGGAATGCACTAATCACCCAAAAAATATTACCGCCACCCGGCGTGTAAATGGATTTAACTCTTTGAACGTACAATAGTGGTTGTGAAGCAGAAAGTCAGTTTATTTAGCACAATCGGTCAATTGCAGCTTGCCGTTGGCTGGAAACTGTACGTTTATGTCACTGGAATGCACTAATCACCCAAAAAATATTACCGCCACCCGGCGTGTATATGGATTTAACTCTTTGAACGTACAATAGTGGTTGTGAAGCAGAAAGTCAGTTTATTTAGCACAATCGGTCAATTGCAGCTTGCCGTTGGCTGGAAACTGTACGTTTCTGTCACTGGAATGCACTAATCACCCAAAAAATATTACCGCCAGCCGGCGTGTAAATTGATTTAACTCTTTGAACGTACAATAGTGGTTGTGAAGCAGAAAGTCAGTTTATTTAGCACAATCGGTCAATTGCAGCTTGCCGTTTGGTTGGAAACTGTACGTTTATGTCACTGGAATGCACTAATTACCCAAAAAATATTACCGCCACCCGGCGTGTAAATGGATCTAACTCTTTGAACGTACAATAGTGGTTGTGAAGCAGAAAGTCAGTTTATTTAGCACAATCGGTCAATTGCAGCTTGCCGTTGGCTGGAAACTGTACGTTTCTGTCACTGGAATGCACTAATCACCCAAAAAATATTACCGCCAGCCGGCGTGTAAATGGATTTAACTCTTTGAACGTACAATAGTGGTTGTGAAGCAGAAAGTCAGTTTATTTAGCACAATCGGTCAATTGCAGCTTGCCGTTGGCTGGAAACTGTACGTTTATGTCACTGGAATGCACTAATCACCCAAAAAATATTACCGCCACCCGGCGTGTATATGGATTTAACTCTTTGAACGTACAATAGTGGTTGTGAAGCAGAAAGTCAGTTTATTTAGCACAATCGGTCAATTGCAGCTTGCCGTTGGCTGGAAACTGTACGTTTATGTCACTGGAATGCACTAATCACCCAAAAAATATTACCGCCACCCGGCGTGTAAATGGATCTAACTCTTTGAACGTACAATAGTGGTTGTGAAGCAGAAAGTCAGTTTATTTTGCACAATCGGCAAACTGCAGCACCAACTGTGCACGACAGCCACCAAAAAAAAAAAGGGTGTATGTCACTTTAAATTTTCGATTCTTTGATAGCTGTGGCCCTAAGTAATGGTTGTGTGTCCCTGAGTAATGATTCTGTGTCCCTGAGTAACGATTCTGTGTCCCTGAGTAACGATTCTGTGTCCCTGAGTAACGATTCTGTGGCCCTAAAGTCTCTGTGGCCCTAACTCTGTCCCTTAATACAGACAGGTCTGTCTCTCTTGAATGACCGGAGGCTAATGGAGAATTCTAAGATGGCCGCGATTTATAGTGCTGGCTGGCTGCTGATTGGCTAATGCGATCACATGTCATGAATGCATTATGGGTCAGCGCGCCTTGTCTGCGCGCCTTCCCAGAGATCCCCGCCCCATCTTCTCTGTCTATTTTCTCCGTGGCCACACATGTCGCCGCCATTTTTGGGAAAATTCGATTCGTGCATCCGAAGTTTGCTAATCTTCGGATTCGTCGCAAATAGAATTTTTCCAAATCTTCGGAACGAATTCCACTTCGTCATGTTCGATTCGCTCATCTCTATTTATCATCCCTGAAAAGCACAGATGAGAAACTGAGAGCTATAGTAGTAAAAGAAGCACATATTATACATATTACACATAGCTAGGCACCCATTTACACCTTATTCACCCTAGTTTTAACCCCTTCCCAGCCAGTGTCATTAGTACAGTGACAGTATATAGTATTATCACTGTATTACCCTAGGTTCACACCTAAGCTTTTTCTGTAGTGTTTTGCATTTTGCAGAAACATAGTACAGTCCATTTACCATGATTTCCTATGGGACAGGTTCACATCTTTGCGTTTTCACCCAGTGCATTTTTTGGAAATGGTCAGAGACTTTTTTGAACCCAAAACGGTGCATTTTTGGTTCTATAGACTTCAATGGGAATGTTGCAGAAAAGCATGTATTGCATTTTTGATGCGTTTTGCGTTTGAAATCTGCCTAGCAACAAGAAAAAAAATGCAGCAAAAACACAAGTGCAAAAATGCAAAACGCAATGCAGAAATGCATCAAACGCAACTTGCATAAGTGTGAACCTGGACTAAATGTCACTGGTAATGTCAGTGGTCCTTAGTTCCCCCCAGCGTCAGTGTCAAATTGCCCGCCGCACTATTAAAGTCCCATTATAAGTCGTTGATCAACACCATTAGCAGTATAAAAAATAAATAAATACAAATTCCAGTATATATACCATAGTTTGTAGGTGCTATAACTTTCACGCAAACCAATATACACTTATGGGGATTTTTTTTTTTTAATCAAAAACATGTAGCAGAATACATTTTGGCTAAAATTTTAAAGACAATTTTTTAATTGGATACTGTATGTTTTATAGCAGAAAGTAAAAAATATTGTTTTTTTTTTAAATTTATAGCACAAAAAAAAAACTGTGGCGATCAAATACTACCAAAAGCTGTTTGTGTGGAAAAAAATTATATATTTGTTTAGGTACAGCAATGCATAATTGTGAAATTGTCAGTTAAAACAGCAGTGCTATATAACAAAAAATGGCCTGGTCATGAAGGGGGTAAAATCTTTTGGAGCTGAAGAGGTTAAAAAACTTTACAGAAAAGACCCACATTTATCACGATATTGCCAATGACAGTTTCATATTAATCATGAACACATTTTAAATTTACAGTAATCCTTTGATAAACTAACAAATTGCAGGATTTCACGTAAGATTATGAAACTGACATTTTATTTATTTCCTTAGCTACGGGAAATGACAGCTCCAAAAAGAACATAACATTTTGTATAGCATAGGTATTCTTAAACTGTGTTTGTTTTATACGTGGGCTGCAGTCGTCCACCTCGTACTATTTGTTTTTGAGAGGCATCTGTAAACATGGTTTATCTTGAAAGTTACATGTGCTTTTTGCTGCACAGCAAATCAGCACAGGAAGGTTTTTTAAACTTTGCATTAGGTTGATGAAAACTGGGAGATAGCCGATTCCACAACATTATGAGTCATTTTAATGTTCCCAAGCCATTTTAGATTATTATTGTACTCAGAGAGATGACAAATAAAATCCCTCACACTTTCATTAACCACTTCCCGACCGCCCTATAGCAGAAATACTGCTACAGGGCGGCATGGGTGGCAAAATCATGTATATATACGGGATTTTGCATTTCCGGGTAGGGGGTGCGCACGAGACGCACACCCTACCTGCGCCGCCATTCGCGGTCATGGCTGTCAATCATCGGTCCCGGGCGATTGCTAAGCATCTCTGATGGGGAGGAGAACTGATTGTAAACAAAACAGTTGTCCTCCCTGTCATCTCGTCCACACTGTTTTGCATGGCTGTGCAGAGCACAGCCATGCAAAGCAGTGTGCTTACAGTGAAGCACATGGACACAGCACTTAGTAAAACAGCACACAGTTAACCCTTTGATTGCCCTAATGTTAACCCCTTCCTGCCCAGTGCAATTAGTACAGTGTGCTTTTTTTTTAGCACTGATCACTGTATTAGTGTCACTGGAGATGTCAGTGACACCAAGTCAGTTCCCCCCAGTGTCAGAATGCCGCCACCGTCCCACTATAAGTCACTGATCGCCGCCATTACTTGTAAAAATGTTTAAAAAATTTAAAAATCCCAGTATATATACCGCCATTTGTAAATGCTATAACGTTCACATAAAACAATTAATTTACACGTATTGGGATTTTTTTTTTAGCAAAGACATGTAGCAGAATACATTTTGGCCTAAATATGACAAAATTTGATTTTTAAAATTTTTTACTGTACATGTTTAATAACAAAAAGTCAAAAATATTGTTTTGTTCTCAAAATTGTCAGTCTTTTTTTTTTATAGCGCAAAAAATAAAAACACACAGGTGATCAAATACCACTGAAAGAAAGCTCAATTCGTTGAAAAAAAAGGATGTAAATTTCATTTGGGTACAGTGTTGAATGACTGCACAATTGTCAGTTAAAGTAACGCAGCGCCGTAACGCAAAAAAAATGGCCTGGTCAGAGTAAGGTGGCCTCATAGCATAGTCTCTTTAAGACTCTTTAGCAACAGGGGTTCTAGAATTACTAATTCAGTAAGTTCCAAACACAAACAGCTAATTGCCATTGTCTTCATAAACAGCACCCCTCTCAGTGAAGTTCAGAGTGACTCTGATAAAACAGGTAAACAGCTGGTGGGCTCCCAGGCAAAGGACATATGGGGTCGCCCAACTAGAATTAAAGTACTCTGCTAACAATTGAAGATATGCCCCCTATGGTAGCTGGATCTTACAGAGAAGGTCTGTGCTATTAAGCTCTGAAGTGGCTGTCTGTACACCTGTTCTGATAGTGGAGGGCCTCTCACCTGGCTGAAGATCACTTGCCCAGCTACCTCGGCTCCATCAAGTGTGGCTTCTTTACTGCAAAAGAAGTAACATATAACCGTACACCCATGACATCATGAAATTCACTGCTTTATTCAACTAAACTACAGTGAGGGGTCCCTGCCTACAGACCATCCACAATGACACTAAACACAAAAGGATGAAATGCTTCCAAGTGGGTACTCTCTAGTTGGGAATCCATTGCTGTGGTTTTGTGGAAAAAAGCTGTGAATATCATGGTGTCATTGGTGTGCAGATCTCTGTTTCTTCCATAGCATATTTGCATGGACGGCTCCTTTCTAGCCCAGCACCCAGTTCTCAGGAGACAATGGAGTGCAAGCTTGGGAGCGATGGATGGTCATTCATTCTCTCAGCAGTAAAGTTGTAAGCGGTATTGCAACCTCCACAGGCATGGCTTGTCAAGCTGGTTCCTACATCATGGGCTACCATGAAGTACACAGCAAAGAAGGTCAGAAACCTCTGCCTCAGTCTCAAATCTCAGCCTACAGGCCAGTCAGAAACTCACAATTGTCTTATTCACAAGTGAGTTGCACAGGGCCTCAAATTCTGTGGTTACAGGCCAGGGCCACCACGGGTGGCGCACTCCTGCATTGCTTGCATTGAACTGAATATAGGGTGTGGCTTAAAAGGATGTGGTTATAGTAATGTAATAGTAATGTACAATAGTAATGTAATAGTAATAGTATAAAATGAATGATAGGTATAGGGAATATACAGCACAGTGTGTATAATAAGGTGCTGCAAAAAAGGGAATGTACAGCGCAGAACAAAGAACATGTGTGCAGGAAGTAAATATATATATACAAAATCTGGCGCTACTATAAATGAAACCTATAAATAAATTGCATTCTTTATATAAACGTGCACTAATTCCTAAAAGAATTATTGATAGATAAGCTAAAAATGTCATTATACTAAGTGCAAATCCATACCTGTAGTGCATGTAGTGCTCAGCTGCAAAAAAGTGGGTGTGGTTAAAATACGCCAAATATTGGGTGTAGCTTATTCTTATTAGAAAGAACAAATAAACACAACCTGGGAATTATTCCAAATTAAATTCCCCCACAGTGCACACTGCTCCCCTGTACACATTGCTCTCTGAGCCTCCGTGTACCTAGAAAATATGCTGGGATGGCTGTGCCACAGGTAAGAGTCTCACAGACACATATAAACCTCTGCACAACAATTTTTAAAAAATGAAACATTGCTGTTACATATGTTATGTCTGAGCCTGCCTTAAAGAAGAACTTCATTAAAATAGTCAGGGACAGCTTAGCAACCAACAACTGTTAAGACGATGAATACGTTGATGAGACGTATATAATATTCAATATATAGTGCAAAAGTCTAGAAGGGGTCAGGAGTTTGTAAGCACAGAGTGCTGACGTCAGTGGTAGTTTTAGAAGTACATAACATACAGATTACAGGGATCAGGAGTATCTAATGTGCAGTAGGGGTCAGTAGTACACAAAAAAGGGCAGAGATAAAGGGTGTGTAATGCACAATGTATTGGTCAGGAGAGTGCACAATTCCTCGAGCAAGCAATGCTTAACCCACCTTCAAAAATATTCAGCACTAATCTTTGCCAACCTCCCAAATCACCCTTCACCTGGAGAATTTTTCCCCCCTCACCCAACACAAATCTTCTTCCTCCACAAATTCCCCTTCTAACAAAAATCCTCTTCCCCTTCAAATCTCCCAGCACAAATCTTTTTCCATCCCCATTCCTAGCACAAGTATTCTCCCCCTCTACTAGCACAAATCCCCCCCACGGCCCCCCTTTTAGGAAAAAAATGTTCTTCCTCCTTCTATAGCACAACCCCCCTCCTCAAATCCCCCGCTTCACCCCCCCACACACCCTTTTAGTACAAATCCTCTTCTCCCCACAATCCCCTCTCTCAGCACAAACTCTTTCCTACCTGCTAGAACAAATCCTTTAAACCCTTATAGCATAAATACTCCCCCTCCCCCCCATTCTAGTACAAGTCTTCACCCCCCTCAAATCCCCACTCCCAGCACAAATCCCCTCCCCCATATCCCCTTTCTTGCACATAAACCTCTTCTATCCCAAATTCCCTCTCCCAGAAAAAATCCTTTTTCCCTCCCAATACAAACCCACTTAAATCCTCTTTCTAGTACAAATCCTCTTCTCCCCCAAATCCATTGCCCCAGCACAAATCTGCTTTCCCACAGAAAACCCCCTAGCACAATCCTCTCCCCACAATCTCACCTCCCAGCACAAATCCTCTCCTCCCTGTTAGCATAAATCCTCACCCCAAACCCCTCCTTCTAACAAATCCCCTAATCAACTGTCCCAGTACAAATCCTCTCCCGTCCAATCCCCCTCAAGCACAAATCCTTTTACCCCAAAGCCCCCCTCACCCAGGACAAGCTTTCTCCCCCCCCCCAACTCCCCTCACCTCTCTGCCCCTTCAAGCACAAATCCTCTTTTCCCCTGATTCCCCCTTCTAGTACAAACACCCCTCCTAGTCATCTCTCCCAACACAAATCCTCTCCCCCTTCTAGCCTAAGGGAATGATTTACTAGGCCCTGTCCGTTCAACCCTTTTGCTGCCAGAGCCGTATTTGCATTTTTTGCACACGTTTAAAACATCATTTTAGGCCTGAATATTACAAAAACAACCCAAACATAGATTTTCTAAAAGTAGACACCCTAGAGAATAAAATAGCTGTAGTTCCAATTTTTTACGTCACAAGATATTACCGCAAAGGTCTAGAAAACGCAACATTTCAGTAAGAAACACACTAAACTGAATTTTAGGGAAAACAAATTCAATAAATTAAATTAGTAAAATATAAAAGATTAAAAAAAGGTTGTGCTGAGTAAATAGATGCCCAACATGTCAAACCCTAAACTTGCGTGCACCTGTGAAATGGCAAAAAAACTTCAGTACCCTATATTTTCTATAGGCGACGCTTCAAAAGCCCCTGCAGGTCATCAGTATAGTGTTACAGAGGAGGCTTTGTGCTAGAATTATTGCTTTCACTTCGGTGTGCATGGTGATGTGTAATGTGTATCGCAATCAACGGTTTCATACGTACGCATGCATTTATATTGCTACATGCGTATACATCAAGGTAATGGGGACTCAAATTTTATTTTGGGGGGGGGGGGAAATAGTATGTGCTTGGGTGTAACTTTTTTGCAAAAAAACCCTAATTTTTCTCTTCCATATTTTTCATCACATAGGGGACTTTGTGTCCCCTATGTGATTATTTTTAGGTGACATACAGCAATATTTCAATATTCTACATTTATTCTGACAGCAGCAACACAATTAGGTACATTCTTTTACTTATGTAAAAAAAATCAACGGTATTTACGGTACTACATTTTGCACAGCGCTTCACAATAGGGTAAGGCTGACCATACACTACAATTTTCTTGAGAATTTTGCTTTAGATTTACCAAAAACCATTTAATATGAGGTCAAACCTAAACAACACTTTCAATTGTATCCAATTAGGCATGCCCTTGCACTTCATAGTGAAAGGTAAATCTAAAAGGAAATTGGCCAGAAAATTGTAAGAAAATTGTATAGCGTATGGCCAGCCTTAGGCAGGCCATACATTTATACAATTTTCTTGAGAATTTTGCTTTAGATTTACCAAAAAACATGTAATATGAGGTCAAACCTAAACAGCACTTTCAATTGTATCCAATTAGGCAGGCCTTTGTACTATGCAGTTGAAGGTAAATCTAAAATTGGGCAGAAATTGGACAGGAAATTGTAAGAATATTGTATAGTGTATGGCCAGCCTTAGAAGGGCCCTGCTCATAAGAGCTTACAGTCTAAAATGGAACAAAATTAGGCCAATATTAACTAGGCAACACCTTTTAAGGTACAAGAAATCTCACCACCCCATCAATTTGTTAGGTTCAAGATTCTCAAAAAAAAAAAAAGCAGGAAGCTGAATTTCTGTCTACATGATTAAGCAAACAATATCAAAGTTAGGAGTTGTAGGAGTAGAACAATTGACAATTGTTAGTAACAAGGGTCAGCAGATGCTCACAAATCATAAATGCATGATCAGACTGGAAAAATACACACAAAATTGAAGCCATGTCCACCAAACCCCACTTTTGTGGGTCAAGTGCACAGTTACAACAAACACACAAAACAAACATGGGGCATAGGTCATTATGCACAATATCCCCCCCCCAGAAAAAAAAAAAAGCCACCAAGGACTGACCGCAAATAATTTAGCCTCTTCTCAGGCCAAGCAAACCCCGCTACTGCAGTCTTTTACACCCCGGTCACATCAGATGCGACTTGGCATGCGATTTGCATGCCATGCGACTTGCAAATCATATGCTAAGTCGCACCCTATTGTCCGCTATTAGAGCTATTAGAGGTTCTGACTTGCATTTGCATAGACATCTGTGTTAGCGGTCTTGCAAATCGCATTGAAATCAGCAGATCACCCAATTTTGAAATCGTGCGACTTCACTGTAAGTCGCATGATTTCAAAGTCGGGCTTGATGTGACCAGGGTTTTATATAACATAGGTTGTATTGTTCGTACCTCCAACGAAGGGCACAGCTATTTAATCTGTCTCTTCATGAAAGCCTCAAGTGATTGCACCTGTTTAGCAGGCAAATACACCTCCCAAACGTGTTAGCCCTTGGCTATGTGCATCAGTTCACAGACTGAAGGCCAAAGAGCTAAGTCCATTAGCATGCATAGAAAGAAAGCAACAGTTATCTAAACATATGTACCTGTGCAACAGAAAATGTGAAATGTCCAAGCCCCTGGGCATGCTCAGTGCTAAAAAAAAATAAAAAAAAATAAAAATGCAAGTTGTCCATGGGCATGTGCAGGGTACAGAGCTTGAAATCTCACATTTGTGACGACTGCTTCACCCAAATTTCTGACAAGCACGTTCGTCATCCAAAACACATGTCCAGTATTTCCCATCTTTTCCAATGGCTCTAGTTCACTCCAGTACAGCGTGTTCTTGTGCAGCCCACCAAATCAGAACATGATGAATGTGTTCTGCATGGACCTACATTGGGACCTGGCCAGACACCTCCTAAGCGCACTGACATGCATTACTGCCTGCAAATTCTGTGGGTTGTTAGAAGACGGCACATGCTGGCATCATAACAACCAGAGACTCATCCCTGATGTCGGCAGTGATTCCCCAATGACAGCAGAATGGAAAAAGCATAGCCAACATGTACCAAAAGAGCACGGGCCCTTCAGTCTGTCATGGATTTGAAGGGGAACCCCATGGCCAAAAAATGTAAAAAGTGTGGCTTCCCCCCAAAATTACTAGCATGCCATTATCTGAGCTTACAGTCCTGCAGGCTAGGAAAGGGGGTGGAAGAACAAGAACACACACACTTTTTATTTGTAATGTCAGCTCTTTTGTTTACATTATGTGAGTACCAGACTGCAAAAAAAAGAAAAACACGCATTTGTATTAGTTCAGGTAGTTTTATAGCACCATCAATTTACACAGAGCTTTACATATATATTGTAGGTTCACATCAGGCCCTGCCCTCAAGGAGCTTACAATCTAAAGTCCCTAACTCACATTCATATACTATAGACAATTTAGACAGGAGACAAAACAACTACCAGCATGTCTTTGGAGTGTGGGAGGAAATCTACACACACAACATGCAAACTCCATGCAGGTAGCGCCATGGTTGAGATACAAACCAATGACCCTAGTGCTGCTAGGCAGAAGAGCTAGCCATTGTCCTGTCCCATGCCTGTAGACTGCATCGGTGTGGTGTGAACCAGCCCTAAGTCCCTGGGTATGCTCAGTGCAACATGCTATATATCTCAAATGGAATATAAATGTGGTGCTGTGTTATTAAATCACATGTGTGTTGGCTATATGTATCACAATACAAAGAATCATAATCCAACCCTCCCCCCCCCCCAAAAAAAACACACACACAAGAAAAAAAACCCCATAAAGCAGGGATTCACTGTTTTTACCTTCGCTCTGCTATGTACATTAAGCCATGCGATTTATCCATGTACTTATGTGGGTAGGTGCACGATATTTCTTACAATGAATCTGCAAGTTGCACTATGAAATGTATGGAACGCTTGCTTATCACTTACATGGCTTAATGTACATGGGGGAGTAGAGATGCAAACAGCCAATCCCTGCTGGTGTATCCTGGAGTTCCTGAGTGCCATTGAACAACCTCTTGCTGTGATCTGCCATATGGTTCCAAGGCTTATGATGGATTATTATTGATAACATGCTGCTAAAAGATCAGCTAGAATTTTAGGTCTTATCGCTGGGTAAGAGGCTGCAATTGGTGTTAGTGCGGAATTCACAAGGCTGCTTTTTGACATTCACGAGTGACATCACATTGCAAGATTTGCAATGATGGTGGAATCCTCCTACACATAACTACATATTTTATTTGGACATTTACATATAGGTGGTGGACTTCATTCAGTTCTATATTTCTTGAATTATGAACTGATATTTTTTCTTTATTGGTGTGTCACTGTGGAATAATGGTGTCACCCTCTGAATTTTGTTTCATCATTTGTATGTGTATTTATAATGTCGAGGCACATATCACATTTTTTAGAATAATATTATGATCCTTTGTATTGGGATACATATAACCAACACACTTTGAACTTAGTAACAGCAGAACATTTGTATTCCTTTTAATTTTGCTTCAGCACTGGTATTGTCTGTGGTTGGTGAAGACAGCTGTGGAAGTTTTTATTTAGATTTTTGTTAGATGCTGAGCACCAAGTGCAGTTTTTCTACCATTTAGTTAATATATTTTAAAAGTCTCAGTCCCTGGGCATGCTCAATGCACAAGGCAGTGCATACACAAGAATATCTACTGCAGAGAATATATGCTCCAAAAAAAAAAAAAAAAAAAGAATAAAAACCTGGTACTAGCATTATTTAAAAACTTGGAAAAGATAAATATTCTATAAGAAGCAAAAAACACAGCTAATAAAAATTACAAAGAAAATTAAAGAAAAAAAATTAAAATATCTATCTTGGTGTTTCTATGAATAGTAACAGTTCTATAGTCACAGGTATTGATGTATACCATTAAATATATATATATATATATATATATATATATATATATATATATATATATATAAGCTCTTTCACAAAAACAGGTTCACTCTTTTGAACGACATTTCCAGGATTGCCAACAAAGGCATCTGCTATAGCAATTCCCCAAAAAAACCGAGTAAAGGCACTTTTTAGGTTTCCTAGTCTGGGCATGCTCAGTCATGTCACTACTGAGCTGTTTGAATTAGGTGAAGTCAATGCCTGTTTGGATTTTTTTAAATATATCACTTAATACAGACAAATTTAAAATTCTTTTAAAGCAGTTATTCTTTAACATGTTCAACATATGTATAGGAAGTATACATTGCTTGATTTAATGTCATTAAAAAAGATTTTTCTCTGCTGTGCACCTGGTTCTAAGAGGTGAACTCATTTAGACAGTTGCTAAGTTTTGTGGCCATTAGTAAATTCTGAATTATGTTATTATGTAACTTCTTTTCTTCGGGGGTTTCTTTCCCCCTCCTACACACATTTTGCATCTTAATTTATCCAATGCTACAGCTTGGAGACTCTCAAAAAATAGTGTTAGGACCGCAATATACAGAGGAGCGTTGATGTGGGCACTGCGGCTTCCACATATATTTGCAAATGTGTGCAACAAAAGCCTCTGTTTTTAACATGAATTGTTAGAGTCAACTTTGTTTGTTTGCAGGCTGGTTGATAATTGTGCTGGGAAATTTTTGTTTGTTTGTGATGTGCATTGCCCTTTGATGTGTACCTTACAGCAAAGGCTAGTTATAAATTGGGTGGGTGGCATCTTTTTGTATAGCTTGTTTGCTGATTTGATGTGGGGACACATTGGATGCCTTCAGCTGCCATTGTGCTCTTGCTGGGCGTCCAATGTGGCCCTGTGCCTTTAAGGAGGAGTGGACTCACTCCAGGCAAACCTGCCCTTAATTCATCCACTACTATATATGCTCAAACCTGGGGACTCTCAAAAAAAATGAATTAGGACTGCAGTAAACAGAGGAGCCTTGAGCAGTGCAGCTTCCATGTATGCAAATGTGTGCAACAAAACTCTGTGTTTTTACGTGAATTGTTAGAATCCATTAGGTTTGTTTGTGTGCTGGGATAAGTTAAGTTATTAAAACTAGAAAGTGCAAACTCTGGTGCAGCTGTGCATGGTAGCCAAGCAACTTCGAACTTCAGCTTGTTCAATTAAACTTTGACATAAAAAACTGGACGCTACCTGGTTTCTATGCAGAGCGCCACCAGATTTTGCATTCTCCAGTTTTAGTAAATCAACCCCTAAATTTTCTTCCCCTCCCAACAAAAATCCTTCCCTCCAAATTCCCTTTCTAGTGCAATACCCCTTCTCCCCCAAATGCAATGTAGGGTTCAGGAATATAATACACAACATGGCATATACAGCGTAAAACATAGTGAATTCAGTGCAGGGGTCAGGAGTATAACCTATGACAGGCATATAATGTACAAAATGTACAGTGTTCAGGAGCATGTCTGTCACGTACCTGGTGGAGGCCAAAGTAATGAAAGGGATACCCTTGTGGCTATGGTCCAAGTACCCTTGAAGATGATGACAGGGAGTGCAAGGCTCAAAGAAGCATGGGTACCAAGGTTTTTTGATATCTGCTCCAGGAAGGACCAAACTGGAATGTCCTTAGGCAGGTGGATGGGAACATCAGCAGGAACATAAAATATACCAGTGGTAAGCAGGTCAGGATTCATAGGATGGCACCCGTAGAGGAGGAAGTAGTAACTGAAGCCAAAGATCATACACAATAGAGGCAGCAGAATGGTTAGAAGCCAATTTAGGGTCATATATGATGGATCAGATGAATGAAGTTAGCAGAGCAGTCAGTCCTTAAAATGGAATGCGGTCAAAACCAAAAGTCAAGCAGAAAGGAAGTCCAAAGGCTGGCTGGTTCAGTAACAGGACATCAGGCTGAATGCAGAGAACGTAGGAACAAGGAGCACACAAGAAGCTGAGGATCATCCAGCAATCTTCTGTGACTGCTTCCCACCTTAAATAGGGCCTATGGCATCAGTTCTGGGATTTGGTGCAAGTGCTCACAAAGTGTCTGCATGAGTTATCACACAGACGTGCATGCATAAATTAAGATTGACGTACAAAGCTCAGTGGTTAGGTGTATGAAATGTTCAACATAGTTTCTACCGTGCAGGGGTCAGCAGTGCACAACACACAGGGTGCAGGGGTCTGGGGTCAATAACATAGAGAGTGCAGGGCTCAAGAATATGTAATATTCAGAGTGCAGGGCTCAGGAATGCAAAACACACATACAGCAGGACTCAGTGTTACATATCACACCCTATGGAAAAACAAAGAGATGTAAACTGCTGACATAGAATCACACGTTTATTTAGCTGCCCCCCGCATTGTAAGTACTACAAGCGTACCTTGGTTTATGAATTTAATGCGTTCTCCGGGACATTTCTTATTATGAAAAATTCGTAAAGTGAAACGCAGTTTCCCTTAGGAATGCACTGAAAACCATTTAATCCATTCTGGAGGTCAGAAAAAAGTCAAATAAAAGTCTTTTATCTGTTCAAAACTCTTTATAAAGTGCACTTTAAAGGTATAAATACTGTACAGGGACATGATTAAAGATTAATTCATAAATGTATTGAAAACCAATGAATCCGTTCCAGAGGTCAGAAAAAAGTTAAAAAAAAGTCTTATCTATTCAAAACTCTTTATAAAGTGCACAGGATGCATTGTGCCGGTGCTATAAACCTCCCAGGCACAATTCATCCTGGGGAAACTTGCTTTGTATTGCGAAAATAATTTGTAAACCGAGGTATTATTTTCAATGGATTTTCGTTCGTAAACCGCAAATTATGTTAACCGAGGCGTTTGTAAACCGAGGTACGCCCAGGGGCGGACTGACCATTTGGAAACTCTGGCACTGCTCGAGGGCCCAGGGTCAGTAGTGGGCCCCATGAGATGCCCCTGGTACCTTTTTCATAGGCTTTGAGTTTGGGCAAGTACACAGGGGCCCCATGATCCCCTATTGCCCGGGGGCCCCATGAGTTTTCAATCCGCCCCTGGGTACGCCTGTACTTTGTGACTGCTGCTAAAGGGCTTTTTACTGCTGGGAATTTCAGGAGGTCCTGTCCACAGAGTGCATTTATTTGTGCCTCAGGTATCTTGCACCCAGACCCCTCATCCCTGCATTTTTACCTGTTCTCCAATAAACGGTAAAACAACCTCTAAACTGGAGCATGAGCTTGTTGGAGAGCTACTAGGACAGGTAACAGGGTGGGTAGCCTCTGGACAGGTAAGAGGACCCAGTTATTATCAGCAGATACTTTTCGTAGTCATTGCTTAATATTTACTACTTGGAGCTGACAGGTTGGGCACTTGAGCCTACTCTCCTGTTTCTCACCATCTATTCTTAATATGAATAGTCTGAAGAGGCTTTGTAATGTAACGTTCGACTACAGTCAAGTTTATTCTTAATACAAACTAAAAGCTGAAAATTGGGGGAGGAACCTACCTCACTACCTGCCTGCTAGCTTCTATAGACACATGGAGATTTCAGTTAGGAAGAAGCAGTCAGCAAATAAGCCACGCTGGACTTTTCCATAATAAAGCAAAGCATGCTCTGCAAACCAAGTGTCATGGAAACACCCTGTATTAGATGTTTCTTTGTATTTTTATTCAAACAATAAAAATCTAACATATATTTGCAAACAGCCAGAAACATTTTTAGCAAAGAGACATGCCCCATATATCCAACAAAGATACATACCCCATATATCCAACAAAGAGACATGCCCCATATATCCAACAAAGAGACATGCCCCATATATCCAACAAAGAGATATGCCCCATATATCCAACAAACAGACATGCCCTATATATCCTGAAAGGAGACGTCCTCCATATGTCCATCAAAAGCCATTATAATATTTATTTAAACACTTAAATATCTGAAGCCTAAAAAAGAAAAACAGTGATATGGTGCTCCTTTCAAGTGTATATTATGCTGTCCAGCAATCTGACATTCTTTTATGTAGACAATATACTGTGAGTATGTTCAATAATGGGGTTAAAGGAGTTGAAGGGATTGAAACTGTTCCATGAGCAGTAAGTTCAGTTTCTTACCCCTAAAAGAAGAAGCCTGAAACATACCAAGCAACTTTTTGAGATGGAAAAGTTGAACACAGAGGTTAGGTAAAAGATTTATTTACCTACTTTTGATAAATTGTACATTTTATTAGAGGCCTATACTTTAGATCAAAAATGGACAACTTAGGATGAATAAGAGACAGAGGGAATGGTTCTAAAATAGACTGTCCCTCCAAATGAGGGACAGTTGGAAGCTATGCTGAAAACATCATTGTTTTTTTAGTGACACCTTTACCAGTCCTGGCTGTATAACTCTTTGTAGACTAATGGTGTAGGGCCCTGGTGCCCAACATGTGGACTGGAGGAGGCATGTGTCTTGCGGCCTGCCTTTCTGTGAGCAGCCAGCCTTGTTGTTGACTGGGTCTGCCACCTGTTGGACACCTGTGCACTTTGCATAGCGGCAGCAGAGTCCCGGATGCTGAAACGATTTCTACATTTTAGCACTTAGTGCTAAAATAGACAGTACTGTTAGGCTAGTGATCACCATTCGACAGTACAGTAAGCATAGTCCCAGCCTCGTTGGGGAGAGAGTGTAACATGGGAGTGTGTGATCAGGTAAGGGGTGGAGTTTTACTGCCACTGCACTGATGACCAATGTGGGGGTTAGTTTAAAAAACATTGCTGTTGACCACCATTAGTGGGGGGGTTTAAACAGAAATGCTACTGACCACCAGTGCTGGGGATTATTATTGCAGTCATTGACACCAATGCTGGGGGGTTTTATTGCATCCACTGACATCAATGCTAGGGGTTTTTATTGCTTACACCAAGGATCACCCCAACCTTCAGTTCAGTGTTCATTGATTTACAAAAAATGCAACAGGACCATCATTTTTAGGAGTTGGGTGCATTAGAGCATATTTATTTTTAATGGGCTGCCTAACTCAACACAATGCACCTCAATTCATGAAAAAGTGCTGCTATTGCGTGGTCCTCTGGAAGTGCCAGGGTTCTTGAGGTCCTCTATTATTTTAAGTTGACCACCACTAGTAGGAAGGCAACAATTAAGGAATGACTAAAGGGCAATTTACTTGCATTCCCTCAGCAATGTAACATCTGCAAGCTGTCATTGACATACATGCCCAGTCTTATTAAAGGTTTTGCATATTTAGCCATCTAGATTAGCCAGCCCAAGATGACATATCTCCCCACATGCACCTGGAAGTTAATTCATTCTGGCACCTAGGCATGCAGCACTGAGCTTCAAATGATTGGCTCAGTATACATTTATGAAAAGCATTGCAGGCAGATATAGGAGGAGCTTCTGCATTAAAAACTTATCTGCCCCTAATGGTTCATAGCATGGCATTAGTTTCACTTTGTTTTACCTAGTAAGCTCTTATAATGAGTGCTCAATTACAAAGTCCTCAATTGCAACCGTTTCCGAAGCTTGCTGAGATGTTAACCTCCACAAGGCCTTGCAATAACAAATCACTACTTAACCACTTGCCGACCGCGCATAGCCGAATGACGGCTTCACCGCGGCCGGCCAGTTCTGAGTGGACGTCATATGACGTCCTCCCAGAACGCGCTCTCCTGCGCGCCCCAGGGGGCGCGCACCCGGCGATCTCCGTGATCGCTGTGTCCTACGGACACAGCTGATCACGAGATGTGGTGAAAGGCCGATCCCACCGGCCTTTTACCACGTGATCAGCGGTGTCCAATGACACGCTGATCACAGGAAAATGCAAGTGCCGGTTCTCGGCTGCACTTTCCTCACGCTGTCAGATCGTGAGGAAAGTACTGCCGAGAACCGGCAGTTGTCAGAGCGGGGATCGGCACCGATCATCAGGGCACTGATGATCAGTGCCCTGATGATCGGTGCCCAGCAGTGACCCCCGCAAGTTCCGATCAGCTGTGCGCCCACTAGCCCCGCCCACCCATTCCCAGCGGTGCCCCCACCTGTGCCCAGCAGTGCCCCCACCTGTGCCACTCTGCAGTGCCACCTACCTGTGCCCAGCAGTGCCACCTACATGTGCCCAGCAGTGCCACCCACCTGTGCCCACCAGCGCCACCCACCTGTGCCCACCAGCGCCACCCACCTGTGCCCACCCACCAGTGCTGTCCACCAGTGCCACCCACCAGTGCCACCCACCAGTGCTGCCAGTCAGTGCCACCAGTCAGTGCCCAGGGGTTGTGCCAGTCAGTGCCGCCAGTCAGTGCCCAGAAGTGATGCCAGTCAGTGCCGTCTATCAGTACCCATCATCAGTGTCACCTATCAGTGCCGCCTATCAGTGCTGCATATCAGTGCCGCCTATCCGTGACCCCTAATTAGTGCTGTCTATCAGTGCCGCCTATCCGTGCCACCTCATTAGTACTGCCTATCAGTGCCCTTTAGTGCTGCCTATCAGTGCCCATCAGTGCCGCCTATCAGTGCCCATCAGTGCCGCCTCATCAACGCAAATCAGTGAAGGAGAAAAAATACCTGTTTGAAAAATTTTATAAAAGAAACAAATAAACTTTTTTTTTTTTTTCAAATTTTTTGCACTTTTTTTAATTTATAGCGCAAAAAGTAAAGCGCCCAGTGGCGATTAAATACCACCAAAAGAAAGCTCTATTTGTGAGAAAAAAATGATCAAAATTTCATATGGGTACAATGTTGCATGACCGCGCAATTGTCAATCAAAATGCGGCAGCGCTGAAAGCTGAAAATTGGCCTGGTAAGGAAGGGGGTATAAGTGCCTGGTAGGCAAGTGGTTAAAAAAAAAATTTTCACCAAAAATGTTTTTACTGTCAGACATTTCTATCTGTTTGATGCCAGCTCAGGTGCTTTTAATATATTACATTTATTCTAATGGTAGCATTGTCAATTACAGCTTTATTCAGAGGAAACTGAGGTATTTTTACCACTAATCAGTCAAATAATTTAGTAAAAGAAACTATTGTTTTTCTAGGTTTAAAGCACACTCTATTACCTTGAGTTTACTGAACTCCATTCTTCAAACAGAGATCTGATATGCTGATTTACTAAGTAAGATAAGTCACATTCAAATATTTACTCCATGTTATGAAACTGGATAATTTATGTGTGGAGGAAATGCAGATCACATGACTCTTAGCCAATCCATTTCCTATCTGCACTTTAGGTAAAAATTCCATTAGACTTTCTTACTGAGTGTTCCATTTGACCATTATTGTATGGTATAATATTTGCATACTTGCTGTATGATTTGAAGTACATTCACTTAAAGCAGTATTAAAAACTCCACTATTTTTTTAATGATCCCCCCAGGAGGGTTATGCCATATTGTGCTAGTATGCACAGCATATTAGCACATTATGACAGACTTACCTGTCAAACCAGTCCTCCAGGACTGCACAGTTATGGCTTCAGCTGGTCCTAATGTGACATAAATGTAAAGATTTGAGTAGCTGAGATGTGATCTGTAGAAATGTGACAATGTAGATTTAGCATTCCATGTTAATATAAGATGTGTTCAGAATTAAGTCAGAGACATATGGTCACCAATTAGCATCTGAAGGGACAAAGCTTCCTCTAGACTGGAGGTGACACCTAGATGCCAATAAGACTTGTCACCTACTTCTAGACATTTCGGCTTCAGAGGCAGCGGGAGACCAAGAGAGGGCTCCGATCTGTCTAGGAGCTCTAAAGTATATCAGCAGATCAAAGGAATATATTTAATCTCTCATAAAAGCTAATATATTAGTTGCAGAGAGATGAAAATACTTCCTTCTGATTGGACACACTGTAGGCTACACCTGCATGTAAAACTGTATTTGTAGCCTATGTAGAATCCCAGAGAAATGCAGAAAATGGTTAATTGGCTCCTGATTGCGACAGCTGAACAGTGATTGGTACTGTCGCGATCGGACTGATGCGCTGGTGTCGAAAATTCAATCCCTGACTTGGTGATTCAAACCGTTCCTGGTCCAATCGACTTTGGGCATTTCAGTACCCAGAACGTCCTGTGGGCTGGTACGGGAACACCCCCCAGAGTCGATTGGCCAAGGGCTAATGTCCAGCCTACATCCAAATTCCCATAAATTGAGGACCTGGGATATGGACGGTGCGATTCTTACGGAGCCAGTTCTATTGACTGGCGGATTGCGGACTTTCTCTCACTTGCTCCAGTCGCAGGATAACTCTTGGTAAAAGTTTTATTTCTGTTTTATTCCCTTTTATTTTATAGTCAATAGCCAATTGGGTGTCTTCTTGTATTTTCTGTAACTTTTTATACTTTGTACATATTTTATGCACTGCCCACTTTCGGGATATTAAATCATACAATTAATAAGTGACTTCTGGGTACTTAAGCTCGGGCTCATATATCTCAAGAGAGATTGTATTGTATTGTATTGTATTGCAGTGTCTTTATATGCTCGGTCAAGTTCATTGCCAATCTGTTTGCAATTGCACTGCGTGTTGGCAGATTGCATGCAGATTGTAAAGGTAACATATCTGCCAGACGGAGATCTGTGTGTGTGTGGTGGCCCAGCAGGCCAGTCTGCGGATAAAACTGTTGGGTGGTGGCAAGCTACCGTTTGTGGTGTGTCTGGTGTGGGGGTGTGTGGACAGTGGAAGAGTGATTAACACCGGGGTTCTAGCTTGTAGGATAGCTGGATGAATCCTAGAAGGGTTTGCCAATTGCTAGGCTGCCCCTCAACCCTTAGTGTGCACCAGATTGTATATAAGATTCGTATCTGCCTGTGTGTGGTCGGCCAGCTGGATTGGAGTGAAGTCTTCCGTAAGTGGCAAGAGGTAGTGCGGGCTGTGAAAGTATATCACGGCTGGTCTTATATATATTCAGATTAAGTCCCCCTTATTCCCTCTTACCCCAAGCCATGCCCGCACATGCGCGCCTCAGTTAGCTAGTCACTGTGGGCATGTGCATGTGGGTTGGATCTGTGACACCTAGATGCTTCCAAATTAACCTGGTCTTCCTTCCAGGTTCGCTCTCCAGCTGCTTGAATGGCTAGGCCATGAAAACATTACTCCCACACATGCACATGGGAATCACTTCATCAAAGAACAGAGCAGGTGCCATAAATGTGGTGTGAGCTGTGCATGCACGGCTCATATTACATTACTGCTCACAGGCCAGGAGAGGCATTATGACAATAGAAACCACTAGGGTCTTTGAGATTATAAAAACCCTGCACGTCAGTGGCTTTTAATGTTTGGACTTTAATACCACTTTAGAATACACCTGGGCAATTCAGTCTATGTGATGAAACAAAGCATACACAGAGGTAACCTTCAGTGAAAAATCGCATGTCAAAACAATCAGTTAATGCAAGCATATAGGTGACTGACGTTACATGCAAATCTCAATTCTTCCTTTCAATAGGTGACTGAAATTGACCACACCCTGTTGAACTCCTGATGCGGACCTTGGTTTGCTGTTGACTACACCTTGTCTCCCTCTTCTGTGTATGACCCTGGCCTGGCTACTGACTTTGTTCCTTCTGCTTACCTGTGTTAACCTCGACTTGTCTCCTGGCCACATCTCTTATCCTGACAGCTACCTGCACTTGCCCTTGGTGGGACTCCTGTACCATCTCCATACTACAGCATCCAAGACCCATCTCATGGATGCCCCTGTGCACCACTGCAGGCCTACAGACTGCCAACCGTGGTCCTTCCTGGTGTGTCTCCAACACTGTTAACTACAGTCCTGACACTGCTCCTACCTGCTACCTTGTCCACTTGCACCCAAGTTTTTTTTGTGCACTGTACTGCTGTCTCCATATTCAATGGTGCGCGAACAAAAGCAGCATAGTGGAGCTCTCTCATCAATTCAACCTCAAACCAAGGTATGTGATGGAATCATCTACCCATGTCTGAGGATGAAAGAGGTGCTTCACCGTTAGATACTTTGTGCCTACAAATTGCAGCCCTTACTAAACTTGTAAAGATACTGTAGGATGGTTACTTTCAACTAGAGGGTCTAATAACCTGGCCTGTCAGAAAGTTCACCCACACCAGCTCCTACCTCTGGAAACTCTGAACCAGTACCTTCTACTGTGGTGATACCATTACCATAACCACAGGTGTTAACCCCTTTATGATTTTTTGGAAGAAATTCAGGCATTCAAAAACACATCAGTTGTACTTTGCCCTGCTATCTCCAACTGTTTCACTTGAGTCAGTGAAAGTGGCTGCATCATATCCCTGCTGATCGATGAACACCAGTCCTGGGCACATCACCTCTTGAAGCAATGCAGCCATATCTTTAACTCAGTAACTTAATTTTTAAAGTCAAGGGCACAACTATACAATAAACCTCTACACACAGCTTCCACAGAAGCCACTCTGCATGTTCAACAGGGTCGGCACCCAGTGGAAGAATATACCAGTGAATTTTGCACATGGATAGCAGACAAACTGGAACCATGGTACTTTGAAATACTACTACCGTTTGGGCCGATCAGAGACTCTCAAAGATGAGCTTACCTGGGGCACCTGACTTTCTGGAGAATCTGGTGCAACTTTCTATCCAATTGGATTGTTGACTTTGGAAAGGAGTAGTTCCTTCAGATGGATGATGCCCAAGGTTCACCATACTATATCTACTAACCTACTAGTCCAGCCAGCACCTGCTTCTGAAGTCAGTCTTCTTCATCCTGCTCTGTCACATGAGGAGAAACTACACTGGCGCCAAGCCAATTTGTAAAGAAAACAAACAGAGGGCACACCGGCCTAGTGCATTATCTTAATAACATTTATTGATAAAAGTAGTAGCTGGTGATATACTCAGAAAAGACAATTGTATAAAAGCTGATCATAAAGAACAGCAATGTCTGGTTTGCCTGATACGGTTTTCTACACAGGAACACTGGACCTCCAATAGGCTAACATGTTTTGAGGACTTGCCCTTTCCTCACAGCCAAGCCAATTTGTCACGTACCTTACTTGTAAGCCTGATAGCAGGAGAAAGGCCTCCCCGTACAGTTCGAGGGCCACTGAAGGTGGAACAGCAACCACAAGAGCACGGCGGGGTATGAGTGCCTGTTCAGTCTTTTAGTCTGTGCAGGAATTGCTGGAACTTCGCTGGGAGATGGGATGGCTGGACCGACTGGTGGCAGAGCAGGCTGGCAGCAGAGCAGGCAGGCAGGCAGGCAATGAAGCAGGCAGGTAGCAGACTGTATGCAGGGTCAGACAAGCCAGGTCGGTAACAGATAAGCGGATCAGACATGAACAGTAAACAGAAGAATGGTCGGGTCACAAGCCAGGGTCAGTGTTGGTGGGAGCAGATCAGGCAGAGTCAGAAGGCAGAGGCAGAGTCCAAGAAACAAGCTGGGATCAATCACAGGTAATCACTCACAGGAACAGGAATATAGGAGGGGGAGCTGCAGATCAGACAGCACAGGCTAATAGTGCTGCTTGGTTTAAATAGTCTGACTGGCACCAACATTAGCAACGGGCTGTCGCATGTGTGCGTGTGCGCACATGCGAACGCAAATGCACACGACTATGTGCAGCAGAACGGGCCCTCGCACATCTGCGCCTGCACTATGGCGAGCATCTTCCTGATACAATTTGTGCCTGTACTGCGGGAAGCCCAGTCATTTACGTGTCAACTGTCCCATTCATCCATATAAATCTCTCTCCAGACGTTCTGCTTATCTTCAGGTCTCAGGAACACAATCAATCTTCCAATTTTGTTGCAGGTGGCTGGAAGGAAAAACAAGTTACAGACCACAAATGATTCAGGGGCTCATAGCTACTTAATTGATGTCACTCTTACAAGATACTTACAGATTCCTATCAAGGGGCGGACTGACCATTTGGAAACTCGCGCAAGGCCAGAGGGCCCGGGGTCAGTAGGGGGCCCCATGAGATGCCCCTGGTACCTTTTTCATAGGCTTTTTTGAGTTTGGGCAAGGACACAGGTGCCTCATGATCCCCTATTGCCCGGGGGCCCCATGAGTTGTCAGTCTGCCCCTGTTCCTATCTTGACCACAACCAGTTCCAGACACCAAAAACTTTTACACTTTGATGTCTTGAATTCCCTAATGTTTCCAATAATAAGAACACCATGGTCACAAGCACATAACCTTCTGATGGATTGGTGTAAAGGAACTGTGAGTTTTTAGTCAGCCTACTGTCAGCAACATTGCCTCCTTTCAAGCCCCACCAACCCAACCTTATTATTATTATACAGGATTTATATAGCACCAACAGTTTATGCAGCACTTTACAATATAAGGAGGACAGTACAATTACAATACTGTTAGATAGAGA
Source organism: Staurois parvus (assembly GCF_062004578.1). Taxonomy (NCBI): domain Eukaryota; kingdom Metazoa; phylum Chordata; class Amphibia; order Anura; family Ranidae; genus Staurois; species Staurois parvus. The sequence goes on along the minus strand of NW_028317886.1, from coordinate 13,970,528 downwards.
AGTAATTGGAGGGCCCTGCTCATGGAGCTTACAATCTAAAGGGAGGGGGAGGTGGTACAAAAGGTAATAGCTGCAGGGGATGATCTGATGGAGTTGACTCAAGTACAGTTCTTAGGTGGAGGTTCTTAAATGAGTTTTCAAGGATCGTCTAAAGGCAGACAAGGTGGGAGCTAACCGGACATACTGGGAGTTCCAGAAGATTGGAGAGGCTCTGGAGAAGTGGCGAGTGTGGTAGAAGGTAACAAGGGAACTGGAGAGCAGGTGGTCTAGGGAGGAGCGGAGAGAATGGTTTGGGCGATATCTGCAGTTGAGGTAGGTGATGTAGCTGGGGGTGAGTGGATGGCCTTGTATGTTGTGGTTAGCATTTTGAATTTTATACAATATTCTAGTGGAACCCAGTGAAAAGACTGGCAGAGAGGGGCAGCAGTCATGGATCAGTTAGTAAGGTGTATTAGTCTAGTAGAGGCATTCATAATAGACTGAGTGGGGGATACCCTGTGTAGGGATAGGCCAGTGAGGAGGGAGTTGCAGTAGTCAAGGTGGGAAATAACCAAGAAGTGAATAAGCTGTTTTGCGGTGTCATTAGTTAGGAAGGGGTGAATTCTGGAAATGTTGCAGAGGTTGAGGCAGCAAGATTGAGACAGTGATTGAATGTGTTTGGTTGGTGGAGAAAGCTGGATGCTGGCTATCACGAATTGTGTCGATTTTGTTTTTGAAATGATTGGTAATCTTCTGGGCGGTAAGTAGGTTGGTGGCTGAAGACAGTGGTGGGCGAAGTAAGGAATGAAGTGTAGAAAAGAATTGATGAGGTTTGGATGAGAAGGTTTTGATGAAAATGGTGTAGTAGGTTTGTTTAGCAGTGTGGAGAAAGGAGTTGTATTTGAGAAGGGAAGATCTGTGGTGGGTGAAGTCTTGCAGGTATTTAGTTTTATGCCACGCTCTCTCAACAGTAAACCACATTCTAATTTCTGTCTACCTGTATCTGTGTTATTTCATAATTTCCTTGATGTTTTCGACAAGAAGACAAAGCAGACACCTTTTCACCCCATCGATCTTACGACTGTCCCATCGAATGGCTTCCAGGGGCAGAAATTCCATTTGGCTGCATCTTCCCTCTATGCAAACTGAAAATTGGAGGCCCTCCGGCATTACGTAGATTAACAATTTATCCGTCCTTCATTCTCAGCAGTAGGAGCTAGGATAATCTTTGTGGAAAAAAAAGAATCACTCCCTGTGCCTGTGCTGACTTTCGGGAGCTCAACAATATTACCATTAAGAATCATCATTTAGTTCCGGAACTTTTACAAAGGTTTTGAACTGCCTTGATAATCACCAAACTAGGCTTTCATGGTGCCTATAATTTGTTGTGCATCAGAGGGGGTTAAGTGGAAAATGGAATTTTGGACTGGCTTTGGTCATTTTTGAGTACCTGGTAATGCCTTTTGGTCTGTGCAATGCCCCCATAATATTCACATTTCGTAAATGAGACCTTCTAAGAATACAGGTGCTGCATTGTCACAACGTCAAGGCTGAACCGCCATACTGCATCCTGTGGCTTTTTTCTTCCAAACGTTGAACCAGTCCAAAAAAAATGATGTGGGTGATAGGGAGCTACTGGCATGCTCATGGTCTACAAGAACCTTGAGTACCTTAGGCCCATTAAACATCTGAGGCTTCATCACGCCAGAAGGCCTTTGTTTTTTCAAGATTCTAATTCAATATTGCGTATCGCCCAGGGTGCAAGAATGGAAATGCAGATACTTTATCCTGCATGTTCCCAGATACCCCTGAATCGTCTTCTTCAGACACAATTCTGGCATATCAGAATTTCTTGCTGATACAGCCTGATCTGATGTCATCTATCCAAATCTTCAATGAACCTGAGAACATCAGTTGTCAGAAAAGAGAGTAGATTTGGTGGTACAATAAAAAGATCTTTATCCTCCAGGAACTTCAGCCACAAATGGTCAAAATTTTTCATGACCGTTCATTATTAGGTCACTTCGGAACCTGTAAGACATTGAAATTGATTCAGTGTTACTTCTAGTGGCCAAATCATATTAGGACAAAAGAGGGAGGGGAGAGCTGGTTTTAATGGCAGAGATAAGAACTGGTTATCCACAGCTAGTCTGGTGTCCTCCCACTGACACCAATGATGGTGCCCCATCCTTAGTGTCAGTGTGTAAGGAATAGCGCCCCATTATTGGTATCAGTGGGAGGAATAGTACCCTATCATTGGTGTCAGTGGGAGGAATCGTGCCCCATCATTGGTGTCAGTGGGAGGAATCGTGCCCCATCATTGGTGTCAGTGGGAGGAATTGTGCCCCATCATTGGTGTCAGTGAGAGGAATCGTGCCCCATCATTGGTGTCAGGGAGAGAAATAATGCCCCATCATTGGTGTCAGTGGGAAGAATAGTGCCCCATCATTGGTATCAGTGGGAGGAATAGTGCCCTATCACTGGTATCAGTGGAAGTGCCCCATTATTAGTGTCAGGGGGAGGAATAGTGCCCCATCATTGGTGTCAGTGGGAGGAATAGTGTCCCATCATTGGTATCAGTGGAAGGAATAGTGCCCCATCATTGGTATCAGTGGGAAGAATAGTGCCTCATTATTGGTATCAGTGGGAGGAAGTGCCCCATCATTAGTGTCAGTAGGAGGAATAGTGCCCCATCATTGGTATCAGTGGGAGGAATAGTGCCCCATCTTTGGTGTCAGTGGGAGGAATAGTGCCCCATCATTGGTATCAGTGGGAGGAATAGTGTCCCATCATTGGTGTATCAAGGCAGCGGGACAGGAGGAGTGCAAAGGGACAGGTGAGGGGCAGTGGGACAGGAGGAGCACAGAGGGACAGGTGAGGGGCAGTGGGACAGGAGAAGCGTAGAGGGACAGGTTGGGGGCAGCTTGACGGGGGGCATGGGACAGAATCGGGGCAAAGAAACAGGAGTAGCGCAGTGGGACAGAAGGAGCGCAGTGGGACAGGTGAGGGGCAGTGAGACAGGAGGAACGCAGTGGGACAGGAGAAGGAGCACAGAGCGACAGGAGAAGCATAGAAGGATAGGTGAGGGGCAGTGGGACAGGAGGAGTGCAGAGGGATAGGTGAGGGGCAATGGGACAGGAGGAGCACAGAGGGACAGGTGGGGGGCCGCATGACAGGGGGCATGGGACAGGATCGGGGCAGTTTGACAGGAGGAGCGCAAAGGGACAGGATCGAGGCAGTGGGACAGGAGGAGCGCAAAGGGACAGGTGAGGGGCAGTGGGACAGGAGGAGCGCAGAGGGACAGGGGGCAACGTGACGGGGGGCATGGGACAGCATCGGGGCAACGGGACAAAAGAAGAGCAGTGGGACAGGAGAAGCGTAGAAGGATAGGTGAGGGGCAGCGGGACAGGAGGAGCGCAAAGGGACAGGTGAGGGGCAGTGTGACAGGAGGAGCACAGAGAGACAGGTGAGGGGCAGTGGGACAGGAGGAGTGCAGTGGGACAGGAGAAGCGTAGAAGGATAGGTGAGGGGCAGCAGGACAGGAGGAGCACAAAGGGACAGGTGAGGGGCAGTGTGACAGGAGGAGCACAGAGAGACAGGTGAGGGGCAGTGGGACAGGAGGAGCGTAGAGGGACAGGTGGGGGGCAGCATGACGGGGGGCATGGGACAGGATCGGGGGGCATGGCACAGGATTGGGGCAGTGGGACAGGAGAAGCACAGTGGGACAGGTGAGGGGCAGTGGGACAGGAGTAGCGCAGTGGGACAGGAGTAGAGCAGTGGGACAGGAGTAGCACAGAAGGATAGGTGAGGGGCAGTGGGACAGGAGGAGTGCAGAGGGATAGGTGGGGGGCAGCGTGACAGGGGACATGGGACAGGATCAGGGCAGCTGGACAGGAGGAGTGCAGAGAGACAGGTGAGGGGCAGCTGGACAGGAGGAATGCAGAGGGACAGGTAAGGGGCAGCTGGACAGGAGGAGCGCAGAGGGACAGGTGGGGGGCAGTGGGGACAGATGGGGAGTAGTGGGACAATGTGGGGGATAGGAGAGGGGAAGTGGAACAGGTGGGGGGCAGTGTATTGGGGGACAGTGAGACAGGAGTGGGGAAGAACCAGTCCTCCAAGCACTTACCTGTCTAGCAGCGGCTCCTCCTGATGGTGTCAGCATCTCTCCAGGACGGCTGTGTCAAGGTCCTAACTTTCCTCAGAGATTGTGTTGCTCCATGTGCTGGCATCCATCTTAAGTTCCTGCAAAGCATGGTGGGAGCCTTTATGCTTTCAGGCCTCTGCTGCTCCTCCTCCAGAAAGGTGTGGCTGATCACATTTAAGCCTGCTGTCTGCAGTTGCTCTTTGCATTCGTGTCCTGTATGTTCCTTTGCAGCAAGCTCTTGTTCTGTTCTCATTGGAAGTTTATCAGGAACTTCTCTACGCTGGCCAAGCCTGTCTCAGATCTGACCAAGAAGGGTACTAATCCTCACGAGTGGTCACCCGAGGCCATCTTAGCTTTCGAAGCTCTGAAATCTGCCTTCGCTTCGGCTCCGATACTGTCTCATCCCAATCCTGGGTTGCCTTTTGTCCTTGAGGTTGATGCATCTGAGACGGGATGTCTCAGCATCGGTCACCCGATGGACCCCTACTTCCTTGTGGGTTTTACTCCAGGAAGCTTTCCTCCACAGAATGCAACTACCAGATTGGACACAGGGAGTTGCTGGCCATTATTCAGGCTCTCAAAGAATGGAGGCACCTGCTCGAGGGTGCTGTGGTTCCGGTTCTCATTTTCACGGACCACAAGAACTTGACGTACCTCTTGGAGGCTAAGAGGTTGACGCCCCATCAGGCGAGATGGGGTCTGTTTTTGTGTTCTTGTCACGTTTCAACTATGTGGTCTATTTGCCTGGCCCCAGGAATGTCAGGGCTGATGCCTTGTCACGGCAATACTCTGAGCTATCCAGGGAGGACTCTAAGCCGACCTCGGTCATACCTCCGGACCAGATCCTGGCTGCCATTCGTACCAACCTGACTTCTCCCCTTGGGGAGCAGATTTTGGCGGCTCAAACTGATGCTCCTCCTGAGAGACCGGCTGGAAGATGTTTTGTACCTGAGGGATTGCGCACCCGCTTGCTACGTGCCTACCATAATTCCAAGACTGCCGGCCATCCAGGTAGGAACCAGTTGTCCTGGGTCGTCTCTCGGTCATTCTGGTGGCCATCTCTCCATTCCAACATCGCCTCATACGTAGCGGCATGTTCGGTCTGTGCCCAGAATAAATCTCCTCGGCATCTTCCATTGGGTCTTCTGCAACCCATTCCCAATGGGGAGCGTCCCTGGTCACACCTAGGCATGGATTTTATTGTGGACCTCCCGGCGTCTCAAGGCCATACGGTCATTCTTATGGTGATTGATCATTTTTCCAAGATGTGCCATTGCGTTCCGTTCAAGAAATTGCAGACTGCGTGAGAACTGGCTACGGTTTTCGCCAGGGAGATCTTTCGCTTGCATGGTTTGCCCAAGGTGATTGTCTCAGACCGTGGGACCCAGTTTGTGTCTAGGTTCTGGCACGCCTTCTGCTCCCAGTTGGGAGTCAAGCTCTCCTTCTCTTCGGCCTACCACCCGCAGTCCAATGGGCTGTGGAGCGTTCCAATCAGGCCCTGGAAAAATTTCTTCGCTGCTACATATCTGACCATCAAGACAATTGGGTCGATCTCCTGCCATGGGCAGAGTTTGCAAGGAACTTGGCTGTCAACTCCTCCTCTGGGATGTCCCCCTTCATGGCCAACTATGGGTTCCAACCCGCTGTATTGCCTGAGTTGTTCTCGCCACAGGACATTCCGGCTGTGGATAACCATCTAGCTGCCCTGCGTTCCTCGTGGGGGCAGATCCAGAGGTCCTTGAAGGACTCAGCACAGCGCCAGAAGCTCCAGGCTGATTGCAGACGGTTGCCAGCTCCTTCATACCAGGTCGGAGATTGGAAGTGGTTGTCCACTCACAACCTCAATCTTCGGGTGCCCGCACCGAAACTGGCTCCCTGTTTTGTTGGTCCTTTCCGCATCCTCCGCAGGGTGAACCTGGTTGCCTATGCCCTTGCTCTTCCTCCTGGGATGCGTATCTCCAATGTCTTCCACGTATCCCTGTTGAAGCCTCTGGTCTGTAATCGCTTTACTGCCTCTCCGGCTCTTCCTCGTCCTATCTGGGTTGACGGTCATGAGGAGTATGAGGTGAACCGCATCCTGGACTCTCGGTTGGTCCGCGGTCAGGTGCAGTTCCTGGTCCATTGGCGCGGTTATGGCCCTGAGGAGCGTTCCTGGGTTCCTTTCGCGGATGTTCATGCTCCTGCCCTCCTCCACGCTTTTCACGCCCGATTTCCGCAGAAGCCTTTTGTGGAGCCGCGGAGGGGTCCTTGAGGAGGAGGTACTGTCAAGGTCCTACCTTTCCTCAGAGAAAAGGTTGCTTCATGTGCTGGCATCCATCTTAAGCATGGTGGGAGCCTTTATGCTTTCAGGCCTCTGCGGCCCCTCCTCCAGAAGGGTGTGGCTGAACACATTTAAGCCTGCTGTCTGCAGTTGCTCTTTGCATTCATGTCTTGTATGTTCCTTTGCAGCAAGCTCTTGTTCTGTTCTCATTGCTCTCCTGGTAACCGACTCTGCTTGGACAAGACTATTCTCTGCTTTATCCCATTACCTGACCTCCCGTTGCTGAACCCGGCCCCTGACCTGAGTATTCTCTTCTACCGTCTTGTACTGTTTGCTCCGTTGTTATCGACCCAGCCTGTCCGACCACACTATACGTTTTCCATCTGGCCCCCACCAGCTCTACACCATTGGTGGCAGTCGTTACCGCAGCTGGGGTTACTCGGGGGCCGCGACCTGGTCACAGCCTGCGTCAAGTCCATCCCCACCATCAGGAGCCCTGGTGAAGGGAAGCCTGGGGCATAGACTCTGCGCCCTGAGGGACTCTGGTCTGTGAGTAGCGGCTGTCGTCAGTCGCTGCGTGACCTTACCATTAGGCCTGCCTGCCCATTCCACCGCTCCTGCCCTGACAGGTTGCCTGTGTCCCTTCTCCCCCAGGATCTCCGGTTGCAAAAGAGCGGGCAGGCTCCTCCACCCTGACCTCATCTTCTTCTGCTTCCTCCTTTGCTGGCACCTTCCTGCACATCCCGGCACACTGACAGCGGGCCCCGCCCCTCACGTGCTCCAAACGCTCACCGCTGATCAGCCCACCACTCCACTCTCCTCTGCAGCCGGCCCCTTGGCCCGGGTGACCCTCCTTGCTGTACCCTCAGCCATGGTGGCCCTGCCCCTGTCCCTTTCCCATGGAAGTCTTGCTTCCGTGGGAAAGGGGGGGGGCGGCGCTACTGCCGTGCCGCCCCCCTGAAAAGTGCCGCCCTAGGCAAATGCCTTGTATGTGTACATGTGTCTGTGTGTGTGTCTATATGTGTCTGTGTGTGTGTGTACATGTGTCTGTGTGTGTGTGTACATGTGTCTGTGTGTGTGTGTACATGTGTCTGTATGTGTGTGTTTGTGTGTACATATGTCTGTATGTGTGTATGTACATGTGTTTGTATGTATATGTGTTTGTATGGGTGTGGGTACATGCATTTGTATGTGTGTGTTTAATGCTCTGATCTCTTTTCAGAGGCATTTGACAGGTGGTAAAGAGGCAATATGCTGTTTTAATCCCGTAAATGCAGCATCACCACACCACAACCGCATGCAATGCACACACAGTTGTGGGATGGTTATAGTTCAACCCCATTCACCTGGAGGTATACTTTCAGCTGTGGCCACAGCATGTGTACGCCCCCCAGATGCTGCTTCTGCAGCCAAAGGGGCAGCAGTTGGGGGTGGTAAAAGCAGCACGTGGTTTAACCGCCCTCCAACCTCACAGGTGAACAAGCCCTTGGTTCACATCTGTGTGGCTGTGTGTAGGGCAGCCCATTCATTTCAGTGGGATTCCTTACCTAAAGAAATGCAGGGAAAATCATCTTGGCCCTTTTTTTTAAATTGCACCACACCAAAAACACCCCACGTTTGCCAATGTATGGGGGTATCCCTAAAGAGCAGAGCATTTGTCTGCGTGTCAGGAATGAGCACGATTTTGCACGTGTTCCACGACACAGAGTAACATGAACCAAACCTTGGACAGGGGTGCCTTGTGATTGAAAATACTTTTCAAGGGTGACCAGACTGGAAAAAGGTTGAGAAATACTGGTATAGATATCCAGCATATTTTTCCCCATTGAGATCTGATGTGTTTTCATAGTGTGGGCCACAGTAAAACTTTGGTCTGGGAACTATAGGTGGTATCTGAATTTTGGGGTCCATGGGTTGGGCTTTGCACTCTGACATTTGGGGAGTCTTTGCATAGTATTACTGTGAGCTGAGATGAGTTGTGCACTTTTACATTGTAGGAGGTATCGGTGCACACAAACTTTGGTGCATGGAACTGTGTAGACTGCATTTGGAAGGGCTGAGGGTTTCACACAGATACCCTAGGGCTGGGGACTTTGGAGGATTTGGGCACATTGACAATGAGGGGTTCTGTCTAAATGGACAACAGAATAGAGGTGTGAGTAATGCATACCAATGCTAGGAATCTAGGGTTTGGTTGTGTACAATGACCCTCTGTCTGGAGGAGCAATGCATAGTGTAGCACTGGGGGCAGGAGAGGGACTTGGCACAAAGAGACTAATTGACACTGAAGGGTATGAACATATTGATAGAAGGAGGTGGGAAAAATGCTGACGTTGGCCAAAGGAGAACTTGCTGCAGAATTTGCCACCTAGAGGAAATAAGAAAATACTGCTACACAAATCACAAGGCTATTAGGATAGTATTGATGCCTACTATCCACAATGGGAGCATGGGGCTGAATCTACTAATTGCTTACTTCTAGGTAGGAAAAACAAGGTGTACAACAAGGCAGTGGACACAGGTGAGAGCACTGACAGTACTGATATACACTGGAACTGGGCATGTGTGTAGGCTGGAGGCTTTTGGAGGAGTTCTACAATCTGCTATTAGTCCACAAAATGTGATCACTGATTACAGGATAGAAGGATAAGGTGACATGGTTTCAGTACAAGACCAGGTTGTAAAAAATAGTGCAAATTCAGCTTATCAGAATATATAGACTTAGACAATCAGGGAGTCATTGGGTAAAGCACTCCTACCTCTACTGCAAATTCCCACCTCTTGCACAAGTACCCTTTGTAACCTCTTGACAGTAATGCTTTTACTACACCCACAACAGTAAATTCTGTCTGTATATGCAGTAAAGCATGCTTGTTCTACTCACTGTGGGACTTAAGGGGTTAATCCTCTGCATGGTGTAAAAAGGATGTTTGATCCTGTCTTCTCTGATCCTTCCCTTCTTCCACATTCCCCAGTTCATCCCCTGATTGAACAGAGCCTCGGGACACTCTGCACATGCTCAGTTTGGTGTATACTGCTAGAGAGTTTTTTTCTTTTTCTTGGGAGAGTGCATGTGATCAGCACAGGACCAATCAGCATTGTTCAGACAGAGGGTCAGGGGTTATACAATCTGACAGGGCAGTGAGAGGAGAATAAAAACTCTTCCTACAAGTTTTAACCAGTGCTCTGCTGGACACTGATAGAAGTCACAAGACTGCTCTAACTGCTAATAAGAAAAGTTATTTAGCGGTTTATATTTACTAAAATAATTGTATTTCCATGTTGTGTGTACTGTGGGAGACCAGATATAGTGAATGCAGGGTCCTGGGTTTAGTAACACTTTAAGCTTTATCCATATTTCTAACATTAATGAAAGTGTATGTAAACTCAAACTCTATTTGTTAGTATGTTTAGCATCATGTCTCCTCATATACAGTTTTCCTAAGCAAATATTTTGTTTATGAATCTGTTAATGTTTCCTACCTGAAGATCCTGCCAAAAACAACACTTCCTGTTGCAGGCTGACAACAATAAACCACTGTGCCACCATAAGCAGCAGAGGTGTCAGCTTGCCCTGTGCTCTGCGTCAAGTTGCCTATCAGGTCTGTCAGACACTCAGTCCAATGGCCAGATGAAGGAGCATGCATGGCAAGATGACAACGACACTGCTTCCTGAGAGGCAGTGACTTAGCACTTTCAGCCTGCAGCAGGAAGGGCTGTTACTTGCAGGATCTCCAGGTATGAACAGAATAACAAAAACAAAATGCTTAAGCCCTGGTTCACACTGATGCGGTGCGGAATTTGCAGCCTTTTCAGTGCAAATTCTGCACCGTATCACAATCGCACCCCGTTCATATGAACCAATGTGGGTGTGTATGTTAAGTTAACAACACTCTGACATCGGTCCGCAAAACGCTGTGGGATGTGCAGAATCAGATCGCATAGGTGTGAAAACCTATACAATCCGATTCTAATGTGGACCACAAAAGGGTCCTGCATGGTTTTGGTGCGGGTGCGGTCCGAATAGAGCCATACAAAATGTATGCGGTTCCTGTGCGAATCACATGGGATTTACCGCAGCACTATAGTGTGAACCTAGGCTTAGAAAATAGTATAAGCAGCGGGAACAAACAATGTAGCATGATGCCGTACTGAAAAACACATGAAGGCCACATAAACACTTGGCATTTCAAGAAAGCGTGTCAAAGCACACAGTGCGCAATTTGCTGCACGTTTCAGAAAATCCCTGCAATCACGCATTTCGCTTGTGGCGCCATTATTTGGAAGTGGCACTCCAAGTGCGGTTAGCAGATGCGTGTTTTGCTGCACATTTTGTCATGAGACAAATGTGATACAAACATGCCAAAAACATGCAGAGAAATGTTTGGGAATGCGCAAAAAATGTGCACAGTAGAAAAACACAAGCAGGAACACATGCTACCACTATGTGAATAAATCGTGAATTTTTTTATCGTCCCCTGATGAGCCCATATTCAAGATTTGAGACAATGATAAATGTGAACAATGTATGCCTCTGACACAAATCATTTTGTAGAAATGAATAAAACTGACCTGCAACAATAAAACCTTTCAGTTATGGTGCACAATGCACAATTTTGGTTATGGTACACAATACACAATGTGAAACTTTACTGCATTTAAAGAGCACTTCTTTTTTTTTTTTTTACTTTAAGAATTGTTCAAATGTACCTGTTATGTCACAAAATATTACTGTGTCTATGTGGTGTATATTTAAAATTACCCTTGGTGAGTTTAATTTAAAATTACAAAAATGTATTTTGCACAGTTATAAACATGAGAACACAAGTCATCTATTGCAGAAAAGGTCATATAGAGTGTATTGATTCTAAGGTCAAAGGCCAAGGATTATCTCAGTGGGTTTTAACATCAACATTTTTTAAAAGAAAGCATCCTCCAGCACCATCTTCTGTTTGGAATGAAAAACTGTTGAAGTTTTTGTTTTATTCAGAAGATGTGACTTATAGGTAATTGGGCAACTAGATTCAGTTTTAGGTCAAAAACATACAGGAGACCTGCCATAACAGAAACATGAAGGTTGCCATTACTGGGCTGTCCTACTAACTGTTCTACTGACCCCTTGACTTCAATGCTTTGATGATTTGGAACAAGTACAAGACCTCTCTCTTCTCCAGCTTTTCCTATCTGCAGGTGAGCTTTGCAAGGTATTACCGTATGGGGAGGCACAGTGTGGTGTGACGGCAGTAACTACACGGAGTTTGCCTATATTGCAGGAAATGTCCAACTGTACAAACAGCTCAATGGGAAGGCACCCACCCAGAAACACTCAAGATACAGTCATGGCCGAAATTGTTGGCACCCTTGATATTTTTCCTGAAAATCAAGTATTTCACACAAAAAAGGTATTGCATTAACACATGTTTTGCTATACACATGTTTATTCCCTTTGTATGTATTGGAACAAATATAAAACAGAGGCAGAAAAGCAAATATGACATAATGTCACACAAAACCCCAAAAATGGGCTGGACAAAAGTATTGGCACCCTTAACTTAATATTTGGTTGCACACCCTTTGGAAAACATAACTGAAATCAGTCGCTTCCTATAACCATCAATAAGCTTCTGACACCTCTCACCCGGAATTTTGGACCACTCTTCCTTTGCAAACAGCTCCAGGTCTCTCTTATTGGAAGGACACCTTTTCCCAACAGCAATTTTAAGATCTCTCCACAGGTGTTCAATGGGATTTAGATCTGGGCTCATTGCTGGCCACTTCAGAACTCTCCAGCGCTTCTTTGCCATCCATTTCTGAGTGCTTTTTGACGTATGTTTGGGGTCATTGTCCTGCTGGAAGACCCAGGATCTTGGACGCAAACCCAGCTTTCTGACACTGGGCCCTACAGTGCGACCCAAAATCCTTTGGTAATCCTCAGATTTCATGATGCCTTGCACACAGTCAAGGCACCCAGTGCCAGAGGCAGCAAAACAACCCCAAAACATCATTGAACCTCCACCATATTTTACCGTAGGTACTGTGTTTTGTTCTTTGTAGGCCTCATTCCGTTTTCGGTAAACAGTAGAATGATGTGCTTTACCGAAAAGCTCTATCTTGGTCTCATCTGTCCACAAGACGTTTTCCCAGAAGGCTTTTGGCTTACTCAAGTACATTTTGGCAAACTGTAGTCTTGCTTTTTTATGTCTCTGTGTCAGCAGTGGGGTCCTCCTGGGTCTCCTGCCATAGCGTTTCATTTCATTTAAATGTCGACGGATAGTTCGCGCTGACACTGATGCTCCCTGAGCCTGCAGGACAGCTTGAATGTCTTTGGAACATGTTTGGGGCTGCTTATCCACCATCCGGACTATTCTGCGTTGCAATCTTTCATCAATTTTCCTCATCCGTCCACGACCAGGGAGATTAGCTACAGTGCCATGGGTTGCAAACTTCTTGATAATGTTGCGCACTGTGGACAAAGGCAAATCTAGTTCTCTGGAGATGGACTTGTAACCTTGAGATTGTTGATATTTTGCCACAATTTTGGTTCTCAGGTCCTCAGACAGTTCTCGTCTCCTCTTTCTGTTGTCCATGCTTAGTGTGGCACAGACAGACACACAATGCAAAGGTTAAGTGAACGTCTCTCCTTTTTATCTGCTTTCAGGTGTGATTTCTATATTGCCCACACCTGTTACTTGCCCCAGGTGAGTTTACAGGAGCATCACATGCTTGTAACATTCTTATTTATCCGCAGTTGTGAAAGGGTGCCAATACTTTTGTCCAGCCCATTTTTGGAGGTTTGTGTGACATTATGTCGAATTTGCTTTCTTTCCTCCCTTTTTTTGTTTTGTCCCAATACACACAAAGGGAATAAACATGTGTATAGCAAAACATGTGTTAATGCAATACGTTTCGTGAGAAATACATGATTTCCTGGAGAAATATCAAGGGTGCCAACAATTTCGGCCATGACTGTATAACAGTACCTTGGAACAAAGTAAGTCTCGGATGTGCTGACAGCGTCTGTCTTAGAGGGCAGAATGCAGCCTGGCCAATCTTTGCCTAAATGGGAGAATTCCAGGAATGATAGCATGTACCTACCCTGTCCCCACTCGTCTGTAAACTTTCCGTACCGCTATTCTCTTTCCCTTACTTACGGGTGACCTGTCGCTATGCTAGCCACTCACAAAATGCGCTCCAAGCCAGGGAACCAGGGTCTTAAATAGACTTGGCCTAACCCAAGATGGTCGCCAGAGTCACATGGGGCAGCAGCATCCAACCAGGTCGCTTCCCCAGTGACCCAGGAAACCATAGAGGTGTATGTTTCTCTTGACTTACTCTCCCTCTGGAGTTCCACTGCGGCTGAGTGCCTCCTGCAGTGGAGGAAATAGACTGCACCTGCCTACAAACACATTACAGACAGTGAGCTAGCATTCTGAGATAGGGATCAGCAATGACTGCCATGTAGTTCTGCCTTGACTGTTTTAATTTTCTTACTGTAAATCTCTAATGAAAGACTTATATGGGCTGTTCTCTCTGACCACTACAACAGGATACAGGTTGACTGACTGTAATGATGGCACACCTATTTTAATACATCCAGAGTCACTGACCTGGAATAAGTATGAAGATTAGGGAAGTCACAAAAAAGTTTTGCAATGATGCAAAATAGTAGTGAGGGTCAAAAGCAGCAGTGTATTTACCGTGAGGCAAACAAGGAGTTTGCCTAGGGTGGCAATTTTCAGGGGTCAGTGCTGCCCCTGGAAGAGATAGCACAAGCTGCAGGGACGGGGACTGAGTGAAGCACTGCCAGCGATTCGTCAATCTGGTCACTGCTGGAGCATGGCCGACTGCTTCTGTTTAGTCTTTTAAGGTTAGTAGTGTAATCGGGGGGGGGGGTGCTTGATGGCGGTGTTGCCACCTAGGGGGTGGGTTGGGGTTTGAGGTGGGGGTTGGATTAAGGTATGAGAACCATGGCTGCGGCAGGCTGAATGCTACTGAGGCGGAGTTTGACTTGGACGGTGCAGGGGCGGAGCCAATTTTAGTGTTGCCTAGGGCAGCACAATGAGTAAATACACCACTGGTCAAAAGCATTGGTAGCTTGCATTCTTCTATGACACGTTTCTTTAAAGTGATTCTTAAGTCTAAAATTGTATTTTTTAAAAATAATGAACAGGATTATACTTACTTGCACTGTGCTCCTTCATCACAGGATTTGACTGACAGCAGTGGGAACCAATGGCTTCAACTGCTCTCAGCCAAGCCTGTGAGACCGGGGAGAAGAGGAGAGAGCCGCTGCACCTATTTGTCATTGAAAGTGAAAAAAAAAAACAATATTATGGGTGGACATCAGAATACTAAAAGAAGGAAAATCTTCCGATTGGGATACTAGTTCTGATGACCCTGGTGGGACCCTGGGATTCAAATCACTTTCTTACAAACACTACCTGTTTTAGTTATGGGACAGGAAATGAAGGGAAGTCTCCCCAGTGTGACACAGAAGGAAAAAAAAACTGACAGGGTTATTCTTTCCAAAATGAAAAAAAAAAGTTTTGCCTTTAGTTACACTTTAAAGTCACCATGCCATATAAATAAACTGCTATACAATATAAAGTTCAGGAAATTGGAGGTGCCTGCATTTACCTGTTGCATCTTGCATCCCCCTTCCCCACTACACCCTAAGGGCTCCTTTATATGTAGTGTAGATAATTTTTTGTGTATAGTTAGAGGCTTGCTAGACGCCTGGGTGTGAGTCAGCTTGGGTGTGAATCAGCAAGGTTACTTTAGGTCAGGGCTGGAGAGCTCTACAGGTCAGTCCTCTAGTACCTCCCCCTGCTCTAGAAACTTTGAGAAGTTTCTAGAAGCCAGTAGTCAGAGTTGAGGAGGGGCTGATCTGCTTCCCCTGGCCAGCATGGGGAGTTAGGCGGAAGATAGATTGAGGGAGGTGCTGCTGGTGTGGAGCCTGGGAGGAGGCCCCAGAGAAGGGGGGGGGTCTACCTTCAGGTTGGGAGCTTGAAAGAGGGACCTCCACTGTTTTAAAGTCTATAGGGAAGGACAGCCTGTCAGTAGGAGAAAAAGCCAGCCCAGCGTAAGGCTTGCAAGCAGTTTCACCCTTAAAGCTACAGCAACAGGACAATGTTAGTTTCTCTACACCCCCTGGGCCTACAGGGGAGAGGGCAATCAGGTGCCATAATCAACTAGTTCTCCCTAGGACAGTATTCTTTATGTGTCTTGGAATCCCTTGCCCTGGGATACTTTTCATAACAGCCAGGTGGATGAGATTTTCATCTGGAGACTGAAGAGGTTCATCTAAGGGGACTGAGTGCTCCTAGTAAGGATTGTGTGTTGATCCTTTAAGAGACAAAGGCCACTCCAGAGGGAGTAGAAAGTCTAGGGTCAAATTTATGGTTTTTTTGTACATAGGAAGTTTGTCTTCCAAGTTGTTTCAGTTCCATTGGACATCCCATATAACCCTTAGACTCCATACAAGCTGTTTAACCCCTAATAAGATAGCAAAACCAAACTCTTGGACTGATCACTGACTTTGGGTGAAAGAATGAAAAATGTGTGTTGCCTGGCTGTGCAGGAAAATAGGTGCACCCAAAAACAACGGCTCTCAAGAGGGTAGTGCTACATATACATGTGTTAGCACTCTGAAGTGGTGGAATGCTCTTCAGAAGGTGTTTCACAGGTGATGAGGAGACATTTTATTACCTCCTCACCACTTGCTTTAACCCCTAAAAACGTGCACTGCTGGGTTCAAACTGCAGTTGAGGGTTTGTTGTGGTGCAGTCCCATTCTGGTGAATGGGTTACATTCAGTGGGTGGCACCAACAGGGGGATAACTTTTGCTGCAATGCAATGCAAAGCATCATGGCCACTGCATATGTACAACCTTGTTGCAGCTCCAGTACTTCCTAGTGGTGTTTTGACTTGCCTGCTTCATGATATCTCTTTTATGTACCTATTGGCCAGTAGGGAAGCCCATCATGAATAGAAATTGTCGCCTTTGCCTAAATGCTGATTCAATTGCTTAAATATCTTTTGCTGACCCAGAACAAGTAATTGAGGCGTTCAGATTCTCTGCACCTGTATGCACATTCCTGCTCATTGATTGAGAAGCCAGAGGCAACCAGGTACCTTTTCAGAAGTGCAGTTTACAATGGTAGCCTCAGTCAATACAAGTTCCCTTTAAAGGAAGCATTTACTGAGAGAACTATGGGGGCTACCATATCTGACCTACATCAGCAATATTAGTCATTTTGGCTTCAATACTTTGAGTTCCTGACTAAGCATTAGTTTAGAAAGTCAGATTGAAGTCAGAATTCATAATCTACATTCATGCAACTGTAGAAAATTAGAATTATGTCAGTGTAAGCAGAATAGCTGCCTTCAGGTTATCCCGAGGACACCTGGATCCCATAAACCTGGGCTGCTCCATTATGTCTAAATACCAACTGGCCTGTCCATTTCTACTGCCCACAACAGGAAAGAACCAACAGAAAGAAGGGAGGTAGGACACCATTTTATTAACTATACAATTATTTTCTTAATAAAATGCTACAGATTCCAATATCCTTTTGGAATTGAATGTGTGTGCCTGCATTAGTATTCTACTGGCCTTTAGTTTATACATTTTTATACTTCTAGTGAACACCACAAGCTATATGGCCTATCTGTGTTATACACATGCCACTTATAGCAGAAATTATCCCTCTATCTCTGTCCCTGACATTGACTATTGGCCAAAACATCCATTCGATAAACATGGTACAAGTAGCTCAAGAGCCACTTAGATAGCTTGGATGCAATTTTAGTACTCTCACTGGCTGCTATTTATGGCACTAAGCAAATGGACAGCACTCCCATATAAGTAACATCTGAAATCTCAATGACATCATGTCTATTATTGGACACAATTGTCACTTCTATATCAGGAAATCTGGACACAAGACGTTATCATATGTTATGTTATCGTGCTTAATATATACTTTTGCATATATTTGCTTTATTTTTAAAGGGTAAAAACTCAAATGTAAAATATAGCTTCATTTTTTCATGCATTTTTGAAGGAATGAATATCACTATTTCATGTTTACGTTTTCCAGACAGCAGGTGGCACTCTATGCTCCTTGTCACCTGTTGAAAAAAAAAAAATGTTGTATACAAAAATCCGTAGACCAAGATTACATTTTTCCACACAGGTAAATGAGTTATTGCAGTTGGCCATACACTAATAAAATTTCAGTCAAAATTTTTCATTTTAAGATTGTTCGTTCAGTTTAGCAGGGTCAAATTGATGCTCGTTTCAATCGCAGTGATGAGAAAATTGAAGGAGCAGAATGGAAAATTTTTACGTTTTCTGGGTTTTACATTATTGCCATCTAAAGTGTTATTTGCATGATATTTACGAAACGTATCATACATTGGAACATGCTTTTGTTTTACAATATGTAATTCTGCCTTCACACATTGTAGTGCACCCCCTGTTAAATGGTTGACTAAAAATAAAGAATTTATAAAAAAAAAAAAAGAGCTCCTCACTTGTTTTGTTTATACACAGTCCTACAAAATTTCAATTAGAAAGCTTGATGGCAACCAACCTCTATTCTTTTTCTTTATACTGCTCTGGGAATCCAGTTTAATGAGGGCATGTAGTTTTCAATGTTTAACTTTTAGGCTCCATGCACACTGGGCCGTTTTATAACGCTGGTAATATTAGCTGTGTAAAATCACTTTAAAAACATACGTTTTTCAGCGTTTTTTTGTGTTTTTGTATTATCGTTTAGTGGCCTTTTTCCCGTGTGTTTTTTTTTTTTTTTTTTTTTTTTGCTTTTTTTACCAAAAAAACTATTTTTTTCTGGTCAAAAAACATCCAAGAATACTGGTTTGCTGTGTTTTACCATGTTTTGCTGCGTTATTCAGCGTTTTTACAGCTAAAAAAACTCTAGAAACCCACTAGTCCTGGGATTTTTTTTCCATCCAAAAAACGCCCCTGCCAAAAAACATTGATTACAGTCTATGTGTGCATGGACACATAGGATAACATGCTGGAGAGTTTACTGGCTGTAGAAAAAAGAAATTCAAAAGCAAAAAACAGCCGCTGTAAAAACGTCCAGTGTGCATGAGAGCTAATGCAGTGCTACCTCAGGAGCTTCTATATTGGCTTATGATTTCTCTGCACACCTGAAGATGACATGCCTCGCTCACCCAACACTTACTGACACACCATGGGATATTCCAAAGCAGGAGCGGACTGACCATTTGGAAACTCGGGCACTGCCCGAGGGCCCAGGGTCAATAGGGGGCCCCATGAGATGCCCCTGGTACATTTTTCATAGGCTTTTTTGAGTTTGGGCAAGGACACAGGGGCCCCCTGATTCCCTATTGCCCGGGGGCCCCATGAGTTGTCAGTCCGCCCCTGTTCCAAAGAATTTATTAGACCAAGCATAGCCTACAAGAAGAGAGGATTAACAAGTGTATACAAACAATCAGTAAGTCAATAACATTATTGAGAGATATGGTTAAACACCTGCAGTATTCTAAATAACCGTAATTACCAAAACTGAACTGCATTTACGTAGCAACAGAATATGAAGACAGTCCTAACTTGTTATAACAGCCCCCAATTTGTCAGTCTAGCCAGTGAATGATGAAAACAAATGGCCAACAAAGCTGGGACCCTTGAAATAAGCAGAACAATCCCCAGCAGACAACAGATTAACTTGTATAATGTTAGTCTCATATTGGACCAAGGGCACCATCTTCTGGTTCTCTGGACATGTGCTCTGATTCAGTAAAAGTCAAGTTCAAGCCAGACAGGGACAGAAGTTGCTGATGATCTCTCGCTTTCCATCCTGATGAGACAGTCCCTTTTTAACATCCTTACAAGTGATGTGAGCACTGGCTAGTACAGTCTGAAAACACGACCTTCCATGGAGAAGGCTCTCTCAGGAATCTCACACAGCAGATGCTTATTTCCATACAGCAGGTGCTCATTCTTATGCGCATGTGCAGAATTGTGTGCATAGAAGCTTCAAAGGATGAGCAGACTAGAGTGCGCACACAGATGAGCATTGGCGCATATGTGCAAGGATGTGCGCGTACACGTACTGTAGGCATGCGCAATTATCCACAGATCGTGGTGCCCAGCAGCCTATTTAAACTAAGAGTCTGTCTGGCTTCAGTACTGGATTGTCTTCAGCTCTATTTCTTGTGTTCCTGGTTCTTGAAAGTCTGCTAACCTCGTTCCTAACCTGGCTTCATTTGACACCTCTCTTGGAGAACCCCTACCTTATATGAATGCTGTTCATTTGTGGTACTGACCTCAACTTGGATTTCTGACTACGTCTCTGATTCCTGACTTGTTACCTTACTGACAGCATGTTACCAACTTCTGCCTATTTCTGACCTTGAATTTGATCCTGGCCCTGCACTGGCTGCTGCTAAACAAGGCTTGTGACCAGCCTCTGTACAACTGTTGAAAGGATTCTTGTGCTGCCAAGCTTCAATCCACTACAACAGCTTCCTGGCACCTGGGTCCTTCCACTGCCCTAGCAGTCCCTGTCTCCACTACCAGGGGTGCTTGGGCAGGAATTGCACAAGAGGCCACCCTCATCATCTCAGGCTCCACAGTCAGGTATGTGACAGGTTCCTATTTTCTGAGGTAAGGTCTTGTGTGATGAACAGTCTCTTTGCTTCTCCTAGGTCCGACCTAATTGTGGACAGCTATGGCAAGCTTCCGTTCAATCAGCAGCTCAGTCTTTTTACACACCTCTCCAGCTTGAGACAGTTCTTTCTCCTTTACTTTCCTTTACACACTTCTCCTTGCTCTGTTACATCAGCCAACCACCGTCCTCCAGACCCAGCTAAGTTGGCTGCCCCTTGCAAAAGAGACACTCCATAGATGAGCATTGCAAAGTGGTCTCCTTAACCACTAGGGGGCCGCCCGCAGTATATACTGCTACAAGGTGGCCCCTGTGTGCAGGATCACGTATAGAAACGTGATCCTGCATTCTGGGGTAGGGGGCGTGTGCCCTCCCTACCCATGGCACCGATCGCTGCCGTGGAGCCCGGTGATTGCTGGTAAACACTGACAGGGAGGAAGGCTGCATTGTTTTCAATGGAGCTTTCCTCCCTGTCAGCTTTCAGCACACTGTTCCGGGATCGCTGCAAACAGCCTTCCGGAACAGTGTGTAACAGAGGTACACACCCCCGCCCCCTAGTAAAACACTCCCCTCACACAGTTAACCCTTTGATTGTCTCCAAAAGTTAACCCCTTCCTCTCCAGTGCCATTAGTACAGTGTCAGTGTTTGGTTTTTTTGCATTGATCAGTGTATTGGTGTCACTGGGGATGTCAGTGACCCCCAAGTCAGTTCCCCCCCAGTGTCAGAATGTCTGCCGCAGTCTCGCCATAAGTCGCTGATCGCTGCCATAAGTCGCTGATCGCTGCCATAAGTCGCTGATCGCTGCCATAAGTCGCTGATCGCTGCCATAAGTCGCTGATTATTAGTATATAAAAAAAAAATCCAGTATCTATACTGCCATTTGTAGACACTATAACTTTCACGTAAACCAATTTACACGTATTGGGATTTTTTTTTAGCAAAGACATGTCGCAGAATACATTTTGGCCTAAATTTATGATGAAATTTGATTTTTACATGTTTTATAGCAAAAAGTCCAAAATATTGTTTTTTTTTTTTTTTCTCAAAAATTTATAGTGCAAAAAAAAAAAAACTACACAGGCAATCAAATGCCACCGAAAGCCCAATTCGTGGGGAAAAAAAGGATGTAAATTTCATTTTGGTGCAGCATTGCATGACCGCGCAATTGTCAGTTAAAGCAACATAGCGCCATAACAAACCGCTTCCTGACCGCCCTATAGCAGAAATACTGCTACAGGGCGGCACAGGTGTGCAAAATCACATATATATGATTCGCGCTCCCATGGTTTTCACGCCCCTCCCAGATAGCGTCAGATTGCCTGTCAGTACACCAGTCATCACATTTAACCCCTTGATTGCCAGGAAGGCGCTCATACACAATAAACCTCCATTGCTAGTTTAGTGTCTGAACGGATCAATTTCTTTGATCAATCAGCACTATACCAGCGTTCACATTCGTATAGCATCCCCAAAAATGCAGCATTAGCACTTGCCAGCACCTGCGTTTAGCCCCTACGCTTACCCCCCCTTCTCCCCCAGCAAGTGCAGTGCCAGTGGGTCACTGTCACTTGATACATTGCACACAAAACCGCAGTGTTCGCAGAATCAGGCCTGATCTCTGTTAGCACTTGCCAGTAAATTTTGATGACTCTCATATGCAGCAGAGTGCCAGTACTAGTGCCGCGCTACCTTTTGGTGAACTGGCGAGCACCAGCGGTCTAGTACATCCTGGTCTTTCACATACCTCTTAGATTGCAAGCTCCCAGGATCAGGCCCTGTTAACCGTCTTGTATTGAACTGTATTGTTGCTGTATTGTCTCCCGTTATATTGTAAAGCACTGAGCAAACTGTTGGCACTATATAAATTCTGTATAATAATATAGTACCTGTACATACAGTATTTCAGTGGATGTTTTCCTTTGGTATTAGACAAATGTTTTACTGCCTTTTTCATGAAAGTTCAGATATTTTCAAGCAAAACTTTGCACCGTGCATGAACTCAACTTTAGTTAAAGTAGAACTAAAGGCAAAACTATTTTTTTTCTTTTCATTTTGGAAAGAGTAAGGAAGTGTTATAACCCATGTCAGATTTTTTTTTTTTTATGCTGTGTCCCAGATAAAATGACATCAGCACAACAGCAACCAGCTCTGAGTACAAGCCAGTGAATAGGAATCCAAAGTGGTACCCTGGCTCTGCCCAGCATGATGTCACTCCTCCTGCATAACTAGTTGCGTCCATACTGGTCTTTCTCAAAACCCTTTATGTACCTGCACCATGCAATGGTTTTGCACAGATCAGCCCCTATCCTCCGCTTCTTGGGTCCCCTACTGATGCTCTTGGCTCCTCCTCCTGCTGAGTGCCCCCAAAGCAAGCAGCTTACTGTGGAGGCACTCCTGTGGGCTCGATCCCAAACCACTGTCTGTGTGTCCATTGAGTGCAGCTTGGCTTTGTCCTCCACTCTCTGCTCACTGCCTGTGATTGATAGCAGCAGGAGCCAATGTGAGGAGAGAGAGTGGAGAGCAGCTGTCAAAAAAAGCAATCTGATAATGTTTATCAACAACATTGTTCAGCTGAGATTACAGAAAGATACAAAGAAACATTGTTTTATTTTGTATCTTTCTGTTTATTAATCTACAAATCAACAGGATGAACTTCGATCTGTAGATGGGCGCCACAGTGGCTAAATGGTTAGCACTTCCGCCTGGCATTACTAAGGTCATTGGTTCGTATTCCAATCATGGCACCACCTGCCTGGAGTTTGCATGTTCTCCCTGTTCCTGCGTGGGTTTCCTCCTACACTCTAAAGATATGCTGGTAGGTTAATTGGATCCTGTCTAAATTGGCCCTAGTATGTGTATGTAAGAATGTGAGTTAGGGACCTTAGATTGTACACCCCTTGAGGGTTAGGGACTGATGTGAATGTACAATATATATGTAAATTGACAGCGCTATATAAGTACCTGAAATAAATTAAAAAATAAATAAGTCAGTTATAGCAACCTGACCATTTAAAAAAGTTGTGTTTTCCTTTAAATAAATTTTCCTCTGTTTAGCCCCCTTATTAACCCTTATTTTATTCTAATCCACCCTGATTAACTACTTATTTTCCTTCAATTAATTACATCTGCTAATTTTTTTTTTGTTTCTATTTTAACTAATAGTATGTAAACCTTTTTCTTTTTTGTTTGCTTTGTTCATTAATATTTTTACACCTTTAACATCTATTGACATGCATTACATTGGAAAAGCACAAAATTGAGAAAACCCTACTTTATTTAATTTGTAAATAACTTTGCAATGCTTTAAAACAGAATTAAAATTTTTGTGTAATTTTAAACAGGACAAATTACAAAATACACGCTTTTTATGTGCAGTAACACTAATTATTTTTAAAGTAACACTGCTACAAAAAAAATTTTGTTATGTTTAATGGTCTAAAGATTGATAAAAAATATATATATATATATCATTGTTGCAAGGCAATATTCATGAAAAGAAAGCCTTGTTTGTACTTAAAAACAAAATATGTATTGTGTTGTTATCATAAGTAATGACAAAGTTATTTACTTATTATTATTTATTTCAGGTACTTATATAGCGCTGCGCTTTACATATATATATTGAACATTCACATCAATCCCTAACCCTCAAGGGGTGTACAATCTAAGGTCCCTAACTAACATTCATACATACACATATTAGGGCCAATTTAGACAGGATCCAATTAACCTACCAGCATGTCTTTGGAGTGTGGGAGGAAACCCACACAAGCACAGGGAGAACATGCAAACTCCATGCAGGAGGCGCCATGGTCGGGAATCGAACCCATGCCCCATTTACTGCACGGCAGATGTGCTAACCACTAAGCCACTGTGCCTCCCCGAAGTTATTGCTGAATAAACAGGTCCATTTCAGAAATGTAAAAATTGCTCTGATCCATATGGGGTGAACAGCTGTGAGAGGCAAAGTGGTTAAAGTTCAACTTTGGGAACATGTTTCATGTTCCACCCAATTTTTAGAGGTGGAACATGTAACATGTTCTCATTCCTGCTGATGTTTCCTGATCCCCCCTCCCTGTAAAAAAAAAATTATAAATAAATATTAAAAAAATAAAATGAAAAATAAAAAATACCTAGATCAAGGTTTGATCTAGTTCAGTGCCAGGGAAAGTGTTTGGGTCAATGTCAGGGTCAAAGATCAAGGTCAAAAGGTCAGGAAAAAAAATGTTGGTGTCAGGTAAAAAAAACAAAAACAAAATGTGCACTATGGTTTCTAGGCTGTACTACGGGTACAAACAACAAATAACACACATATATGGTATTGCTGTGATCGTCAAGAGCTGGAGAATGTATTTTGGGTTGTTCTTTGGTGGTAGGTTATGGTAGTAACAAGAAACGCACAGCTAAATTTATCTTTTTTTACTATTTTGGGCCAGTTTTCCTTTGATAAAAAAAAAAAATCGGGGGATATACATTACCATTTACCACCAAAATGAAAGCCCAATTTGTCCTGGAAACATGAGGTATAATTCACCTGGATGTACAAAGTAGTTGTGATGATATGTACAGTTTTACTAACACAGGGGTTAAAATTTCGAGTCCAGACCTACTAGCCGGTCACAAAACGTACTCTCCACCAGCTGCCCCACCCAACCTTGCCCAGGTCCGCCCCAAACCCCACCCCCGGCCTGGCCCCAACCAAGCCCCCTGAAAGTTATTAAATTACATTTTTCTTTAGAATAAAGAGTCCAAAATATAAAACTGTACACAGTAATGTATATCCCAGCTCCGCTGTACTCCTGTGAAGAGGTTAAAGCAGGAGTGCCCAACCTTTTGAAGAGGGCCACTTAGATGATATGGTAACTGGTCACGGGCCACAATGAAATGGTTCAGACTTGCTAATTTTTTATTTTGAATATCATAATGAACATTTTCCTCTTGCAGCCGCTGAATGCCAGCAGGAGGGAGAGAAGGTGAAGCTGTCTTTTAGCAATTGCAGAAGGAAAATAGAGAGGATTAGTTCCTATAAATGCTGCACCCGCTGCCTCTCCTGTCCAAGTGTAAAACAGAATGTGACAAGGAGGCTGCAAATGTCCCTGGAGCATGGGGCAGGGTCACCATTGCAACCCCTGATGCTGCACCAGTGGTTGGAGGGGGGTGGTAAAAACCAGCCACCCAAAACCACAAATGTAAATGAGCGCTTACTGTCCTGAGGACCCTATAAGGCTGCTTTCAGACTGATGGGTGCAGCACAGTGCACTTGCTGCTTTCCTGTGGGTTAGTGGGTTGGTTGCGCTTTTGCATAGACTTCTATTATATCTTGCAAGTATAAAACACTTTCTGAAAGTGCATCCAAACTCCTGCATTCAGTTTGAGGTCGAGGGCCACATCAGAGAGCTCTGAGGGCCACATGTGACAGGTTGAGCACCCTTGCTTTAAAGAGCTAAGTTTACCTCTGGGAACATATTACGTTCTACCCATTTTTATGGTGGGACATGTAACATGTTTCCACTGCTCCAGCTGTTGCCCTCACAGTTCTGTGAATAAATGAACTACAAGTCCCGACATCCTTTGTGGATGTCAGCTTGTACTTCTGAATAAACTACCATGGCACTGTGAGTGCTCTAGGACAGGGGTCTCCACACTTTCTAAACAAAGGGCCAGTTTACTGTCCTTTAGACTTTCCAAGGTTGGACTGCGGCCAGTAGGAATAGAAAAGGTCCTGACGTCAGTGGGGAAAAAAATAATGCCTCATTGTTTGGCATCAGTGGGAGGAATTGTGCCCCATCATTGATGACATTGGACCCTATCAGTTGTGTCACTGGGAGGAATTGTGCCCCATTATTGATGTCATTGGACCCTATCAGTTGTGTCACTGGGAGGAATTGTGCCCCATTATTGATGTCATTGGACCCTATCAGTTGTGTCACTGGGAGGAATTGTGCCCCATTGTCGGTGTCATTGGAAGGAGTTGTGCCCCCTTTATTGGTGTAAGTGGGGGGAATTATACCCAATTGTTGGTATCAGTAGATGAAATAGCGCCCCAAGGGCCAGATGAAAGCAAGTAAAGGGCCACATCTGGAGACCACTGCTCTAGGCAGTTCATTGATTCCTGGTGTCATTGTGTAACTGCCTGCCTGTACGAGTTACGAGCACACAGATTACACTGACTGTCTGCAGGAGACATGCATGGCACCAGCGATCTCCTGATCATGGATGCAATACTTTACAGGTGCAAAAAAAAAATTGTAAATGCACGTTTTTTTTACCTGCCAAAAAATTAGAATTTTTATTCTAAAAAGTGAACTTATCCTTTAAAGGATAGGTTTGCTTTTCGTAACATTTTACACTCATATTCAGGGTACTCCGCACCCTTGATCCCCGTTGTGACAGCTGGTAGGGGATCTCCCTCCTCCTAGCTGTCACAATTTAAAACAAATGCAGCTGTGCGGAGCTCCGCCCACCTGGCCCCATCACTCATTATGAGAACATCATCATGTGAATGAGAACACCAAGTTCTGGCAGCCTTTGTGGCTGTCGGCTTTTGGTTCTCCATGAACTACCACAGCGCGTGGTAGTTCATTGAGTCTTCCTGTCAGTAAGTATCTGCTTGCCTGTACAAGGCATACGGGCACACAGATACACTGACAGGTTTGCAGGAAACCTGCATGGCACCATCAATCTGCTGATCGCTGGTGCTATGCTTTACAGGCTCTAGAAACAAAAAATAATACATTTTTTACCTGCCAAAAAATGTACATTTATTATTTTTTTAACTGCCAAAAAAAGTGTTTATTTTTTTAACAGTTGCATTTATTATTTTTACCTGCCAAAAAAATGCACATTTATTATTTTTTACCTGCTAAAAAAAATTTGCATTTTTATTAATTTTTACCTGTCAAAAAAATGTGCATTTATTATTTTTTGCTAAAAGGTAAACTTCTCATTTCCTCCTGGTGATACACGGCACTCCACTGACATCTAGTGGTCAAATTTGTGACTATTCGCAGGGCCGCCCTGGTTGTATTTTTCTCTTTGGACGATTCCATTGTCTCAGTGGGGGGGATATAACAAAACCAATGCAGAATGTGGAAATAATCTGTAATGTGTTCCGAGATATAATGACACGATGAATGCATATTAGACATTTAAAAGGCAAGCCTGTTTAAAACTAGGTGTCTGGATTTGCATTGTTGTATGTTTCTCTGCTGATGCTGTCTTGGTCCTCCCCCCGTGTTAATGTGCGGGCCGGGGCCAGTGTCATGTTCTTCCGTACAGGCTGCAGCCTCTGCAGAGTAAGTAAGTAAACTTTGTGCGGTGCTGTGTGTCCGGCTGGTCGGTGATGGGGAGGGGGTGGGGAGAGCTCGGTGTCCCCCGAGTTCAGTGTGCTGGAGAGTCGCACAGAGATTGTGTGTCGGAGCGTCACCGTGTGTACACCTCTGATTGTTCCATTGTGACCACACTGAGCCCCCTTCCCCCGGCGTGTGATATGGGCTCCATATATAATGTGAGCCTGTCATTGTAGGGAATGGTAGGGAGCTGTGTTGCATAATAGAGGCTCTGTGTTATGTAACTACAAAGAGTCTCCTCCTCTATTCTGGAGCTGCCCATACATTGGAGATGGTGGGGATCCTGCAGGGATTGGCTGATCTGTTGTAAGCATTCTACCCAGCCACCCCCATGGTGACAACTATTCACAATCTTATAGCCCAACTCCAGGCAGAGAAAAGAAAAAGATCCCTCTACGTGGGGCTGTGCCTGCACTGCAAGGGTCAATAGCACCTTGTGCCCGGGGGAGGGGAGAAGCAGTTTTACTTACCTTATCCCCCAATAGGAGGTGCTCCCCCCGCAACCTAGCGTCACTTGGCGTCCCCTAGTCCTGAGCAAGGCCCGTGGACCCTGCTCTGGTCTTGATGATATTATAACCCTAGAGCGTGGGGGTGTAGACCAGTATATCTGCAGCTAGGAATGGAAGATCAGATCATTATATCATCTTTTACTGTTCCCCCTGACATGATAGAACAATTAAAGTGTTACTAAACCCAGGGCCCTGCATTCACTATATCTGGTCTCACACAGTTCACAGAACATGGAAATGCAATGATTTTTAGTAAATATAAACTACTAAATACCTTTTCTCATCATCAGTTAGAGCAGTCTTGTGACTTCTATCAGTGTCCAGCCGAGCACTGGTTACAGCTTGTAGGAAGAGTTTTCATTCTGTTCTAGGAGGAAGCAGAACCCCTGACCTCTGTCTGGAGAGTGCTGATTGGCCCTGTGCTGATCACATGCACTCTCCCAAGACAAAAAAAAACCCTTTCTAGCAATACACACCAAACTGAGCATGTGCAGAGTGACTACACATAATATGTATTTGCAGGAGATATGAGGGGGACACTGGAAGAAGGGGAGGAGCAGAAAAGATAGGATCTCCAGCAATACACACCAAACTGAGCATGTGCAGAGTGGCTCCACATGATATGTCTTAGCAGGAGATAAGAGGGGGCACTGGAAGAAGGGGAGGAAGAGAGAAGACAGGATCAAACAGCCTTTTTACACAATGCAGAGGATTAACCCCTTAGGTTCCACAATGAGTGTGCTCTGTGTGTCCTCCCAGCATAGATGCAACAGAATCATTAGAATTGGTATAGCCAGGACTTGTTTTCCTGAATAGTAAACTTTATTGATTGATTGATTTGGTATATAGAAATATAATGTCCTGACTTTTACTTTATGGCTATGATGAGGGCTTATTGCCGAAATGCGTAAGCCATTTTATATGCACAATTTACTCATTCAATAAAGTTTACCAATCCAGAAGACGAGTGCCAGCTATAGCAGTCATCATTATTTTTATTTCTTTTTCTGCTTCTAGACGCTGAAGCTCAAAAAAATGCTAATAGCCTAAAGTAGTGTGCTTGGACACATTGGATACACATTTAGCTTCTAGGAGCAGAACAAACCATGCTAACAACAGCTTCTAGGAGCTAACAAAAAACACTAGTGTGCATGGAGCCTAAGGCTCCTAGAAGCTGTTCTCAGCATATCTTTTAGGCTATTAGCATTTTTTGAGCTTCTGTGTCTAGGAGCAGAAAAAAAATAGTTTTTGTAGATTTTTTGGACTGTTTTTCCAGCAGAAAAAATGTTAAACGCTACTAAAAAGCTCCTAACAGCTTTTTTGATAGCTCTTTTTTTTGTCTACATGTACTGTAAAAACGCTAATAAAATGCTAGTGCTCCTAAACGCTTCTGAATGCTACTAAAACGCTACTAAAAAATGCTATTCCCAGCATTTTTGTTCTTAAAAAAAAAAAGTGTCCATGGAGCCTTAAAGAGGTTGCAAATCTCAAACATGAAACATGAAAAAAGCATATCCCTCTATGATGTGTGCTTGTCCCAATCCAGAGCACTGGGGGGGGGGTTGATTTACTAAAGGCAAATAGACTGTGCACTTTGCAGTTGCTGCAGAGCTTAGTAAATAAGGTTAAGCTTCACTTTTGCAATGAATACCCAATCACATGCAAGGAAAATAAAAAAAGCATTTTTAATTGCAGATGATTGGATGATGGAAGTCAGCAGAGCTTCTGCTCATTGAGTGCTGCTTCACACGGATGCATTGCAGAATTCACACAGGTTTCTGTGCAATTCCCGCACCGCATCAAAACCGCACTCCATTGATGCGAACTGCTGCGGGTGTGTATGTTAACAACACCCTGAAATTGGTTTGCAAAACGCGGAGCAATGTGCAGAATCAGATTGCATGGCTGTGAACACACATGCAATCGATTCTGGTGCAGGGTCCTGATTTTGGTGCGGAAGTGGTGTGATTTGAGCAAAAATATATGGCTCAAATTGCACCGCACAGAAATCGCATGTTATTTGCACAGGAATACAGTGTACTTCATGTGTGAATCACATGCGATGTGCAGTGTTAATTGCTCAGTCTATGTGCCCTTAGTAAATCAACCTTTTAAGTGCCATTTCTGTCAGCTGCCCCATTCCTCTGCTGTCATCATGAGTCACTTCTGACAAGTTTTCCTCACACCAAGAGAAAAATGGTGACAGAGGAGGGAGCTCCAACACACAGCCTGTGATTAAGGCCTCATGCATGACGTTTATTTAACTCTTCTAGAAGCCAGCAGCGTTTTTGCTGAAAAAATGCCTGACGCTTTTAAAAGTGTCTAAAACTTTTACAAGCATTTAGGAGCTTTTACAGGCATTAAGCTATTTGGCATTAATACATTTAATTGGCCAGAATAATTATTTATTCTGGCCATTGAAATAAATGAATACTAGAGTACTAAACCCGTCTCGCGTTTAGACACTTCCAGCAGCTTTTAGTAGCGTCAATCATTTTTTTCTGCCCAAACTCTGCTGCTCCTGGATGCATTGGCAGTGTTTTTTTTTCCTGCTTCTAAAAGTCTATGTGTGCATGGACGCATAGGATAATAAGGAGGACCGTTTGGAAGCAGTAGAAAAAAAAGCCTGATGCCCCTAAAGTGCCTGCAAAAACACCCTGACAGCATCAGCTGTTTTCCTGGGTGAAGGGGGTGTGTCCCTTACTTCCAATCAGCTCTCAGAACTCTCCTCACTGAGCTCCGCAGTGTATATGTTCAGTGCTCACCCCACTGTTTTTTGACAGCTCAGACAAGCTGTATAAATTCAGCACTTTGAATGGATCAGGTGATGAGTGCTGCAGATAAACAGATACAACTTACATAGGAGGTTTCGTTTCATCTGTGTATCACCTGAGGCCAGTCACTTCACTGGGTATATGTAAGGGTTTACAACTACTTTAAGGCACCAGTGGACAATAGGTCACCATCAGATCATCCAAAAAACATCCAATGAGGTAGCTGTCATCTCATGTGTATGGGTATCACAATAGATCACTGTCAGATCCATCCAATGAGATGGCTGTCATTTGGGACCAGTATCTCTACATCAGTGTTTCTCAACCTTTTATAGTCAAGGCACCCTTTAACCGCCTCCCGCCCACCATATAGTAATATGACGGACGCAAGGCGGTTCTCTTGTTCTGGGAGGACATCATATGACGTCCTACCATTCTAATCGCGCATGCGTGGCTCCCGGAGCGCACAGCGTGGCGATCGGCAGTGTGCTGTATCCCTCGGACACAGCGGATCACTGATCCACGGAAAGAGCCAAAGAGGTTGGCTCGGTCATGTGATCAGCTGTGTCCAATCACAGCTGATCACATGTAAACAGGAAAATGCTGGTTATCGGCACTTCTCTCCCCACAAGCTGTCACGCTGACTGAGGAGAGGAGAGCCAGTAATCGGCATTCCTCGGAGGGGACATGTACACTGATCATCAGAGCACTGATGATCAGTGTGCCCTGATGATCTGTGTAGCCCCAGCAGCGCCACCTGTCAGTGTCCATCAGTGCCAGCTCTCAGTGCTCATCCATGCCACCTGCCAGTGCCCATCAGTGCCACATTTCAGTGCTACATATCAGTGCCCATCTGAGCTGCCAGTCAGTGCCGCCTATCAGTGCCAGTCAGCTCCGCCTGTCAGTGTGCATCAGTGCCGCCTGTCAGTGCCACCTATCAGTGCCATATATGAGTGCTGCCTTTCAGTGCCCATCAGTGATGCCTGTCAATGCCTATCAGTCCCACCTACCAGTGCCTCCTCATTAGTGCCCATCAGTGCCACCTATCAGTGTTCAGCTTATCAGTGCCCATCAGTGCAGCCTCTTTAGTGCACATCAGTGAAGGAGAAAAATCGCTTATTTACAAAATTTTATAACAAAAACCAAGAAAAACGTTTTTTGTTTTTTTCAACATTTTCAGTGGTTTTTGGTTTGTTTAAGAAAAAATAAAAAACCCAGAGGTGATTGCATACCACCAAAATAAAGCTCTGTCACAAAAAAATGATAAAAATTTCATATGGGTACAGTGTTGCATGACCGCGCAATTGTCATTCAAAGTGTGACAGCGCTGAAAGCTGGAAATTGGCCTGGGCAGGGAGGGGGTATAAGTGCCCTGTAGGCTAGTGGTTAAATTGATGCACAATGTCATGGTGCCCCATTCTAAAATGTAAAAAGCTAAACAAGTAGTTTTCCTTAATAAAGCAGCATCAGCCATCTTTGAAAGGTTTACACCATTCGAATGTCTTCCTGCGGCTGGACGTCTCATCACCGTACTGTGCTCAGCATTATGGTTGCCTCAAATGGCCGGTTTTATCTGTAAGACTAGATGTCCAGAGCACCTCACCCCCATTACATCAGGGTGTCCCACACCCTCCCTAACATAAGCGTGCACCTCCTTTGGGGGCAGAGCTGGAAAGCAGAAAGTGCAGGGTCTGGAGGAGGACCAGAGGAGGAGTGGAGTCAGTTATCAGAATCTGCTGAATGTTGAGACCAGGGGAGGCAAAGATGAGGGGGTGCTGCAGCTGCACTGAGGATTTGGCAGAAGAGTTCTATTCCCCTCTCTACTGCCGACTGCTGAGACAAGGTGGGAGCGGAGACAAGGGGGTACCTGCAGGAGAGGTGCAAGGGCCACATGAAATGGCCAGGAGGGTCGGATTCAGCCCGCGGGCCTTGTGTTTGTCACTTGTGGCCTACATGATCAGTTTGGCAGGGGGGCTGGCAAGATCAACAGGTATTTCACACAAAGGAAGACACAGAAAGAGAACAGGATACTTTTTATTACATAAGTACTTGGTACAGCAGGCTAATATCAGGAATATGAAATGCTTGGGCAACAAAAACTTTCATTTTCAGGTCTCAGGCGATCCTTGCTAGAAATGATTATATCTACAGTTCGCCATACATTAGTGTTATCAGTACGTTGTAGATATACTGTATATCATAAAAGGTTCCATGTATGTACATATATTAATGTCGTCACTGAGGTCATATACTACAATCTCCTGCTGAGCATGCATAAGATATCACATATGTATAGCAGTTTGTTCAGCAAACCTGCTAGAGAAAGTGGACCTTTGCTCATTCCTTATCAGAAACATTGGAATTGACAGATGTCACATTATAGATTACATTAACGAGCACAGGGCTTAGCTGAAGTCTTATGGAGTTCACTTAGAAGCAAAATATATGGCAGTTATGTGCATTAAGTTAATTTCTGTAGAATTCTTTTTCCTTTCTCCTTCACCCATCAGAGTCAGAATGGCATTGATTTACTAAAAGAGTAGTGCATGTTTGCTTTGCAAAGTGGACGTTCACTTAGCTTCGGGCCCATAGCAGTACTAGGGTCATTAGTTTGAATCCCAACTACAACACCACCTGCCTGGAGCTTGCATGTCCTCCCCATGCCTGTGCGGGTTTCCTCCGGGTACTCTGGTTTCCTCCTACCCTCCAAAGACATGCTGGTAGGTTAATCGGCTCCTATCTAATTTGGCCCTAGTATGTGTATGTATGAATGTGAGTTAGGGACCTTAGATTGTACGCTCCTTGGAGGGCTAGGGACTGATGTGAATATATAGTATACAGTATATGTAAAGCGCTGTGTAAATTGATGGCACTATATAAGTACCTGAAATAATGAACACAGCTGCTGGGGTGTGATATCAAGGCTGTGGTGCTGATTTCCTGTAAACAGCACACCGTTTACTTTTTTGCTTGAACATTATTGAAATGTCACTTTGTGACATTTCATTAAGTTCTATTTATCGCAGCTTGGTGCAATGGGGTAGATAGTTTCACACCATGGGGTGCTGAAAAAAAGTACTGCATGTCTTAATGCTTTTGAATGCTGGTGTGAACTAGCATGCAGAAAGGCGTTTTCTCTTGTCTTACATTGGGACAGTCTCAACGCCCCTGGTGTGAACGGGCCTATAGCAATCATGTGCAAGCAAAATCCTGTTTTTTTTTTTTTTTTTTTTTTTTTTTTATTTTCCCCACACATGATTGGGTATTCAGAGTGAATACAGCCTCATCTTTGTTAGCAAAGATATCTGTCCTGTCTTTATCATTTCTGGTGTACATCACATTCAGATTCCAATGAGTGTATTTTTTTAATTTTGGCAATCCTTAAAGCGAAAGTGGAAGCTCTGCTTGTTTAATAGAATGTTGCCAATTTCACTTTACAGTCACTATTTATATTACCATTTATCTTTATGGTTTATTATCATTATTTTGCCACGTTTAATGTTCTATTTGTAGTTTTTTATGCCGCATGTCAGGGGTTCAGCCGGGTGTTTATTACACACATTTGTTTTGTGTCGCTATCATTTGTGTGTCATCACATTTTTTTTTTTTTTCCTTTAAAAGGATAAGATATTTATTGATGCCCTGATTGGTTATCACTCATGGATAGAGTAGGGTTCAGGTGGATGTTTATTTATATTTATTTAATTTCTTTGTTGTTGCCATTCATATAATTTCTCTGCGCAGTGAATTCGTGGTTAGTTCTAGCGCAGCACTATTTATTCTATTATTCTTTTATGTAGTGGTGGAACACGCTTTTGGTGTTTGCTGCTTTTTAGTTTAGTTTATTCACTCTTTTGGCAGCGCATACGATCCTTACTATTATAGCTCCGCTTCTTTGCCTCCTCCCCCCTTGCCATATTTGGCACTTTTTTGGGGCGGAGGAGAGGGGAGCAGATACCTGATTTTGACTCCCCTTCCCTTGCCTCTTGCCACAGCGAAGTGAGCCAGACGTTCGGCCCCCCTCCTTCCTCCCGCAGTCTTCTGGGACACTTCACAGGTCCCAGAAAACTGTCGGATCAGTCACGATGCGCAGCGCTTCTTGCGCATGTGCAGTGGGCACCCAGTTGTGAAGCTGTTGAAGCCTGCTGCCCACACTTGAGATGCCAGCGCCAGGGAGAGAAGGGACGGCGAGGTTGAGCACATCACTGGACCCTGGGACAGGTGAGTGTGTGTCTATTAAAAGTCAGCAGCTACAATTTTTGTAGCTGCTGACTGTTATTAAAAACAAAAACTCTACTTTAAGACTCGTTATGTTCAATCTCCGACTCTACAGTTACTGTATATGCAGGGACTCTACAGTTACTGTATATGCAGGGTTCCACTCCCAGATTCAGGGCTCAATCAGGCAGGCGGCTAGAGTTCAGTGTTTAGATGTGTCCACTTTTTGTGCGGCCAGAACCCTCTGTTCAGGATGCAAACTGCATTCAGGTATGGTCAGGAGCCCCATTCATATAAAACACTGATATAAATGATTACATGCAAACAGCAGTGTCACCAGCCATTAATGTGTTTAGGGTGAAAATGTTGCCACACTGCAGCTGGTTGTCGCTGTTCACACACAATATGCTCATAGGGCCAGTTCCTCCACTGGCAAAAGTTTCTACATCCCGCTAGCAGCTGCTTGTGGCAATGAGCCCTTATACTCAACTGTCCACAATCCACAAAGATATCCGAAGCCCATTAGAATAAATGGTGTGCTGAACATAGAGGTTTTTGACAAGTGACCATGTGATCTAGTGAAGGATTCCTTGTGGGATGTGGACAGGTAAGTATGACTCTTCTAGGAGTCAATCTTCTCAGTTGGGGATCCGTCCACTGATACCTGCCGAGCAGATGGATGGCTGGTCCATGTCTGCTCCGCTTATGCAGAACAGACACAGAAACAGCCCGATCTCCTCTATACGTGCTCAGATGTAAACGGACTGCCTGTCTATTTATACCCGACTGCCATCCAATCCGCTAGACGGAAGGGAAACGGATCCCCATTTGTCTGTTTTTATCAGATCGGATTAGATGTAGGTGGGTGTAAATGGACACGTCTCCTGTCAGGCTTGCAGCCAGTTGCAGATCACGTAACCTACCATACTGCCTCTCAGTTCCCCTAGTGCCCCTAACCTTCCATGATTTCCCACAGTGACCCATATCCCCCTTGTGTCCCCAGGTTCCTTGAGAGCTCTTAGCCGCAGAGTGCCATCCAGCCTTCCAAATTGTCACCAAACCCCCTGAAGTGGCCCTAGCCTGATGCAGAGCTTCCAGCCCTCCATTATGCCCCAATCTAACAGTGTCCCAGAGTGCCTTTCAACCTCCCACTGTGCCCCCTAGTCCCTGAAGTGCCCTCCAGTCTCCCACAGTGCCCCTGCAAAGCCTCCAACCTCTTGGTGAGACCCTTAGCCCCCTCCAGAGAAATATTACTCCACAGCTGTCCCCAGGCCCCTTCAGAAATATGCATTAACCACTTGACCACCAGCGACGTACCTGTACGTCACTGAACTTAAAGTGGTTATACCGGGATAATGCCAGCAGCTGTAGGCATCATCCTGGTACCGGTTTTTAGAGCCGACAGCCAGCTCTCTTGCAAAAGCAATCCAATTGACTAACTAGCCACTGGATTGCTTTTACAAGCAGCGGGATGGGACATCCTCCCCCCTTCTGCTACCTTCCATAGCTTTAATGGGCTGTCCTGTCCCATTGGGGCACCAGATTGCCCAGCCAATGTTTCAGCCAGCTAATCATAGAGGTGAACAAAGAACAGAATGGCTATATTCACATCTGTGATATAGGGAACCTGGAAGCGATGACCTTACATCACTGGTTTACCCAGATGTAAATGGTGCTATTTTTAACTGCTTCCCCCCTGGCCATTTATGTGCACTTTCCCATTCCGAGTGGACATTCCTGAATGTCCCCTCAGAATGTGCTCCTCGCGCGGCCTCAGGGTCGCACAGCAGCACAATCCTGTTATGTCTATGTCCCTCAGACACAGCACATCACAGATCAGGATATGGTCTCTTTGATTGGCCCGCCTGATCACGTGATTGCTGTGTTTAATCACAGCCATCACTGTATGTAAACAAAGACACATGTCTCTGTAGCTGTTTTCCCCGCTGAGCTCAGTGAGGGGGGAGAGGGAGATGCTGCAGCCTTTGACAGCTCTCTGCATAGCTGATGATTTTCGTGTTCACATATGTAAAGAACACACAGATTGCAGCCATACCCACACAGTACACCAAGCACCATCTGTCCCCTGTCCCTGTCCAAGTGTCACATCAACATCTGTACCAGTGCACAAAACCTCTGTCACAGTGTACTAGTGTCCAGTCAACATTTGTCACAGTATACCAGTGACACATCAACATCTGTCACAGTATACCAGTGTCACATCAACATTTTGTCACAGTATACCAGTGTCGCATCAACATCTGTCACAGTATACCAGTGTCGCATCAACATCTGTCACAGTATACCAGTGTCGCATCAACATTTGTCACAGTATACCAGTGTCGCATCAACATTTGTCACAGTATACCAGTGTCGCATCAACATTTGTCACAGTATACCAGTGTCGCATCAACATCTGTCACAGTATACCAGTGTCGCATCAACATTTGTGACAGTATACCAGTGTCGCATCAACATTTTGTCACAGTATACCAGTGTCGCATCAACATCTGTCACAGTATACCAGTGTCGCATCAACATTTGTCACAGTATACCAGTGTCGCATCAACATTTGTCACAGTATACCAGTGTCGCATCAACATTTGTCACAGTATACCAGTGTCGCATCAACATTTGTCACAGTATACCAGTGTCGCATCAACATTTGTCACAGTATACCAGTGTCGCATCAACATTTGTCACAGTATACCAGTGTCGCATCAACATTTGTCACAGTATACCAGTGTCGCATCAACATTTGTCACAGTATACCAGTGTCGCATCAACATTTGTCACAGTATACCAGTGTCGCATCAACATTTGTCACAGTATACCAGTGTCGCATCAACATTTGTCACAGTATACCAGTGTCGCATCAACATTTGTCACAGTATACCAGTGTCGCATCAACATTTGTCACAGTATACCAGTGTCGCATCAACATTTGTCACAGTATACCAGTGTCGCATCAACATTTGTCACAGTATACCAGTGTCGCATCAACATTTGTCACAGTATACCAGTGTCGCATCAACATTTGTCACAGTATACCAGTGTTGCATCAACATTTGTCACAGTATACCAGTGTCGCATCAACATCTGTCACAGTATACCAGTGTCGCATCAACATCTGTAATAGTGTACCATTGCAACATCAACATCTGATGGTGTTCGCCGGTGGACAATCAACATCTGTCACAGTATACAAGTGCACAATAACATCTGTCAGTGTACTAGTGTCCCACCAATAAATAAATAAAAAATTTAAAGCGCCTTTGCACGCAAACACACGTTGGTCCCTTATGCATACGTAAGCGGCGATTGCACTACACATGTGAGGTATTGCTGCAAATGTCAGAGCAAGAGCAATCAATCTAGCACCAGACCTCCTCTATAACTCTAAACTGGTAACATGTAAAAGCTTATAAAGCGACACCTATGGGGATTTTTAAATTCTGGAAGTTTGGCACCTTTTCACAAGTGTGCACAATTTTAATCCGTGTCATGTTTGGTGTCTATTTATTCAGCCCAACACCATATTTTATATTTTAACAAAAAAGTGGGTATTTTAATGTGTTTGTGTGCATTCAAATATATTAAAGTGGTTTTTTTTTTGTTTTTTTTTGTGTTAAGTGTGTAAAATAGCATTCCGTATGCAATTTTACACACTAACCTACTGAGGTATCCACTGAATCGCAGTGTTGGAATGCAGATAAGCTACTAATGATTTTTATCTATGTGAGTGTGATACTTTATCTAATAAACCTTATCTATACTACTACATTATGGGTACCTTCTCTTTACTATCTTCCTTGTGGAGTTTCCAATGATCTGCATATAGGATTATCCTTGCCATCTAAATGAGAAGTGCAGTAAGAGGGAAAAGTCTGCTACTCACATTGAGGAGCCATATTTGACCTACAATATATGTGAATATGGGTCTTTATTTGAGGTGAGCAGCAAATTTACACTATGGAGGAGCATGTGTTCCCTGGTGACACAACTGGGACCGCCAAGGCTGTCTTTAAGGAGGGGCAAAAGAAGCAGCTGCCCTGGGCCCAGTCATTGTTGTGGGCCCCAAAGCAACTGTCCCATACTTGCCAACTGTATTGCTTTACATTCCCTTGAAGTCATTGTCCGAGCTGTGTCTAATATCTCAGTGTGAAGTGCTGACACTTATACTGGCCAGCTCTGTCCTGTTGCCATGTACAGAAGACATGTCAGCATTCACATCTAAATACCAGCAGCATTCAAACCCCCCCCCCCCCCCCCCAACAGCTCTGCTGGAGGTCAGTGTAAATTCCCCCTTACATTGTTGGGCAGTGTAGAAATGTATTGGTTGTCTGTGGAAAATCCCCCAGTACATTGGTTCTCAGTGTAAATTCTTCATTACATTGGTGGCTAGTGTACATTCACCATTACATTGGTGGCTAGTTTAAATTGTAAATTTCCCTTTATATTGGTGGTAAGTGCAGAATTGCCCTTACACTGGTGGTCAGTGTAAATCCCCTTACATTGTTCATCAGTTTTAATCCCCCCTAACATTGGTGGTTGGTGTAGAAATGTCAATCTCCATCCAGCACTGCCACTGATTCCATCCACCCCAAGCACTGCCATTGATCCCATCCCCCCATCATCACTGTCACTCATCCCATCCCCCTCGCACTGCCACTTATTTCATCCTCCCCACCACTGCCATGGATCCCAACCCCCCACCACTGCCAGTAATCCCATCAACCCTCTCCCTAGCATTGCCACTGATCACACCCTCCGCCCCAGCACTGCCATTGATCCCAGGAGTCCTAGGAGTTTTTCGCACTTATACATTAATGCAGATCACAAATTGTAATTTACTGGCACTGTTATATTAATCAGGTTGTATTTACTGTACAAGGCACAGCTTATGTGGATTATTACATTAATATGCATTTATGATGTACAGCACTGGGTTGTGGTATCAATTACATATTTAATTTTTTATCAGGATTGGGCTACACCAATGTTATTTTTTTCACTTTTGTTACTGTGGTGTGGTACACAGTTAGGTGTTGGCGGTAGTCTCTAGCACATATATATAATTTTCCTCACCTTGATTTTTTTAGTGGCAGCGTAGAAGTGTTTATGCTTA
Organism: Staurois parvus; assembly: GCF_062004578.1. NCBI lineage: Eukaryota > Metazoa > Chordata > Amphibia > Anura > Ranidae > Staurois > Staurois parvus. The sequence continues at coordinate 13,930,505 of NW_028317886.1, read as the reverse complement.
CAAATATGAATTTGCGCAAGAGTCAGTGGGAATTGTAGTTTTAAATCGCAGAGTCATGCATTCGATTTCCAACATCCAGCCGCAGCTAGAGTATAGGTTTAAGATAGGTGTACAAAGACAGAAGTAACGGATTTCACATGGAAGGTGGAGAGAATGCAGAACAGGAAAATTCACATTTGTAAATGGATTTGTGATTCAATTCATGCGCAGTTCGAATGCAGAAGGTATTCCATGCTGCATTATTTTATTTGTGCTGAGTCTTAAGTTCCACTTTACCAACCTATTTTGTATCTTTCAGGAATCATAGAGGCAACCCAAGATACCTGAGGGAGAATTGATACATCACTGCAACTGACTTTTCAAGTGCCAAGCCTCAGGCATGGGGTGGACAATTTTTCTTCTAGGAAGGAGATTTATACAAGCCCAGCGACCTGAAGCCAGGCTACTTAAAAGTACATTATGTTGCACTTGTATGAGGCAAGTTTCATCAAGTTCTGTGGTACAAGACTGCCCTCCTTCTCAGAAACGGCCCTCTGTGAGAATTGGATGTGCTTCCGGATTCTGGGGGGATACAGCAGCTTCAGGTAATGGCTCCCTCAGTTCTCATTTGTGATCCTGGTTGATGTATGTTGTCCCCAGAGTGACAGATGACTCTGTAATTCAACCAAACTCTGTATGTTTGTTTTTATTTTATTTTGAATAGAGTAGAAAAGGGATAGAACCTCTGCCAGGTTTTATTTTTGTTTTTCCAAAAGCTAGAATAAAATGTTTGAGCTGATTTTTTTTTTTTAAGTCACATTTAGGCCCCATGCACTCGGGGCGTTTGCTCAGCTCTTCTAAATGCTTTTCTTCTGGCAGAAGAAAGGCAGTTCCAAAAACGCACCTAAGCCGCACGTCAAACTCATGGGCCTTTATTCATTTCATTGGCCAAAATATTCATTTATTCTGGCATTTGGAATGAATGAACTCTAAAGTGTTAAACATTTCTGTCTGCAGTTAATCTTTTTTATTTTTTATTTCCATCTGATGCAGTGATTGATTACTGTTACTGCAGAACTCTGTTGATTGTTCATTCAATGGGATGGTGGTGAAAAAACATGGCATATTTCTGAATATTAAAGTGTTACTAAACCCAGGACCCTGCATTCATTATATCTGGTCTCCCACAGTACACAGAACATGGAAATGCAATTATTTTAGTAAATATAAACTGCTATATACCTTTTCTCGTGAGCAGTTAGAGCAGTCTTGTGACTTCTGTCAGTGTCCAGCTGAGCACTGGTTAAAGCTTGTAAGAGTTTTCTTTCTACTCTGTCTGTCCTATGAGGTTGCATAACCCCTGACCCTCTCTCTGAACAGCGCTGATTGGCCATGTGCTGATCACATGTACCCTTCCAAAGAAAAAAAAATCTAGCAGTACACACCAAATTGAGCATGTGCAGAGTGACTCCTAGGTCTCTGTACTATTCGCAGATAGATTAGGGGCAGTAGATGAAGGGGAGGAGTAGAGAAGACAATGATCAAACAGCCGTTTTACACAATGTGATGGATTAACCCCTTAGGTTCCACAGTGAGTATAACAAGCATGCTTTACTACATACACTGACTGATTTTACTGTTGTTGATTTAGTAACACTTTAAGTTGTTTTTTTTTTTCTATGATATTAGCACAAATATGTGTTTTGTATTGTCTTTCAGTTCCACAGCTTCTTTATGGAGGAAAATTAGATTTCTTGGTGTTTGACTACCTCTCTGAAATTACTATGTCTTTATTGTCTGCTGCAAAAGCCAAGTCACCTGTAAGTAAACCCATGATTCTGATTTTGTAATCACAATGCTTTATCCGGCTTCTAAAATGTTATATTAATATTTTTTCAGCCAAACTATCTTTAGATAAAATACCGTTCTAATTTGGTTGGGAGTGATCTGGAAATTCTAATCATTACTGCTTTGAGATTACTGGTTACCTATGTAGAAAGGGGATCCAGCCTCTGCTGCATCCAGACATTAGCCGTGTTAGGGAGAGGAGGGATCCCAGTGTACCAGAAGTGATGAAGAATAGCTATCACATTTGCCATTGCTCTTAGTGAGACATCTTTCTACATGTAGCCAGGGTTAGTAAACTTTAATGGAATGATAGATCTCATCACACTACATAGAAATTGGTTTTCAGAAAACAGCAATTTGGAGACGTAAGCAAACAAAGTATAAACATGTGCTGATGGCTAGCGTGCCTTTGCATTTTTATTAAGTCCTCATGCACACTGGACGGTTTGATAACGCTGGTAACGTTAGATGGGTAAAGTCACGTTAAAAACGTGAGTTTTTCAGCTTTTTTAGCGTTTTTGCATTAGTGTTTAGCGGTGTTTTGCCACGATTAGCGGCGGTTTTCCACGTTCCTGGTTTTTATCGGGTTTCTTTACCCCCTCAATTATTTGTGGTTAAAAAAACATCCAAAAATGCCGGTTTGCACATTTTACCGTGTTTTTCTGTGTTAGAGCGTTTTTACAGCTAAAAATCTCTAGAAATCCACTAGTGCTGGGGTTTTTTTTCCAGCCAAAAACGTCCCATCCAAAAAACGTTGATTACAGTCTGTGTGTACATGGACACATAGGATAACATGCTGGGGGGTTTACTAGCTGTAGAAAAAAACATCAAAAGCCAAAAACAGCCGCTGTAAAAATGTCAGTGTGCATGAGGGGTAAAGAGAAAAGTGATTGCACATGCAGCAGTTCACTAATTGGGATGAAGTGCAACATATTCTATGGGCAAAGCCATGTTTAATAGTATCCTGCTGTGTCCATCTGCAGGTCAGGGTCATGAGCTCTGAATCCATGTAGTATCTATGCAGAATTGCTGCAAAGTTTCTGAATCTATGTGGTTTGTATGCAGGACTGCTGCAAAGGTTGTATGTTTATGTAGTAGCTATATAAGATTTCTGGAAAGGTTCTGAGTCTATATAGGATTACTTTTTGTGTTTATGCAGTATATATACTGTATGTAGGATTACTGCAAAAGCTGCAGTATCTATATAGAGTTTATACAGTATCTATATAAGATTGCTGAAGGTTCTGAGTGTATGCAGTAGCTCTATAAGATTTATGTAACGTTCCTGAATCTGTGTCAGGGTGGATTTGATTTAAATCAAACTGATTTAAATCACGATTTAAATCACAATTTAAATCACTAGTCAGTAAGGCTTGATTTAAATCCTAGTTTTCTACATAGACTAATTGTTGCTGGTATAACTTTAATATGCAAGTAGATGAAGATTTTTAGAATAACAACTTTTCATATTAGTTTTTTTATCCCCAGTTTAATAGATTAATCATTCATATTTGGACAACTTTTCTGTTGTACTTAGGAAGGAGAAAAATAACCATTACCTTAATAATAACAATTTAAATAGATTTATTCAACTGAAACAATAACATTACAGCATATGTTATTTGCTTAAACAAACATCCATGTTTGGTAACTAATTTGGCTAAACAAAAAATATATATTTTAAGAAACTTAGACTGTCAGCCCCTTCCTCCTCACACTTAGTTTCACTTTCTTCTTGTGCAGATCTATTCCACTCCAAACAATCAGAAAAATATTGTTTCTATTCTATTCACTGAACTTCTTGAAAGTTAGCACTGAAGGGGTTGATTCTGTATTCATAGGTTTGTAGAAGTTAGGATTAAGGTTTTTTTCTTAACTCTTTTCATGTTATAACATTTTTGCTGTGAAGAAGATGCATGTGATCTCCGCTGAGTCAAATTCAGTTTTGAGAACTGCAAAAGTAAACCAAGCATCTGTGATAATATCTTGTAGGCAGAGAAACTGCCCAATAATCTTACAAAAACCTCTGGAAGAGCATGACATTGTGAATGGATTCATGGAATTTATTTACCAAAAAAATTAAACATATACAGCGTTATTCTACATAATTAAAAAACGAATCTTTATTTCATGATGGAATAACCTTTGGATGGTAATATATTTTCCTCCAAAAAGCATTTTATTCAAAAAAATCTGATTTAAATGAAAAAAATCCGATTTTTTTAAATTTTTTTTTTTTTTTTTTTTTAAATCCTTGATTTTTATCCACCCTGATCTGTGTAGTATCTATAAAGGATGTTCTGAAATAGACAAAATGTTTTGTTAATTATTTTAAAACATTGGTATGATTTAGTATAAACTAGTATAAGATTATGGATAATATAGTTACATTGTTACATAGTTAGTCTGGCTGAAAAAAGACAAAAGTCCATCCAGTGCAACCATTAAAAAAAAAAAAAAAAAAGTTATAATTCTATACCCACTGTTGATCCAGAGGAAGGCAAAAAAAAACCTGGCAAAGCATGATTCAATTTGCTCCTTCTGGGAAACAAAATCCTTCCGGATCCCCCGAGAGGCAATCGGATATTACCTCGATTAACTTTACCTATAAATGTTAGTATCCGGTTCAGGGGCGAACTGACAACTCATGGGGCCCCCGGTCAATAGGGAATCATGGGGCCCCTGTGTCCTTGCCCAAACTCAAAAAAGCCTATGAAAAAGGTACCAGGGGCATGTCATGGGGCCCCCTACTGACCCCGGGCCTCGGGCAGTGCCTGAGTTTCCAAATGGTCAGTCCGCCCCTGATCCAGTTATATTCTGTGTATCTAGGAAAGAATCCAGGCCTTTTTTTAAAGCAATCCACTGAGCTGGCCAGAACCAACTCTTGAGGGAGTCTATTCCACATTTTCACAGCTGTTACTGCGAAGAAACCTTTCCATGTTTGGAGATTTAAATTTATTTTCCTCCAGATGTAAAGAGTGCCCCCTTGTCCTCTGTGATGAGCTCAGGGTGAATAGCTCTACACCGAGTTCACTATATGAACCACTGATGTATTTATACATGTTGATCATATCCCCCTTAATATATACTATTTAGGTTATATAGGAAGTGGACCAGAGATATTTTTCTAAGACTCAGGATGGGCAGTACATCTTCAAGAAATATTGAAAAACTACCAATGTGCTAATTAAAGTATTATACTTCTCAGCTCTGCCTTCTGTATGATGAATATATTTGATATATATATGATACTCCAATACTGGTCATATACTAGGCATTTTAAACCAGCCTAGGCAAGGAATGAAGAATTGGGAGCTGGTAGCAGCAGCTCCTGAAAAAAAGGCATCATCCATCTCTGACGAGGCTGGGAGAGAGGAAAGTAGAGCAGCTAAGAGTGATTTTCAGGTGATTGTTTTAGCGATCAGTTTCACTTATTGCACTGTAAATAGTACTGAATGATCATTTTTATATGTTTTTCTTACTGTTCCAATCTACAACACTCATGAAAAATCTTGTTTTCTTTTCCCTTTTCAGAATTTAGGATTCACTCCAGACTTTGTGCATACAGCTATGGCACCATATCTAAATGACCTTCACAAATCAGGTACTTTATTTGGTTTTCTTTTGTTTGGTATTTTCATTTAGCATCAATCTAATGAATATAAGTGCAGTATAAATATGTGATGAAGTGTGCGAAGAAAACCTTCCAGCAAAATACCTTGCTGTCTATCTTTAGTAAACATTCCCTGCACAGCAGGCTTCCTGTTCTATAGATTGTTATCCGATTGTCATCCCATCTGGAAAATTCTATGTGACAATCCTGATGTGTGTTTTTCTTAGCAGACCACTGCAGGTGCCTCTGGCTGGAAAAACGTTTTTTTACACTATCTGCAATTTTATCACAGACAGTAGCATTTTCCAGCTCTCCCCACCAATCCTTTTCCTATAAACATGTATGTCTGATCTTTTTAAGAAAAAAAAAAAAAAGACATGTTCACAGTTGTGTGAGCAGATCTGACGACCCTCTATTATTTTTTGGTCAGTTTAAAGCTGAATTCCACAAATTCAGCGACTTTGTAAAAAGTGCAGGCACACCATGATTTAAGTCTTAATAGCCTCCTGTCACATCGCTGTTATTTATATCAGACAGATTTATGGCTCCGATGGAGGATACATTCCACCCCAGGGTCTGTGAGAGAGGAGAGAAACACAGAGAACAGCTATGCCTGCCCCTAACCCCCGCTGCCCATTCACAGAAGCCTTTGTATTTTGTGAATTATTTTACTTAATACAGAGGCTTCTGTGACTGGGCATTAGGAGGGGAGGGGCCGGCATAGTAGCTGCACTGACTCTACAATTGAAGGGGATGAGACCAGCTGAGAGCTGTGGAAGCTACGCTGCTGGATCACAATATACCTGTCCTAATATCTCTAGCTCTAATAATGTCTCTATTGTAAATAATAGAGATAAGCCCAGGATGTGGCAGGCACCTCGTTTGACTTAACTCCTGGCGTGCATTCACTTCTTACAAAATGGCTAAATTCCTTCAATTCAGCTTCAAAGCTGAACTCCAGGTGAAAGGCTAAATACACACTAATATATATATATATATATGTATATGTATATATATATGTATATATATGAATGAATGAAAGTTAGGGACCTTAGATTGTACACCCCTTGAGGGTTAGGGACTGATGTGAATGTACAATATATATGTAAAGTGCTGTGTAAATTGACAGCGCTATATAAGTACCTGAAATAAATAAATAAATATATATCTTTATTTAAAGGTCTATATTTATTTAAACATAGCAGTTTAACTAAAGCAGGATAACTCAAGCAGCAGGAAGATACAACAACAGCAAGAAACTCTACTGCATGCTGGACAGACTGCAAGCAAACACCCTGGGAAACATCTCTTACAAGTCTGAGTCCCACTCCATGTACCTTTTAACCACTTTCAGACCGGACACTTTTACCCCCTTCCTGACCAGGGCAATTTTCAGCTTTCACCGCTATCACACATTGACAATTACGCGGTCATGCAGCACTGTACCCAAATGAATTTTTTACCATTTTTTGAGACAGATAAAGCTTTATTTTGGTGGTATTTATTCACCGCTGGGATTTTTATTTTTTTTTGCTATGTAAATGAAAAAGATAAACACTTTTTTTCAAAATTTTTTGAAACATTTTGCAAATAAATAATTTTTCATCATAAATCTTGGCCAAAATGTATTCCGTTATCTTTTTAGTAAAAAAAAAAAAAAATCCAAATTAGTTTATAACCAAAAATTATAATTTTTAAACTTTTTTCTACATTTTTATTTTTTTTTTTATATTATTATTTTTTATTTGTTTTTTTTGGGTTTTTTTTTACATACTGTCACCCTAGCAATACAGTGTCACCATGGTACAAACTAAATATTTCCAAAACTGAGCTCTTAGTATTCCCCTCATCCCGTGCCCCCTCCCCTGACTTCTCCATCAAGATCAATAAACAATCATCAGTCCCTCCCCTCATGCCAGGGTACTAGGTTTAATCCTAGACTCCCGTCTGTCCTTTCACCCCCAAATCCAATCACTGTCCAAATCTTGTAGACTTCACCTCCGCAACATCTCCAAGATAGGCCCGTTCCTAACCTCGGAAACCACTGAGCAACTTATTCACTCCCTTGTTATATCCCTTGTTATATCTCGCCTTGACTATTGCAACTTCCTCCTCAATGGCCTACCTCATCGCATGCTATCCCCTCTTCGGTCTATCATGAATGCTGCTGCCAGACTCATCCACCTTGCTAACCATTCTGTATATGCCACCCCTCTCTGCCAATCCCTCCACTGGCTTTCCATTGCCCAACGGATAAAATTCAAAACATTAACAATAACGTATAAAGCCATTTTATAACTCTGCCCCAAATTACATCACCGATCTTGTCTCTAAATATCACCCAAACTGTACTCTCTGCTCCTCGCAAGACCTCCTGCTCTTTAGCTCCCTTGTCTCCTCCTCCCATGCTCATCTCCAGGACTTCTCCAGAGCTTCCCCCATCCTCTGGAACTCTCTACCCCAATTTATCAGACTATCGCCTACCTATCACTTTTAGGCGATCTGAAAACCTATCTCTTCAAGGAAGCCTATCCTGCCCTCAGCTAATAATGGAATCTTCTACTCTCCCAACCAGTCCATCCCCCACAGTTACTACCTTTTGTACCACTAGCCCCTCCCTCCTAGATGGTAAGCTCCAAGGAGCAGGGCCCTCTTTTCCCTCTTGTATTGAACTGTATTGTTGCTGTATTGTCTCCCGTTATATTGTAAAGTGCTGAGCAAACTGTTGGCGCTATATAAATCCTGTATAATAATAATAAATATATCTATATACCCACACATATACAGTATTATCTGCCAAAAGGAAATGTAAGTATGTGTATCCAGTTTTCTGACCTATCCACCCCTCCTAAACCACACAACCAGGTCCTTTTGGTCAAAATACAAGGTCACAGTATTACCTGAGCTTGTTGATTGGACAATGATGGAGCGACCGCAATGATTATGTAATTCTTAGCTCTTGCTGTTCTCACCACCTATCAGCATGTTTACTGTGAGCACATATGCACTGCAGGAGAACCTTACTGGCTAATAGTAGTGTCCCTCCACCTCCCAGCTTCAGAGCTGTTGTGCATAGGATAACAGGAGGCTGATTTGAAGACAAATTCAGGTAACTTGCATAAATTGCATTTAAACAATAGTCATTGATTTTTTTTTTTTTTTTTAATGAACAATTATCTACAATAACTGGTGCTTGCCAGAAGAAGACCTTTAAATCCTACCTCTGGGCATTGTTGGAATAGTAGGGGAGTGTTAAAAGTTTTGTAATTTGTTTTTTTAATTTGTGTCTATGAGACCACTTAGGGGATTTTCTTTCAGGTCTCGGGCAGTGACACCTGTACAAGAAACCTGGAAGCAGTTGTCAGCAGGACAGGGAAGCATAGACAGCAATAACAACATTGTCAGAAGTGTAAACCACTTTACTGAAAATCTGTTTTTGATTGTGTCGCTGTTAGAGAGATTTCTCTTATCATTTAAGAGAAATTTTGCCAACAAGGATCCAGGTGGCAAAAATCATGATATGGCTTTAACCCTTTCCTGCTGTATCTAAATCCAAATGTACATTTTTGGCTGGAGTTAGACTTTAAAAGAATTTTAGGCAGATGTATTCCTGAAAATGACTAGTGGAGATACATCTGTTTTTTTTCTGAACAATTTGTACTTCACTGGGATCTGCAGTGATACCTGAATGTTGACAGATGAATGTAACGTCAAAGTGAACCTATGCTTTGCCCATCCAAGGAAAGTGACAGGTTCATTTTAACAACCCCCTCTTTAGATGTACCTACAGTCAGGTCCATAAATATTGGGACATCGACACAATTCTAACATTTTTGGCTCTATACACCACCACAATGGATTTGAAATGAAACAAACAAGACGTGCTTTAACTGCAGACTGTCAGCTTTCATTTGGGGAAATTTACATCCAAATCAGGTGAACGGTGTAGGAATTACAACAGTTTGCATATGTGCCTCCCACTTGTTAAGGGACCAAAAGTAATGGGACAGAATAATAATCATAAATCAAACTTTCACTTTTTAATACTTGGTTGCAAATCCTTTGCAGTCAATTACAGCCTGAAGTCTGGAACACACAGACATCACCAGACGCTGGGTTTCATCCCTGGTGATGCTCTGCCAGGCCTCTACTGCAACTGTCTTCAGTTCCTGCTTGTTCTTGGGGCATTTTCCCTTCAGTTTTGTCTTCAGCAAGTGAAATGCATGCTCAATCTGATTCAGGTCAGGTGATTGACTTGGCCATTGCATAACATTCCACTTCTTTCCCTTAAAAAACTCTTTGGTTGCTTTTGCAGTATGCTTTGGGTCATTGTCCATCTGCACTGTGAAGCGGCGTCCAATGAGTTGTGAAGCATTTAGCTGAATATGAGCAGATAATATTGCCCGAAACACTTCAGAATTCATCCTGCTGCTTTTGTCAGCAGTCACATCATCAATAAATACAAGAGAACCAGTTCCATTGGCGGCCATACATGCCCACGCCATGACACTACCACCACCATGCTTCACTGATGAGGTGGTATGCTTAGGATCATGAGCAGTTCCTTTCCTTCTCCATACTCTTCTCTTCCCATCACTCTGGTACAAGTTGATCTTGGTCTCATCTGTCCATAGGATGTTGTTCCAGAACTGTGAAGGCTTTTTTAGATGTCGTTTGGCAAACTCTAATCTGGTCTTCCTGTTTTTGAGGCTCACCAATGGTTTACATCTTGTGGTGAACCCTCTGTATTCACTCTGGTGAAGTCTTCTCTTGATTGTTGACTTTGACACACATACACCTACCTCCCGGAGAGTGTTCTTGATCTGGCCAATGGTTGTGAAGGGTGTTTTCTTCACCAGGGAAAGAATTCTTTGGTCATCCACCACAGTTGTTTTCCGTGGTCTTCCGGGTCTTTTGGTGTTGCTGAGCTCACCGGTGCGTTCCTTCTTTTTAAGAATGTTCCAAACAGTTGTTTTGGCCATGCCTAATGTTTTTGCTATCTTTCTGATGGGTTTGTTTTGTTTTTTCAGCCTAATGATGGCTTGCTTCACTGATAGTGACGGCTCTTTGGATCTCATCTTGAGAGTTGACAGCAACAGATTCCAAATGCAAATAGCACACTTGGAATGAACTCTGGACCTTTTTATCTGCTCATTGTAATTGGGATAATGAGGGAATAACACACACCTGGCCATGGAACAGCTGAGAAGCCAATTGTCCCATTACTTTTGGTCCCTTAACAAGTGGGAGGCACATATGCAAACTGTTGTAATTCCTACACCGTTCACCTGATTTGGATGTAAATACCCTCAAATTAAAGCTGACAGTCTGCAGTTAAAGCACATCTTGTTTGTTTCATTTCAAATCCATTGTGGCGGTGTATAGAGCCAAAAATGTTAGAATTGTGTTGATGTCCCAATATTTATGGACCTGACTGTATACTTTTTCACCCCCCTCCACACTATTCAGTACAGATGCCAGGCACATGGTCTTTTTTTTTTTTTTATTTAAATATTTATTCATTTTCCATATAAAGTACATTTTCCATCATAACTCTTATAACATACAAAATCATCAAATTATATCCCTTTCTATCTTTGTTTCTATTCCCCCCCCCCCCCCCATACACCTATCCCCACCCACCCAAAAAACCCCACCCCACCTCCAATCTAAAACCCACCCACTCTGCATTTCTCCATTACATCTTGTCCTATGTAAGGGGGTACTTTCTCATATCCTACTCTATTCCTTCATATATTTCACCTTAGGCGCAAAAGATTCCCACTTTCCCCATCTCCTGCAATATAACCCCATCTTGTCTTCTTGCATATAATACAGTTTCTCCATCCTGCTTATCTGAATCACTCTCTCCACCCAATCCTCTTCTCTCGGCACCTCAGGACTATGCCAAAACTAGGTATCAGACCCTTTGCCGCATTCAGGCAGTACCAAATACCCGAATCCTTGTATTTGTTCACTGATAGCTCTGTACTATGCAACAGACACAACTCTGGATCCAATCCTATCTTTATCCCCGAAATTATCCCAAATAAATGAACCACTGTCTTCCAAAAACCTTGTATCTTTCGGCACTCCCACCATATGTGATATAACGTACCTATCCCTCCACACCCCTGCCAACACTCTGGTGTATTCTCCCCATACATCTTATATTCAACATTCGGTGCAATGTGCCATCTTGTTAAACACTTATAGTTTACCTCCACCTCTCTCATGCTTACATTCTCATGTGTTAATCTATATATTTTCCTCTGTTTTTCTTCATCTATCTCTATTCCCAATTTCCTTTCCCATTTTCCTATATACATTGGTTTTGTGTGTGTGTGTGTCTAAATCAGTGAGAATCTTATAAACTTTTGCCGTGCCCCGTTTCCTATCTCCATGTGATTCCAACAACCTCTCAAACAAATTCCAATCCTTTCTCAATCTCAACGGTTTCGGAAGACTCCCAACAAAGTGTTTCAATTGATGATATCTCCACTCTTCTATCTTACTGAAAAGCTCCCTTTTGTCCTTTTTCAAATCCTTAAGTGTTCTCAATTTCTGCCCTTCCATAATATCCCTCAGTTGAATATCCTCCTTTTTAAACCATTTTCCTGTGCTCTCCTCCCTACCTGGAGGGAAATACTCCGTGTTCCTCAGTGACATTAATTGTGAATTAAAATCCCATTTCATAAACTTGTGCAATTTATCCCAAACCTTTAAAACATTTAATGTATAAACACTCGTGGTATCTTTTAATCCTCTATATTGTGCTGGTTCCCATATGACTTTACTCAAGTTAACTCCGCTTAATTCATTTTCAATCTTAACCCATCTTTTCCCCTCTGGATTGTGTGTCCAGTCATAAATTCTTGCTAAAACCACTGCTCTATAATACCTCTTAAAATCCGGCACTCCCAATCCTCCCCTCTCTTTATTTCTACTCATCAACTCATAATATATTCTGGGTTTTTTATTTTTCTATATTTATCTTGTTAACATCTTTTTAATTACCTTGAAAAAGACCTCCAGAAGTTCAACTGGGATCATCTGGAATTTATATAGGATTTTAGGTACAATTACCATTTTTATCAGGTTTATGCGCCCTATCCAAGACGGGTTACCTCCACCCAATTTCTTTAGTTCCTCCTTAATCTCGTTTAAAAGTGAGATATAATTTGATTTATACAAGTTCGTATATATAGAAGTGAGTTTAATCCCTAGATATTTTATTTCTCTATCCTTCCATATAAAAGGGAATTCTTTTTGTACTTTTTCTTTTTCACTATTTGGAAGATTTATATTTAAGATCTCAGTTTTTGTTGGGTTGATTTTCAAGTTTGATAGCTCCCCATAATCCTTTGAGCTCTTCATTAAATTTGGGAGTGTTATCCTAGGATTTCCCACATAGAACAGCAGGTCGTCAGCAAAGGCTGTCACTTTTTGTTCCATACCTCCTATCTGTATTCCTTTTATGTCCGTATGTTTCCTAATTGTTGCCAATAAAGGTTCCAATGATAATACAAACAACAATGGGGAGAGTGGGCATCCCTGTCTTGTTCCATTTGACATCCCAATAGGTTCCGACTTCTCCCCATTAACCAAAATAACCGCGGATGGCTCGCTATACGATTTTCCTATCCACTCTCTCATTCTACCTCCCAATCCTAAAATCTCCAGAGTGTCCATCATAAAACTCCAATCTACTCTATCAAATGCCTTTTCGGCATCGATTGAAAGCACTACTGCCGGAGTTTTTCCCTTCCTAGCTTTCTGGATAAGCAACAGGGTTCTCAACCCATTGTCTCTACCCTCCCTCCCTGGTACAAATCCTACCTGGTCACCCTGTATCCATTCTGGTATTAAATCTTTCAACCTATTTGCCAAAACCTTTGCATAAATTTTAGTGTCTATGTTCAAAAGTGAGATTGGTCTATAGCTAGAGCACTGAGAAGCATCTTTCCCCTCCTTTTGAATAGGTACCACATGGGCCTTTAAGGATTCTCGCCTCATCTCCATCTCCCCACCCAGGGTGTTCATATATTTCTTCAATTTAGGTATTAACAATTCACTATGTTTTTTATAGTACCTCGCAGTATAACCATCTGGGCCTGGGCTTTTCCCCGTCATGGTATCTTTTAATGCTATTTATATTTCCTCTTGCGTAATTTCTGAATCCAGGGAATTCAGTTGTTCTTCACTTAGCTTCGGTAGTGCTGCATTTTTTAGATATACCCTTCTTTTTTTCTCTACTCGTATCTCCACTTTTATTTACTGAATCCTGGGAAGTAATATTATATAGCTTGTTATAATATTCTTTAAACACCTTGGCGATCTCTTTAGTAGAATAAACTGTTTCTCCCCTGGGGTTTCTTATTTTTTCTATATAATTCCTGTTTTTCTTTTTCCTCAAGGCTCTCATTAAATATTTTCCTGGTCTATCTCCCCATCTATACCTCTCACGTGCCACTTTATTGAAGACTCTTCTCCTCTCCTCTTCCATCAGTATCTCTAGTTCTTCTTTCTTTTTTGTTATCTTCTGTGTTATCTCTTTTCTTTATGCTATTTTTATGTATCTGCTCCAGGTCAAATATTTCTTTTAACAACCCAGTAAGTTTTTCGCTTCTCTCCCTTTTCTCTTTTGCCCCAGACGCGATCAATATACCTCTTATGTAGGCCTTATGGGACTCCCATACCGTAGCCACCGACACTTCCCCTGTCTCATTCTCCTGGAAGAATCTTTCGATCGCTTCCCTAATCCTCTGGTCGATCTCCTGATCCAGGAGAAGAGCCTCGTTCAACTTCCATCCTATACCTCCTGTCAACCTCTTCCCCATCCCAATTTCATTATAACATGGGCATGATCTGAGAGAGTCATTGCTTCAATTTTAACTTTAGCCACCCTCTCGATAAGTTGATGGTCAACCAATATATAGTCCAATCTCGAGTACATCTTATGTACATTAGAGAAGAAAGTATAGTCTCTTTCCTTTCCATGTATTATTCTCCAAATATCCACCAGTTGGCACTCATACATCCCCTTCTTTAAAATTCTCAGAGACCTACTTCCCTCTCGCTGTACAGAAGAGGTCGTATCCATTTGTGCATCCATGCAGAAATTCAAATCCCCTGCCACTATCAAACGTCCCTTTTTAAAGGCCATCAGTTTTCTCAAAACACCTTTCAGATATACCTCCGGTCTCTTATTTGGGCAATAAATATTTGCAATTGTACATTCCATCTCTTGCAATCTACCTTTCAAAAACAAAAATCTCCCCTCAGGATCTATTTCTCTCTCTTCCAACTCCCACCTTATGTTTTTTACAAACCCTATTGCTACTCCCTTAGCTCTCTTAGTTGGAGAATCTGCATAAAACCATGTTGGATAATTTCTAGAATTCAGCTTGATATTTGACTTAATCTCAAAATGTGTCTCCTGCAAAAAGACCACCGAAGCTTCTCTATGTTGCAACTCTTTGAATAGCTTAAATCTCTTCCCAGGACAATTCAACCCATTTACATTATATGTTATAAATCGTAAATCTTCCATACTTCTTTTATCCCCTTTTTTCTGCTCAATTTCCTCTTTTCCATCCACCCTTAATTCTCTTATACTTCCCTTCCATATGCAGAGTGTTAACTTTAATACCCCCTCCCCGTTCCCTCCTTCCCTCCCACCCACTTTGCTCCCTTCCCATCCCACTCCCCTCCCCACTTCTCCCAGTACCCTCCCTCCCATCACCTCTCTCCCCACCCCCCTCCCCTCCCCCACCTCACCCCTCCCTTTTTTAGGCTTGCAATTTGCCTATTAATCTTTTGGGGGTCCAAATCCACCATAGATTTACCACCTTGGGGTTGAACTCTACCCATGAATGGCCTCCCCTACTTCCCACCCCCCAGATACCCCTAATCTATCTAATATATTCAGTGCGGTTCCAACAAGTCTTAAGACCCAAAAAGAAGGAAAAAAGGAGAGAGGGATAGATGAGGGAGGAGAAAAACCTCCCCAATTATCCTTCAACTATGTATTCAGTCCTGTAAACTTTCACCGTACCCATAAAAATGGATTTCCAAAAGAAACGCCATAGGGAGGAAGAGGTCAAGAGGGGAGGGAAAAAAAAACTCACATCCCCCTACTCCTCCTTACTTCTCCCTTCTAACAGTCTGCCAATCCTCCTTTCCCTCAACTCCTATTACTCCCTCTTTCTCCCACCCAGTAATCTCCACTCTATGCAAGTCCAGTCTATCGCAGAAGTCTCTCAAGTCCTCAGGGTATCTCAAGTAAGCTGTAACTCCATTCTTCCATCCGATTAAACAGAACAGATTATTATTCTGTCCCATTACTTTTGGTCCCTTAAAAAGTGGGAGGCATATATGCAAACTGTTGTAATTCCTACACCGTTCACCTGATTTGGATGTAAATACCTCAAATTAAAGCTGACGGTCTGCAGTTAAAGCACATCTTGTTTGTTTCATTTCAAATCCATTGTCGTGGTGTATAGAGCCAAAAATGTTAGAATTGTGTCGATGTCCCAATATTTATGGACCTGACTGTATTTGGTACTGTCACTGAGATGGCAATGAAATATACCGTATATTCTGGTGAACATGCTTTGTTTCTAAAGTGGTTTATAAATTCTAAAGGGTTGAATGAGGCTGAGCAGCCCAGTAATGCTTTTCTACTATACCAGCTCTGGCAGATTGCAGATCCATATATATGATGATCCCATTTTTTTTACTAGGAATTCGCGTGATCAGTAATGCAGGAGGAACCAACCCCCTGGCCTGTGGTGCTGCTTTACAAGAAATAATAAAAAAGTCAGATCTGGATATGAAAATTGCTGTTGTTACTGGTGATGATTTAATAAAGCAGGTGAGCAGTTACATTTCTAGCAAAAACAGTTGCTGCAATTCATTATGAATAGTATTTTACTGCACAAATCCCACTGACCTCCATTAAACTGTAGACACAGTAGTGAACATTGCTGTTTTTTATTAGGACCAAGCAAGCTTTCTTTTGGTGATATTGTCTTACTGTAAAAAAAAAATGCTAAAGTATGAATTGCTGCTGATCGCGTTGATCTCAAGTGTAATGCTTTGCAGGCTGCTTAGAAAAAAAAAATAATAAATGCACATTTTTTTACTTGCAAAAAGTTAATTTTTTATTTATTTATTTTCAAAAAAGTGAACCTATCCTTTGAATAGGAGTAGTGTACTCATATTTCCTGATACATGACAGACCTATACAGTTTCTGTCCACAATGATGAGTTAGGTATAGCATTAGGAGTTTTTATCTAAAAATTTGGGGGATTTTATGTAATACAAATTTTGTTTTATATTTTACCCTTTGTATGTTCACAGAAAGATGCCTTCAAGACAGGAGGAATCACTGACATGGATAGTGGGAAGCCGTTCCCAGAACATATTCAGAGTGTGAATGCTTACCTGGGGTAACTAAATTTCCTCTGAACTTTCCGCCTTTTCCCAGATTATGTGTATGTTGCAAATATTGTATTCAGTTATATAGCTTTGATATATTCTGCTGTGCTTTGTAGAAAATCAGCCATATCAAACCTTGCTCCCACATGGGTCTTCCAATCTACTGACACTCACCCACTCACGCTCCCTCCTCTTTTTCCCAAGAGCCACAACGGACTGATATCATTTTTCATACATGTATGTTTTCGGATTGTCAGAGCACACCCTTGCAGACATTGTTATGAAATACTTCAAAAATGGACCTCGCTAAGGTCACAAAATGACCAAATAAATTGTGCAATCTTTGAAGTGATAACAATGAGCAAATTTCAAATACAATATTAATATTCAGTCCCAACATGTGAATAATTGGTGCAATGGTGCTGTATCTTTAACCACCTCCCGCCCGCCATATAGTCCAATGACGGGCGCAAGGTGGTTCTCTTGTTCTGATAGGACATCATATGATGTCCTGCCATTTTCACCACGCATGCGCGGCTCAGGGAGCACGCAGCGCGGCGATCGGCGGTGCTCTGTGTCCCTCGGACACGGGATCACCGATCACGGAAAGAGCCAAAGATGTCGGCTCGGTGATCAGCTGTGTCCAATCACAGCTGATCACATGTAAACAGGGGAATGCCGGTTATCGGCATTTCTCTCCTCTCGAGCTGTCACACTCATGAGAAAGGGGGGCTGAGGACATTCATGGGGTGCTGGGACATTAATGGAGAAGGGGCAGAGGTCATTAATGGAGGGGGGAGTTGAGGACATTCATGGAGGGGGGACTGAGGTCATTAATGAAGGGAGAGGCTGAGGACATTAATGGGGGAACAGAAGATGTTAATGGAGGGGAGGCTGAGGAATTTAATGGGGGAGCTGGGGACATTGGTGGAGGGGAGGGCCTGAGGTCTTTAATGAGGGGGGAGTGAGAACATTAATGGGGGGCTGAGGACCTTAATGGGGGTGGATGAGATCATTAATAGAGGGAGGGGAGGGGCTGGGAACACTAATGAAGGTGGGAGCTGAGGACATTAATGGAGGGGACTTGAGGACATTAATAGGGGTGCTGAAGACATTAATAGACGGCGCGGGCTGAGGACATGAATGGGGGAGGTGAGGATGCTATTGGAGGGGGGGCTGAGGACATTAATGGAGGGGGGGCTGAGGTCAATAATGCATGGGGGGCTGAGGTCATTTATGGGGGGGGGGACTGAGGCCAATAATCCACATTTGTACACACCTTCATTTTAATGGGCTGCCCTACCTACAAGAAACGCAGAGAAAAATGTCCCAACCCTTTTTTTGTAAAATTGCACCACACCAAACCGCATGGTGCTGCAGCACCATGTGGTTTGGCATGCAATAAAATGTGCGTAGGTGCTGCTGTGTGGGGGTACTATTAGGAGGTCAGTGTGTGATAGCTCCAAGCCACAGTCAGTCACTCTGTGGGGGGTCACTGATGTAAGGGGGGACACTGATATAATGGTTCCTTTTATAAGCGCATCCTCACTCCCCTTTACATCAGTGAACCCCCTTACCTTAGTGTATTCACTCTGCAGACTCTGCTGTAAAGGGGAACTCTGATGTAAGAGGTTCTCTGGTCACCAGAGCTCTAGCATCCCTTCTTACATCAGAATCAGCAGAGTTCACCCTTACAGTGCAAGGGGACACTTTGCAGACTCTAAGTTAAGGAGAAATTCTGCAAACTCTGATCTATGGGGGGCTCTGGTGACAAGAGAATCTCTTACATCAGTGTTCCCTTTTACACCAGAGTCTGCTGCATTCCCCCTTACATCATGGTCCACAGTGTTCCCCTTTACATCAGGGTCCACAGAGTTCCCCTTTACATCAAGATCAGCAGAGTTCCCCCCTTGCACTGTAAAGTTGAACTCTGGTATACAATATCAGAGAACCTTTTATAAAGAGGTCTCTGGGGATGCTGGGACCTCTGATGTAAGGGGGAACTTTAATGTAAGGGCAAGAAATGGGCCACTGCAGAACATGAAAAGGGTCCCGCTATAGGACTGCAATAAAGGGCCCCGCTATGGGAGTAATGAGGCTTTAGATACCCTTTTAGAAAACAGTACACAATAAGGCATGATACCACACACTGAAAACAGATTTTAGGGTGTGCATACGTTTTACCAATGTATGTGTTATTTTTACATTGATTCCCAAAACCTATAACTCTTCCTAAGGATATTAGATAAAACAAATAAATATAATAGTTTTGTGAGAAGGAATGTTATATATACAAATTAGTAAAATACTTTCCTATTTGACTGTCCTATTTAGTGTGATTTGTATTGACCTCTGTGCACATAAGTGCTGACAATCCAGTAAGATGTGCTGAATCCAAGGTCAGTGCTGTATTTGTACATCTTTTCTTGAGAGGGAGAGGGCTTGATAATAGCAATTAAAATGAATCTGTGAATATAGAAATGTGGGCGCTGTCACTGCTGAGATTGTTTTAGGCTCCCAAGCTGTCATCCTGATGCTGTATTCACTGCCTTCAGTCACTGGACTGGAATTAGCATGAAGTCCGTGACGTCAAAAAGTCTGAGCAAGAATCAAGCTGACAGCTCTGGATCCAACATGTTTTAAAAAGCAAGTTACTAATTGCAGCCCTTTCTCTCTTCATGGGTTATCTTTAATTTGCTAAAATTTCATGGGCTTTGAGGGTGAAAATAGATCACTGTGCAATGAAACACATATATAATAACACCTTTTTATACTTGTATAGATGGTTTAATCTATTTCAATCTACATTACATTTTTGATGGGGTCATGCTAACCATGTGTTTCATGACTATATTAAGGACATTTTCTGGAACTGTGAAAAATGGCAGGCAATTTAGTCAAACAATCTCCAGTGGTGCAGATCCATGTGTGTATGCTTCCTGTTCTTCTCTGTATTTCTTAGTTACCCTGTTTTATATTATGGAAGAAGCTTATTGACAGAACATTTTCCATCTTTGCAGGGCAAGACCAATTAGCAGGGCTCTGGACCTTGGGGCAGACATTGTCATTACTGGAAGATGTGTGGACAGCAGCCTCGTCTTGGGACCACTAATACACACTGTATGTGTACTATGTTCCTTTATTATATAATTAACAATATAAAAAGTGGGAGAACTTTTCAAGAAATAACTTTTAGGTCTCGTTCATATATGCAGTGCATTTTGAAGAGTGATCCACACACGCAGTGATCCACACACGCGGTGAGGAGGCATTATATCATGTGTGCCCCGTACTAGTGCATTGCAGGGAGCTTTCAGAGTGGCCCCATTCAAATGGGTTAGGCTCTGCAAGTGCTACACCTGTAGAAAGTGACAGGAGATACAATTCTTGCCACAATTTGTACACCCCTGTTCACTGCCTCTGCAGTTAAATGGTGAAGCAGTTGGGGGCCAGCAAAAGCACAGCTCAACCACCCCCTTCCCCAACCTTACATGTGAACGAGCCCTTACTGTTGCATTGCTCTGTTACAATTAGTAATGCATGAGTAATTACTCAGTATATTAACATCACCAACAGCATTCAGTGTTAAGAACAGCACTAAAGTCACAAACTCTTCATTATTTATTTATTCTTATTACAGGTACACTATATTGCCAAAAGTATTGGGACACGCCTCCAAATCATTGGATTCGGGTGTTCCAATCACTTCCATGGCCTCAGGTGTATAAAATCAAGCACCTAGGCATGCAGACTGCTTCTACAAACATTTGTGAAAGAATGGGTTAGTCCCAGGAACTCTGTGAATTCAAGCGTGGTACTGTGATAGGTTGCCACCCGTGCAATAAGTCCATCCATGAAATGTCCTTGCTACTAAATATACCACAGTCAACTGTTAGTGATATTATAGCAAAGTGGGTAGTGCGCAGAGAGCTTCATGGAATGGGTTTCCATGGCCGAGCCTTATATCACCAAGTGCAATGCAAAGCATCGGAAGCAGTGGTGTAAAGCACGCCACCACTGGACTCTAGAGCAGTGGAGAAGTGTTCTCAGGAGTGACAAATCATGCTTCTGTCTGGCAATCCAATGAACGTGTCTGGGTTTAGCTGTTGCCAGGTAAACAGTACTTGCCTGACTGCATTGTGCCAAGTGTAAGCTTTGGTGGAGGGGGGATTATGGTGTGCAGTTGTTTTTCAGGGGTTGGGCTTGGCCCCCTAGTTCCAGTGAAGGGAACTCTTAAGACATCAGCATACCAAAGTATTTTGGGCAATCTCATGCTCCCAACTTTGTGGGAACAGTTTGGGAATGGCCCCTTCGTGTTCCAACATGACTGTTGCAGTTAGAGTAAAATGAAAATGTATCCTTAGTAAAATGCAAAGTCTGTATACCCACTCTGTTTGGACACAGTAACAGAGTTTAGCCCCAATAAATGCAATCTTTAAATGATGGCAGTGAGCTGTTAACTATAAGGGCTTTTTTAGTTTCCTTAATGGGAAATAAAATACAAAAATCCCCCTGCGCTCCACAGAACCTAGTGAGTAAGCTGCTATCACCTGTTCTTTATACCGCAAGATGTGTGAAATCAAATCATATAAGTGGTGAAGCGCTCAACTTATAATTCCCTAGTGAAATACACAAATCATACCTCTCAAGTAATACAAATAGTAAAAATAAATATTATATAGAACTAGTGCAATATATATCCCTGGTGATATAGTGAAAACTTATATCTCTTAAACTGTGCAGAAAGTGAAATACAATGATTAAAATAAATGGTGATGCCACACTGTGAAAAATAATGGCAAAGTGTTCAAAATAATGTCACTCCATGCTGCAATAGTGCTCTTCGTGAAAATCTTGACGTGACTCCCCTCAATAGCAGAAATGCCCCCTCACCTTCCACATTCGACCCTTGCGGGTCACAGAGCTTTTTTTATATATATCTCTCTGTTAGATGTCCTCCACTGCCTCCACCGACCATGATCCACCTCCGGGCAGTAAGTACCTCTCCAATTACTCCCCTCATACACCGAACTTTGCCAGGTAAACCTCTCCTCCACTGCCACCTCCGACCAGGATCCTCCTCCAGGCAGTAAATAATATCCAATACCCCTCACACAATGGACTCAGGCTCAGAACGATTCATATAAAACGACAAAACAGACCTCCATAGTGCAACACCGTTTTATTACACTAATCCAATGCAGTGGAACATTAAACTCACATGTCCTCACGATTTGACAAGCAGTTTCCCATATGCTATGGGTGTATACAGGAGTCCCAAGATGGCGTCCGAACCCGGAACCGGAAGTACGTCACCCCTACGTAGGGGGTGTAATAAAACGGTGTTGCACTATGGAGGTCTGTTTTGTCGTTTTATATGAATCGTTCTGAGCCTGAGTCTATTGTGTGAGGGGTATTGGATATTATTTACTGCCTGGAGGAGGATCCTGGTCGGAGGTGGCAGTGGAGGAGAGGTTTACCTGGCAAAGTTCGGTGTATGAGGGGAGTAATTGGAGAGGTACTTACTGCCCGGAGGTGGATCATGGTCGGTGGAGGACATCTAACAGAGAGATATATATAAAAAAAGCTCTGTGACCCGCAAGGGTCGAATGTGGAAGGTGAGGGGGCATTTCTGCTATTGAGGGGAGTCACGTCAAGATTTTCACGAAGAGCACTATTGCAGCATGGAGTGACATTATTTTGAACACTTTGCCATTATTTTTCACAGTGTGGCATCACCATTTATTTTAATCATTGTATTTCACTTTCTGCACAGTTTAAGAGATATAAGTTTTCACTATATCACCAGGGATATATATTGCACTAGTTCTATATAATATTTATTTTTACTATTTGTATTACTTGAGAGGTATGATTTGTGTATTTCACTAGGGAATTATAAGTTGAGCGCTTCACCACTTATATGATTTCCTTAATGGGAAAGTTAGTTTTAAAATAAGTTACATGAGCAGGGCCCTCCTATTGCTTTTGTACTGAAATGTATTGTAATTGTCTCCCTTTCTATTGTAAAGCGCTGCGCAAACTGTTGGTGCTATATAAATCCTGTATAATAAGAAGAAGAACATAAATCAAAGTTAGAAAAAAAAAAACAACTGTACCAAATATGCCCACAAGGTGGTGGTATGGCATCACATGCATTGTCTGAATTATTTTACCACCCAGGGAACATGTAAGGAATCAGAAGAATATAATGGAGCATTCATAACTTTTTCATACCCAAAACAAGTTAAATGAACCCATCCCAAACAGCTCATCAGACCTTCAACACCTAAAGTGTATATAATTCAAAGAGCAAAAAAAATTATATATTGCAGAGTACCAGTCTTTAGAGTCAATGGTTGCATTTATTTTCTCTTTCAGGTCTTTTTCTTCTATTTTTCACCTGGTGGTCTTGCTAGCACACTTCTGTTGTAGGGTAAAGGCTCTGAATTTCTGGCAGGATCAACAGGAAATTTTCTGTAGTTGTAGAATATATACTTAACCTGACAAATAAAAACAAATGCAGCCACAACATCTAAGGAACTGATAAGCTGCAATATATACAATTTTTGTTGCCAGGGTTAGATATACCGTAATGTATAGAATTAACTTATGTAGCTGAAAAACATTCCGCCATTTTTACAATAAACTACTGGTACTATAATTTTTTTTTTTTACTAGAACTATATTTTTGGAAAAATGTTACCTTTTTTTTATATTTTTTGGGAGAGCATTTAAATGCAAAAGGGAAAGCTAACACAGACATGGAGAATGTAATAACGCTTTTCAGGCGCTATGGTCCAACACTGCTACATGCCAATCTGCCATGCTTCCATATTGTTTCCTTTTGGTAATATTTTAACATATGTGTCATTTATTACATTTGATAATATATACTCTGATTAAATGTAAAATTACAAATATGCATAAAAACTTCTCTCTTTTTTTCTTTGTAGTTTGGATGGAAGAGAAATAATTTTAACTTACTCGCATCTGGAAGGTAACTGCTAAAAACAAATTAATAATAATAAATAAAAAATATGTATATATATAAATATATATTGTTTTATACAATATATGTGTTATCCCTCACAGCTGGCAAAATTGTGTCCTTTTTTTTTTCTTGATTTTTTTTTTTTTTGGGGGGAGATGTGGAGACATGTACTTGGTTTTGTCAGGTATCTACTCCCACTTTCCCACTTCTGCTGGAATCACCTAAGCCAGGGGTCGGCAACCTGTCGATCACGAGCCGATGATGGGAAGATCATGTCCCTGCATGGACATCCCGCTGTGAGAATACAGCAGAGCCGAACTCAGTAGCAGATACCTGAGCTGCACGGCTACACTACCCACACTGGCTCCTGCTCCTCCCCTCTTATCCATGCTGCCCATTTTCTAGGTCACATACAGGCAATCGGTATAGATGTGAGGGGCGGATTACAGGGAAAGCAAAGCACTAGAACAGGCAGGTAAGCTAAGGACTCCTTGTTAGGGAAGGGCAAAATGATACTTAAAAAAAAGATGCAATACACTGCAGGAACAGATAAAACCCACTAAAAGAAGCTCATGTACCAAACTGTGCACATGAGCCAAGCACATTTTGCATGCATCTTGTCGTACAGAAAACACGCCTAAACGCATGGCTGCTACCTGTGTTTGGGGTGCCGTTAAGAAATAATGGCACCGCAAGCACACCGTGCATTTTAGCGCATTTGCAGAAACGCTCTTTTCTACCCGTGTTCCTGTTAGTCTCAAGTGTGAACGGGGCCAAAAATACAACGCTGTACCCAGTTATCTTTGATTTCTTCCGTGTTGTTCAGATTGATATCAGTTTGCCGTCCCCTGGCCTTGACGATTCCTTCAGAAGAACCCCCCACCCCATCCTCCCTTACTTCTTGGGACATGTCACAGGTCCCATAAAGCCGCGGGACCTTCACAAACCACAGCTCACACCTTCGCATTGGGAGTCACAGCCAGCTTCCCACACTAAACCTGCCTGCACCGGGGACCCGAAGACTGGCGAAGAACCAGGTGAGGTCAGGGCTGGATCCCTGGACAAGTAAGTGTCCTTTTATTAAAAGTCAACAGTTACAGTATTTGTAGCTGCTGAGTTTTATTTATTTATTTTTTTCCAGCTACTGAAGAACCTCTTTAAATTAGCAGGCTTTCTTCTTGCCTTGTGACCACTTCACTAAAGCCGCCCCTTTTAGCCAGTTGTTCGCCTTGCTGATGTCTTCATGTACAACGTAGGACCAACTGTCTTTCATTGTATGTGATGATGTTGAGGGCCAGGAGAAGGGAGAATAAGAGCACCAGCTGCCACAGGACTGAGATGTAAGGTAAGTATTTTTCTTTATTAAACCCCCCATACTAAATGAGCATTCGATTGTGTATATGTGGGTGGAGAGAACCATTATTTATTTTTGGTGTAAGCTGGAAATTGGGTGTTATAATAACAAACAAACCTTAAAAAAATCATTCAGAAATGTGCAGTAAACCTGCAGTAACAACATTGTTTGCATTCTGACTTAGTGTGCATCTCTTATCTCTTTGCAGCCTGGCTGGTCATCTAATAGAATGTGGTGCCCAGTGCACTGGAGGAATATACACAGACTGGCATCTGGTACCAGATTGGTGAGAAATCTTATTATATTTATATACATAGTCGATAAATGTTGCCAATTTTGCTACATAGAAAAAAATGATGCCATGACTTCCCAAGGTCATATAATTAATTTCCTCGGATCAACTACTAATACTGGACTACTTTATGTGGTAAAGCATGTCACAGCTTAACTGTTAAGAACCCCTTCCTAAACAGGTGGAAAAATTATCATATCTATCTATCCATTCAGTCGTATCCGACCCTTGGCGATTGCATGGACCGTCACTCATAAGCGACTTTTTCCATGAATTCTTTTGCAATTATTTTTACAGGGTAGATTGCCAGGTCTTTCCCCAATCCCTACCATGCAGGAGATCCCGCATGGCCAGGGATGAAACTAGGACAATTTAGACAGGAGCCAATTAACCTACCAGCATGTCTTTGGACTGTGGGAGGAAACCAGAGTACTCAGAGGAAACCCATGCAAGCACAGGGAGAACATGCAAACTCCATGCAGGAGGCGCCATGGTCGGGAATCAAACCCGTGACCCATTTACTGCAAGGCAGATGTGCTAACCACTAAGCCACTGTGCCGCATATATATATATATATATATATATATATATATATATATATATATATATATATATATATATATATTTTTTTTTTTTTTTTTTTTTTTGCTTCGAATTCCAGCCACGGCACCACCTGCCTGAAGTTTGCATGTTCTCCCGTTGCCTGTGTGGGTTTCCTCTGGGTATCTGAGTACTCTGGTTTCCTCCCACACTCCAAAGACATGCTGGTAGTTTAATTGGTTCCTGCCTAAATTGATCCTACTATGGATAAGTATGAATGTGAGTTAGAGACCTTAGATTGTACTCCCCTTGAGGGTTAGGGACTGATGTGAATGTACAATATATATATAGAGTCAGGTCCATAAATATTGGGACATCGACACAATTCTAACATTTTTGGCTCTATACACCACCACAATGGATTTGAAATGAAACGAACAAGATGTGCTTTAACTGCAGACTGTCAGCTTTAATTTGAGGGTATTTACATCCCAATCAGGTGAACGGTGTAGGAATTACAACAGTTTGCATATGTGCCTCCCACTTGTTAAGGGACCAAAAGTAATGGGACAATTGGCTTTTCAGCTGTTCCATGGCCAGGTGTGTGTTATTCCCTCATTATCCCAACTACAATGAGCAGATAAAAGGTCCAGAGTTCATTTCAAGTGTGCTATTTGCATTTGGAATCTGTTGCTGTCAACTCTCAAGATGAGATCCAAAGAGCTGTCACTATCAGTGAAGCAAGCCATCATTAGGCTGAAAAAACAAAACAAACCCATCAGAGAGATAGCAAAAACATTAGGCATGGCCAAAACAACTGTTTGGAACATTATTAAAAAGAAGGAACGCGCCGGTGAGCTCAGCAACACCACAAGACCCGGGAGACCACGGAAAACAACTGTGGTGGATGACCGAAGAATTCTTTCCCTGGTGAAGAAAACACCCTTCACAACAGTTGGCCAGATCAAGAACACTCTCCAGGAGGTAGGTGTATGTGTGTCAAAGTCCACAATCAAGAGAAGATTTCACCAGAGTGAATACAGAGGGTTCACCACAAGATGGAAACCATTGGTGAGCCTCAAAAACAGGAAGGCCAGATTAGACTTTGCCAAACGACATCTAAAAAAGCCTTCACAGTTCTGGAACAACATCCTATGGACAGATGAGACCAAGATCCACTTGTACCAGAGTGATGGGAAGAGAAGAGTATGGAGAAGGAAAGGAACTGCTCATGATCCTAAGCATACCACCTCATCAGTGAAGCATGGTGGTGGAAGTGTCATGGCGTGGGCATGTATGGCTGCCAATGGAACTGGTTCTCTTGTATTTACTGATGATGTGACTGCTGACAAAAGCAGCAGGATGAATTCTGAAGTGTTTCGGGCAATATTATCTGCTCCTATTCAGCCAAATGCTTCAGAACTCATTGGACGCTGCTTCACAGTGCAGATGGACAATGACCCAAAGGATACTGCAAATGCAACCAAAGAGTTTTTTAAGGAAAAGAAGTGGAATGTTATGCAATGGCCAAGTCAATCACCTGACCTGAATCCGATTGAGCATGCATTTCACTTGCTGAAGACAAAACTGAAGGGAAAATGCCCCAAGAACAAGCAGGAACTGAAGACAGTTGCAGTAGAAGCCTGGCAGAGCATCACCAGGGATGAAACCCAGCGTCTGGTGATGTCTGTGTGTTCCAGACTTCAGGCTGTAATTGACTGCAAAGGATTTGCCAACAAGTATTAAAAAGTGAAAGTTTGATTTATGATTATTATTCTGTCCCATTACTTTTGGTCCCTTAAAAAGTGGGAGGCACATATGCAAACTGTTGTAATTCCTACACCGTTCACCTGATTTGGATGTAAATACCCTCAAATTAAAGCTGACAGTCTGCAGTTAAAGAACATCTTGTTCGTTTAATTTCAAATCCATTGTGGTGGTGTATAGAGCCAAAAATGTTAGAATTGTGTCAATGTCCCAATATTTATGGACCTGACTGTATATATGGCGCTAAAGTACCTAAAAAAAAAAACAATTTATATAAATATTATATATATAATTTTTTTGGGGGGAAATTTTGATGTATGTGTGTGTGTATGTATGAAATTCTTTGTAAATTGAAGGAAATACTGCTCACAGACCATTATCATAACCGTATAAATTTGTTTTTCCCATCTGTCTCTGTATCCTGACAATAGCCAACAGGACAAAAAGAGAGGATTAACCTTCCCAGTAGGGATGCTGACACTAATAAAAATTTTAGAAAAGGAAGAATTATAACTCATGCTTAGTGTATGGGACTGCAGACCTCACAAATATCTGAATACAGGACACAAACAATTAAATAAAACAATAAGTGTGCATATCTCCTTTAAATACAATCAAAAAGTGAAACTAAACAAAAAAAAAATTATATATACCGTATTTTTCGCTCCATAAGACTCCATTTAGAGGCAGAAAAGAAGAAAAAAATATTCTGAACCAATGGACTGCAGACATAGTACAAGAGATGACCAGAGACTGCGGACACAGTACAAGAGATGACCAGAGACTGCGGACACGGTACAGGAGATGACCAGAGACTGCGGACACGGTACAGGAGATGACCAGAGACTGCGGACACGGTACAGGAGATGACCAGAGACTGCAGACACAGTACAGGAGGTGACCAGAGACTGCAGACACAGTACAGGAGATGACCAGAGACTACGGACACAATACAGGGGATGACCGGAGACTGCGGACACAGTACAGGGGATGACCGGAGACTGCGGACACAGTACAGGGGATGACCGGAGACTGCGGACACAGTACAGGGGATGACCGGAGACTGCGGACAGTACAGGGGATGACCAGAGACTGCGGACAGTACAGGGGATGACCAGAGACTGCGGACAGTACAGGGGATGACCAGAGACTGCGGACAGTACAGGGGATGACCAGAGACTGCGGACAGTACAGGGGATGACCAAGTGACTGCGGACAGTACAGGGGATGACCAAGTGACTGCGGACAGTACAGGGGATGACCAAGTGACTGCGGACAGTACAGGGGATGACCAAGTGACTGCGGACAGTACAGGGGATGACCAAGTGACTGCGGACAGTACAGGGGATGACCAAGTGACTGCGGACAGTACAGGGATGACCAGAGACTGCGGACAGTACAGGGATGACCAGAGACTGCAGACAGTACCGGAGATGACTAAGAGACTGCAGACAGTACCGGAGATGACTAAGAGACTGCTGACCTTTGGGGAGGGAGGGGGAGCGGGTACCTGAATTTGACAGGTACCTGCTCCCACTTCCGCGGAGTTGTCCTCCCTTTAGTGTGGGCACCTGGCTGACAACTGGGCTCTCGGCTTGACAACCAGATGCGCAGTGCGCATGTGCGAGAAGCGTTGCGCTTTGTGATTGGTCCGGCTCCTTCTGGGACCTGTCATGTGTCCCAGAAGACGCCGAACCATTCAAGGTCC
Organism: Staurois parvus; assembly: GCF_062004578.1. Taxonomy (NCBI): domain Eukaryota; kingdom Metazoa; phylum Chordata; class Amphibia; order Anura; family Ranidae; genus Staurois; species Staurois parvus. The sequence continues at coordinate 13,900,967 of NW_028317886.1, read as the reverse complement.
TGCTGCAGAGCTGAGCGGCCGGCCCGGTATTCTGATGGTGGAAATACCGGACCGGCCACTCTATATTCGCTCCATAAGACGCACTGACATTTTCCCCCCTTTTTTTGGGGGAAAAAAGTGCGTTCTATGGAGCGAAAAATACGGTATATAAAAAATCCAACAAAAATATAAACATTGCAAGTAATTCATATAAAGCATAAATGCATATGTGCCAATAAACGCAAAAATTGTATCAAAAGTCAACCAGTGAATCAAGGTGGTTTGAGTGATATTTCAACAAATTTAAGTGCTTCCAGTTTTCAGATGCCGCTCCCCCATGTACAGCCTCTTACCAGAGAAAGATCACAAAGCGCTTTGTATAATGCTGAGGGTAAGGCACTCGCATTTCATTAGGAACAAACAAAATGGTACGAGTATACACAGCGCCACCATGGGCCTGGCCCACCCAGAGCTGCTCTGTGACGTCATCATGCACGCACGCCAGCCAGTCCTGCACTGTTGCTGTGTATACTCGTACAATTTGTTTGTTCCTACTGAAATGTGACTACATTACTTTTTTTTAATAAATCAGTGCTTTTAAGCTGTATTTCATTTTGAGACTTCTCCTTTATTTCATTTGGGCAATACCTGTGAATTGGAGTGTTACCCTTGGTTGTTATCATACTGGCGCTGGCTGGTAAAAGGCTGTGCATGGGGGAGCAGCATCTGAATACTGGAAGCATTGTAATTTGTTGAAATGTCACTCAAAGCACCTTGATTCATAGTAATAAAACTTTGGCAGGGTTTCCCTGCTGTACCCAGAACTAAAAAAAAAAGTCTTTGCTATACATTATTATTATACAGGATTTATACAGCAAACGGTGGCGCCAACTTAAGTGCAGTATGTGTAAAAAGTTTATTGATAAAATTAGCCAAATAGCTAAGATAAGAAATGAGGCGTTGAAAACATTTCCTCGGGGGGGCAGTATAGGGGCCGATGGTGTCCTAGGAGAGAAATGTGTGGTAAACTGTCGGCGGTGTCAGTGGTGGATGCCGTGACAGGCACTGTAGCCACTGTGGAATGCACGGAAGTCAGGAACCAGAGGGAAACCAATAGGGATGCGAGGACCGGTCAGGTGATGTGTCAGGTGACGCGTTTCAAAGCTTCCACTTTTTCTTCAGACCTGATTGGACGGAGGGGCAGTCAATCTTTTATGGAGAATGGTGTGGGAGGAGCGGATGCTGCTCAGCCAATTCAGGCGACTTACACAGAACAGTTAATTGATTATGACAGAGAGCGTATGGACATTGAATTCTATAGGAAGATAGCAGGCATACAGAGGATGATATATTGATTGTAATAAAAGTCATATCAACATAAGAATCTATAGGGGGATATACCGGTAATAGTCATAATAAAAATCAATCTGGGAGAACCTATTGGCAATATGCATAATTGCAACCAATAAATGATACCACAGAATATAACAGATCATAATAATTGTGATACGATTATTACCAATGGCAATCTTAAAAACCATAAAAGAAATATACGGATCTAAATATGAGATCAACATCCATTTAGTTAGGTGAATGATACAAGTATATTATATGTATATAAAAAAACAGTAAAAAGGTTTTAATAAAGAACTAAGCAGTTATAAATTATTATTGTGTGTATGTGCGCGTGGGACTGGAAATTATAGAATAGTATGAACCTCAATCTCTTCATTTAACCCTTTTGGGGTTAGCATGCCTATGGTACAGTTGTGTTCAAAATAATAGCAGTGTGTTGAAAAAAGTGAATAAAGCTCAAAATCCTTCTAATAGCCTTTATTTCCATACACACAAATGCATTGGGAACACTACACATTCTATTCCAAATCAAAACATGAAGAAAAATAGATCAAATTTGTGTTGTTCCTCTAAAAAAAATTGAAGAAAAGTGAATATTAGACTGTTCAAAAAAATAGCAGTGTTTGTATTCTTCTTTACAAACTCAAACATTCACTATATAAACTGAAAAATGTTTGAAGATTTTGCTTTCCTTTGAATCACTTAATATTTAGTTGTATAAGCACTGTTTCTGAGAACTGCTGTACATCTGTGTTGCATGGAGTCAACCAACTTCTGGCACCTGTGAACAGGTATTCCAGCCCAGGATGTATGGACTACATTCCACAGTTCTTCTCTATTTCTTGGTTTTGCCTCAGAAACTGCATTTTTGATGTCACCCCACAAGTTTTCTATTGGATTAAGATCCGGGGATTGGGCTGGCCACTCCATAACGTCAATCTTGTTGGTCTGGAACCAAGATGTTGCATGTTTACTGATGTGTTTGGGGTCGTTGTCTTGTTGGAACACCCATTTCAAGGGCATTTCCTCTTCAGCATAAGGAAGCATGACCTCTTCAAGTATTCTGATGTGTTCAAACTGATCCATGATCCCTGGTATGCGATAAATAGGCCCAACACCGTAGTATGAGAAACATCCCCATATCATGATGCTTGCGCAACCATGCTTCACTGTCTTCACAGTGTACTGTGGCTTGAATTCAGTGTTTGGGGGTCATCTGACAAACTGTCTCCGACCACTAGACCCAAAAAGAACAATCTTACTTTCATCAGTCCACAAAATGTTGCGCCATTTCTCTTTCGGCCAGTCAATGTGCTCTTCGGCAAATTGTAACCTCTTCAGCACGTCTTTTTTTCAACAGTGGGACTTTGCGGGGGCTTCTTGCAGATAGCTTGGCTTCACATAGGCGTCTTCTAATTGTAACAGTACTCACAGGTAACTTTAGACCTTCTTTGATCTTCCTGGAGCTGATTGTTGGCTGGGTCCTTGCCATTTTGGCTATTCTTCTATCCATTCGAATGGTAGTTTTTCACTTTCTTCCACGTCTTTCAGGTTTTGGTTGCCATTTTAAAACATTTTGCAATCATTTTAGCTGAGCAGCCTATCATTTTCTGCACTTCTTTATATGTTTTCCCCTCTCCAATCAACTTTTTAATCAAGGTACGCTGTTCTTCTGAACAATGTCTGGAACGACCCATTTTCCTCAGAATTTCAGACTGCACTGTAACCAGCATGTACAACATTTGCTGCCTTCCTTCCTTAAATAAGGGCAATAATTGCCACCTTTTTTTCAAAGAAAGAATGACCTCACTAATAGAACTCCACACTGTTATTATTTTGAACATGCCCCTTTCAATTAGTGATTCAATTACACAGAATCAGCAGCATGCATGTCATGACTGTTGGGTCTGTTGGATTTCTATTACTCTACTACACCTGCTAGTAAATTATTTGCCATGTAGAAATATAATTTCTACCAAAAACAGTGATTGATCAGGTTAGTGATGTCTGACTGCTATTATTTTGAACACAACTGTATAAATTCAAAAAGTTCCTTGTCTACATAGTAATTGAAAACGTTCAGCTGTAGTGTATTTTTCAGGTATGGAATCGATTATCGATTTTTGGTGGTACTCAGAAAAATGGTGTGGAACACTGCGTTTGGGATTACCATTCTGCACAAAACGTCGGTGCTCTCCGAACCTTTTTCTGAGTGTTTTTATGGTTCGGCTGACGTATAGAAAACCACAGGGACAGGAGAGACAATATACCGCATAGGTCGAGAAACAATTGAAAAAAGAATTGACGGAGAAAGTTTTCCCATTGGAGTGGAAGTTTTTTTTTCTTATATTCCTACAGAGTCTGCTTTAGTCTATGGGGAGCTGCTGCTGCTAGTGCTTACGCCATGGACTTTATGGACTTATTTTAAATGTGTTTTTAAATTCACGTGTTTAATAATTTATCTGTTGTAATACTACTAGGCTATTATCTTCTCTCAGCGCCAAATTCCCACATTATATAGGATTTATATAGCGCCAACAGTTTGCGCAGCGCTTTACAACATGAAGGTAGACATTACAGTTACAACACAATTTGGTACAAGAGGAAACAGAGGGCCCTGCTCGTTAGAGCTTACAATCTAGGCGGAAGGGTTGTGTGATACAAAAGGTAATGGCTGTGGGGGGATGAGCTGATGGAGGAAAAAAATGGCAGTTTACTAGTTAGAAGCAGGATAGGCTTCTTTAAAAAAAAAAAAAAAAAAGGTTTTCAGACATCGTCTAAAGGTGGATAGATTAGGAGATAGCCGGACATATTGGGGTAGGGAGTTCCATAGGATAGGAGAAGCTTGGGAGAAGTCCTGGAGCTGAGCGTGGGAGGAGGTGACACAGGAACTAGAGAGCAGAAGGTCTTGGGAGGATCGAAGAGAGCAGTTTGGTTGATATTTTGAGACCAGGTTGGTGATGTAGCTGGGGGAGTTGTGGATGGCTTTGTAAGTTGTTAGTATTTTTAATTTGATTTGTTGCACGAGTGGAAGCCAGTGGAGGGATTGGCAGAGAGGGGTAGCAGACACTGAACGGTTGGTAAGGTGGATGAGCCTGGCAGCAGTATTCATGATGGACTGGAGGGGGGATAGCCTATGTAAAGGTAAGACAATGAAGAGGGAGTTGCAGTAGTTGAGGCGAGAGATAACTAGGGAGTGAATTAGGAGCTTTGTGGTATCATTGGTTAAAAAGGGGCGTATTCTGGAGATGTTGCAGAGGTTGAGGCAGCATGATTTGGACAAGGATTGGATGTGGGCCTGAAAGGATAGTTCAGAATCCAGGGTTACCCCTAGCGCCCTGGCATGCAGGGATGGGTTGATAGTGGTGCTGTTGACCCTGACCGAGAAATTAGGGGAAGAGGCACATGGGGGAGGAAATATTATGAGGTCAGTTTTGGATAGATTGACTTTTAAGAAGTGGTGTTACATCCAGTCTAATATGTCTGTTAGTAAATCGGTGATACGTGAGGAAACCGATGGGGTTAGCTGAGGAGTAGAGAGATTTGTGTGTCATCAGCATAGAAATGGTATTGGAAACCATGGGAAGCTATCAGGTGGCCCAAGGAAGAAGTAAGAGGAGTAGGAGAGGAGGAAGTAAGTGACACTAAAGGTGCAGTGAGATAGATTAGGTTCGAACCAACGGAGATTACAGTCACGGAGACCAAGTAAATAGAGTTTTTGAGGTGGAGGGGGTGGTCAACTGTGTCAAAGGCAGCGGAGAGGTCCAAGAGTACGGAATAGTTAGTTAGTCGTTTGTGAGTTTTAGGAGAGCAGTTTTGGTGGAGTGTTGTGGGCGAAATCCAGACTGAAGGGGATCCAGAAGGTTATTCTCATTAAAGTGTCAGTTCAGCTGGTTGTAGACTAGAAGTTCAAGGAGTTTGGCGGCAAAAAGGAGTAAGGAGATGGGTCTTAGGTTGCTAAGATGGGTGGGGTCCAGTGAGGCCTTTTTAAGTATGGGGGTGACTAGCTCATGTTTTAGAGAGGTGGGGAAGATGCCAGTAGAAAGGGAGAGATTGAATTAAAGAGTTAAAGAATGAAGGATAGAGCCAAAGGGTGATAGTATTTGCAAGGGAACGTGGTCCAGGGGACAGTGGTTAGGTGAGCTTTAGAAAAAAGTTTACCAACCTCCTCTATAGAAGCTGGGTTAAACAAGGGAAGTATAGATTGTGCAGGTGGAGAAGGAGTGTAGGGTGAGGGAGATATCTGTACAGTGGAGATCTTGTCACGAATTGTATCAATATTATTTTTGAAGTGATTAGCAATCTCCTGGGCAGTGAGTGAGTTAGTGGGTGGAGGTAAAGAAGGACGAAGTAGAGAGTTAAAGGTAGAAAAGAGTTGACTGGGATTGTGTGAGAGGGTGTTAATGAGAGTTATAAAATAGGTTTGTTTAGCGGTGTGGAGACAAGAATTGTATTTCTGAAGGGCAGATTTATATTGGTCGAAGTCTTGCTGGGTCTTAGTCTTACGTCATAAACGCTCAAGAGCACGGCTATGTTTTTTGAGGCATTGTCTGTTTGCCAGGGCTGTAGCGGTCGGGGCCAAATTCTGTGTGTATTGAGAGTGGCCAATGTGTCCACGGTGGATGACAGTTAACTGTTGTATACAGAAGACGCCAGGTTGGGGCAGGACAGGGCTGAGAGTTTGTCATAGAGGCAATCTTTTGCCGAAAAAATAAGAGAAGGGTTAAGATAGCGAAGGTTTCTGTGGGTAGCTGTTCGGTAGTTGGAAGACAAGGAGGAGGAAGCTAGGGAGACAGTGAAGCTAATAAGGAAGTGACCAGAAAGATTCATTTTAGGCCGACTTTCACAACGGTGTGCTGGGTCTTGGCCTGTTTTTAGTCATGGCCCTATTGACTTTTATTAGGTTGTGTATTTTTGTCACTCTTCTGAAAGCACATTAAAAGTCCTTTCATTCACTGTATAAGGGGTAATGCTATTCCGTTGGCTTAGGTGCAAACCTTGTATTTTTTAACATTCACGGCATAACTAAAGGCAAAACTTGTTTTGGGTTTTTTATGGTTTTGTATGGAGGGAAGCGGGATTAGAACACCTGGCAAGTTTTTTTTGCTGTCCGTGCTTTCATTAGAGAGATTCACCCTCTCTATTTGTCTCTTTTGCTGTTATCACCAAAAGTGAAAGCGAAAGAATAGCCCCAATTTTGGGTTGTCACCAAAACAGGAATAGATGGAAAATCTCTAGTAGGGACTCTGCTAGTTCTGGTGACCCTGGTGACAACCAGGCATTCCCTCACTTTAGAGGGATTTTCTCTTACTTCTTGTTTTGACTGTGGGACAGGAAGTGAAGAGAAATTTCCCAATGGGACACAGATGTAAAAAAAAAAAACTTGACATGGGATATAACCCTTAGTTCTGCTTTAATTTTACACGCCATTTAACTAATTTTAGCATCCTTCTAGAATATATCACTGTGCTGCTGATTTTTAATACTTCTACATACTGTAAGTTTGTGTCATCAGCAAGAATGGTAATTTTATTATCTTTCTAATTCCCCAGGTCACTAATAAACAAGTTGTATCCTGTAGCACAAGACTACTAACTTTAGCCAGTTTAAAACATGTTGTATTTAGTACAGGGTAGTCTTCTTTTTTTATTTTTTTTCTCTCCTATTGTATGTTACTGTTTTTTAGCTTTAGCTGTTTGCTAGCAGGTGTAACCTCCTTAGATCATTTTGGTAACCATTGATGAAATATTTCCATCATAACAATCAGTTTCAGTAAGTGACCTAGCCAAAACAAAGCTAGGGTGAGATATCATGGTACCCAATGGAGTCACCATGGGGTTGAGCAAACAAACAATTGTTGAGACCTGATGAGATCGACACAGTTGCTACTGTTTTACGGGGTAGATACACAAACCACTGTGGAGAAATATTACTATTGAGTCTCTAAGTTGGGCCATACATTATTCAGTTTTTCCATTCAATCAGTGGGTTGACTCGATTCCCCCATCCAATTCGAGGTGGATGGGGGAATCCTCCTGCTGAGCTATTGTATTCTGATAGTGGAGAGAGCGTGGAAAATCCAACATGGTGATTGTACAGAAGTCCCGGCTGAACTGGCTGAGTTTCTATCCATGTATGGCTGGCTAAAGAGGTATGAGGCCTCTGTAGGAAAAGCACTCCTTCACCAATTTAGTGCACTAATTTAAATTGAAAATAAAGTGTCCAGCCAAATGTTTTTAATGGCCAGAAGTTTAAAAGGAATAATGCCAGTGAAGGGTTAGACTCCCTTTCAGGATTCTATGGTTGTCCAGGGCTCCATTGGAGAAATTGCCCTTGACTTCCTGCTCTGCTGACAGTGTTTTACCAAACTAAAAACAAGGGGAGTTTTCCAACATCACCATGGACAGAAGATTCTTCAGTAGACTAAGGAAAGACTAGAACCCCTGCCAGATTTTTATTTGGAAAATCCAACATGCTGATTGTACAGAAGTCCCTGCTGAACCAGCTGCATTTCTATCCATGTATGGCTGGCTAAAGAGGTATGAGGCCTCTGTAGGAAAAGTACTCCTTCACCAATTTCATGCACTAATTTAAATTAAAAATAAAGTGTCCAGCCAAATATTTTTAAAGACCAAAAGTTTAAAAGGGATAAAGACAGTGAAGGGTTAGACTCTTTTTCAGGATTCTATGGTTGTCCAGGACTCCATTGGAGCAAGTCTCCTTGACTTTTTGCCCAGCTGACAATGATTTACCAGACTAAAAACAAAGGGAGTTTTCCAACATCAACACGGACAGAAAATTCTTTAGTAGACTAAGGAAAGACTAGAACCCCTGCCAGATTTTATTTGTCAGTTTTCCTGTTGAAAACTTTTCCTTCACTTCTGATTAGTGAAACTGGTGTCAGCAGAACAGGAAGTGAAGGTAAATGGAGCCCTTGATAGTAATATCAACCCATCAGGAGTTCTAAACTTTTCTTACTTTATCAGAAACCAGAAAAGATTTTGGCTTGACAAAGAGTTTACTGCTACATATCCTAAATGTATATTTGTGGGGGAAGTGCAAGATTAACCAAATTGACCTTTTGCTTTTTTTTTTGTCTGAAATAACTTTATAGAATTCATATGAAGGGGTTAAGTTAGAACTTACTTTAGCTTAAATGATTTTATGGGACTGACTGTTCTAATGGGACTAAGCTGCACAAACATGCTGTTCCCTTATACTGTATGCATTTAAATTGTCAGGGTTTTCATGTCAAAAAGCAGCCTATGTTCTCTACGTGGAGTGCAAAGAGGTTTGTGTACAATTCGAAGCAATTTTATGAATCGGTGTCCCAGCAGGCATTAGAATAGTAAAATGGACTGAAATCTGCATAAAACATTCAGGTGAAACAAAACAGCAATCTGAAAATTGTACTTCGAAGCTGTGAAGGTTTTTAGGCCACCACTACGATTGATGACATTTGATATGACAGTTTGAACCCACAAATTTTACATCAAAGCTTGAAAAGGTCAAATAAACCTAAAGATGAATTAGAATAAAAGAAAGGTCTGTTAATACTATGTAAAGCCCTAGAGGTGAAGATTTTAGAAACTTGAGATTCAAGAACTTTTCGTGCTTTAAAGGATAAGTTCACCTTTCATAACATGTTACATTCAGGGTGTAACATGTGACATGTTATGAATAGACTGGCCCCCGCTACTCCGCTTTGACAGCTAGTGGGAGATCTTGTTACCCCGCCCATCGGGCCGCGTCATTCAGTCACCTCCCAGCACAAAGACTGCGGTGTCACTGAGAGCCCCGGGTCCTGATTCGTAGAACGGTAGACCCCTGATATCGGGCACATGATTGCTGTGATAGCCTCTGATTAGCTATCACAGTGATCAGTCACTGTGAAGCCCGGCCCCCTTGTTTTTTTTCTCTCTATATGAATGGAGGAGAGGGATATATTGTATTTCTGTAACTCCTGGCATAGAGGGAAAAAATTATGTTTGTAAAAAAAATAAATATTAAAAAATTAAGAAAAAATACCTAGATCAAGGTTTGGATTTCAACTTTGAAGCAAACTCGTTGAAAATAAACCTGGGCAGTTCAAACTGAGTGTATGATGTTCAAGTTTGTGATAGGGTTACTTTAATTGATAATTGAAATGGTAGCTTAACCCCTTGACGCCAACGTCACACAAATATGCGGCCTCACAGAACTGGGCTTTTTTCTGTGGGGCCACATATATGCGTACCTGTCTTTCTGCTGGGAGCACGCCGCACAGCGCGCTCCCAGCACTAAGACCATGGTGTCGCTGAGAGCCCCGGGTCCCGTTCTAACGAACGGGACCCGGGGCTCCCGATTCTGGGTCACGATTGCTGTTATAGCCTCTGAATGGCTGTCACAGTGATCAGGCACTGTACAGCCCGGCCCCCTTGGTTTTTTTTCTCTCTGAATGGAAGAAAGAGATACATTGTATCTCTCTCTCTCCTTGCAAAGAGGAAAAAAAAACACGAATGTACAAAAATAAATAAATCTTAAAAAATAAAATAAAAAATAACTAGATCAAGGCTTAATCTAGTTCAGTGCCAGGGTTAGTGTTTGTGCCAATGTCAGTCTAGGTCAAAGGGCAGGGTCAAAGATCAGGTGTGTTTTTTTTGCTTGTTTGTTTTTTAAATTGGTGTTAGTGTCAGTGTGTTTTAGGTAAACAAAAAACAAAATGTGCACTATTGTTTCTAGGCTGTACTAGGGGTACAAATAACATGTATGGTATTGCTGCAATTGTCAAGAGCTGGAAATTTTATTTTGGGTTGTTCTTTAGTGGTAGGTTATGGTAGTAACAAGAAAAACACAGCTACATTAAAAAATATTTTTTTTTTACTATTTTGAGCCAGTTTTCCTTGGATAATAAAATAAAAAATCAGGGGATATACATTACCATTTACCACCACATGAAAGCCCAATTTGTTCTGAAAAAAAAGTATAATTCATCTGGATGTGCAAAGTAGCTGTGATGATATGTACGGTTTTACTAACACATGTCAAAGTTGTAAAATTTGACTTAGGCCCCATGTACATGGGACACTTCTGAACGATGGAAACTGACTGCCGGAAAACGTAGGTTAAAAAAAGTCTGTCTAGCCGCGTTTGCATAACGCGTTTATGCGCGTTTGCGTTTAGAAGCGTTTTTTAAAGATAAGCACAGGAGAACCTCCCAAATGCCCAGAATGCACTGAAAAGTGGTAAATTATTAACTATCTCAGACTGTTTCAGAGAAATACAGAGAGTAGAAGCAGTGATAGCAGTATGTGTTGAGATTAGCTTAGGTGTGAGTTGCTCATTAACTTTTCTTTTGTTTCCAAGGGTGGGAAAGGTGTCTGGTGGAGTGAGTCATTAATGCCACCTGGCAGGGGGTCTTCAAGAGGAATTTGTGATTCCAAGGGTGGGAGAGCTCTGAGGTGTGAATTGGTCATTACAATGTGTGACAAGCTTGGTAGGAACATCCTGTGTTCAGTGTTTTGTCCATTTGAGTACCTTGAAAACGCTTTGCATGCATTTTTCATGATGAAAAAGGCTCTGGACAGCATTGAGAACTGGAAGAGTTAAAAAAAAAAAAATTTCAAACGCAAACGCTTATAAACGCAATTTGCTACGTTTAGACGCGTTTGCCGTTTGAAACGCTGATAAAATCAACTGCTGAACACAAGTTTTCCGCGTTTAAAAAAATAACTCGTAAAAATAATTTGTAAACTCAAATGCCTGTAAATGACTGTAAATGAAGATGTGTACATGGACACATAGGAAAACATTAGGGTGAGTTCAGGGGCTGCTGAAAAAAACGCTGAATAGCTCCTAAACGTGAGTTTATCAGCTGCAGTGTACATGAGCCCTTAGGCATTAAGATTTGTATTACCCTTAGGCGTGAAAGGGTTAATTAACAGGGATTATCTCTTGCTTCCTGTTATGGCAATGGGGCCAGACTTGAAGGTAAATTTCCCCAATGGGACACAGATGGCAAAATATAAACTGACAGGGATTATAACTCTCTCTGTCCAAAATGGAAAAAAAAATGCCTCTAGTTCCACTTTAATGCTCACTAGTTTTGTGACAGGAGCAGCAACTGCTTTTCTGGAAGCAGAAGGGGACAACACAATACACTGCATAGCAGATGGTGCTGTTATTTCCAGGGTAGTATTGTTCTGTAGGGTAATATTGTTCTGTAGGGTAGTATTGTTCTGTAGGGTAGTATTGTTCTGTAGGGTAGTATTGTTCTGTAGGGTAGTATTGTTCTGTAGGGTAATATTGTTCTGTAGGGTAGTATTGTTCTGTAGGGTAGTATTGTTCTGTAGGGTAATATTGTTCTGGGGGGTAGTATTGTTCTGGGGGGTAGTATTGTTCTGTAGGGTAGTATTGTTCTGTAGGGTAGTATTGTTCTGGGGGGTAGTATTGTTCTGTAGGGTAGTATTGTTCTGTAGGGTAATATTGTTCTGTTGCAACTTAACCTAGAGTTTCACTTAAAAGTGTGTACATTGACAGACTTGTTGCACTTTAATTAACAGGCACAACATAGGATTTCCTATAGCGGAATGCACCTCGGATGGGAATTTCACCATAACGAAGCCACGGGAAAGCGGAGGTCTTATCTCATTTGGCACGGTTGCAGAGCAGTTAGTTTATGAAATTGGTGATCCTCGACACTACATTCTGCCAGATGTCTCTTGTAACTTTTCCCATGTTACGATTACTGAAGTTCAAGGTATGCATGAAAACAACGCAAATGTGTTTTCAGTTTCTTAACAGAGTTTATGATTTGGGTAGAAGGAAACAAAGTGGATATAAAATAAATGTGGACAAATCCTTTAAAACTTCCAACTATCTTCAATGGCCACTAGCAGGAATAATACGTACAAGTGTTCTGACCTGCTGAGAGTATATATAATAAATATCTCTTATTTTTCAATTGGTAGCTTATTTTCATTCTTTATTGTACCTAAAATAATTGACTTTTAACCTACATTCACACTGAGCCGAGGGTTTTTCATGCATTTTTTCCAGCGTTTTTTTCAGGCGTTTTTGGTCAGATTTGCAAATATTCTAGGTGTTTTTTTCAGGAGTATTTCAATTATGTGTATTTGCTGTGACCAATAGAAATACTGTAGCTGCTATTTGAGCTGAAAACGCCTGAAAAAAGGTTTGAAAAAACACTCACTCCCACTGTTCAGGCATTTTCCATTCAAGTCTATGGGGACAAAACGCTCAGATCTGCCTAAAAAGTAGCGCAAGTACTTTTTTGAGGGACAGACGTTTCGCTACAGACAACAGAACACTCAAGTGTGAACAGGGGCCATTAGAAGAATGGAATTTTACTTGTTGAGCATTTCTGAGCTTCAGGCTGAAAATAGCCCAAGTGTGAATGGGGTCTTAAGTGGCAGAACAAACTATTGCTGTATGTGTCTGCAGATTTGTGTTTAAAAAACATAATCAAAGAAGTACTGTATATAGTTCTATTCATTAGGCTTGACAATTGATAAAACTGCAGATAATGCCATACAACAGGCAACACATGACATCTGATATATCATATTACATGACTTAAAGTATATGTAATCCAATCCCTAAATATAACATGAAAAAAAAATGCCTTGAAAGTGGTTGTGGAGTGTTTGCATTGCATCCTCATTCACTTGAATGGATTCTATTCTGTGGTGGTACCGCCTGCTGAGTGTGACAGGAACGATAATGTTTGGTGAGAAGTAAAGTTTCGCAACTTCGACCTGTAAACAACCGCATTTGCTGTCTTTGCAGCTTAAGAGGGGGTGGTTGGGGGGCTCTAAACACGCAGCTCAACTGTTAGTTTTTAATGCCCCCCAACTCCAAGTCTTGTTTTGCGTTTGGGGGGCATGGGATTTCTATGTACTTTGAAGGACACCTTTCTACTGCCAATCTGTGTTTGGTGGGCACTGACTGGTTGAATCAGTGAAACATAGATAAACAAAATTTCTTTCTTCCCTCTCGGATGGCAATAGTGTAGGTATCACTCTTTGACATTAATATTATTTGTTTAGTTTTTAATTAAAATCATTTTGTTATAAAAAGCAGCTCTGGGTATCAAAAACGTCAAGGAGTCTACATTTGATATTCTTTTATTTGTTCATGTATCTCAACTTACAGTTCATGCAAATGATCCCTGAGCTGTAGTAATTATTAGCAGGGCTTCTTAGAGGAACCGTATTTCAAAGGTTCCTTCAAGCTGATTTGGATTCCAAAAAGGTTGAGAGAAGCTGTACTAGACCATATTTTAACCCTGAGGTTTGTAAAGTCGCTTTTTTTTCTTTTAAAATAAAAAACATGTTATACTTATCTGCTCTGTACAATGATATTGCACAGATCATTCTCCTCTTCTCGGGGTCTCCCTCTGGTGTTTCTGGCTCCTCTACTTCTCTGTGTGCCACCATAGGATGCTGCTTCTCTTCCTGCAGGCTCGCTCCTGAGCAGTGCTGCCTGCATCTATAGGCTCGGCCCTGCCCCCTGGTCATAAGATTTGACTGGCAGCAGTGTGAGCCAATGGCTCCCGCTGCTCTCAGCAAAGCCTGTGAGAGTGGGGAGAAAAGGAGAGAGCCGCTACAGACAGGCACAGCGCTGGATCATGATCAGGCTTAAGTAATTGAGTAAAGTTAAGTCGTAATACACATACTCAAAACTTTTTTTTTACTTTAATTCAGGGAATGCATTAAAGCAGAACTCGGGGTAAAAACGTCTTTACATGCCCTTGTTGCTGATATGCTACGTTTACTGAATATGTCATCCATCTTCTGGTTCACTCAGTAGTTGCTCGGAAATAGTCTATCCGTTTTTAAATCAAACCGGTAATTCTCTTAGGTTTCCTGTTTGTAAGACCAGTGGCTGCTACGCCTCCTATTCCCCCAACCACTGGTCTTGGAACATCCCTTCTGTAGTTCTTTCTCCAGAAAGCAGTGATGTAATTCTGCCCCACTTACAGTAGTGGTTGGACTGAGACTCTCAGGCATATTTAACCACTTGCTGTCTGCCTGCCGTTTATAAATGGCAGGGTGGTGGCACTCCAGGGGCGGATTGCCATTCATAAACAGCACACGCCATTTCTAGCTGTTCGCGCTCCCTGGGAGCACGCAGCACTGCGATCCGGTGCCCGCTCAGTGAAACACCGATCGTCAGACGGGACCTCTGTACGAGGTCCCGAACATGTGATCACTGATAGGCCAATCAGTGATCACATGCAAAGTAGTAAGCAAGATGTCACTTGTGACATCATTGCTTACTACGTGTGAAATCTGTGAATGATCACAGAGGTCACATGGTACAAAGCTATTCACAACAGCCTTGTACCATGTGACAAGCTGTGACCAATCACAGCTCACTCAGTAGTTCTCAATGGCTGCAAGAATGCAGAGAGAGAGAAAGAGAAATGATTGCTTTTACATCCTATATGGGTGTAAAAGCAATCACTGTAAAAAAAAAAAAAAAATCTTCATCACCCCCTACAAGTAGTACAGTGTCACCATGGTGACACTGTACTGCTAGGGTGACAGTATGTAAAAAAAAAAAAAAAACAATATAAAAAAATAAAATAATGTAAAAAAAAGTTAAAAATTATAATTTTTGGTTAACTAATTTGGCTTATTTTTTTTTTACTAAAAAGATAACGGAATAAATTTTGGCCAAGATTTATGATGAAAGATTATTTATTTGCAAAATTTTATAAGAAAAACCTTTTTTCAAAATTTTTGGACATTTTCATTTACATAGCAAAAAAATAAAAATCCCAGCGGTGAATAAATACCACCAAAATAAAGCTTTATCTGTCTCAAAAAAATGGTAAAAAATTCATATGGGTACAGTGTTGCATGACCGCGCAATTGTCATTCAAAGTGTGATAGCGCTCAAAGCTGAAAATTGCCCTGGACAGGAAGGGGGTAAAAGTGCCTGGACTTGAAGTGGTTAACATGTACATGCCTAGTGTATCTGTTCACATTCACTACAATTCCCTTGCTTCCCGTGCTTGATGGGAACTGTAGTTTCCTTTTACTGCAGAGAGAGAGTAGAGGATATGATGTAATCCCTGCTGTTACACCTCCTGCTTGGCAGAGCAGATGCTGTTATCTTTCGAATTACAGAGATGAGATCATGAAAATTCAATTAGACTTTTCTCCTAAATAGTAAGGATTTTCAAAATTGTTTTAAAGCAGTTGTAAAGGCTAAAGGTTTTTTACCTTCATGCATTCTCTATGCATGAAGGTATAAAAACCTTCTGTGTGCAGCAGTGCCCCCTCAATACTTACCTGAGCCCCATCACGATCAATGTGCACAACAGCCTCGGCTGTCCCGGGTCTTTACCTCCTCATTGGCTGAGAAGGTAAAGCCTTTGGCTTCCGATGCTGTCAATCGCAGCTAGTCAGCCAATAAGGAGAGAGAGGGGGTGGGGGGCAAGACGTGGCTCTGTATATGAATGGACACACCAAACAGCGGGTGCCCCCATAGCAAGCGGCTTGCTATGGGGGCACCCGACAGAAAGGAGGAACCAGGAGAGCTTGCAGGGGACCCGAGAAGAGGAGGAACTAGGCTGCTCTGTGCAAAACCACTGCACACAACAGGTAAATATAACATGTTTGTTATATTACAAAAAAACAAAATGAACCTTTAGTATCGCTTTAACTGTTTAGTGTTTTGTGTAGGGGGGTGTACTAATGGGTAATTTGTTTGCATATCCCAGAGTTCTTCTTTAAGATAAAAAATGTTTAGGCTTTACAACCACTTTAACATGTCCATATCACACCATTGTTTTTGTTTCTTTTTTTTTTTTGTTTTCAAAATTATAGCTTTGTGTTTGTTTGAGATGCTCTGTAACTGTATTTTCATACATCAAATGACTGCACTTTTACATACATTTACACAAAATTTGCCAATGCGCTTCCAGGGTATTTATGGGGCATGTAGGAATCAATGTTTCATGCCACAGTAGGTACAGTATATCCTTAATATAAGGCCTTGTGTACACCTGTGGCAGTCTTCAAAAAGTAACTACCTTTTGTACCATTGGCCCCCCCTCTTAGATTGTAAGCTCCAAGGAGCAGGGCCCTCCTATCCCTCTTGTATTGAACTGTATTGTTGCTGTATTGTCTCCCGTTATATTGTAAAGCGCTGAGCAAACTGTTGGCGCTATTTAAATCCTGTATAATAATAATAATAAGTGATCATCAGTGGATTACTTTTCAGAGATCTTTTCAGAAACGTCTGACAGGCATTCAGTAATCGATATGGCAGCCTCCTAAATGCCTGTTTGCTTTTGACTGCCAAACAGGGTTTTTGAATGAGAATTCCACTCTGAAACTGTGGGCCTAGCGTTTACCTCACGGTTGTGGTATGGTCCCATTCACTAGTACTGCCACCGCACGCTACGGGGGTATAATGTTTGCCTTGGCATGTGTACAGCTTCATCTGGCCACGGTGTTATTTTTAAGAGTGTTGAGGAGAGGTAAAACCATGGTGCAACCACCTATATTTACCCCCTCCCCCTTTCCGAACCATACATGTAAACGAGCCCTAACACTGCTGGCATGTGGTGTCCCATGGATGATAAATCCATCCCCCCACTGTCTGTACTTTTCCTTTCTGTAAAGAGATTTTATTTCTAAAATTACATTACGGTTTTCCTACATCTATTTACAATATTTTGTGAGTTATGATGGCATATATGTCAGAAGAACTGTTCTGTATATTACATGACAGACTATTTACTAGTTGGAGACTTTCCGGCAGATGTTCACCATAATATATACCTATAGAGAAGTGATGAGGTATATCATATTGACAAACAACAGCATATTTTTCTGCAGCCTGCTCGACTGAAATAGATTTTAACCTTCCAATGAACTTTTACCTTGACAAAGGCCTAATATAACATGTATGAACTCCAAATGAACCTTCTGCTGAACGTTTTTAAAAGTTCCCTGGACAAGAAGTTGTGCAGATGGGAAAGTCTTGGATTCCTGGCACATTTTAGACTCTAGTGCCTTGACACGTACAGCGGGAGATGGGATGTTAGTATCTTCTCATTTGTCATTCGTTATTTTTTTTAATTGAAGTTATCTGTAATGTACATGCTTGGACACTGTTTAAACTAAACGTGAACTTTTCCAGCTGAGTGCAATGTATTTCTTTTCCCAAAAAATGATGGGCCGTGAACTATTCTCCATACCACCCAGACTTTTAAAGATGTTTTTCACATAGCTAAAAGACAGTTACTGTTTATCACCTTTTACGACCTGCAGCCCCGACCTAGAAGAGTAACGACCCAGCGCACTAACCAGCCAATACTGACAATGACTACTTGCAAAGATACTGAATTAGGTATGGGGATCTCTAGCTAGCTAGCTATGGCTTCTTTGCAAGCTTGATCTAGCCCCCTTGCTAGTTAGAATTTTAAGCTGAGGGATTCAAATTTATTATTTTACAGGATTTATATAGTGCCAACAGTTTGCTCAGCGCTTTACAATATAAAGGGAGACAATACAGCAACAATACAGTTCAATACAAGAGGGTTAGGAGGGCCCTGCCCCTTGGAGCTTACAATCTAAGAGGAAGGGGCTGATGGCACAAAGGGGATGAACTGATAGGAGAAATAGAAAATTTGGTTATCAGCTGAAGGCAGGATAGGCTTCCCAGGAGAGAGGTTTTCAGAGATCGCCTAAAAGTGGGCAGAGTAGCCCATAGTAAGGTAGATTGGGGTAGAGAGTTCTAGAGGATGGAGAAGGCTCTGGAGAAGTCCTGGAAACTAGCATGGGAGGAGGAGACAAGTGAGCTAGCGAGCAGGAGGTTGTGGGAGGAGCAGAGTACAGTTTGGGTGATATTTGGAGACAAGATTGGTGATGCAATTTGGGGCAGAGTTATGAATTGCTTTATATGTTATTGTTAATGTTTTGCATTTTATTAATTGGGCAATGGGAAGCCAGTGGAGGGATTGGCAGAGAGGGGTGGCAGATATGGAATGGTTGGTAAGGTAGATGAGCAGCATTAATGATAGACTGAAGAGGGGATAGCCTGCAATTAGGTAGGCCAGTGAGGAGGGAGTTACAATCGACAAGGTGAGAGATAACCAGGGAGTGAATTAGTTGCTTAGTGGTTTCAGAGGTTACAAAAGGGCATATCTTGGACATGTTGCGGAGGTGAAGTCTACATGAATTTGTCAGTGATTGGATTTGGGGCTGAAAGGACAGATGGGAGTCTAGGATTACACCTAGCACCCTGGCATGAGGGGAGTCACTGATGGTTGTATTATTGATCTTGATGGAGAAGTCAGGAGAGGGGGCATGGGCTGGGGGGAATAGTAAGAGCTCAGTTTTGGAAATATTTAGTTTGAGGAAGTGGAGTGACATCCATGCCGATATGTCACTTAGTAGGTTAGTAATGCGAGAGGAGACTGAAGGGGTGAGGTGAGGAGTAGAAAGATAGATTTGTGTGTCATCAGCATAGAGATGGTACTTAAAGCCATGGGAGTCTATCAAGTGACCAAGGGAGGAAGTGTAGATGGAGAAGAGTAGGGGCCCAAGGACGGAACCTTGAGGGACCCCTACAGAAAGAGGGAGTGAAGAGAAGGAGGCAGAGTTATAGGTAATGCTGAAGGAGCGCTGCGATAGGTAGGAGGAGAACCAGGAGAGCGCAGAGTATCGGAGACCAAGAGAGTGGAGTAAAACAGTATCAAAACTGCTTTAACTAAAGCAGGATAATTAAAGCAGCAGGAAGATACAGCAAAGAACTCTACTGCACTCTGGAAGGATTGCAAGCATGTCTCTTAAATTATTCCACCTTACCATGGTAGTAAGTTGTTTTTGGTAATTGAAAATGGATATTTCTCTAATGCTCTCAAAATCTTTGATGTGTTTGGGTTAGCACAGTGGCTAAGTGGTTCAAATCCCAACCATGCCACCTGCCTGCCCAACCTCACCTGCATGGAGTTTGCATGTTTTCCCTGTGCCTACATGGGTTTCCTCTGGGTACTCCAGTTTCCTCCCACACTGCCAAAGATATGCTGGTAGGTTTGTTGGCTCATGTCTAAATTGGCCCTAGTATGTGTATGTATAAATGTGAGTTAGGGACCTTAGATTGTAAGCTCCTTGAGGGTTAGTGACTGATGTGAATGTGCTATATATGTAACATATGTATGTAATAAATTAAATACATGTGCTTTTGCGTTCCCCTTCTAAAACATCTGCAAGTTGACTTCCAAATAAAGCTTGTATTGAGCTACTTATGTATAATTGAGGGACTGGTGACGTAGCCAGGACCTCACAGATGCTCCCTGTGAAGGTTGGGTCCCCAGTGCCTTTCCTGGAGATCTCGTCTGTACAATGGGGAAAGGTTATCTTTCCCTTAAGCCAACCACACGTTGATCAAAATTTGTTAGTTCAGCAGGTACCAGCCAAATTTCAATCCATGTATGGGCAGGCTGGTTGTACACAAGTCAATTCATTAATCGACTTGTGTACAACCAGCCTGTTAGTTTTGTCCCAGAGCATCAGCGCCACTGGCTATAGCCAGCAACACTGATCATTGTATCCTGACAATAGGGAAGGCTCCCAGCTGTCAGAATACAATACAAAGAGGGATTCCCCTATCCACCTCAAATGTGTAAATAGGGGAATCAAGGCTCTTTCTTCATTCAACCAGCTGGTTGAACAGAAAAATGCATATTGTATGGGCTGCCTTAGATGTATGTGAGCACTGGGTGGGCAGCGCGGGTTCTTCGTTCATGAAGGTGGGGGTGGTTCTAAACGATTCTAAGTGACACCTTTCCTTAGTTAAAATCGCAAATAGAATAGGAACAGAGAATAAAAATAATGAGAAGGTAATTTATTAAACAACAACCTGCATGTTTCAGAAATGATGTCCTTTTTGAAATGCCATTTCAAAAAGTTAAAATTGGTACCTTTAGTTTTCTATTGCTGCTCCAGGTAAAGGTCTGCTTTGAAGTGTATGTAAACCTTACATAAAGTTTTCAGTATGTTTGACTTCATTCCTCACTTCATACAGCTTTCTTAGCCTTGGTTCACACTGATGCAATTTCTGATGTGTTCCAGAACGCATGGCAACGCATGACAAATTGAATAACATGAGTTTCTATGGAGGACGATTTTAAAAAAAGGGTCCTGTGCGAATTTGGAGCAATTTTGTAAGCTACATAGACCTGAATGGAAATTGCTTATCTATCTTAGGATAACCTGATTCAATATGTTTTCTGCAAGTCTTTGCTTTGTTCTGTATCTCCCATCCCTGGTCCATGTAAGGAGAGAGACAGAGAGAGAGATCGAATCTGCTGCCAAATCGCATCAGACTTGCACCTGGATCGCTGAATAACCACCCCTTGAAATCGCACTGAAACTGGCAGGAAAATCGCACCGCATCTATGTGAACCTAGCCTCAAGCAAATAATTTTTAGTGTGTGTTGCTAAGCCACTACCTTGCCATTCTGAAAAATGGATTTAGTGTTTACAATCACTTAAAAAATAACTGTAGCATATTTTCAGTAAGTACACAATTCTAGTTTTGTTATTTTTTCTATGAAAATATGTTTCAAATAGTTTTTCAGCTTTTTGCTGTTCAATATTTTGATTATTTTATTTTCTTAATAAAGAATATGATCACATTCTCTTCCTAATTAATGCTAAGATAAGCTCAGTTAGCCCTATAATTGTCAGTATTTGTTTTTTTAAAGTCAAGTCCTATAGACTTATATTGAGGAAGAACAGTGAAGCACAGTCACTATGCAGCACTACTAAGCAGAAAGCAGATTCTACCTATGCAATGGACAAATAAGGCTACTCCCATGTATATATTAAAAAAAATGTGTTCAACACGTTATGAATCACTGACCTGGAACAAGTATGTGTGTATATATATATATATATATATATATATATATATATATATACTGTATATTATTACATTTTAGCCAAGACTGTTTGGTTTCCTTCAAGGGATAGTAATATAATCGTATGTTCTAGCACCCTGCAAAGCATAATTGGCTGCTATTAATACATATAAACTCATTTTAAGCATACTGAATTAGTATGTAGACTGACATTGTTGACCTATACATACAGAAAATGCTAGTTTTCTGGCTGTCACATGGGATCTTTAAAATTTCATAGTTACTGAGCTGAAATACGGTAAGCATGTGGATTAAAAAGTATTAGTCAGAACATGTATTCTTTTTGTGGGTCAGTGACCTAAAGTATTATTGGTGGTCAACAATTGCAGCCTCTATAGATAATTTTCTTTAACCCCTTCAGTTGCCAGGCACATTGTGGGAGATTTACTAAAACTGGCACACACAGAAAGTGGTGCAGCTGGGCATAGTAACAATCAGCTTTCAGTTTTTATTGTCAAAGCTTCATTGAACAGGCTGAAGTTAGGAGCGGATTGGTTAATATAATGAGCCGCACCAGATTCTGTGTGCTCCAGTTTTAGTAAATCTCCCCCATTGTCTCTTTTTTGCACCTCTGGCAACCAAACCTGTTTTGCTGTTTCACGTTTGTGAAACGTCTTACAAAAATGTATATTATCTGAAAGCATCGGGCCTATATGTAGTCCTCTTTCATTTCTGTAACTCATGAGCTTGGCAATACAATGTCAAAGTTCATCCCTATAACTTCACAAATTTGAACTGCAAATTTGAAGAAAATGATTTGCTCCTCATTTACCATTAGCATGCATTGAATCATTGTGCTGGACCACTTAGTTGTGCCCAAGCCCTATAGCCAGGTTATATTTCAGCTCAGCACTACTGCGATCCTCCAGGCTATAATAACAATTGAGTAACACTTTGCCCTTCAGATCAAGTCTGCTGCATTAAAATGTATCTATCTGTAGAAACCAGGATTCTCAATGTGTTAGATATCATAAGAAGAAAAAAAATCTAAATAACTGCTGTAAAATAGTGTTGCATTTTACTGGCCCTGACAAGTAAATCATCTAAATCATGGTTTCTCAACAGGGTTCTTCAAGAGGGTTCCTTGAGCAATGAGAAATTTCTGACTCTCAGATACATTTCTACTGATACTTATGATCTTTTTATCTCTCTCTAAGGGGGTAATT
This sequence comes from Staurois parvus, assembly GCF_062004578.1. Classification (NCBI taxonomy): domain Eukaryota; kingdom Metazoa; phylum Chordata; class Amphibia; order Anura; family Ranidae; genus Staurois; species Staurois parvus. Next base: position 13,878,521 of record NW_028317886.1, on the reverse strand, counting down.
CTTTAATTCTTCCCAATGACACAAGTGTTAGGAGCATTCTTCCCACTGACCATCACACTATTGTATCATGAGTTTTTGACATTGTCATTTTTTTTCCAGAGTTCCCTGAGACCAGAAAGTTATTTCAGAGGTTCCTCTGTGTTGAAAAGGTTGAGAGGCTGATCTAAAGAGTGTCTTTTTTCTTTTACATTAGGATGACAGAATTCAGAGTAACTATATTGAGTGTTTTTTAATCTTAATGAGAAACATAAAGTAGAAAAAAAGGAAAACATATTGCCAGGTTTTACATGTTAGAGAGCTGTTCAACTGAGAACACTAGATGTACCATATGAAAAAGCTAAGGTTATGTTTATAAAATATGTTCTTGTCTATGCATATTGTAAAGCGCTGAGCAAACTGTTAGTGCTATATAAATCCTGTATAATAATAATAATATGCATAGGGTGCATGTACTGCAGTATTTAATGCTATCTAAGTGCTGTCAACATATTTAAAGGTTTTGTTTTCTGTATCTGACCTGCATTATTTACTCTCCTAGATGAGGAGGCTGTCACTGTAACTGGAGCAATAGGAATTCCACCATCTTCATCATATAAGGTACTTCTTTACATGGTTCCTTTTATCCTCCAGGATATGTTAGTAGTAGAAAATACCTTGGAAACAAGAACTTAGTGACTGAGAAAAAAAGGTCAGGAAAAATGACTGATGATGGTAATCTGCATACTGTACTTTTTAAAGAAAAAAGACTCCAGATAACTGAGCCTCTCTGGAAAAAAAAAACGTGATAATTTGTATGCAAGACGAAAGATATCCAGCTGCTTGAACATATTTTCTGATTTCTACTGCAGTGATTTTGGAACCCCAAAAAGCCTCTTGCCTCTTGCTCCTCATTGTTGGTCAGTTAAGATGCCCATTATAGTAATGGACAAAGTAGGTTGCAGGAAGAGGCAGGCAAAGATTTAATGCCCTAGATCAGGGGGTCTCCAAACTTTATAAACAAAGGACCAGTTTACTATCCTTCAGACTTTAGGGGGGCCGGACTATGGCCAGTGGGAGAAGGAGGAGGGTTTCTTCTCCCTGTTGACCATGCTTAAACCTTTCCCTGTTGGAAAATTGATTTTTCATTCCACCCTTCTGGCGAATCAGGAAATCAGTTTCCATATTATGGTCTATGATTCAGGGCTCTCGTTTATGTTGTGTCAATCCTCACTAGATGTGAATATTCTGACATAATGGGGTTTATTTAGTAAAGCTGGAGAGTCCAAAATCAGACTCCCTTCTGCAAAGAAACCAGTCAGCTTCTAACCTCAGCTTGTTCAATGAAGCTTTGGCAATGAAACCTGGAAGCTGATTGGTTTCTATGCAGAAGGGAGTCTGATTTTGGACTCTCCAGCTTTAGTAAATAAACCCCAATGGGTCCTCTGGCATCAAGCTTATTTTCCATGTTAACATGCCATCTGGTCTTGCCCCTTACTGCCAGGATTTCAGCCCTATCTGGGGCCAACTTCAGATGTGGGCCCTTCAAGGCAGCTCTTGAGCTACAGGCAGTCTTCTGGTTTGTATACACTGGGCCTGTTAGTTATTGTTTGCCATTGTCCACCCCTCAGTTGAGCTGATTTTGGATGTCCAAACAGTAAATACACAATCCTTTTCTTGGAGTCCATTGGTGGACACAGCTCACATCCCTCTATGTTTATTCTCATGCTCCGGTACTGCTTGCTACAAACATGAGGCATGAATGGAATAGGAGGGATTATCCTGGCTGGTCTACAGTATTTTTTTTTGTTTACCAGTGTCCAATCCACCTGTTGGTGGCAGACTAACTGGATAGTAAATGACTTCATTTATCCCTCAATGAAGCACACATATCACATTTTTCATGATAGAGTATCTTGGATTTTGGAACTGTTGGTTGTTTTAGAAGAACCTGGAAACTTTATGCAGGCAGAATGAGTTAGTGCCAGATTACTAACATTATAATCAATAGAAGGTAAACTGCAAAATATCCCTACACCATTTTTGAATGGCTACGTAATGAACATTCAAGAGTCAACCAAGGACAGGAAACAAATGAGTATAATGCCACTTGCAAAAATCATCAGGCATGTATTGTTCAGTTGTTTTAGCATGAATAGGTTTGGCAAAATAGCAGTTGGCAAATTATACCAAGCACAGAAGCATGGTATTAAACATCTATGATGGTTCTGTTAAAAAAAAAAAAAAACAAAAACTGTATATGATGATAAAGCATGTTTTAATATGTGTAACTAAAGTTTCTATATAATTAGGTGTGTGCCACATATCTGGATGGCTTCAGAGCCACAGCCGTATGTGCTGTAGGAGGACCACGAGCAGCAGAAAAAGGAAGGCGGACAGCTGAAAGCATTCTGAGCAGGTAATAGCATTATAGGTCAGTTCAATTATATTTAGTTTTGGACTATACTAAATCATTTCCTTTAGTTTCAAGTCAAGTTATAGTGTGATTACTCCAGGTATTAGGCCAAGTGTACAATAGTGTCTTTTTTAGAAGTGGGTTTTATCTTATTAAAGACAGTTTTTGGATGGAGGTTATGCTTGTTCAGTAGACCTTAATATGTGCCACAATTGGATGGTATGGATTGCCATATAATGTGACTTCTCTTATGTTACTTTTTTCTAGAACTCGAGATATGTTCACTCATCTTGGCTTGGAAGATTACAGTGCAGTACATCTGCAGATTATTGGTGCTGAAGATTCATATGGACCACATGCTAGAGGAAAAGATGTAAGCATTAAATGCAGTCTCTGCATACTTCTGGTTTTAACTGAACCTTTAAATTGGTTGTAAACCCACTTTTTAAAAAAATTATGACATTTATGGCTTTTGTGACAGAATAGACCCTATCGGTGTCTTCTGTCATAAATGCTTCCCCTGCCTGTCAGCTGTTATGTATACTGAGCCACGCATGCGAAGCTCAGCGTGCGTTAATGGCACCCAATCTGTGCCACGATGAGTGCATGCACAAGAGTGACGTCATGGCATCCTAGCCATTCAAGAAGCCGAAGGGACGAAACCCAAAAGGAAGAACAGGCAAAGATGGAATCAATCGTGACTAACAAGATCAGTGACACCACAGTGTTGGGAAACATATTATGACATGTAAGTCTGACATGATGTGTTAGTATACACTGCATACTAGTGCATTATAACTTAATCACTCCTTGATCGAATGACGGCTACAGTGTGGTCGTCCAGTTCTGGGAGTAGCGTGCACCTGGCTCTGTCTGTAATCGCTGTGTCCTTTGGACACAGCTGATCACGTGACATGGTAAAGGGTCAATCACAGCTGATCACCACGTAAATACACTTGCCGGTTATCGGCAGTATTTTTCTCACGCTGTCACAATGGCTGCATTGGTTTTCAGATTTCATGCTACAAACTTTTTCAGCAAGTATGGAAAACACCCACTGGTCTTGCCAGAAATGCTGTGTCCTAGTAAGATGAACTGGAAGCATAAGTAATGTTGTCATTCTTCTGTAGACGTCTAATCCCCCCACTCCCCATAAAATGGAGATGAAGAGAGGAGTGCATGCCCAGCTTCCAAAGGTCAAGTGCTTAAAAAAAAAAAAATAGTTTCTGTTATAACACTTTGGTTCTGTACCCTGTTCTATGATTTGCCAGGTTTGATTGAAACAGTAATAACAGAGCATGCCTCCCATCCTCAGAAAGCTGCCATCCAGCCACTTATCTACAAAGGCCGGACAGCAAGCAATTAAAGCAAACTTGCACTTTGCTATACTAGGTAAAGTACCAGTTTGCTGCAGAGGGGGCACAATAGACTACAGATACTTGACTTTCTGCAGCCTGTATTTTTGGATCTACTGATCCTTTTGACATGGGATATGAACGTAGGTAACTAGTGCCTTTTAATGCCTGAAATACCTGTACACAGCAGGCAGATGACTTTTTCACATTGAGAACCTGTATGTTTTCTTTAAAGGCGTGGTACAGTGCATGTCTGAGTTTATTACCGTTCTGTGATACCTATTTGTTGTTTGTTTCAGCTTGCTCGCGAAGCTGTCATTTGGCTCGGTGTTCATCACAAGCAAAAAAAAGCTCTGGAAATCTTTGCAAGGGAGATTGCACCTGCTGGCACAGGAATGGGTAAAGTTTTTACTTACATTCATTCCTTGGAGAACAGTGATTAATGTGCATAACCGGAGACTGAGCATTGAATTATGCATAAGTACATAGGATGTACCAAGCTAAAAAAATTACACGTGTTCCCAAAATCTCAAACCTGCAGTTGATCCAGAAGTCAATAAACCCTTAAGGTGTGGTCCAACTTGTTGTCACAGAAACAAAATCCTTCCTGATCTTCAAAGGCAGATTGAACATTCTACAGTGTTATATCTTACAAATACTGGTATCTGTTAAAGTGAAATTAAAGTTGTTGTTTTTTTAAATAACAAACATGTCATACTTGCCTGCTCTGTGCAATGGTTTTGCACAGAGCAGCTCCAATCCTCTTCTTCTTGGGTCCCCCGCCGGCACTCCAGGCTCCTCCCCCTTGACCAGTGCCCCCAATAGCAAGCCACTTGTAATGGGGGCACTGGTGCATGCTCACACCTGAGCCCCAGCTCCACTCTATGCATCTACAAGATAAGACACGTAGAGCCACCCCCCACCCCCCCCGCGCGCTCTCTCCTTATTGACTCACTGGCTGTTATTGACAGCAGTGGGAGCCAGTGGCTTCCAATGAAGAGAGAGAGACCCGAGGCAGCCGAGGCTCCTGTGCAGATCGCTGGATCGAGAGGGGGATCAGGTGATCATTAGGGGAGGTTGTGGGGAGAGCAGTATATGGAAGTTTTTTTTACCGTAATGCATAGAATTCATGAAGGTTAAAAACCGTCAGCCTTTACAACCACTTTAAAGTGTATTTCAAGGTAAAATTAAAAAAAAAAAACTACACTATATTTCTGCAGTACATGCACATTTCCCCATGCGTTATCCGTTTAAAGACCTTGCAAGTACAGAAAAATACCTGTTGATCTATCATAGATACACTCGCCTCCTAATAACTGTTGTGGCCTGACAACACACACCAATTTTTTAAGCTGAGTGGTGTGTGTGCCCTGCCCAGTTTTTTTTGCTAAACTGCTCAACTACTCTCAGATCCCTACAACATAAAGTCTAAAGCTGGCCTTACATGGCTCTTTATTTTTAGTTCAGCCAGCGGGCTGAACGAAAAATATACTAAACAGATTCCCCCATCCACACATTCAAGATGGATGTAGGAATCCTCTCCACTGTGTCATTGTATTCTGACAGCAGAGAAGTTAGCTGTCGGAATTTGCTGATCAGATTTGTGGGGTGGACTTCAATTGCGCTATTTTCTTTGCTGGCGTTCCCGTGACACAGGCATTGCTTGTCTGCTCAGCGGCTTTGAATCACTGTGTCATGGGGAGAACCAATATGTAATTCTCTCTCCCTGCTTTATGCCTCCCTGACTCACCTTGAGGAGGACTACATGCCCCCATTTCTCACAAAATGGGAATCTGATCTGGACCTGAGTCTAACTCACATTCAGAGATGAAAAAATTTCCACTTTGCCCAGAAGCCATCCATCACCACCAGGGTTTAGGAGACTAGTTATAAAATCCTCACCAGATGGTACAGGGCCCCCGCCCTGCTTCACTGTATACTCTCCCAGATACCTGACACATGCTGGCATTGTGGCACAGAGAGTGGAACCATGCTCCACATTTTCTGGAATTGCCCGAAAATCCAGCTGTTGTGGCAAGATGTAACCGCTGTCATTAAACAACTCACTGCTGTAGATCTGTTGCACTTGACAGAGAGACCTGTCAAAAAATACAAAACCTCTCTTATGATTCAACTCCTTAATGCTGCTAAAGCCTGTTTCCCACTTTGCTGGAGAGATGCTGATCCCCCTACGAAAGCTCTCCGTTCCGCCAAGGTTAACAAGCGGGACATGAAAGACCTTGCAGCCACGTTGCACAACATGGAAGACCCTGGAAGTATTTCATGTATACAGACACCTACCTCAACGAGCTGTCCAACTCCATGTGAATCCCTGCCTACTCTGTCCTTACCCAGGAGAGGGGTGACATTGTGACCAATTTTTTATTAATTTTCTTTCTTTGACCCTTCCTATTTTGACCTTTCCTACTTCCCCGCCATGGCTCTATGTGTCTTATTCTATTCAGTAAAAAAGTATTTTACATTGCAGCGAGTTTATCTTGATATCAGTCTCTTGTAGTCCCCTCTATAGCACCACTCAGAGAGGACTAGCACTAAGAGCCAACTAGGCTCTGCGATAGTGACCATGCTGATTGGATGAGAAGACAGGGTGATGACTCATCAGTGCGCTGCTGTTTCTTTGTCCTGTCAGCATTATAGATTTGTGTTATCAAAATATTTGGAAGGATATAGTTTCTATATTTGTATTCCAGCTGTTTATTTAGTGCCTGGCTGGATTTCAACTTTGAAGCAAACCCGCTGAAAAAAATCTTGGCAATTCAAACTAAGTGTATGATTTTCAAGTTTGTGATAATTGAAATGGTAGCTGAAGTTCCTCAGGTGCCCATCCTTAGCCTTTCCTCCTGCCTAGAAGTGTAGATTACATTACAGGAATGGGTTGCAGATATGTAGATGTTCTAGCTGGCTGGCCCACACTTTTTCAGGCCGCCTTTCCCTCTTGTAGCACCCATTCCTCTTGCATCCTATGCTCCAGCCAACTGGTGTACGCCTCATTTGGCCATAGGGAGCAATGGCAAGGATGGCAATAATTTTTGTATTTTCATTTGCTGGAATATGACCTTTGGTGAATTGGCCAGAGACACCTATATGTCCACAACTTAGACCTGTATGGCAGTAAGACGAAGGGCTGGGAAAGGGTTTCAATTTCAGTTAATTTTTACATGGTTTATATAATTATTATATTGCTGGTGTTACTTATTCTTACCACAGATCCATTTGAACAGGCAGTACTCATATTGCTGCTTCAGGTTAATTTAACTGGTTAATTTTAACTTTTGGTAAGTTGTGGTAATTCTCATGTGCAGTTTAGGTATGATATTTCATAGGGTCCAACGCATGTGACTTTACTTGTGGCATGCCATGTCATAATACATTTTACCAGAATTGGTGGTATGAAATATTAGCTTTCTTGTACTTTTTGTGCTGGGGCACCTATCAACAATTATGTGTATGTAGCACTACCCCCTTAGGGATTGTTGATGAATTTGGGTCCCCCTGTAGTCCTTCACACCCAGTCAGTTAGCATTTTGCACACAGCTTTCATCCACAGACAGAAATCAGGCCTTGAGATTTTGTTTTGTTATTTTATTGAGGGGATTAAACTTTGATATGGTATAGGGGTGTATAAGATGCCCAAGGGAACTGACCTCTTAAAGATAACTTCCTGAACTATTCACAGCTTCTTCTCTCTGACACACAGTCTCTGTTGGAGTGCTAGCCAGACCCCAGACCCTAGATGAACTCCTCTTCACCCAGCAATTTGGAGACTTTCTTCCTGAGCAGGGGATGTGGCTTCTGTTCCCTTAAATAAGGTGCACAGTCACTAGCAGAGGGCTAATCTGGTTTCACACCAGAGTGCTCCTTCTCCTGTACAGCTTGTGGAATGGCTGCTGTTACCAGACCTATCAGCTGGGCTGGTCCTTCCTTTCCACACAGGTGGTCCTCTCTCAGGGGACCAGTGAGTCCTGAGGTTTCCTCCTTTCCAGCTCCAGGCTCACAGGCTGTCCCCATCCCAGCAGGATTGCTGATAGCCTTCTTCCTCCAGCCTCACATCTTCCTGACTCTCACTCATCTCCCACCTCCACACTCCTCTCCTACTGAGCAGATTGTAACACCTTTTCAGGAAGTCCAGCCCCTTGCCAAGCCTCCTGTTGTGGATTGGCTGAGGTCCCTCAAAGGTGCAGCCGACCACTCCTCAGATCCACCTGTGACGATCGCGGCGTCAGACCCCGGCCCTTCTCACAAAACTCCTGACCGAAGGACTAGCCAATCTAAAACCGCGCTGTCATGTGCGTAACAATGCCATGCCCAGCTGCACTCTGCACAAAGATTTTCTAGCTAATGGACCACAATCTGTGTATCTGCAGCCTGGGAGCGATTGTTACTGGGTCAGGTTAATTACGCAATTAACCCTTCACACTGCCACCACCTCCTTTTGTACAGAGAAAGAGGAAACTGGGCAATATCGGCAATAACACTATGATGTTTGCATAAGCGTCAGTATACCACTGTCACCGCAGGCAGAGATATACCGAAGTTTAAAACACACACTCAGTAGCGCTCTTCAGAGTCAGGGATTCTTAGTTTGCATTAAAGAGCTTTAGAAACAGTTCAACACTTTCAGAAAGTAAGATTTATTACTAAAAGGTCAAAAGGGTGCAATAAAAATATTTACAGAAAAAGATGTAGCCTATATATATATATATATATATATATATATATATACATATATACATATATATATATATATATATATATATATATATATATATATATATATATATATATATATATATATACAAAGAGCAATAACACAGCAAAGAGATAACAGAAAGGAATTTATGGAGGTAAAGTACTTGCCAAACGTCCTGGTTTAAGCAGATCAGGTTTCAGAGCCGAAAGGATGCCTTATCTCCCGAAGTTAGTTCCGATGTTAAAAGGGAGAATCTTCAATTTTTCTTAACTAAGCTTAGCTCAGCTTTTTCTAGGAATGCAGCAGGGTGTCTCCTTAAAGCAGAGAACCAATCGCCTCATTTGGGGAGGAGTGTTGAGGCGGAAACCCAAGCTAGAACCAAAAACTGATGAAAACCGTTGATGTCATGGTTCATAACTTATTCTCGGTGTATTTAGCAGCCTGGCCACTAGTAGAGTAATATGCAGACGCATCTGCTGAACAGTTAGATATGAAATATGACATACCTGCTTGGATGGTTAAGGAGATATAATTTTCTGCTCTCCTGTATATGCCAGCTAGGGGGTGTAATATATTAGGTGACTTGTATTAAAGTGAGCCACCCGAATATGTGCTCTATGTTTATGTAATTATGTCCTATTTGAAGATATAAAATTATATGGAAGAGTGAGTTTTTAAATGTAAGTCTGTTTTTACGACTACCTGGAATGTCTTTGAAGCTCAGTGAGGGCTTGGTTTATGGTTTTCCGATCCCTTCTCCAGCAAGAGTCTCGCAGACATAGGGGCACCAGCTAGTGGGGTTTATAGCTATGACGCCCTCCCAGTGAGTTTGCTACCTGTGATCTGCATCAAACAGACCACATGTCACTCAACAGAGAGGGAGGGGGGATATCGGAGGAATCTGATTTGGGAGAAAGAGATACAAGATGGAGGGGTTTGGAGCAAAATGGATGACCACGTCCATCTCTGTGTGCATGATTGCTACGCCACCCACTGCCTCCAAGGCCCTCCTCCGAAAGCCTCAGAGCAGGGGGAAATTCCAGTGGGCTGGCCTGCAGAGTCTCTCAGCCCTGACCCGTATTTGACCCCCTTGGCTACTGTACCTGAGCAATAGCATTGCATTCAGCTCCTGTCTGACCATTAGGGATCTAGCTCCACCTAATGTAACTAGGAGGGTGCTACATGTATTTGCATCCTGTGTACATTATTATGAAATTTAATTTCCTATTTTGCTGTGAATAATGGAGTAGAATATTAAACAGTCCCTTTTCAGTGAATCCTATGTGTATATTTCGATCTGGTGGTGATGTACTTTGATCTTAAGGGACAGTTAGCAGTACCCACAGGTGCCCAATGTTTCCCTGTGATGATGTCACATTTTAAATTCTGAAAAATTTTCACGTGCAACTGTAAATACAGGCACTAAAAATAAAAGCAGCTGTCTGATCTCTGCTCTTGTGCTTTCTTAAAGTCATTTTTTTTAAGTACCAAACATGCCAACCATGCCATTCCTGGCTGCTCCCCCTTGCTGACTGCCCACTAAAGTAACCCCTTTTCTCTGGGGGCACTCATACATGCTTGCTCCCAAGCCCGCTCTGTGTGGCCATTGACACCCCCACTCCCACTGCTGCCACTCTCTCCAGTGGAGGAGAGAGTGAGACCCAAGAGAGCCACTATACACATCATGCACATCGAGACCGGACTGAGGTAAGTATAAGGGGGTTGGAGGGGGGAGCTGCTTTCTGAAGGTTTTTTTAACCTTAAAGGATAAGTTCACCTTTCATAACAGGTTGCATGCTACACCCATATTCAGGGTGTAAGATGTTACATGGTTTGAAAGCACCGGCCCCCATTCCCCGCCAATCCCTCACTTTGACAGCTAGTGGGGGATCTTCTCTCCCCTCGCTAGCTGTCAATTTAGAAAAAAATTCTGAGCAGGGCTCCGTCCGCTTGTCCGCGTCACTCAGTTACAGTCCTCTGTAAATGAGAAACTACAAGTCCCGACAGCTTAGCTGTAAATAAAATGTGTGTTTATTATTTTTTACCAAAAGGTGAAATTATCCTTTAACGCAAAGAATGTATTAAAAGAAGTATGGGTATTTAAATTTTTTTTAAATCATACATACCTTTCTGCCTGCAGCATCAGTCCATTGCTGGATATATGCCCAGCTGGCTCTAAGGGTGAGAATTCAGCAATCACATGATCGCTGAGTTCTCACAGCCACTCTGAGCAGAGAGCGTTCACTGTCAGTCACCGCTTTCTGCTCTCACACCCCCCCCACCCCACCCAAGGGCGCTCAATGGAGCACGGGGCTGTAGAGGGGGAGGGAACAACTGGATTAGGCTCTCAGTGGATCCCTGACAGACCGAGCCAGGAGTCGCTCCAGACTCTGGGGTGGATCGCGACTTTAAAGTCGGGATCTTTCCCCAGCCTGGACAAGCTGAGTGACCTTGTACATTTAGAACCACTGTAAACCACTTTGAGCCGGCCCTAGATTGATTGAAAATGTTCTGGTTCAGCAGGAACTGCCTGCATTTGATCCATCTATGGCCGTTCCTGCTTGACAGAAGTTGATGAATGAAATTAAACTATGAGCATCTTTAGATTTCACTGCGTTATTAGACATAAATGAAAAACAGAGCTCAAAACTGTATTGTGTGTATTTGACAACATGTTCTGTGCACTTAGTTCTAATTGAATGTTTCTGCATATTTTCCCATCCGCCTTACATATTACCACTAGTTTTTTTTTTTTTTTTTTACATGGAAAACTCAAGTATGTCATACCGTATAGCTTTGTACAGCATGTTCTATACATTTAGTTCTAATTGAATGTTTGTGCATATTTTTCCCACTATCCTTACATAATAAATGATTATCCTTCTACATAATTAATAGTCACAATATAATTTAAATCTGACCTCTGAAGGATGTTTGTTCGGTACTGTGAAGATATGATGTTGGCTGTGTTTTGTTTGTTAAAAGCTATATTTACACAAGAAAGTTCAGTTGGTGGTCATGCAATCTCAATGGAATGGATTGTGACATTTATAACCTAGAAACATGTTCATGTTATTTCTCTCACTCCCTCACCCTCTCCTTCCCTCTCTCTCTCTTTCTTTCTCCTTCTCTCTCTCTCCCTCCCTTTCTCACCCTCTCTCTCCCTCCCTCTCTTACCCACTCTTACTCTCTCTCTCCCTCCATTTCTCACCCACTCTCTTACTCCCCCTCGCCCTCCCTCCCTCTCTCCTCCCTCTCTCTTACCCTCCCTCTCTCGCAATCTCTCTCTCTCTCTCTCTCTCTCTCTCTCTCTCTCTCTCTCTCACCCTCTCCCTCTCTCACACTCTCTATCACCCTCTCTCTTTCTCCCCCTCCCCCTCTCTCTCTTACCCTCTCTCTCACCTCTCCTCAATCTCTCTCTCTCACCCTCCCTCTCTCTCACCCTCTCCCTCCCTCTCACCCTCTTCCACTCTCTCTCACCCTCTCCTTGTCTCTTTCACTCCCTCTCCCTCACACCCACCCTCTCTCTTTCACTCCCCTCTCTCTCACCCTCTCCCTCTCTCTTACTCTCTCACTCCTCCTCTCTCTACCTCTCTATCTCACCCTCCCTCTCTCTCTCACCTCCCCCTTCTCTCCCCTTCCTACATTTCTCTCCTACTTTTCCATCTCTCTCTTCCTCCCTTCTTTTGTCTTTATCTCACTACCCCCTCTTCCTCTTAGTTTCTAACAGGAGTTTCTGTCATATTTCAGAACAAAATGCACTGTCAGATTTTCCATGGTCTGTCGCACAAGCTGCACAAGGCAATTAACCTCTCAGTCATCGGACATCTTTACTGTACAATGTAACCAGCAAGCGTTGCCTACAGCTCCCAAAAAACACATCCATTTTTGTGCACACCACACTTCTTTCTCTGCTGTCAGGGCTCAAATTATGTTCTTGGACACAGGCCACTGCTTTCATAAATTGCCCCTGGTTGTGTCATAAAGATGACTGCCATGTCACAGCCATCTTTAAACCTGGAAGTGCCCAGCGGCTTCTACAGAAAGAAGCCAGGAACTACCTTGCAAGCTACAGTATGCTGTGGTCGATATTTAATCCTTTCCCTCCCGGCCTATGGCCGAATGGTGGCTGGCAAAAACCCTCACTTTCAGGGTGGACACCATATGGCGTCCTTTCAGGCATGCGCAGTTTGCACGCCTGCAGAGCCGCGCAGCGGCGCGATCTGTCACCGGCCGTGTACCTTGGACACGGCCGATGACGGATCTGAGTACCGGCCCCGTTGCCAGTACCATGTGACCTGCTGTGACCAATCACAGCAGGTCACATGACAGTTGTATACAATGGATGGCTTAATTCATGCCATCCATTATATACTAGTGTGGCTAGCTGTGAATGGTCACAGCGATCACATGCACAAGCTGGGCCAATCACAGCCCAGCTGTGTCATGTGATTAGCCATGGCCAAATCACAGCTAAGCACACAAAAAAAAACCCCTGAATGAATCGATGTCATTCAGGTAAATGCTTGCTTATAGTAAAGTAATTCTTTGCTATAAGCAAATTGTGTAAAAAATAAATAAATACTGATCACTTTCCCAAAGTAGTACAATGTTACTATGGTAACATTGTACTACTTTGGTCATGGTGAAATATGAAAAAAAAAATCTAAAAAAAAAAAAGAAAACGTAATAAAAAAATTATATAATTTTTTTTTCATACTGTCACCAGTCAGTGTACCTGATCACCGCCATGTCAGTTATATGATGACGCTGTACTGCACTGGTGACAGTATGTAAAAAAAATAGTGAAAATTATATTTTTAATTTTTTCATTTTCCAAAAAATGACAAAAAAAATACAACTTCAAAAAACTCGCCATGCCTCTTATGAAGTACATTGGACTGTCTACTTTGCAAAAAGGGGTCATTTGAGGGATATCTGTACTGTTCTGACATTCTTGGACCTCAAGAAATTAGATTGGCCGTCAGTACTTCAGGATTGATCAATATTCAGATATATCCCATAGTTTGTGAACTCTATAACTTTCCTACAAACTAAAAAATACATCCTAATTTGGGTTATTTTCACCAAAGACATGTAGTAGAATACATCTCGGCCTAAATTTATGAAGAACAATTATTTATTTGCAAACTTTTATAACAGAAACAAAGAAAAACGTGTTTTGTTTTTTTTTCAAAAATTCTCTGTCTTTTTTTGTTAATTTAGCAAAAAAAATAAAAGCCCCAGTGGTGATTAAATACCACCAAAAGAAAGCTCTAGTTGTGTGAAGAAAATGATAAAAATTTTAGTTTAGGTACAGTGTTGTATGACCGCGCAATTGTCATTCAAAGTGTGAGAGCGCTGAAACCTGAAAAATGGCCTGGGCAGGAAGGGGGTAAAAGTGCCCTGTATTGAAGAGTTTAAATACCCCCTCCCCCTATGCAGCTGAGCTGAAATATGTAGGTGGGGCATTGTGTGGGTGTGGCTTGAGCATGGGTAGGGACACAGGGGGCCCCATTATCTCCTACTGTCCGGGGGCCCCATGAGTTGTCAGTCTGCTCCTGCTTGTGGGTTTCTTACTTGTGAGACTCTAATGTGAAGTCTCTGTATAGTTAAGTTATTTCAGAAATCTCTTTTCCTTCCTACTGCTGGTGCTTCAAATTGACAAGTGTCACCTTTATTTGTTCAGTGAGGGGTGGAGATCACCAGAACACCTTCCTGGTACTTGACATCCTCAGCAAGGGTTTAAAGTCACCTATGTAATCAAATAATCACAAACATATGCACTGGTCAAACCACATCAGATTTGGAGATATGCTGATCAGTTGAATCCCCCAGCATTTAAATATATAGTAGATCACTTGGCGGCTTTAGTGGAGACATCTCTGCAGCTGATTAGCAGAGATGCTACATGGAGCATCACAGCTACAGTACATGAAGAGTTTTATTCTCCTTGCTGAATATTTCATTCCTTTTATTTTATGATGTTTGTCAGGAGGGATTAGGACTCTTCCTAGTGCTGCAAGAGATGCAAGTCACTGTAGATCCCTGGCGTGGCCTTCGAACTTTAGAAGTTTGCAATGGGAATATTGATTAGGGTAATAGCATTGATCTCTACTAGCCTCATGTAACATGTTCCCAGATTTGTATTGTCTTGCAGCATATTCCCAGCCAAAAATGTAGCATGTCCACACTCTGACCCTCATTTCCTCTATTGGGCATTATGTGCAGCCCTTTAGTGATGCATTTGAGTCGTCCCCCCCCCCCCTTTAGCTGATGACTTGACAACCACTACTGTAGTCTGAGAAGTCTCTGGCTGATTCACCAAACCAGCAACTGTTTATATATGAGTAGTGAGTCCATATCAGAACTGAAATCATCCAAATTAACTCATGGTTACCAGTAATGGCTAAACGGTTTACATAAACACAAAAGATAGATGTTGTTTTAACCACTTCCTGACTGCACTATAGCCGAATGATGGCTACAGCATGGTCGTCCAGTTCTGGGAGGGTGTCATATGACTTCCTCCAGAATTGCACACTCTGTGATCTCTGTGTCCTTTGGACACAGCTGATCACATGACATGGTAAAAGGCCAATCAGAGCATCCTTTCACCATGTTCAATCACAGTTGAGCATTATGTGAATACACATTGCCGGTTATCGGCAGTACTTTCCTCATGCTGTCACAGCGTGAGGAAAGTACTGCCGATAACCGGCGACTGTCAAAGGAGACATCTACACTAGAGATGAGCGAATTATTCAAAAATTCGATTCGGCTGATTCGCCGAATTTGCGGGAGAAATTCGATTCGATGCGAATTTATTCGCTGCGAATTTAACTTATTAAAAGGGTTTCTAGGCTTCAGAGAGCCTTTATATTAGTGCAGAACACTGTACCTTTAATTTAAATGCCCTTGGAGTCTGCTGGGGAAGAGAAATAATACTGACAGTCAGTATGACATGCAGATGAGTGCCGTCGATCTTAGAATCACCGCACACTTCACTCATTTGGGCAGTCACGGGGCACGACGAAGAAGAAGAAAAAGAAGAATGAAAAGAAGAATGCGAAGAAGAATGAAAAGAAGAAGAATGAAAAGAAGAAGAATGAGAAGAAGAATGAAAAGAAGAAGAAGAATGAAAAGAAGAAGAAGAAGAATGAAAAGAAGAAGAATTCCAGTACAGCAAAAAGTGTATCTGCAGAGAGCTCCGCTATTTCTGACAGTTCTCTGACAGTTCCTTCACATTTACAGCGGTTGAAACATTGTATCTATTTGTTTCCGAATAAAAACATCTGTATCCTAAATGGAAACAAATAGATACAATGTTTCAACCGCTGTAAATGTGAAGGAACTGTCAGAGAACTGTCAGAAATAGCGGAGCTCTCTGCAGTGACACTTTTTGCCGGCTGATCGGGGAAAATTCGATTCGTGCATCCGAAGTTTGCTAAAATTCGGATTCGGTGCGAATCGAATTATTCCTAATATTCGAAACGAATTCCACTTCTCCAAGTTCAATTCGCTCATCTCTAATCTACACTAATAATCAAGGCACTGATTATCAGGGCACTGATTATCAGTGCAGCCCCAAAAGTGCCCAACATTGCTGCCCAACAATGCTGCCCATCAGTGCCCAACAGTGCTACCCAGCAGTGCCGCCAATTTGTGCCAGTCAGTGCCGTTAAGGGCTGCCTATTAGTGCCCAACAGTGACGCCTATCCGTGCCTCCTCATCAGTGCCCACCAGTGCTGCCTCATCAATGAAGCCTATCAGTGCCCATCAGTGCTTTCTATCAGTGCAGCCTCATCAGTGCCCATCAGTGCTACTTATCAGCGAAGGAGAAAAGTTACCTGTTTGCAAAATTTTATAACAAAAACATTTTGTTCTTTTGCTGATAGTGCAAAAAATAAAAAACCCCAGTGGTGATTAAATAAAAGCAAAAGAAAGCTTGATTTATGTGAAAAAATGATAAAACTTTCATATGGGTACAGTGTTGCATTACAGCGCAATTGTCATTCAAATTGCAAAAGCATTGAAAGCTGAGAATAGGCCTGGGCAGGAAGGGGGTACAAGTGCCCAGTAGGCAAGTGGTTAAGTGACTTACAGCTCTCAACACTTTGACTTCTGGTCCAGGGCCCATGGCCCACTGCAAGGGTAGATTTTTTTTTTTTTCTAAATCCTGGAGTTGGTCTTCAAAGATTCCATGCACATGCAAACTTAATGGGTGTTGCATAAAGCTATCAATGCCCCCTACTAACTACATATGAGCAATAGCTTGTACACACTGAGCACTGCATTGTGGATTGAGAGAGGGGGTATGCATGTTTTCCCCATATCCACAATGGTAAGTTTTGTAATAGCCTGCTTAGGCAAGCAGGCATTCTAATAACTCTGTCACTTCACCTATACAGGACAACACCCTCCAAAATTATACTCACCTTGGCAGTGCACAAATGCTGCTCCTTCCTCAGTGGGAAATGTGTTGTTCAGGTGCCATAAGCAATACTTGGGGACTAGCATTCAATCATCAGGCTCGAACACTGTCACATGACACATCATTAAAGTGTTACTAAACCTACAACACTAAAATCAGTCTGTATATGCAGTAAAGCATGCTTGTTTTACTCACTGTGGAACCTAAGCGGTTAATCCATTGTGTGTAAAAAGACTGATCCTGTCTTCTCTGATCCTCCCCCGTCTTCCATTGTCCTCCACTTATCTCCTGATAAGACATATTGTGTAGAGTCGCTCTGCACATGCTCAGTTTGGTGTGTATTGCTAGAGAGGCTTTTCTTTTCTGGGAGAGTGCATGTGATCAGCACAGGGCCAATCTTCACTGTCTAGACAGAGGTCAGGGGTTCTGCATCCTCCTAGAACAAAGTGAAAACTCCTCCTACAAGTTTTAACATATGCTCTGCTGGACACTGATAGAAATCACAAGACTGCTCTAACTGCTGATGAGAAAATAATTTAATTTCCATGTTCTGTGTACTGTGGGAGACCAGATAGAGTGAATGCAGGGTCCTGGGTTTAGTAAGACTTTAACCTTGTGTAACACTCAACATAGAGCTTACAAATGGTATTTTGCTGCAGTTTCAGTGGAGGAAGGATCAGCAGGAAAACAGGACAAAAGAGGTGTAATTTGCTCATGGGTGGAAAGAGTACCCCTGAATAGGTGACAGTCTCTATGCAGCTACAGTGTTTTTTTTTTTTCTATGCTGTGAGCGTGTGATGTGTGCTTTAACCTCCTCGGCGGTATGATTCTTTCCGATTTTTTTTTTGTGCTGAAAGCAGTACCATTTTTTGGAAATATGTAGTTTTTTATTGTAGGCTGTAATTTTTAGGAATAACTCACTGAAATCTGTACAAACAAGAGTCTAGTAAACATCCCGGGTATGATAAAACTTGGAGCACGAAATCATAAATTATAATTTATTAATCATAAAAATAAAAATATAATAAATTTAATTCAATAATATAATCAAACCAAAAACACTGAAATATGAAATAAAGAGGCAAATTCGCACATCGCTGAGCAAAGTCGCAAAATCGTTTTCAGTGTCTGATGACGAATTTCCCCATGAATCATCACTCAGTTCTGCAAGTGGTTCTAATTTACAATCGCTGTTCTAAAACCGCTTTTGACGTAAAGGGACGCTTTTTGGACGCCATGGACTTTTCTAAGTTTCAAGGCAGAAAGAACAGTCAAAATGCAGGCAGGGCACAGGACAAAGCAGTAGGGACAAAATGTATGTGAAATGCATTGAAACAGCAATGACAGCAAAAATGAAATTTTTTAAAAATTTCAAATTTGCCGCCGGTTCCGGTGCCCGTACGTCCCAGGGACCAAAACACGGAAGCCGGATGCCGGCATTGGCCGGAGGAGATGGCCGGGGACGCTGCAGGGGACACATCGCGGGAGCGAAGGACAAGGTAAGTGCTGCAGGGACCCCTGAGCAACGCTGCATGGTAAGCCCGAGTGTAGCTCGAGGTTACCGCTCTTGGTATTGAAATTTTACCCCGAGCTACACTCGGGAATACCGCCAGGGAGGTTAACAAGATCTTAAATATGTCAAATTTATGTGGGACCTCTTTCCCAGGAAAATACAAAATTAATTATAGTAGTTTTTTTGTATTTTGGTATAAGTTTTGTTACTATTTAGTAGGTCTTGCGACTTTTTAAAATTTTGGATGGAAGACCTTTTAAAAATCAGTTTGGATGGTTACTAGCAGCAGGGGGGTTAGCAGTCAAATCATGAACATATGGACTATATTAGGTTAAATGATTTCATGGTCAAAAAATGATAGCAATGAGATGATGAAATGAGATTATTACTGATAAGAATGACTAATTTTTGCATGTTGCGTTCTGAAAGAAATCCATCTACATCTGTATAGCATATAACCACTGTATAAGATGCTGACCTGCGATTCACATTGAGCTGACCGCCGTTTGACACCACAATGGCAGCTGGTTAGTGTAGCTTGAGATTTCAAAGTGCTTCTGTATTTATAAATATTATGACTGATAAGAAGTACATAGCAAGCTGAAGACACTTTGCAAAAGAAGTCATAAGTTTAAGTGTTTGACCTACTCCCTGTTTGACCTCATTCTTAAAGATAATAGCTGACAATGTCAAGACCTTTCCTAGCCAATAAGGTCAATGGCTTGGTGACAGTGTATTTCCCTGCTCATGCCTTCAAAACATCAACAGTGACTAAACTACAGGCAAGCTCCAGTCTCGCTTTCCCACAATAAAACCTTTTATAATATGTACTAAAAACTTTAGAAAGGACTCTTTTTGTGACAATATTAGTAATGCTACGATGTCATTAAGAAGAATGTATATTTTGCATTTCTTTGGGGTACATTCCTTCCTTTTTGTTTAAAATTGCATAAAATATTATTAATAATAATTATTAATTGTTTTTAGTTATAATAGTTATTGTAAGCTTTAACAAGCAGGGCCTTCTAATTCCTTCTGTATTAAATTGTATTGTATCTACTGTCTGCCCTCATGTTGTAAAGAGCTGTGCAAACTATTGGTACTATATAAATCCTGTATTATAATGATAATAATAATAATAATCACACTACATTCTAGTGATCTAATAATTTTCAGTTCGACATGGAGGTTTCAGAGTATTTGTAAGCCGATGCAATCTCTTGTGGACTGTTGGGCCTTCTTTAACAAATCAGCAAATTTAAAAATACATTTTTATTTAAAGTTAACTATTGAATTACCTTTAATTATAATAATTATAATGTAATTTAAGTTAAGATAGCTTTATTCTTTTTTCACAAAACATGGACTTAACCATTTTAGAACTGTTTATCTTGTGAGGCAGATTATGTAGGGCACATAAAACTAACACTGATTCGATCACTAATATTTGGGCTGAGAACAGAACAGTGGCTGCACTTTGTTAAAGCATGTACATTTGCTAATTGTTTTATTCGCAAAATAGTAAAAAGTGTTCACTGAGGAATAAATACTTTAGAAATAAAATATTCTAAATGTATACATTGGTTGTTTCAGCCTGCCTTAAATTTGTTTGCTTTATGAAATTATTTTGCCTGTTACTATTTAGTTTGAGTGAAGAAAAAATGAATCACTGCTAAACGATAGATTTAACATTTTTTTTTACTATATTTTATGCCAAGAAAAAAATGTGATTAATTCATAGACTGTGATATTTAGAAGAGTTCCTGATAATGTTTTTATTTATATATTTTTTTAGCTCCTGGTCTAACTGCAGTTGTTGGAGGACGACCAAAAGTGTAAGTATCTATCTTTGAGCCAAATATTTAGTTGATTGGACTGTCAGTGCCACCTTTTCCATGGAACTACTACCTTGATAGTTCTTAAAATGTATTTCCCTTTTAAAGTGTTACTAAACCCACAACAGTAAAATCAGTCTATATATGCAGTAAAGCATGCTTGTTATACTCATAGTGGAACCTAAGGAGTTAATCCTCTGCACTGTGTAAAAAAAAAAGCTGTCTGATCCTGTCTTCTCTGATCCTCCCCTTCTTTCACAGTCCCCATTCCACCTGCTGATAGTATAGAGCCCTAGGAAGCACTCTGCACATGCTCAGTTTGGTGTATATTGCTAAAGAGTTGTTTTTCTTTTTTTGTGGGGTGTCATCGGCACAGGGCCAATCAGCACTGTCCGGACAGATGGTCAGGGGTCATGCAGACTTATAGGACAATCAGAATGAAAACATTTTGTACAAGCTTTAACCATTGCTTGGCCGGACACTGATAGAAGTCACAAAACTGTTATATACTGCTGATGAGATAAGGTATTTAGCAGTTTATAATTTCTAAAATAATTGCATTTCCATGTTCTGTGTACCATATGGACCGGATGCAGGGTCCTGGGTTTAGTAACACTTTATTAAAGTTCAGGTAAATACTTGCAGTATGAATGGCAAACTGTTTTTATTCAAACCTTTACCTTTGGATACCTAGACAGCATGTTTGATGGAAAGAACCTTGTAGTGTAAATATGTCCTTATAATCAATTTCTAAAAATTGTTTCAGCAAAGAATTTGGCTTTGTTTTCTGCTGCTTAAACGTGTTTGTCATGACATACATTATGGTATTGATTAAGTGATTTGCCTTCTGGTAAAAACCGGTACTGTCTCATTTGTGTGTATAGATCCCCTGTCCTGAAGCCATTTTTCTTCCTGTATCCCAGGAAAGATGTCAAGGTAGGTTTTCTTTCTTTTCTCCGTTTTTATAAAAAAGCACATTTTACATTTTCTTACAGTACTACTAATAGGCAAACTGAGCCCTTTATTCTCTCGTACATCACTGGACCTACCAACAAAAAAATTACCAAAAAAAAACTTATCTTAGATCCAGGCTTCTGGCTTTCTTGCCTAAGTGGTAGTGATTTCATTCAGTCTAACCTCAGAATCCTGGAAAAGCTAAGAACTACGAATCTCAAAGAATTCTCTCCTTCACTGTGTAATAAATACGTCTGGCAAGATTTTGGATCCTCCTAGTACTAGAAGTAATGTCACAGGCACCTATGAAAATGGACTGAGGTGTTTACTTATTTGTTCATTTTTTATTTTTATTTGCAAAAGACTGCAAGGTCCGATTTAAAGCGGAATTCCAAACTATTGCTAATTATGCTTAGACCTACTCCTACCCCCCTTCTAAATCATATATTTACTACCCTGTGAAAGGAAGATGCTTATACTTACCTATTCTCAGGATGTGCCGGTGATCATCTCTCAATGGCGGCTTCAGGGAAGAGGAGGGACAGCCAACAACAGTTGCCCCACAGCAAGCCTATGGGTGAAGTTACCGCCCAGTCATTTTCCACCCACTCTCCTGAAGCTGGCCACTAGGGAGATCATGTGACCAACTGGAGCTCCCTGAGAATAGGTAAGCATACACATATTTCTTCTACAGGGTAGTTAGAATAGGATTTAGAAGGAGGTGGGAGCAGGCTTAAGCATACAGTAGTTAGCATTAGGAAGCCTGGAGTTCCACTTTAAAGAGTGTTCCCATTTTGGCTCTGAAATGGGTCAAGTAGTAGTCTTAATAGGAAAATACACTGGTTGCCATTACTGAACTATCCTTTGAAAATGGTTATTTTCTACCTTATCTACCCTGTTCTAGCTCAGTTTAGCAATCCTGTTGCTGGTAGGTTGTCATTGACTCTATGATTACTAGTGTGCTCTTACTAAATAAGGCATTTATGTGCAGTACTGTAGTTTTTCTGTATATGGCTATACATTTGTGGTAATAGACTATGTATTATCCCATAAGCATATATTGATAGAGTTATAATGTTGTTTTCCTGTTAGATTGATATATTCATGGATGGAAACCATATAGAACAGTTTGTAGACGATCACTCATTCACTGTGGATGAATATATTTCTTCTGTTGAGCCTGTAACACCAGAAGTGCCCAAAGGTATGCTTTATAGATGGAATCAATCATCCTTTCATGGGTTTAGAGTTTTATTATTTTTTCATTAAAAGTGTTGCAACTTTAGGGGTACGTTGTGTAATTGGGCCTTTAAAATGGGCACTAATTTTGCCTGAAATAACTAGCTGCTGTTTAGTAATGCTGATTCTTGCTGTAGTCACTGCGATAACTGAAAAGATGTACTTGTGCACTATACTTTGCCATATCTTTCTTGCACTTTGGATACTTTGAAGAAATCAGTAAAAGCAAGTTCAAACAAAAGAAATCACCTTTTGACCCCTTTTCTCCCATAATTTGTCCACACACTTCTGCTTTCAGGTGGCCACAGATTAAGTGATAAGCAATGTAATAGTCTCACATTGACAGCAGACCAGCTACTATAAGCAATGGTAAAGCCTCTTCACCTTCTAAAAGTCAAAGGGTGATCTACCGGTCACCATATCACTTCACTGGATCAGTGAACCTAGAAGTGCGAAAGCACATTTTTCTTAATATTCTGGGACTTTGTTTTAGTTCCAGGCTTTGGGGTGGGGTTGACCTCCAGGGAATGAAAAGATGACCTGGTGGACGGTCAGATCATTCCCTTAGCCATTAACTGCAGTATCCAGGTCACCCTGGAGGGTGGAATCTGAAATGAGGTAATCCAGGGTGAACTGAGTTTACAGTTGGGTTGGATGAAAGGATGACCCTCTGGTCATCTCATGACCTTCTGATATAAACCATAAGAAATTATTACTTTTGTCTGATACCTAAATACCAATTATCTGATACATCATAATGAACAATGAAAACAAGATGACTAGTAGATAGATTTAAAAGCTTTCATTGTTTTCACCAGCTGCGATGTAGTTTTGCTAATATCCACAGCATCCAACTATCTAGAAAAACCATTGAGGAACAATATCAAGCTTTTGCTTTTTCTACTGATGAAATGATGTCTTGTTTATTTCAAAAACCATAACACAATTCATACATGTTGAAGTAATCAGCTTAAATAAACTGTCACCACATTTTGTCCTGTTCAATAAACACCTGCTTGCAAGCTGTACATGATAAATTTAAAGTAGAACTCTTCTGCAGTTGGAGCTGTTTAAGCAGAGATACGGTGCTGCCAATCTGGCAGAAAATCAACACTTCCTGGAGTGTCAGATCCTGATTCTTTGGCCCCTACGTCATCACTACTAGTGATGTTTTTGCTGGATTTTCAGTGAAAACTGATGTGTGTGCACACTGACAGAAAGGGTGTTCACGGCTGATCTTGCTAAATATGAGGAAGCGGCTGCAGGGGGCCCAAAATTTTAAGGACGTAACACACTTAAAAGTGCTTATTTTCTACGACATTACTGCTGCTGATTTTAAAATTTCAGCAGAAAATGCCACAGTTAGTACAGATTGCACGCAGGTGCTTAGAGAACAGGGCAATATGTGGTGACTCAGTCTCTTTTGATGCAGTAAAATTATATGTGTTTAGGTATGAGGCCACCAAAAGCTAACGTTTTAGTTATAGGTGATGTTATAGGTGTCCACCTGGAAGTTTTGGGTGCCCACCACCACCACCACTTTTGTTTTCCAGGAACTCCTATTGTATCCTTCATATTATAAAATAAGTCCCCCTTTACACCTGGCCATTCCTTTTTGAAGCATTAACAAACACACTTTATATCTAAGCAACCCAAAATTGATGGAAAAAAAAGACCAGCACCATGTTAGCTGCTGCAGTGCACCACAAAGCACCACATGTACATCTGAAGCCAGCCTAAATGAAAAATACAGCAAGTAGAGTGGGACCCCAAATTATGGTCACAACAGGTGTGCAGACTTTAGGAATTCAGAAGATCTCACCAGTAGAGTCCTTAAGAGATATAGGACACTGGCAGTTTAACTCTCCAGCATCTACCATAAACTGAAATATACCTTTTGGGTGGACTTTACCTGTTAATTTTTTTTAAATGTTGTTTCTCTGCATAGTTTAAATGTACATAATGTCTTCTCCTTGGGGCATCTATGCTTGCTCATTACATGTAACATATTCAGCCGAGCTTCCTGCTTCACATATTCTTGTTCTTCACGGTTTCTTGATTTAAACCTGGTGGTCATAGACAGTTATGTGTCTCCCTTCCCTGAGAATTAATGCTAAGACTTAAACTGCTCATAGATGGATCAATATTCAGTTGAACAGGGAACGTCCGAATTTCGGTCCATCTATGGCCATTCCCACTTGATAGAAGCCAATCTGTTGATCGGGACTGTTGGAAAGTTTTTGTGGGTCAGCGACATGCAGTCGCTGATCAATATATTTTGACAACAAAGGTGTCAAAATGCAATGGCACAGTGAGGACTCCATCCTCATGTGTGGGTGGGGAAGTCCACTGGCTGATCCAAAAAATTACCATCTTAAGTCCAGCCATAAGCTGCCATAGACCAGCTAAATTTCAATCTATATTTCGGCTTTCCTGCTTTAGCAAATGGCTTCTGTCGAATGGGACTATTGGAAGATTCTTGTCGATGAACAGCTTGCAGCCAGTCAGCTAAAGCAGCTGATCAGTGTATTCTGACAGTGGAGGAGTCTTGCTGTCAGAATACCATGGCACAGTGGGGAGGATTCCTCCATCCACCTCGTATGTCGTAACTTATTTTTTTCCATCAGCCTGCTGGTCTATGGCAGCCTTACGCAGCGGTACTATAGTGCACATGCATTCTTTATTCTTTTTTCCCTGCTCCATAACAGAGGAAAGGATTGGGTCAGGTTGCAAGGGAAGTTTTTTTTTTTCAATAGGTCATTAAATCTTCTTGTGCACTAACTGCCTCTTGGATTCTGAAACTTATAAATGTAAAATAAGCAAAGTAAATTAATGAACATCACTTGCAAATATTGGCCCATGGCCACTCTCAGTCAGTAATTCACTTGAGTCATTTGCAGTGACTCAGTGAACACAACACATTTTCTATGTGGCTGATTTCTTTATCATTGTGTAGTTGCAATGTAGTACACATCTGTCCTAGTGGACAACTAATCATTAACAAACAAATAAATTCAACTGCTCAAATTCCCCACTTTCACAATGTACAAAGCTGCAAACGCTTTAAGAGGACATCCTCTCTTAAAATTAAATCGCAATTAAATGTTGCACTATGTGTGAAAGAAATTCCGTTTAAACAAACATAATAATCGTGTAGACAACTATAAATACACAATAAAATGTGCAAAGTGATACATATAAGTGATATCATATACGTTCCATGTGAGGAACAATAAAGTATTCAAAGTCCACATGAGTGACAACTTCCACAAACAATTCGCAAAAAAAGACATCCGTTTCTTGAATACAGTAACCGTAATATTGATCTCCTTTTCATCCAACAAATCACCAATCGGTCCACCACCATACGTGTAAAATGGAGGCTTACCAGATAAGAAGACCCCTTATTATAGGGGGTCCTATTAGGCTCTATATAGATGTAGCTCCATCTGGACCTCTATATCGTAACCAAGACCCAGATTCCACTTAGGTCAGTAAGCCGTTCCCATAGCGGTATCAGGACAATGTCATGTAAAATAAAGCATGCCTGTCATAGTGCAGTAAAACTAATGTGCCTTTATTATGCAAAAAAAATCCTATTTACAAACATAAAAAGGAATATCAGCATTCATATACAGCTTGCAAAAAAAATCCTATTTACAAACATAAAAAGGAATATCCGCATTCATATACAGCTTCCAAAATGGCAGACAGCGCGATGACATCCGAGGGAGGCTCCACCCAACGAGTTTCATCATCAACATTTAATTGCTATTTAATCTACAAATCATGTTCGTAAAGTAACAAGGGAAATTTGGTACAGCAAATGTTAAAATCACATCAGAAATAAAGAGTAACTCCACTTTTAGTGCAAAAAACATTTCCCTCTGGATGATTTATGTACATTGCAAGTATTTTAACAAACTTTGTTGAAGATTCCTACATTTGTTTTGTGAAGTAATAGCGGTTTGTTTGTCTGTGTCCATGTGTAGTGTGAATCTGTATGGGAATGGTTGTATAATTATCAATCAGCTGCTGCACCTGCAGGGTTGTAATGAAGAAATTGGCAGGGTCTGCATCCCTTTAGATATGATTTCCCCTTGGGAGTATCTCACCAAAAATGACATTGCAGGGGATGCCACAAATGTGACTTGTATCTTCATGCAGAAAATCAGTAACCCAATCACTTATGCAGGAAATAACATTTTCAGGGGGTGTTCTGTACAGAAAGCCCCCAGTATCCATATTGCATGGCATTTTACAGAAAATTACAGGGCTGCAGATTGAAAAGGAAAGATCATTTTTCATAATATTCAGTTACACTATGACTTAAGTCACAATTTTTTATGTTTTATTTTTTTTTTATTTGCTAGTTTTTTTTCTTAAAAATGTGTAGTTACTCTTTAAAGGTAAACATTAAAATATTAGCTCACAAAAACACATGCTCACTAAAATACTCTATAGTTTCTATAACAACTGTTGTCCTTTACATGGAATACTGGTTTTCTCTCAACTATACTGTACATTATCAATATTATATTGTTGCTTCTTTCTTCAGATCTACCAAGTGGTCCTTATTCATATCGCTTAGAGGAGCTGGCGTATACAAGAAGTGGAGACAAAGGAAACACTGCAAACATAGGTTTATTTATGTTTCTTCATACTTACATATACATTTCTATACAGTAAGTGCTCAGTAGCCCAAACCTTGTAAGATGATGCTAGAATACAATGCAGGATCGCATTTTCATGAGATTTAGGGAGCATTCTCTGGGGCCTTGCTAAAATAGGATCTTGTATAGGAATTAGTGCTGCATTCAAACCACTTAGCCCTGGTTCACACTGAATGCGATATCAAAGTGGTACGATTTGGTCCCATTTAAAACGCAACTTCAAAGTAGCACTGATATAGACACAGGTGCAATTTTAGTGCCATTTAACATATAGTTTATGAGAGTTAATATTGAAGTGTTTCAAGAGTAATGCAGGAACTATTTTTCAAATTTTGCTACATGAAATCACACCTATTAAGACAGTGCCATAGAAATACATTAGATGCAACTTCAGGTGCGATTTGTAAATTGCATGTTGCAGCAGTGTAAACCAGGGCTTAGTGAATTATCAATTCAATACATATAAACACCAGAAAATGACACAAAAGTGTAACTATTGCAATCACAGTACATAAATTTGTAAGTACTAAAACAAACTAAAACACCATGAAGCAAAAAGTGAAATAAACGGTACACCATGATATCTAAATGGTGCAAAATCAAAACTAAAGCAATATGTGAAAGTTCCAAAATACCCAAACCTCTGTGTAATGTGAACTCCAGGTGAATAGCCACCACTATCCCTTTTGAGGATAAGCGCTCACCTTAAGATATGACCTTCATGGCAAAGATCAAATTGCACATCTTTATTATACCAGGATCAAGCAAGGGGCTTAGTGATGTACACAGAAATGGAAACCATCCAGACTGCTTCGGCCAACATGTATTACCAGCATGACTCCATTAGGCACACAAAATACTGCTTCAGTAATTATCCAGCAAGGTAAACTATACAGGGAGAAATTCCCAGTGATAATGCTCAAAGAAGCAGAAAAAGGAACATAGTGTTCACCACTTAAAAACTATTTTTATTAATGAATTGCTGACATAAGGCAGAGGGAAAAGAGCTGTATATAGTGGTATGTATATGTGTATATATATATATATATCTCTATATATCTATCTCGTATAAATACTTTTTTTTATAAGGATCACATATCTTCTGTGCACACTGATCTTCCCCATGAATGACTGTTCAGGGTGGGTGTCAGCAGAATTCTGATCATAGGAGGCAGGCCCGGACTGGCCATAGGGCACACCCGGCATTTTTCTTTCTTTCCTCCTTTCTTTTTCTCCTTTCTTTTCCTCCTTTCTTTCCCATCTTTCTTTCCCTCCTTTCTTTCCCATCTTTCTTTCCCTCCTTTCTTTCCCTCCTTTCTTTTTCTCCTTTCTTTCCCTCCTTTCTTTTTCTCCTTTCTTTCCCTCCTTTCTTTTTCTTTCCCTCCTTTCATTTTCTCCTTTCTTTCCCTCCTTTCTCTTTCATTCCCTCCATTCTTTCCCTTTTCCTTCTTTCTTTTTCTTTCCCTCCATTCTTTCCCTTTCCCACCTTTCTTTCTTCCTACAAAGAAATTTAAAAAAATAATAAAATATAAAATTGTAAAAAATTAAATAAAAATAAAAACCTATTGACACTAGTGGCAAATTTACCGGGGTCACAAAGGTCGTTCTTGCGACCAGGCCCTGGCGTTCTGCCACTAGGCTCAGAGGAAAGGGTCCCCGGGCTTTGGGCTGCTCAGTCCAAAATTCCCAGGCCTATTTTTTGTCCCAGTCCGGGCCACACTATATTGCCAAAAGTATTGGGACGCCTGCCTTTACACGTACATGAACTTTAATGGCATCCCAGTCTTAGTCCGTAGGGTTCAATATTGAGTTGGCCCACCCTTTGCAGCTATAACAGCTTCAACTCTTTTGGGAAGGCTGTCCATATGATTTAGGAGTGTGTCTATGTTTGACCATCGTTCCAGAAGGGCATTTGTGAGGTCAGGCACTGATGCTGGACGAGAAAGCCTGGCTTGCAGTCTGCTCTACCAATTCAACCCAAAGGTGTTCTATCGGGTTGAGGTCAGGACTCAACTCTTTATTCCCATAAAGTTGGGAGCATGAAGTTGTCCAAAATGTCTTAATATGCCTGTTAAGAGTTCCTTTCAGTGGAACTAAAGGGGCCAAGCACATCCCCTGAAAAACAACCCCACACCATAATCCCCCCTCCACCAAACTTTACACTTGGAACAATGCAGTCAGGCAAGTACTGTTCTCTGGAAACCAAACCCACACATATCCATTGGATTGCCAGACAGAGAAGCGTGATTGGTCACTCCAGTGAACACGTCTCCACTGCTCTAGAGTCCAGTGGCGGTGTGGTTTACACCACTGCATCCAACTCTTTGCATTGCACTTGGTGATATCAGGTTTGGATGCAGCTGCTCGGCCATGGAAACCCATTCCATGAAGCTCTCTGTTGTGCTAATCTGAAGGCACCAGGAAGTTTGGAGGTCTTTAGCTATTGACTCTGCAGACAGTTGGTGACTTCTGTGCACTGTACGCTTCAGCATGTGCTGACCCCTCTCTGTCATTTTACATGGCATACCACTTCATGGCTGAGTTTCTGTTGTTCCCAGTTGCTTCCACTTTTTTATAAAACCACTAACAGTTGACCGTGGAATATTTAGTAGCAAGAAAATTTCACAGGTGGACTTATTGCACAGGTGGCAACCTATCACGGTACCATGCTTGAATTCACTGAGCTCCTGCAAACGACCCATTCTTTCACAAATGTCTGTAGAAGCAGTCTGCATGTGTAGGTGCTTGATTTTATACACCTGTGGTCATGGAGATGATTGGGACTCCTGAATCCAATGATTTGGAGGGGTGTCCCAATACTTTTGGCAACATAGTCTATATATACACACGTACAATCTACCTTGCAGCACTCTGCTCCACTGGCACATTATTTCCTTGCCTGCAGATTCAGAGTATAAATATAAGCAGAGCTCAATGAGAGATCTTTACCATCTCTCCACCAGCACACACAGTGATGATGCTCACGCGAACAGGGTGATTAGGGTGTACCCAGGCACACCCAGCACACCCTGTGTGCACGCCTTTGTTTGCCAAAACGTTTACAGCAGTGTGCTGCATTCTTTTATCAAGGGCTGCTGTCAGAAAGGACAGCTGTAACAATGACTCTCCCACTATTATCTGCAAGACAGAGCAGTTTCACAGTTCAGTCCTGCACATTACAGCACATATCTGGGCACTGCACAAGGAGGAAAGGCTGTCTTCCCAGTGCACTCCAAACTGTTTTGGCTGGCATTCTGCTTTAATGATGAAGTACAAACACAGCTGTATTGCATATTCCCTTTTTAACCTCTTGCCGACCGCGCATAGCCGAATGACGGCTTCACCGCGGCCGGCCAGTTCTGAGTGGACGTCATATGACGTCCTCCCAGAACACGCTCTCCTGCGCGCCCCAGGGGGCGCGCACCCGGCGATCTCCGTGATCGCTGTGTCCTACGGACACAGCTGATCACGTGATGTGGTGAAAGGCCGATCCCACCGGCCTTTTACCACGTGATCAGCGGTGTCCAATGACACGCTGATCACAGGGAAATGCAAGTGCCGGTTCTCGGCTGCACTTTCCTCACGCTGTCAGATCGTGAGGAAAGTACTGCCGAGAACCGGCAGTTGTCAGAGCGGGGATCGGCACCGATCATCAGGGCACTGATGATCAGTGCCCTGATGATCGGTGCCCAGCAGTGACACCCGCAAGTTCCGCCCAGCAGTGCGCCCACTAGCCCCGCCCACCCGTTCCCAGCAGTGCCCCCACCTGTGCCCAGCAGTGCACCCACCTGTGCCACTCTGCAGTGCCACCTACCTGTGCCCAGAAGTGCCACCTACATGTGCCCAGCAGTGCCACCCACCTGTGCCCACCCACCAGTGCTGCCCACCAGTGGCACCCACCAGTGCAGCCCAGCAGTGCCACCAGTCAGTGCCACCAGTCAGTGCCCAGGGGTTGTGCCAGTCAGTGCCCAGAAGTGATGCCAGTCAGTGCCGTCTATCAGTACCCATCATCAGTGTCACCTATCAGTGCCGCCTATCAGTGCCGCCTATCCGTGACCCCTAATTAGTGCTGTCTATCAGTGCCGCCTATCCGTGCCACCTCATTAGTACTGCCTATCAGTGCCCTTTAGTGCTGCCTATCAGTGCCCATCAGTGCCGCCTATCAGTGCCCATCAGTGCCGCCTCATCAACGCAAATCAGTGAAGGAGAAAAAATACCTGTTTGAAAAATTTTATAAAAGAAACAAACTTTTTTTTTTTTTTCAAATTTTTTGCACTTTTTTTAATTTATAGCGCAAAAAGTAAAGCGCCCAGTGGCGATTAAATACCACCAAAAGAAAGCTCTATTTGTGAGAAAAAAATGATCAAAATTTCATATGGGTACAATGTTGCATGACCGCGCAATTGTCAATCAAAGTGCGGCAGCGCAGAAAGCTGAAAATTGGCCTGGTAAGGAAGGGGGTATAAGTGCCTGGTAGGCAAGTGGTTAAGTAAATTAATTCAAAATAAAATCACTTTCTAAGCTCTAAAGAGTTAGGGGGCAAATATTCAGTACAAAAAAATAAATCTGTTGACTACATGAGAGCTCTACTTCTATTGCTGAAAAAATAGAAGCAATGTAATGCTTAGCATGATAATAATAAGAAAATCTTATTTTCAAACTATTGATGTTATCTTGTGTTTTAGGTGTTGTAGCTCGCCATCCTTTATACTACCCATATCTGAAAAGAGCACTTAGTGCCCAAGTTGTAGAAGAATATTTCCAACATCTACTGCAGAAAGAAGTTGATAGTGAGCAGCTCGTCACTAGGTATGCGCTGTATCCTTTTTGTGTCATGAATTCCACTGCAATGAATAGTGCATCAAACATACCGTATATGTACCTCAATCTTATTAGCAATACAAAGTTATTCTAAAGGCTTTTTTTTAATAGAAAAAATAACAAACATGTTATACTTACCTGCTGTGTGCAGTGGTTTTGCACAGAGCAGCCCAGATCCTTCTCTTCTCAGGTCCCCCCACCCCTGACACCCCTGGCCCCTCCTTCCTGTCGGGTGCCCCCACAGCAAGCAGCTTGTAAAATACTGGGACAATATAGTCTGGTCAGATGAGACCGCAATTGGACTCTTTGGATGCCATAATACACACCATGTTTGGAGGTCATATGGCACTGCACAGCACCCCAAAAACACCATACCAACAGTGAAGTTTGGAGGTGGGGACATCATGGTATGGGGCTGTTTTTCAGTATTCACACATGGAGCTATGGCTCGGTCCCACCCCCTTTCTTTTCTCATTGGCTCACTGGCTGTGATTGACAGCAGTGGGAGCCAATGGCCCCTTCGCTTCTGTCTCTGCCAATGAGGAGTGGGAGTCCCAGGCTAACTGACTCCAGTACACATCGCTGGATTGAGAGGGGTCTTAGGTGATTAGTAGGGGGAGCTGGAGGGGATGTTGCACACAGAAGGTTTTTTTACCTTCATGCATAGAATGCATGAAAGCAAAACCTTGAGCTTTTACAACCATTTTAACTGTGATCTTTTAATCAATATATTTGCAAGTTTGACATACCTGGATTTTTATAATTCGAACATTTACATAGCATAATATACCGGGTAAAATAAGTATTGAACACGTCTCCATTTTTCTCAGTAAATATATTTCTAAAGGTTCTATTGGCATGAAATTTTCACCACATGTTGGTAACAACCCATACGATCCATACACACAAATAAACCAAAACAAATAAGTTCATGAATTAGGTTATGTGGTAAAAAAATGGGATGACACGGAAAAAGTATTGAACACGCTAACTGAAATTTATTTCATACTTCGTACAAAATCCTTTGTTGGTAATGACAGCTTCAAGACGTCTCCATTATGGAGAAACTAGTCGCATGCATTGCTCAGGTGTGATTTTGGCCCATTCTTCCACACAAACAGTTTTCAAATCTTTTCTGTTGGATTC
This sequence comes from Staurois parvus, assembly GCF_062004578.1. Classification (NCBI taxonomy): domain Eukaryota; kingdom Metazoa; phylum Chordata; class Amphibia; order Anura; family Ranidae; genus Staurois; species Staurois parvus. The sequence continues at coordinate 13,845,448 of NW_028317886.1, read as the reverse complement.
AAGTCAGGTGACTGGCTGGGGCATTCTAGCAGCTTTATTTTCTTTCTTTGAAATCACTTGAGAGTTTCCTTGGCTTTGTGTTTGGGATCATTGTCTTGGTGAAATGTCCGCCCTCGTTATATCTTCATAATTATGGTAGATGGCAGCAGATTTTTATCAAGAATATCTTGGTACATTTTTCCATTCATCCATCCTTCAATGCCATGATAAGTTTGCCAGTACCATATGCTGAAAAACAACCCCACACCACTGCTGGTATGGTGTTTTTGGGGTGATGTGCAGTGCCATATGACCTCCAAACATGGTGTGTATTCTGGCATTCAAAGAGTCCAATTGTGGTCTCATCTGACTAGACTATATTCTCCCAGTATTTCACAGGCTTGTCTAAATGTTGTGCTGTGAACTTTAGACGAGCTTCAACATGCTTTTTTTTTCGGCAATGGAGTCTTGCGTAGTGAGCGCACATCCAGGCCATGGCGGTTAAATGCATTACTTATTGTTTTCTTTGAAACGATTGTACCTGCTAATTCCAGGTCTTTCTGAAGCTCTCCACCAGTGGTCCTTTGACAACTCTTCTGATAATTCTTTTCACTCCTCTGTCAGAAATCTTGCAAGGAGCACCTGGTCGTGGCCAATTTATAGTGAAATTATGTTCTTTCCACTTCCGGATTATGGCCCCAAAAGTGCTCACTGGACCATTCAGAAGTTTAGAAATCCTTCTGTAACTAATGCCATCAGTATGTTTTGCAACAATAAGGTTGCAAAGGTCTTGAGAGTTGTTTGCTTTTACCCATCATGAGATTTTTCTTGTGTGACACCTTGGTAATGAGACACCTTTTTATAGGCCATCAGTTGAGACTGAACCAGCTGATATTAATTTGCATTGACAAGGGGCAGGATTGCGTTCTAATTACTGATAGATTTCAGCTGGTGTCTTGGCTTTCCATGCCTTTTTGCACCTCCCTTTCTTCATGTGTTCAATACTTTTTTCCCTGTGTCATTCCATTTTATTACACATAACTTAATTTCTGGACTTATTTGTTTTGGTTTCTTTGTATGTATGGATTGCATGGGTTGTTACCGACATATGGTAAAAATGTCATGTCAATAGCACCTTTAGAAATATATTTACTGAGAAAAATGGTGACGTGTTCAATGCTTCTTCTACCTGCTGTATATCAAAATGAAATATTGTCAGCTCTCAACATTCACATTATTCAGGATATTTTTGTCTCGTTCATTTCCACCCAGTGCTGATGGTTTAGTTTCACATGAATACTCGTAAATGGATGTTCAGGCTTACTGTTTAGATTATTCGAGGGTGCCAATGTTGAGATGTTTCCACCAGAACTAACAGCTCCGTAGTCTACGAAGGAATAAGATTATTTTGGGCTCCAGCTATATTACCTATATTGTAAGGGGCAAATGCACTACTCAGACCCACCTTCCCAAGTCATTTTCACCACATGTAGATTTTAAAAAATATATTCAAAAGCTAACAGAGTTTATAGGTTCTGACTTCACCACACACTGCAACTTTGTACTCTGAGGCTTGTAAGGCTAACATCACACATACACTGGGCACTTTTAAAGGGTGCAGTGTCAGTCTAGGTATGGGCTATAGGCCAAGTAGTGTGTCTGCCATAGATGCATGGTGAGGATGGCCTAGGGATAGGAGATGCACTGCAGTGTCAGTCTAGGTATGGGCTATAGGCCAAGTAGTGTGTCTGCCATAGATGCATGGTGAGGATGGCCTAGGGATAGGAGATGCAGAACCACAGTGCACTTACACCTTAATTTCAGGTGGTTTTTGGTATGAAAAAAAAACTATCCAAATAACCATTTTATTTAAAGAGAAAATAAAGTCTGCAATACTTTTGTTTGCTTCAGCGGTCTGAGATCTGGCGCTAGCATCTTTTCTTCAACATGTTACGTGTACCATCTTTGGCCATCTTATTTGGCCAACGAAGGGTGACCTCAATCCCACGCAAGCACAGAAATACAATCCCAACACACAGGCACTCTGCTGGAATGTAACCTGACCTGCAACCTCTCTCATAGGCGTCAGAGGCAGGAGAACTCACAGGGACAGTGAGGGGACCATTTCCCAAGAAGAAAACAAGCAGGGAAAAATGTCTGGTCCTCAGAGTAGGAAATTAGCTTTGCTCATAGAGGAAACTGACTTTGATCCATTACACCTCAAAATTTTAGGAAAAGATGTTTGGAATCAAGACTGAGGAATAATTGATGCACAATGCACTGTTTACATTTCATTTTTCCTGGAGTTGTGCTTTGACTGTCCCCTTCAGCCTTTTTTGCAGCTTACCAATCCTTAAATGCGGTAGCTGTATTAGTTTGCTTTTTTTTTTAGACTTTTTGGTTTATTTTCACCTTGTGATCCAGTCAGTAATAATTTTCCAATTCTTTCTTTTTCCAAGGACCCTTTCACACAAGGGAGTTGATGGGGTTCATCAGGCCAATCAGTCCATCCATAGATCTATGGACTGGTGTGTGTCAGTGGAGAGGTGGTCTGTTTCCATCCGACCATCCCATTGAAATCAGCGGGCTGTGTCTGTGTCCGCTGTGCAGCAGCAGAGCAGACAAAGACAGGTCATCCGCCTGTTCACTGGGATCAGCGGAGAGATTCCCCGCTGAGCAGGCAGATCACGCTGATGGATATTCCCCGTTTGAAACAGGCCTTAGAGTATCTGCATTCTGGATGGAGGACAGAAAAAGCAACATTGTCAACCTGGGGAAGGGGTTATGTTAGTTAAGTCCATCTAAATCTGCTAGTGCATCTAACATATTAGCCACTTCTCTACCAACTGAACTGAAGATTAGTTAACCCCCTCAAAAAGTATATATTTTCTGAAAGCAAAAATTTTAGTGAATATAAATGGTGGCTGCTGCATTTTTTTAAGTTGTGTGATTTTGCACACTTTTGTTAAATGCAAATTTTATATTACTCAAAAGAAGTTGTGATGAGTAGATACCCAACCCGTCAATCTTTAAAATTGTGTGCGCCTGTGAAACGGTGACAAACGTTGGTACAAAAAATTGTCCATAGATGTTGCTTTAAAAGCCTCTATCATTTTGGAGTTAACCCCCCACCCAACTGCAAGTGTAAACAAGGCCTTAGGGGCTCATTCACATGGGCAGATAGGAGGGCAGTAAAAGCAAGCAATTGAGCTGCTTTTTTTTATCATCCCCTAACCACCTACCTGAACAAGGAGATTTATCTGCACAGGGCTGTACACATGTCATGGCCTGATGCTTTGTTTCATGGCCATGAGATAAATTAAATAGACTGGTGCAATGCTACAACTGCATGTAGTGCACACAGCTGCATTGTAGTGGGACAGTGGGTTAAAACAGGCAGTGAGGTGCACTCGCCCACAAAAGGATGGGCTTGCCTTGAGGACTCTTTCTTTCCCTCTCTTCTGGCACTGATTCCTTGGCTCCCATCGAAACATATCCGCATGATGCTTCATACACACCCATTCATTGGAGCAACCTTGAAGATCTTTCAATTGGCGTGCAAATCTGCTTTCATTTCAGATGCCCCTAACCCTCTTACCTCCCTACGCATGAATCTGGAATTCCCACCGGGCCTGCACCCATCTTTTCTAGCTGATCATTGGCCTCACTAACATGTGCGTGCAGAACACTTCTTTTGTAATGGCCAACTGAAGACCCTAGCCTCACTCGCCCCCTCCATGAAGGATCATACCTTCCCCTTTTGGGCATATCTCCAAAAAAGACACTTTCTCCGCTCAAAAACTCACCGCAACAAATGGACTCACCCTGTTCGAATCCCTTTGCTCCAAAATGGAACCCCAACGACACTTGGTTTCCACCAGGTATCTTCTCCTATTTGGAGACCAAACCCCTTTCACACTCCTGGCTTGCCGAGCATGGATGAGAGATTTAGAGATCAACTTAACTTCTTCGGATTGGGACCAAATATTCACTTATGCACATAAAGGTTCTTTGAATGTTTCAACTCAAGAAAATGGATATAAACTTCCTTCCCGCTGGTACAGGACCCCCTGCAGACTCCATCTCTTTAACCCGATCTTACCCAAATCTTGTTGGAGATGTGATTCCGAGGATGGTTCACTTTTTCATATTTGGTGGTCCTATCCAGCCATCCAACCCTTCTGGAAAGAGGTTCACCGCATAACCTCGTTGGTCTCCTCACTACCTCTCAAATTTTCCCCAGTCCAATATCTCCTCTATCCCCAGGCACCTCTACTTCAAATCGCTAGCAATGCACATGTTAAACACAGCCAAATTAAGCATACTAGTCCTATGGAGATTTACCCGACCCCCATCGATTTGAGATTGGCTGATGGAGGAACTCATCGAATCATCACGCGATAATCCGACTAAATTCTTGCACACATGGGCCTGCTGGATCCACTTCCAAACGACTCCCGAATACCACTCCATTATGGGTTTCCCTCCTTGACAGACCCCGATCCTGGAGCCCTTTTCCGCTTGCTTGACTGAATGTTTTACCCGACCTTCCCCCTTGGAACTGAGCGCCCTTCTCTTTATTCTTAGTTAGAGGAAATGCAAATTTCCTTATTGTCAGGCCCCTGGTGAACTGATCCCAATCTCTACCCCCTTGGGTTGTTCCCTAGGCTCTGCCCATTCTACCATCCATCAAATCTAAGAAATGGTAAGCTGCAATGTATAACATTTTGTTCTTGGGTTTAGTAGCTCTATAAAGCAGACTGTTTAGCTACTTATTGCCCATTTATATGTCCTGGTTTACTTATAAAAACAAGGGGCTTTATTCATCATTATTCTTTATGTAACAGTTACTCATTTCCCTATTATCCCCAATCATATGCAAAGCTGCACTGAAAAATGACAGCTCCCGAAAGGAAGTGTAAATCTAACTGGTTGAGGTGGGATAATACTGACCGTTCTTGTAGGACAGGTGGATAAATCCTAAATAATAGCAATAGTAAATTATTAAAGAGTACAATGTGAGTTGTAAATTGTGCGTTTGAAGTTGATTATTTCTTGCCGGCACACACTTTCTTCTATAACCTGATAATCAGCCTTTAGTGAATATGCACAGTAGGGTGAATTGTTCCTTTCATAGTGCACTTCAGGTCACATAGTTTAGCTGTCATGTTACAAATAAGATCTATATAAGCTGTTATAATGCCTTTCTTGCAACTTCTGTTAGCATCAATTGTAAAAAGAACGCTAATAAAAAAAGGTTTTTGCTTTGTGACTATTACCTATTCAGTATCAACACATTAAATAACTAAAACATGGGAAGTGGAACAAAGTAATTATAAATGAAGTCACTGGTATAGAACTACTCATAGACTAAATCAGTTATCTGCACTGAACCCAAAGATATTTTGGAGGTGCATGGTGTGGGAAGGCACCTATTTGCATATATGGTGGAATTGCCCATTAATTAAAACATTCTGGGAAGGCGTAGAGCAGATAACTAATCAGCTATTGTCTACAAATCTTGAGTGGACCCCGGAGATGGTTTTGCTCTCGGCAATTCGTAGTTCCATGTTCTCAATTAAAAAAATCATTGCTGAGGTTTCATTGTTTTGTGCATCTAGAACCTTAAATTCTAGACATTGGCAATCTATAAATACCTCCAGAGGTGGGGGAATGGATAGTGGAGATGTGCTATTTGATGAGGATGGAGGAAATGATTGCCCAACAACCGGACAAACAGTTTCGTATATGGAGACATGGAATGAGGCCTCTGACCTCACTTGAGTTGTTTTAAATTGTTTATGATTTTGCTTACGAATTTTATTCTTGAAAAAGTACTGTTAGTATGCTCTCCTCTCCTTTCCCTTTTTTTTTTTTTTTGTTATATTAGTCTATGTATTGTATGGGACTAGCACATGCTAATGTCCTATATTATAGCTGTAGTTAAGAGAGCTATAGTAATTTAAAGAAGGAGGAGGACTTTTTTGGCATAAATTTACTACATAAGTATGTATATTATTGTTTATTTTTAAATGCCCATCTTATGAGATATCTTTTAGGCTTGGTTCACATCTATGCAATTTGCGTTTGATCGGTTTCTGTGGTGTTGCAATGCGTTTTGCGTTTTGCGTTTTATGCACAAGCGTTTTTCACACTTTTTTTGATATGTTTGGGGTTTTTAATGCTTTTTTTGGCCAGTTTGTTGTTGGGCAGATTAAAAAACGCAACACATCAACAATGCATCAAAAATACTTTACATGCTTTTCTGCAGCATCTCCATTGAAGTCTATTGAACCAATAACACACCGTTTTACATTTAAAATAGTCCCTGACCCTTTCCAAAAATGCAGCAGCTGAAAAAAGCATAGATGTGAACGTGTTCTATAGAAAACCATGTTAAATGGACTGTAGTGCTTTTCTGCAAAAAGCACCAAGAAATGCATAGTTCTGAACCAGGCCTTAGTGTTTTAGTTTGTTTTCAAATCATCAAGTAATGTTTTACAGATATTTTATCAGAGACTGCAGAAGTGTTTAGTAGGTGGTATTAGTGTGAAAAGATATAACAAATTTTAAAAAAGAACAAAAACACAGTTTTATAATTACCTTTAAAATAAAGTCACTGATGCTTTTTAACAATTAATGCTGATGTGTGAAAATTGAGCAGTGCTAGGCTTTAAGGAATTCATTTCTCAAGCAATGCGCTTGAGGTTTACCTGAAACACTTTGTAAATGTTTTCTTCTGTTTTGTATGTTGGAGGATGCAGCTCTGCTTTAGGGCTCATGTACACTGCAGCTGCTAAACTGACATTTAGGAGCAGTTGTTAGTTTTTTTTTTCAGCAGCCCCTGAACTCTCCTTTTTGTTTTTCCTGTGTGTCCATGTACACATAGTCATTTACAGTAGTTTACAGGCAGTTTAGGTTACAGGCATTTTTTTGAAAGCACAAAAATCGTGTCCAGGAGTAGAGTTTACCAGTGTTTCAAACGCCAAATGCTTGTAAACCCGTTTAGACGCAGTTTTGGGCTGGTCCATATCCAGATGATGTCCAGTGCATTTTTTCTTCATCAGAAATGCATGCACAGTGTTTTCCATGTATTCAAATGGACCTAGTACACCAGTGCAGTCAGTTCCAGGTTTCATGTGCAGGCAAAAATGGTAGAACGTGCTGCATTATTTCTGCACAGAACTGTACTGGGACACATCAAAACACAGCAAAAAAGCACAAGGAGTGTTGTGTGTACTCCAGAATGCATCCGGAGGCATTACAGCACTACGTAGCTGCTCCCACAGTGCCAAGCATGTTTCACGAGCCACTTTTGCTACAGTTGCAACACCCATCAGAAAGTAGTGCTCTCTCTGCTTCTGCTCTATTTCTCACAAAATGTCTGAAATAGTTAATTATTTACTATTTTTCAGTGCATTCTGAACATTTAGGAGGATCTCCTGAGGTTATCTTTTAAAAAGGCTTCTAAATGCAAACGCGCATAAATGCAGTAGACTAAACAGACGTTTTTAACCTACGATTTCTAGCAGTCAGTTTCCAGCGGTCAGAAAACACCCTGTGTACATGAGCCCTTAGATCATCACCTACTGCAAAAACATGGGGCTGGTCTTGGACACCAACCAGGCCAAAGTTCCTTCTCAGAAAACTATGGAAACTGCAACTTCAGGTTTGCCTTTTGCCTAATCTCTAGCATCCAACAAAACAGACCCCATCTGGACACTCAAAGTTCCAGCACATTGATAGGATTCTTGAAGCTCGGAGGTGTCCCTGCTTCCCGAGTGGACAGTATTCTCCTCCCAGCCACACAAGCTGGCTCCAGTCTGATTTACTATTGTCCAGAAACAAGAAACAACCTCCCCTATCCTTGTGAGCAAGCCAGCAGTGGTGAAATATGTCATGGCAGGTTGGTTCTAAGGTTGAGATATTGTAGGCAGTCATTTTGTTGACAACTAATAAACAATGCAAGAGGAGCTAGGAGTGGAGTGGCTGATACATTTTTTTCATATTTCTAATGGAGAGTGGAGATGGGCTATAATGGCTGGCACCCAAATTGTTTGTTTATGTACAGGAGGAGAGAGTCTTAATTGGAGCTGTGGATTTGTGCATGTTCCTGGCATGGTGTTGTGCATTTGCTTTGAAATTGAATTGCCTTGAAAGCAGTTACCAGTGAGACCCAAAACTTGAATGTGGTGCTGAATGAACAACCACCTGCAAGTATGCAGTAAGTGAACCTGAAATTGTAGTTCTCCTAGTTTTTCTGCCTGAATTAACGTCTTGGCCTGGTTGGTATCCAAGGCCAGCCTCTGGTACTGTATTCCCGGTACGTGATGATTTACAGCAGAGCTGTGTCCTCCAAAAACGCAGAGACAATGGTTTTTACTGTGAGTAAATTAATCTTATCATTTTCTTGTCCAATAGGTATGAGCTACCAGGAACACACGCCTTAAACTTTGTCCTGAAGAATTCTCTGGGGGGTGGAGGTATTGCATCACTGAGGAGTGACCCTCAGGTAATGGCATCTACAAACTTATTTGTATGTGTGACTGTATGCAGCACCCAGTTCCCCAGGTGCTAGAAAGTGCCAGAATTGTTACACTACAAGAATCGAGAGCATGTAAGCATCCGTGTGTGTGAGGCCATACAGGTACATAAAAAAAGAAAATATACATGTAACGATTTAATAACAGTGTAGCCAGATACAAATAATAAAGACAGCCCATCCACTTCAACAAATGAGATGACATGTGATAATAATTGTATCTTCACACCCGGTTCACACCAATGTGGTGCAGGAAATGCTGCAAATCCTGTGCGTTTCCTGCTCCGCATGGCAATTGTATCACGTTCATGCAATCTGGTGTGAGTGTCAATGATAAATTAATGACACCTCGAAAGAGATTGCAACACGTTTTATTGCAACACGAGATTTTATCACTCACAAACACATGCAGGCTCCATCTTCGCAACATTGCCAAGATCCGCTCCTTCCTCACCCCAGACACCACCAAACTTCTAGTACACTCCCTCATCATCTCACGCCTTGACTACTGCAACTCCCTCCTCACTGGCCTACCCAAGTGCAGGCTCTCCCCGCTCCAGACCATCCTGAACTCAGCTGCCAGACTCATCCACCTTACCACCCGCTCCACCTCTGCCACCCCCCTCTGCCTCTCCCTCCACTGGCTCCCGATTGCCCAACGCATCAAATTTAAACTCCTTACCCTGACCTACAAAGCCGTTCACAACACTGCCCCTGACTACCTCACCAATCTGATCACCAGGTACCACCCTACCCGTACCCTTCGCTCCTCACAGGACCTCCTTCTATCCTGCTCCCTGGTCTCCTCCTCCCATGCACGACTGCAGGACTTCTCCAGGTCCTCCCCCATCCTCTGGAACTCACTGCCCCAATCCATCAGACTGTCGCCTTCTCTATTCACATTCAGGCGCTCCCTCAAAACCCATCTCTTCAGGGAAGCCTACCCCACCCTCACCTAACGGCCATCCTCCCTCATTCCTCCTACCACTTCATCCCCCCCAGCCACTTCCTACTGTACCTTTACCCCCTCCCTCCTAGATTGTAAGCTCGTAAGAGTAGGGCCCTCTTACCCCTCGTACGCTGTCTGTCTTTGTTGTACTGTGCCATGTATTGTCCCCCCCTATTGTACAGCGCTGAGCAAACCCTTTGGCGCTATATAAACTCGTAGTAATAATAATAATAATAACACGTGATGCGATTACCAGAAATTACATCGCATGGGTGTTCTCAGGTGCGGATCTAAAAAAGGGTTCTGCACCCTTTTGGTGCGGATGCGATTTGAACCATACAAAATGTATGACTCAAATCGCACCACACAGACATTTGCATGTAATTTGCACAGAAATGCAGTGTGATTCCTATGCAAATTACATGCGGCGTCCCATACACGAACCGGGGCTCAACAGAGAGAGATATTTGTTTTAAATGTAAACTGTGTGTGTAAAAGTACTGCTCCTTGTTTTATGGACCATGTTATGGAAATCTACACACCACAATATTTTAGTTTTAAAGCTACCTTTGTGATTAAAGCAGCAGAGTTCAGTAAGTACAAGTCATTATTAAAAATGCAAAACGTATAGTTCTTACTGTTAAATAGGTTCTTCAGTCTGTAGAAAAAAAAAATACTGTAGGTGCTGACTTTTACTATAAGGACACTTACCTGTCCAGGGATCCAGCACCTTTCTCAGCTGAGCAAGGTCTTCATCGGTCTTCGGGTCCCTGGCATCCCTCTACACACACGGAGCACTGCCCTTCGTGGACAATCCAATAGTCCCCTGAGACCTGTGACGTGTCCAAAAAGCGGACTTTTACTTTGGTAAATGAAGAAGTAAATGTGACAGCCGTAGTTTACATTTACTATATTAGACATAATAGCAAAAGAACTTGAGAGATCTCCTTGCTGAAAATATTATTCTGGATTATTTGATAATTGTTTTACTGCTGAAAAACTAAAACATTTTTGATTTGCAGAATAATAATTATTATTATTATACAGGATTTATATAGCGCCAATAGTTTGTGCAGCACTTTACAAAATGAAGGTAGACATTACAGTTACAATACAATTTGGTACAAGAGGAAACTGAGGGCCCTGCTCATTAGAGCTTACAATCTAGGAGAAATAAAAATGGGTTGGTTATATAGAACAGTCATTAGCCATTCCTAAATATACCATGTTTCTACAAACCACAACCACAGAGTAATGCATTAGTACAATTTCATTTAAAGCCCCTAGTTTTAAGAATGTTAGTTTTATTTTCTAATGGTTAGTGGGGTCAAATACACATTAGTTTTTTACCACAGCGATGGAAATATTTAAAGAAACAGGATGGATTTTTTTTCCAAATGAACAAATGTGGTTTTCATATGGGAAAGTCCGTCCATTCCAAAATTGGTTGTTAAAGGCAAACGAAATTTTGAAGTACTTTTGAATGACATTCCTCACATCATCAAATGTACTGAGAATTTTCGCATGAATGTTTGTACAAATGTTCATTTGAAAATCTACTAGTATATAGACAACTTGAAGCACTCCCCATTCACTATGATACACTGTAGTTCTGTCCTCTTCCAACTTTTCTTAGTGATCCAGCATGCCCGTCGGTATCTGTGGATCTGACAATAAGTACAATTTAGGTGGCTGAAAGAGAACAGGACATGACAGAACTACAAAGCTGAGTCATAATACAAGACAGCCACTTCTCACCCTGATCTACTCAAAACAGTTTAACTTTCTTTGAGTTTTCATTTAGCTTACTGATTTGTGCTTTCCTTCACTATGCCGGCATTTAACCTTTTTTTTTTTTTTCTATTTCTTTATTTTAGGGGAAGGCATTTGGACAAATGCTACTAGACCTCGAAATCAAAAACGTCCCTGATCTAAAATCATTGATTGAATAAATGTTCATAGCTTTTATAAACACCTGTGGCAAAACAGTAAACAGTATTAGTAGAATTTATTTTCAGATAAACATTTTTTAGAAATCATTAACGGGTAAATATTAAAAGCTACCTAAACTACAATTATGCAGCTATACCTAAAATATTTGGTAATCATTTGGTAATGGTTTTATTCAATTCCTGTACTGGTGTTTTAATAGCTTGTTGTCTTTTGATAGGTAAATGTGTTTGTATGTTTGGAATAGTATATGTGCTTCTCTGTGCATGCCAAAAACATAACTCTAAAGCATCAGGCCAGTCACAATGTCACTGGGAACACCAGTTTTCAGCTGGCAAATGTACAGGCCAGACATGTTCAACTCCCTTTGGAAAGCAATCCGCGGTGGATCACTTTTCAGACAGCAGTTGACAGGCACCTTGTAGGCGATGTGCTTAAAAAAGCAGGTAAAAGCACAAAAAAGACAAACAATTTTGCTTACTTGCAGTGTTTTACCTTTCCGTAAACAATGTTTTTATTCATTTGCAATGTGCCTTTGAACTTGCTAGGAAATTGCACTGCTCCAGACAGAGTAATTTCTCTAGCACCACTACAGTTTGCATTCCTCTTATTATGTTTTAGCCCTCTCCTCTTCTGGAAGTGTAGAAATACTGTCTTTGCTAACCCATTTTCTCTGGCCCTCGCCTCCCTACATAACGAAAAGTTGATTTCCATACTTAGGCTTTTTTCACATGGCTCTATCAATTTTACTGATGTTATTACACATGTGTTTTCTAGCAGAAAAGTTAACGCCTAATAATCAGTAACATATATGCATATATAGATGCATTTAAACACGTAAAGATAATAATGATAATGTATTTTTCCCCTTTGTTTAGACTTAATTTTTTGAGCTTACAAACATGTATACATACTTTTATATGCATAAGCACGTAAAGCACATTTTCTTAGAGGCAAATTTTTGGATTCTGTGTTACGGATCTGAATGCAGTGCATGTTTATGCACCTGTGTGAATGGCTCCATTGAAAACAATGCTGCTGCATTCAGATCTTTGGTTAAAAAAAACACTTGTATGTGCATTTTTTACGGCAACATGAATGAAGCATAACTATAATTTTCCTTTTTTGGTGCCTACAAATGGTGGTATAGATTTGGTAGGAGCCTCACCGCTAACTACCAACAGGATCAGTTATATCTATATGTTTTTGAGCCCAATGCTGATTATTTCAGTAAATAGAGTAAAACAACAAGGGTGGGCATGTATGCTATCATGGGTAGGCAGCATACATATGGTAACTAACTAACTTAACCAGGAGAGTACTGCTGTCTTCTCAAATTCCACAGTTGCTGGAACCCCTCAGCATGATTCCCAGGAATAAAAGACACCTCTGGTGGTGTGCATGGTAATCTTGTTTGGAGGATTTAACCCGTTAGTCTTGTAAGGCCCACTGGTTGATTTTAATGATCAAAGCAGAAATTGTCTGAGATGAAGCCTCATTGTACCTGTTTGCTCCTACTGCGTCTATAAACAGCCTTTTTAAGTGCCTGAAGGAACATGTGGCTTTTATGTTGGCGCTCAGAGCTCAGAGGAAACAATCCTGATTTTCTGCCAGTTACCCTGAAAATTACTAATTCCATTGTAGGACCAAACAAGAATTTTCCTTGGAATAGTATCCTACATCATGACTGTTTGGATATGGGAACAGCTGCCCAAGGTTTCACCTACAGTGCCTATTTGGCTGTGACAGTGTGAAACGTGGCTTTTGCCAACTTCTGAATGGTTCCGATGTCTGCTTTGCCTCTGAAATCCGCCGACAACTTCAGTTTGCCTAGAACTCAGAAGATCAGATCCCTGTCTTCGACGACACTGTGTTGAGTCCATTTTTTTTACAGCTCTTGCTACAAGATTAAGGCAATCCTGGCTTTGCAAACCACTCTAATAGACTGGAATGCCTTCTTCAAATCAATGTCGATTCCCCTTTCTAAGACATCACTGAAGGTTATCGGATCATCCATCAGGAAGGTCACATTGTGCTCTAACCTCATAACTGTGGCATCCATAACTGACACTGAATCGGACACTATTTTGGAGAAGTGGCTATAAAGTGCTGGTCTTTTCTCTGGCTTCTTGTACTCTTTGTAAAAAATATGCCCGATCAATCCATCAGGAAAAAAAATTAGATTTTTTTTCCAAGTGTGCATAGTATCAAGTTGCTTTCTAAGGGACCTCTTCTGTCTTCCTCCACAGAATTAAAGTGGTTGAAGGGGTTGTAAATCTTTTGGAAGGAAAAATGAACAACACGTATTCTCATATAAAGTGTACTTGCCTCCATGTACAGCACCAAGTGTAGATCCTGGCAGCTTGCTCCTTCCCCTGCAATCTGCATCTGTAACTCCTGACAGTTTTCTGAACATGACGCAATCTATGTTGAAGGTCTGTCTCAGATGTACATGTTTCCCAATATGACTGTGTAAGTTTTCACTCAGCTTTCTGCTGTGCAATTTGTGATGTCAGATCTCTGGTCCCTGCCTTCTGGGAATTTAGGGAGAGATAGCCAGAGAGGGTGTAGATAAATAGGTACAGCCTGTTTGGTAAGATTTACTTCATCACTGTGTATCATCTGAGGGTGGCCAATTCAGTGGGCCTGTGTAAGGGTTTATTAGCACTTTAAGGACTTTACTGCAGCAATATATCAAAGACGAAGCAGAAGAGCTCAATCTATTCCTCTTCTTCCTCTCAATCTTCCTCCCCTGATTAGCTCGTCTTCTCAGGCTGTTTAGGAATTATTATTTATTTATTTATTACAGGTACTTATATAGCGCCGTAAATTTACGCAGTGCTTTACATATATATTGTACATTCACATCAGTCCCTAATCCTCAAGGGGCGTACAATCTAAAGCCCCTAACTTACATTCATACATATACATATTGGGGCCAATTTAGACAGGATCCAATTAACCTACCAGCATGTCTTTGGAGAAGCATTCTGGATAATGACGAGACTGATCTGTGAGATCTTGAGGATAAAAGATCATGTCATGGGATTGTGAACTGCCAGATCTTCAGTCTTGGCCATCTATTACAGGGCTATGGACAGAGACAGAGCATTAGGATTGTGTGAATTGTTTTAGCATGAGATACCTACCTTTCAGGTGACCTCTTACCTAACAGGTGAATAAGAATATGTGCAGACAGGAAGCCATAGCTAACAAATTGAGCATTTAGAATAGCAGAGCAAAAAAATTGAACTAGAATAAAATGCTGCTACATCAAAAGTGCAAAAAAGAGCATATACACATCCACTTACAGGCTAGCAATAGGAGCCAGGCATCACAAAGGAAGAAAGCCTTGGGGTATAGCATGATGTACAGCCTGTGGCACCGGTGTACCTGGATACTTGTGGCCGTTGCCACTATTTCTGAGACTATTTAAGTGCCCCCCCGTACAAGAACAAGCCCCTTATCACCAGCAATACTTCCGACCCAGATGCAGACTTCTACAAAACGGCAAGTGGAAAACGGAAGTGATGTCATGCAAGAAACAGACATGAATAAGGAAAAATTGTGTTGACAATCCACAGATACTAGCCAGGCTTGGGAATACACTATGGACCAAGAACGAGTGCAAAAAACACAGCACAGTTAACCGCAAACAAGACCACAGGTGGATGGAGACCAAAGAGGAGAAAAAAGAACTAGGAAGGGAAGGGTGAAATACATGAGACAATATTCAAATTCCTATCTTGATTAACAAAATTCAGCTGCTAACTTGAGCACAATAGCCCTGGCCCCACAAGAGCCACAAAAGAGGTTCTTGTGACCTTATAGGTGCATTCAGCAATTGAAGATCCAGAGCCCAGGAGAGACTTAACATGAAAGGATACCATGTACACATGGGAGGTGAGGCGCACTTGCATCACTGGCTGATGGTTCCGTCAAGGACATCTATGTTAATGGACAGCATTGGGCTCAAGCACTTATATACATGGCTATCACTGGAGCTATCATTGGTCCTGCCGGTAGTCAAAAGCAGAGCTACTGCTATATGTATGCTGCCCAGCAGCAGTATCAGTCCTTTTGGATGTCTACACAAGATAGGCTTTTACAGGTAAATAACATGCATAAAATACATTTAAAAGAGATGTATGCCCCCCCCCATTATACTTACCTAGGTGGATGCTGCTTCTGTCCTCCACCAGCTCTAAGGCTACGTTCACACTAGCTTTGTCAGCAGGCATCAGACAGGCGTTTGGGAAGCGTTTTTAACGACTCTTAAACACCCATGAAAATTCTGCACATGACAGCACACTGTGCTGTTCACACTGAAGCGTTAGCGTCGCATCGCGGCAAAACTAACATCTCATGTTGAGTCAGGAAGAGTTGAAGCCTCCCATTCAAGTCTATGGTGACGCTTCTCAAACGCATGACAGGTGTTTGCAGAGCGTTTGTGAGGCATTTGTGGAGAGTTAATACCATTAAACTTCATTATAGGCATTTGTGGTGTGGTTTTAACACTTTGCAAAAGCCTATCACATGCCTCAAAACCACACATAGACGGGTGTTTGGGAAGCATTTTTAACACTCCCCAAACACCCTAACGCCTGTCAAAAGCTATAGGGGCGTTTGGCAGGAGTTAGAAATAAAGTCAAGTGTGAACGTAGCCTAAGTGTGAGAACTCAGCTGTTTACTGAGTTCTCACAGCCACTCAGAGCAGAGAGCAGCCACTGTCAGTCATCGCTCTCTGCTCTGCCCCCGCCCCCCACCCCACTCACTGGCTGTACATCTCCTTGAAGGCATATATAACTTATGTAGATAAAGTAATAAAGTGAGCGCTCTACAGTAAGCAGCTGAAACATTCAAGGAAACCAATAAAAACCTTGTCATAGACATATAATAAATAAGTGCAGCGCTAGAAATGAGTATAGATAAAAACTGTCACGAGTATAATAATAAATTAGCTGAAAGTATAAATGCTCAATAGCAGTGACAGTCTATATAATAAAACTGGTGTATTATGACAATCCAATCCAGTGGCGGTGTTCCCAATAATATGGTAAAAATTACGCACTCACCAAATGGACAGTCAGTCCTTATTACCTGACGGTACTGCTGTTGTTTCTCATACTGTTTTAATTGAGTTTCCATTTAATAAATTTACTTTACAATATACTGCACTATGGGCACTCTTCTTGGTCTCCTTTGAGGAGCTATGTTATTTATAGAGCCCTGCTGTGATCCAGTCATCTACCCACCGTATCCAGAGAGGGAAGCACCTATAAGCAGGCACCTGTACCCATCCATCCCTTAAAGGGACCTCTGGCCAGCTGGATCATCTTACTTCTCTGATGGCTCATAACAACACCACCCTGAGGGAGGATTATCCATGTTCCAGACCAGACCTATATCTGTGAAGGAGATCTTCATTGATTCATACACTGCGTACTTGAATTACGCATATGGCGAGTGTGTAATTTTTACCATATTATTGGGAACACCGCCACTGGATTGGATTGTCATACTACACCAATTTTATTATATAGACTGTGACTGCTATTGAGCATTTTATACTTTCAGCTAATTTATTTTTATACTGGGGACAGTTTTTTACCTCTACTCATTACTAGCGCTGCACCTATTTATTATATATATATATAACTTATAGATGTTAAAAGTAAAACCCTTCCTAAGAACTGGTACCACATGCTGCCTACTATTACCTTGTTGTCCAGAAAAGCTGTGAATCTTTTACTTAGGTTGCATTTTATTACTTCCCTGATATTATTATTATTATACAGGATTTATATAGCGCCAACAGTTTGCTCAGCGCTTTACAAAATGATATTTGGACTGTCTGATTTCCATCTCTTTAACCAGTGAGAGTGCCTCAGTTGCAGTAGTTTTTTTGGGCTAAAAAGTATAGTAGACAATGAGCATTTTATTTTTTTTATTTTGAAATGATTGACAGGTTCACTTTAGTATGACATGCTACTGCACTACACCTATGGCTGGATGAAAAAATAAAGTACTTAGAAGGTAAGCTGCCCAGATGCTCAGCAGTGATTGTGTCAGTGCAATCTAGAATCTAAAATCTGGGCGTTGTTATGATCAAAAGAGCCATGTCCCTTTCAGATATGTTTTATACACAAGGCCTTGCATTACTAGATGGTGACGGTGCCTTCTTTAATTGAAAAACATACAATAGACTTAGGTTTACTTACATTAATAGAGGTGATAGAATGAGCGCATCTCTTCCTCAGCTTGTGCAAGCAGGCACTATTAGAACATTCTGCTAGTAAATGCAAGGGACAGCCAACTAAATACAAAGAACATTGTCAATAACAGAACAGCTTTATGTTCTTCTACATAATAGTGACCTTTATAGACTAACTTGTCTTTTTTCCTTTTCATTTTTGTTGAAGCCCAGCCCCGCAGCCAACGCTTTTATTTTGTTCAATTTGTATATTTGATTTATTGACATGTCAAAAGTGAACACCAATCTTGAACAGCCAGCACTTTCCATATAAATGCCCAAAGAGGCGAGAGTGTTTGTTAAAAAAAAAAAAAAAAGATGGTTTTAAGAATATAGTCACATTGCTAATTTGTAGAGTAAATAGCAATTAGGGTTTATGGAATCTGTTGGCTTCCAATTTTAATTAAGACCATGACCCTTGTCATGTTATGCTCTTTCATGCATAGATAAAATGGAAAAATGCCACATACCTATTATAAGTATACTAAAGAACAAGGAGGGAGGGGAATAATCCCATCTCTCAAAAATTAGGGGACTTTTGAGGCATAACATCTACATAAAATATAGCAATTTATTTTGTATCAAAATTCATTACATATATTATAACATGTACAGTTCTATCCAGCAACATTGCATTTACCTAGAAAGATAACAGTTACAGCCAAAATGAATATTATATTGCTTCACAGATGGTCCAGTTCCTTGGGCTCAACGCGTTTCATGGACTTAATCCACTTCTTCAGGAGCTATCACAATGTATATTTACGATTATACTGTATGATGGCTCCTGAAGAAGTGGATTAAGTCCATGAAACGTGTTGGACTTAATCCACTTTTTCAGGAGCCATCACACTATATAATTGTAAATATACAAATATACATTGTGATAGCTCATGAAGAAGTGGATTAAGTGCATGAAACACGTTGAGCCCAAGGAACTGGACAATCTGTGAAGCAATATAATATTCATTTTGGCTGTAACTGTTATCTTTCCAGTTTAATGCAATGTTGGATAGGACTGTACATGTTATAATATATGTGATGCATTTTGATACAAAATAAATTGTTATCTTTTATGTAGATGTTGTGCCTCAAAAGTCCTCTAATTTTTGAGGGATGGGATTACTTCCCTCCCCCCCCTGTTCTTATGCTGTGTCATATCATAATTTACCCCAGTCTGCAAACATGCGTTATAAATGTGCTTAAAGCAGAACTCCCCTGAAAACAAAGTTTTGTTTTTTTCTGAAGGACAACTAAAGAAACAGCATGAAATATTAGCTCCAGGCAAACCATTAAGTTGAAACACAAACCTGAACAGTTTTATTTGTCAGACACTTTGCTAATGTGCAATTGCATGATTTTCTGATCCACCTTTACCTGCTGCATTGTATTGCTAGATGGCAAAAGTAGTTTTACTACAGGCTGGAGCCTAAATGGAATTACACAGCCTCCTACCTGCACTGTGTACTACTCAGAGACAACACCTGTGCCCTTTCCCTTCTAAAAGCCACCAAAGTGCCTCACCTTTCTGTACCCTAAGTGTTCAGACTAGCCACTCTCACTGCAGGAACTAAATTATCAAAATGGATAGAGGTTTTGCATTAAATTTTATTACCTGTATACAGGGCCGTGGATAAGGGGGTACCACAAGCCCTTTTGTATGGGGCCCAGGCCAGCAGGGAGCCCAGGAAGCTGGGTGAATTGGATGTGGGCTGGGAGGGTGATCAGCACAGTAGGAGAGGGCAACTACTGGAACTGATGCCTGTATAGCTTTCTGTGCAGCGTCTGAAAGCTGGATTATTCTCTTCTCCCTCCCACTGGTTTTCAGCTGCTGCAGAGAGAACCATACAGAGGATCGGATCCAGTAATTGCCCCCCCGCATCCCCCCCACACGCCCACCATGCCAATCACCCTCCCTGTTACATTTGATTCACCCAGCTGCCTGGGCCCCCACAATGTGGGCTTCCCTCCTCTCCTTCCCACCAGCAGCTGCAAGCACACAATAGGATTCCTCAGGATAGAGAGTGGAGGAAGGGTCCTATAAATATGTCACATAAACCAGCCCCTTCATTTCCTGAATGAACACGATGCATGATCGGTACGGATCACTCACTGTGTTTATTCATAACTGAAACATAGTAAACTGTGTTTTTTGTTTTTAAGGGGGCCCTGTCAGGTTGGCTGTATGGGGCCCCGTGGTTTCTAACTAGCCCTGCCACTATAGAACGAAATGCTAAGATTAGAACTTGTAGAAAATACATATGATGGGTGTTTCTATATTTCTATATATTGTGCTGATTTATATATAGCATTGGTGTAAAGCAGTTTCAGTCCACCAGAATTGTATACATGCCTTTCATTCATAGCTCTGGGCTGAAATTGTGTCTGTGAATTTGGATCATCTTCATCCTACAGCTGTAAAGGCAGGGCAGCCACAGACAGATGCAGGCAGAGACCCCTTTACATGGATGGAAAATGCCAGCAGGCACAGGAAAAGCTGTTGGGCAGACTATACTGCTCATTTTAACATGTCAGAAGACTCTGACACACTCAGGAATCAGAAAAGTAAAGTCTATGACTGCTGGGGGACTTACAGCAAGTGCAGCTCAAGCCGTAGGTCATTGAGTTTACTGAGTCCTCCAGCATCCTCATTGCAGGATGGAGAAAAAAAGCAAAGAGGCATGTATTTGCAGATAATGTACATTTTTTTTCTTCAAATAGGACAGAGATTGCATGAAAAAAATTAAAACTAGTCTGATTCGCCTGAATAAAGTGTTTCATGTGCGTTTCCTACACCATGTTTGATTGCACTATGTTTACAATCTGCATGCGGGTGCCAATTTATCCTAATGGTAACTCAAATGTAGATTCTGAACTCAGTGCGTTTTGTGGGCACCAAATTGCATGGTACCGTACATGCTGGCGCAGTACATTTTTAAAAAGCTGACATGGTCAGTTGACCTGAAAAAGACAAAAGGAAATTGTGCAGGATTGTGACCCGGAATAAGACAACAACTGCTGCAAAAGTGATTGCGGAGCTCAATCTCAGTCTTCATGAGACTGAGATTGAGCTCAGCAGTCACTTTTGCAGCAGTTGTTTTCTTATTCTGGGTCACAATCCTGCACAATGTCCTTTTTTTTTAACTTAAATAAAGGAATGCGCTAAAACCACAAACTATTCCTAATTTAGTGTAGAAACATTAGTGCAAAAGATATATATATCTATTCTCAATTAATATCAAAATTATGTGCAAAACTATTTTTTAGTGCATAAGTAATTTAAATAATTAAATCAGTGAATATAAAAATTGTCCAAATTTGAATTTCTTCAAATGTCCAAACAAATCCTTTTCAAATTCAGGTGCTCTCAAAGAAATTGTGCCAAAATCCACCACCAAAGTAAAGTTGGGTAAATCACCAGAGCTCCATGCTGATCAATCTCTAGATCAGCAAAAAACGCTTTTCGCTCTGGGAGCAGATGCAATAAATCAACTTCTCAGGTGTGATGATCAATCGCTACACAATCATCCATAAGGTAGGTATCCACCACTCAATATAATGGTTCCAGGAGCATTATATCACTCTCTCTTTTTATATCTCTCCACCGAGGTCATGTTTGGGAATGAAAGAGAAAATCATGGTGCAGCCAGTTTTTTTATAAAAGTATCCAACAATTTAATAAAGATTTACACTCACAAAAAGGGTGTCTTCACCGACACCAGTATAACAGCATAAAACAGCAAATGGTATTGCAGTCTCCTGTTCCCCGCACACTCACTACAGCGCTCGTGACTCAATCTTCTCCACAGACGTCGGCATCCAGAAAGCCAAGCCCTACTAGTTTCGCCATGAATGACGTCTTCAAGAAATTCAAAATTGGACAATTTTTATATTCACTGATTTAATTATTTAAATTACTTATGCACTAAAAAATAGTTTTGCACATAATTTTGATATTTTTTTATATTAATTGAGAATAGATATATATATATCTTTTGCACTAATGTTTCTACACTAAATTAGGAATAGTTTGTGGTTTTAGCGCATTCCTTTATTTAAGTTATAGCACTAAGAAATTTATTTGGTTTCTTTGAGGTGGAATTGCTGCTTTAAAGTATTAAGGGTGTGGCGCTTTTATTACACTTGTGACAATGTCCTTTTTGTCTCTTTCGGTCAGTTGACCATGTCGACCACTCTTATGTTTATCAGATGACGTTTTCCTGGAAATTGTATATGCCGTCATAACCTTTGATACTGTACCTCACGACAAATAAATTAACAACTTCAGTCACAGAGACACCACCTAAGCGGGCACCAACAACTTTTTCTCTTTGAAGCTCAGTAAGCTCGGACATGACTCGGTATTACTAGCAGTGCATGCAATGAATGACGAAAGTGATGTTTCATCACTTCCTCTTTCAACAGGAAACTTTGTCTTCACTTTCACACCTGCAGATCATGTAGTCTTTCCATGTTTTTGTCTTACCCCTGCATATATACACACCAATTTTTACTTGCCTTTCTCGTTTCTGACTAGGGTATTTATGAGTGGAGTGTTACAAGATTTGTCTAAAGAAATGAAACTCCTTTTGCAGGGGATGCATTACATTTAATTTCAGTCTTCTGAGAAAAACAGTTAGCCATACACACAAACTGAAAATGTGACAGTTGGGGGATGCGGTCTGTACAGTATATGAAATGCCTTCAGGCTGCCATGGTGCAAGGCATTTACCATTTTGTCTCCACCTATTAACATGCTACTTGTTAGCAGAGAAGCACTGTAGTACAGCTGATTGGCTCCTTGTGCTGCCCCTCCCTCTCACAGTCTGATCTCCACTGTAGAGGGAATGGTACAGCTTAATACCAGGTCAAATTCAGATACATTTTAATATGTAATTATTAATACATAGCTTAATTCATTTGTGTCCTTTATATTAGCCTGGGGTTCAACTTTAAATTCTAAAATTACTTGTGTAGTAATTGTGCATATGTGTATAACAAAACTGAGTTTCCCTTTAAACTCTATGGTATAGCCTTTGGCTCCTGCTGCTGTCAATCACATGCTGTGAGAAGGGAGCAGGGGGTGGGGCCGAGCTGCACTGTGTGTGTCAATAAACGCACACATTCCGACTTGGGAGGGAGCCCGTAGGTGGGCCCCCATAAGAAGCAGCTTCCCAGGGGCACAGCAAGAAGAGGAGGAGCAGAGCGCACCAGCCAGGGACCCCAGAATAGGATGTTTGGGGCCATTCTGTGCAATACCATTGTACAGAGCAGGTAAGTATACTATGTTCTTTTTTTTTTTTTTTTTTTTTAATATATACATACACCTGTACAACCTCTTTAATTCCAACCACCCTTATAGGGTATCACTGTATTTCAGTGGTCATGATGGCATACCACATGTCACCTTCAAGTGGCACTGCAGAGAGTAAAACATATGGATCCATGTGGCAAATGAACAGGAAGAATTGCAATAGAGGGAACTGGTTGTATAGAATTATCAGAAACTGGCACATTTTTCACTTGGATAGCTTGTTTTATTTCTGAATAAAATATCTACACTTTGAATTGTACAGGTACACTCTAAAGGGTCTGTTTATTAATATTTTAAACAAGATTTACACAGCTTTCACACAGTATTTAATAATTTAACAGTTACATTTAATTAGAATGTGTGATTCCTGGGTGAAAGTTATGTGAATTTTGTGTGGAAAAATATATATAGACCCTTAAATTGCCATATGTATTAAGTTTTATATATCCTGCGTTCTTTCTTCTTGTCATTTACTAAGAGGATATTTGTTACTATTTTACTGGGTTCAGACAATGTGGTAAGCATGCTTTTAGCATATAAATATATAACTGTGTTGCTTTACTTTTTATATATTTTGTTGTGATCAGCTTATCATTTTACTATCATAATCATTTAACTCAAATTCAGTCTTTTTTTTTTACAATAGATGCATGTTAAATTACTACTTTTCATTAGCACTTTGAAACACTTGTAATTGTCAAAATAAAAGTGTAAATTTAAAAGTGAATATTTTTGTTGTTCTTCAAAAGACTTGTATGAAGACTGAATTTCTTCTGCTGTGCATTATTAAAGAATTCATATCCTTACAGCTTATGTTGTATTTGATGTATGTTTGTAAGTTATCAGTTGCACTTATATACAGAAGTCTAAAGCTGGCATGGCTAAATTTCTGCATCCAAGCTAAAATGTATGGATGGAGGAACCTGCGTTGCCAGCTATTGTATGTATTTAGTCAGCCACAGCACCCGTAGCTGCTTGAATACTCAATCAATGACTGTGTCTGATAGGATGCAGTCACTGTTCAGCCAACAATTTTCCACCCAACTGTGATTCTTCATTCGAGCTTTATCGAGCCAGGTGGTGCTGACAGAGCCACCCAAAGCTTGAATGTCAGCAGATTCAAACAGAAATTACCCTGGCTGTGTATAGCCAGCTTAATCCCTTGATGCTGATGTCACACAAATATGAGGCCTTACAGAACTGGGCTATTGCGTATACTGCATATTTGTGTACCTGCCTTTGTGTTGGGAGCGCACTCCCAGCACAAAGACCGGGGTGTCACTGGGAGCCCCGGGTCCCGATTGTTAGATACCCGATTCCGGGTCACATGATTGTTGTGATGGCCTCTGATTGGCTATCACAGTGATCAGTCACTGTACAGCCCGCCCCCCTTGTTTTTTTTTTTCTCTCTGAATGGAGGAGAGAGAGACACTGTATCTCTCTCTGTATCTCTCTCTCTCTCTCTCTCTCTCTCTCTCTCCTATTTCTCTCTCTTATTTAAAATAAATAAATATTAAAAGAAAAAATACCTAGATCAAGGTTTGATCTAGTTCGGTGACTGGGTTAGTGTTTGGGTCAAGGTTAGGGTCAAAGGTCCTTTTTTTTTTTTTTTTACACATTGGTGTCTGTGTTTTTTGTTTTTTTACCTAAAACACACTATGTGCACTATTGTTTCTGGGCTGTACTACAGGTACAAATGACATACACACATATGGTATCGCGATCGTCAAGAGCTGGAAAATTTATTTTAGGTTTTTCTTATGTTAGGCTATGGTAGTAACAAGAAACACACAGCTGATGATGATGATTTTTTTTTTTTTTAACTATTTTGGGCCAGTTTTCCTTTGATAATAAAAAAAAAAATCAGGAGATATCCATTACCATTTACCACCAAATGAAAGCCTAATTTGTCCTGAAAACAATACAGTATAATTCACCTGGATGCACAAAGTAGTTGTGATGATATGTACGGTTTTACTAACACATGTTGCAAAATTGTGCTTAGACATTAAGATTTGTTTTACCCTTAGGCGTGAGGGGGTTAAGTTCAGTAAGCAGTAGTTATTCTTACTTGGCATTGCAACCATTATTCTCAACAATCTCTGCCAATGACTGCTGGAAATAAGCCACATGGCAGAAAACTTTTCGTTTGAAATGAAAAGGGTACTAGGCTTATTTCACTAAACAATGAAGCTACAAACTAGTCTCCTTCTGTCCCCTGTCACTTTTTCACATTTTGCTCAGTGATGACGTGTTCCACTGCAGCTTACAGCAGCACCTAAAGAAACATACTGTGCATGTAAGGAAGACTGAAGACCTTCTTCCAATACCACCACATGTTGTACTGATTTAAAAACTAAGGGGTCAAATAGACTCTTCTCCATGATAAGTTGACCACAATTGAAGGATGCCCAGAAAAGACTGCATGCCATTCACAGAAGAGGTACTGTATCAGACTGTACCAGCAGGGAAGTGAGTATTACAGACAGAATTGCCATGGGACCCTTTAAAAAATTTTAATTGGTAATTTTTCATTTCGATTGTAGATCGAATACAACAGGGGTGCTCAACCCGTAGCCCTCTGATGTGGCCTGTGACCTCAAGCCAGGACAGTGCATGCCCAGGGTTGGCAACCTGTTGATCGCCATCTGGGCTTGCTGACCCGCCATCCTAGAGCATCAGGGTCCAGGGAGCTGGCACCAGCAGCTGAAGGAGCAGGAGCCACATGAGCCAACGCTTCCTCTGTAGTGTTAACTCCTGTCCCAGACAGAGTGATACCAAGTGCCCTCTACCTCTAATCTTTCTAGCAGCCTGTAGAGCAATGCCAGCAACAGCTGAAAGAGGAAAAGGACAGTGTATTAACCACTTGCCTACCAGGCCCTTATTTACCAGGCCAATTTTCAGCTTTCAGCGCTGCCGCACTTTGATTGACAATTGCACGGTCATGCAACATTGTACCCATATGAAATTTTGATCATTTTTTTCTCACAAATAGAGCTTTCTTTTGGTGGTATTTAATCGCCACTGGGCGCTTTACTTTTTGCGCTATAAATAAAAAAAAGTGCGAACAATTTGAAGAAAAAAAATTTTTTGTTTCTATTATAAAATTTTTCAAACAGGTATTTTTTCTCCTTCACTGATGTGCGTTGATGAGGCAGCACTGATGGGCACTGATAGGCAGCACTAAAGGGCTCTGATAGACAGCACTAATGAGGTGGCACGGATAGGCGGCACTGATAGACAGCACTAATGAGGTGTCACGGATAAGCGGCACTAATATGCAGCATTGATAGGCGGCACTGATAGGTGACACTGATAGACGGCACTGACTGGCATCACTGCTGGGCACTGACTGGCAGCACTGACTGGCACAACCCCTGGGCACTGACTGGTGGCACTGACTGGCAGCACTGCTGGGCTGCACTGGTAGGCAGCACTGGTGGGTGGGCACAGGTGGGTGGCACTGGTGGGCACAGGTGGGTGGCACTGCTGGGCACAGGTGGGTGGCACTTCTGGGCACAAGTGTGTGACACTGCAGAGTGGCACAGGTGTGTGACACTGCAGAGTGGCACAGGTGGGTGCACTGCTGGGCACAGGTGTGCGGAGCTAGTGGGCGCACTGCTGGGCACAGGTGGGCGGAACTTGCGGGTGGCACTGCTGGGCACCGATCATCAGGGCACTGATCGCAGTGCACCCGTGGCTTTCCTGCGAGTGAGGGCATAGACTTCTATTACGCCCTGCGGGTTTGGTGCGCTTTCTGAAAGCGCACCAAAACTCCCGAATGTAGAAGTTTTGGTGCACTTTCAGAAAGTGCACCACACTCACAAGATGTAATTGAAATCTATGGCAAAGTGCAGCTAACCTGCAGGAAAGCCACAGGTGCACTGTGCTACTCCCATGGTGTGGGTGAACCACAGCCCATCAATGTGAAAACAGCCTTATAGGGGGCTCAGGACAGTAAGGGCTCATTTACATTTGTGGTTTGAGGGGCAGTAAAACCACATAGTTCATTGTGGCCCACAACCAGTTACTAAATCATGTAAGTGGCCCTCACTCTTCAAACGGTTGAGCACTTTTGCTCTGCAACATGATGTAAAGACTTTATTATTGAATGGGTTTAACAAAAATAGAAAAAATGGGGGAAGAGAGATTGGTAAAACACATGGGAACAGTAAAGGAATTTAAACTTAACTAAGAGATAAAGAAAGCACAGCAAATTTGCAATAGATAAACATATGAATGTGGATTAAAGAGGTTAAAATGGTTCTAAAGGCAAGGGGTTTTTTTACATTAAGGCTACTTTCACACTGCTATGTTGCAAAAATGCTGTAAAAACACATGCATTTTTGCCACGTTTTTGCTGCATTTCCGAAGCATTCTACACCTGTGAAAAAGAAACGTGACTCGAAAAACTCATCCGTGGGTGTGTTTTTGATACATTTTCCATTCATTTCAATGGGGAGGGTTTTTTTTGTAACAGCACCAAAAATACAGCAAGCGGGAAAAGCGTAACTGACCCCCAGGGTGAAAAATCCAATAGGATTTAATGGTCATGCATTTATCTTTTGCTTTTCTTAACACAAAAATGGAAGAAAAATGGACCAGGAAGAAAGGACCAGTGTGAAAGGAGCCTTATGCATAAAGGTAAAAAAAAAGCTTCCAGTATCAGCTCCCACCCAGCTCCCTAATACTTTCCTGGCTCCTCTTCCAATGCTGTTCCTGAGACTCATCACAGGCACAGAGACAACAGCGGAAGCCGAGCTGCACTGTGTGTGTTTATGGACACGCACAGCCCAGCTAAGGATTGAGTCCGCACGTTCGCTTCTATAGTAAGTGCTTGCAATGGGGGCAGACATAGAAGAGGAGGATCCAAGAGCACCAATTTGGGACCCCAGAAGAGGAAGTTTGGGGCCACTCTGTGAAAAACAGTTGCACAGAGCAGGTGATCATAACATGTTTATTATTCTAATTTTAAAAATCCCCCTTAATAACTCTTTAATAAATGTGGAATTCTAAAAACAGCTAATTTAAAAACATTTGCAAAGTTGAAAATTTACTTTTTCCAGCTTAACTAAAAAATAAAAATTTTTGACAAGTTGTGCTGATTACTGAACAGCATTGCTGTTCATGTTCTAAAGCATTTCCTTATTTACATGCGATCAGCAGTGATTGGACACAGCTCATCACATGACAGAGCCGAAATCATTGGCTCTTTCCACTGATCGGTGATCCGCTGTTTCCCAGACCATCATTTCCTTATATGGTGGACGGGAGGTGGTTAAAAACTAGAAACCATTGTCAACAAGAGAGGTACAATGCCGTATGTGCACTAAATAAAGTAAACCCTAAACAATTGCTGTGTTTTCACCCTTTTAAAAATCTTTTATTGTATCAGCACTTCTGATCTCCTGCAGCCTTTTTACAGACCCTTCCTGCCTAAATGTATGCATTTCAGTGATGACTGTATGGCATTTCTCAGGATGGGTTTCCTGATGTGTAATGTCCACACCCATCTCCTCTCACACAGCAACCCCCTCATCACCCCTCTCCCTGATGGCGTCACCACTGTTCAGACCTCCACCCCACCTAACATCCCTCACACTGAAGCCCCCTCAACACTCCACTCCTTCGACCCTACTACCCTTGAGGAGGTCACCAAGGTCTTCTCTGAAGCCCGCCTCACCACCTGCCCCCTCGACCCGTCCCCTCACAACTCCTACGACCTCCTTCCTCCTCCATCCTACGCTCCCTCACCCACATCTTTAATCTCTCCCTCTCTTCCGGCGCATTCCCCTCCCCTCTGAAGCACGCACACATCACTCCCATACTTAAAAAGCCCTCCCTGGACCCCTCTGACCCATCTCCCTGCCACCATTCACATCCAAACTCCTCGAGCACTTAGTCTACAATCGCCTAAGCTCCCACCTCAACGACAACAACCTCCTCGATCCCCTACAGTCAGGCTTCTGTCCCCTTTACTCTACCAAAACTTCCTTACTCAAACTCTCCAACGACCTGCTAACCGCCAAAGCTAATGGCCACTATTCAGTGCTCCTTCTCCTCGACCTCTCCACGGCTTTCGACACAGTCGACCACCCCCTCCTCCTCAAAAAACTACACTCCCTTGGCCTCAGAGACTCCGCTCTCTCCTGGCTCTTGTCCTACCTATCCCAACGCTCCTTCAGTGTTACCTATAACACTACTTCCTCCCCCTCACTCCCCCTCTCTGTTGGGGTCCCTCAAGGCTCTGTCCTAGGGCCCCTTCTCTTCTCCATCTACACCTCCTCCCTTGGCCAACTCATACACTCTCACAGCTTCAACTACCACCTCTATGCCGACGACACGCAAATCTATCTCTCACCCCCTCGCCTCACCCCCTCAGTCTCCGCCTGAATCACAAGCCTACTGAACGACATATCAGATTGGATGTCGCTCCACTTCCTTAAACTGATCCTCTCCAAAACCGAGCTCCTAATCTTCCCCCCAGCCCACACACCACCCCCTACTGACTTCTCAATCATGTCCAACAATGCCACCATCAGGCCCGCCCTGCAGGCCAGAGTACTTGGTGTCATTCTTGACTCCAATCTATCCTTCCAGCCCCAAGTCCAATCACTAACAAACTCATGCAGACTCAACCTCCGCAACATCGCCAAAATACGTACGTTCCTAACCCCAGAAACCACTAAACAGCTCATCCACTCTCTCGTCATATCACGACTCGATTCCTGCAACTCCCTTCTCACTGGTCTGCCTCGCCACAGGCTATCCCCGCTTCAGTCGATCCTGAATATGTCAGCCAGACTCTTTCACCTTACCAACCGCTCCGTTTCCACCACCCCCCTCTGCCAATCCCTCCACTGGCTTCCGATTGCCCAACGGATCAAATTCAAAATCCTAACACTGACATACAAAGCTGTCCATCATACTGCCCCAAACTACATCACCGACCTAATATCCAAATACTACCCAAAACGCACTCTCCGCTCCTCACAAGACCTCCTTCTCTCTATTTCCCTGGTCTCCTCCTCCAATGCCCGGCTCCAGGACTTCTCCAGGGCGTCACCCATCCTCTGGAACTCCCTACCCCAATCCATCAGGCTATGACCTACTCTCCTCTCCTTTAGGCGCACCCTGAAAACCCACCTCTTCAGGGAAGCCTACCCCACCCCCTGCTACTTGCCGACCTCTTCCACTCTTCCCACCACTCCATCCCCCACAACTTTTCCTCCTGTACCACTATCCCCTCCCTCCTAGATTGTAAGTTTCAAGGAGCAGGGTCCTCGAACCCCTCGTGTATCGCATTGTATTGTTATTGTACTGTCGCATGTATTGTCTCCCATTGCAATGTACAGGGTTGAGCAAACTGTTGGCACTTTATAAATACTGTATAATAATACATAGTCCCTTGTAGTCTAGATTGGGAGCATGTAACAGGTTGACAATGCAGATGGACAACTGGGTGACAGGGACAGAGCATTGCCACTCTATAGCAGGAAGTACCTGAACAAGGACCTTCATTGAGGAATCACAGGTATTATTTTTATGACAGTTGCAGGTTTTAAAAAAAATTCAAATGTTTTAATATAAAATATGAGTAAAATAGACTCTCATAAAACAGCGCTCATCTAAATTCAATAATGAAAACAAAGAAGCAGAAATAATGGAAAAAATGGGAACAGTTCTTCCACCAAAGTGTAATATAGTGTGTATCACAAAGGTCCAGTCCACCTTAATAGTTGATCCAAGAACTATCTCTGTAGTTAAAAAGAATCACTCCAACACCTCTGTGCCTTAGGTGGCTGACACCCCATCAAAGTGAACACTCACCAAATGGTGATGAATAACAGACCATATCGAATCTCCTCCTCTTAGATTCATTAATCACCATCAATCAGGTAAGTGTCACAAATCTGATGCATAGGTGGGCAACAAAATAAATCATAAAGCGTAACTCCGTTTAAAATGGTTAATGGTTATTGCCACTAACCACTAACTAAATGTTTTAATATGGGATTTTATTGATTGGGTTTACGTACACAATAAATATTGTTATGAACCATGGTGACTCACATTTTTCTCAATAGAGAAGCTCCAAAGTCCAGCAAACAGGCCCAAAATTCAAATGATTTCTTACTGTTGGCAATCAAAAGTATATACAGTAGCTATATCTAGTATATATGGTCATGTGCCTAGTTGTAATCTATCAAAAATACTACAAATGTTTATCAGTGGTCATTACTTATTGTCCTTTCTTCTCATCTTTGTTTTTTTTTTTTTTTGTTTTTTTTTTTAATTTAAAAAGGTAAAGAAAACAGTACAGGTGACAGTGACACGACCCATGCAGGGGAAGTCCCTGGTAACTTCGGGTTCACAGTATATCTAACAAAAAATAACCTAATGTGATGGCTCACACACCAGTCTACAGCACCAGGATTATGTGACAAAGCATCTCCTCTTATTAGTGATACCTAGGTGCATGTAGCAGACATATATTCAACAAGCATATATCAGGGTAGTAAGCCGATATGTGTAGCGTGATGGCACTGCTGGGCAAAATGGTTAGAAGAGCCATCCACTCCTGCTGACGTAGACTCCTGATATATGCTTGATGTGAGAAAGGATGCTGCTCTAACCGCTCATGGAATCTTGTATGAAGATGGCCTCAGCCGTCGCTCTGGCCACTCCCCTGTGACCAAGCCTCGGTGGGTGGGGCAAAATGCGTCAGAGGGCGTGGTTGGAGTGACAGCTGAAGCCGTCTTCATACAAGATTCCATGAGCAGTTTGAGCAGCGTCCTTTTTCACATCAAATATATATCAGGGGTCTAGGTCAGCAGGAGTGGATGGTTCTTCCAACCATTTTGCCCATATGTTGTGAAACTTTTTCTTTCTGCCCCTATTTTCATATGTATCCCAGTAGAGAAGGAGATTCGAATTGATTAAGTGTTTCCAAAATACAAGAGAGGGAGAGGTATTGGGTTCTAAGGTAAGGCGGATCTGAGTGACTGTATTTATTACATTCACCACCCCGGTCCAGACCTGGGAGATGGACAAGTCCAAAAAATTGTGAAAGAAGTCACTGTCTGGATGGTTACATCTTCAGCAGGTGGGGACAGACTAGAATTCACCCCATGTAGCCTATGAGGGGTGAAGTATGTTCTATGTAGAATGTTGAACTGGATCAGCCTATCTCAAGCAGAGACCAGTTGTTTGAAAGGTACGTCCCAGATAGCTGATCGGTCTTCATCATCCATTTTGGGTATGATCCTCTGCCATTTCCCCCAGAGACCAGAGAGGTCAGAAAGAATATTGAGGATGAGATGTTGATATAAGGATGAAGCCAGTTTCAACAGTTGGTCTGTGCGTAACAAATTTTGTGGAACTTCTCTTCATCTTGTAACCATTATAATTTTTCTCCCCATCTTAGATCAGCCATTCTTAAATCAGAGATTTGTAGAACCCTAGGGCTCCTCCAGTGTATGTTGGTGGTTCCTTGAACTATGGCTGATTGACCTTCCATTTAATATTGCTTTCATAGTTTGAGGGAACACCTCTTGGCAGAGCCAGCTTCATGACACCAATTATATTTTTAGCTGTCTGTAAGTGTGGAATTCTTCTTACTAACCAACAATAAAAGGGGCATTTTCCCACTGACCTTCATAAATTGGTTTTAGCAGGGGTCCCCCAAGACCTGTTATTTATTTAAAGGAGTCTTCGGGGGTTGAAAGGTTTAAAAATGCTGTCTTAGGTTATTACTTTGTTTTCAGTAACAACTTTCACTCAACAGAATACAAATTGGTTACCAGAAAAATGAGATGTTTATCATTAGGACCAAAGAGTGACATGATCAGTGGTGTATATAGGTTTTGTGCTGCCCTAGGCAACACAAAGATTGCCTTTTTCCTTGGGTCTGCATACTGGTTATGATTATTATGAGGGGGTCCCACTTTCCTATATGGTTCAATTTTACTGAACAGCAGAAAGATTTAAGTACAGCGTTTTATTTTATGTTCTGGAATTTTGGCTGCCTTGCAAAAAGTGAAGTCAGCATCAGCTTGCTGTGGATGTCGGAAGGAGAGAGCAATTAGGAGTGCCAATCTAGTCATATATTCTCACTCATCCCTGTTGAACACACACATAGGGGGTGATTTACTAAAATTGGAGAGTCCAAAATCTGATGCAGCTCTGCATAGAAACCAATCAGCTTCCAGGGGTTTTTGTCTGTATATTTGAACAAGCTTAAGTTAGATGCTGATTGGCTACCATACAGAGCTGCACCAAATTTTCACTCTCCAAATTTAGTAAATCAACCCCACAAAATCTAGGGGGGAGAACAGCACCAGCAACCATGTATGGTGGCAACCAGGTGTTTCCTAACAAAACACTCAAATAAAAAAAAAAAATACAAGGGGTTTGTAGCATAAGCATCTTATATCAAAGCATACCATGACTTTGAGCATCCCTACCCTTTTTGATTACTAACCTGCATTATGCAGTGGAAATGGAGATGGGTGTTCAGGTCCTAAATAACTTCCATATACAGGTGCATCTCAATAAATTAGAATATCATCAAAAAGTTAATTTATTTCAGTAATTCAATTCAAAAAGTGAATATAGATTATATAGATTCATTACACACAGAGTGATATATTTCAAGCATTTCTTTTAATGTTGATGATTATACCTTACAGCTAGTGAAAACCCAAAATTCAGTACCTAAGAAAATTAGAATATTGTGAAAAAGTTGAATTTTGTAGACTCGAGGTGTCACATTCTAATCAGCTAATTAACTCAAAACACCAACAAGGTTTCCTGCTTGACAGTTGTCCAGAAGACAGTCATTGACACTCTCCACAAGGAGGGTAAGTCACAAAAGGTCATTGCTAAAGAAGCTGGCTGTTCACAGAGTGCTGTATCCAAGCATTTTAATGGAAAGTTCAGTGGAAGGAAAAAGTGTGGTAGGAAAAGGTGCACAAAATTGCTAAATAATCTCGACGGATGCTGAAATTGTACACTTAGCTGCACTGGAAAAAACAGACAGGCAAGTAAGGCACTTTTACTGCAGAAGAGTTGTAGACAGTATATCTCTTCTGCATTCAAAAACCTGCCTGGACATTTTTTTAATTAAAGTTTCTTTTTAATGTAATTCCAAAAAGGTTTTTTCAATTTTTCAATCTATTAAAATCAGCATCTTTCATTTGAAAGATGCCTGGTGATCCTGTCATGGAGGATGACTACAACTGCATGTGTGACTATGCTGACACACATTGCATAGGCATGATCCATTTTTGTAGCCATCAGGAAGCTGATCTAGAGCTATGATTTGCATATAGACAGGAAGTGGGTAAAAGAGGCTGGAGGTAGAACGTTTTGTAAACAAAAAACGAGAACAAGGAGAGACCACAGTTTGCTTAAATAAAGTCTACGACTGTCCCCCTACAAAATTATTACACTGCCTAGATATCGGTTTATTACTATTGCAGTGTACCTAGTCTTCATACTTGTTCAGACGTGTTGTTACCTAAAGGTGACCTTTGTGTAGCAGATTGTATGATTTTTCCTTTCGTTTTTTTGCATGTTTTCTTGGATAATGTACTTCTTAACCGCTTGCCCGCCGCCCTGTAGTAATGGCTACAGGGCGGCAGGGCTGAGCAAAATCACATATATATATATTATCACATATATATATACGTGATTTGCATCTCCGGGTAGGGGGTGTGCGCACGCCACCATACCCGTGCCGCCATTGGTGGCTACGAATGTCAATCACTGGGTGCTGGAGATTCCCCGCCGGCACCCAGCGATCGCTGTGTAACACTTTCAGGGGAGAGACCTATGTGTAAACAACACAGGTCTCTCTCCTGCCAGCAAGAACATGCTGCTGTGTAATTCTCTGTTTCCTTAGTAAAACCCACAAAACACATTATGTAAAACGGCACACAGTTAACCCTTTGATGGCCCCAGATGTTAACTCCTTTCTGCCCAGTGTCATTAGTACAGGTCAGTGCTTTTTATTAGCACTGATCACTGTATTAGTGTCATTGGGATGTCAGTTAGTTCCCACCCAGTGTCAGAATGCCCGCTGCAGTCCCACTATAATACGCTGATTGCCGCCATTACTAGTATAAAAAAATTAAAATTAAAATTCCAGTATATATACCACCATTTGTAGATGCTATAAATTTCACATAAACCAATTAGTTTACATGTATTGGGATTTTTTTTAGCAGAATACATTTTGGCCTAAATTTATGATGAAATTTAATTTCTAAAATTTTTGTACTGGATATGTTTTATAGCAAAAAGTCAAAAATATTGTGTTTTTTTCAAAATTGTCAGCCTTTTTTGTTTATAGCACAAAAAATAAAAAACACACAGGTGATCAAATACCACCAAAAGAAAGCACTATTTGTGGGGAAATAAAGGACATAAATTTCATGTAAATTTTATGTACAGCGTTGCATGACCGCGCAATTGCCAGGTAAAGTAATGCAGCACCGTAACAGAAAAAATGGCCTGGTCAGGAAGGGGGTAAATCCTCTGGAGGGCAAGTAGTTAAAGTGGAACCTATGTTTATTTGTCGACATACTCTACCTGCTACATTTATACATTTATCCCAGCGTTTAACTAATGCCTGGAAAGCTTATGCATACAAAGATTTGCAGGACGCCTGAACCATCCTAGGGTAGCCCACTTCACTTCCTCATCATTGTGTTCACCATTCCCACAGAAAGATTCCTCTCTTGTGCAATTCCAAGGCAGGTTATTCATCGATTATCCAGGATCAGGTGTTCCACACGTTGAATGCTCACAGGAATGACTGCCGTGGGCTGGAAACCACTACGACTGGGATCATCACTGACGGACTTGATGGCCATCTCTGAAATGTTTACACCATTCAAATGTCTTACTGAAGCTTAGCATCTCATCACAGTACTGTGCTTGAAGTCTTCTGTAGATATCTGGGGGTTCTACACCTTAGTCCACAAGAAACTTCATCACCACATGCTGTTCCATGCACGCACTAACACTGTTGTTTGCCATTCACAGGAATGACTGCTGTGGGCTGGGAACCACCATGAACAGATCATCACTGACAGACTTGATGGCCATCTTTGAAATGTTTACATCATTCAAATGTCTTACTGCGGCTGAGTGTGTTATCACCTTTCTGTGCTTGAAGTCTTCTGTAGATACCTGGGGGTTCTACGCCTTCATTCCCAAGAAACTTCATCACCACATGCTGATCCATGCACGCACTAACACTGTTGTCTGCCATTCACAGGGATGACTGCTGTGGGCTGGGACTACTATGACTGGGATCATCACTGACGGACTTGATGACCATCTTTGAAACGTTTACACCATTCAAATGTCTTACTGCAGCTGAGCATCTCATCATCATACTGTGCATGAAGTCTTCTGTAGATATCTGGGGGTTTTACACCTTCCTTCACAAGAAACTTCATCACCCATACGCTGTTCCATGCAGGCACTAACACTCTTGTCTGCCATATTGATTAATGGTCTCTGGACCGGCCCATGACATGTGAGCCGCCTATCATTAATAGGACACACTTGTCACTAATGCATGTAGTACTGCCACACTAGCATCCCTTTTTATACCTGTAAAATTAAAAGTCCTAGTTTGACCTGAATGCTCCTTGTATCATATTTGCTTGGACACAACCAAAAAGTCAGGGGATGCTTTTCAAAGTGATTTCTTGGCAAAATAAAGCATGGAGACATGTATACATGGGTGAATTTGCTTTGAATATTAAAATGAAATAAATAGCTTTTTGGTTTGTGGTGCTTAGATACATTGTAGTTCCGCTTTAAATAAAGAGTTTGCAAAAAAAAGAGAGAGAGCCTGAAGATCAGCAGCACCAAGATGCATGAAGGAGGAGCCTTGCCGCACTGACGTCACGCCGCCAAGGCCGCATGGAAGGCCGGCAGACATCTTAACTTCTTGTAAGCTTACTACCATACCTTATCTTTTACCTGGAATTTTGCCAATACTTAATAAAATACTACACTATCCAAAATTTTCGTTTTGTGGCTTGTATATGAGCCATTTAAGGTGGATCACTATCCTTTTGGCAACAAACTTCTATGGTGGAGATGCATAAGAGGAGATGTCCCTATGTGCTGAGAGGGTCTGGTTTGTGAGGTCTGGAGTGCTTTTCCTGAGTGCTGTGTATGTACCAGTGAAGCCCCCTGTCCCCGCCAGAGCCCTGATGTCCACCAAGGTTTCCCCGGATATTATTACATGCGCATTAACATTGCGCTTCTGGTGAGTGCAAGCATACTTCAATCCCTTATCACTGAAGTCACGGAATTTGACGCATCACTTTATGGACTATATGTATTTCAAGATATCTTCATCTGCTATTTGCTATATTACTTTTATGTGGAACAGTTCATCATTAATACTAATACATCATCCATTCACTTATTATTTTGTCATCATTTGATGACACTTTTGTAGCACTTGTTAGCGCAATTATTTGCGCCTTATGGTATGCACTTGTCACTTTCATTATTTTAGCTCTGCATTTTGCGTTATCAGCACCAAGATGCATAAAAAAAGGATAAAGAAAAAAATAATCCAGTTAAGCTTTACATCTGCTTCAAATCTCCTTTACATTGTATTGTGTACTGTGAAACATACCCAACAGTCAGCTGCATCTTCTGCAACATGAGAATTGTTTGAAAAAGTCAAATATAAAATGGATTTCAATTTACTCATCTGCAGTGCGTGTATGTGAATAGAAGATGAAAAGTAAAAAGCAAGTGGAAATAAGTGGTAGGCCCTCCAGGTTTTGGTTCTGTGGAGCTCTGAGAAGCCTCATTCATGAATCACCCGGTTATGTACTGTGGAAAATCTCTGGTCTGTAATAGGGAGTGCCTGTTCTATGCACACATTGCAATTTAAAGCTTCGGGGGAGAACTGCTACTGCGGGCTCTGTGTTTATGTCTGAAGGCTTTATTCCAGTGATACATAAACAAATCGCTCCAGCCACTGCCAAATCCCCTCTAGCCAATCGTATCCAGTGATGTCATTCTATAACACCCAAACCTTATAAATATTCTCCAAGCCAAGAACCAGGCAGCATCCGTCACTCAGCACTAATTCTAGGCTCAGCAGACAGACAACAAAGATGAAGAACTCCTTGGCAGATTGGTTGATCTTTTTCCTGGATAAGATATCCGTGGTGGCCAGCTTCAAACTCTTTAGCATGTCAGATGAAAGTGAGGGGGAGAACCATTATCTGGACATTTCCTATTTTAAGCGGGGAGATTTGTTAGAAGTTCCCAGGACTCTGTTTGTGCATTTTGGGATTTATTTGGGAAATAACAAGGTTGCCCATCTAATGCCAGATATCCTTCCTACCATGACAGAGGACAAGTGTCTGATTGACAAAGTGGTGACTAACAAAAGGCTGATCCTGGGTGTCCTGGCTAAGGTGGCCAGTATCAGGGTGGACACTGTGCAGGACTTTGCCTATGGTGGAACCATAATAGTTAATCACATGGACTGCAGCTTCAAGACAAAGCCCCTCTGTAATGAGGAAGTGGCCCAAAGGGCTGAAAAGTTGCTGGGGGCCACGCCATACAGCCTGCTGTGGGATAACTGCGAGCACTTTGTGACCTATTGCAGATATGGCTTTCCGGTGAGCTTTCAGACCGATAAGGTAAATGTCATTAATGCACATCACTCTTTTGTTTTGTAAGATGTTCTTCTTGCATTGACGTTTGGCAAAAACATTAGATAGGAACTGATTAGTTATGATTATTTATGCCATATAGAAATACTAGACAAACGTATGTGTCTTTTTCTTCTAGCATATTTATTAACTGAATGCATCATTTTCATTGTCCCTCTTGCTATTGTACAGCGCTGATCAAACCCTTTGGCGCTATATAAATACTGTATAATAATAATAATAATTTTCTGATGCATGTACTACACAGAAGATTTTACTCAGCTTCTTTAGAATAATAGTATTTAGAGGTATGGCAGCTTCCAGTTTAATATCTATTTTCATGCATATTGAACTTATTTGCCTAATGAAGTGTTATGCATGACTGTATACATACTGTTCATACACTTCTTCGCATCTATCCTTAAAGCAGTGCTAAACCCAAAACAAACATTTATTATATTGCAGCTTACCAATTCTTAGATATGATGGCTGCATTCGTTTCTTTTTTTAGGCTTTCTTTCTTTTATTTTCATCTGGTGATCCAGCCAGCAAGTCTGCTGTTTTTCAGAAGCTCAGGCTCTCCAGCAAAATGTATCAGTTTACATGGATGAGACAAACCACTTAACACTGGCAGGGGTGAATAAAATAATCAGCCTTTATTTATTTCATGCAAAAAACCTTTATCCCAAAGGATGCAACTGATTATAAAGTGTTAGCTGGAGTTTGGCTTCATTTTGTTTAGTGTATTTAAATTTGCTTATACATTTAACACTCCCCTCCTCCCCAGACTGACAGTGCGGCTGTCTGCTGTGCCTCCTGTGCTCCACCATCCACAGTTGTGTCTCACTAATACAGGAGGTGTGTTGATGGCCAGATCACCAGATGGAAACAGAGGGATAGAAGCCGAAGAAAAGAAATCTAATGCAGCCACTACATCTAAAGATTGGTAAGCTGCAATATAATACATTGTTGGTTTGGGGTTTGATACCACTTTAGGAACATGTAAAGACTATATATATGGTTGTAGTGAATTCCTACTACAGGAGTACAGCAAGACTTTTTTCCACATATTCCTTCTATCTGTATTACTTTTGCAAGGTAAATCCTTTCATTGATATTCACTGACCCCCAGCTTCTCCTATGGAGATAAAAGCCAATATATTCCCACCTGGGTGAAAATGTAATCAGCTCACAATAGTGTAGTAAGGAGCAACTCTGATGCTACTGAGTAGCTACAGTACATCTGCCTATTAAAGACACCAATGTGAAATGCCATAGAATCTGATCACTAAAATAATAGGAAAATATATCCATTTAAAGTGTTACTAAACCCAGGACCCTGCATTCACTGTATCTGGTCTCCCATGGTACTTAGAACATGGAAATACAATTATTTTAGTAAATATAAACTGCTAAATACCTTTTCTCATCAGCAGTTACAGCAGTCTTGTGATTCCTACCAGTGTCCAGCTGAGCACTGGTAAAAGTGTTACTAAACCCAGGACCCTGCATTCGCTGTATCTGGTCTCCCACAGTACGTAGAACATGGAAGTACAATTATTTTAGTAAATATAAACTGCTAAATACCTTTTCTCATCAGTAGTTAGAGCAGTCTTGTGACGTCTATCAGTGTCCAGCAGAGCACATGTTAAAGCTTGTAGAAGGAGTTTTCTTTCTGCTTTAGGAGGATGCAGAACCTCTGACCTCTGTCTGGACAGTGCTGATTGGCCCTGTGCTGATCACAACCACTCTCCCAAGAAAAAAAAAAACTTCTCTAGCAATATACACTAAACTGAGCATGTGCAGAACGGCTACGGTTCAGTCTGTCTTATAAGGAGATAAGACATGGATATTTGAGCAAGAGGAGGAGAAGAGAAGTCAAAATCAAATGTCCTTTTTACACAATGCAGAGGATTAACCCCTTAGGTCCACAGTGAGTATAACAAGCATGCTTTACTGCTTATACAGACTGATTTTACTGTTGGGGTTTAGTAACACTTTAAAGCTTGTAGGATGTGTTTTCATTCTCCCCTGACTGTCTTATGAGGCCGCATAACCCCTGACCCTCTGTCTGGACAGCATTGATTGGCCCTGTGCTGATCACATGTACTTTCCCAAAGAAAAAAATAACTCTCTTGCAATACACACCAAACTGAGCATGTGCAGCATGCCACCAAGGCTCTGTTCTCTCATCAGATGGATTGGGGATAGTAGAATAAGGGGAGAATCAGAGAAGACAGGATCAAACATCATTTTTACACAATGCAGAGGATTAACCCCTTATGTTCAACAGTGAGTAAAACAAGCATGTTTTACTGCATACACAGATTGATTTTACTGTTGTGGGTTTAGTAACACTTTCATCAATCATGATCATATTTTGTTTAACATCTCGGCTATTGTCTGTTAACTCTCTGGGGAGAGAGGAAAGTTCAGATATTACTCATAATTCTTAAACTATATCTAAAAGAAAACTGTTTTTCAATTTAGGTAGAATAGGGAATTAATATATCTGCTGTGAGTTATTTTGTGGCTGTTTATGCCCCTTCTGGAAGATTTCCCTTTACTTCCTCTACTCTACACTAAACAAGAAATTAGGTCATTACAAGCAGAAAAAGTGAATCTGCCATGCATAGACATAGACACCAATAGAAGCCTCACAGGATTTCTAACCCCTCACCATTACAGGCAGAGAGAGTGAATCTGCCATGCATGGACATAGACACCAATAAAAGCCTCACAGGAGTTCTAACCCCTCACCATTACAGGCAGAGAGAGTGAATCTGCCATGCATAGACATAGACACCAATAAAAGCCTCACAGGAGTTCTAACCCCTCACCATTACAGGCAGAGAGAGTGAATCTGCCATGCATAGACATAGACACCAATAAAAGCATCACAGGAGTTCTAACCCCTCGCCATTACAGGCAGAGAGAGTGAATCTGCCATGCATGGACATAGACACCAATAAAAGCCTTACAGGAGTTCTAACCCCTCACCATTACAGGCAGAGAGAGTGAATCTGCCATGCATAGACATAGACACCAATAAAAGCATCACAGGAGTTCTAACCTCTCACCATTACATGCAGAGAGAGTAAATCTGCCATGCATAGACATCAATAAAAGCGTCACAGGAGTTCTAACCCCTCACCATTACAGGCATCGAGAGTGAATCTGCCATGCATGGACATAGACATCAATAAAAGCCTCACAGGAGTTCTAACCCCTCACCATTACAGGCAGAGAGAGTGAATCTGCCATGCATAAAATAATAAAATCCTCATGGGTGCTCTAACCCCTCACCATTCTGCCCTAAAACTAAAAAGGAAAAAAAAAAGGTGGACTTTAGATACACTTCATACATGTTTTTATGCGGACCATGGGCAGATTCATTTTTTGGCAAACATAGCACGATTGTTTGAATGTTTTATATAGTATACTGTATCTATTTATAGATTAGCAGATACTGACAGTGGCTATTTTTGGGGAATGAGCTCCTTCTTACTGGTCTCCCTTAAAATAAATAGTGATATGGGTAACTAGTTAAGACACAAAAAAGATTTTTTTTTCTGTGAACAGGAAAAAATTATCTACTGCTCTTTGAAAAAGCCACATGTGAAATACAAGTTTATTTTGGAACTGGTTTTTTGGGGCAGTTTAAAGAGCAATGATCATATGCAAAATGGATCATTAGATTCAGTTTGCTGCATTCAAATCAGTGAAATCAGGGGTGGACTGACCATTTAGAAACTCTGGCACTGCCCAAGGGCCCGGGGTCAGTAGGGGGCCCCTTGAGATGCCCCTGGCACCTTTTTCACCTTTTTTGAGTTTGGGCAAGGACACAGGGGCCCCATGATCCCCTATTGCCCAGGGGCCCCATCAGTTGTCAGTCCGCCCCTGAGTGAAATATTATCTGATTGGTTGGACTGTGGTCCCTGGACATTATTACTGACCATGCCTAGGCTTAGTGCTTGGTGATTGAGTATGGTGCTGGTGAATGAGTAAAAGTTAATGTAGGATCAGCTTACGATCATGTGCTAAAACCAACTAGAAAAAATCCTTAAAGGGTTCATTTACATTTAGTAAAAAATTGCATATGCAGATAAGGGATGCTTGTAGATAAAAAAAAGTTGAAAATGTCTTCTATAGGTGAGGGCCATTTGTGTACCTCCTCAAGCCTGGCCAAAAAACTCCCAGAGATGGCATCATCCTGTCCTGCCAGCTTGCAAGGGCATAATTCAGCTTTAGTCAAAGATGCACAGTTCGGTTTTATCTACAGGCACACCTTACCTGTGTGGGCAGTTTTTTAAAGGTAAAGGTGAACTAATCTTTTAGGACCTACCTGCTGATAATCAATCCATGTATGGAATGCCTATGGTGTTGATGGCTGGTTGATATTAACCCATTTATGAAAGCATTACACATACACTCTCTGGTGGGTGTACCGGTTCAATTGCTCGGTAACACAAACTGCCAATCAGCCAATCACATGGCAGCAACTCAATGCATTTAGGCATCTAGTTGCGGTGAAGACGACTTCCTGAAGTTTAAACCAAACATCAGAATGGGGAAGAAAGGGGATTTAAGTGACTTTAAACGTGGCATGGTTGTTGGTGCCAGACAGACTGGTCTGAGTATTTCACAAACTGCTGATCTACTGGGATTTTCACACACAACCATCTCTAGTGTTTACAGAGAATGGTTAGAAAAAAAGGAAATATCCAGTGATCGGCATTTGTGTGGATGAAAATACTTTGTTTATGTCAAAGGTCAGTGGAAAATGGGCAGACTGGTTGCTACAACATTCTGATAGTAGGGTCAGAATTTGATGTAAACAACATAAACGCATGGATCCATCCTGCCTTGTATCAACGGTTCAGGCTGGTGGTGTAATGGTGTGGGGGATATTTTCTTTGCACTAGCAAGGTGTACCTATTAAAGTAGCCAGTGAGTGTATATGCAGAAGCACAGCGGGTGGGCCTTAACCATTTGCCGCCCGCCCTATGGCCGAATGGCGGGCGGCAAATGTCATCAGCGTTCTGGGTGGACGCCATATGGCATCCTCCCACACATGCGCAGATTGCGCTCCTGCAGAGCGGCGCAGCGGAGCGATCTGTCACCGGCTGTGTACCTCGGACACGGCCGATGACAGATCTGAGTTATGTCCCGTTGCCGGTACCATGTGACCTGCTGTGACCTATCACAGCAGGTCACATGACAGTTGTATACAATGGATGGCTTCATTCATGCCATCCATTGTATACTAATGCCTAGCTGTGAATGGTCACAGCTAATCACATGCACATGTCATGTGATTAGCTGTAGCCAAATCACAGCTAAGCACAAAAAAAAAAAACCCTGAATGAATCGATGTCATTCAGGTAAATGCTTGCTTATAGCAAAGTAATTCTTTGCTATAAGCAAATTGTGTAAAAAAAAAAAAATACTGATTACTATGGTAACATTGTACTACTTTGGTCATAGTGAAATATGGAAAAAAAATCTTAAAAAAAAGAAAAAAAATGTAATAAAAATAAAAAAAATTAAAAAATAAAAAAATATATATATTTTTTTTCCATACTGTCACCAGTCAGTGTCCCTGATCACCGCCATGCCAGTTATATGATGACGCTGTACTGCACTGGTGACAATATGTAAAAAAAAAATTTTTTTTAATTTTTTAATTTTCCAAAAAACTATGACAAAAAAAATACAACTTCAAAAAACTCGCCATTCCTCTTATGAAGTACGTCGGACTGTCTACTTTGCAAAAAGGGGTCATTTGGGGGATATCTGTACTGTTCTGACATTCTTGGACCTTAAGAAATTAGATTGGCTGTCAGTACTTCAGGATTGATCAATATTCAGATCTATACCATAGTTTGTGAACTCTATAACTTTCCTACAAACTAAAAAATACATCCTAATTTGGGTTATTTTCACAAAAGAAATGTAGCAGAATACATCTTGGCCTAAATTTATGAAGAACAATTATTTATTTGCAAACTTTTATAACAGAAACAAAGAAAAACTTTTTTTTTTCAAAATTTTTGGTCTTTTTTTGTTAATTTAGCAAAAAATAAAAACCCCA
Organism: Staurois parvus; assembly: GCF_062004578.1. Taxonomy (NCBI): domain Eukaryota; kingdom Metazoa; phylum Chordata; class Amphibia; order Anura; family Ranidae; genus Staurois; species Staurois parvus. The sequence goes on along the minus strand of NW_028317886.1, from coordinate 13,800,660 downwards.
GTGGTGATTAAATACCACCAAAAGAAAGCTCTAGTTGTGTGAAGAAAATGCTAAAATTTTAGTTTGGGTACAATGTTGTATGACCGCGCAATTGTCATTCAAAGTGTGAGAGCGCTGAAACCTGAAAACTGGCCTAGGCAGGAAGGTGTAAAATTGCCCGGTATTGAATTGGTTAACACCCAACTGCTGCATTTATGTGTAGCTATTTTGTACTGCGGTGCGCTCAATCGGCACCCCCTGAACTGTGATAGAGCTGTCACCAACAGCTCACGGTCAACTACCAACAATCCTCAGCTGGAAGGATGGAATTATGATGATGTCATCCATATGCAGCCCATCACAGGCACCCTTTAAATGGTAGACACCCTTTAGACTTTTGTTGGCATCAAAGATTTCAGTACTTGTCTCAATTAACCATATTAGGGTAAAGACATCACTTGTATCCCTGTTTACATTTAGCTTTCGGCCGGGGAATCTCCCTGTGACAGCTAAATGCAGTTGGGGTACAGCCCTGTATGGGAAGCTGTCATATACAGTATATGAGAGCTTCCCGGCACAGGCAGGACCCACTTTTTTATATGCCAGATATTATAAACGGAGAACTGGTGGTAAAATTTTCTTGCTGCCATAGCAATAGATTCTTTAAGTGGTGGTAGTAGGAACTACCTGAATTTGCACACAGGTGTCAGTAATGTTACCGACACTGACACAAATAGTTGCCTGAACTAGGCCCAGGACGTTCTTAAGCAAACTACTGCCAGAAATACTGGCATTAGAGACGTTTTGAAGTCCCCTGAATGTCTTCTGTACACCAATCGGAAAGGATACTTGAGTTGAGTAGTACTTTCTTGAAAACAAGCTTAATATTTTACTAAGCAAAAACAGTTATTCATACAGGAAATCCTGCTATGAAATCATAGTCTGTTCTGCTTGAAAAAAGTTGTTTCACTCAGTAGCAGTAAAATGTGTTAAATGGCTATGAGAACAAAACTCTCATTTATGCCAGGTACAGACTGTACCTAAAGACGCTGAATAATAACACACCATTAATTCCTTCTATAATTCTCAGCGTTTTGCTCACAATGGGAGACAACAATTCTATGTTTTCACTATAGTTCAAAGTGATTATTATCACATTTATATATATTTTTTCACAGGATCTCCGAATGAAAGCAAATACAGTATTTAACAGTATTGAAATATTGTATATTCCTGTCTGCTGATACTCCGTTATGACACATCTGTTTATCTTTTGTCTCCTCTTACCCTCATGTGTTATGACCTGTCTCTCCATCTTTTGTCTCCTGATACCCTCATGTGTTCTGACATGTCTCTCCATCTTTTGTCTCCTGATACCCTCATGTGTTATCACATGTCTCTCCATCTTTTGTCTCCTGATACCCTCATGTGTTATGACATGTCTCCATCTTTTGTCTCCTGATACCCTTATGTGTTATGACATGTCTCCATCTTTTTTCTTCTGATACCCTCATGTGTTATGACATCTCTCCATCTTTTGTCTCCTGGTTCTCCCTTGTGTTATGACATGTCTCCATCTTTTGTCTCCTGGTACCCCCTTGTGTTATGACATGTCTCCATCTTTTGTCTCCTGGTACCCCCTTGTGTTATGACATGTCTCTCCATCTTTTGTCTCCTGATACCCTCATGTGTTATGACATGTCTCTCCATCTTTTGTCTCCTGATACCCTCGTGTTATGACATATCTCTTCATCTTTTGTCTCCTGATACCCTCATGTGTTATGACATGTCTCCATCTTTTTTCTTCTGATACCCTCATGTGTTATGACATCTCTCCATCTTTTGTCTCCTGGTACTCCCTTGTGTTATGACGTCTCTCCATCTTTTTTTTTCCTGATACCCTCATGTGTTATGACATGTCTCCATCTTTTGTCTCCTGATACCCTCATGTGTTATGACATCTCTCCATCTTTTGTCTCCTGGTACTCCCTTGTGTTATGACATGTCTTCATCTTTTGTCTCCTGGTACCCCCTTGTGTTATGACATGTCTCTCCATCTTTTGTCTCCTGATACCCTCATGTGTTATGACATGTCTCTCCATCTTTTGTCTCCTGATACCCTCATGTGTTATGACATATCTCTTCATCTTTTGTCTCCTGATACCCTCATGTGTTATGACATGTCTCCATCTTTTTTCTTCTGATACCCTCATGTGTTATGACATCTCTCCATCTTTTGTCTCCTGGTACTCCCTTGTGTTATGACATGTCTCCATCTTTTGTCTCCTGGTACCCCCTTGTGTTATGACATGTCTCTCCATCTTTTGTCTCCTGATACCCTCATGTGTTATGACATGTCTCTCCATCTTTTGTCTCCTGATACCCTCATGTGTTATGACATATCTCTTCATCTTTTGTCTCCTGATACCCTCATGTGTTATGACATGTCTCCATCTTTTGTCTCCTGGTACCCCCTTGTGTTATGACATCTCCATCTTTTTTCTCCTGATACCCCCTTGTGTTATGACATGTCTCCATCCTTTGTCTCCTGGTACCCCCTTGTGTTATGACATGTCTCCATCTTTTGTCTCCTGGTACCCCCTTGTGTTATGACATGTCTCCATCTTTTGTCTCCTGGTACACCCTTGTGTTATGACATGTCTCCATCTTTTGTCTCCTGGTACACCCTTGTGTTAGGACATGTCTCTGCATCTTTTTTTGTCTCATGTTACTCCCTTATATTATGGCACATGCACACCTCCCCGTTTTCTGTCTCCTGTCACCTCCTTTGTATTTTGAAATGTCTCTCCATCTTATTGTCTCCTGATACCCTCATGTGTTATGACATCTCTCCATCTTTTTGTCTCCTGATATCCTCTTGTGTTATGACATGTCTCTCCATATTTTTTCTCCTGATACCCTCATGTGTTATGACATCTCTCCATCATTTTTGTCTCCTGATATCCTCTTGTGTTATGACATGTCTCTCCATATTTTTTCTCCTGATACCCTCATGTGTTATGACATCTCTCCATCTTTTTTGTCTCCTGATATCCTCTTGTGTTATGACATGTCTCTCCATCTTTTTTCTCCTGATACCCCCTTGTGTTATGACATATCTCCATCTTTTGTCTCCTGATAACCCCTTGTGCTATGACATGTCTGTCCATCTTTTTGCTCCTGATACCCCCTTGTGTTATGATATATCTCCATCTTTTGTCTCCTGATACCCCCTTTTGTTAAGACATGTCTCTATATCTTTTTTCTCCTGGTACCCCCTTGTGTTATGACATGTCTCTGCATCTTTTTTTGTCTCATGTTACTCCCTTATGTTATGGCACATGCACGCCTCCCCATTTTCTGTCTCCTGTCACCTCCTTTGTATTTTGAAATGTCTCTCCAACTTTTTGTCTCTTGTTACCCCCTTGTGTTATGACATCTCTCCATCTTTTGCCTCCTGATAACCCCTTGTGTTATGACATGTCTGTCCATCTTTTTTCTCCTGATACCTTCTTGTGTTATGACATTTCTCCATTTTTTGCCTCCTGATACCCCCTTGTGTTACGAAATGTCTCCATCTTTTTTCTCCTGTTACCCCTTTGTGTTATGACATGTCTCCATTTCTTTTCTCTTGATACCCCCTTGTGTTATGACATGTCTCTGCATCTTTTCTCTTGATACCCCCTTGTGTTATGACATGTCTCTGCATCTTTTCTCCTGGTACCCCCTTGTGTTATGACATGTCTGTCCATCTTTTGTCTCCTAATACCTCCTTGTGTTATGACATCTCTCCATCTTTTGTCTCCTGATGTCCCCATGTGTTTTGACATGTCTCCATCTTCTGTCTCCTGATACCCCTTTTTAATGATATGTCTCTCCATCTTTTGTCTCTCCATGTCCCTTGTGCAGTGACATCTCTCCTTCTTTTGTCACCTGTTACCCCTTTGTGTTATGACATCTCTCTTTCTTTTGTCTCCTGGTACCCATTTGCATTATGATATCCCTCCATCTTTCTGTCTCCTGATACCCCTGTGTTATGACATGTCTCTCCATTTTTATTTTTGACGTAGACCCCCTCATAATAGGAGACAGAAAACTAGAGACCCTTTTACCCTCCTGGTATGGCACTTCTCTCCCTCTCTATTTTTCCATCTCCTGTCGCCTGTTTTGTGTTATGACATTACATCATCTTTCTTTCTGCTGTTAGTCTCTTGTGTTATGACACTTTCCTCCATATTTCTGTCTGCAAACACCTCCTTTAGTCTTGACACGTCTCCATTTTTCTGTCTCCTGTCACCTCCCTTATATTATGGCACACCCCTCCATTTTTCTGTCTCCTGTCCTCTCCCTTGTGTTATGGCACGTCTCTCCATCTTTCTGTTCTTAGGTAGAAATCACAGGTGCCAAGTAAGGAGTAGACTGCTCTCTAGTTGGCAGAAAAACCAGTTCCTGAGGCAGGATTTCCTTTGCTTCCAAAATAGTAAAGCTGGATTATTATTCTCATTGGGTTTCAATACACACACCACATTATAAGCTTTCTTCATTCTCTCACTCTGTTATGCTCATAAAGCATTGCTTTTTATTAGGCACTTTCCCAACTCACTAGCTTTTATTCCGAAACTGAAGCCAACATTTTACAGTGAAGAGTAGAATAGTGATGAAAGTAGCTATGATCTACCTTTTTCATGTTTAAGAGTTCTAACAGAGGGGCTCATTTATAAAATCTGGAGCAAAAGAAAATATATACGTTGCCATAACAGCCAAATGTCAATGTTTAAAATTTTAGAAACTGTATTGATGTTCTGCAGATAACGTAATACACTGTAGTATTATTTTTAAAGCTGAACTCCGGAGAAAAATCCTCCCCACTGCAAGGGTTAACTGCTCAGTTTGCATAAGGGATGATGAATATGGTGGTATACTTGCTACTCTCCTCCACTGTCTAACACTCTGGAATGTGGGCAAGCCTTTATCATCCTCCTGTACAATGCAGGATTGCTGGGTTTAATTTGTCTTTAAGCACAATGACAAACCTCCTATTGGCCATCTAAAAGTAAATTTACCCTAAGCCTTTAGAATTCTACAGCACACAGTGACAGCTAGTTGGGTGTGAAAATGGCAAACAAATCTGTAAATGTATTTGTACTTGTATCAATGTTTGTCAAAATATGAGACTTGTACTATTGGCAATACACATCTTCATTGTAGAGGGCACATGGCAGGGTTCAGCATTTATGTTAAAGAGGTTCTTCAGTCCTTCCCCCTCAAAAAATGAAAAATCAGCAGCTACAAATACTGTAGCTGTTGACTTTTAATAAAAGGAGACTTACCTGTCCAGGGATACAGCACTGTCCTCACCCAAGGCTGGCTCTTTGCCGGTCTCAGGGTCCCCGGTACTGCCATGCACCTAACTGTGGCAAGCTGGCAGTAAGGCTGGCCATACACTATACAAAGTTCTGCCCAATTTCCTTTAGATTTACCTTCAACTATGTAGTACAAGAGCCTGCCTACTTGGATACAATTTAAAGTTTTGTTAGGTTTCACCTCCTATTATATGAAAATTGTATAATGTATGGCCAGCCTAACTCCTGCGGCTTCACAGCCAGTGTCCCAGCTGGAGTGAGCTGCACTCCGCCCTGTCGATGGTCCTGCAGCTTCCTGAGACCTGTGATGTGTACTAAGAGGCTGCAGGCCAGGGATGGGGTGGGGGAGGGGGTACTTCCTCCCCCAACCAAAAAAAAAGTGTCCAAAAGTTGAAGAGAAGGGGGCAGAAAAGTGGAACTTCCTTTTGGTGTGAGGAACTGATTTAGGAAAAGGCCTTGTGGGTGGACACTAGATAAAGCACGTTGAACTACTAGACTGTCTTTAACCTCCAAAGTTGCCCCTAGGGCATTTTAGATGGACCTGAATGCTTATTAAATTCTATTTCAAAGATCAGAGTGTATATAGTTCATATCATTTGAGAGAAAGCGCAAAAAACACAGAACAAGATTCAAGTTGATAGCAGCTCTGTAGATGGGATATTTTCCCCGTAGAAACTGAAATCTGAATTTTTTGTTAAGTCCAAGATGGTTTCTCCTGCACCTGGCTATGCTTAGCACATCCTGAAGAGAAGCTTTAAGTACGCAGCTAAAAGTTGCAGGTAGCATAGTCACATTGACTCCAGTTCATAAAGTGCTGAGCACACCCACCAGTAGGTGGACCTTTGACATCCCATATACACCTGCCCCTATGGCCCTATTCACGCCTGAGCATTTTGTAGCTTGAAGCTCCAAAACGCTTAGGGAGAAAAAAAAAATCAATATTTCTCTATGGAGACAGTTCACATTTCCACTCCAAGTCACCTGAAGCAGAATGCCTGAAGCTCAAAAAAGTTTTGGAGCTACTTTTGTAGCTCCATTCGGGCAGATTGGTGCATTTTCATTCACATAGAAATACATGGAAACATGCAAATTGTGCATTTTCATGTGCTTTAGTGAGTTATTATTATACAGGTCTAATATAGTGTCAACAGTTTGTGCAGCGCTTTACAATATACATAGGTAATACAAGAGAGACAATACAGCTACAATACAATCAAAACAAGAGGATTAAGAAGGCCCTACTTACAAGAGTTTACAACCTACTAGGGTGGGGCAAGCGGTACCAAAGGTTATAACTGTGGGGGATGAGCTGATGGAAGTGATAAATGTCTATTCGGAGGCATGATAGGCTTCCCTGAAGAGATGAGCTTTCAGGGATTGCCTAAAGGCAACCAGAGTAGAGGATAGCTGGACAGATTGAGGGAGAGAGTTCCAGAGGATGAGAGAAGCTCTGGCAAAGTCCCGGAGATGAGCATGAGAGGAGGAGCCAAGGGAGCTGGAGAGCAGGAGATCATGAGAGGAAAGGACAGTTTAGGTGATACTTGGAGACCAGGTTGGTGATGTAGCTGAGGCAGAGTTGTGGATGGTTTTGTATGTTGTTAGTATTTTGAATTTATTTTGCTGGGCAATTGGAAGCCAGTGGAGGGATTGGCAGAGAGGGGTGGCAAACACAGAGCGGTTGGTAAGGCATATGATCCTGGCAGCAGCATTCATGATAGACTGAAGAGGGGATAATCTACGTTTTGACAGGTGACCAAGAGCATTTTTGAAGAATGGCAAAACATGGCAACAATTGATGTCACAGATGAAACTTTTCTCTATTGGCTAATACAAAAACACCAGAATTCAAAAAGCCCGAAAACACTCAAACAAATCGCACACAAACATTCACAAATGTCTAAACCTTTTTTCATCCCAATACTTTCTCTGCATTGAGATAAAACAATGCTCCACTAACTGTCCTACCTCCTATGTCAATAGACACTTACCTGGCTTTATGTAATCACTCCAGTGCCAGCTCCAGTCCCGCTCACCTAAATTCCTGGAGGGGCGTGGCTTACTAGTGCTGTGTAGGTCAGGTCTCCAAATGAGCACGCACACAGTTGACTCCTTAGCACCAACTTGCTACAGGAGGCAACCAAAGAACGGAAGAGCTGTCAGAAGTGATGGTAAATGATCTTTCTGTGCAATATCATTTGCGCAGAGCAGATAAATTTTACATCATTTTATTTTAAAAAATGGTGTCTTTGGTATCACTTTAATCAACTTTTTTTTCCGTTTTGGATAGAGTAAGGGAGGGTTATAACACCTGTCAGGTTTTTTTCATCTGTGCCCCCTTGGGGAAATTTCCACTCACTTCCTGTCCCATAGAAAGTGAGGGGAAATCCCTCCAAAGTTTGGAAACCCCTGGTTATCACCAGGGTCACCAGAACTAGTGTCCCCATATGAAGAATTTCCCTTTTTTAACAAAACTTGGGATTTTCTTTCACTTTCAGTAATAACAATAAACAAGACAAACAGAGAGGATCAGTCTTCCTAACGGGGACACAGACAGCAATAAAAAACCTGACAGGTGTTCTAATCGATCTCTACTCTGTCCAAAGCTTGAAAAAAGTTTTTAGTTATACTCTAAAGTGTTGGTAAAGCAAGTTATACTTACCTGCTCTGTGTAATGGTATTGCAAAATGTGGCCTTGAATCCCTCTTCTACGGTTCTTCAATGGCATTCTGGGCTCCTCCTTTTTTGTGTGCGCCCCCATAAGGAAGCTGGTTCCTATAGAGGCACACCTGCGGGCTTGCTCCTGAGCCTAGCTGTGCGCATCTGCAGACACACACACAGTGTGGCTCTACCCCGGCACTTCTCTCTGTTCACAGGATTTGACTGACAGCAGCAGGAGCCAACGGCTCCTGCTGCTGCCTATGTGTCCTCTGTGAGCAGAGAGAGGAGAGAGCTACTGCAGACTGGCACAGTGCTGAATTCAGAAAGAACTTAAGTATACAGAGAGGTGAGGAGGCGATACAAATACAGGGACATTTTTCAACTTAATGCAAAGCATGTATTAGGGCAAACAAATGTCCTGCTTTTATAACCAATTTAAAGCAGTATTAAACCCAAAAGCAAACTTTTTTTTTATATTGTAGCTTACCAGTCCTTAGATGTGAAAGCTGCATTAGTTTTCATTCATTTTTCTTTTGCTTCCATTAGGCTTTCCTTTATTTTCAACTGGTGATCCAGACAGTGAAGTCTGTTGTTTTTCAACAGAACAAGCTTTACTCTAGATGTAGCAGTTTGAGGCTTGGAACAAACCATTTACCACTGACAGGAGTGCTTTTTATGGTCAGTTTTTATGTATTCATGTAAAACCGTTTTCCCAAAAGGAAAAAAAAAAATGCTGTAACTGCTTTTAGAGAGCTATCTGGAGTTTGGCTTCAATTTGTCAGTGTATTTAAATCAGCTGGTACATTTAACACTGACCTCCCCCTGATTGACAATGCTGCTGTCCAAAGGTGCTCCCTGTGGTCCTTCATTTACAGTGGGGGCACACTAATACAGGAGGTATGGCCAGATTACAGGTGAAAACAGAGGGGGGAAAAAGATTAAACAAAGGAAAACTAATGCAGTGATCACATCTAATGATTGGTAAGCTGCAATATATTACATTTCATTTTTTGGTTTTAATATTGCTGATGAGTTGATGTCTCCTTGTTACCAAATCTCTAGGAGCTACAGTATGTGCGAAAGCCCAGTTTCCTTTTTTGCTATGATACATCGTTGTGCAGCAATAGGAAGGAAGATCTTGAGAAAAACTGATTATCCATGTGTATTGGGCCAGCAACCCAACGGTGGAGTCAGCCAATAATGATGTCCTTAGTCTGCCCTATAGAAAAGCCATGAAGATTTCTATTCCTTGTTAAGAAGTATTTTCATATATGAAACATGATAGTATTCCAAAGGGTCCGAACCATTGTTTATGAATAGATTTGATGACTGTGGGAAAATGATTGAAGTTGTTACTTCTTTAATTCTGCTTGTGTATATAATGACTCTAACAAATATTTGCCTTGTTTTCTAGTTCTGTGAGACTGTCAAGAGGATTATCAGAGACCAAAGAAGCGTGTTTCTTTCCGCTGCCTTGGGCCTTGTGCTAATACTGTGTCTGGGAATGGAGCCTTCCACCACCCTCCCCAGTCTCTTCATTACGTTCGCTCTGTGGATGGCAAGCTAATGACAACAAACATTCCACACCTTGTATATAATGCCTCATGTAATATAGTATATTTATAATAAACAGTGATGCAAAATGCATGTAATGCTTGTTTAAAAGATTGCATCGATCCTTTTTGTATTGTAAAAAATAATAAATTGACCTTGCTTAAATCAAAAAGCCTGATTTCAACACCGATCGTGACACTTCCTTCCTGGAGTTTGCATGTTCTCCCTGTGCCTGCGTTGGTTTCCTCCCACACTCCAAAGACATGCTGGTAGGTGAATTGGCTACTGTCTAAATTGGCCCTAGTATGTGTATGTATGAATGTGAGTTAGGGACCTTAGATTGTACATCCCTTGAGGGTTAGGGACTGATGTGAATGTACAACATATATGTAAAGCGCTGCGTAACTTGTCAGCGCTATATAAGTACCTGTAATAAATTAATAAAAGCAACACAAAGATACTGAAACATGATTTTTTTTTTTTGTAGTGACTTCAGTGTAGAACACTATTGGGTCCCTTTAACATGTATTTTACAAGATGCTATGTTACCATTTCATACCATTTTGGATCACCTGTACATTATACTTACTCATAAGGATATGAATCATGTCAGACATGTTCTGAGGATGCTTCTTTGCTGGAGGTGTGGGATAACACCAGTAAACATCATTTCCATAGACATCAGTAATCTCTATATTTATTAGGCTGTTTCCCTCTTAGTAGGTGTTAACAAGATAACCTGAAACAGGATAATTGGTATGATTAAAAGACTGAGCACCACATCCCCAAAACAAAACAGTATACCCACAAAATAAAAAAAAAAAGAAGAAATGGGGCTTTACCGGTGCTAACATCACCCTCAGGAAAAAATCAAAACATCTAAAAAAATGCATTTTATTACAAATCATTGTTAAGAAACCGCCGGGGTATACACCCCATAAAACACTGTAACATTAATAATCAGCTCAGCAACCCCACACCACCTCCCTTTTAAATACCCTAGACTCAAATAAACAATCACATGTGCTCAGGGGCAGACTGATCATTTGGAAACTCTGGCACTGCCCGAGGGCCCGGGGTCAGTTGGGGGCCCCATGAGATGCCCATGTTACCTTTTTCATAGGCTTTTTTGAGTTTGGGCAAGGACACAGGGGCCCCATGAGTTGTCAGTCCGCCCCTGCATGTGCTATAACATATTCTTTAGATACTTGCGTGAGATATAGCCATGATGGGAGGTGCTTGTATCTAGACTTGTTTCGCCAGGTAAGCTTCTTCAGGGGTTTGCTGAGTGCTGCTGGAAGTAGAAAATTAAAAACAAAATATATATATCACTTATATTGGTAGAGACCCCAAAAAGTGCGGACGCAGAGGTTACATGGCTCAGATGAAACAATGGGGAAACTGGCAACCCCAGCTATGGATCGCATGGGCAATGGGCATGAGTAATGACCATCACTCCCAGATATATATTAAGCCTGAGTTAGGACATCCAACAAGAAATGCATCAAATGGTGGCTTATCCCATAGATAAAACACCTATAATTCCAAACAGACGTACTCCAGATACCAGCAACACAAACAATTTTGTGTTGCTGTTATTTGGAGCACAAGCTGGTATCTGGTGCACATTTCATTTTCTGTCTAAGGCTCCATGTACACCGGACACTTCTGAATGATAGAAACAGACTGCTGGAAAACGTAGGTTAAAAAACGTCTGTTTAGCCGCGTTTGCATACCATGCTTATGAGCGTTTGCGTTTAGAAGCATTTTTTAAAGATAACCTCAGGAGACCTTCCAAAATACCCAGAATGCACTGAAAACCAGTAAAAAATTAACTATTTCAGACATTTTGAGAGAAAGAGAGAGCAGTATTTGTTTGTCTTTTGTTTTTGTTTTTTTTGTGGTGTTTGGATGTGTTCCAGCTCATTTCTGTGCAGAAATTATTGCAGCAGTGTCTAACATATTTTCTTTCATGCGAAACCTCAGAGTATGGTGTACCAGGTCCATTTGAGTATCGGGAAAGCGTTTTGCATGCATTTTTCATGATGAAAAAAGGCTCTGGACAGCATCTGGAAATGGAATAGTTAAAAAAAATTTCCAAACACTTATAAACACGATTAGCCACATTTAGCCACATTTACACGCATTCACAAGCGTTTGGCGTTTGAAATGCTGATAAAATCTACTCCTGTGCGCAAGTTTTCTGCGTTCAAAAAAACGACTGTAAATTCAACTGCCTGTAAACGATTGTAAATGATGATGTGTACATGGACACATAGGAAAACATTAGAGTTCAGGTGCTGCTGTAAATAATGCAGAAAAGCTCCTAAACGTGAGTTTATCAGCCGCAGTGTACATGAGCCCTTAGAGACCCAACAGAAAGTGGACCTCATGCACACTGGACATTTTTTTCAGCTGCTTCTAGGGGCGTCTGGCATTTTTCTTTCTGCCTGTAAACACCCCTGCATGTTAGCATATGTGTCCATGGCCATGCACACATAAGCATTTAGACGAGTTAACAGACAGAAAAAACCTTACTGTCAGTGTGTCCAGGAGCAGTTGCATCTAAACATGCCTAAGCACTAGATGTATTTAGCACTTGAGTGTTAGTTCATTTCATTGGCCAGAATACATTATTATTATGGCCAATTAAATGAATTAATGCCCAAGTGCTTGATGCGCCTAAATACACCTAGACAGACACACACGTGCGCTCGTCAAACATTTTTTCTGGCAAAATGCTGCATCTAGGTGGACAGGCTTCTAGGAGAGTTGACAAAATGTCCTGTGTGCATGAGGCCTTGTTGTATTCTCAGTTGTTGAGTTGAGTATACAGTATATTTCTACTGGAAAATATTTTTTTAAATCTTGCTCTCATGAGAACTCAACTACTTCCCACCTGGCATATATTATTATTATTATACAGGATTTATATAGCGCCAACAGTTTGCTCAGTGCTTTACAATATAACGGGAGACAAAACAGCAACAGTACATTTCAATACAAGAGGGATAGGAGGGCCCTGATCCTCGGAGCTTACAATCTAGGAGGGAGGGGCTAGTAGTACAAAAGGTAGTAACTGTGGGGGATGGACTGGTTGGAAGAGTAGAAGATTCCAGGATAGGCTTCCCTGAAGAGATAGGTTTTCAGAGATCGCCTAAAAGTGAGCAGAGTAGGCGATAGTCTGATAAATTGGGGTAGAGAGTTCCAGAGGATGGGAGAAGCTCTGGAGAAGTCCTGGAGACGAGCATGGGAGGAGGAGACAAGGGAGCTAGAGAGCAGGTGGTCTTGCGAGGAGCGAAGAGTACAGTTTGGGTGATATTTAGAGATAAGATGGGTGATGTAATTTGGGGCAGAGTTATAAATGCCTTTATACATTCTTGTTAATGTTTTGAATTTTATCCGTTGGGCAACGGGAAGCCAGTGGAGGGATTGGCAGAGAGGGGTGGCAGATACAGAACGGTTAGTAAGGTGGATGAGTCTGGCAGCAGCATTCATGATAGATTGAAGAGGGGATAGCCTGCGATGAGGTAGGCCAATGAGGAGGGAGTTACAATAGTCAAGGCGAGATATAACAAGGGAGTGCTTAGTGGTTTCCGAGGTTAGGAACGGGCGTATCTTGGAGATGTTGCGGAGGTGAAGTCTACAAGATTTGGACAGCGATTGGATTTGGGGCTGAAAGGACAGATGGGAGTCTAGGATTACACCTAGTACCCTGGCATGAGGGGAAGGACTGATGATTGTGTTATTGATCTTGATGGAAACGTCAGGGGAGGGGACATGGGCTGGGGGGAATACTAAGAGCTCAGTTTTGGAAAGATTGAGTTTGAGGAAGTGGAGTGACATCCATGCCGATATGTCACTTAGTAGGTTAGTAATGCAAGAGGAGACTGAAGGGGTGAGGTGAGGGGTAGAAAGATAGATTTGTGTGTCATCAGCATAGAGATGGTACTTAAAGCCATGGGAGTTTATCAAGTGACCAAGGGAGGAGGTGTAGATGGAGAAGAGAAGGGGTCCAAGGACAGAACCTTGAGGGACCCCTACAGAGAGAGGGAGTGAAGAGGAGGAGGCAGCATTATAGGTAACGCTGAAGGAGTGCTGCGATAGGTAGGAGGAGAACCAGGAGAGAGCAGAGTCTCGGAGGCCAAGAGAGTGGAGTTTTTTGAGAAGGAGGGGATGGTTAACAGTATCAAAAGCTGCAGAGAAGTCAAGTAGTAAGAGTGAATGGGGCCGCCCCTTGAAGACGTCATTCATGACGAAACTAGTAGGGCTTGCTGGATGCTGACGTTTGTGGAGAAAATTAAGTCACGAGTGCTGTAGTGAGTGTACGGGGAACAGGAGACTGTTATACCATTTGCTGTTTTATGCTGTTATACTGGTGTCGGTGAAGACACCCTTTTTGTGAGTGTAAATCTTTATTAAATTGTTGGATACTTTTATAAAAAAACTGGCTGCACCATGATTTTCTCTTTCATTCCCAAACATGACCTCGGTGGAGAGATATAAAAAGAGAGAGTGATATAATGCTCCTGGAACCATTATATTGAGTGGTGGATACCTACCTTATGGATGATTGTGTAGCGATTGATCATCACACCTGAGAAGTTGATTCATTGCATCTGCTCCCAGAGCAAAAAGCGTTTTTTGCTGATCTAGAGATTGATCAGCGTGCAGCTCTGGTGAGTTACCCAACTTTACTTTTGGTGGTGGATTTTGGCACAATTTCTTTGAGAGCACCTGAATTTGAAAAGGATTTGTTTGGACATTTGAAGAAATTCAGAATTGGACATTCTTTTTATATTCACAAATTTAATTATTTAAATTACTTATGCACTAAAAAATAGTTTTGCACATAATTTTGATATTTTTTGATATTAATTGAGAATAGATATATATATCTTTTGCACTAATGTTTCTACACTAAATTAGGAATAGTTTGTGGTTTTAGCGCATTCCTTTATTTAAGTTATAGCACTAAGAAATTTATTTGGTTTCTTTGAGCTGGAATTGCTGCTTTAAAGTATTAAGGGTGTGGCGCTTTTATTACACTTGTGATATCAGCGAGTATTGTTGGGGCACAAGGCAACCAATCAGAGACACACATGGAGTCACTTTAGTGAATCAGGGTGGGCAGGTAGAAGATCATGGGAATGCAGATTAAGGCAGGTTTCAGCGAGTTTCAGAGCCTTTTTACTTATGCTTTTTTGTGGCATTAGCACAAAAAAGGCTGCTTTCTGGCAACTGGGCCATGCAGCTAGTTTTTGTTCATATATTGTTGTATGCTCTGTGAGGGATTAGCCCAGTAGCGGGTTGTGTTTGACCCCCTGGATGAGTCAGAGCATGGTGAAAAAGACTCAGCACGACAGCAGGATCTTGGTGTAGAAAGTTGTGCTTTATGTACAAGTCTGGTGAACACAAGGTACATATATCAAAACAGCAAAAATAAAATACAAACAGAAAATAAAGCCTTGCCACACTGGGCATCTAACTGCAAACACAGGTTCCTATCTGCCTGTCTGGATACAGCCTACCGCTGCTGAGACACATGGCGTTCACACAGACCATCTCCAAGTCCATAATCACACAGATTATTTCTCACCACAGTATTTTTTGGTTGCTCCCTAGTCTGCCCTGCACAGCAAACTGGTTCCAGGTTGGAGCATTCTCCTTAAGCAGCCTGGGAGTTTTATACAGCCCAGAGCGCCTTAACCTGCTACAGCTGAGCTCATTAACTCATCAATGAGCAAAACAGGCTCACTACACAGCACAACAGGAGAAACAGTCAGTGTAGAGCATGAATCTGGGACAAATATACCTCCCATCCTGGACACATTCCCTAGTTCTTCCTGGCTTCCTGTCACAGCTCCTTGCAACAACCACACCACCTTTTTCCAGAGCAGCCTGCATTTCTCCTGAACTTACCTGTGGGTTTTTCTTTGTATTCTGAACAATTCTTCTGGCAGTTGTTGCTGCAATCTACCTTGGTCTACCTGACCATGGCTTTTTATCAAGAGATCCGCTTCTTATAAGTGATTGAACAATACTGACTGGCATTTTCAAGACATTTGGATATCTTTTTATATCCTTTTCCATCTTTACTGAGTTCCATTACCTTGTTATTCAGACCTTTTGACATTTATTTTCTGCTCCCCATGGCTCAGTATCTAGCCTGCTAGTGCATCCACGTGAGAGCTCATTGAATATTTATACACAGACACTAACTGCAATTTAAAAAGCCACAGATGTGGGAAATTGTTCTTTAACTGTCATTTTGACCTGTGTGTGTCACCTTGTGTGTCTGTAGCAAGGTCAAACATTTCAGGGTATGAACACTTTTGATCCGGGCCATTTGGATGATTTCTGTTATCATTATGATTTACAAAGGAGCCAAACGAGCTTTTTATGATCACTATCCTTAAATAAAAGACAGTATTTTGGCATGATCAGTCATATTTTTAATGATTTTTTTTTTTAATTTCAATGCCAAAATATCATGATTTCTGTCAGGATATGCAAATTTTTGAGCACAACTGTATATATGTATGTAGCACGTTCTTAGTGCAGCTAGTCAGAAGCTGTTTAGCAGCTCAGGTGTGATAGCCAGAGGGGTCAACTTGTGGTCAGGACTGAGAGACTCTGCATGCCAGCCCCTCTGGAATTTCCCCTTGCTCTGCGGCTTTCAGAGGAGGGCCTTGGAGGCAGTGGGTGGATCTGAGGAGTGGTTGGCTGTACTCTTGAGGGACCTCAGTCAATCCCCAACGGAAGGCTTGGCAAGGGTCTGGGACTCCCTTAAAAGTGTAGGAGCCTGCTCAATGGAGGGGAGTGTGGTGGTGGGAGAGCAAGAAAGTGGAAGGAAGATGCAAGGCTGGAGGAGGAGGGCTGTCAGGAGGCCTAGTGAAATGGGGCCTGCCTGCAAGCCTGGAGCTGGAGAGGAGGAAAGCTTGAAACTCACTGGCCCTCTGAGAGAGGACCACCTGTATGGCAGGAATGGAGGAGCCCAGCTGATAGGACTTGCAGCCGCAGCCAACCCACAAGCGGTACAGGAGAGAATCTGAGTGAGTACACCTGCACCCCCTTGGCGGATAGGGGAAGGAGCACTCTGGTGGGAAACCAGATTAGCCCCCTACTAGTGACTGTTCACCTTAATTAAAGGGACAGGAGTCAGATTCCCTGCTCAGGTAGAAAGTCTCCAAATTGCTGGGTGAAGAGGAGTTCATCTAGGGTCTGGGGTGGCACAACTAGGAGCTATTGGCTGGTATTCTAACAGAGACTGCAACAGAGAAGAGAGGTTTGTGAATAGTTTCAGGAAGTGGTCCTCAATTATTGATTCCCCCTATATCCCTGTGCAAGAATATAGGGGGACCCAATTCATCAGCAATCCCTAAGGGGGTAGTACTACATATATAGTGCTTAGTAGGGATTGGGAGAGAAGAAACAACATTTATTTTTCTGTAGCTATAGTTTATGTTTTAATTATATTTAAATTATAATTCCTGTTTTTCTTATTGATACACATTTTAAAAAGATTTCTATTTTGGGATAATCAAGAAAAGTCCACCGAAGTCTGTTTCTCTTTTAAATAGCCTCAGATAGGAAGCAGGAGTTCCAATCCTTCCCCGCTCTATCCACAACTAGATAAAACATTTTTGGCTTGACTTACACTCCCAAAAAAAGGAGCTCCAAAACAGATGTGAGCATTTTCGTCTGCTTGTATCTTGGTAACAGACCTGATGATCACATTTCAAAGATTCTGGATGCCATTTGGGAACTGATCACAAGACCTTCATGATGACAGCTTTCCCTCCAGTCCTGATTAGGACAGAACAGTGATCAGATGACCCCAGGGTTAACCTTTCTTACCCTGTGATGAGCCTTCAGGACATGAAGAATCTGACACATAGTGCTCAGGAGACATTTCTAATGCTATATAGGTTCAAATTCGATTTTCTGGGAAAAAAAACATACAGTAACTGAAAGTGCCACCAGGTATTATTTGACAGCTTGTTTCCCTACACCTGACTTTACTCAACATGTACAATCCTATTCTTTTGAATTGTCTCACATAAGCTTTTTTTGTGCAGATTTAGATGTTTTTGGCCCTATAGACTTGGTACAGGTATGAGTACATCTGTAAACATGAGATACGTCTATTTGTGCACCCTGCTCTTCTCCCTTTGCCCCCTTTGCCCAGCTTAGAAAACAAATATCTGAAGCTTGATACACATGCAAAAACGTCTGCAAAACACATGTCTAACACCTGCAAAAAATGCTTAAAAGTCACCAAGAATACATGATCTTCAGGTGTGAATGCAGGTTTATGGTGGACACACATGCTTTATAAAAGAATTAATTTATTTTCTGATTGACCTCCTCTGATAGGAACAATCAATCTATACCCATTTGGTCGATATGACACACATTGGGAGGTGGATTTCGATTGATAGTTAAAGGCTAAGGGGGAGATTTACTAAGACTGGTGCACTCAGAATCTGGTGCAGCTGTGCATGGTAGCCAAGCAGCTTCAAACTTCAGCTTGTTCAATTAACGCGGAGTCCAGTTGATGAAAAAAAAACTGTAGCTGCTGACTTTTAAAATACAGACACTTACCTGTCCCACGATCCAGCGGTATCCTCACCACAGTTGGCTTCATCAGCCGTCTTCTCTCCCCAGTGCCGGCATCTTCAGTGTGGGCACCCGGCTGTGACAGCTTGTGGCTTCAGAGCCTGGTGCCCACTGCGCATGTGCAAGAAGTAGCGCTACGCTTTGTAAATGGTCCCGTAGTCTTCTGAGACCTGTCACATGTCCCAGAATACTACAGGGAGGGAGGGGGAGGACAACATCTGCTTCCGATAGCCTAGGCAAGCTCAGCGTAAGTGGGAGTGGGTACCTGTCAAATTTGGGTACGCGACCCCCCTCTTAACGGGGAGCTGGGGACAAGGGCTTAAAGCAGAAACTTCCCCTTTTGGGTGGAGCTCCGCTTTATGCTTTGAAAATAAAACCTGAAAGTTGGTTGGTTTCTATGTGAAGTTGCATCAGATTTTGCACGCTCCAGTTTTAGTAAATAACCCCCTAAGTTCACTTTTTTTTTTCTAAAATCCAGCTCACCTATGTACCAATATACCATTAATGCATCTCAGTTGCAGAAAAATAAAAAATTTTCTGTGATTTTGAGAAAAAGGCCTTACCTTAGCCCTTTCTGTATTTCTTAGAAAGCTTCATCACTTGCTCGTATGTAGATTTAGGACAGAGAAACGAGTAAGACACAGGAAGGAATTTACCGGCTGACCTCACTAGAACACACATCCTGCACTGACCTCATTAAAACCCACCCCCTTCACCCATCAACTAGTTTTTCACAGCATCTCAAGCATCTCTCCACGTATGCATTTGCCTGCCTTCCCCAGTGTCCCTTCAGACAGGCTAAGGTTGCAAGCTTTAGCATACAGCCCACAGGACACCCCTGATGTAGTGCAAGGGCCTGCCTGAATGGATTCAGAGTGAGCGGATAGATGCTGTGTCCTCTTAATATATAGTTTTAGCAAATCTAAAGGAGATTGTACAATCAGATTGTATAGTGTATGGCCACATTTATACACCTAAAATTACCTAGTTGTGTTTTAATTGTCATTAATTATTAACAGCACACCAAACACAGGAGCAAACACACATTTTGCCACATGAAAATACAAACATACCAGAACGCACCTTTGGGGGCGGGGTGGAGCGGGTACCCGGATTTGACAGGTACCCGCTACCACTTCCGGTCCAATCGCCTAGGCGACTGGAAGCGGAAGGTGTCCTCCCTCCCTGTAGTCTTTTGGGATGTGTGACAGGTCCCAGAAGACTACAGGACCATTCATGGAGCAGAGTACTACTCACGCATGCGCAGTGAGTGCCCGGCTGTGAAGCCGCAAGCTGCCACAGCTGGGTGCCCACACTGAAGATGCCGGCGTCTGGAACACAGGACGGCCAGTGATACAGGCTGCGGGGGACACACCCCGGGACCGAGGGACATGTAAGTGGCTGTTTTTTAAAAGTCAGCAGCTACAGTTTTTGTAGATGCTGACTTTTATTTTTTGATAGGGTGAGTGGAACTCCGCTTTAAGTACAGAAGCTGTTGATCTTGTCAGAAATGCCCCCACCCCCCAAAACGACCCCTTTTTGGAAAGTAGACACCCCAAACTATTTGCTGACAGGCATGTTGAATCAATAGAAGAATTAATTTTTTTACCACAAGTATTTGGAAAATGACAAAAAATATATATATTTTTTTTTACACAAAATTGTCACTTAAATGATTTACTGCTCACACATGCCATGGGTATATGTGGAATTACTCCCCAAATACATTCTGCTACTTCTCCCAAGTATGTGAGAGACGTTTTGGCAGTCTAGCCAAGTACAGGACCGCAAAAAATGTTTTTGGCATTTTCCAGAAACTTGTGGAAAAAAAATAAACCTTCCATGGACTCAATATGCCTCTCAGCAGATAGCTTAGGGTGTTTACTTTCCGAAAAGGGGTCATTTGAGGGTGTTTGTACTATCCTGGTATTTTAGCACCTCAAGAAATGTAATGGGCAGTCAGAAAGTAAAAGCTGTGTAAATTCCATTATCTATATCATAGTTTGTAGATGCTATAACTTTCACACAAAGCAATCACTAAACACTTACTGGGATTTTTTTAACCAAAAACATGTAGCAGAATACATTTTGGCCTAAATTTATGACGAAATTTTAGTTTTTTGGGATATTTTTATGACCGAAATGAGAAAATTCTGTTTTTTTAAAAAAAAAATGTTTCTTCAAAATTTTTTCTGTTTATAGCGCCAAAAATAAAAAGCGCACAGGTGATCAAATACCACCAAAATAAAGCTCTGTTTGTGTGAAAAAAAGGACATAAATTTCATTTATATACCATATTGAATGACCACGCAATTGTCCGTTAAACTACCACAGCGCTGTATAGCAAACAAAAAGGCGTAAATTGCAGTATCTATACCATAGTTTGTAGACACTGTAACTTTCACACAAAGCAATCAATATACACTTATTGGGATTTTTTTTTTTACCAAAAACATGTAGCAGAATACATTTTAGCCTAAATTTATAACCAACTTTGAGTTTACTATATTTTTTTTATAGCTGAAAGTAAAAAATATTATTTTTCTTCAAAATTTTTGGTCTTTTTTTGTTTATAGCATGAAAAATAAAAAGCGCACAGGTGATCAAACACCACCGAAAGAAAGCTCTATTTGTGTGAAAAAAAGGATGTAAATTTCCTTTGGGTGCAGCATTGCATGACCATGCAATTATCAGTTGAATTAGTGCAGCACCGAGCAGCAGAAAGAGGCCTGGTCAGGAAGGGGGGTAAATCCTCAGGAGGGCAAGTGGTTAAGAAGTCTGCATACCCTTAGTTCTTAAAACTGTGTATTGCCCCTTTAGCATCAATGACGATGTGCAGTCTTTTCTAATAGTTGTCTATGAGGCTCAGAAATTCTTGTAGGTGGTATAGCTGCCCATTCATTTTGGTAAAATGGCTTCTGGTCATGCAAAGTCTTTGGTCATCTTACCTGAACCACACGTTTGAGATCTCCCAAGTGGCTCACCTTTTTCTGCTGTAACTGGAGGGTCAACTTGGCCTTGTGCTTAGGGTCATTGTCATGCTGAAAAGTTCAAGAGCGTCCCATGTGCAGTTTTTGTGCAGAAAAATGTAAATTGTCCGCCAGTATTTTGCATTTATCTTTCTGTCAATTTTCACAAGATTCTCCGTGCCTTTAGAGCTCACACACTCACAAAACATCAGTGAGCCACCAGCAGGCTTCACAGTGGGGATGGTATTCTTGTCACTATAGACCTTTGTGACACCTCTTCAAACATAGCACAAACATATCACTTATGATTGTGACCATAAAGCTCGATTTTGCTCTCATCACTCCAGTATACAGTGCGCCAGAAATTGTGTGGCGTGTCAAAGTGTTGTCAGACATATTGTAACTGGGTTTTCTTTGTGGCATTGGCGCAGTAAAGGCTTCTTTCTGGCAACTCGACCACGCAGTTTATTTTTGCTCAAGTATGATGTATTGTGATCCTTGAAACAATTAAACTGTCTTTTTCCAGAGCAGCATGTGTTTCTCTTGAGGTTACCTGTGGGTTTTCTTTGTATCCTGAACAATTCTGGCAGTTGTGGTTGCAATCTTTCTTAATCTATCTGACCTTGGCTTGGTATCAAGAGAACCCTGAATTTTCCACTTCTTAATAAGTGATTGAACAGTACTGACTGGCATATTCAAGGCTTTGGATATATTTTTATATCCTTTTCCATCTTTATAAAGTTCCATTACCTTGTTACTCAGGTCTCTTGACAGTTCTTTTCTGCTACCCATGACTCAGTATCTATCCTGCTCAGTGCATCCAACTGAGAGCTAAAAAACCCATACATAGACAAAAAACCACAGATGTGGGAAATTAACCCTTAATTGCCATTTTAATCTGTGTGTGTCACCTTGTGTGTCTGCACCAAGGCCAAACATTTCAGGGTATGTAAACTTTTGATCAGGGACATTTGGGTGATTTCTGCTATCATTATGATTTTAAAAGGAGCCCAACAACTACAGTATGTGATAATAAAGAAGACATTTGTTTGGCATGATCAGTCATATTTTCAATATCAATGCCAAAGTTTCACAATTCCTGCCAGGGTATGCAAACTTTTGAGCACAACTGTAACTGCAGACAATCCTAATCAGATAGCTGAACTTACCAAACAAATGCCATCCAAGAACATGTTTACTGCATGCATCATGTTCAAGCAGACAATATGATGCAGTAGATGTTGGTATTTAAAAGTGAAAAAAAACTATTATTTCCTAGCCTCAGTGTGTATCTTGCAGGAAAGATAACGTGCTTACAATGAGGAATTTGCTAGACATGTGAGTTTCATTTAGTTATGATTTATTTTTTCGGACTAAAATTTCATTTTAGGAGATTCGGATGTATACAGTACAAATCTTTGAATGGACATAGTAATGAATGTCAAAGAATCCAAAAAAAGTGAAATTAACGAATGCATTAGTTTCATTAGTTTTGTTCAGATGACTTCATAGGATAGTAGTTTGGGCCCATAGAGAAATTATATCATTTTTCAAATTACTTTGATAATTTGGATTTGGATAACAAATGGATCCTAATTTTGTTCCATTCTTTTATTCGGATGCATATGCACCTGTCGATACTGTCCAATCAGTTCATGTCATTTCTCTTGGTGGGTTTTACTAGCATCTGAAAATATTGAATCCTTCCAATTTGAATATGTCCAGTTCAACAATATATTGAATATATAAAAAACCCCAAATCTCCTCTTAATCTCCTCTTCTCAAGAGAGAATAAATTCAGTTCCTCTAATCTTTCCTCATAGCTGAGCTACTCCATGCCTCGTATCAGTTTAGTTGCCCTGCTCTGTACATTCTCAAGTTCCCCAATGTTCTTTTTGTGAATTGGTGCCCAAAACTGAACTGCATATTCCAGATGAGGTGTTACTAATGATTTGTACAGGGGTAATATGATAGCTCTCTCTCTGGCGTCTATACCTTTTAATACAAGAGAGGATTTTGCTCACTTTAGAAACCACAGCTGGGCATTGCATGCCATTATTAAGCTTGTGATCTACCAGAACTCCCAGATCCTACTCCACCATTGATTCCCCCAGTTGTAGTCCCCCTAGTATGTATGATGCATTGCATTGGCCGTATAACTTTTGGAGGCAACACAGTGCCTCTGGTGGGATTTGAAAGCTCAACTCCACTTTATTATCTCTAGGACATGTTCAGAGACCATTCAATTAAGCCATTTGTTCAAATCTAATGAACACACAGTATTGGGGCAACATAAGTAATTTTACAGTGACTGCATAAATGGGGTAATTGTATCGACATATGTACCATCCCAGCAATCTATCTTGTGGTCTTTACTTTACTATCATTCCATGCCTCACAGAAAAAGGGCTATGTGAGCTCAGAAATCAGTTGTTTCAGTCTGTATTAGCAGTCAGTAATGCAAGTAAATATATTTGAAATGAAAGACAAACATTTGATGAATTAGATATACAGCCAACTCGAATTAAGTGACAGCTGAGACAATATGCGCCACGTCAATGCTTATGGGTGGTCAGCATGAACCTGCTGGCAAGGGACACCATAGATCAACAAGTAGATGAGTAGGCAATCTGTCCAAGACCTGAACTGAAAGATTCTCATTTACTAGTAACAGAACCTGTCATTACCAATCAGAGCAAAGGCATTTGGAGTAATTTCTGTCAGCACAATTACAGAAACATATCTATACTAATTACTATAAGTATTTGCATGTCCAGTATTATATGACTTGCATTTCACTTTGTATTATGCAGTTCATAAGCATTGCATATACAACTGGTGTAATTTCTATCTCTGCTGACTTTGACTTGCCATCCCCTTGTGTCTATGACAGATAGACTTCTGGATTTTTTAAACTGTGGGGATTTACTAATCTCTACTGTCTGAGTTTGTAAATACATCTAAATATTTTATGTATGCACTTCCTGCCCCGGGGTCATTGGCTTTGAAACCCTGAAAAGAGGAAGTGGAGGGAGAGAGAAAAAGTCTCAGCCATATGTCCTGTCCATGCTACTAAATGTTGGACCAGAAAAGACTATTTTTTGCAAGTTTTCCTATTATCTAATAGTTTAACTGCATCTGCTGAGTGTATATCTAATTATTTATGTGACAGTCAGAGTATCTCTGCCCTATCCTTGTTTTTATTTTACATGCACAGTGCAATATGGTTAGGTCTGTGCTACTATATGTATATTAGTAAGTGAATCTGTTTATTAAAATAGAGTTTATATAACACTCTTATTTTAGACACTACTAGGGAGGGATGGCCGATGAGAAGCTCTGTTCCAGGCCTTGTTGGACAATAGTTGTAGGATAGCCCTCATGACTGCTGATCTTGTCTTCAGGTCTTTGACAGATGCTATATCTTCCTCAGGTGCCTCTACAACTGGACTTTGCTGCAACATTCATCTGGAGTTATCTATTAATACCTATATATACCCTGGTACATTGGATGTACAGTTGCAAGAAAAAGTATGTGAACCCCTTGGGATTATGTGGAGTTTTGCATGAATTGGGCATAAAATGTGCTCTGAACGTCATCTAAATCACAATAGAAGAACACAGTCTGCTGAACATAATACTACACAAACATTAGATGTTGCCATGGTTTAATTGCACATAACATGTAAACATTCACAGTGCAGGGAGGAAAAAGTATGTGAACCTTTGGACTTAATAACTGGTTGACCCTCCTTTGGCAGCAATAACCTCAATCAAACGTTTCCTGTAGTTGCAGATCAGACCTGCACAACAATCTGGAGTAATTTTGGACCACTCCTCTTCACAAAACTGTCTCAGTGTAGCAATATTCTTGGGATGTCTGATGTGAATCGCTCTCTTAAGGTCATGCCACAGCATTTCAATCGGGTTGAGGCCAGGACTCTGACTGGGCCACTCCAGAAGGCATATTCTGTGCTGTTGCAGCCATTGCTTTGTTGAATTACTTGTATGCTTTGGGTCATTGTCCTGTTGCATCACCCATCCTCAGCAGAGCTTCAGTTGGCGGACAGATGGTCATACATTTTCCTGCAAAATGTCTTGATAAACTCTGGAGTTCATTTTCCCATCAATGACAACAATCCGTCCAGGCCATGAGGCAGCAAAGCAGCCCCAAACCATGATGCTCCCTCCACCATGTTTTACAGTGGGGATGAGGTTTTGATGTTGGTGTGCTGTGCCTTTTTTTCTCCACACATAGTGTTGTGTGTTCTTCCCAAACAACTCAATCTTGGTTTCATCTGTCCACAGTATATTTTGCCAGTAGTGCTGTGGAACATCCAGGTGCTCTTTTGCAAGCTTCAAACGTGCTGCAATATTCTTTTTGGACAGCAATGGCTTCCTCCGTGGTGTGCTCCCATGTACTCCATTATTGTTTAATGTTTTCCTTATTGTAGATGTGTCAACAAAAATGTTAGCATGTGCCAGAGATTTCTGTAGGTCTTTAGCTGACACTCTGGGATTCTTCTTTACCTCATGCAGCATTCTACGCTGTGCTCTTGCAGTCATTTTTACAGGACGACCACGCCTAGGGAGAGTAGCAACAGTTCTAAACTTTCTCCATTTGTAGACAGTCTGTCTTACCGTGGACACATGAACATCAAGGCTTTTGGACATACTTTTGTAACCCTTTCCAGCTTCATGCAAGTCAACAATTCTTGATCGTAGGTCTTCTGAGAGCTCTTTTCTGCGAGGCATGGTTCACATCAGACAGTGCTTCTTGAAACCAGTAAACCCAAAACAGGTGTGTGTTTTTTAAGGGCAGGACAGCTGTCAGCAACACATCCAATATCATCACACTGATTGGAGTCAAGGTTGGCTCACTCCTGGCTCCAATTAGCTCTGGGAGAAGTCATTAAGCTAGGGCCTCACATACCCTGCACTGTGACTGTTTACATGTTATGTGCAATTAAACCATGGCAACATCTAATGTTTGTGTAGTATTATGTTCAGCAGACTGTGTTCTTCTATTGTTGTGACTTAGATGACGTTCAGAGCACATTTTATGCCCAATTCATGCAAAACTCCACGTAATCCCAAGGGGTTCACATACTTTTTCGTGCAACTGTATATACTGTTGTTAACCTCTTCATATATATAAAGCTTGTATTATTTCTATACTGGTGTGCATCTATATGCCTATGGTTAACCACTTCCCACTGGAGGTATGCATATTAGTGGCCTCTCGGTGGATGGGCTTTAACACTTTAACTGCATATATGCGGTCCTATGTAAACACTATTCTGTGCTGCCTGAGAGTGTGCCCTGTGCACTCCAAGCAAAGCTACAGGTGGGGACCAGTAGGATCCCTATGCATACTTGCGATTGGGAGCTCCTGATCATGTGATCTCTGTGACTGCCAATCACAGCAGTCACATGTTTGGAATGAGCATTTAAAACCTCTTAAAGGGCTGGGAAGCAGCAGCAGGAAGGGGTTAATGGTATATGTTGGTATATGTTGGTTTCAGTAGTTCTTCTGCTCTCAATTACTTTGATTAACCAACACACGGTGATCATGCTCCTTGATCAATGTCTCCTTTGGACACAGCTGATCACAGATTGAGGTAAAGGGCCAATCACAGCGTCCCTTTACCATGTGATCAGATGTGTCCAACTACAGCTAATCCCATATAAATAAACTAGTTGGTTATCTGCATTTCCTTTCCCCAGTGCTGTCACTGTGTGAGGAAAGGAAAGCAATTGGCAATCAGTGCCCATCAGTGCAGAATATTAGTGTCCATTAGTGCAGCATATCAGTTTCCATCAGTTCAGCATATCAGTGCCCACCAGTGCCGCCTTAGTGCAGTCTCATCAGTGCAGATCAGTGCAGCCTCCTCAGTGCCCTTCAGCACAGCTTATCAGTGCCCATCAGTGCCACCTCATCAGTGCAGCCTCCTCAGTGCCCATCAGTGCAAATCAGTGTGGCCTCCTCAGTGCCCATCAGTACAGCCTGCTCAGTGCCCTTCAGTGTAGCCTCATCAGTGTCCATTGGTGCAGCCTATCAGTGCCCATCAGTGCAGCCTATCATTGCTCATCAGTGTAGCCTCATCAGCGCACATCAGTGAAGAAGAAAAATTACTTATTTGCAAAATTCACTATGCAGTATTTACCACAAAACGCCCAAAATGCTTGGTAAATACTGTATGAAAAGGCATTAAACTCAATTCACAGAGAAAATAAATAATTAAATTTATGCGGTAATTAAAGTGATACTAAAGCCTTGTTTTTTATAATAATAAACATGTTTATACTTACATGCTCTGTGCAGTGGTTTTGCACAGAGCAGCCTGGATCCTCCTCTTCTCAGGTCCCCCGCTGAAGTATCCTGGCCCCTCCCTCTGGGTGTCCCCACAGCAAGGAGCTTGCTATGGGGGCACCCGAGCAGATGTGTTCCCGAGCCGTGGCTCTGTGTGCTCCCTCCCTCTCCTGATTGATTGGCTCCCTAGCTGTGTTTGACTGCTGCGGGAGCCAACGGCTGCTGCCTCAGCCAGTCAGGAGTGGGAGTCCCCCAGAGAACCGAGACTCTCGTGGACATCGCTGGATCAGGATGGGGCTCAGGTAGGTGTTAGGATGGGCTGGGGGGGCTGCTACACAGAGAAGGTTTTTTACCTTCATGCATAGAATGCATGAAGTTAAAAAACCTTGAGCCTTTAGAACCAGTTTAATTAGTCGTCCAGCCATGCAGTGTTTAAGAAATGTAAAAATTATAATAGCCAATTTTGAGTAGTTTCTGTCTTTTTGGACACTTCTCTGAGCAGTAATGCATAGAAACCTAAATATGGAAATATGGAAATCATTGGGATTGTTTTAATTAAAGAATAACTAAAGGACTTTTTTTTTACTTTTGGATGGAGTGTCATGTTTTTATTGCTGTCTCTGCTCCCGTTGCAAAATGTCACAATGGTCTAATCCCTTGTTAGAACATTTATCATATGTAGTGGGGATAGTTTACTTTTTCACAAATATTTTTAAAGATATCTTTTCACTGATAAGTTCCGACTGACAGCATTGATCTTTTTGTAGATATGCAGTATAAGGGGGTAATTCTTCCCACTGACCATCACACTAATGTATCATGAATTGCAGATATAGTAATTTTTAGCAGGGGTTTCCTGGGGCTGGAAAAATGTTCCTCAGGGTTCCTCTGTGATGAAAAGGTTGAGAAAGGTTGCTTGAAAGTGTAACTATAGGCAGCACTTTTTTCATTTTGGATAGAGTAAGGGAGGGTAATAACCCCTGTAAGTTTTTTTTTTTTTGCCATCTGTATTCCCATTGGAAGATATTCCCTCTATTACTTTTCTGGGGACAACCCAAAGATTTTCTTTTCATTTCACTTTCGGTGATAATGGTAAACAGAACAAATCTCCCTAATGAGGACAGACAGCAATAAAAGCTAATAGGTGTTCTAATACCTCTCCACCCTAACCGGAAAAAACGTTTTACCTTTAGTTATTGTTTATGTAAATACAAAATATATTTCTAAATGTCAAATATTAAAAGAAAATAGTATAAAAAATCACACACCGATATATAAATACCCTTCTTCCACCAATAAAAAAGACAACGCTGTAGAAGAAGGGTATTTATATATATGTGTGTGATTTTTTTATTCTATTTTCATTCAATATTTGACAAGTATAAGGATATTCTGTATTTACCTAATATACCTTAGTTGTATTTGATGCGCCACGTATGTCCTGTGAAATCAACTTCTCTTTGACTGGTATTTTAATCACTTTTTTTTTTATTAATACATATTCTGCAGGGACCGCACTGACTTAGTGAGTTGGTGTATTTCTACGGTTTAAACCATTTTATTAGCAATAAAAACTGACAGGGGTTCTAATTCTTCTCCACTGAATCCATTCCACACTGGATATTGCATGATCAGGGGCGGACTGACCATTTGGAAACTCGGGCACTGCCCGAGGGCCCGGGGTCAGTAGGGGGCCCCATGAGATGCCCCTGGTACCTTTTTCATAGGCTTTTTTGAGTTTGGGCAAGGACACAGGGGCCCCATGATCCCCTATTGCCCAGGGGCCCCATGAGTTGTCAGTCCGCCCCTGTGCATGAGATAAAATGCAGCATGGTTTCATGAGATAAACACCATATATTTCAGTTAAATATTGCATGCCTTATTCTAGTGCCAAAAAACTTTTTGAAAAACAAGGTATTTTACTGCAAATTTTAAAGAGGAAAATACCACTTTGTGAATGGAGGCCAATATCCTGTATGAGAAGGGCCATTTCTCATACCCTCCCAAAAGAGGGGTATAAAACACTTTTAGAATTAGGGAGGCACCTCCTTATATTTATTTTACATGATAGTTTTATACCAGTACTGTGTTATAGCATGCATTTTGCTGAGCATTGAATACGGGTATATTTCTCATCAACGGACAATTCCCCCAACTCCTACAAATTTCCTCAAGATTCACCAAAGATTCACCCAGTGAACATAACACTTCCTTAACATGAGTTCTTTAATAGAAAAAGGGTATTTACTGCAACATTTGTCCTATGCAAGTGTAGCCATGTGCCAGCTATAGCATTATGCCATTCAGTGACATATACAGATGAGACTATGGTTAATCTTTATTCCCCCTAGTGCCGAGTCCTGAGATTGCTACATCACTTCCTGTTAGTAGAGTGGATCCAGTTCTTCTGACAGCAGTTGATCTTGGGACCTGTAGTCCTATAGCCAATACATACTGTATCCCTGAGTGCTGATTGGACTACAACTACCAGAGAGCTGGGGAACGAGAAGGATGCTGGGAAAACAGATATGTTCTACAGCAAAGGACTGGCTCACTCTTTTGGCGTGGGATTCAGAATTGAACACAGGGGGACTGCTGTTCTCCTCCAGAGACAGTTTGCTGTCCTGCTGCTGCAGGACTCTGCACATCAGTTCAGCACAGCGGTGATGCCGATTGCCACACTGGGATCACATCAGCTTCTCTGCGTCGGGACTGTCAGTATCCGATCTTCACACAGACATCTCTACTCACCGAACTTGTAAGTCGACAAGCCCTTTCTTCCCCCTCTTTTTGCTGGTGTTGTAATTAAATAGTCGAAGCTTACTACTCATGACTGTATAACCTGTTAAACGTTGCTAATTGATTATTCCTACTTTACCAGTGTTCTGCTTTTATGCATTAACTGGGGTTGAACAAGTCTAATGTAGAGGTGTTATTAAAGAATCGTGTCTCTTGCATTATTATTCTATATTGTTGAAATATATCTGAACCCAGAGTGTCAGAGGTGTCGGGAGGCTTGCAAGGCCAGGGAAACCACTGGGGACAAAACTTATCAAGTGGCCCCTGTGGGGGTAGCGCTACACAAGAAAAAGATGTTAGCTTCCCTATACATTCCTCTGACATTCTTTTAACCAATTTGTTATGAAACCTGACTGGTTTGAGCTGCCAATAATTTTATTTTTTTGTTGAAAATGCTTATTGTCTATGGAGAACCTGTGTTTTTAGTGCAGATCCAGCACTTTCATGGTTACATATTGTAATTTTATTGTAATATTAAAATGTGTGCCCCACCCCCTCCAGAACTAACCAGCCGGGTACACCATGTTGCTACCAGCCCACAAGTCCTTTGGCACAGGGGTCCCCCTTTCAAAACACTGATACCTGATGCTGAAAAGCATTGGGCACTTTGCCAACACCAGGGCTCAGAAGGAGTTGCTAGCAAGCGAAGAGCTCAAAGCGGAGGTCCAGTCAAAATCCCAAAAAATATAAGTCAGCAGCCATATACTGTATACTGTAGCTGCTGACTTTTAAAAAACAGACACTCACCTGTCCCTCGGTCCAGCGGCATCCTCATAGCAGCCTGTTTCACTGGCCGTCCTCTCTCCACAGAGCCAAAATCTTAAGTATGGGCACTCGACTGTGACAGCTTGCGGCTTCGCATCCGGGAGCTCACTGCACATGCGTGAGTAGCGCTGCACCTTTTGAATGGTCCCGTAGTGTTCTGGGACCTGTTATGTATCCCAGAAGACTATGGGAGAGGAAGGAGGACAACTTCCGCTTTGGATAGCCTAGGAGATCACAGTGGAAGTGGGAATGGGTACCTGTCAAAATCTGGTACCCGCTGTCCAGGTGCCAATCCTTGACGGGGAGAGGGAGACGAGCCCTTAAAGTGGAACTTCCGATTTTGGATGTGCCCTGCTTTAACTACCTAGGACCTCTTACCAGTTCACCATGCATGCGGGTAGTTTAGAAAATTAAAAGAAAACACCCATACCAAATTAAAAATATTTTTTAAAGTATGCTTTTAACTAGTATTTACCTTTCAGGATCCAACAATACCTGAAGATGTCCAACCTCACCCATGGAGCATTCACAGTTCAGACTCAGAGGAAGAAGGGCCACCCTTCATCACTGCCTAAACCCCATACGAGCAAACAAAAAAATTCCCATGCTAGTAATGGTTTTATGTGCCCATGTTGACATTTTGTAAATCCTGGTGCTTGGACAGTTCTTGGATGTGCTCACATGTCTGACACATAGGGGTTGATTTACTAAAGGCAAATAGACTGTTCACTTTGCAAGGGAATTTCCCCCAGGTGGTGAAATTACACAGTCTTTTTGCCCTTTAGTAAATCAACCTCCTGGGGAAACCTCTCACCTTGTGAATAAACACAATATATACAGTATATTCTATGTAATTTTCACATTATTTAAATGATCCATAACTTTCTGGTTTGGGCTAAAATCCAGTATATAAACATAAAAATGAAGTTAAACTTTGGGATCTCTGATTGAATGATTATTCTGTTATCTCCAGCTGCCTTAGAACAAGCGCCCTGATCCATCTCCTACTGTGTGTTGATCTGTCCATCACTAGCTGGCTACTGTTCTGTCAACAACAGGGTCATGCCCCTAACAAACAAAAAACTTCTTGAGGCATTTGTATATGGAGCTTTAAAGAGTAATTCCAGGCAACAAGTAAAAGCAATCTGTGAGCTATTAGTGCTAACCAGTGAACATTTTCAAACATCTTTTTGAAATTACCTTAAAGCCTAACTCAAGTTTTCTGTCACTTTTAAATGGATCGTTTGGACCAAGATGGTCCAAATGAACTATTTTCTTCATGGACAGATTCTTGTGTATGGCTGAGCAGCCCTCAGCCTGACACAATTATGTTCTGGGAAATAGATGGGAGATATATGAGAAATAGATCCCTGCACCGTTGACGAAACACAGCAGTGTATACTGTATGTAGCTGATGATTGATATGGTTTATACAGCTTGTACAACTGACACATCTGTTACTGAAGGGAATAGTTGTTTTTTGCCAACTTTATACCTTACAGGGAAAAAGCCTAATAAAAAAAAACTAATGAAGCCACCCCATTTAAAGGAGAACTCTAAGCAATTTTTTTCTTTTCCCCATGCAGTGGGGCTGTGCCTGCACTGCATGAGTAAACTGCTCATTTTATTCTAGGGGAGAGGGCAGTGGAGATATACTTACCTGAGCTGCCGATCCCCCACTGCACAAGACTGGACCCTTCTGTCCCCCCCCCCCCCGCAGTCTTGAAAATGGGCTGTTTCTGACGTCAGCACATCCAAATCACGCTCCATAGACAGGAACAGTCCACCCCTGGACCATGGGTGAGCGCGGTTTACTGGAGGATCGACGGATCAGGTGAGTATGAACTTTATGTTTACCCCTAGAAAAAACAAGCAGTTCATCTATGCAGGGGATATGTACAGTGCTCAGCATAAATGAGTACACCCCTTTTGAAAAGTAAGATTTTAATCAATATCTCAATGAACACAATGACAATTTCCAAAATTTTGACAAAACTGAGTTTTATAGAACATTTGTTTAGCTCATTACATGAAAGTAGGTTAATAATATAACTTAGATTACAAAATCTTCAGTTTTACTCAAATTAGTTGATGCAAAAATCAATACACCCCACAACAAAAACTACTACATCTAGTATTTTGTATGACCTCCATGATTTGTAAGGACAGCACAAAGTCTTTCTAGGGATGGAATGAACAAGTTGGCGTCATATTGCAAGATCTATATTTTTCCATTCGTCAAGAACGACCTCTTTCAGAGCCTGGATGCTGCATGGAGAGTGATGCTCAACTTCTGTCTTCAGAATTCCCCATAGGTGCTCAATTGGGTTTAGATCAGGAGACACACTTGGCCACTAAATCCCTTTCACCCTTCTTCAGAAATGCAACAGTGGCCTTAGATATGTGTTTTGGATCATTTCCATGTTGGAAAAGTGCCAAGGGGACCAAGAGCACAGAGTGGTGTTAACATCTACTCAATATAGAGCAGTACATCTGTGAAAGTGAAAATCACTTTTGCTACAGTATAATGACTGATAAGTAAAGCTTTGCTGATCTTCTTGCAGCCTTCACCATTGTTGTGTAAATAAATTATTTTCTTTCTCAGGCCTTGTGACATTTCTCTTCCATGACAGCATGAAATGGGAAGGGGTTTTCTTTGTTAAAGCGGAGTTCCACTCAAAAGCAGAAGCTCCGCTTATTTGCATCCTCCCCCCTCCACTGCCATATTTGGCACCTTTTGTGGGGGAGCGAATACCTGTTTTTGACACCTGTTTTGGGTGATACCTATTCTGGGTTCAGATCAGGAGACATACTTGGCCACTGATTCACTATCACCCTGTTCTTCACAAATGCAACAGTAGCCTTAGATATGTGTTTTGGATCATTTCCATGTTGGAAAAGTGCCAAGGGGACCAAGGGCACAGAGTGGTGGTAGCATCTACTCTTTCAATCTAGAGCAGCACGTATGTGAATTCATGATACCATCAATGAAATGCAGCTCCCCGACACCACCAGCACTCATGCAGCCCCAGAGAAGGTCAGTGCCACCACCATGTTTCACTGTAGGCACCATGCATTTTTCTTTGTATTCCTCACCTTTGCAACACCATGCAGTTTTGAAGCCATCAGTTCCAAAAACATTTATATTGGTCTCAGGAGTAGTCTTCTTTTTCAGCATGGGCCCTGGCAAATTCTAGACAGGCTTTTTTGTCCATGGGCTTTGGGAGAGGTTTCCTTTGTAGACAACAACCATGCATTCCATTCCTCTGCAGTATACGCCACATTGTATCATGGGAAACAATCACCCCAGTTTGGATTTCTATTTCTTTAGATAACTGCAGTGAACTTGCATGGCCATTTTCTTCAACCCTTCCCATCAGAAGACACTCCTGTTGAGGTATTAACTGCCGTCAACGGCCTGAACATCTCTGTGAGATGGTTGTAGTTCCACCTTTAATTTTTGTATCACTTTTGCTACAGTATCATGACTGATAAGTAAAGCTTTGCTGATCGTCTTGTAGACTTCACCTTTTTTTTGTGTAAAGAAATTATTTTCTTTCTCAGGCCTTGTGACATTTCTCTTCCATGACAGCATAAAATGGGAAGGGGTTTTCTTTGTTAAAGTGGAGTTCCACTCAAAAGCAGAAGCTCCGCTTATTCGCCTCCTCACCCCCTCCACTGCCATATTTGGCACCCTTGGGGGGGAGGGGGGAGCAGATACCTGTTTTTGACAGGTACCAGCTCCCACTTCCAGCTCAGTTCAGTGCGGTGAAGTGAGCCAGAAGTTCGGCCCCCTCCCGCAGTCTCCTGGGACCTTTCACAGGTCCCAGGAGACTGCTTGACCAATTAGGTGGCGCAGCGCAACTCATGCATGTGCAGTGGGCACCAGGCTGTGAAGCTGTAAGCTGTCACAGCCTGGTGCCCACAGTTGAGATGCTGGAGCCGTGGCGGAGAGAGGGGGAGAAGGGACTGTGCGGTCCCTGGGACAGGTAAGTGTGTGTTTCTTAAAAGTCAGCAGCTACAGTTTTTAAAGCTGCTGACTTTTAATAAATGCAAAAACAACTGGAACTCCACTTTAAGTAATGCCCTTTTATAATCAACTGACTGCTGGACGCCTGTAGTTGAATTCTTGTTAATTAGGATTTTGTTGTCTGAAATTTAGCTTTGCTCCCAAGACTTTCATTGGGGTGTATTAATTTTTGCAACATGGTCTTGAATGAATTTGTTAGGAAACATACCTTTTGTGTGTGCAAATTAACAAATCTTGTTTGCAATCAATGTCCCGTATTTTGTATTATACAAAGTGTCCCATAGAAAATGTTGATTATGGAAGGAAAGCAAAGATTTCCTGACAGATCTATTGGTTGGGGTGTACTCATTTATGCTGAGTACTGTATATATATATATATATATATATATATATATATATATTTATCTGATAGGGATTACTGTTTCCCTCCTAAAAAGCAATGGTTCCACTCTTGAGCATGCTGGCAGGACATAGACTTACTATTCAGGCTGTGGCTTATTTTTTTTAAAGGAGAAGTATGGCCAAAGCTTTTTTGGCTATACTTCTCCTGTGAGTCACAGAAGTGCACTTTTTACTTCACACCTTTAACCCAGATTCAACTGTCAGTGAGCATTAGCCGGCCAGGGTTCCTGACAAGAATGTTGAGATCTGCGACTGAGAGCCTGAGCTAGCCGCTTCCGCCCCTCCACAGTCCAGCACTTCAGTGAGAGTTGCAGGAGCAGCTCAGAGAACATTGACTGACAGTCACCGCTCTGTACTCAGATCAGACCCGAGAACTGAGCAATCAGTGGCGGGGAACAGCTGCAGCTTGGAATGATTCAAAGGTGTGTATGAATGTATATGAACTGTAAAAAAATTTTTATGCACCTGGAATGTTAGTAGGTGCATAAAAACAGAAGTTCAATTGGGTTTAAATAATGACGGTATGACAAACAACTTCTGCTTTAAGTGCCAGCTCATAACATGACTTACACATGTGCGTTCTTGTGTGATTCACATGATTCGGGTGCAATGCAATGGGTGAAATAACTCTGGACCACACCAAAAGTAGTGCATCTTACTTGTTACTACTGTAACATACAATCCGGTGCAGACAAACACACTGTGTTTGCAACCTTCGGGTGTCGTTAAGTTAACACTGACACCCATACAGATCCACAGTTCTGCTCAAAACTGGCCTCTCTTGCAAATGGACAACCTGGGTGTTGGCCATCACAGTCTGTCTTCACTCTTTATTTAAAATTGGAAAAAATATCAACTGGACTCCAATTACCTCTTCTTGCAGTATTTTTAACAATCAGTGAATTGAATGCATACAGTGAAGTACCCTATCCTTGTGAGCAATCCAGGAGTGGTGAAACGTGTCAAGGAAGGTTGGTTTTGGGTTGGAGACATCACTGTATGCAGTCAATTCACTGACTACCAAAAATATTGCAATAAGAGCTGATATTTTTTCCTTTTAACACTGACACCCACTGCAGATCCAAACTGCAATGCGTTTTGAATGCAGTGTGGCAAACACGCACAGAACACAGGTTTTCTGCACCACATTCTGGTGTGGACTGTCACTAAGTAGCCTGTCCTTCTGTTGACAGTTCTGTAACCACTTCCGTGCCACCCTATAATAGAAATACTGCTACATGGTGGCATGGGTGTGCAAAATCACGTATATATATGTGATTTTGCAGTCCCTTGTAGGAGGCACGTGCGCCGCCATTCACGGCCTCGGTTGTCAATCACCGGGTCCCGGCCAGTGATTCCCCGCCGACACCCGGCGATCTCCGAGTATTACTGACGGGAGAGAGACCTGCATGTAAACATTACAGATCTCTCCCCTGTCAGCTCCTGTACACTGCTTTGTATGGCTCTGCATAGCACAGCGATGCAAAGCAGTGTACTTACAGTGTAAAGCACACACAGCCCACATAGTAAAACAGAACACAGAACACAGTTAACCCTTTGATCACCCCACATATTAACCCTTTCCTGCCCAGTGCCATTAGTACAATGTCGGTGCTTTTTATTAGCACTGATCACTGTATTGGTGTCACTGGGGTCCAAGTGATACCAAGTCAGTTCCCCCTTCAGTGTCAGAATGCCCACCGCAGTCCTGCAGTCCCGCTATAAGTCGCTGCCATTGCTAGAAGAAAAAAGAAAAAAAAATTCCATTATATATATACCGCCATTTGTAAACGCTATAACTTTCACGTAAACCAATTAATTTACATGTATTGGGATTTTTTTTAGCAAAGACAGGTAGCAGAATACATTTTGGCCTAAATTTATGACGAAATTTTATTTTTTTAATTTTTTTACTGGATATGTTTAATAGCAAAAAGTCAAAAATGTAGGGTTTTTTTTAAAAATTGTTGGACTTTTCTGTTTATAGCGCAAAAAATAAAAACCGCACAGGTGATAAAATAAGACCGAAAGAAAGCTCAATTTG
Source organism: Staurois parvus (assembly GCF_062004578.1). Taxonomy (NCBI): domain Eukaryota; kingdom Metazoa; phylum Chordata; class Amphibia; order Anura; family Ranidae; genus Staurois; species Staurois parvus. The sequence goes on along the minus strand of NW_028317886.1, from coordinate 13,763,162 downwards.
TGGGAAAGAAGGACGTAAATTTCATTTGGGTGCAGTGTTGCATGACCGTGCAACTGTCAGTTAAAGTAACACAGCGTCGTATCACAAAAAACAGCCTTGTCAGGAAGGGGGTAGATCCTCTGGAGGGCAAGTGGTTAATCAAGAGCTGTTTGTTTTTTTTGGCCCACATCACCATAAACTGATTGCCCAATGGCTGCTCAGGAAACAAAACCAGGGCACATAATCTGGAACGAAAGTGGCTTCTCGTAGTAACCTGTCAAATCCCAGACTTTCATTGACAGATGAAATCCCATTGGTTTTTGTGAGCAATGGCTATATTTTTGGTCCATTTTATTTGAAGTGCATGCCAACATAAATTATATTTGAAGATCTCTGCAATACATGCACATTTCCACATGTTTTATCCTTTTATAATCACTGCTTGTACAGAAAAATAATTGTTAATGTGCCAGAAATATAGTATACTTTCAACTTCCTACTTAACATGACAACACAATGGGGGGGATTTACTAAAACTGAAGAGTGCATAATCTGGTGCAGCTCTGCACAGAAACCAATCAGCTTCCAGTTTAGTTTTTTTTACCAAAGTTTAATTGAACAAGCTGAAGTTAGAAGCTGATTGGCTACTACGCACAGCTTCACCAGATTTTCTACTCTCCAGTTTCAGTAAATCATCCCAATGTGCTTTTGGCTGTAAATTTCAAAGCACCTGGTGTCAGCCCTGTCTATTTAATTTCTGAAGCATTCCAAGGGGCATGGACACCTCCTCATCTCTTTATATCCCCTCTTTATGCACAGGCAAGCACAGGAAGCTATCATCTTTCAAGATTTCTGCCAAAATAAACAGGTGATTTTTGCATTTATTAAACAGTTATAACAAAAAACTTTCAATTGTATATTTAGAAGTCCCAAAGGGAACAAATAGGTGAGGATCTATGTTAAGTTTTACATACACTATAAATCAACCCCTTTGATATTAAAAAAAAAAAAGGTTTGTCACTGTAGAATAATTCCAAACAAAACAGTAATATTTATGTGATAGACAACAAGGCACACATTTATAATAAAACTAAACATTATCTTACAACACATGCTACATATGTTTTATAAACATAAATAAAAACTGTTAGTTAAACATTTATTCACAGTTCCTGTGAGACCAATTCCTAAACTGTTACTAAACTCACAACAGTAAAATCAGTCTGAATATGCAGTAAAGCATGCTTGTTGTTTTCACTGTGTAAAAAGAATGTTTGATCCTGTCTTCTCTGATCCTCCTCTTCTTCTACTGTCCCCAATCCATCTGCTGATAGAACAGAGCCTTGGGGTTAAGCTGCACATGCTCAGTTTGAGAGGGTGCATGTGATCAGCACAGGGCCAATCAGCACTGTCCAGATAGAGGGTCAAGGGTTATGTAGCCTCAGAATAATCAGGGGAGAATGAAGACTCCTTCTGCAAGCTTTAACCAGTGCTCTGCTAGACACTGACATAAATCACAAGACTGCTCTAACTGCTGATGAGAAAAGGTATTTAACAGTTTATATTTAAAAAAATAATTGCATTTCCATGTCGTGTGTACTGTGGGAGAGCAGATATAGTGAATGCAGGGTCCTGGGTTTAGGAACACTTTAAAAGCCACCTGTAAGAACTAGAGTATGGGAAATGTTATTGCGGACATAGTTTTCATAGTTTTAGGTTGTATCACTACCTGGTGATCCCCAGATCTGTAGAAGCATGGAGGGCAGAAGAACTGACACCTCATAGTTCAACAATTGCACGATTGTTCCAGGCAATAACTCACAAATAGTAAGCCTTAAAGCCTATCTCCAGATTTTGTAATAATTTTTAGTGATTGTAAACATTCAAACTTTTAAACTTACCTGCATTGTGCAATGATATTGCACAGAGCACCCCCAAACCTCATATTTTGGGTTGTCCCGCTGGCACTCTGGGCTCTTCCTCTTCTCCGTGTGTCACCATAGGAAGTCTCTTGCTGTAGGGGCACTTGTGCAGGCTTTATCCCAAGCCAAGCTGTGTGCATGTATTTGCACAGTGCTGCTCAGCCCTGCTCCCTGCTCACTCCTCACTGTATTTGATTGACAGCGGAAGAAGCCAATGGCTCCTGCTGCTCTCACTGAGTCCAGTGAGGAGGGAGAGAGACCAGCAGCACTGCTCGTGGGCACAGAACTGGATTGAGATTGGGCTCAGGTAAGTATTTAGGGGGAGCCGGGCTGGGAAGCTGCACATAAAAGGTTTGTTTACCATAATGCAGAGAATGCATTAAAGTAACAAAAAACTTTTGACTTTACAACCAGTTTAAAAGTGTATTTGGGCCAGCTTGGCCCAAACAAACTATTTAAAATTACACAAAACCTGGACCTAGGCTTTACTAATAAAGTCAGCAGGTACATCTCTGATATTTCTACCCTCACAGGTTCTCTTTAAGTGCAAGTTCACACTACATGCGTTTTGGTGTGCTCTTTTTCTGCATCCAAAATGCACAGAAAGTAGCTGATATGGTTGTCAATGTCATAGTTCACATCAGTGCTTGCAGTTCTAGTGCGTTCCGGATGCAGAAAAAAAAGTAGAACAGTCTGCATTTTTCCTGCACAGAACTGTACTGGAACGCGGTAAAACGCATCAAAACTGCACCGGAATGCACCAAAAATGCACTGGAATGCACATGTCCCTATTTGAATTGAAAAAGAGAGGAGGAAAAATGAACTGGATCGCATCAAAACGGCACCAGAAAGCGTCAAAAATGCATTAAAACCGTGCATACAAAAATGCACCATGAACTCATCTGGAGTGCGTTTCTATAGTGTGAACCAATCCTAATAGTTCTATATTAAAATTGCTATGGCAATGGAAATATGAAACAGTATATCTTTTTTGAGTAAGGGGCTTCTAAAGAAAGATTGCTAATTTCAACTGATTTACTTACAGTACTTTACTAAACCACATCCCTCGCTGCAAATGTGATGCAGGGATTAGAAGTCTGATTTAATAAAACCCAACTTTGGGCTCGATCCATTTCATAACATTTATAGTGCTTGTTACGTAACCCTTTTCTCGGCTGCAGTGCCGTCACAGGCTGTGCTACGTGATTGGCAAAATATAGAGAGGAGGTGGAGGCAAAACATCAGAACTGGTGTCTGCTACAGCAGCCTGGCTAATGTCAATGAGTGGCCGGAAGTACAGCTCATATGGGGAAACTGAGAGGAAGGGTTTTCCCAATTCTGAACAATTTGAAACAATGAAGGGCTGAGAGGCAATCCAAATGTTGTGAAATGGATCATGCTTTGTTGGCCTTTAAAAAGTTAATGATCTAGAAGGGCCACACAGCCACTCACATGATGTTTCCATCACACATACAAAAAGCTACAGACCGCTACATAATGTCAATTCAGTTTAGCTGGGTCCTTGTAGTTGCTGTCCTTGAATATTCTGTTAATGTTTGTTAGTGGACTAGTGTTCTAGGTAATTACAGTTCATCCATTCTGGGTCCAAACACCTAGAACCAGGGGCGGACTGACCATTTGGAAACTCGGGCACTGGCCGAGGGCCCGGGGTCAGTAGGGGGCCCCATGAGATGCCCCTGGTTCCTTTTTTGAGTTTGGGCAAGGACACAGGGGCCCCATGATCCCCTATGGCCCAGGGGGCCCATGAGTTGTCAGTCCGCCCCTGCCTAGAACTCAACTCCTAGAAAAGTAGTAGGACAGTTTGCCCTACTTTTCGAGCTGATTCACACATGTGCTATGCGGATTGAAGTTCAGGTTTCACAGCTAATTGATACAGTAGTTGTTCAGAGGTTCACATTAGGTTCAGGACAGGATTAGCTCAGGATCTTATCTTGTTCACACATATGAATTTAGAAACGGTTCCCATAGAAGTCAATAGCCTGTAATCCGCACCTGAACCGGCCTGCACTGCTCAGAAATCGGATAGCACTCATTTTCATTCTGCACTGAATCCGCACCGCCAGTGCACCAGACATATGTGACACCATCGGAAGCAATGTTTTTTCACATGTCATACGGATTGGATGCAGTTCAAACTGCATCTAATCCGCATATATGTGAACGGGCACTTCAAGCCATTGCTTTAGATGTACTGATCAGGAGTGATCTAGCTGTCTTCTCCCATCTCTCCACCACCAATCTTGACAGGACCAAATCTGGCCATACATGGATTGAAATTCGTCCGGTTCGGCTGGTTTGATCCATTTGGTTAAACAGAAATTGATTTACCGATAGGCTGCAGCAATGATCTTTGCATTCTGAAAGTGTTGAAGTCTCCCCACTTAAGTTGGGCAGAATTGGGACAGATCGGGACAAAAAAAAAATGACCTATGCATGGGCAGCCTAACTGGCTATGACACCTGAGCTTGTTGTGTTATAGTAAGGATCTATTCAATAAGGAGAGATATGGCTACTACATCAACAACACAGCTTCAAAAAGCATGCACAATTTTTAAAGTGCAGTAACGTGCTTTACAAATGTGCATTACACTTTTCTTGCTTTAGTACTGTGAAGGAAGCAGAGCTCAATAAAAATGAATGAATATAAACAAATTGTGACCTAGTAACACCATGGGGTTTATTTACTAAAGCTGGAGAGTCCAAAATCAGACTCCCTTCTGCATAGAAACCAATCAGCTTCCAGGTTTCATTGCCAAAGCTTCATTGAACAAGCTGAGGTTAGAAGCTGATTGGTTTCTATGCAGAAGGGAGTCTGATTTTGGATTCTCCAGCTTTAGTAAATAAACCCCCATGTGTCTGGCCTCTTCTCCAGTCAATGGGTTTTTTCTCCTGAGTTTAAGGCCAAGACATACTTCAGCCTCCACTTTATGGCCTGCAATTGATCAATGGGCTGAAGAATGTAGGTGCTCAGTAACCGAGCAGTGTATAACTAGAGCAGTCTAGCAAGTGGGTCACGACAGGCAGCTTAAAGTGTTAGTAAACCCAGGACCCTGCATCCATTATACCTGGTCTCCCACAGTACACACAACATGGAAGTGCAATTATTTTAGTAACTATAAACTGCTAAATACCTTTTGTCATCAGAAGTTAGAGTAGTCTTGTGGCTTCTATCAGTGTCCAGCCAAGCACTAGCTAAAGCTTATAGGAGGAGTTTTCTTTCTGCTTTAGGAGGATGCAGAACCCCTGGCCTCTGTCTATACAGAGCTGATTAGCCTTGTGCTGATCACATGCACTCCCCCAAGAAAAAAAAAACCTCTCTAGCAATACACACCAAACTGAGCATGTGCAAAATGCCTATGGTTCAGTCTGTCTTATCAGCAGATAAGAGGTGGTCCGCTTGAAAAAGGGGAGGAACAGAGAAGAAGAGATCAAACTGCCTTTTTACACAATGCAAAGGATTAACCCCTTAGGCCGGCCATACATGGTTCGAAAATCGACTGATTTTTCGTTGGAAAGTCGGACCTAAGAAAAATCGGCCAATTTTCGCTCTGTTAGTGGGTCAATGGCACCGCCCGATTTTCGTGGTTCCTCCCCTTTTCGGTGATGGGGCATGTTGGAAAATTTGAGAAAAATGACTGATTTTTGACTCAATGATGGCCAAATTGTACAATCGTTTTTCCGAAAAGAATATGCACATGAGCTGTGACCTGGAAGGAACAGAAGTTTTGCATGTTATATGGGGTGAACTTTATGACTTGGTCGGCCGATTTTCGAAATCAATGATGGCACCATCAGATTACCGAGCGAACAACGTTTCCGATTTTCAGACGAAAAATCGTTCGGAATTCGAACTATGTATGGCCTGCATTAGGTTCTACAGTGAGGATAACAAGCATGCTTTACTGCATATACAGACTGATTTTACTCTTGTGGGTTTAGTAACATTTTAAGAGACAAAAAGAAAATCTACCCCTGTATCCTAGCCTGTGTTGACTTCACATTTCGAATCAAGCTCAGAGCAGTATAAACTAAACCTGATTGAATCATTAAAGTAAACCTGAGTCAGGCTGAAAATTAGTTCTTTAGGAAACCAGACTTCTAATCCCTACCCCACATTTGCAGTAGGGGATGTTGGAATTTTTTTTTTCCAAATTGGTCCAGCAGATTTTAGCTTGCTTCCAACATTTTTTTTACATTTTTTTCCAATTCTTTTCCAAACAGCATCAGGATGCCTTTAAATCATGCTCTAGGACTTGCTCGGGACAAAGAACGCAATACACTGAAAAAAGCTAATATTGCTGTCCACAGTGTGCAGAGTGACTCCCTTGCTGATACACGGACCAGTGCACATATGTTCATAACACAGGGGCCGGTCATGCTGCAGCACCTGGAGCCTGTGCACGTGGAATCTAAAACTATTTGGCTGTTAGGAAAGAAAATGGTTTGACTGAGGCAGATTAAAATGTGGTCCTTAGGTCCTCGTGCATTAAAAGGCTCGGGACTAACATTCAGATTTCTAAGAGTCTCAGAGAAAAAAAGAGTTCTATTAATGATTTGCTAAAAGGAACATGTATCCAACTAAATGGCCTAGTTGGTGGAGGAGAAATGTCACTTTGTACTGATGCCTGTGAAGCACAATGCTTAGTCACTTTAATAAATAGACACTGAAATGCAGTAACACAATGTAGAGATGCAAGTCCAACAGATGGTGTTCAATTAGAATGCATTTGCCGAAGTTAAATGTCATTGAAGAAAACGTTTTAGTACAGTAATTGCACACCCCACTACTGACAAATCAAAATACTAAGGTTAAAATCTCTTCTTTTAGTTAGTTTTTACGATTCACATGACTAATTGTAGTATTTAAATACATTAAATCAAATGTTCCCACTACTGGCGACTCCAGCGAGTACAACACCAATGCTTGCAGGCAGGTTGTCTGATAGGTGTCTCGCTGTGTTATTTGTATTGTCTGTAGATTTATCCCACCAGTTCATTGCTTCAACATAGTTTTCCATATTCAGCTTGCCATCCAGAGTGTAAATGTAAAAAGAAAACACGGAAGGGTAGTGGAAGGTCCTATACCCATGCACAACGTTAATGCCAACCCTAAAGCAGCAGAAATCAGTACACTTCTTTGGTCTCGAATAATCTTCTTCACAATCTCACAGAACTGAAAAATAAAGTGAAACATATGAATCAGCTGGGAGAAATAACATGTTTGTATATGAAAAGGGAAAACTATATCAAATAAATGTTAAAGTGCCCAGGAGAATAATATTATTAATATACAGGATTTATATAGTGCCAACAGTGCAGCACTTTACAAAATGAAGGCAGACAGTACAGTTGCAATATTATTCAATACAAGAGGTATCAGAGGGCCCTGCTTGTTAGAACTTACAGTCTAAAAGGGTAGGTCAAGTGATAGAAAAGGTAATAACTGTGAGGGATGAAGCTGATGGACAAGATAAGGTAATGGCTGAGAAAATAGACTGTCTAAATCAGGGTTTCTCAACAGGGTTTCTCCAGAGGTTGCTAGGGGTTCCTTGAGCAACCAGCAATATCCATCTCTCAGATTGGTTCCCACAGACACCATTGACATTTTTAGCTATCTACAACAGGGTAATTATTTTCAATGACCACAAGTGTAAGGAACATTCTTCCCACTGACCATCACACGAATGTATCATGAGCTGTAGATATAGTAGTTTTTAGCAAGGGTTCTCTGAGACCAAAAAGTCATTTCAAGGGTTCCTCTGTGTTGAAAAGGTTGAGAAAGGCTGGTCTAAATATTATCAAGAATGATGCATAAACATACACACTATTATGGACCAACTTTTAGAAAACTTTGGAGTTGGCCCAACCTTGGGAAAACATGGCATTGTAGATCCAACCCGAATATTCCTAGATTGTAAGCTCTAACGAGCAGGGCCCGCTGTTTCCTCTTGAATCAAATTGTATTGTAACTGTAATGTCTACCTTCATTTTGTAAAGCACTGCGAAAACTATTGGCGCTATATTAATCCTGTATAATAATAATCAATACTGCTCCTGATATCAATTGACTAAGAAGCTGTTGGTACAGGTTGCAGAATGGCTATAGATATACAAACATCCACACATCTAATCATAATTGGCTTTTGTCTATTTGCTCTTAAGTTGTGTTAATTCACATTTATTTTGAACCAGCTGTAATCATTAAGGGCTCGTTCACACCATGGTGCAGAGACCAGAGATAAGTCAGTTTTTCTGCACGTGTTCTGCAAGGACACAACGAAATCAATAGTTCCCTGTTCACACCACTAATGTGCCCTGTTCACACCACCACATTAGTATCACGTGCAGATTTTTTTCTGCGCAGGAATCTGCAACATATATAAAACTCATTGATTCGTGCATGAAAACGGATGTGATGTCTCTGCAAGTGAACTCTGCGTGTCAGTTTCTATCAGTTTTTCTGCTTGTATGGTGTGAATGAGGCCTAAAAAGCAATTCCATTTTTGAAGAAAAGATCAGAGAAGTAGCTTCTGTTTCCCACCTCAGTGAAACTAAAAAGTATCATTCATTAATAATAATTAAATTTGGCATGAAATAATACTTAATTATGCTCTTAGCAACAAACTCCACCTGTCTGAAATGTAAAAATACTTGATATGGAATTTAAAATTAATAAATTAGTTTTCCAAGTGGTTGCCACATTTTGTATGCAGCATTTTAGCATTATATGTGCCGCAATTTTATTGACCAAAATATCACCCATGTAAGCGCTATTTGAAAAAATACACAATGGGGTTGATTTACGAAAAACCAGAGAGTGCAAGCTCTGCATAGAAATCAGCTTCCAGTTCTTTTTGTCAAAGCCGAACTAAACAAGAAGCTGAATGGCTAACAAGTACAGCTGCACCAGATTTTGCACTCTCCATTTTTAGTAAATCAAACTCATAGTGTAATTAAACGCTTAATATTACTGAGTAAAATAATTATGGACTACAACTGTGCAATAGAAATTAAACCTAAAACTCTGTAATTACAATGTTTTATTTATTTATTTATTTATTTATTTTTATTTATAGGCTTTCCATACATGCCAACAAAGCAAAGTACAGGCATATGTAAAAAGAAAATGCACAGATACGGTAAACATAGATACATTGGGCAAGGACAGGTATCCCATCTACATTCAGTTAAGCATGCAAGAAGGCAACGTACTGATATGACTACCATCCAGTCTTAACTTTTAATGTAAAACAAGGAAATAGAGAGCAAAAAAAATTGGCTGTGGAATTAAGGCAGAACAAGAAAAGAGAAGAAGACTAAGAAAAGAAGGAGGTAAAGGGGAGATGGGGAAAGAAGAGGGTAGAGGATTCTGGTAGAAGGTGTCCCGGAGATTCCCTCCATGTTGCCAGGATGAGGAAAAACAAGACTTGGAGACCAGAGATCTAATCTTCAATCGGCAAAATAGTTTCATATTAGTAGTAACTGATGTCAACCTGTTGCATTTTACTATGTGTGAAACAAAATGAGCCATCTATGCAAGATTTAGTTTAAATAGATTTGATTGCATCTGTGTTGCTGATGCAGAGTCATCTCATTTAAATCATACCCCCCTTTCACTTCATATGAAGCAGGTCACCATCTATTTTCTGCCTGTGCTACATAACAAGATTCACATTTTTACAAGATTAAAACTATTTCTTTATACTTTAATAGCTAGCAGTATTTATTAAAAAAAAATCTTCAGATATTTGTAATTATCATCTGTATTCACACACAGTTTAATTCATTTCTTTTTGAACAGCTGAGAGGTTCTTGCTTTCATCCACCAGTATTACGACCCAAAACATAGACGCAATAAAAAGAAGTGGAGGAATGCATATGTAAAAATTTATTGCACGGATCAAGGAAGTAACACTTTCATAGACTTTTAAAAGACAGTCCAGACACAATTTCATGTCTCCTGTTACTACAGGAACTGTTTAATTAATAGGAGGGTTAAAGGTTATTAGCAATAAACCTGAATTGTTCTAGAGGAAGCTGTAATACCTTAGCCTTTTACAATAGGTCACTTTGTAGTCTGCACCTCCACACATTTTATGTGTAAATAAAGGGGAGTAATTGCAGTGTGTTACATTTATATTACTCAACCACAGACAAAAAAAATTCTCCTTCACAAACACAGACACACTCAGGACAAATACTTTTCAGTGCAGGCTGGCCGAGAATGATATTGCATTTCTGATAAGCTGTAATCCTACCACTTATTAAGATATATGTCTTGCTTGTTTGTAACTTGTGCAGTCACAGGTTAAATACCTACAGGTTAACCTATACTTACCGATCAAATTTAGAAAATCTATTGTAACAAAATGTAATTCCTTACCATCTTATCTTACAGTATCTTATCTTTTAGTATCTTATAACTATTTCTAGCATTTAGTATTGCTATAAACCTGGGTTCTGCAGAACAAGAAAGCACAAGAACAGTACAAGTACAACAGCAAGTTATAATATCTATGAAGTGCAGGTTACCTTATCGGTCTGAAAGCTCACCGGAAAGCCATATCTGCAGTAAGTCACAAAGTGCTCGCAGTTATCCCACAGCAGGCTGTATGGTGTGGCCCCCAGCAACTTTTCAGCCCTTTGGGCCACTTCCTCATTACAGAGGGGCTTTGTCTTGAAGCTGCAGTCCATGTGATTAACTATTATGGTTCCACCATAGGCAAAGTCCTGCACAGTGTCCACCCTGATACTGGCCACCTTAGCCAGGACACCCAGGATCAGCCTTTTGTTAGTCACCACTTTGTCAATCAGACACTTGTCGCCTGAAAGGGCAGGAAGGATATCTGGCATCAGATGGGCAACCTTGTTATTTCCCAAATAAATCCCAAAGTGCACAAACAGAGTCCTGGGAACTTCTAATAAGTCTCCTCTCTTCAGTTCACAAACAGAAGAACATCTTGCTTTACTCTTCTTCTTAGCCAGGCTAAACTTCTTAAAGTTGGCGAAGATAAAGAATTTCTCAAAAAAGAAGACCATCAGTCCTACCAGTAGAGACCTCATGATGGTCACCTTGAGGATTCCAAGACAAGGCTTAACTGCAGTGATTTGCCTCATGCTAATGTGTGTTTTTTTGTTAAACACGTGGGAGAGAATCATCAAAGATTAAAGTCAGCTAGCATTGGCTGAAAGTAATGTGGGAGTCCTCTGGGAGTCCCTCTTCATTCCATTGTAATAGAACCTTTATATACCAGATAGAGCACTTAGAGCAGTTATTTACCACTATTAAATGTACTATTTATTTCTGAAAATTAATCCATATTATTAAAAAATCTCTCTCTCTCTTTCTATATATATATATATATATATATATATATATATATACACACATACAGTATATATATATATATATATATACATACAGTATATATATATATACACACATACAGTATATATATATATATATATACACATACAGTATATATATATATATATATATACACACACAACAGTATATATATATATATATATATGTATATAGTTTTAAGTTGCACTTCAAAATTGAGTTTCAAGTTGAGGAAAGTAGTTTTTACTCTGCATATTTGTGCTAATATACCTGATGCATCCCTTCATGTATGTGTTATCATAGCTAGAGAAAAAAACCAATACAAATATTTAATTCATTTGTATTACATGCAGTGGTATGTTGAGAATAACTTTATGCATCAGGTGACTTTTAAAGTTGTGAAAATTGTCTGTAGAAATGTATTTATTCATTGTAAGTCTTTTTAATTCTTTTTTATGAATTTTATAATTGTTTCCTTGAACGTATTTACTACAAAATTGAACAATTTCATGAATGTGACTAATGAAACATTTCTACTGTTCAAAATGCATGTCAAACAATATTCAGAGTCAAATGCAAAATACAATTATCTGTAGACTGTTGAATGTAGAAGTTTTATTTTCTTGGTGAACTTCTGTCCAGCAACTCCATATCTACAACATGAAGCTCCTACTGTAAAATAATACACATCCTGAAAATCTGGTAAAAAGATTGATGCTATATTGGTATTTATATTGATTACATTACACAAGGGTTGATTTACTAAAATTGAAGAGTGCAAAATCTGGTGCAGCTCTGCATTTAAACCAATCAGCTTCCAGGTTTTTTTTTTTTGTCATAGCTTAATTGAACAAGCTGAAGTTAGAAGTTGATTGGCTACCATGCACAGCCGCACCAGATTTTGCACTCTCCAGTTTTAGTAAATCCACCCCAATGCATTTCTGGCCGTAAATTCCAAATCACTTGGTGTCAGCCCTGTCTAATTTATTTCTGATGCATACACTGTTATATTTGCAATACTTTTCACAATTAGTTCCTCCAGTACAGCTCAAGCGCTTTCATTTACTTTGGAGATACTATCCCTAATTTTACAGTAACACATTTTCATTTTTATTAGTAAAAGATTTGTTTCTAAATATTTATAGCCAGAAATCTATGACTATCTTCCTCTTTATAAAGCAGTAAATGTGACATTGACCCTACATTTACAGGTGGTATGAACACATGCACCAGGAAGATTCACCTGCAGGGAATATCTTAGTAATGAACAATCAGACACAGGCACTGCTTCCTATGAATGCTGGTTGGTGCATTGCTACATAATTTTAAATACATTCAGCATTCAGTTTATTACACCAGTAAATTACTGAACTATAAACACTACCATAGAACTCTACAGCGGTAGTAAACCACCCACAAAATTCTAAATAATCTTCTCCCTGTAAGTTAAGGGCATAATGTGCTAGTATGCATTGCCTACTAGCACATTATGAAAGACTTACCTGAAAAGGAAGCCCTCCAGCGGAGCGCCATCATTGATCCCGGAGGCTTCCATCTTTACCCAGTCTTTCTTCTGGGTTCGCGAGCTGTGGGCATCTGATTAACTGAGCTGCAAAGTTATTACCCCCGCACATGCACACGAGGGCTTCTCCCATGGCATGGCCCTCGCAATGGACGGCGTGGCGTCCATTGAGAGTGTAGTGCGTATGCGCCAGTGACACCACTTATTATATACTTACCTGTAGGTAAAAGATACCAAAGTTGGTTTACTTCCACTTTAAAAGGACAGTATAAAATAACAGCATTGTAGATGAGGCAAAAAAATGCAGAAATCTATATTGCTAAACGTATTAATACTGTTATTGCTGAGTAATCAGCGGTGGAAAATCAGTTTTTTTTTTCCTTTAGTCATTGTATAGAAGCTATATAGAGTCATCTATTTTGATACTGTTCTGTGCCTGAATGCTGCAAATGTTTATTCAACATGATATCACCCAAACTAAATGTAATAAATGTATCTTATCTGATCAAAAACGAATGAGTGTGCAAGCATTCTTTTACAGAGGACAACATTTCCTTGAAGCAAACCTGTACTGTTAATAAAGATACTAATTCTCCATCTAAATGTGAAAGCTTTATCTATCTAGGAAACAAATATTGTAAACATTAAAAGTCAGCAGCTACAAAAACTTAAGCTGCTGATGTTTAATAAACACTTTCCTGTCCCTGCATCCAGTGGTGTGCTTACATGGGGGGACACCAGGTACCATCTTCGGTCCCTGACATCTTCGCTGTGGGCACCCGGCTGTGACATCTTGTGGCTTCACAGCCGGGTGCCCACTGCGCATGTGTGAGCCGTACTGCACACTGTGATAGAAATCCAGCCTCCATGCTGCTAAACAAACCTACTACAACACCCTCATCAAAACCCTCTCATTCAATCCTCATCAACCTTTTTCTACCATTAATTCCTTACTCCACCCCCCATTGCCTCCACCCACCAATTTACTTACTGCCCAGGAGATTGCCAATCATTTCAAGAACAACATTGACACAATTTGCGATGAGATCTCCAGTGTTAAGCTTCCTCCTCCAACCAACATACCAGGCCCAACACCACACTCAACACTCTCCTCCTTCAACCCTGTTACCACCAAGGAAGTTACCGAACTGCTTTCCAAGGCCCACTTCACCACCTGTCCCCTGGATCCTGTCCCCTCACGACTGTTGCAGCCTCCTTCCTGCTCTATCCTAAACTCTCTAACCCACATCTTCAACCTCTCACTCTCCATGGGCACCTTTCCCTCCCCACTCAAACATGCACTGGTTACCCCCATCCTCAAAAAACCCTCTCTGGATCCCACCTGTTTGAATAACTTAAGACCCATCTCCCTGCTCCCGTTTGCCTCCAAGCTTCTAGAGCGCCTTGTTCACAACTGTATGAACTGCTACCTGACAACAAGCTTCTTGATCCCCGACAGTCTGGCTTCTGCTCACAACATTCCACAGAAACTGCCCTACTAAAACTTACTGATGACCTACTAACTGCTAAAACCAACGGCCATTACTCCATACTCATACTCCTTGACCTTTCTGCTGCCTTTGACACAGTCGACCACCCGCTCCTCCTCAGTAAACTCCACTCCATCGGCCTCCGTGACTCTGCTCTCTTCTGGTTCTCCTCTTACCTTTCTCAGCACACTATCAGTGTCACATACAACTCATCCTCCTACGCTCCGCTTCTTCTTTCTGTTGGGGTACCCCAAGGTTCTGTTCTTGGGCCCCTCCTTTTCTCTCTCTATACCTCCTCCCTGGGCCAACTGATAACCTCCCATGGCTTCCAATACCACCTCTATGCTGATGACACTCAGATCTATCTCTCCACTCCCCAGCTCACCCCCTCAATCTCCTCTCGTATCACAAATCTACTAAGCGACATATCAGCATGGATGTCACATCGCTACCTCAAACTCAATCTTTCAAAAACTGAGCTTGTAATATTTCCTCCTCCCCGATCCCCCACTCATGACTTTACCATTAAGATCAACAGCACAACCATTGGTCCTTCCCCTCATGCCAGGGTGCTAGACGTAATCCTAGACTCTGACCTCTCCTTTGGGCCCCACATCCACTCACTGGCTAAATCCTGCCGCCTCAACCTCCGGAACATTTCCAAAATCCGCCCCTTTCTGACTGACACCACAAAACAATTTATTCACGCCTTGGTTATATCCCTCCTCGATTACTGCAACTCCCTCCTCACTGGTCTACTGTTACACAGGCTATCCCCCCTTCAGTCTATTATGAATGCTGCTGCTAGACTCATACACCTTACCAACCGATCAGCGACTGCTGCCCCTCTCTGCCAATCCCTTCACTGGCTTCCACTAACCCAACGTATAAAATTCAAAATACTAACCACAGCTTACAAAGCCATCCACAACACTGCCCCTAGCTACATCACCAACCTCATCCACAGATACTGCCCAAATCGCCCACTCCGCTCCTCCCATGATATCCTCCTCTCTAGCTCCCTCATCACCTCCTCCCACGCTTGCCTCCAGGACTTCTCCAGAGCCTCCCTCATCCTCTGGAACTCCCTACCACAGCATGTCTGGTCAGCCCCCACCCTGTCAGCCTTTAGGCCATCTCTGAAAACTCACTTATTCAGGGAAGCCTACCCCACCTCCACCTAAGAACTGTACTTGAATCACCTCCACCAGATCATCCCGCACAGCTATCACCTTTGAATCACCTCCCTCTTCCTTTAGATTGTAAGCTCCACGAGCAGGGCCCTCCTATTCCTTCTATACTGAAATTTATTTTAATTGTACTGTCTCCCTTTATATTGTAAAGCGCTGCGCAAACTGTTGGTGCTATATAAATCCTGTATAATAATAATAATTGGTCCCGCTGTCTTCTGGGACCTGTGCTGAGTCCCACAAGATTGAGGGGGAGGGATGGGGGAAGGAACACTTCTGCTCGGATCGCCTAGGCGTCCAAGTAGAAGTGGGAGTGGGTACCTGTCAAAATCAGATATCTGCCTCCCTCCTCCCAAAAATATTACCAATTGTGGAAGAGGAGGGGGGAGGAAGCCATAAAGCAGAACTTCCCCTTTTGTCTATATAAGTCTATATACAGTGTACCAAACAGAATGTCATTCATTTTGGGGTACCTTCCTACTGACACTGTACCAGAAAGAATCAGTGCAGGTATGCTCTCAACCCTGACCTATCTCTGAGCACTGTCCCTTGTCTCTACCCTCTATCCACCTCCCAGTACCGCTCCATTTAGGGAATACGGAGCCGAATATCATTTTGTGGTGTTAAGTCATTTTTATGGAGTCAGTTATTAATAATAGACCCCCCCGCAACAATAGATCCTTACAGCAACAATAGACCCCCCATGTACAAAATGCACCTGATGCAACAAGAGATCGCCACCAGAAACAATAGATTCCCTCACCAACAACAAAAGACCCTTGCTGCCAACAATTGATCTCCCAGCAGCCAGCATCAACAGACCCCCCCCCTTAACAGTGGATCTCCCCAACACCACAAGAACCTCATAGCAAAATATCCCCCAGCACCCAGCAGACCCAACCCCCCCCCCCCCATACAGTGGATCCCCCCAACAACATAAAACATAAGAACCCCAGAGCAAAAGATTTCCCACCAGCAACAATAGATCCCTCATAACAATAGATCCCTCCAGCAACAATTGACACCCCGCAGCAACACTACAACCCCCAGCTACAATAGAACCCGAGCAGTCAGCATCAATAGACCTACCACATACACTCTGTGCTGGAGGTGCTGGAACTGCGTTCCCCCGTGTTCCTGCTGAAAAAAAGGCCTGACTATAACAATGCATCACATTTCAGTTATAAAGACACTAAGGGCTGGTTCACACTATAGAAATGTAGTCCAGATGCATTCCAGATGTATTTCTGCATGCGCGTTTTTGATGTGTTTTTGGCACATTCTGGTGTGTTTTTTGTTTTTGTGCTTTCTGTTTCATTTTTTCCCTCTCTTTTTCTTCAATTTAAATAGAGACATGTGCGTTCCAGTGCGTTTTTGGTGCCTTTTACCACGTCCCAGAGCATTTTTGATGCGTTGTACCGCGTTCCAGTACAGTTATGTGCAGGAAAAATGCAGAATGTTCTACTTTTTTTTCTGGAATGCACTGGAACTTCAAGCACTGATGTGAACTATGACACTGACAACCATATAACCTACTTTCTGTGCATTTTGAATGCAGAAAATAAGCAACTGAAACGCATGTAGTGTGAACTGGCCTTAAGGCTACTTAAACACGGAGGAGATTTGAAGTGATTTCATGTTAACAAAAGTGCCTGAAAAGCTCAAGAAAAATGCTTCCCTAGTATGTCTATGTATGTTTTCACACTGGGGCGTTGCGGTGTAAAAATTCCTGCTTGCAGCATGTTTGGAGCATGTTTTGTTCAGTAAAAAAAAATGCCCCAAAAGCGCCTCTTCCCATTGAAATCAATGGAAACCACCAGAAAAAAAAATGCATCAAAAACACCTAAAAAGCACCTCAGAAATGCCTTTGAGCAACATTTTTTGCACAATTTTTAAGTCACATGTCTTTAAAAAAACACTCAGAAAGCGCAGTAAAAACGCATCTGCGTTTCTGTGGCAGATCAGTATGAACGTAGCCTTAAGCAGGCCATACATGGATCGAATTCCAAACAATTTTTCGATTGAAAATCAAAAACATCGTTCGTTCTGTAATCCGATGATGCCACCAATGATTTCGAAAATCGGTCGTTTTTCATGAATTTTCCAGCATACCCTATAAACGAAATGGGGAGGAACCATGAAAATCAGCTGGTGCCATTGCCCCACTAACAGAACGAAAATTGGCTGATTATTCTTAGGTCTGATTTTCGAATGAAAAATCATTCAAAAATCGACCCATGTATGGCTGGCCTTAGGGGGAGATGTACTAAAACTGGAGAGTGCAAAATCTGGTGCAGCTGTGCATGTTAACCAATCAGCTTCCAGGTTTTATTGTCGAAGCTTACCTATACAAGCTGAAGTTAGGAGCTGATTGGCTACCATGCACAACTGCACCAGATTTTGAGTGCAATTTTCCAGTTTTAATGAATCTCCCCCATAATGGCAACAACCTATCGTAGGCCTGAAACACTATATAGAACTTGCACAAAACTTGTTCAGTAACTTTATTCAGCAGAAAAGTTAGATCTGTGTTTTTTTTTTTTTAAAAAGTAGAGAAAACTTTTCATTTACGTCGTGCATATTTCATTAATACGACTGGTTGTTAATTTCCTAGTATGTATGGAGATTACACTTCTTTTAAGCCATTAAAAATGTAGCAATCCATTTAAGTGCATTTGATACAGGCTAATCCATTATGTAAATGAATAAACCCCAGGAACAAAGCTCACAAAAGGGCAGCTCTGTCTTGTCAACAAAGCTCCTTATTCGGTAGCTAATAGCATCAGCATCCAAGCAAATGCACAACTAACCCACAGGGCTTCAACTTCCCAGACAGCTTACAAGTAATGATAGATGGGAAGACACATTCATCTTACCTGAAAAATGACTGAGCTATTGAGATTCGGAGAAAAGGAAAACTTGACCCTTTATCTAGCTGTACACAGACAGCTTTTCTTTTCCAGCCTGCCAGGGCACTGTCATCAGCCATTAGCTGGGCCTTTTTGTCAGAACTTAACAAGTCACCACAAAAGATTATCTTATAGCGCCTACTTGGCAAGAATCCATCCTCAGCCAATAAAAACGAAGAAGAAAGTCTACACACCTTTTTACGCAGACCTGTGCTTTGTGAAGTGACACATTTATGGCCCCATTTCCTGACATTCCACCTTTTTCCTTGCTGATGTCTGTCAGCTGTATTGCTTTGCAAAGAAAAATCTCTATCAGCAGTTTTCCTTTCAATCTGTCTATCATACAAATACTACAATAATAAAAAATCTGCAGGATGATAGAACCCTTTTTGGTGTCCTTTTATGAAACGGAGATCAGCAGCGATCCTGAGGATTGTTGCTGATCTCCGATTATAATTTCAACATAATATTATGTTCAACAGGTAAAAAGTTTTGGGCATAAAATTAGCTAATCTTACATAATTTTGGGGTGCTGAAAACGAAAATGACCCTAAAAAATGTTGATTGGCTCTAGTTTCCATGATATATTCACCCATCTAATGACGTAAGCCATTCAAAATTATGATGCAACTTCAGCTGCATATTGCGCAATTGATACTGGTGACCAATAGAAAATTGCATGTATACTGAGATGATGCAATATTAGCCTTTAATTGCATCACTTCACTGCATAAAAGCTGCAGTATCTGTAGCTGATTGTAGTTCGACAGCGTCTTTACATTTCGTTTTATGCTTATATAGGCTACTCAGTAATGCCTCGAACTTGTGTGAATAAAGCAGATCATTTCTGCTATATCTGCGGTGAAATAACTTTTATCTCACAAAAAAGGAGGATAACAGGAATGATTAAGAAAGCCTACAACTTGTATTTTGGCTGCAAGATAGGAGACCAGGACAAGAGCTGGGCACCACATATATGCTGCAATTCTTGTGGGACGGCACTGGAGCAATGGTTGAATGGAAAAAAGGCATCTATGCCTTTCGCTGTGCCAATGATTTGGAGAGAGCCAACAGATCATGTTAGTAATTGTTACTTTTGTATGGTGCCTCCAATTGTAAAAGGGCTAAATAAGAAGAAAAAGTTATCTGTGCACTATCCAAATATTCCATCGGCAATACGTCCAGTTCCTCATGGAGAGGGGCTACCAATTCCTAAAGCACCAGAATCCTTCGTGGTTGAGTCAAGTGAGGAAGAACCTGAAGCGTGTAGTCACGTGCAGTTGTAAGAGATAGCCCTTTCCTCGAATACAAGAGAAAAGCCAAGAGAAGCAAAACCGACACAAACTGAAGACAAAACTAGCGAGAATCCTAAGTATTAAAATGATTCAACTTAGCTTATGGCTATAATTTTTCTTGGTAATCCTATGCAATATATTATGCCATTTAGGCTTTGTTATGTAGTCAATATCACTTGCTTTATATTTGTGGAAAGACATCTATCTATATAATTATTGTGCATTATGTAGTCATTACGCCTATAGTAGAAAACTTTCCGTTTACAGAAAAACTAGAGCCAATTGACAAATTTCATTGTTATATTTGAACTCAGAATGTGAAATTCATTAAGAAATGGATCCTTTTGTTTCCAAAACTGGCAAAAAATAAAAATTTGTTGAACAGTGAGTGTTTAGGAAACAGAGATGATCAGTGGAGAACATGTTCTCCGCTGATCATCTCAGCACACAGATGGCCAGTGTATGAAGGAGCGATGTCAGCCCTTCACTGGCGATCTGTGTTCTCCCTCCAGATTCTCCAGCCCAGAGGTGGAGAATTGGAGGAACCGCAAACGAAGCAGTGATAATTTACCTCTGCTTAGTAAACAGTGTTTGACTGATCTCTTACTGTAATCTCGCGAGATTATAGTAAAACCAGCCATTTTCCAGCATTGAAAGTGTTTGTAGGTCGCTTCTCCCTTCATTCGGAGAACTGATCTACATCGCTTCATAAAAAGGCATTTAGGGGAGAACCCTGTCCTCTGAGAATGCCGGAGAACTGAGCAGCGGTCATTTACCACTACATGATAAAAGGACACCTTTGACAGCTATGAAAGAGATTTTATGAACACAGCTTAGGCCTCATGCACATTGGGTGTTTAGCCCCAATACATGACAATCCGGTGTTTAGGTGCAGGCGCACCGTTCAGCCCTGCTGCTAGCAACCTGTCAAACTCTACCAAAGGCTCACAGTTGCTGCACATGGACAGGGCTACCAAGCTATACTTATGTTTAGAGTAATAAGCACCCAGGAACAAATGCCCGGAACACTTTCATCCCTGGGCACATAATGCACTAAACCTAAGTCAGGCAACTGGGGCATCTCTAGACCACGTCATAATGGTACAAGATAAACACTATTGATTCCCATGAGATTCAAAAGGCACAAAACCATTACTCATGGGTCAGCATCTTCTTCAGGTTGAATATGAGTCTGGGGTGAACCCATGCTGAAGCGCTCAAAGTTTAGGAAACTGGCGAACTAATGCAGCCATGCATCCCGCTGTAGCAACCAGTTACCAATTATGATATGGCAGACTTGCAGCACCGCTGAATGCCAGAGAACAAAAGTTTTCCCTGCCAGTGCCCAGAGGATGGTAGTGGATATCCAAAAGCACTAACTTAGGAGTGTCGGTAGAAAAAAAAAGATGCTGCTTAAAACAGCCCAATCCTAGTAACGATGTTGGCCTCGGCAGCTACTCCAGTCACACCCACTGATGTGTTTTACCCTGCACACTGGAGCCTGGCCACAGAGGAGCCGCATGCCCAAGCCCCAGTCAACAGGACGAAACACGTCAAGGGGCATGGCTAAAGTGTAGGCTGAAGCCAACACCGTTTCTAGGATTGGGCTGGTTTGAGCAGCGTCTATTTTCTTTCAACCAATTACTTAGTATGCACTTCCTGGCCTTTGAACTGTGGTCAGGTGGTTTGAAAGAGCCAGTACTAAGGTCCTTCTAAGCCAGGGTTCTCAGAAACCTTTTGTCATTGAGTAAAGGCTTATAATAAATAGGTAGAGCTGACAGAATGGTTACAGGGAGAGATAGCTACCATTTTATACATTGCTAAACAGTGCTCTATGCAGAGCTGTACACAGTGCTTGTATTGTGCTACATTACTGTGACTTGTAGTTTAGTATGTAGGCAGAACCTAATCCATGGACCTGAAGACTGATAGGAATCAGCGCCACTGAGCAATTTGAACACTGTTTATATATGATACTACATATGTTGTAGACTATACAGTTCTTCAGGTAGATAAAGTAATGTCTATAAGAAAGACAGGGTTATGATACACACTTGCAGATTGCAGGATGCCAGTGGAGCACTTTCCTTGGAGAGCTGGTGGTAACACAACAATCCTGCATTTCCGCAGCCTCTTTTGCTCTTTTCTGATGCTTCAGCACTGAAAAAGTATTCCACACAATGATTTTGCATCTGAAATGGTGGTTTCAGGGTAATAAATGCTCTGGGTCTCCTTGTTTGCAGCCTATTGCAGTATCCTGGTGCTCAAAAAATATTTGTGTCTATTGCCTCTCAGAAATAGTACACTCGAAAACTGCCTTGTCACTCCCTTTTACATTGCGACTTACTCTAGCTGCTTCCTGTATATACACTACTTCAAATGCACAATATTTGTTGGTATTATCACTCTAATTTGTATATCTAGGTAAAACCTGCCCTGTCTCCCTCTAAAATTGCGGCTTTCTAAAGCTGATAACATACAGTGCATTGACTGTACAATATTTTTGCCTGTTTTCTGTGAAATTATAGTCTCTAATAATTATTTCATAATAAAACCTACCTTGTCTCCC
This sequence comes from Staurois parvus, assembly GCF_062004578.1. NCBI lineage: Eukaryota > Metazoa > Chordata > Amphibia > Anura > Ranidae > Staurois > Staurois parvus. The sequence goes on along the minus strand of NW_028317886.1, from coordinate 13,740,919 downwards.
TGTTTGAAATTACAGACTGCTAAAGATGAATCTTCATTTGTTAAACCTACCCAACTAGGCCATGCTCAGATGTACCAAAGAAAGAACTTGTCGCCAGACCCAAGACTTCTGCATATATTGTGAAGACCAATGTCCTCAGTGTCTGGTAAATCCCTTGGCCTAAGATGCCTTGAGGGCTGTACATTTCTGCAGATTTATCCATCTCTGTGCCAGAGGTTGGCCAATTCCAGTTCCAGTCTTTTCTGACACAGGGGTCGCAGCTAATGTCATTTGGGAACCCCAAGCCCTAGATCTGAGGCTTGTCTTGGAACCCGTGTGCACACCTCTTTCCATGTTGGCCTTCTACAGATTCTCTGATGTCTTTGCTAAGCTTGCTGCTGACACCATGGGGTTTATTTACTAAAGCTGGAGAGTCCAAAATCAGACTCCCTTCTGCATAGAAACCAATCAGCTTCCAGGTTTCATTGCCAAAGCTTCATTGAACAAGCTGAGGTTAGAAGCTGATTGGTTTCTATGCAGAAGGGAGTCTGATTTTGGACTCTCCAGCTTTAGTAAATAAACCCCCATGTGACCTCACCATTCCTTTGGCTGTGACATTGATGTAATGCCTGTGTCTACTCACTGTAGAACCTACCAACTATCAGTTCTCAAAATGTGTGCCATGTCACAAAATTAAAAAAAAAAACAAAAACAAAAAAACCCTTATCTGGAAATTCAACTCACCAAATGAAGCAGGCCTTTTCTTAGTTGGGAAAAAAATGGAACCCTAAGACTTTGCATAGACTACCAAGGCCCACAATCTGGTCCAAATAAAGGTAGATGAGAAATGGAATTAGGAATGGAAGAACACCCTAAATATTTGAGATGAGCATTATGAATATTACACAATGCTTTTTGGGTTATGAATGCCCTTTCTTCCAACACCTAGGGAATGATGTCTTTGGAGACCTCCTCTATGTGTATGTGGATGTGTATCTTGACAATATTGTCTACTCCTTAAGCCTCTATGAACATTGCCAGCACATATGGATGTTATTACAATGCTTGCGGCAAATCAGGCTCTACATCAAGGCAGAGAAATGTCTTTTCATGCAGCAAGAAGTACCATTCCTCCGGCAGAACAAGGACGGCCTTTAAACAGATTTTGACAAGGTGTCAGCCATTGCAAATTGACTACATTCCCAGGAGTCCAAAGGCAACACAATAAGTCCTACAGTTCACAAACTTTTTAGGTCTTAGGGAACATGCACACAAGTGCATAAACATGCATTGCTTTCAGATCTGTAACCAAAAATGTTAACATTTGCATCTGAGTACATGTGTTTTATACGCTTATGAATGTACAAATGCATAAAAAAGCATATTTACATCTACACAGAGATACAAAAGGTGCATTCTGGCATTCAGAAAAAGCATGAGGATATAGAACTACAACATATGCATTTAAAAAAATGTATCTAAAGGCAAGCATTTAACTGATCATTTATGTAGAATCTTCTGTTCCGGAAAAACCCTGCCTATATGATTAGTAATATTCTTACATGTGTGCATGTAAACTTATCATCAGTTTACCAGGAGTTTCTCCATAATGACCCATATTATGACTTCTCACATTTAAACTCAAAAGGAACACTTTGTCACCGCTCAAGATTCTAATTGCTCTCCTGAACTACCGAAGCTATTTGCTCCATCGTTACACCCCTAGTGCCTGCAGCACCCTTAGCCAAGCTCTACTGCTGCACCTCTGCTACATCCACAGTCTCTGCTGCACCTCAACTATAGCCACAGTCTCTATTGCACTTCCACTGCTCCCACAGCCTCAGCTCAGTTGCTCCTGCAGCTTAGGTAGCACCTCTGTGACACCCACAGTCTCTTTTGCATCTCAGCTGCACCCAAAGCCTTTGCTGCATCCACAGTCTACTGCATCCCTGCTGCACCCACAGCTCTGCCGTCTGCTGCACCTGCAGCCTCTGATGCATTCACATTTTGAGCCTCCATTGCACCATCCCTGCACCCACAGCCCCTGCTGCATTATTTGCACCTGCAGCCTCACTTGTGCTTTCAGGTGCTCAGTACATTTTGCTTCTCTCATGCTCCAGTTCCTGGTTACACATCACCTACTCTCTCCTAATGAATACCTTTTGAGTGGTGGCCTGGGTGAAACCAGGAACTATGCACAAACCCCTGAAAGGGGGCCCCTGGTAAAACACCACTCAACCTACACAGCTACAGCTTAAATTCCACTTTCACAGAAAGTTGCACAGAAGAGCATAGCCCATATCTCAGAATTCTTGATAAAACCCACCTCATCTCTCCTTATGCAATTGCGGCCTAATAATGCTACTTTTGCATCAACTGTACAGTATTTCTGGCTATTTGTGAAATTAAAGGCTCCAATTTTTATTTCTTTATAAAGCCTGCCTCCTCTCTGGAATGTGGAGTTGTGACTTTGAGGTGTTTTTGTGCACTCATTTTTGACCTTTTATTAAACTTTTAAAGCAATACAGTGGGCTACTGCACAAAAAAGGAAGTTCACAAACTGTGCTATGAAATTGTTTTCCATTGGCTTTAGCAATATTATTTCAGAGCAGCCTTTCCTTTAGATCCATGGGTCAATTCAGACCTACTACTGCTGTATTAAAAGTGGAAGATAAGGCAAACTCTAACTAATCTTAAAAAGGTTTCCCTCCCCCCTCCTCCTACCTATTCTGCATACCCTGTATAAAAAAAAAAATCAGTGTATTTTCCTTTTCTTAATCCAGTCTGGTGTGGTCAAGGGAATCATGATCTCTGGCTCCCCTGTGTAAGGGAGCGTTCGACAACAGCTGTGAATTCCTGGAGCTGTGATGTCACCCACTGGCCCCCATGCCCTATCTGTTGTTGTCACTCTCTCCTCCCCTTAGTTATTATTTTTGAAAGTGCCCAGAATCTATATTCAAGATCTTCCTCAATAGACTTCAATGGGGTTCTGATTTTTACAATTTACAAAGGGTTTGCAAACTCCTTGTGATTTGAACCTAGACACATCACTCATCCTTAGTCAAAACCTGGTTAATATAGAATTGACTTGCCAAACATGAACTAACAATAATTTGACGTCATATTTTCAGTGTGAAAAAACTACACAAGTTCTTCTGACAAAGTTTTGCTTTGTTCAAACATTTTATTAAGTATCGAACATGCCATTTCATACAAAACAGTCACCGGGAAATATCACAAAAGATTCTATGCACAGAGATTTGTGTAAAAATGCACAATGACAATGTAGACCCGGATTTATGTCCCTCAACAAGGGATTAGTATTTAGAATCCAATATTAATCCGAGGGGTGGAGGAACAGATAATAGTGGAAACGCAGTGGAAATAAAACATGCAAAATAGCTGGCATTTGAGTTGCCCACCCCAGCCATAGCTCAGGGAGAAGGGAGGTGGTTCTGGGGACTGTACTGGACAGTAAGCCCAAGGGTGCTAGATTATGACAAAGGAGAGTTAAGGCTCCAAGAGGGACCTGTCAAAGTCAGGAGGTAAGTATTTGTCTATCCAAGGCTACCAGACTTTTGTATATCGACATACCCGGTCCTGTGCGTAGCCTCGAACTTTGTATGTACCATCACCCAAGTAACTCTATTTTTGGTAGCAATTGTAAAAAGTTTTGACCTCTTCCAAGATCTAGCAGTGGTCTGCTTCACAGTTTTTGTGACGTAAAAAAGGAGACAAGATTGGTTGTTCTCCTGGCAGTTTTAACCGATGCAATCTATCTAAAAATGACTGATAAAAGACAGTTACTGTATATAGATATTCCTTAAGAAGAATTGATTGGAAGTGGTTGAGCAGTTTGAGCAATATCTTTTGGAGTAACCCTAAATCTGAAGCTGATGTTTTTTATCTTCTGGAGCAAGCCAGACTGAATCTTAACTGCTGGAGATACTCCAGAGGAGGACCAGGCATCTAATACAAGCAGATCCTTAGGAAAGACAATTTATATTGCTGATACAAGCCTGGTGGAAAGAATAAGGAGCACAGGAGGCAAAGGATACTGGGAGCGGTACTGCTGATATTCTAATTTAGTAGATGAACTGAATCAGCACAAAAAAGGAGAACTCAGTTGCAGGAATACTGTACAACCATTCATTTATCACTTCAAGCTCATGTGTCAAAGTGTAAAGATTAAAGCTCAGGTGTGTCTCTACATCATATAAACATGCAGGCCCGCCCTTGTACACTTATTATGCAATAGGATTAATTAGAACTTAGTCATTAAAATCATGTTCCAGTTCAGGTTATGCCAGTGCTTGTGGATAATTCCCTAAACTTAAAATGTATTGTCCTTTACAGTAGCATTATGTTACAATATACAGTATATATCAAAGCATAATTTAAGTGTATGTTTCATATAGAGTAAGGAAAAAGTTGAGCCCCTGTAATGTTTTTATTCCTGTCTATATCCTGTTTAAAACAACCAAACATAAATTATGCACAATTAAAGTACATATGTCCTATTTGCCTAGGTGACCATTGCTGCTGAGACAGAAAATTATAGGAAAGCCACAATCTTAGAATTGTCACCAAAACAGGAGGTGAAAAGAGAGAATGTTCACCCTCACTTTGTATAGCTTTCATTTCACTTCCTATTAGGTTGCTGGGAAAGGATTTAAATGGAAATGTCCCCAATAAGACACAGACAGCCAAAAATTAACTTACCCCATATCTTGCTTAATTTAATTAAGAGGCATATCCAGGGATTGTTGGTACTTTCTTAAAATTCCTATTTGTGCTCTATCGCCTGACTAATTTTATACTGCCTCAATGGTGTTACTTAAGCTTGTGTAACCTCATCCCCGTTTTTCCGTATCCCTGGCTTATACCTAACATGTTAAATAAAGAATTATAAAAAGAATAATTCACATGAGTTTTACCCCTTCCCTACTGTATCCAAAATTAAAAAAATGAAAAAAACTTTGCCTTAACATAAATGAAACATAACTAACAGCAAAGAGTATTGCTATATGAAAAATGAGAAGTTTATTTTCTCTTCAATTATTTTATTAGGTTTTAAAAGAGTAACAATAGAAATAAGGAGGAACCTCCCCCATACAGAGTATAGGAGCACAACAGTGTTAACATTTGGTCTAGGCTTTTTACATACAGACATCCATTTCATCCACAAATTATTACTAATATTAAAAGGACCCTCCTGAGAAAAATAGTTGTGTTAGTGGTTGTGGGACTGAATCTATAGCACGTCCGTATAGACGTAGTGCTGTGAGTGCTTGTTCCTGATATTGTTAGGGAAATTGTACTGAGGAAGAGGTGAAAATGGAAGAAAGATGGATTCTGGATGCAGAAAAAGGGAAAGTTTGAGAAGGATGGGGTGACGGCTGGAGGTCATGGTACAACTAAACTGATTTAATGGACATTTATCAGAGGTTGAGGAAAAAATGATCAAAGTTTGAGGGAAAGGAAATTGTCCACCCCACCAAACACTTTGAATTTAGCCAATTTGGCTGTAATTTTGTCATTCAGTAGAGTCCAATATACTCTGAACCTGATATCTTGTGAAAAAAGGGTTGGGGGTAGGTATGCCTCATTTAGTGTTTTCCATGGCCATAGAAATGGCTGATACTATTTTATTAACATGCACAAATCTGGAATATTGCTGCACTTCTTGGTATCTTAATTGCATGAGGATTCAGTAAATGCAGAATTTAGTACGAAATGTGTCACCTTTTTTACTTGTGATATTTTATTGCTTCAATAAAGATAGCAGCAGCAATGTACTGCGGACGGGCAACTGCTGTAGGCAAAGCAACGTTCCCCTATGTTGCTGCCTACTTCTGGGTTTCGGGTGTGCATGTGCTCACCTCCCCGCCGGCACCTGCTGTGATTGTACACAGTGGGAGCCTGTCAGCAAGTCCTGGCTAATGATTCACGGCTGAGACCTGCTGACAATCAACACAGAGCTCTGTACAGAGAGAACCATCTCTCTTTTTCTCATCTCTGCAAGGCAGGGATGAAAAAACTTGGAGGTCCATTAGTAAAAGCAACACACTTTGTACACATTACACATAGGCACACATTTAACACCTTGATCATGCTAAATGTTAACCCCTTCCTACCCAGTGTCATTAGTATAGTGACAGTGTATAATATTAACACTGTATTAACGCAACTGGAGATGTCAGTGGCAGTTAGTCAGTTCCACCCAGCATCAGGTAATGTAAGATTGTCCACCGCACTATCACAGTCCCATTATAAGTCACTGATCACCTCCATTAGTAGTATGAAAAAAAAATTCCTGTATATATCCTATAGTTTGTAGGTCCTATAACTTTTGCGCAAACCAATAAATATATACTTATTGGGATTTTTTTTGATCAAGGACGTGTGACAGAATACATTTTGGCAAAAATGTATGAAGAAATGTGATTTTTTTTATTGGATATGTTTAATAGCAGAAAGTAAAAAATATTGCTTTTTTTCAAAACTTTTGGTCTTTTTTTGCATATATTACAAAAAATAAAATAAAAAACAGTGGTGTTCAAATGCCACCAAAAGAAAGCTCTATGTGTGTGAAAAAAACTATATAAATTTTGTTTGGGTACAGTGTTGCATGACCTCACAATCATCAGTTAAAGTAATGTAGTGCTAAATAGAAAAAATGGCCTAGTCATGAAGAAGGTAAGATCTTTCAGAGCGCAAGCTCTCTGACTATCAGCATGCTTCTTACCAGCACATGAAATGACTCGCTCGTTTTGTTGCTAATGCCTCTACAACTTCAGCTCTATTATACAGGGGCGTAGGTTGATATCAGGCCAAATTTAGGAACTTACACTGCTTGCTTTAAATAAAACATTTTTAATGATGCTATATTGATTTTTCTTTACTATGTCTTTTATATCTGCCCAGATTTCAGCAAATAATTTATTTCATGAGGAATGGTGACAGACTTTGAATACGTTTTTTGTAGCTAAGCTTTGTAGCAGAGCTCAGCACAGTCTGAATAACTGTTGTGTAACTGAGAGATGGGTTGATCAAATATGGAGAGGAACTAATACTGTATGAAGCAGGACATGAGCACCAACGGTTGGGGCCTTAGTTGTGCAGGTTAGAACATCTAAAGGCAATTTATTTTGATTAAATAGAACATAATAGATGTATGGTTGCTGCCCCCATTGACTTGCCTGTAAGGCTCTATGCACACTGGGCACTTTAATAACGCTGCTAGCGATAGCTGTGTAAAGTCACGTTAAAAATGCAAGTTTTTCAGTGTTTTTGCATTAGAGTTTAGCCACGTCCAAAAACACTGGTTTGCCGCGTTTTTCTGCGTTTTTTAGCGTTAGAGCATTTTTACAGCTAAAAAACTCTTCTAGAAACCCACTAGTTCTGGGGGTTTTTTTCAGCCAAAAAAAGCCCCTGCCGAAAAACGCTGATTACAGCCTATGTGTGCATGGTCACATAGGATAACATGCTGGGGAGTCTAATGGCTGTAGAAAAAAATTCAAAAAGCCAAAAGCTGTAAAAACATCTAGTGCGCATGAGGACTAAAGGTATAAGATCCATGGGTGTCATCCTTTCCCTTCCCTTGTGAGTCACAGACCTAGAACAAGCATATCATTCCTGGGGCTGCAACATGGGTAGATTTGTCACCGAAAACACCAGTGAGTGAACCATGTCCTTGTGCACAATACTGCATCCTCCTGCAACATTTGCCTGCAATTTGGCAAACTTATTATTGCAGTGTATACATGGTGAAAGATCACTTGTTTTTTTTTTCTTTTAGAGAGAAATGTGAAGAACCATTACCCAAACAATGTAACTTCTTTGTAAAATAATGATGAACATCAGAATTGCCCATTATTACAATGTAGCATTACATAGTCGTTACATTACTCCAGCTGAGTGTAGTGTCTGCAAATATCAGACCATATACTGTATATCCACCCTATGACAGTGTATCTTCCGCATTGCCTGCAGGGGATTTAAAGTGAAGTGACCCCGTGTCCTCTTCCCACATCAAATCACATGCAGAGGAATCTAAAAAACAACTTCTGCATATGATTGGATGAAACAAACATAGGATTACTTCAATTCCATTCACTTTAGTAAGCCAACCTCACAGCGTGAAGGCTTTTACATTTAAATTGTGTAAGGATAAATATCCAGCCATGAAGTGTTTAGGGAAATTGTTTAATGTTTACGTTTCTTTTTCATTATGCATCCACCAATAGGACATACAATTAGTTATCCTGGATAGCCAACTACAGCAAGGATCCTTTGTTCCTCCATGAACACATTCAGTGCAGCACACTCTGGCGTATAGAGAAAATAAGGTGTTTATTTGATGTGCACATACAAAATACTGTCCATATAAAAAATATCAAAAGGAAACCAAAGTTTATGAACAGTGAATGCACATTTTAAAGCTCAGCTCCATGTTCCATTTTTTATTCACGTAACCTTCTTAAAGTTTGCTGAATCTAATAGCTGCCACTAAACTTCATAGTTGAATGACACTTAGGGCTTTATTTATTAAAGCTGGAGAATGGAAATCAGACTCGCTTCTGAATAGAAACCAATCAGCTTCCAAGTTTTATTGCCAAAGCCTAATTGAACAAGCTGAGGTTAAAAGCTGATTGGTTTGTATGCAGACGTGAACCTGGTTTTGCACTCTCTAGCTTTAGTAAATAAACCCCTTAGCCTCACACAACCCAGAAGTGAGCACACAGGCATATTATAGTTCTACCTCTTGTAGTTCTCTGGACCACAGTCAGTACAGCCATTACCCAGTCTGGTACTACTGGTGGCATACACGTCGAAAGTTGTGAACGTGATTGTCAAGTAAGCAGAGGGATATCTAACAAAAAAACATTATGTGCAAGGAGCAGTAGAAAAAGGGTTTAGCTATTTTTATTTGTAGTGGGAATTTGTAAAGTTTGCTTGGAAGATTTTTTTTAAAATTTGTTTGCTGTTACATATTTTGAAGGATATAAAAACATATACATTCAAGGTATGCAAAGCCCATAAATATTCCAGGAGGTCTACAATCATTGGGTAAACTGCTCATATCCTTTCTCAGCAGCCTGGTGTTCCCTTCAGCTTTCCAATCCGTCTCTAGTTTTCAGACATTGATTGGTTATGGTAGGCATGACCCAGATCACTAAGCTCATCATTAATATTACGGTCAGGTCTTTCTTCTCTCTCCAACTACCAATGGCAGAGCTATTTTCATATCTCCAAATAAAGCAGTTTGTAGAGCACCATATTAGGTTCTGGGATTGGAAGCAGTAAAAAAAAAAAAGCTTGACACCCATAAAAGTGACTGCAAAAATGCCCTGTGTGCATGAAGTCTAAATTCTAGATGAAAGTGATCAAATGAGTTAAAAAATTCAAGCCAATTATGGAGAAATCAATTTATTTTAAAATGACCACTTTTAAATTGTTTACTCTTTTTTCAAAAATGATTCTCATTGAAGGAGATAAGACTGATGAAGGCACATGCCATTGGTGTGATGATTTCAATAATAGTTTGGGACATCCAAGTAATTAAAATGATTGTATCTAATAGTAGATCACGTGCACAATATTTATGTGTTCATGGCCAACAGTCATAAAATATTTAAAGCTATGTTTAGCTCCTTTGTGTTATTTTTATTATAATCAGTTTTAAAATGTAATCAAAGCCAATCCATTGATTTTTTCCCCTTTTTAAATTTTTTTTTTCAGACAATAGACCAATGTTTATCCCAAAAAGCTCTGCCTGGAATAGTAGATCTAAAACTATCTGTACATAGTAAGGCTGCTCATACACTATGTAATCTGATCATATGTTCTGCTTTAAATACCAATAGCTATGTAGTACAAGGGTCTGCCTGATTTGATATTAATTGAATTGATTAGGTTTGTCCTATTCAGGGGCGGACTGACCATTTGGAAACTCGGGCACTGCCCGAGGGCCCGGGGTCAGTAGGGGGCCCCATGAGATGCCCCTAGTACCTTTTTCATAGGCTTTTTCGAGTTTGGGCAAGGACACAGGGGCCCAATGATCCCCTATTGCCTGGGGCCCCACGAGTTGTCAGTCCGCCCCTGGTCCTATTATTACAAACTTTTGGCAAACCTACAGGAGATTGTACAGAAATTGTACAATTGGTTTGCATGGTATATGGCTTGGAATTAGATCTATCATGTAGACAAAATCTACCCACTATTATGCAGTGTGAAGGTTTCTCTGATTGGATATGATTTGAATGCATTGATTAGGTAAATCCTTACATCACATACACTACATAGCCAAAGATTGTGGCCACCACTTCTATATTTTTTAGTAGCAGAGTTTCTAGGAAGGGTACCGTTAATGTTAGAGCATAGAAAGACAACTGTGCACTTCCAGTCTAGTGGCAACAGTTTGGGAACGGGTCTTGTCTGTTTCAGCAGGACTTTTCCCTCTGTACACAAAACCAGATCCATAAAGTCACAAGCTCACCTTTTATAACATGTTACATGTTACACCCATATTTAGGGTGTAACAAGTAAAATTTCATAAATAGCCCGCCCCCACCCCTTTCCCCTGCTTTGACTGCTAGCTTGTCTGACTGCACCACTTATTCACAGTAGTCTGTAAATGAGAAACTACAAGTCCCAACAGCCTTAGTGGCTGTCGGCTTGTAGTTTTCCTGTCAGTATATGTGCTTGCCCATACATCCTGTATGGGCAAGCAGATATTCTGACAGGTCTGCAGTAGACGTGCATGGCACCAGCTATCTGCTGATCACTGATGCAATGGTTTACAGGCTCCTGCAACAAAAATGTGCAATTATTATTTGTTAGCAAAAGTTGAACTTATCCTTTAACACATTTGGTGTAAAGGAACTTGGGCAGCTTGTCCAGAGCCCTGACCTGAGCGCTACTGAAAACCTTTGGGACATATTGGAATGTGAAATGTGAACGGGATCTCCTTATTCAACATGAGAATTTGACCTCACAAATGCTCTTTTGGCTAAATGGGCACAATGGGCTAAATGGGCACAAATTCTAACAGATACTTCTAAATCTTGTGGAAAACCTTCCAAGAAGAGTGGGGCTTTTAAGCACAAAAGGGGGCATATCCATATTAATTACATGATTTTGGAATCCAACAGGTGTCTACAAACGTTTGCCAATAGAATATAGTTGTTGGTAAAATGTGTTGAGCCTGGTACACACATTCAGTTTTGCCTTTGTGTTTTGAGAGGGGACACCCCCTTCCCTGTCAAAAAAAGGCTAAGGAGCATCATCTGATCTGTGAGTGCTGATTAGTGTGCTCTGGCAGGGATTGCCAGAACATACTAATCAGTACTCGCATATCAGATGATGCTCCTTAGACTTTTGTAACAGTTTTTTTTAATAAAATACTTTTATTCTGTATTGCTGATTTCTATTCTGAATTCCAGATTTATTAGTGGGACATGATGTTAGAAAAGTGCTTTTATGGATAGCAATAGGGTAGAAATGATTCACAGAAGTTAGGAACTAGCAGTAAAGCTGGCTATATCTGTTAAAATCTGAATGTACAATCTTTGTCCAGCCATACCTAGATACAGACATAGTGTGGGCAGTCAATGAAAGCCCATCTATACCCATCCTATAGCTGCCAAACAAATTTAAAATACTTGTAAAATTCCCTAAAATTAGATTTTTTTAATGCATTGACTGCCTGGATCCACAGGTCACTTGCAAGTTCATATTTCTAGGTATTTTAAAATTCATAGTTGCATCCAGTAACTGTAAGTATATTTTTAAAAGGAAAACCAAATTAAAGTAGACATATACAGATTTAGGACAAGTAGACACTTGAACAGATACAGTATACCTAATTTTACTAATATTCACACCAAATTTTTATTACTTTTTGTGGTGTTTAGTAAGTTAGGATAAAGAGCAAATTGTGAATTCTGAATGTTAATGTTATAGCTTTGAACTAGTGATAAGCATTTTTATAAAAAAAAAAGCAGTGACAACAGGATTTCATTTTTATCATGTCTAATTTGTTTATTATACTATGGGTTTTATCATTGAAGCTTTTCTTTTATTAATAAATCAGCCATTTTAATAATGTAAAAAGTAAACTGAATGGGAAAGAGTATGGGAAAATGAAAGTGTAGAGGAAGCTAAATTGTAAAAGTGCAGTGAAGATTATTTTGGTGAAAACACTGACCAATACAAAAGCAAACCACAGATAAATAAAAGGGCTAACGTACAATAAAATAAAATGGAAATGATGTATTTCAAGACTATACCTTGCTATAAGGTTTTAAAGATTGTGACCCCCCCATGCTCAGCAATTACATGTATATTAGCCTCTGCTTGCATGGACACACACACACACACACACACACACACACAACAGGTGGTACATCTGCATGCATTTATTTTTTTGGTCTCTGAATTGTTTTTTTTTTTAACTATTTACCTTATCTGTCTGCAAGCTCACTGGGATGCCATATCTACAGTAGGTTACAAAGTGCTCACAGTTGTTCCACAGCAGGCTGTAGGATGTGGTCCCCACCAGTTTCTCAGCCCTTTGGGCCACTTCTTCACCAGAAAGAGGTTTGTTGCTGATGCTCTGATCCATGTGATTAATAATAATATCTCCACCATAGGCAAAGTCCTGTACGATGTCCACTCTGACACTTGCCACTTTAGCTAGCACCCCTGCAATCAGCCTCTTGTTGGTTACCACCTTCTTGACAGAAGCTTTGTTGTGCGATATTACTGGAAGAATATCAGGTATCAAATGTGCAACTCGGTTGTCTCCAAGATAGATTCCAAAATGAACAAAAAGCGTTCTCGGAACTTCCAGAAGGTCACCCCTCGCGAACAAGGAAGTCTCATATTTGTTGCCATTTCTATCAGTTACTGAGGTACAATTGGATTTTAGCTTTATAAAAATAAATATCTTGTCTAAAAGAAATGACAAAACAGACAACATTGGATTTTTCATCTTCAGTAGGTCTTTGCTGGGTTACTTGTGGTTTTAATGAACTCACATTCTTAGCAAATCCTGTATTTCATCTTGGTATGTGGGTTGGGACCTGTGCTTTAATTTGCTAAGAAGGATTGGTTTAAATTGTAGGCAGCTCTCAAGACAAGTTTGACACTCACTCTGTACACTTAAAAAGGAAGAAAATTGTACCTGTGCAAACACTATTAGCATATCATTAACTCTTCAAACAATAATGTAACAGGTCAAAGAAACAGTATACATCCTATATTTATTAGTCATCCTGAAATGCTGCTAAACCAGTAGGTAAATTCCAAAGCCCAACTTGCATCTTTCCAAAGTAAGAGTAAACAGTAGCTGGCCTGTAGCAAGAAACAACAAAAGTAGCATTCATTTTGTTCTGTATAAAAACACATAATAAACATAAGCATACCCATTTCAGATTCAGAGTGTAGATAAAGATGACAGTGTAGATTTTACTGCTATGGCATAATTACATCGTTAGTTCTCATTTTCACTTCATACCAATATTAAATAATTACCAAAAAAATAGTTAAGAGCAAAAAGATCATACCTCTTTAAAATGTTGGCCAACATAAAATTTAATTTATTAGTCAAGTAAAAAAAAATGTTTTAATGCAAACCGAGATTTTGAAATGAAACAGCACATTCATGAAAACACTGAAACAGATTCCATACTGGACTAAAGTCTGTTAAGATCCTTTTGAGCAGGCATATACTATTATTTTAGAAAATACAAATCAGTCTATTAAATAAATGACAAAATATTACCCCAGGGATGACTGTTTACCACTTTCTTTCTCTCCGTTTGCATTGATGTAGTTAGAAAATAAAATGTTTTGCATTGCACTGGTTGTACTTTGGATGATACAATAATAATCGTGTCAGGTGTCATTGCATTATGATAGAGCTATCACACAGAAGATCTGAGATATGATACTACTTGGTTGGTAACCCACGTATTTAACCCTGTGCTCCTTTGGATCTCTGCTTTTGTAGCCTTTAAGTAAAATAAATTCAGATATAATGTAAATGTCTGCAGTGCAATTTAAAAACATTTGTTGATACAAAGGACATGTTTTCTAACAACTGTGTTTTCACATATTGGTAAATCTAAATGACACAAGGAAAGCCATCATGTAGTACTGTTGCCCAGAAATATCAGAAAAACCGGAAAGACAGAAAAGGAATTGGCTTGAATCATCAATGACAACCTAGCATTTACTCATATAGTAATTACATGGAGTGCTGTTAAAAACTTTCAAAAGTAAGCTGAAAGCAGAATTCTATGGACATGGGTCAGTTCAGTTATCTCCTGGCTTGTTTAATGTTTAGGAGATGGACGTACTGGCTTTACCCTTTCGGTGTTGCCATGTAATTTTTCAATTAAAGCTGAGCTCCAGGCTCACCCCAAAAAATTAAAAGTCAGCACCTACAAATCCTGTAGCTGCTGATTTTTAATTTAGGGACACTTACCTGTCCAAGGATCCAGCGATGCCCTCGCCCATGCTGATTCTTCAGTTGCCTTTAGGTTCAAGGGCAGGCATCTACAGTAAGGGAACCTGGCAGTGAAGTCTTGTTTCCTATTGCGCATGCGTGAAGCAAGCTGCGCTTTGTGAATGGTTTTGCAGTCTTCCGGGACCTGTGAAGTGTCCTAGAAGGCTGGGGGGAAGGAGTGGGGACGAACATATGGCTCAGATAGCCACAGCGCATCTGATTGGAAGTGGAAGCGAGTACCTGTCACAACCAGGAACCCGCCCTCCCCCCCCCCCCCAAAAAAAAAGTGCCAAATGTGGTCGTGGAGGATACAAACAAACAGAACTTCCCCTTTTGGGTAAAGCCTACTGTATACTGCTACAGGGCACCACGGGTGCGCAACACCACGTATATATACGTGATATTGAAATTCCAGGTAGGGGGTGCGCAGGTCCCGGCTGGTGATCGCTCACCGGTTCCCAGTGATTGCCAAGCATCTCCGACGGTGAGGGGGGGGGGAGAACTGTTTGTAAACAAAACCGTTCTCCTCCCTGTCAGCTCATGCACACTGCTTTGCATGGCTCTGCACAGCACAACCGTGCAAAGCAGTGTGATTACAGTGAAGCACTAACACACAGCCCCAAGTAAAACAGCACACAGTTAACCCTTTTATCACCCCAGATGTTAACCCCTTCCTGCCCAGAGCCATTAGTACAGTTTCAGTGCTTTTTATTAGCACTGACTACTGTATTGGTGTCACTGGGGATGTCAGTGACACCAAGTCAGTTCCCCCCATTGTCAGAATGCCCGCCACCGTCCCGCTATAATTTGCTGATCGCCGCCATTACTAGTAAAAATAAAATTGAAAAAAATACCAGTATACTGTATATACAGCCATTTGTAAATGCTATAAGTTTCACGTAAACCAATTCATTTACACGTATTGGGATTTTTTTTAGCAAACACATGTAGCAGAATACATTGTGGTCTAAATTTATGACAAAATTAGATTTTTTATATTTTTTTCCAGGACATGTTTAATAGCAAAAAGTCACAAATATTGTTTTTTTTCCTCAAAATTGTCGGTCTTTTTTTTATAGCGCCAAAAAAATAACAAATGCACAGGCAATCAAATACCACAGAAAAAAGATCAATTTGTGGCAAAAAAAGGACATAAATTTAATTTTGGTTCAGTGTTGCATGACCGCACAATTGTCAGTTAAAGTAATGCAGTGCCGTAACGCAAAAGGTGGCCTGGTCAGGAAGGGGGGAAAGTGGCTAAACTGAGCATGGATTTACTCTATTTAAGCAACACATCTGCATCTTAAAAAGGCTTTAATATGATAAAATGTATCCTTACAGCTGCCAAGCAGCACTTGAACAATACTGAGTTCCACTATATGATTAAATATAGCAGCTGAAAAGTCTACAATGGTTATACTACCAATATCTTTCCAGGAGCAATGTAAAGAAAAGATAACGAGGCTTCAAGGCACGCATCGAGCGACAGTTTATTTGTAAAGTAAATTTGGCTCCAATTGTTTCATAACAAAAAAATGCCTTTTTGGGTAGCATGCCATACCTCTTTTACTCATCTATCAATCATTTCATGGGCCAGCTGTCTACATAACTGAGTCACCTGCTGATTCCTAATGACAACTGGGCCTGAAACCTTCATTCTGATGTTTCTTCTATAAATGACTTGTTATTTAAAACTACAAGAGGAAAACTGCTCAATCTTCTCTGATAACCCAGCTAATTGGAGAGAAAAACATTAAAGTCAAATAAACTTCTGAAAAGCTTTATATGACCTTTTGGAGGGATGTGCTGTGCATTTGTTTAAAGCATTTATATATAAGCTTAGATACTCACTGACAGGACCACTTTTTTTTTAATTCTTTGCATACATGCTAAAATGCATTGCAAAATAATGAAAACGTTATATACTTTCTGAAAGCAGAGAACCCATAGAAAAAAAATATAGACGTTAAAATTTTAATGCTGCATGACTTTAGCACAACTGTTTATCAAATCTCTGTTTTTAGAAATATACACTCACATAATATCATTGCATGCAAACAAAATCTGCAAAATTGTTTTTAAAATATTAAGGCTTAACTTCAGGTTTGTGTCCGCTGTAAGCATTGTATAAACCGAATGTACTGCATTTCCTAATGAACTTTCCCAAACAAATAATTTAAAGAGAAAGAAGTCTGGAAATAGGCTATTAAAAAAACGAGTCAATAGATACCAAACATGTTATGACTCAAAACTGTGTGCACCTGCGACACAGCGACAAATGATACCCAATATTGCCCATGGACAACACTTTAAAAGCCCTCATAAGTCACCAACTTAGAGTTAACCAGGAATAATAGCCGGAGAAATAATATTCTCATTTTCAATGTGAGTTGCTCAATCATTGTGTATGCATATGTGTGTATACAAGGGGAAGGGGGGCTTGAACATTGTGTTTATTTATTTTATAATACATTTTTTCTTCTTTTGCACTTTTAAAAAAAATTTTTTCACTAAACTGTATTGCTATCACAAGGGGGCTGATAAGCCCCAATGGTATAAAACTTTTTGTGTGACAGGTACGTCTTTTGGATCCCTAATGTCTTCCCTGCGCTTAGGCAAAACTAATCGATGACACTGAATCTTCTGTCTACTGCTTCACCCAGCTTTCCTAGCTGGGAAGTGACAGCTTCGTACCCAGATGTACTCAGGGCTGAAAGTTTCTGGGTTTAGAGTTCACAGGAGAGATTGAGGAACATCTGTCTTCCCACCCACCATCCCAGTTCCAAGCTTCCAGAAGATCTAGGTGACCCATGGCACTTTGCAGTAGGGGGGCTAGGGGGTGTGGGGCTCAGAAGAGGGGAAAGCACATGAAAAGACACCATAGAAGCTTCTATAATGTAGCTTACAACCCGCTTTTAAAAAAGTAAACAAACTGTTGTGGTGGTGTATATAGATATATACAAATATTTATTCATTTAATACAGGTACTGGTATAGTGCTTTATGCAGCGCTTTACATATATATTATACATTCACATCAATCCCTAACCCTCAAGGGGTGTACAATCTAAGTTGTCTAAGATACATTCATACATACACATATTAGGGCCAATTTAGACAGGATCCATTTAACCTACCAGCATGTCTTTAGAGTCTGGGAGGCAGAGGTATATATATAATCAGAGGCAGAGGTATATATATATATATATATATATATATATATATATATATAAAATCAATCAACGTCCACTTTATTAGGTACACCTTGCTAGTGCCAAGAAAATATTCCCTACACCATCACACCACCACCACCAGCCTGAACTGTTGATACAAAGCAGGATGGATCCACGCTTTCATGTTGTTTACACCAAATTCTAACCCTACCATCTGAATGTCGCAGCGACCAGTCTGCCCATTGTCGTTTGACCTCTGACATCAACAAGGCATTTTCGTCCACACAACTGCTGGATATTTTCTGTTTTTCTGACCATTCTCTGTAATCCCTAGAGATGGTTATGCATGAAAATTCCAGTAGATCAGCAGTTTTTGAAATACTCAGAGCAGCCTGTCTGACACCAACAACCATACCATGGTCAAAGTCACTTAAATCCCCTTTCTTCCCCATTCTGATGCTCAGTTTGTACTTTAGCAAGTTGTCTTCACCACACTTACATGTCTAGATGCAATGAGTTGCTGCCACGTGATTGGCTGATTAGCAATTTGTGTTACCAAGCAATTGAACAGGTATCCTGTTATAAAGTAGCCTGTGAGTGTGTATGTATATATATATATATATATATATATATATATATATATACATACATATACATATATACATACACACACAACCCCACACACATACTATATTGCCAAAAGTATTGGGACACTCCTCCAAATCATTGGATTCAAGTGTTCCAATCACCTCCATGGCCACAGGTGTAAAACACCTAGATATGCAGACTGCTTCTACAAACATTTGTGAAAGAATGGGTCCCTCTCAGGAGCTCATGGAATTCAAGCGTGGTACCATGTTAGGTTGCCACCTGTGCAACAAGTCCATCCATGAAATGTCTTGCTACTAAATATTCCACTGTCAACTGTTAGTGGTATTATAACAAAGTGGAAGCAACTGGGAACAACATTAACTAGGTAGGCCATGTAAAATGACAGAGGAGGGTCAGCGCATGCTGAAGCGCACAGTGCACAAAGTAGCCAACTTTCTGGAGAGTAAATAGCTAAAGACCTCCAAACTGCATGTGGCCTTCAGATTAGCACAACAACGGTGCGTAGAGAGCTTCATGGAATGGGTTTCCATGGCCGAGCAGCTGCATCCAAGCTTTGCATCACCAAGTGCAATGCAAAGTGTTAGATGTAGTGGTGTAAAGCACACCGCCACTGGACTCTAGAGCAGTGGAGATGTGTTCTCTGGAGTGACAATTCATGCTTCTCTGTCTGGCAATCCAATGGAGGTGTCTGGGTTTGGCAGTTGCCAGAAGAACAGTACTTGCCTGACTGCATTGTGCAAAGAGTAAAGTTTGGTGGAGGTTGGATTATGGTGTGGGGTTATTTTTCAGGGGTTGGGCTTGGCCCTTTGTTCCAGTAAAGGGAACTCTTACGGCATCAGCATACCAAGTCATTTTGGACAATTTCATGCTCCCAACTTTGTGGGAACAGTTTGGGGATGTCCCATTCCTGTTCCAACATGACTGCGCACCAATGCATCAAGCAAGGTTCAGAAAGACATAGATGAGCGAGTTTGGGGTGGAGGAACTTGACTGTCCTAGCTGTCCTGACCTCAACCCAATAGAACACCTTTGGGATGAATTAGAGCAGAGACTGTGAGCCAGGCCTTCTTGTCTGACATCAGTGCCTGACCTCACAAATGGGCTTCTGGAAGAATGGTCAAACATTCCCATAGACACACTCCTAAACCTTGTGGACAGCCTTCCCAGAGGAGTTGAAGCTGTTACAGCTGCAAAGGGTGGGCCAACTCAATATTGAACCCTACAGATTGAGACTGGGATCCCATTAAAGTTCATGTGTGTGTGTAAAGGCAGGTATCTCAATACTTTTGGCAATATAGTGTGTGTATGTATATAAATATATATATATATATATATATATATATATATGTATTTATTGGAGTCTATCACTAGCATCAATGCAGCATTATTGTTCTGAGGTCTCCTGTAACTGTTTTTAGATTTTATACCTTTTCATCCTTCCAGTAAATCCCGCAAAATATTGGACTGCTTCTGTGTGCAGTACTATACACCCTACACATATTATGCCTTAGTGCCGGTCATGCACAGTGATACCTTTGTGTACAATATTGCATACCTTCCTTACAAGCCTGCACATTACTGCAGTTGATCTGTACATAGTACAACACACCCTACTGTGAACTAATGGATAGCAAGCTGGACAATGTCTGTGTATCTTGCAACCCCACACTCTTTGTAGAGTGCCAGGAACAGAGAGAAAGAAGAGAAGCCATTTACCCCACATTCAAAATCAATATAAAAACCATACACTCACCACGCAAATGAGATGTGAAAATATATAAAAAAAAAGACAAAAAACATCTAACACCTGAAAAAATGCATAATAAATCACTCACCTAAGTCAATAAATGAGTGCATAGGATATGTAAGCATGCAGCTGCCCTAATAGTGAATAATGCAGTAATCACCTCATGAAACAATGATGAATAAAAGCAGCGCAAAAACAGTTTGCTCAGTGCTTTACAATATAGCGGGAGACAATACAGCAACAATACAGTTCAATACAAGAGGGATAGGCAATAGCGCTTATTGTATCAGTGTAGTACAGATCATCAGTCAACAAGCCCTTCATCAATTAGAGACTGATGTGATGGTGGGACAGCCTCCAAACTATTACACTCTGTAATCAGATATCGTGGCCCATCCAAACCTGATAGGCAATAACGCTTATGATGAGTGTCAGTGTAGTACAGATCATCAATCTATAAGCCCTTCATCAGAGACTGATATGATGGCGGGACATGCTTTCATTTATTTCATATTTGGATGGGCCACGATATCTGATTACGGAGTGTAATAGTTTGGAGGATGTCCCACCATCATATCGGTCTCTAATTGATGAAGGGCTTGTTGATTGATGATCTATTGTACACTGACACTCACCATAAGTCCTATTGCCTATCAGGTTTGGATGGGTCACGATATCTGGTGAGTGCTACTGAAATGGGGGAGGTTTTCCTCTGGAGCACGTGGTGATATCTGCGTGTACTTTACTCAATCAATTATCGTTATGTTGTTATCGTGGTGATTTCGGTGGATCAATAAGGACTTTGCACTTCATCACAATTTTCATTTTACAGTTGATGGACTTATGTTAACTGATTTAAATATTTGTGTATATTTACAGTGTTATATTTTGTGTCATATTTTCACTCTGCTAGTGTGTTTATATATATATATATATATATATATATATATAGTTTTTTTTTCTGCTTTTATTCATCATTATTTTACCATACATTGCTGCTCTGTGCAGGCTCTGGCTGATGCCTGAACCAATTTCAGTATTTGCTCCTTGCGCTAAGTGCAGTGTTGCTAAGTGACCAATAGAATGCTTAGCAGCGCCTGTGTATAGAACCAGTGCTTGGAGGTGCCAGTAAACAGCACTGGTGCATTCCTGCACAACACATACAGGAGGGGCTAGGTTAATCAGTGATGATGACACCCTCTCATGAACATTTTGACATCTGACACGTGCATGCATCCCTTTACCAATACCTTGGGGGAGATTTACTAATACTGGAGCACTCACAATCTGGTGCAGCTGTGCATGGTAGCCAATCAGCTTCTAACTTCAGCATGTTCAATTAAGCTTTGACAATAAAATCTGAAAGTTGATTGGTTTTTATGTGGAGCTGCACCAAATTGTTTGTGCTCCGGTTTTAGTAACCCCCTCCCCCCACCCACAGCAGGGAATATTCCCACAGAGCACTAAACATGGCACTGATTCATCTACTTCATTAAACATAATGATCTGTGAATTCCCAACCAGTTATACTGTTGTCTTGATGTCCAATGATAATCTGTTGCAATCATTGTCTGTAAACAATTTTACTATGCAGCTTTTATTCTGGAAATATTTCAATGCAACATTTTTACACTGTGTATTTGTATATTTGTGCCTTCAGCCACAAAGTGGCAATATATCTAAACGAATGGCTACATATCACCAAGAAAATCATAATTTATCAAGGTTAGAAACTCTGTATATAGCCATACAGAACGGACAGTGCACAGTTCTCATGTGCTTTTCTGCTTCACTGCAACCAGGAAACAGGAAATTTTATACAGAGAACAGACAGACAGTATACCATAGATGCAGCTACAAACTTATAAACAATGCCATCTACCAGTTGAAGAATATATCTCTACTGAATACTGATGTAGTTATTGCACAAAATACATGAACACTGCATTCCAACGATCACTACTGTTTTTGGTACAACATATAGCTGGTCGAGTGGAGGACCAGTCTGTATTCTTTGGTACACCTTTTTATACTTTTATGTAACCAAATTAAAGAGTTGTCCTCACATTTTCTGCTCAAAGGAAGTAAGAACAAATATCCTCAAAGAAATACCACCTTTGAAACCTGCACTTTTTAGTAGTAAGAGTGACTGTAACAAACATTTGGAGTTCTACTTTAATATTTCTGACATGGATTTTTTTTAAATAGCAAAAAATGTAGATTTTTAAAATGTGAAA
The DNA here is from genome assembly GCF_062004578.1 of Staurois parvus. Lineage (NCBI taxonomy): Eukaryota > Metazoa > Chordata > Amphibia > Anura > Ranidae > Staurois > Staurois parvus. Next base: position 13,718,657 of record NW_028317886.1, on the reverse strand, counting down.
AATTAAAAATTGCCATGGACTTCAAGTAGTTCCCTTTAAAACAAAGTTTGCCTATAACTTACAGTATTTGCTATTTGATCTTTATTTTCTCATTTATATTTTATAACTTTTATTTCTTCTATATATTAATCTTCCCCTTGTTTGGTCTGTCTGGCCCAGCCATTGTTCAAATGTTACTGGCTGCCCTGGGTGTACTGTATATATACAGAGCAAACTCAATGGTAGATTTGCCATCATCTAACTGTAACCAATTTACACAGAGAAGGGAAGCAGTGTGTGCTGGGACATTTTAAAATTCATTTTCATGTCAAGCACCTACCACATGACAACTGAAATACAATTAATTGTAAGTGCATGAATGTACTCAACTACCTCCATAGTATATAAACAATACTCTACAGGGAATTTAGTATAATGCTCCAAGTAAAAGGAAGCAGTCCTTACTGCTAATTGGTGGGATATGAAGGAGTACAGACTGGCTACATTGCAGGTAACCCATGCAAAACTGTCCTCTCAACATTTATTGCCCCTGAGAGTTAAAAGGTGATTGGTATCCTTTAAATAACTTGGAAGTTGAATGACTAAAGGTTGGAGCTGTTGATCCAACCACTGGCCCAACCTCTAGTTGAGGGAAGCAATGCCGGCAATGAAAAGGAGCCAAGCCTTGTGTGCTTTAGGGAGGTGGTGAAATGTAGGCAGAATGGTATGCTGTGGAATCAAAGCCTCCACCTCCATGGTAGTAAAGATGCCAAGAATGATTAATTCAGTCAAAATGTTCTTAAACTTCTTAGTAGGATCACCTTTAAGTTTATTATATGTATCAGAATCAGAACATTGACTTAGAGTCTCGTTCCTTTAGCATCCACATTCATAACAATCCCCAAACCACCTTTATCTGCATTACATATCAGTAATATATATTTGGAGAAATAATGTATGTCCAGCCAAAACATTTTTTTGTAGTTTTAGATAGAGTCTGTAATGGTGTTTATTACAGCCTGGGACTTTATACAGTCCTTGTGAAAATGTTTTTAACAGAGAAGAGAAGAGAGGAGAATATGAAACTGGCATACAGTGAATACAGGGGTTCTCGCCTTCCATTTGGGCCCATTCACATTTCGACAGTGACTGGAATTTTTCTGCATCTGATCAACAGCAGTCAGTGCAAGGGCACATGGAAAACAAATGTTTTCCATGTGCTCTGTTCACGCCACAATGCTCGTAATGTACAGTGCACAAAAATGTAGACATGCTGCATTTTTCAGCAGAGCAGGTCACCACAGACATTTGGAATGGAATGGAACTTTGAAGACTCTCAATAGAGTTAAAAACACTCTGTAAACACTCTGTTTTAGCGCATGGACTGGTTTCAGTTTTGCCAAGTGATGTGATGGACTGCCTGGGTTCAAGTAGCCCTCTCCCTGTTGACACATTCCAGGTCTATTCTCCTCCTGTGCCATGTCCATCTTCCTCCAGTGCCATGTAGAAGCTCAAGCCTCCTGGGATACAGTATGTGTTGTGGACATTCAAGAAGGCTTCAGGAGCAGAGACACTTCATTATCCTATATCCCCCCCCCTCAAAAAAAAAAAAGGGGTCAGCTATTTTACCATGTGGGGGGGGGGGTGGAGGAATGCAATCAGGGAATAATATATACAGCACACTTTTTGCAAGACCTACTTTAGTCCATTCTGCTTTTGGAGGTCTTTATACCCAATATTCTAAAAAGTAAAACCCATCAAACACAAGCATGTACAGTGTCGTAAAATGCATACGTTCCATTATAGTTTAGTATGCCTATGAGCCAAATAAGGAAACAATATCATATAAATCAGCTATACTTTGAAACATGTTAAGTGTTAACTTTGTTCAGAACATAGGTTCAAGAGGCATGGCTGATTTCAGGGTTAAGAGTATGTAGTGTAATCAAGAAAGGAGATAGCAGAATTAAATTACAACTCATTATACAATCATATAAATTAAGATAAGTGGAAAGACATAGTTCATTGTTTACCTTTGGCTGTTGCAATATTAATTTCAGCCTGACAACTGCAAAAAATAACAGCAGTAGCCACTGGCCAAAATGTGTACTGACAACTGACTGTTATGTGATGTTACCAAAGGCCATGTTTACGAGTTTGAAATTCTTAGTAAATTTTAAAGTGCTCCCACTGTCATTCATTCTGCAATTTAAAATAATACCTGTGAATTGATTTGTAAAAATAAAATCTTATTATTCATCTAGCCCACTTAGTTTAAAATTATTTAGTGGATAACTCCACCAGAAATTGTTACTTTACTTCCCCGTATTTATTGGTAAATGAAACTACACACTGAATTCTCCTATTCCTATAGAGATCAAATATGACAGTAGCATGGCAGAAAGAAATCCAATATGATAGTGTCATGACAAAAAGTGATCCAATATGACAGTGTCATGACAGAAAAAGATGCAATACGATAGTATCATGACAGAAAGTGATCCAATATGACAGTGTCATGACAGAAAAAGATCCAATGTGATAGTGTTATGACAGAAAAAGATCCAATATGACAGTGTCATGACAGAAAGAGATCCAACATGACAGTGTCATGACAGAAAAAGATCCAATATGAGAGTGTCATGACAGAAAGAGATCCAATATGACAGTGTCATGACAGAAAGAGATCTAATATGATAGTGTCATGACTAGAGATGAGTGAATCGAACATGACGAAGTGGAATTCGTTTCGAAGATTAGGAAAAATTCGATTCGCGCCGAATCCGAAAATTAGCAAACTTCGGATGCGCGAATCGAATTTTACCAAAAATGGAGGCGACATGTGTGGCGACGGAGCGGGGATCTCTGGGAAGGCGCGCAGACAAGGCGCGCTGACCCATAATGCATTCATTCATGACATGTGATCGCATTAGCCAATCAGCAGCCAGCCAGCCAGCACTGTGTAATGGTGGAGCTATAAATCGCGGCCATCTTAGAATTCTCCATTAGCCTCCGGTCATTCAAGAGAGACAGACCTGTCTGTATTAGGGACAGAGTTAGGGCCACAGAGACTTTAGGGCCACAGAATCGTTACTCAGGGCCACAGAATCGTTACTCAGGGCCACAGAATCGTTACTCAGGGACACAGAATTGTTACTCAGGGACACAGAATTGTTACTCAGGGACACAGAATCGTTACTCAGGGACAGACACAGAATTGTTACTCAGGGACACAGAATCGTTACTCAGGGACACAGAATCGTTACTCAGGGACACAGAATTGTTACTCAGGGACACAGAATCGTTACTCAGGGACACAGAATCGTTACTCAGGGACACAGAATTGTTACTCAGGGACACAGAATTGTTACTGAGGGACACAGAATCGTTACTCAGGGACACAGAATCGTTACTCAGGGACACAGAATTGTTACTCAGGGACACAGAATTGTTACTCAGGGACACAGAATCGTTACTGAGGGACACAGAATTGTTACTCAGGGACACAGAATTGTTACTCAGGGACACAGAATTGTTACTGAGGGACACAGAATCGTTACTCAGGGACACAGAATCGTTACTCAGGGACACAGAATCGTTACTCAGGGACACAGAATCGTTACTCAGGGACACAGAATTGTTACTGAGGGACACAGAATCGTTACTCAGGGACACAGAATCGTTACTCAGGGACACAGAATCGTTACTGTACAGTGAGGAAGAGCTAGCTCTTCCCCACTGTACAGTGAGGAAGAGCTAACAGAGGGCGGTCAGGAACGGGGGGAGACATCCGCCTCTTCAGCAGCCAGGCGAAGAAGTACTGGCGAGGAGAGTGGCTCGGTAGCCGGTCTAGAGACAGGTCTGTCTCCTGACCCACACGCAGCCGAGGGGGCTAGTAGTGACGCGGAGACCCTAATTGATGATGATGAGGCTGATCGCACTTGGCAGCCTCGTCGTCATCAGGCTATTGCTTCCGCATCATCAGGAGAAGAGGGTGCCAGCTTGCCAGCGAGCAAAACAGTCGGTGGGTTGCCCAGGAGGCAGCAGGGTCGCAGCAGTGTCAGTGGAGGCAAACGGCCACGGAGTAGAGCACCAGCTCCACTGCAGCCTACCACCACGGCCAGTAGTGGTGCCGGTGTGCACGGAGGAAGTAGCAGTCAGCCAGTGAGGAGTAGCGGGGGCAAAGTTTCCTACTCGGCGGTGTGGCAATTTTTCGTCAAGGCGCCCGAGGAAGTAAACGTAGCCGTATGTCGACTATGTGGCCAGAAAGTCAAGCGTGGCCAGGGGGCCCATGTTGGGACTACAGCGACGACTATCAAGAGTCCAATGGCAGAGTGGCGGAGCAGAAGCAGCTTCAATTGAAGGCCATACACAGGCCTAGGTTTAAAAGTCCCTCACAGTTAATTCCAATAACGAACTCTACTCCTCCGTGCAATCTACTTACGAGACCCTGGGCAGGTCTGGGTCCAATTTGTGGTAGAGACTGGTTTTGTTCAGCCATGCTTGAGCGAGTAATAACAGGTCTGTGCTGCCCTTTGGTGTCTGGCTTAATGCGCACAACACTGAACGTCCCAGCGTTTGTCAACGATTTGCCGTTAAGTGATGCAAACCCGCTGAACCACGTTCATGAGGAGCCGGTACAGGGGGCCATGAATCAGTATGGACCTGGCAGCAGCGTGAGCAGACGACAGAGGCACATGGCGCAGGGTAGCGGTGTAGGCAGCATTATTCTGAAGCCATACACAGGCCTAGGTTAAAAAGCGGAAGCCGTCAGCAGCGTGAGCAGACGACAGAGACACATGGCGCAGGGTGGCGGTGGATGCAGCAGTATTCGGAAGCCAAACACAGGCCTCGGTTAAAAAGCGGAAGCCGTCAGCAGCATGAGCAGACGACAGAGGCACATGGCGCAGGGTGGCGGTGGAGGCAGCAGCAATGGAAGGCCATACAGCACCCTATCACAAAATGGAACCCACCAACAGTGTAAGGAGACCTGAAAGTGGCACATGGCAGAGTCTGGCGATGAAGTCAGCAGCAATGGGAGGCCGTACAGGGACCCATGACACACTCTGGACCTGGCAGCAGCAAGAGGAGGCGGTACAGGGGCCCATGGCAGAGTGGCGAAGCGTAAGCAGCTTAAATTGAAGGCCATACAGAGGCCTATGTTAAAAAGTCCTCCCAGCAGCAGCGTGGGGAGACGACTATTAGTCGTCTCCCCACGCCCGTAATCTGCCCGTAATCTGCCATGGCCCCCGTACCGACTCCTCATGCTGCTGCCAGGCCCGTAATCTGTCATGGGCCCCTGTACCGCCTCCTCATGCTGCTGCCAGGTCCAGAGTGTGTCATGGGTCCCTGTATGGCCTCCCATTGCTGCTGTCTCCATCGCCACACTCTGCCATGTGCCACTTTCAGGTCTCCTCACACTGCTGGTGGGTTCCATTTTGTCATAGGGTGCTGTATGGCCTCCCATTGCTGCTGCCTCCACCGCCACCCTGCGCCATGTGCCTGTCGTCTGCTCACGCTGCTGACGGCTTCCGCTTTTTAACCGAGGCCTGTGTTTGGCTTCCGAATACTGCTGCATCCACCGCCACCCTGCGCCATGTGCCTCTGTCGTCTGCTCACGCTGCTGACGGCTTCCGCTTTTTAACCTAGTCCTGTGTATGTCTTCCGAATACTGCTGCCTCCACCGCCACCCTGCGCCATGTGCCACTTTCAGGTCTCCTTACACTGTTGGTGGGTTCCATTTTGTGATAGGGTGCTGTATGGCCTTCCATTGCTGCTGCCTCCACCGCCACCCTGCGCCATGTGCCTCTGTCGTCTGCTCACGCTGCTGACGGCTTCCGCTTTTTAACCGAGGCCTGTGTTTGGCTTCCGAATACTGCTGCATCCACCGCCACCCTGCGCCATGTGTCTCTGTCGTCTGCTCACGCTGCTGACGGCTTCCGCTTTTTAACCTAGGCCTGTGTATGGCTTCCGAATACTGCTGCCTCCACCGCCACCCTGCGCCATGTGCCTCTGTCATCTGCTCACGCTGCTGACGGCTTCCGCTTTTTAACCGAGGCCTGTGTTTGGCTTCCGAATACTGCTGCATCCACCGCCACCCTGCGCCATGTGTCTCTGTCGTCTGCTCACGCTGCTGACGGCTTCCGCTTTTTAACCTAGGCCTGTGTATGGCTTCCGAATACTGCTGCCTCCACCGCCACCCTGCGCCATGTGCCACTTTCAGGTCTCCTTACACTGTTGGTGGGTTCCATTTTGTGATAGGGTGCTGTATGGCCTTCCATTGCTGCTGCCTCCACCGCCACCCTGCGCCATGTGCCTCTGTCGTCTGCTCACGCTGCTGACGGCTTCCGCTTTTTAACCGAGGCCTGTGTTTGGCTTCCGAATACTGCTGCATCCACCGCCACCCTGCGCCATGTGTCTCTGTCGTCTGCTCACGCTGCTGACGGCTTCCGCTTTTTAACCTAGGCCTGTGTATGGCTTCCGAATACTGCTGCCTCCACCGCCACCCTGCGCCATGTGTCTCTGTCGTCTGCTCACGCTGCTGACGGCTTCCGCTTTTTAACCTAGGCCTGTGTATGGCTTCCGAATACTGCTGCCTCCACCGCCACCCTGCGCCATGTGCCACTTTCAGGTCTCCTTACACTGTTGGTGGGTTCCATTTTGTGATAGGGTGCTGTATGGCCTTCCATTGCTGCTGCCTCCACCGCCACCCTGCGCCATGTGCCTCTGTCGTCTGCTCACGCTGCTGACGGCTTCCGCTTTTTAACCGAGGCCTGTGTTTGGCTTCCGAATACTGCTGCATCCACCGCCACCCTGCGCCATGTGTCTCTGTCGTCTGCTCACGCTGCTGACGGCTTCCGCTTTTTAACCTAGGCCTGTGTATGGCTTCCGAATACTGCTGCCTCCACCGCCACCCTGCGCCATGTGCCTCTGTCGTCTGCTCACGCTGCTGACGGCTTCCGCTTTTTAACCGAGGCCTGTGTTTGGCTTCCGAATACTGCTGCATCCACCGCCCGCCCACTGCTGCTGCCAGGCCCGTAATCTGTCATGGGCCCCCATACCGACTCCTCATGCTGCTGCCAGGCCCGTAATCTGCCATGGGCCCCTGTACCGCCTCCTCATGCTGCTGCCAGGTCCAGAGTGTGTCATGGGTCCCTGTACGGCCTCCCATTGCTGCTGTCTCCATCGCCACACTCTGCCATGTGCCACTTTCAGGTCTCCTCACACTGCTGGTGGGTTCCATTTTGTCATAGGGTGCTGTATGGCCTCCCATTGCTGCTGCCTCCACCGCCACACTGTGGCTCCACACTCTGGTTTTGGCCCCGTGACTGCCCAAATGAGTGAAGTGTGCGGTGATTCTAAGATCGACGGCACTCATCTGCATGTCATTCTGACTGACAGTATTAGTTCTCTTCCCCAGCAGACTCCAAGGGCATTTAAATTAAAGGTACAGTGTTCTGCACTAATATAAAGGCTCTCTGAAGCCTAGAAACACCCTTTTTATAAGTTAAATTCGCAGCGAATATATTCGCCTCGAATCGAATTTATTCCGCGAATTCGGCGAATCAGCCGAATCGAATTTTTGAATAATTCGCTCATCTCTAGTCATGACAAAAGTGATCCAATATGACAGTGTCATGACAGAAAAAGATCCAATAGCAGAAAGAGATCCAACATGACAGTGTCATGACAGAAAAAGATCCAATATGACAGTGTCATAACAGAAAGAGATCCAATATGATAGTGTCATGACAGAAAGATCCAATGTGACAGTGTAATGACAGGAAGATATCCAACATGATAGTGCCATGACAGGAAAAGATCCAATGTGATACTGTCACGACAGAAGGTGATCCAATATGATAGTGAAATGATTTCCAGTAGAAAGTGGGAAATTTGTTAGTGCCTGGTGGGAAGTGGCACAAACACAAACTTCAAGAAAAACCGCTGAAATAGCTATGGTCTGAATTAATTCCACAAATATCCCCCCAAACTGAAATAACGGATTTGGTAGAGTTTGCCTTTAATATCTATTAGACAAAACATTTCAAAACAATATACACTGTGTTATACTTGACTTTCAAGATGGATTTGTACAGCTTTATCAAGTGTATGCATCTTTAAAAAAAAAGTGCTGGGTACGTAGATTAGAATGGTGCAGAGGGAACAGAATGGGCTTTGATAAAATTAATTTTGTTTTCTTCTGAAGTGGTTTGCTACATACAGGCCAAGTTTTGCAGGCTATCTCTGCTGGTAGGCATTTCTTCCTTGCATGATGCTATGTCTAGGAAGAGTGGACAGAGACTGGCTTTGTTGGTCCAAGAATATAATAGGATGCAATATACAGTACTGGTGATAAGTATAATGTGTAGATCAATTTACAAATGCCTTTAAAATTACCTCATATGTTTGCAAAAGTGCCAATGGTAAGGCATATATGGAAAGATGTTTTGTTGATATGAAGATACATTATCTTTAAAATGTTTTGTAGAAAACTCAGACTAAACCATTTAGTCTTCCATAACTGTCTTCTGTTTGAACCATGAGGTCCTCATAAATCAAACTTGTATTGGAGAAGAAATGTAATGACAGGTCTCCTCTGCCCATTCACCGAACATGATGCTTTTGTTTGATTGTAGCAACAAGAGTGTGTCCAACTGTTTGTTCTACAAAAGCTGGTAGTGTGCGCATGCTAGAAAACCAGCATCCAACCTGCATCTGATCCATGCTAGCAGCCAATGACTGTGAGTGTTTATCAATATGTTCTGGCAGGATGGGGGGGGGACCACTGTCAGAGCACAAAGGCACAATGGAGGAGATCACAGCACTAACATCGCTTGTGTTACTATGGCGATCTCTTAGGCTTTTATTGTGCAGCCCAATGGGTTGAATGAAAAAAAAACTTATATTGGGTTTGATTTACTAAAACTTTAGAGTGCAAAATCTGGTGAAGCTGTGCATGGAAGCCAATCAGCTTCTAACTTCAGCTTGTTGAATTAAGCTTTTACAAAAAAAAAGAAACTGGAAGCTGATTGGTTTATATGCACAGATGCAGCAGATTTTGTACTCTCCTGTTTTAGTAAATCAACTCCAGTGTGTATCCAGCTTAACCACTAGCCTACCGGACACTTATACCCCCTTCCTGCCCAGGCCAATTTTAAGCTTTCAGGGCTGTCGCACCTTGAATGACAATTGTGTGGTCATGCAACACTGTACCCATATGAAAGTTTTATCATTGTTTTTCACACAAATAGAGCTTTCTTTTGGTGGTATTAAATTGCCACTGGGTGTTTTATTTTTTGAGCCATAAACAAAAAAATAGCAAACAATTAAAAAAAAAGTTTTTCTTTATTTCTATTATAAAATTTTGCACAGGTAATTTTTCTCCTTCACTGATGTGTATTGATGAGGCTGCACTGATGGGCACTGATAGGCAGCACTGATGGGCACTGATAGGCAGCACTGATGGGCACTGATAGGCAACACTGATGGGCACTGATAGGTGGCACGGATAGGCAGCACTGATGGGCGGCACTGGTGATGCTGCACTGATATGCAGCAATGATGGGCACTGATAGGCAGCACTGATGGGTGGCACTGACTGACGGCACTGGTGGCACTTCTGGGCAACACTGATGGGTGGCACTGACTGACAGCACTGACTGGTAGCACTGCTGGGCACTGACTGGCGGCACTGTTGGGCACTGCTGGGCAACACTGATGGGTGGCACTGACTGACAGCACTGACTGGCAGCACTGCTGGGCACTGACTGGTGGCACTGATGGGTTGCACTGCTGGGCAACACTGATGGGTGGTACTGACTGACGGCACTGCTGGGCACTGACTGGCTGCACTGCTAGGCAGCACTTATGGGGGGCACTGGTGGGTGGCACTGCTGGGCACAGGTGGGTGGCACAACTAGGCACTGCTGGGCACAGGTGGGTGGCACAGCTCATCAGTGCCCTGATGATTGGTTTTTTACCACATCACGTGATCAGCTGTGTCCATAGGACACAGCAATCACCGAAATCGCCAGGTGTACGCCGCTGAAAGCACGCGGGATGGCACATTCTGGGAGGAATTCATATGATGCCCTCCCAGAACTGGACAACCAGCCTGTAGCTGTCATTCAACCATAGCGTGGTTGCCAAGTGGTTAAAGGCAATGTTTACCTTTTCGAGCAGAATTTCACTTTTCATAATAAAATTTCAAAATAAATTCAGGCCCAGCCATCCCAATGTGCTTATCTCTCACTTACCTTTTCCACAGGAGGTTTGAAATCTTGTCATCTATTTGGATTTCTAAAATGGTTTTCAGATTCCATCACTTCCTGTAGATCGTCTCTCAAAAGCCTTCACTTCCTTGTTTCATAGTTACATAGTTAGTCTGGCTGAAAAAAGACAAAAGTCCATCCAGTTCAACCATTAAAAGAAAAAAAGTTATAATCCTATACCCACAGTTGATCCAGAGGAAGGCAAAACAACCCAGGAAAGCATGATTCAATTTGCTCCTGCAGGGAAAAAAAGTCCTTCCTGATCCCCCGAGAGGCAATCGTATATTCCCTGGATCAACTTTACCTATAAATGTTAGTATCCAGTTATATTCTGTGTATCCAAGAAAAAATCCAGGCCTTTTTTAAAGCAATCCACTGAGCTGACCAGAACCGACTCTTGAGGAGGTCTATTTCACATTTTCACAGCTCTCACTGTAAAGAAACCTTTCTGTGTTTGGCAATTAAATTTCTTTTCCTCCAGACATAAAGAGTGCCCCCTTGTCCTCTGCGATGACCTCAGGGTGAATAGCTCTACACCGAGTTCCCTATATGAACCACTGATGTATTTATACATGTTGATCATATCCCCCCTTAATCTCCTCTTCTCAAGAGAGAATAAATTCAGTTCCTCTAATCTTTCCTCATAGCTGAGCTCCTCCATGCCTCATATCAGTTTGGTTGTCCTTCTCTGTACTTTCTCCAGTTCCCCAATGTTCTTTTTGTGAATTGGTGCCCAAAACTAAACTGCATATTCCAGATGAGGTATTACTAATGATTTGTACAGGGGTAATATGACATCTCTCTCTCTGGAATCTATACCTCTTTTAATACAAGAGAGGATTTTGCTCGCTTTAGAAACCGCAGCTTGGTATTGCATGCCATTATTAAGCTTGTGATCTACCAGAACTCCCAGATCCTTCTCCACCATTGATTCCCCCAGTTGTACCCCCCCCCCCCCAGTATGTATGATGCATGCATATTCTTAGCCCCCAAGTGCATAACCTTACATTTATCAACATTAAACCTCATTTGCCACATAGTTGCCCAATTAAACAGTGCATTGAGGTCGGCTTGTAAATTGGAGACATCCTGTAAGGACATTATTCCACTGCACAGTTTGGTGTCATCTGCAAACACTGAAATGGGATTTTTAATCCCAGACCCTATATTGTTTATAAATATATTAAAAAGTAAGGGTCCCAACACTGAACCTTGGGGTACACCACTAACAACCCTAGACCATTCAGAGTATGAATCATTAATATTTGAAAAGTCTTGCGAGCCAGAAGGCAGACAAAAATTCCTTATTTTATACTCTCTAATGTTGGATCGCAAACCTCTAGCACATAACTACCAATGTGATAAAATGCAAAATAAAAATATATTGAGTGTTGCGCTCTCAAACCTTCAATCAATACATGATTATTTAAATCATTTAATTATAAAAATTACAATAATTAAGAATGATGTGTGTGAATAAACATAAATTGTAATAATCTTATACTCTGAATCTTCTGAATCAACTCAGATAAACCATGTGCATGGAACAGTGATGAACAAACAAATATAAAATAAAATAAAAATAAAAAAATGTCCCAAAAAGTGACTTTGTGCTGAAAAATCTTCAATAATTATAAATCGGTGACTGCTTGTGAATCCTCCCTCAAGTGAAGATATGCGCTCACCTCATAGGAAGCCTGCAATTAGGCTATATAAGCTTGCGGTTCACCTCCTTTGGAACCTGCTTGTTTGGAACTCCTGTTATAAGATATCCATGGTATACGGCATATGCTATGGAATGAATCTCCTCTCCAGAGAGTGCTATTCCTCTATGTTTTCATCTCCATGCGGTTCAGTGTGCCTACAGACCAAGAAGTAGACTTCAATGATAACGTAGTCAGGGTCTCACAGATGCATAATTTCCTTCCTAGGACTCTCGTATCCCTCCTCTTCACGTCTTTACCTGCAGGTAAAGACGTGAAGAGGAGGGATACGAGAGTCCTAGGAAGGAAATTATGCATCTGTGAGACCCTGACTACGTTATCATTGAAGTCTACTTCTTGGTCTGTAGGCACACTGAACCGCATGGAGATGAAAACATAGAGGAATAGCACTCTCTGGAGAGGAGATTCATTCCATAGCATATGCCGTATACCATGGATATCTTATAACAGGAGTTCCAAACAAGCAGGTTCCAAAGGAGGTGAACCGCAAGCTTATATAGCCTAATTGCAGGCTTCCTATGAGGTGAGCGCATATCTTCACTTGAGGGAGGATTCACAAGCAGTCACCGATTTATAATTATTGAAGATTTTTCAGCACAAAGTCACTTTTTGGGACATTTTTTTATTTTTATTTTATTTTATATTTGTTTGTTCATCACTGTTCCATGCACATGGTTTATCTGAGTTGATTCAGAAGATTCAGAGTATAAGATTATTACAATTTATGTTTATTCACACACATCATTCTTAATTATTGTAATTTTTATAATTAAATGATTTAAATAATCATGTATTGATTGAAGGTTTGAGAGCGCAACACTCAATATATTTTTATTTTGCAGAGTATGAATCATTAACCACTACTCCCTGAATATGATCTTTTAGCCAGTTTCTATCCATTTACAAACTGATTTCTCCAAGCCCGTAGACTTTACCTTACAAATTAGCCGTGTGTGGGGAACTGTGTCAAATACTTTTGCAAAATCCAAGTATACCACGTCCACCGCCACCCCTCTGTCCAAGGTTTTGCTCACTTCCTCATAAAAAGAAATCAGATTTGTTTGACAACTTCTGTCTTTCATGAATCCATGCTGTCTGTTGCTTAAAATATTGTTTTCCAGCAAGAACCCATCTATATGGTCTTCTATTAAACTCTCCAGTATCTTCCCAACTATAGAAGTTAAACTAACAGGTCTATAATTACTTGGTAAAGATTGCATCAGAGAAGAGAACGTGATAGGGCGTGTTCACCACTCTGGACCACACCTGCCTCATTACTGTTCCACCTTCCACCCATTTTCTGTACAATCTGATTGTACAATCTCCTTTAATCTCCTATCAGCTGTGCAAGTGCAAGGGCCTGTCTGATTTGATACAAATTGAATGGATTGTTTAGGTGGGTCCTCTTATTCCATAGTTCTAGTAAATCTAAAGGATATTGTACAGATATATTATATAGATTATTATAGAGTACATAGGAGGGAGTGGACGGAGACACTCAGTTGTCAGGCCGCGCTCATATTTCCACGTAGTGAAAACTCACATCCCTGCATGCATCTTTTTGGGCGTCTTGGAGTGTTTCACTTGTCACTTGAATGGGCTGCCTTACATGCAACAATCGCACCAGAGAAGCTCCAGAACTTTTCTTGGAGTGGAGCATAGTGCGTTTTTTACCTCACTTTGGGGTGCCTTTAACATGTAATGACAACACAAGCACAATCAGGGGCGGACTGACAACTCATGGAGCCCCCGGGCAATAGGGGATCATGGGGCACCTGTGTCCTTGCCCAAACTCAAAATAGCCTATGAAAAAGGTACCAGGGGCATCTCATGGGGCCCCCTACTGACCCCGGGCCCAAGTTTCCAAATGGTCAGTCTGCCCCTGAGCACAATACACATTTGTAGCGTTTCTGGAACACATGGCAAAGCGTGCATTTTCTGTGCAGATTGCCATGCATTCAGCAACGCACAGATGTGAACGGAGCCTCATTGTTCTTGCGTAAAGACACCGATTTCACTTTCATCATTCTCACCTAGTGTAGTGGGAGCTCACATTTTTTGGCTCATTTTTCCTGCAACACGCATAGAGCAGCCCATTGATTTCAATGTGTTGCCCTACATGTGGCAAAGTATCTCATGGGACATTTTGGTGTGTTGCGGTTTTGCACATTTTTTACTGTGCATTTTGCTGCATTTGTCACTCATTTTTTCATGTCCAAAAAGTGTGTTTGCTTGTGTGTTTGGGATGCTGTTAACAATGAATGGCCAAAAGTGCGACTAATTCATTTTAGATATATAAAGGTGGCCATACACTATACAATCTGATTGTAAAATCTCTGTACAATCTCCATTAGATTTGCCTAAACTATATAATAGGGGGACACACCATCTACCCAAACACTTTGTATCCAATCAGGCAGGTTGATGGTAGATCTAAAGGAGATTGAACAATCAGATTGTATAGTGTATGGTGAGCTGTACAGACTTCCGTGGCACACTTCTCCTGTTTTCAATACTACAGCACTGTTTCATATAGGCTGTTATGTGATCACTCAGCTCCTGCACACTCTGCCAAATGAACAATCTATGCAAGATGAATGCACTGTTTAATTGGGCAACTATGTGGCAAATGCGATTTAATGTTGATAAATGTAAAGTTATGCACTTGGGGGCTAAGAATATGCATGCATCATACATACTAGGGGGGGTACAACTGGGGGAATCAATGGTGGAGAAGGATCTGGGGGTTCTGGTAGATCACAAGCTTAACTTCTTCATGCCGGCGCCTCCTGGCCCTTTAAGGGGCTTCAGACACCAGGATGTGGGGCGGGGTTTTATGGTCATGTGACAGCTGTGATTCGCTGTCACGGCGGTTACAAGATAGATCGGAAAAGGGGAGATCGGGACCTTTCCGTGAGACACCAACATAAGTGCTGGGAGTGCGCAGGGCACGTGCTCTCAGCACATATGTGTTTTCAAATGGTACGAAAATATGTGGCCGCTCGGCATCAATGCCCAGCCACCGAGAGGCCACATATTTGCGTACAGTCGGCGTAAAGGGGTTAATAATGGCATGCAATGCCAAGCTGAGGTTTCTAAAGTGATCCTCTCTTGTATTAAAAGAGGTATAGACTCCAGAGAGAGATATCATTCTACCCCTGTACAAATCATTAGTAATACCTCATCTGGAATATGCAGTTCAGTTTTGGGCACCAATTCACAAAAAGAACATTGGGGAACTGGAGAAAGTACAGAGAAGGTCAACCAAACTGATAGGAGGCATGGAGGAGCTCAGCTATGAGGAAAGATTAGAGGAACTGAATTTATTCTCTCTTGAGAAGAGGAGATTAAGGGGGGATATGATCAACATGTATAAATACATCAGTGGTTCATATAGTGAACTCCGTGTATAGAGCTATTCACCCTGAGGTCATCACAGAGGACAAAGGGGCACTCTTTATGTCTGGAGGAAAAGAAATTTAATCTTCAAACACGGAAAGGTTTCTTCACAGTAAGAGCTGTGAAAATGTGGAATAAACTCCCACAAGAGTTGGTTCTGGCCAGCTCAGTGAATTGCTTTAAAAAAGGCCTGGATTCTTTCTTGGATACACAGAATATAACTAGATACTAACATCGGATATTCCCGGTTGATCCAGGGAATATCTGATTGCCTCTCGGGGATAAGGAAGGAATTTTTTCCCCTGCAGGAGCAAATTGAATCATGCTTTGCTGAGTATTTTTTTGCCTTCCTCTGTATCAACTCTGGATATAGGATTATTTTAGTTTTTTTATGGGTGAACTGGATGGACTTTTGTCTTTTTTCAACCAGACTATGTAAGCTGAAAAAAAAAAAATGATGAATGAGTTTTCAGTGAGAATGGTGATCACTGTATTAGATTTGCGCCCACCTGTGCAGGTGAGTGTGACTGATTTCCTGAAGTGGGGAAGGTAGTGGCATGGTGCATGTTATTGAAGTCAGCTGATGAATGACTTTCTGTGTCTTACTGGTTTTCCCAACCTAAGAGCTGTCCAGTAAGTAATGGAAGAGTTCTCCATAAATCAGACTGATGCCTAGGTAAGTGCTGGTGTAAAATATTACAGTCCGGTTCTTTCTTTTTTGCAAAAGAGGCACATTAATGCTATATTGGTACATAGAGAAGCTGGGATTTCGAAAAGAAAAAGTGAATTTAGCCTTTAACTCTCACAGTGTCGGATGAAAGTAGCTGAGGACAATATTTGGTGATTCTGAGCCCGGGTTCACACTATGCGGTGCAGGACACCGCATGTAGTTTGCACAGGAATCGCACCACATTCCAGTGCGAATTACATGCAAATGTCTGCGTGGTGCGATTTGGGCCATACATTTTGCATGGCTCAAATCGCATTTGCACCAAAAATGTGCAGGACCCTCTTTTAAATCCGCACCTGAATCGCATTGCATGGGTGTTCTAACCCATGAGATGCAATTTCTGGCAATCGCATCCTGTTTTGCGATCTGTTTCAGGGTGTCATTGACACCCGCACCAGATCGCATGAACACTATACGATTGCAATGCGGTGGGAAATGCACAGGCTTCACAGCGTTTCCTGCATTGCATTCGTGTGAACCCAGGCTGAGGAGGCACTGAAGGGAAGATTTTTAGCAGGAGACACCAGCAGGTAATGGGATATAACAAATATGTATTGCCCAACTAACAGTTTGCCATTTTCTTCAGAGTTCTTCCATAGTTAGGGGTTACACTGGTTGGTTGCAAGGGAGAAGCAATGATTTTTTTCTGTTCAGGCATTTTTAACACAAAGGCTTTAAAATGAACATCTACATGATTCTATAAGTAAGTCTTGCCCAAGAACCACAGAAGATACCACAAGAAGCCATTATTAGCTTGGCAAGCTTCTTCTTTTCCCCTCTCGGATTTAGATTCACTTTGTTACTGGTGCCTTCTTTCCTTGACCTCACTGCTAAGCTCTGTCAACTGTCATTTCACTGTTTAATAAAACCATCTCAGTGACCAGTAAGAGTACTCTCATTGAACAGGAGGTGGCAGTTAGTTGAGCATATGCATGAAGTCAATCCCCAGTAAGAAAAAAAAGAAGGAATTACATAATGCTAATGCTGATAACAGCAGGGATCTTGTGCTATATATGTAGACGTTTAATGTTACAAAACCCAGGGCCCTGCATTATTTTGGTAAATATAAACTGCTAAATACCTTTTCTCATCAGTGGTTAAGAGAAGTCTTGTAACTTCTATCAGTGTTCAGCAGAGCACTAGTTAAAGCTTGCAGGAGGAGTTTTCTTTCTGCTCTAGGAGGATGCAAAACCCCTAACCTCTGTATGGACAGTGCTGATTGGCCCTGTGCTGATCACATGCACTCTCCCAAGAAAAAAAATAAAAAAACTTCTCTAGCAATACACACCAAACTGAGCATGTGCAGAGTGACTCCATACGATATGCCTTATCGGGAGAAAAGAGGGGGACAGTGGAAGAAGAGGAGTATCAGAGAAGTCAGGATCAAACAGCCTTTTTACACAGTGCAGAGGATTTACCCCTTAGGTTCTACAGTAAATATAACAAGCATGCTTTAGTGCATATACAGACTGATTTTACTGTTGTGGGTTTAGTAACACTTTAAGATTAATTTTTTGATATTAATAAATCAATTGATAAATAGTTGCTTATAATAACAGACCTGGATATTAAAGTGTATCTATTGACAAAATGTAAAATCATATATTCATTTCTACATTGTATTTAAATTTTTTCTAGTCTACTCCTATTACCCCGAACAATCTTGAAGTCTGTAAACTTACTTTGTGAAGATCCCCACACATTTCCTTCCTTGGATTCTGTGACACATATTCTCTATGCCCTGTGAGTAGGCACTGATGTGTCACATATTTCACAGAGCCTGCCTTCTGAACTACAGAGGTGCTGAGAGGAGGAGTTTCAAGAGGCAGAGTCAGTACAGGAATCACTGCTTGCAGGCAGCAAGATACCATGGGATATGTAGTCCTTAGATATTGAAAGTAAACAGCAGAGAAGAAGCTGCAAAGCATGCAGGGAATCCAAGAAGTTGTGGAAAGAGATGGCCAGCAAACAGGCAACAACCACAACATGAAAGGAGTACAAATATAGCAGGTTGCCAAATATAACTGTTGCTTGTATTGCTAATAAAATGCTGATGGCATAAAATATGCTTTGTAAAGGATGCGCAAGAACAGGAGTATGTCTCATAGGCGTTGGTTTACTAAAGGCAAATAGGCTGCTCATTTTGAAAAAGAATTTTCCCCAGAGCTTAGTGAATGAGGGGAAGATCTTCTGGTTTCCATTATCCAATCATATTCAAGCAAAAATATCCTTGAACACAATTGGGTATTCGTTGCAAAGTGAATTTTCACCTCATTCACTAAGGTAAAGGTTTATTCCTTTGAAAAGTGTGGATTCCCTTGCAAAGTGAACAGCCAGCTTGTCTTAATAAATCAATACCATAGTCACCACTCTAAAGGAACACTAAACTGAACAATTTGTCCAAGGTGTAGGGTCCAACAGGGCGATTTCATTCATATGCTCTGGCATGGCCCCAAGGTACATAGATATTGGAGTGAGGTTCTCCAACTTACTTCTCTAGTATCACAATATACTGTTTCCCAGGATCCCTTGTATTGTCTGTTGGGGGCACTGGACCAAGAACTGTTCCAACCAGGAGGGTATATTATGGTATCTAGACTTTTATATCTGGCTAGGAAGTTGATAGCAAGGTACTGGTTATCATCGGCTCCACTGCTTATCCATAAGCAATGGATAATTATGTTAATTCTTTACTCCCACAGCAGAAACTCATGTACCAACATCGCAATGCTTATCGTAAGTTCCAGCAGGTATGGCAGGGTTGGCTGGATACACTTGGGCTCCCCCTCCTCAATTGATAGCGGACTTACTTTTGCAGGTGTGATATTTTATATCAGGTGTGTGGCTCCACTCCTCCCCCCGGGAGATCATGTGCATCTCCCATTCTTTTTGATGAGACGTCTCAGGTGAACCAGAGGTTGTTGTTGATGTGGGGGTTTTTTTTTTCATTTGAAGACATGTTTTGGGCTTTGCTCCTTTCCCCCATTTCTGTTTACATCTGGTCGGGAAGGAATAAGACATAAAAAGGAAAAGCAGGATATTGTAAAGAAAGTTTTGGATCCTTGTGGTCTCTGGTTTGTTTGATTACCATTTCTGT
This sequence comes from Staurois parvus, assembly GCF_062004578.1. Classification (NCBI taxonomy): domain Eukaryota; kingdom Metazoa; phylum Chordata; class Amphibia; order Anura; family Ranidae; genus Staurois; species Staurois parvus. The sequence continues at coordinate 13,699,454 of NW_028317886.1, read as the reverse complement.
TATTCTGTTTATTACCGGATCTGCGTATCCATGTTGTTGAAATAATGTCATTGTGGATTCTGTAAGTACTGTTCCATTTTCTCTATTATCTTGACAATAAAAGTTGTTTGGATTAAAACAAAACTGAACAATTTAACTGTTTCCCAAAAGAAATCTCAAGTTAGAAATGTGCAATAAATGTTATTAAATCCTTTTTTCAATGTTTTCATTTACATTGTGCTTAGCCAATATGACATGACATAGCCAATCAAATGTGCAGCACCATGGCAATTGCTGATCTAAATACAGACTAACACCCCGGCCACATCAAGCCTGACTTTGAAATCGTGTGACTTACAGTGATGTCGCACAATTTCAAAGTCGGGGGACATGCTGATTTCAGATGTGATTTGTAAGACATCTGATACAGATGTCTATGCAAATCGCACCAAAAGTAGCATATTTACTACTTTAGAAATCGGTTTGGCTTCGACTAAGTCGGAACCACACCGATTTGACCGCTGTAATTGCGGACAATAGAGTGCAACTTGGAATAAGATTTGCAAATCACATGGCATGCAAATCACATGCCAAGTCACACCCGGTGTGACCGGGGTGTAAGCTGGCACTGTCTTTGGCAAATAGGAGGATAGAAGTGTTCACTTCTACTTGACCCAATTACAATACACATCTAATATCTAAGGTCATCTCTTAACAAGGTATATGATACTGCTGCTTACAGAGAACCTTTCAGAACCTTCTTTGGCTGGGTCAGCTAAAGTTGGCCATAGACCGGTGGAATGTTGTTTGAAATTTTTCATTTTAAGAACATCCATTCAATTTCCTGATCAATATTGGGGTCAAATTGACCCAAATGGTCAAAATGCATAGGGGGCGATTGTTCTATGGGCGGAGAGACCAGCTGAAGCCAATTCATGTCATCTTTTACTATCTTGACTTTACAGTCTGCTGATTCTGTTTGTGGCCGGGAGCCATTTTCCTATAGTCTAAGCTGAGCCTGATGAACCTTACATCCCAACCAGCACCAGCATACAGTGTCACCAGCCAAAGGGCTCACCTTTTAGAGCATTAGAACAGTACTGTTTTATAGGTTTTTGTTTTCCTTTATTGTCACCTGGTGATTCAGCCAGTAACACACTTCTGTCTTGTGGTGGCTACACTCACTTCACTGTATCTATGGGAGAGCAACATAGCCACCCTTGAGTACTCTAACCCTGTAGATACAGTAGTGTTAGATGTAGATACAGTAGTGTTAGATGTTATTTGGATTAGTGGATTTAGATGGCCTCTACATAAGTGACTAATAAATAAAGCCTAACATGCTAATTAATGCCATAAACAGTTTTTTTGCTTTTGGAATAAAGGTTTTCATTAAATAAAAGATGTCCTTTGTCAGCAACCCTGTCAGTTTTATATGGTTTGTCCTACTGGCAGAATCAACAAGTGAAAATTGCCTGAAGAAGAAAATGAATATATCAACCATATCTAAGATTTGGTAACCTGCAATATATTATTTTTTATTTTGGGTTTAGATATGTTTTAAGGAGCGCATCCAGTACTGGGGACTTCCACCATCTGTTTATCGATGGACTAATTAAAAATTAAAGAATATGTTACCCTAACATTTCATATTCCTGATATGTGTCAGTTTTACCATGTACATGTGTTAGAAAGTGTCCTATTCTCTTTGTATTGCTTCCTTTGTGTGAAATGCCTGTTCTTGCTAGTCTCCCTGTTTTCCTATTGCAAACTGACCACGCTAGGTATGAAAGCACATCCTTCCCAGAGTCATCAACTTTGAGAGAACAGCCTGCCTGTCCTCTATCAGTCATACTTTTTTTACCAGAGTTTAGGAGCAGCAGAGTTCAGGGGCAGTTAAACATCCCTCTCCTGAACGCAGAAGAATCACATTCAGGAGAGGAATGCTTTGGCCCCAAAAAAAGCTAAACATGGCAAAAACGCAAGTAAACGCGTCGAAACTTTAGCACTTTATTCATGTCAATGGAAAATATTTTGGCCAATCAAATGAATAAACGTCCAAGTGCTAAACGCGGGAAGACGCAGTACCGCATTTACACATGGTTTTGCCGTGTTTAGCGTTTTTCTGCTGCCAGGAGAGCTAAATGTCTAGGGGAGTTCATGTGTGCATGAGGCCTAAAGCTGGAGAGTGCAAAATCAGACCCACTTCTACATAAAAACCAATCAGCTTCCAGGTTTTATTGCCAAAACTTAATTGAACAAACTGAGGTTAGAAGCTGATTATTTTCTCTGCAGAAGTGAGCCTGATTTTCCGCTCTCCAGCTTTATTAAATAAAAGCCACACTGCCCCAGCAACATCCAATTAACACATCAAATCCTGCATTCTACATCTGTCAAAAATGTTTCACAAGCTGATGTCAGCATCAAAACATCAATTCCTACGTAGCCATGACTAATTTCATGAGTAAAAAGTTTCTCGGCAGCAAATACGTAAATGTTTTAATTTGAATAACATTTTGGAATAGTTGTAGAGAAATGTCTGAAAATGTCTCAGTGTTCTCAGGAACAAGTGTGAGGATATATACCACTATAAAAAAAGTTGCCTGTCTTAAAGAGGACCTAGCATCGGATATATTTGTCATGTTAAGAACAGGTATAAAAATTAACATGTAATAAGTGTAATGCAGGAGATGCTGGTTCAGAGATGAAAACATATTGGTGCCTATGTAGTTCTTGGCTGTGTTCACAAATGTCTGACACAGATCAGCCCCCGCTGCAGCCTCCTACCTTTCTTTAAAGTTGCTATTGTGCTTTCTTATCAGCGGGGAAAAGAGGAATGTGGATATGCTTCCTCCTGCCTGAAACAGACTTATGACATCTTCTCAGCCTTGGTAAATTCACTTGTATGGAACCCAAGGATTTCAATGATAAAACTGTTGTTGTATACTGTGGCAAGTCAGTTATGTATTTGTGCAGACTAATAGTTACTAAAGTTACTGAAAGGTCCACCTAAAAATCATTAATGCTATGGCCATCAACACTTTCTATCCCCTTAAGCTCTTTAGCCCTGGTTCACACCGGGTGCGATTTTGAAGTCCCGCTAATTCAGCGCAATTTCAAAGCCACCAAACAGTATGACTTCATGTGCGGCTTAGTGACATCTGAGCAACTCATACACAGATGTAAATGCAAGTTGCACATGAAATTGCACAATAATAGAGCAGGAACCTTTTACAAAGCCGCTGTGACTCAAGTCGCACCAATATGAATGGTTCCATGGCAGCAAATAGGGTGCGACTTGTCATGTAACTTTGATCTAGCAAGTTGCATGACAGGTCGCACACGGTGTGAACGGGGGCTTAAGTAGGAACTTCATACAAAACTGTTGTTTTTTGATAGCATGAAGAAGACTTACAAGGGTTTGATTACAATGTCCCTGCTGAAGAAATCTCCCTTCACCTCTTGTTCATCTGATAATAGGCACTACGGCAGGAAATCTCTCCAACGGCAACACAGAGAGCGTTAGGAACGCTATTTGTAGGGAGGGATCGGGCGATAACATCTCTCATGCTCATATTACTGTGCTGGGAAGAATTAATGACTTTCTATCTTGATAACAGGTGGTAGCTGGTACAGGAACTTAGAAGAAAAAATCTCCCCACCAGTTGGCAGAAGACCAGAAAAGGACCCTGGTCCTTCTACAGTCTATTCAACACAAATATAAACAGGCCAAAACATGTATTTACTCCCCCTTATGTTTCCGGGGGCTGTGGCCTCACAGGCACACTGATTCACACGTTTTGGGCTTGCCCAACTATATCCTTGGTTTGGTGTAGGATATCTGAGGTAGCTGCTTCATTGGTAGGTGCCCCGGTATGTCTGACTATACAGTCTTGTTTACTGGGAGCTCGTATCCCGGGGGTCTCTGATGCTGTCATGAGATTGATACATACCATTTGTATTGCCACTTTATGGTCTATTGCTCTACATTGGAAATCCATCACTGTACCCCTGGCCCCTGTTTTACATAGAGTTGACGCTGTGATGCTCATGGAGCGTATTCATTATACTTTGCTGGATAATACGCACTTATTCGATAAAAAATGGGAATCATGGAGGGTTCATAGACATTTATTACAGGACTAAAAAGCATTCCATTTGAAGGTTATTTGGCATACACTATTGGCAGATGTGTCTTTCGACCCACTTTATCGTTTCCGTTTCTTATGTACCTAAAATCTTTTCTCTTTATTTTTCCTTCATATCTATCTCTTTTACATATATGTACTCTTCTGAAATGTACTTTTCAAATGTGTCTTGTTATTAATGTACGCATTACTTGAAACTGTACTGTTGTTTTACAGTCTACCTTTGAAAAATAAAACCGTTTGTAAACAAAAAAACATGTATTTACTATAAGTGCAAGCAAATGACCCAAATCATGGATTTACCTTTTCATTTATAGAGAGAGAGGGGCAGTCAGACTGGAGATATATACTGTATAGAGGGACGTGGGTACAACCAGCCTACCTATACATAAATCGAATCCTTGCTGAACTGGCCAAATTTTGAACCATGTATAGCCAGCTTTACACAAACAGTAGACTTCAGAACACAATCACATAATTTTGTATTAGAAAAAATAATCTTATTAGGGTCCAAGGTGGCTTTAGTAAAAGTTGAATCCACTCAAAATTACAATAATGAAAAGAGAAATCATCAGGCAGTCAATGGGAGAGGGTGGAGATGCATAACTTTGCAGGTAAAGCTCTCCACCAGAATCAACAATATCCACTTGTGGACCAGTGACGTACCGGTATGTTGCTGGACCTCAGGTGGTTATACCGTGGTGATGCCCGCAGCTGCAGGCATCATCCAGGTACTGTTTTTTAGAGCCAACGGTCAGCTCTCTTGTAAACATAATCTTAGCACCTAACTAACCATTGGATCACTTTTACAAGCAGCAAGAGGGGACCCCCCCCCCGTCACCTTCTGTGGCTTTCTCACTCTGTCCAGTCCCACAAGGACACCCAATCGACCATCCGGTGCTTCCACCGGCTGATCATAGAGGCGAACAAAGACTGGAACTACTCTGATTGCCTCTATGATATAGAAAACTGGAAGCGACGAGCATACAACATTTCCAGTTTCCCTGGATGTAAATGGCACCATTTACAAAAATGAAAAACATTTGACCACACCGATCTTGGTGTGATCAAATGCTTTTAAGGGAAAAGGAGGGATCACTGCCTGTCACTGTCTATTGCGGTGACAAGGGATGTTTACATTCCTTGTGACAGTGATAAAACTGATACAAACATTAAAACATCAGTGTAAAAATATAATTAAATAAACAAATAAATAAAATCTTAGAGCACCTCCATCCCACATGCTTGTGTGCAACGGTGAAAACACAGGTCGGTCCTAAACGCACGCAAACAGCTATTGTCCCACACATGTGAGGTAATAATGTCAGATAATAGGTAGTAATTCTAGCACCAGACCTCCTGTGTAAATCTAAAGTCGTAACCTGTAAAGGCTTTTAAATTGTTGTGTATGGATAGTAAAATTTACGTTGTTTTTCGCTGTTGTGCGGATGTATGCCATTTTAACACGTGACATGTTTGGTATTTATTTACTCAAAGTAACATCATCTTTTATATTTTACAAAAAAATTGAGCTGTATATTTTTTTTTTTGCATTACAATTCAAAAAAGTGTATTTAAAAAAAATTGCATTTGAAAAACCATGTAACATAAAAAATTGCAACACCCACCTAGGTTTTCTCTAGGGCCTCTGCTATAAAGAAATAATATAATGTTTGGGGTTTCTAAGACATTTTCTAGCAAAAAATACTGATTGTTAAATTTAAACAAAAATTGCCAGAAAAGGCTTTGTCTACAAATGGATATATAAGAGCTTAGTGGGTGATTCAACAAAATTATGTCAGATACATCACCTCTGGATAAAATTAATCATTAGTCTATCTCACATCTTCTCCTTGTACTTAATTTCCAAAAACTGCCTTCTTGAACACTGTAATAAATGATACCCAATATACAGTACTTTAGTAGTACATAACAGGATTTCCCAGTGTTAATAGCAGGCAGCTAAGTGAATCTGACACCTGTAAAAATACAAAGTCCATCTGAGATCCATCCATTTTCATTAAGATCACATCATGAATTAAACTGTGAAGAAAAGGGCAAGTAGTGTGTAAATACAAAGGTTTAACTTACAAAACAATTAGCATCTAAATTGGCCACAAGCTGAGATTTTATCTAAAAGCAAAACAAATAGCAACATTTGCAAATAAACTTTTTCCTTAAGGTGTAAAATTCTAAAAGACCTGGAAATAAACTGTTTCATTACTGCTGAATTGGTAATTACTAATCCATTATGTAAATGTACTAATCCTATGCAAACAGCTCCCTAAAGACTCACTCAAAATAACAAAGCAACCTATCTGCAAACTAATAATAGTGAGCTGTGTTCACATGGCTTTCCAGTTCCATGTCAGTATGCTTTGTAATGATATAACCTCCAGTACTTGAGGGGTAATGAATTATAAAAGCAGCATAGTACTAATTTTTAAGTTTTAGTGGTTATGGGTTAACGAACACCAACCACAGATGGAATGTGATCAAACTGAGATGCAGCAGATTTCACTTGAACTAGGTAATAATCAGATATCCCTTGGCACTATGCAGTCTTACCATAGGGACCTAAACATCACGTCCTTTTAGCTCTATTAAGCTTAGATAGAATCTGCCCTACAGACCTGGCTCTCTTACATCATTCTTTCATCATTCTCCCTCAATTAAGCACCCAGTCATTTCCACCCAACTTACAGAACTCAGAATTATCCTTTCCTTTTATCTTAAAAGTGTTTGGTAGTAGTTGCTGAAGTTTTATATTGCTCAACCACATAAGGACCTTATCAAATCTTGGACCCCATTGGAAGAAACATGATTTTTTCAGACAAATCTGAACATTAATTTCTCTATGGGCTTTTGTGAAAGAGGCAGTTTACTATGCTATGAGTGTGGGAGGATTTCAGGTAAGACATTCTCCAGGGTAAAGTGGAACAGGTTTATTCTCATTAATTCCTCCCATCTAAATTCATTTAATTAAAAACTTTATCCCAAAAGGGAAAGCAATAGTTGGAGTTTTGATGTCCATTTAAATCTGCTAGGTCATCTAACACTACCCTCCCCCCAAATTCACAATGCTGCTGTCCAAAGGTGTCTCCATTGCTCCTCCATAGAGTAGAGACACCCTAAAGTGTGTTATTGGTAGGGATGAGCCTACGGTTCAATGTTTTTTATGCACTGGTGCGTGTTCCCCAGGCCAGTACCCACCCCCTTTGCCTATGCTTTTTTTTTAACTTTGCTTACTAGTGCAGAAAGTGGCCATTTTTAATTTGACATATTTGACTCCCATTAATTTCATTGGCGTTTGGGTTCAGCATCCAAACTTCTTTGGAGTTTGCTGAATCTGCCAGGGCACTTAGGCTCATCCCTAGTTACTATTCTTTTTTCTTTTCTCTGTTGGTTGAACTGGATGTACTTTTTTGAACCAGATTAACTAAGTAACTATGGGGCTGATTTACTAAAATTAGAGCGAGTAAAATCTGGAGTAGCTGTACATGGTAGCCAATCAGCTTCTAACTTCAGCTTGTTCAGTTAGGTTTTAACAATAAAAGCTGATTGGTTTCCATGCAGAGCTTCTTTGTACTCTCCAGTTTTAGTAAACCAACTTCTATTTAACTAGCTGGATCACCAGGTAAACATACAAGGCAAAAAAAGTCTAAAAACGAATGTAGCCATCACATCTAGGGATTGCTAAATTGCAAAATACCCATATTACATTTTTGTTTTTGGGGTTAATACAATAATAAATTGCTCTGTTGCTGATGCTACCAGTCCTAATTTCAGATTAGTGGAAATGTAGAAAAACTTATTTTTTAAAGGGCGAGTTTTAATAATATATCATCAAAGCAGAAACCATAGAACATTGTTTCCTGGGTATAATTCTCAATAAAAACTAAAATCACATGAAAGATATTTTTTGTGCCATGCTTGAAGGAAAAAAAAAATCAAATAATCACTCACCCTTGGTGTATGCCACTCTTAGATTTATAACATATACATTAACCCCCCAAAACTAAATGTCAATTTTTACAGGCAAGTTATATTACTCAACAGTTGCTAACTTACGCAATACTGATTATGAAATTGCTGGGATGATGGATTAGAGTATGCTGAAGTCACTGTTTGATAGATCATGTGTTAGGGTTACTTGAAATCCTGTTTGCTCATTTTTTATTGTTGTAAATTCCCAGAAGAATAATCTGCTTTGGGAACAAAAATCATAGCGTTCCCAATTTGTTTCACTTACAACACTGTTACCATTGTTCCACTTCGACAATCCCTCTCATTCTCTTCTCAACTACTTATAAAATGAATCTTAAACAAGGAAGATTTTTCAATTTCTAAGAAGGATTACACGAGGAAAGGAAATGTGTAGAAACCTTTGTTGCTTGTTATATGTCTTCAAATGAATTTTGACTTAAAAAAAATGCTTACTTCGAGCTTGTTGAACACTTCTGGAATTGGAGAAACATCAATTTCTTCACACTTGGAATAATAGATTTAAATGTTCAATTTTACAATTTATCACTCTAGTTATAGTATACATAGTGATATTAAGTGGTTATGGGTTCCATTCACAAAAGCAACTTGCATGTGGTATGTAGGTGTCCAGACACATTGGGGTTTATTTACTAAAGCCAGTTCACCCAGAATCTTGTGCACTTCTACATAGAAACCAATCAGCTTCCAGGTTTTATTGGTAAAGCTTAATTGAACAAGCTGAGGTTAGAAGCTGATTGGCTACCATGCACAGGTGCATGAGATTCTGAGTGAACCAGCTTTAGTAAATAAACCCCAATTTGTCTAAATATCACATGCAATCCTGAAACGGTCAATATTGTTTTGCAGTATTTACCATTTGGTAAATACCACATAAAAAGGTGTTAAACTCAATTCACAGAAGAAAAAACAAATCATTAAATGCATGCGGTAATTAAGTAGTGGTCCAGGCATGAAGTATTTAAGAAATGTAAAAAAATAATAATAGGCAATTTTGAGCAGTCTCTGCCTTTTAGGATCAGTTCTCTCAACAGTAATGAATAGAAACCTAATTAAGGAAATATGGAAATCACGGGTTGATTTACTTAAAGAATAACTAAAGGACTTTTTTTTTACCTTTTGGATAGAGTGGAGGTGGATTAGAACACCTTACAGATTTGAATTGCAGTCTGTGTCCTGTTAGGGAGATTCACCCTCTCTATTTGTCCTGTTTACCATTATGATTGAAAGTGAAATGAAAAGAAAATCCTGTATTTTTGATTGTCCCCATAAAAGTAATAAAGGGGACATCTTCTAATGAAGACACAGATGGCAAAAAAAAAAAAAAAACACAGACAGGAGCTACAACCCTCCCTTACTCTATCCAAAATGAAAAAAAAGATTTACCTTCAACAATGTAGTGCAAGGGCCCACTTAATTGGATACAATTGAAAGTGTTGTTTAGGTTTGACCTCATATTATATGGTTTTTGATAAATCTAAAGCAAAATTGTATAATGTATATCCAGCCTTAAGCCGGCCATACACGGGTCGAATTCTGACAGAATTTTCTTTGGAAAATCTTGTGTAAGAATTTTCGCTTGAATTTCCCATTAGTGGGTCATAGAAACGGCCAATTTTTGTGTGACCAAGGAATTTGAGTGATTGGGCATGTTGGAAATGTTTTGAAAAATTAACTAATTTTGAATCAATGATGAGAGAATCGTGCGAGAAATATAAACTAAAAAGAAAAAAGTGTGAGCTGTGACCTGGAAAGAAAAGAAAATTCTTGGCCACAAAAATTCTTTTCTGTAACAACATGAGGTGAAATTGAAGGCTTGGTTGGTCGAATTTCGAAATCAATGGTGGCACCATCGGATTGCAAAACGCATGAAATTTTCGATTTTCTTAAGAAAATTTATTTGGAATTCGACCCGTGTATGGCCTGCATTAGGAGACAGGGGCAGAGCAATGTCACCCTATAACAGAACGTGCCAATAAAAGGACCATTATTTTAATGAAAGCTGCATATTTAAAGATTTGGAAAATTGCTTCTAAATGTACATGTTCTTTGCTGAGCCCCAGGCAGGTGTAAAAGACACATGGTATTGCAGCTTCTTATTCATTAAAACATCCATAAATGTGTTTTATTTAAATGCAAGCACAGTAAATACTTGGATTTAACATAGCATTGACTTCTTGTAATCCCTGAACAGCAGAGTTTAGATGGAGAGAAGAAGCAGCACAGGGAGCCAGTTAGTAGTACTATAGTGATCATGTGCTAATAGGAGGCAGGAAAATACATTTTCTGCAAAAATCAATCTTTTCTGTCCTATTGCCTGTGTGACTGGACAGTAAAGCAGCAAACTGATGAGTTCATCTCTCTGATTCCTGCACTGCCAGACAGGGCTTTACTGTGTGGCAGAGCTGTTTAAATACACAGATTGGATAGGCAGAAATATAAACTGTTTGGCAAGTAAAACAGCTTCCATATATGTATTTCATCTATGTACTTACCTGTTTACTTGGAGTTCAACTTTAAAGTCTATATGAGTTTTTAGTGACTGAGTTTACATTTACATATACTTACATACTATCTGCCTAGCTGTCTTGCATTGCAGTGTTGGGGTTTATGTACATGGGCACTTGTTTACTTTTCTTCACCATACACTCAATAAAAATGTAAAAGTAACTTAAAACAACTCAGCAGATGCTCAAACGCATCTCAGATATAAGACAGTTATGCTCAAGGCCACAAATTCCAATGCTGGCCACACGAATAGTAATTTCTAGGCAATTTTCACTAATTACTATTTTAACCTTGTTCACTTAACAAATGAATAATAAAGGAAGATGATCTCACTTAGCAGACAGTTTGAGAAACTTCTACTAAACAGAGAAAGTTAATAATCTGCAAAAAAGTTTGTAAAATTGTTGCCTTGCATACATTCAGTTGAAGAAGCATTTGTTGCACAACAAAACTGAAGTATAACTTTAAATGTGTACTCCTGGTAAAAAACTGAAATGCACAAAATAATTACATAAATCTAAACTGTCTTAGGACCTAGACACCCCTGAAAGACAACACAGTCAGGCCTCACATTCCCTAAGACATCACTGAAGCAATACTGCCTAGTCTAGACCAACTACAGCCTTTAACTTGACAATGAGGGAGCACCAGAACACCGATGAGAGCAACAGCCTGTGCTTTTCTCTTGTCAGAATTAGGCCTTTTTCAGATGGCTGTGTATAGAGGTACACCTCCAAGGAGAAGTATATGTCTGCTGTGGGCAGCACAAGTGAATGCGATCAGCCGTGGACAGGCAACCTATACAAATGAATTGCAGACTGACAGCTGGCACCAGCCTCATGTAATCATGCATTGAGATTACATGTGAACAGCAGCATTCACCTGTGAGCCTGCCACTGATTTGTACAGGCTTGCTGGCATCAGCCAATTACATCCTCCTGTGCTGCCCAAATACGCTCATTCCTTTTGATGTATGGCTCTACACAACTGTGTGAATGAGGCCTTAAGCAGACAGCACTGAACACAGCAGAACAGCCTAACTGGTTTTCATTGCTGGCCCTGCCTTTCTTTTATATTAAAGGCATCTGATACTGTGCAGAGGTTTTGCATCTTGGGTCCCCCGCTGGTGCTCCTGGCCTCTCCCACCTGCCAAGTGCCCCCAGAGCACGCAGCTTGCTATGGGGCCAATCAAGCAAGCTTGCTCCCAAACCACTGCTCTGCGTGTCCATTTACACACAGAGCTACGGCTCAGCTCCGCCCCCTCTCTCCATTGGCTCACTGGCTGTGATAGACGTCAGTGATAGCCAACTGCTGTCTAAGCCGAAGACGAGTCCCTGGAGAGCCGAGGTTCTCGAGCACATCAGTGGATCGCGATGATGCTCAGATAAGTATTGGAGGGACTGAAGGTATGAAGGTAAAAAGCCTTGAGTCTTTACAGCTACTTTGAAGTTGAATGACACCACAAAACTCTGTAATTCTGACAGCTGTATGTAAAAATACACTGCAAGAATATGTAAACCCAACATTTCATATTCCTGATATGTGCCTTCTGTACTATGTACTTGTATTAAAAAAAATCCCTGGTGTCCCTGCCAGTCCCTCGGCTTTCCTACTAAAAACTGACCACGCTAGGCAGGAGAACACATCATGGTCAGTTCTCTAGCTGTGCTGGGAACTCAGCCTGCTCTCCTGCAATGATCAGATGTGTTCTTATACACACACACACACTCATATGCACAGCCATTCACTGGGAAGACCAGTGTGCTGCATTTTCATCCTCCCCCAGCTATCTATGCAGCTGAGAACAGAGGTTACGTAATCACTTATAAAAAACAGAAAAAAAAGTATTTATAATTTTTTTAATATCTATTTTTAATATCTATGTGCCCAGTGGTAGGTTGCCGTCTGTTGCCCGAGCCCCTGTCCAGGGGTAGATTGCCATCTGTTGCCTGAGGCCCCCTGCCCAGTGGTAGGTTGCCGCCTGTTGCCCGAGTCTCCAATCTGCTGTCCAGTCACGGAGGGAGCTCGGCTGAGGCCCCAAGCCTAGGGGGGGAGATTGCCTGCCTGTCGCTGAAGACCCCCCCCCGTGCCTGGAATTGTCCCTGGTTTGCGCACACATCACCCTCCCTGCCATTTCCCTATTGAGTGTCTGTCAATTTGTTGCTTCAATAAAGTTTTGTGTGTTCCCCATCTTCTCCGTGTGCTCTGTCCTGCATACGCTTCCGTTACCCTGGTGAGAGTTTACAATCACTTTAATGCAGAAGACAAAATTGAAGTAGAAAGCTGTGTATTATTAACATAATGCTAAAACAATTTCTCTCAAACACAAGTCTTTTAAACTTCAGATTTGTTTGTATACATTGAAAAAAACTAAATGCCAGAGACATGCTCCCAAGTAAAGCTATTCTCAGGATGATCACCAGAGCAGGGGATAGTAGTTAGGGATGGTATACCTAATACACTGAACAACAAGTATTACAGAGCCACCTTGTGGCCAAAAATGATAATTGTTATTAATACAATGTTCACATCTAAGCTGCCTGGGCCAATTCCATCCTTCTTACTTTATGGTTTTCTATATATTAAAATGTAAAAAAACTTTAACTTTATACCCTCAGCAAGCATGCCCCAGCTCTATGTCTGTTCTGCTCCTCAGTGTTCACACCCCTCACAGCTTTCCTTTAAAGGACATCTCTTCCTACCTGTGAGAACAACTGAAGACATCCTGTGCACTATTACCCTTGCACCCTCATGCGTCATGCAGTGTTTCTATCTTTGATTACCTCTCATCTCTCAACTTTAATAACCATAGAAATGGAGGCATTAAAGGTAATAAGTATCGTTAAAGTATACAGTAAGCTTACAAAAAAACAATGTTAACAAGAAATTCCCCCAAAAAAGCGGTTACATAAAGGACAATGCGATACTGAAACATGTAATCAAAATATGCTTTTATTAGGAAAATAGCAGTGTGAAACATCAAGTAAAGACTGCTGATAGCCATCACCTCAATATATGATAGTACAAAAAACTGTCATATATTGACTATACTATCAGCAGTCTTTACTCGATGTTTCACACCGCTATTTTGCTAATAAAAGCATATTTTGATTACATGTTTGAGTATTACATTGTCCTTTATGTTACCACTTTTTTCTTCTGAATTTCTTGTTCACATTGATTTTTTGTACCTGTCATCTCTTCCCTCAGCAATGTTAAGTTCTACTCCAAATGTTTCTGCTTGTCTCTCCCTTATGTTGTCATCTGGAGCTTTCACTAGAGTACACTGACTCTAGAGTGATGGTAAAAAGGAAGTAAATGCTATGAACTTAGAATACAAGGACAGACACACGCACATACTGTACACTGCACATTCAGAGCAAACAGACACTTTTTATTACTAGTGAACATTTGCATTATAAATGAAACACACTTAGCCCTCTTCTGGGGTTTGGGTGGGGGGTCTCTCCCCAAACAGGATATTGTGTTGAACCTTCAGGTAAATAAAAGAACCAGAACCTTCTCTAAGTGGAAGAGTGGGTTTGATAATAAAGTTGGCAGTAACTCCACCCAGGACAGGGTCTCTGTGAACAGAGGGGGATTCTGTTCCTACAAAATAAATCAGTAATCTAAATAAAGTAATTGAGAACAGAATAACTACTGCAACCAGCATATTACATTAAGCATAAACATGAAGATATACACAATTATAGAATATACATAATACAAGCTTTATATAGGAGATTAATAAGAGTACATACATCCAGTGTACAAACAGGTATGATCAGCAAAGGCCTTGATAGGTGTCCTGGTGGAATTATGCTCATTATACTTGGGTATGTATAGTTATTAACAGAAATACCACCAGATGAATGTTACAGCTTAAATCAGTTGTAGGGGCTGTGTCTGTCTTCATGTCGGAGACCTGAAGACAAGATCTGCAGTCATAGGGACATCCTTCAACTGTTGTCCAACTAGCCTGGAACATAGCTTCTCACCAGTAGGAACTGAGGTGTGGCACTGGAACTCAGAGTCAGCCTATCTATTCTGCACTTCAGTCCCTCCCTGATATGCAAGTTGACTTCTAAGCCTATGATCTCAACGTGGCCACAAGAAGCCTAACCTGGCTCTAACCTATGCTGGTTATCAAGCCCTAAACTAAAACTGGCTATAGAATCCCAGACCAGAAGAGACAGGGTTAACAAGAATAACAAGAGATCCATATAAACTATAGTGCAACAGGTTTATCTACCTATCCTGGAAGGTGACCACTACACATACAGTAGCACAGACCTAGCTATCTGGCACTGTGCATGTGAAATAATAACAAGGACAGGGCAGAGGTATTTGGCTGGTATGTCTATCATAACATGCTAGCACATTATGCATATGCCGCCTAAGGGGGAATTTAATTTAAAAACATTTTTAAAAAATATATGTTCTCCATAAAGTTTGGCCAAAATGTATTCTGCTACATGTCTTTGGTATAAAAAAAAAATCCCAATTAGTGCATATTGATTGGTTTTCGTGAACGTTATAGTATCTGCAAACTATGGTATGGAAACTGGAATTTTTAGTTATTTACCTTACTCTATGTACCCTACAATACATTCAGAAGCTAATTGAATTATTCGCCTATGCAGCTTCCCTCCCCAGGGTGGTTCCTTTCTATTGCAGCATCCTGTTTATGCAGGCCATAGATGGGGAGAAAAAATGGCAGATTTTTCTTTTAAAAAACGAAAATTCGGTCGTTCAAGTGGCTGACGTTACCATCAATGGTAAAAAAAATCGGCCGATTTTCATCCCTTCTACAGCTGGCAAAAAGTGTCCCTGCAGAGAGCTCCGCTATTTCTGACAGTTCTCTGACAGTTCCTTCACATTTACAGCGGTTGAAACATTGTATCTATTTGTTTCCATTTAGGATACAGATGTTTTTATTCGGAAACAAATAGATACAATGTTTCAACCGCTGTAAATGTCAAAGAACTGTCAGAGAACTGTCAGAAATAGCGGAGCTCTCTGCAGAGATACTTTTTGCTGGACTGGAATTCTTCTTATTTTCATCCTACTTATTCTTCTTCTTCTTCATCCTCTTCTTCTTCATCATCCTCATCCTCTTCTTCTTCTTCTTCTTCATCCTCATCCTCTTCTTCTTCTTCTTCTTCATCCTCTTCTTCTTCTTCTTCATCCTCATCCTCTTCTTCTTCTTCATCTTCTTCTTCATCCTCATCCTCTTCTTCATCTTCTTCTTCTTCATCCTCATCCTCTTCTTCTTCTTCATCCTCATCCTCTTCTTCTTCTTCCTCTTCTTCATCCTCATCCTCTTCTTCTTCATCATCCTCATCCTCTTCTTCTTCATCATCATCCTCATCCTCTTCTTCCTCTTCTTCTTCTTCATCCTCTTCTTCATCCTCATCCTCTTCTTCTTCATCATCCTCATCCTCTTCTTCTTCTTCATCCTCTTCTTCTTCTTCTTCTTCTTCTTCTTCATCCTCTTCTTCTTCTTCTTCTTCATCCTCATCCTCTTCTTCTTCTTCTTCTTCTTCATCTTCTTCTTCATCCTCACCCTCTTCTTCTTCATCTTCTTCATCCTCATCCTCTTCTTCTTCTTCTTCTTCATCCTCATCCTCTTCTTCTTCCTCTTCTTCATCCTCATCTTCTTCCTCATCCTCTTCTTCTTCATCATCCTCATCCTCTTCTTCTTCATCATCCTCATCCTCTTCTTCCTCTTCTTCTTCATCCTCATCTTCTTCTTCTTCATCCTCTTCTTCATCCTCATCCTCTTCTTCTTCATCCTCATCCTCTTCTTCTTCTTCATCCTCTTCTTCCTCTTCTTCTTCTTCATCCTCTTCTTCATCCTCTTCCTCTTCTTCTTCTTTTTGTCTTCCTCTTGCAGGTCACTGCTCATGCGCAGATTTTTTATCGGTAAAAAATCGGCCGATTTGCCCACTAATTGCCGCGAAAATCGGCCGATCGGCAAAATCGGCCGATTTTTTTCCCAACTTTACCGAAAAACAAAAACGGCCAAAATAACGAAAAACGGCCGACCAAATCGGCCACTAACGATCCGAAAATCGGCCGATTTTATTTTCGACCGACAAATCGGCCGATTTTCGACCCATCTATGGCCTGCATAAGTCACTCTTGCATGCAGGGATCAGAGTTGTGTCTCCCTACATTATGTGTATCAACAGAAACACAGGGCCCCATAGCCTAGAATAGCAAGGCAATCCCCTGCTCCTTCTCCTTCCCTCACTGGCTGGAGACTGCACTATCCATTGTTAACACTTTCCTGTGAAGACTAGAAGGTCAGGGAAGCAGCACTGAGAGAGCAGGAGCTGACAACATTTAAATTTGTAAACTGCCAGTGCTGAAAGAAAAATGTAAATAAATTGTTTATGGGGGTGTTTATTTTATTGTGCTGTTTATTAAAGTGTTTGGAAACCCTTACATATACCCAGTGAAGTGACTGGCCTCAGATAATACACAGAGATGAAACAAATCCTCCTACATGAGTTGTGTCTGTTTATCTGCGTCTTCTCCTCTCTACAGTCATTCAAAGTGCTGAATTGTTAAAGTTTGTCTGAGCTATCAGGAAAAAAGGGGGCAGAGAACTGAAATTACACACTGCAGAGCTCAGTGAGGAAAACTCTGAGGGCTGATTGGAGGTAAGAGACACATCCCCTCCACACAGCTCACAGCAACAGAGCTGAGGTTCTCAGTCTGTTGGAGCGCCCTCTCCTGTCACCATTTTTCTCTTGGTTCCAGGAACCCTTCTCAGAAGTGATTTATGCTGGTAGCAGAGGAACAAGGCAGCACACAGAAATGATACCTAGTGCTCTGGATTGAGACAAGTACAGACAATAGAGGGATTTGCTTTGTTCATATTTCATGTCGGAGGTTTACAACCACTTTAAGCTGAAAAACACTGAGGTTTTAATACTAGTTTAAAAATGTTATTTTATAGATGAGTGCCTTTTGCCTTTTGTAATGTTTGTTTTGTTAACTCTTTTTTCCTTTTGGATCACGTAAGAAAAGATTACAATCTCTGTAAAAACTTATTTCTGCCTTTGGAAAATATACAGCATTTCTTCATTTCATGTCTTGGTGACAATCTGTTATACATTATTCCAAAAAACATGAAATGAGGAGTAAAATGTATGAACAAATTCAAAAGTTTATAAAAAACCCTCAAATTTTGATTGTTACACATATTAAAGTCATCCACTTCAACTTTGTAAACACTTTTACACATATTCAGCAAGACACACCACATTAAACACTTCCCCTGTTATAT
Organism: Staurois parvus; assembly: GCF_062004578.1. Classification (NCBI taxonomy): domain Eukaryota; kingdom Metazoa; phylum Chordata; class Amphibia; order Anura; family Ranidae; genus Staurois; species Staurois parvus. The sequence goes on along the minus strand of NW_028317886.1, from coordinate 13,681,517 downwards.
TTAATTGAGAGCAATCCTCAGCAGATATCTTCACAAGATATAAAACAAGTATGCCTTTCAATATATCCCAGGAAAGACAGACTTACAAGCACTCACAAATGCATACAGAAAGTTCTTCAGGGATACATATCTTACAGAACTGAGCACTCCACACACATCATCCTGATAAGAGAGTCTTAAATCAAGTATTCCTATGACTCCTGTATTCCTGTATTCCTATGTAAGTCTTTGAAAAATAAAGGTTATACTGAAAATTCATCAGGAGGTACCACAGTATCAGTACCACATGTACAATATTTTGTGCTGCAAGATACATAAAGGACTAAATCAGGTGGAAGCCCCTAGACATGGGCATACTGTACATTTTCATTTTTGATGCATTTGTTCATTGAAGAAGTTAGTTTCGTCATATATGTTATTTTGGACCGATTTGTTTTCAGAATTTGTTTTGTATCTTCAGCAATCATTTTGTATATCTGTTGGTCTGGGTGGATTTGACCCAACCTTTGCAGCTATAACAGCTTCAACTCTTCTGGGAAGGCTGTCCACAAGGTTTAGGAGTGTGTCTATGGGAATGTTTGACCATTCTTCCAGAAGCACATTTGTGAGGTCAGGCACTGATGTCGGATAAGAAGGCCTGGCTCACAGTCTCCGCTCTGATTCATCCCAAAGATGTTCTATTGGGTTGAGGTCAGGACTCTGTGCAGACCAGTCAAGTTCCTCCATCTCAAACTCACTCATCCATGTCTTTATGGACCTTGCTTAGTGCACTGGTGCACAGTCATGTTGGAACAGAAAGGGGCCATCCCCAAACTGTTCCCACAAATTTGGGAGCATGAAACTGTCCAAAATGTCTTGGTATGCTGATGTCTTAAGAGTTCCCTTCACTAGAACTAAGGGGCCAAGCCCAACCCCTGAAAAACAACCCCACATCATAATCCCCCCTCCACCAAACTTTACACTTGGCACAATGCAGTTAGGCAAGTACCGTTCTCCTAGCAACTGCCAAACGCAGACATGTCCATTGGATTGCCAGACAGAGAAACATGATTCGTCACTCCAGGGAACACATCTCCACCACCATACATGCTGTATCCAACACTTTGCATTGTACTTGGTGATGTAAGGCATGGATGCAGATGCTTGGCCATGGAAACCCAATCAATGAAGCTCTCTATGCACTGTTGTTGTGCTAATCTGAAGGCCACATGAAGTTTTGAGGTCTTTAGCTATTGACTTGGCAGACAATTGGTGACTTCTACGCACTGTGCGCCTCAGCATGTGCTGACCCTGCTCTGTCATTTTTTACATGGCCTATCACTTCATGGCTGAGTTGCTATTGTTCCCAGTTGCTTCCACTTTGTTGCAATACCAAAAACAGTCGACCGTGGAATATTTAGTAGCAAGAATAATTCACAGATGGATTAATTGCACAGGTGGCAACCTATCACTGTACCACACTTTAATTCACTAAGAGCGACCCATTCTTTTACAAATGTTTGCAGAAGCAGTCTGCATGCCTAGGTGCTTGATTTTATACACCTGTGGCCATGGAGGGGATTGGAACACCTGAATCCAATGATTTGGAGGTGTGTCCCAATACTTTTGGCAATATAGTGTATTTCTTCATTTCATGTCTTTGTGACAATCTGTTATACAATTTGCCAAAAAAACATGAAATGAGGAGCAAAATGTATGAACAAATTCACAAGTTAATAAAAAAAACCCTCATATTTTGAACTTTACATATTTTGAAGTCATCCACTTCAACTTTATAAAAAAACACTTTTACACATATTCAGCAAAACACACCACAGTAAACACTTCCCTTGTTATATTTAATTGAAAACAATCCTCAGCAGATATCTTCACAAGATATAAATCAAATATGCCTTTCAATATATCCCAAGGAAGACAGACTTACAAGCACTGACAAATGCATACAGAAAGTTCTTCTGGGATACATATCTTACAGAACTGAGCACTCCACACACATCATCCTGATAAGAGAGTCTTAAATCAAGTATTCTCATGACTCCTGCGCTACTATAATGTAAGTCTTCCAAAAATAAAGGTTATTCTGAAAATTTAACAGGAGGTACCACAGTATCGGTACCACATGTACAATACTTTGTGCTGCAAGATACATATATGCCTAAGTCAGGTGAAAGCCTCTAGGCATGTGCATAGCGGACATTTTCGTTTTTGATGCATTCATTCATTGAAAAAGATAGTTTCGTCATATATACGTTATGTTGGACCAATTTGTTTTTAGTATTTGTTTTGTATCTTTAGCAATCATTCCATATATTCATTGATCTGGGTGGATTTGAAACATTTTGCACTTTTTCTGGTAGACTGTTATATATTCAAATGCACTATACAGTATTGCCAAAAGTGTTGGGACACTCTTCCAAATTATTGGAGTCAGGTGTTCCAATCACCTCCATGGGCACAGGTGTATAAAATCAACCACCTAGGCATGCAGACTGCTTCTACAAACATTTGTGAAAGAATGGGTCGCTCTCAGGAGCTCAGTGAATTCAAGCGTGGTAATGTGGTAGGTTGCCACCTGTGCAATAAGTCCATCTGTGGTATTTTCTTTCTATTAAATATTCCACAGTCAACTGTTAGTGGTATTATGACAAAGTGGAAGCAACTGGGAACAACAGCAACTCAGCCACAAAGTGGTAGGCCAAACAAAATGACAGAGCGGGGTCAGTGCATGCTGAAGTGCACAGTGCACAGAAGCCACTAACTGTATGCAGAGTCAATAGCTAAAGACCTCCAAACTTCAAGGGGTCTTCAGATTAGCACAACAACAATGCATAGAGAGCTTCATGGCCAAGCAGCTGCATCCAAGCCTTACATCACCAAATGCAATGCAAAGAGTCGGATGCAGTGGTGTAAAGCACGGCTTGAAAAAGCCGCTCGCCAAATGCGAGGAAAAATTCCTCTGTGGTGAGCGGCGAGCAGCGAGCACAGATGAAGCATCAGATGAAGCACCACCCCACATACAGACCTAGCTCACATGGTTCCTCACTCCTGACCGGTGGCTATTTTGGATTTCTGTGGAATTTTTACCATGTAAGTTTATTACTTGTTTTTATTACACCATTTGAATAAAATATACTACACTATTGGATACCTCTCTCTTGGGCTTGTTTATTCTGCGAGCCCCCAAGGTGATTCCTGATACACGAGAGTGCACAACATCCCCCTGGTGGTTGATGATAGAAGGTGATTCCTGATAGGAGTGAGCGTGGAATACTCCTCTGGTGGCTGCTGACGGTACACCTGGAGATGACACAGAGTACATGGAGGTTGCTAAACTGATGACCATCCTTGTAGCAGTGTCCCGGATCCAGTGACCAGGAGTAGGTCTGTTTACTCCAATAAGCTATCCTTTGCGCTATCTGGTTAGTGCAGTCAACAGTCACATTCTATACCACAGATGTCACAGATTTCTCCTGTCACCTTGATAAATCCACTGATGTATTGACTTTGGCACCAATGTCACTATACGCACTATGCCTTGTTTTTATGATATCTTAGCATAATTTTCATAATATTGGTTTCCGTACCAATCTCCTTATTGCCCATGTGCATATTATGCATATTCTATTTGGTATACATTTTATTTGTTAATATTTGGTTTAGCGCTGCATATTTTATGTTTTAACAGATGAAGCATGGAGTGACTGCACCTGCGCTCCAAGCCTCATTGTGAAGCCGAGTTCCGGTTTACAAATTCTGGTTTCCGGCTTCTGCGGCACCGCCGCTGAGGGGACAGGTGCAGGAGAGGTCCGCTCTCCTCCGCTGAGAGGAGACACCCTCTCCACCGCCGCGGGGGACTCGGGGGAAGGACTGTATACAACATGTCATATCACTATAATGGAGTACAGGGGAGCTGGGATATGCATTACTGTATACATGTCACATCACTATAATGGAGTACAGGGGAGCTGGGATATACATTACTGTATACATGTCATATCACTATAATGGAGTACAGGGGAGCTGGGATATACATACTGTATACATGTCATATCACTATAATGGAGTACAGGGGAGCTGGGATATACTGTATACATGTCATATCACTATAATGGAGTACAGGGGAGCTGGGATATGCATTACAGTATACATGTCACATCACTATAATGGAGTACAGGGGAGCTGGGATATACATTCCTGTACACATGTCACATCACTATAATGGAGTACAGGGGAGCTGGGATATACATACTGTACACATGTCACATCACTATAATGGAGTACAGGGGAGCTGGGATATACATTACTGTATACATGTCACATCACTATAATGGAGTACAGGGGAGCTGGGATATACATTACTGTACACATGTCACATCATTATAATGGAGTACAGGGGAGCTGGGATATACATTACTGTACACATGTCACATCACTATAATGGAGTACAGGCGAGCTGGGATATACATTACTGTATACATGTCACATCACTATAATGGAGTACAGGGGAGCTGGGATATACATTACTGTGTACATGTCACATCACTATAATGGAGTACAGGGGAGCTGGGATATACATTACTGTACACATGTCATATCACTATAATGGAGTACAGGGGAGCTGGGATATACATTACTGTACACATGTCACATCACTATAATGGAGTACAGGGGAGCTGGGATATACATACTGTACACATGTCACATCACTATAATGGAGTACAGGGGAGCTGGGATATACATTACTGTACACATGTCACATCACTATAATGGAGTACAGGGGAGCTGGGATATACATTACTGTACACATGTCACATCACTATAATGGAGTACAGGGGAGCTGGGATATACATACTGTACACATGTCACATCACTATAATGGAGTACAGGGGAGCTGGGATATACATACTGTATACATGTCATCACTATAATGGAGTACAGGGGAGCTGGGATATACATTACTGTATACATGTCATATCACTATAATGGAGTACAGGGGAGCTGGGATATACATTACTGTACACATGTCATATCACTATAATGGAGTACAGGGGAGCTGGGATATACATTACTGTGTACATGTCATATCACTATAATGGAGTACAGGGGAGCTGGGATATACATTACTGTGTACATGTCACATCACTATAATGGAGTACAGGGGAGCTGGGATATACATTACTGTACACATGTCATATCACTATAATGGAGTACAGGGGAGCTGGGATATACATACTGTATACATGTCATATCACTATAATGGAGTACAGGGGAGCTGGGATATACATTACTGTGTACAGTTTTATATTTTGGACTCTTTATTCTAAAAAAAAATGTAATTTCATAAGCTTCAAGGGGGCACGGTTGGGGGCAGGGTTGGGGCGGGCCAGGGGTGGGGTTTGGGGGTGGGCTAGGGGTGGGGTTTTTGGGCGGACCTGGGCAAGGTTGGGGGGTGCACCTGGTGGAGAGTAAGTTTTGTGACCGGCTAGTAGGTCTGGACAGAAAATTTTAACCCCTGGTGTAAAGCATGCTGCCACTGGGCTCTAGAGCAGTGGAGACGTGTTCTCTGGAGTGACGAATCATGCTTCTCTGTCTGTCAATCCGATGGACATATGTGGGTTTGGCGGTTGCCATAAGAACGGTATTTGCCTGACTGCATTGTGCCAAGTGTAAAGTTTGGTGGCGGGGAGATTATAGTGTGGGGTTGTTTTTCAGGAGTTGGGCTTGGCCCCTTAGTTCCAGTGAAGGGAACTCTTAAGGCGTCAGTATATCAAGACATTTTGAACTATTTCATGCTCACAAATTTGTGGAAACAGGTTGGGGATGGCCCCTTTCTGTTCCAACATGACTGCACACCGGTGCACAAAGCAAGGCTCATAAAGACATGGATGAGCGAGTTTGGGGTGGAGGAACTTGACTGTCCTGTTGAGTCCTGTCCTCAACCCCATAGAACACCTTTGGGATGAATTAGAGCAGAGACTGCGAACCAGGCCTTCTCATCTGAAATCAGTGCCTGACCTCACAAATGCGCTTCTGGAAGAATGGTCAAACATTCCCATAGACACACTCCTAAACCTTATGGATGGCCTTCCCAAAAGAGTTGAAGCTGTTATAGCTGCAAAGGATAGACCAACTCAATAGTGAACCCTACAGACTAAGACTGGAATGCCATTAAAATTCATGTGCGTGTAAAGGCAAGCGTCCCAATACTTTTGACAATATAGTGTATTATCGAATCAGATGGATTAGAATCGAAAGGATTCAATATTTTAGTACACTAGTCCAACTCACCAAGAGAAATGGCATGAGCTGATTGGACAATATCGACTGGCATCATGTGCATCCAATTTAACGAAAGGAATGAAATTTGGATCCATTCATTACCCAAAACGGAATTATTGAACGAATCTGAAAATTTAATACATTTCCACATCGGCCTGAATTACTACCACATCATGTGATGTCATTAGAATGAAACAAATGAAATGAATGCATTTGTTAATTTCACTGTAACTTTTTTTTGGATTCATTGGCATTCATTTCTGTGTCCAATTGGAGAGTTGTATATACAGTTAATAATCAAAATTTTGCATACCCTGGCAGAAATTGTGACATTTTGGCATTGATATTGAAAAAATTACTGATCATGCCACAAAATGCTTTTTATTGAAGGATGATGATCATATGAAGCCATTTATTGTCAAATAGTTGTTTGGCTCCTTTTTAAATCATAATGATAAGAGAAATCACCCAAATGGCCATGATAAAAAGTTTACATACCCTGGAATGTTTGGCCTTGGTACAGACACACAAGGTGACACACACAGGTTAAAATGCCAATTAGAGGTTAATGTCCCACATCTGTGACTTTTTAAATTGCAGTTAGTGTCAGTGTACAAATAGTCAATGAGTTTGTTAGCTTTTACGTGGAAGCACTAACTAGACTAGAAATTGAGCCTTGGGGATCAGAAAAGAACTGTCAAAAGTCCTGCGTAACAAGGTAATGGAACTTTAAAAGATGGAAAAGGACATAAAGAGATGTCCGAAGCCTTGAATATGCCAATCAGTACTGTTAAATCACCTATTAAGAAGTAGAAAGTTAGGGGATCTCTTGATACAAAAAGAAGGTCAGGTAGACCAAGAAAGATTGCAGCCATAACTGACAGAAGAATTGTCTGGGATTCAAAGAAAAACCCACAGGCCACCTCAAAAGAAATACAGGCTGCTCTGGAAAAAGATACTGACCACTGAACTCTGTGTCACTTACTTCTGACCCCTGTGTAATGGTAATGCATATCTCCAAAATACGCCCCTTTTTATCCCCTCTTCAGTCTATCATGAATGCTGCTCCCAGACTCATCCACCTTATCAAGTACCAACTGCATGTCTGCCACCCCTCTCTGCCAATCCCTCCACTAGCTTTCCATTGCCCAACCAATAAAATTAAAAACATTAACAACATACTGTTAGGTCCATATATATTTGGACACAGGCACAATTTTAGTTTTTTTTAGGTATTTACCAAAACATATTCAAGCTATAGTTATATAATGGATATGGGCTGAAAGTGCACACTCTTAGGTTTAATTTAAGGGTATGTACATCCAAATTGGAGGAAGGGCTTAGGAATTACAGAATAGCCATCCCCCTTTTATATTCATATTTTTAAAATATATTTCAAATATATTTTTCTTCCATGTGGGTCACCCATGAGGGTTTCTTCACTGCTTTTTGGTCCTTGGTACTGGCATCTTAAAGTGGAGTTCCAGTTGAATAAAAAAAATAAAAGTCATCAACTACCAAAACTGTAGCTGCTGACTTTTAAAATACAGACACTTACCTGTCCCTCGGTCCAGTGTTGTCCTCACCATGGCTGATTTCACTGGCCGCCTTCTCTCCCTGGCGCTGGCATCTTCAGTGCGGGCACCTGGCTGTGACAGCTTGCGGCTTCACAGCCGGGTGACCTCTGCGCATGTGCAAGCAGTGCTGCGCTTTGTGAATGGTCCCGTAATCTTTTGGGACCTGTCACGTGTCCCAGAAGACTACGGGGAGGGAGGATAGCTTCTGTTTCTGATAGCCTTAGGCGGTCGCACTGGAAGTGGGAGCGGGTACATGTCCAATTTGGGTACTGGATCCCCCCCAGCTCCCCAAAAAAAGGTGCCAATCCTTAACGGGAGAGGGACAAAGCATTAAAGCTGAACTTCCCCTTTTGGGTGGAGTTCCGCTTTAACCTTGGGCAGCTGACTGACTGCTGGCTACCCACTGTGTATGAGTGGAGAGAAGGAGGGAGGCGAGCTTCCGCTCTGATTACCTAGACAGTCAGAGCGAAAGTGGTAACGGGTACTCATCAAAACCAGGTACCTGCTCCCCCTCCAAAAAAAATGCCAATATTGATAAAGGGGGGGGGGGGGGGGATGAGGAAGAACAGTGGAACTTCGCCTTTTGGTGATGATGTACACAGGTGTCAAACTGGCGGCCCTCCAGCTGTTGCCAAACTACAAGTCCCATGAGACATTGCAAGATTGACAGTTACAACCATGACTCCCAAAGGCAGAAGCATGATGGGACTTGTAGTTTCGCAACAGCTGGAGGGCCGCCAGTTTGACACCTGTCATCTAATGGTACATCATATAGTAATCATATAGGAGGATGCGCTGTACTTTATTTTTGCATTACATAGTTACATAGTTAGTCTGCCTGAAAAAAGACAAAAGTCCATCCAGTTAAAAAAAAATCAATTGATGTGGGAACACATATCATTGTCACAGCAAGAGGCATATATATGCATTTTTTTACACTTTGTTTGCACAGTTGGTGAGTACGTGAAGAGGCACTTGTAATTGTTCCACTTTAAAGCGGAGTCGTCCCCCCCCAATAAAAAAAATTAAAAGTTGGAAGCTACAAATACTGTAGCTGCTGTCTTTTAATATTAGGGTACTTGCCTGTCCAGGGATCCAGCAGTGTCCTCTCCCTGAATAGATTCTTCAGTTGGCTGTCGGGTGCTGGTGCCGCCATCTTGACTAAGGGAAACTGGCAGTGAACAGCTGGTTTCCTACTGTGCATAAGTGAAGTATGCTGTGCTTTGTGAATGGGCCGCAGCCCTCTGGGACACTTCATAGGGGGGTGGGGCGAACTTTCAGCTCAGTTCTCCGCAGTGAAGTGAGCCGGAAGTGGGAGCAGGTACCTGTCAAAACCAAAAGGTGCCAAATGTGTCAGCGGGGGGGGGGGGGGGGGGGGGAGAAGGCAGAAAAGTGTAGCTTCTACTTTTGGGTGGAACTCCACTTTAACCACTTGCCGACCAGCCACAGTACATTTACTGCAGAAGGTTGGCACCGCTGTGCAAAATCAAATATATATACGTGATTTTGCTTTTCATGTAGAGGGCACGCACGAGGCGCGCAACTGCCCTACCCGTGCCGCCGATCGCGGCCGCGAGTGTCAATTACCGGTGCTTACCTGCCGGAGCCCGGCGACTGCTTGCACACACTGACGGGGAGGAAGGCTGCATTATTTTCAATGGAGCTCTCCTCTCTGTCAGTTTGAGCACACTGATTCGGATGGATGAGCTCAGCCTTCCAGATCAGTGTGTTACAGTGAAGCAGACACTCCCCGCCCCCTAAAACACTCCCCTCACACAGTTAACCCTTTGATTGCCTTCAAATGTTAACCCTTTCCTCCCCAGTGCCATTAGTACAGTGTCTGTGGGTTTTTTTTGCACTGATCACTGTATTGGTGTCACTGGGGATGTCAGTGACCCCAAGTCAGTTCCCCCCAGTGTCAGAATGTCTGCCGCAGTCCTGCCATACGTCGCTGATCACCGCCATAAGTCGCTGATTGCCGCCATAAGTCGCTGATCGTCGCCATTATTAGTATTAAAAAAAAAACAAAAATCCCAGTATATATACCGCCATTTGTAGATGCTATAACTTTCACGTAAACCAATTAATTTACACGTATTTGGATTTTTTTTAGTAAAGACATGTCGCAGAATACATTTTGGCCTAAATTTATGACAAAATTAGATTTTTTAATTTTTTTACTGGACATGTTTCATAGCAAAAAGTCCAAAATATTGTTTTTTGTTTTTCAAAATTGTTGGTCCTTTTTTTTTATAGCGCAAAAAATTAAAAACGCACAGGCGATCAAATACCACCGAAAGAAAGCTCAATTAGTGGGAAAAAGACATAAACTTAATTTGGGTGCAGCGTTGCATGGCCGTGCAATTGTCAGTTAAAGTAACGCAGCGCTGTAACACAAACTGCTTCCTGACCACTTTCTGACCGCCCTATAGCAGAAATCCTGCTACAGTGCGGCAAGGGTGCGCAAACTCACATATATATACGTGATTCGTGCTCCTATGGTTTTCACGCCCCTCCCAGATAGTGTCAGATTGTCTGTCAGTACACCAGTAATCACATTTAACCCCTTGATTGCCAGGAACACGCCCATACACAATAAACCTCCATTGCTAGTAAAGTGTCTGAACGGATCGATATCTTTGATCAGATCAGCACTATACCAGCATTCACATTAGTACAGCATCCCCAAAAACGCAGCATTAGCGGGATCAGCCCCGACACCTGCCAGTTTAGCCCCTATGCCTACCCCCACCTTCTCCCCCAGAAAGTACAGTGTCAGTAGGTCACTGTCACTTGATACATTGCACACAAAACTGCAGTGTTCGAAGAATCAGGCCTGATCTCTGTTAGCACTTGCCGGTAAATTTTGATGACTCTCATATGCAGCAGAGTGCCAGTACTAGTGCCACGCTACCTTTTGGTGAACTGGCGAGCACCAGCGGCCTAGTACATCCTGGTCTTTCACATGCCAGCACTGCAGTATCACTTGGTGACGTGGCAAGTCCCATAAGTGCAGTACAAACTGGTGCAGTGGCGAGCACACAGGTCCGTAGAGCCCATAGTCAGTTCCAGATGTGCTTGCAAATCCCGATTGGCAGCACACAAATTCTGCAGCACCCGTACTTCACCCATCCACTGCCCAACCTGGAATTCAGGTGGAAACAGCACATTCAACTACTCCCCTTGATTTTTTGGAGCTGTTTTTCACAGAATATCAGTATGCATTGATTGTGGATCAAAGCAATTTACATGCATAACAATTTATCGCCGCCAAGCCAAATTCAAACCTTGCCAGACCATGCACATGGAAACCCATTACGGTTTCCGAATTTACATTTTTTTGGAGCCTAACCCTCAACATGGGCATTACTAAAAAAAGTTAATTGCGGTTGTATTGGTCCACAGACCCGATTCATCATATGCCCATGTTCTCTGCTGCCATGGCCAAGCATAGATATGAGAGTATAATGTGTTTTATACATTTCAACGTCAACACACTCTGTCGTCCTTGAGGTGACCCTGAATTTGACCCGCTCCACAAAATGTAGCCCCTCGTAAATCTCCTTAACCAAAAATTTGCAGATGTCTATACTCCCCAGCAAAAAAATCTGCATTGATGAGTCCCTCATTAATTTTTCTGGCCGCCTTACATTCAAACAATTTCTCCCCTGCATGCGTGCCAGATGTAGAAGACCTGTGAGAGGGCAACAGGCTATACATATAAATTATAAGGGAAAAGATAGCTACATGGAGCCCCCCAAATGCCCAGACTACATGGGGAGCAGTGGCAAGATAGTTTGGGACTTGGTGTCATGCTTTTTCCATATGGGTACCACTTATACATGGACAATTTTTATTCAAGTGTGCCACTATTTAGACATTTGTACAGTCTTGGAACTGGCGCATGTGGCACCGTGCTACCTAATGTGTGCCCACCATTAGAAGTGGGTGGATGCATATTCTAATGGTGGACATACCACACACTTTTTCTGGCAGAGATTTCTTCTCTTTTTTTTCATTCAGCCTACAGGCTGCATACATAAAAAAAAAGAACATAACAAGGACCAGCAATGTACTGGAACATCACTGGACTTTGAATGGTTATACCAGGATGATGCCTACAGCTGCAGGCATCATCCTGGTATCGTTTTTTTCAACAGGCGATCGGCTTTCATGTAAAAGCAATCCTAGTGACTAATTAGCTACAAGATTGCTTTTACAAGCAGCGGGAGATGATGCCCCCCTCCCCCGCTGCCTTCCAAGGCCTTTTCGGGCAGTCCTGTGCCATCGGGGGAACCTGAGAATGCAGCCGGTGTTTCTGCCAGCTGACCATAGAGCTGATTGGAGACCAGAATGGTGCCAATCATCTCTATAGTCTAACAAATCAGAAGCTACAAGCATTTCATCACTTCAGTTTTGCAGGATATAAACAGCGCCATTTGTAAATTGGGAAAGCATCTGATCACACCGATTTTGGTTTGATTATATAATTTAAGGGCAGAGGAGATATCTAGGGTCTGACAGAACCCAGATTTCTCAAAAAAGAATATATGACAATGCCCATTGAAGTTATAGGGGATATTTGCATTCCCTGTGATAGCATTAAAAGTGATTTAAAAAAAAAAAGAAAGGGATAGTGTAAAAATAATTAAAAAAATCAAAATAACTTAAAAAAAAAGCACCCTCGCCCCACCCCCACACCTGCGTACATGAGCATTGACCCCGTGCCAGTATGTTAACAGCGGTTGCGCCATGCATGTGAGGTATCGCCACAAACGTCAGATCAAGGACAGTAATTCTAACACTAGACCTCCTCTGTAAATCTAAAATTGTAGCTTGTAAAGGCTTTTAAACTTTGCCTATGGATATTAAAAATGTATGCAGTTTGTCGCCATTGCACGGGGCATGCGCAGTTTTAAAGCATACCATGTGTGGTATCTATGTACTTAGCATACCATCATCTTTTACATTTTATTAAATAATTGGCCTATATATTGTGTTTTTGTGCATTAAAAGTAAAAAACGTGTATTTTTTTTCTAAATTGCATTTGAAAAATCGCTGAGCGAGTACTATGTGACATAAAAAATTGCAGCACCCACCATTTTATTCACTAGGGTGTTTTCTTTAAAACAAATATATAATATTTAGGGGTTCAAAGTAATTTCCTAGCAAAAAATACAGATTTTTTGCATGTGAAAAAAAGTGTCAGAAAAGGCTTGATCTTCAGGTGGTTAGAAGAGTGAGTGATGTGTGGCATAAACTTCTAATGCTGGGCATAAAATGCCCCCACCCCCCAAGAAGACCCCTTTTTGAAAAGTGGACACCCCAAACTATTTGCTGAGTGGCATGTTGAGTCAATAGAAGAATTTATTCTTTTACCACAAGTTTTTGGAAAATGACAAAAAAAATGTATTTTTTTTTTACACAAAATTGTCACTTAAATGATTTATTGCTCACACATGCCATGGGTATATATGTGGAATAACCCCCCAAAATACATTCTGCTACTTCTCCTGAGTATGGGGGTACCACATGTGAGAGACATTTTGGCAGTCTAGCCAAGTACAGGACCCCAAAATCCAATAAGCACCTTCAGGCTTTTAAAGGACTTTATTTCCTCATTACACTTCCAGTCTACCTATCACAGTTTTGGAAGCCCTAAAATGCCAGGATAGCACCAACACCCCCCCCCCTCCAAATGACCCCTTTTTGGCAAATAGACACCCCAAGGAATTTGATAAGAAGCATGGTGAGTATTTTTCAGATCTTGTGAGAAAAAATTAGATCTGCAAAATACTCATCATGCCACTTTTTAAATTCCTTGGGGTGTCTACTTTCCAAAAAGGGGTCGTTTGGGGGGGGGGGGGGGTTGATGCTATCCTGACATTTCAGAGCTTCCAACTGTGATAAGTAGTGATGAAATGAAATAATTACGCACCTTAAGGCTTTCAAAGAGGTCATTGGATTTCAGGCTCCTGTATGTGGCTAGGCCAGGGGTGGGCAAACTTTTTGACTTGAGGGCCACAATGGGTTCATATATTGGACTCGGGGGCCGTACCAAGAGTAGATGAATGATGTGTATGTGTGAATTAATATAAATTAAATTAAAATTTGTAACATTAAATGTTTAGATTAATTTAAGGTAGAAAAGCATAAAAAGAGTTATTTTACAAAACTTTTATGCCCCCCACTAGCTGCTGGCCGGCCCAGCCACTACCATGCCATCCATAGTAAGTATAGTAATATTTCCCCATAGTAAGCATAGTAATTCATTCCCCATAGTAATTCATCCCCCCTATAGTAATTCATCCCCCATATTAATTCATCCCTCATATAGTATTTCATCCCCCATAGTACTATTCCCCCCCAAGTAGTAAGCCAAGTCCCACCTGTGTCAATTTACTTACCTTTGCTCCGCGCGTTCCTCTTGCCGTGTTCCCGCGCCGTTCCGGTCTTCAGGGCGGACTGTGAGAGGAGCCTAGCTCCCCTCACGTTCGTCACGCTGCCCCACCTACACACATCCTGACAGCCAATGTTTGCCTGCCCTGGCTGTTTTTTTTTTTTATCACGCTCCGCGGGCCGGATTAAAAGGTCCGCCGGGCCGTATACGGCCCGCGGGCCGTAGTTTGCCCATTGCTGGGCTAGGCTCCCAAAAAGTCTCACACACGTGGTATCCCCATACTCAGTAGAAGTAGCAGAATGTATTTTGGGGTGTAATTCCACATATACCCATGGCTTGTTTGAGAAATATATCATTTAAATGACAACTTTGTGTAAAACAAAAATGTTTTTGTCATTTTCCAGAAACTTGTGGCAAAAAATAAATCTTCCATGGACTCAGTATGTCTCTCAGCAGATAGCTTAGGGTGTCTACTTTCTGAAAAGGGGTCATTTGGAGGTGTTTGTACTGTCCTGGTATTTTAGCACCTGAAGAAATGCGATGAGCAGTCAGAAAGTAAAAGCTGTGTAAATTCCATTATCTATATATCATAGTTTGTAGATGCTATAACTTTCACACAAAGCAATCAATATACACTTACTAGGACTTTTTTTTAACCAAAAACTTGTAGCAGAATACATTTTGGCCTAAATTTATGATGAAAGTTGAGGTTTTTTGGATTTTTTTATGACAGAAATGAGAAATTATTGTTTTTTTAAAAAATAAAAAATTTTTTTTTTCAAAACTTTTTTGTTTATAGCGCCAAAAATAAAAAGCGCACAGGTGATCAAATACCACCAAAAGAAAGCTCTATTTGTGTGAAAAAAAGTGCATAAATTTAATTTATGTACCATATTGCATGACCGCGCAATTGTCCGTTAAACTAGTGCAGCGCTGTATAGCAAAATAATGGTGTAAATTGCAGTATATAGATACTGCACTTTATACAGCGCTGCACTAGTTTAACGGACAATTGCGCAGTCATGCAATACCATAGTTTGTTTTACCAAAAACATGTAGCAGAATACATTTTGGCTTAAATTTATAACTAACTTTGAGTTTACTATATATTTTTTATAGCCGAAAGTAAAAAATATAGTTTTTCTTCAAAATTTTTAGTTCTTTTTTTGTTTATAGCGCAAAAAATAAAAAGCGCACAGGTGATCAAATACCACCGAAAGAAAGCTCTATTTGTGTGTAAAAGAGACGTCAATTTGGTTTGGGTGCAGCATTGCATGACCGCGCAATTATCAGCTGAATTAGTGCAGTGCCAAGTAGCAAAAAGAGGCCTGGTTATTAAGGGGGGTAAATCCTCAGGAGGGTAATTGATTAAGCTATTACAACACAAGGCACTGTTTACTTTTAAACTTTATTGAAATGGCACAAAATGAGATCTCATTGGTTTCTATGCACCTCAGTGAAGCTCTGGTGAGCTGATATGCAGTAATATGCGGTGTGTTGCAATAAAAACCCAAAAACCAAATTACAGTACATCTGCATATTTACACACTGAACTTGCTCAACTAACACGGTGTGAAGGCAGCCCATATTTTATAAACGGAGTACGCAGGGTGTTGACAATAGGTCTCATTGAGGTAATAGGTGTAAGAAAGCACGGGAATACTTCCCGCCCGGCGCCCCACAGCGAGAAGCCCCACCCACTCCGCTCACCGAGATTCCCCTCCAGCCACTCACATCCGCACTTCCTGAGAGGAGCCTGTGGAATTGGGCGGGGCGGGGCCAAAGAGGAACTCCGCGCGCTGCTGGTCCTATTGCCGTTTACCGTCCGTAGTCAGTCGTTGTGTGGTCGGGAGATCCGGTAGGCTCGGTGTTATCCACAGAGGGCCGTTTGTGATCGGTGAGAAGAGGGTCTTATACATGGACTCGTTTGGGAGACGTGTGCTAGGTGTGTGAGTTCCTCTAGTTATAGGTTTAGCGAGTGACATACAGCTGCGACACACCTACCTGATCCCATGGCAGTTATTGGCCAGTAGAGGAAATTACCATTCTATAGACCGGGCCTTATACAGCCCTGACAGGCCTGGACAGGTACTCGTGTGGACTCATCTGCCATAGTGTTCTCTGTGAGCACTCTATGTCTAGGCCCCAGGCTTGCTGGGCGATTCTGAAAGCTTTTGTCCTGGCAGGAGAAGAGCGTTGATAATGTGTTAAAGCGCGTCAAACGCTCGGGCGTCCATTGATCAGAATAATTCATTTATTCTGGCTTTTGGAGCGAACAAACTCTCAAGCACTTGACTCACCTAGCGCTAACGTGCATCAGGCGTTTTTTTTTTAGTGCGCCTTCTCTGCCACTAAACGCCTATGTGTGCATGGACGCACTATAAGAAAATCAGATGAACTGATGATAACCGGACGATCGTTCGTCTGATTTTCTTATAGTGTGTATGCGGCATAACTTAGAGGCAGAAAAAAAAGCCAACCCACCTAAAAAGTGGTGTTTTGGCTGCCCAGTGTGCACTTTAGTACATAATAGATTTTGTTGTGTCATTCTGCTGCTTGATAACCCTTCATATTAGTCCTCATACACACTGGATGTTTTTACAGCGGCTGTTTTTGGCTTTTAACGTTTTTTTCTACAGCCAGTAAACTCCCCAGCATGTTATCCTGTGTGTCCATGCACACATAGACTGGAATCAACATTTTTTGGCAGGGGTGTTTTTTGGCTGAAAAAAACCCCAGAACTAATGGGTTTCTAGAGGAGTTTTTTAGACGTAAAAAAGCTCTAACACTGAAAAACACGGTAAATCATGGCAAAGCAGCGTTTTTGGACTTTTTTTGACGAAAATGCGGCTAAATGCTAATACAAAAACGCTGAAAAACTCAAGTTTTTAACGTGACTTTACACAGCTAACGTTACTAGCGTAAGGCTACGTTCACACTAGCCTTGTTAGCAAGCGGCAGACAGGCGTTTGGGAAGCGTTGTTAACGTTTTCCAAACGCCTCGGAAAATTCTGCACATTGCAGCACATAGTGCTGTTCAAACTGGAGCGTTAGCGTCACAGCAAAACGGACACCTCTGGTCGAGTCAGGAGGAGTTGAAGCCTTCTATTCAAGTCTATGGTGCCACTCCGCAAACGGTGCGGTTGCGAGGCATTTGTGGAGCGTTAACACCATTCAAACTTCATTATAGGCATTTGTGGGGAGTTTTTAACGCTTGGCAAACGCCTAGCAACCGTCGCTAAACCGTGCATGCAGCGTTTTTGGTGCGTTTGCGGAACATTAACGCTCCGCAAACGCCGGACCAACACTTGTCAAACACTATAGGGGCGTTTGGCAAAAGTTGGAAAAAAGTAAAGTGTGAACGAGCCCTTATTAAAACGTCCAGTGTGCATGGAGCCTTAGATGGATAATATGCTCTCTGCTACATGACAAACACTTCAACCTCAACTCCAAACAAACAATATTTTTTTTCATGGCTTCACACACCCTGGACGTCTCCCCAGCTCTTCTGAATACCTTTTCTCCTGGAAAAAGGAAAAGTAGAAAAGGAAAGCAGCATAAAAAACATGCCTAAGCTGTGTCAAGCGTTTGGCATTCACTCATTCCGTTTGCCAGAATATTCATTTATTCTGGCCATGGAAATGAATGAACACCTAAGTGATAAACACGCCTAGTGCTTAGGCACATTGGGCTTTTTTTCTGCCAAAACGCTCCCCTCTTGAATGCGCAAGTGATGGTTTTTTTCTGCTTCTAAACACCTGTAATTGCCTATGTGTGCACGGATACATAGGTTAAAGTGGTTCTCCAGTCTCCTGTGGAGAAAATAAAAGTCAGCAGCTACAAAAGCTGTAGATCATAAAAAAATATCCGCGCTGTGAAAAACAAATGAAGCAATATGTGGCAGCTTCACATACAGGTAGTATAACAAACCCATATAGATATAAAGAAACAAAATGTGCAGTACCACTTAAATTAATGTGCATAAAGCCATAAAGTGATAAATTTAATCACAAAATGAATAAGTCCTGATTCACACCAATGCGATGCGGGAAATGCTGCAAATCCGGTGCGTTTCCCACAATGCATTGCAATCGGATCCATGCGATCTGGTGCCGGTGTCATGGATAAATTACTGGCACCCTGAAACAGATTGCAAAATACGATGCGATAGCCAGAAATCATATTGGTGAGAACACTCATGCGCTGCGATTCAGGTGCAAATTGAAAAAAGGGTCCTGCACCTTTCTGATGCGGATGCAATTTGAGCCATACAAAATGTATGGTTCAAGTCGCACTGCACAGAGATTTGCATGTAATTCGCACAGGAATGCGGTGCAATTCTTGTGTGAATTACATGTGGTGTCCCACACCGCATAGTGTGAACCCGGGCTAAGTGTAACAAACAGTCCACATAAATGTTCCAGTGAAAAGTCTTGCAGGATTATATCACTGATATATCAGGATTATATCAGCCAGCCACTGTCTCCCTGTGTATTTAAAACTCACCAGAAAAGATGGCTGCCATTACGACAGCATAAACGCCTATAGATTGTGTCAGAAATCATTAGTGTGTGCGGTACTCCCCAGAGTCTGTGTCCAATGGCACCTCCCAGTGGAATCAAGCTGGTATGGAGAAAGCTCACCAAGAGCAAACCAATCTCCAGTATTGTAGTATTTATTTAAAAAACGGCATAAAAAGAATTCATGTATAAATAAAGGAAAAATCGCTTACATGCAAACCCGACCCGAACTTCAGCACTAGATGGCATGATGTCAGCACTTGGGGCGGAGTTTCTAATGCTGACTTCACGCTGCTGCATGATCCCAGGTTGGCAGCGGCTTTGCATGTAAGCGATTTTTCCTTTGTTTATATATGAATTGTTTTTAAGCCTTTTTAAATAAATACTACACTATTGGAGATTTTTTTGCTCTTTTTGAGCTTTATCCATCCCAGCTTGATTCCATCGGGAGGTGCCATTGGAAATAGACACTGGGGAGTAGCACACACACTGATGATTTCTGACGTGATCTATACAGGTGAAACTCGAAAAATTAGAATATCATGCAAAAGTTAATTTATTTCAAGAATGCAACTTAAAAGGTGAAACTAATATATGAGATAGACTCATTACTCGCAAAGCAATTTTGTTCAAGCCGTGATTTGTCATAATTGTGATGATTATGGCTTACAGCTCATGAAAACCCCAAATCCACAAATTGGGGACATTAATTTAAGTCACACTGCACATTTTTTCTTTATAGCTACAAAAAATTGTAGCTGTTGACTTTTAAAAACACAGCTACTTACCTGTCCCACGATCCAGTGGTGTGCCACCTCAGACAGGTTCACCTGCCATCTTCTGTCCCCGGTGCTGGCATCTGAACTGTGGATACCCGTTTGTGACAGCTTGTGATTCACAGCCGGGTGCCCACTGCACAAATGCGTGAGCAGCGCTGGACATTGTGAACGATCCTGCAGTCTTCTGGGACCTGTCATGTGTCCCAGAAGATGTGGAGAGGGAGGGGGGGGGGGGGGAAGGAGAACTCCTGCTTCCAATCACCTAGGTGGTCGGAGCAGAAGTGGAAACTCTTACTTGTCAAAATTGGACACAAGCTCCCCAAAGGTGCCAATTCTTCACGGGGAGCAGGGGACAAGTCTTTACAACGAAACTTCCCCTTTTGGGTGGAGCTCCGCTTTAATCACTAGCACTCCAGAAGATTTACCCTTCTTTGTGACCAGGCCATTTTTTGCTATGTGGCACTGCGCTGCTTTAACTGACAATGACACAGTCATGCAATACTACGCAAATTAAATTTCTAGCATTTTTTTCACACAAATAGAGTTTTTTTTGGTGGTATTTGATCACCACTGAGTTTTTTTACTTTGTGCTATAAAAAATCCAATAACAAAAAAACAAAACACTAATTTCTTCATAAATTTAGGCCAAAATGTATTCTGCTACATGTCTTAGGTAAACAAAATCCCAATAAGTGTATATTGATTGGTTTGTGTAAAAGTTATAGCGTCTACAAGTCACAGTATTTATACTGAAATTATTTATTTATATTTATATTAATAATGGCGATCAGCAACTTATAGTGGGAGTATGATAGTGCAGCGGGCACTGACACTGAATGGGAACTGACTATTTTCCACTGACATCACCAGTGACGCTAATACAGTGATCAGTACTAATAATATGCACTGACACTGTACTAATACACTGGGTAGGAAGGGGTTAACATCTGGGGAAATCAAAGGGTTAACTGTGTGCCTAAGAAGAGTTTATGTGTGTACTGTGTGCTGATTTTACTAAGGGATCTTGTTTTTTACCCTGCTTAGCAGGGAATGCAAAAAACAACAAAATTGCCTGTCACTATACAGATGCAATTATTTTAGTAAATATAAACTGCTAAATACCTTTTTTTTCACAAACTGAGCATGTGCAGAGTGCCTCCTAGGGCTCTGTACTATCAGCAGATAGATTGGGGACTGTGAAAGAAGGGAAGGATCAGAGAAGACAAGATCAAATAGCCTTTTTATACAATGTGGAGGATTACCTCTTAGCTTCCACAGTGAGTATAACAAGCATGCTTTACGGCATATACAGACTGATTTACTGTTGTGGGTTTAGTAACACTTTAAGGGAATCTCTGGTTATCACCAGGGTTTCCAGAACTAGTGCTTTTATTGATAATTTCCCCTTTATTTCTGTTCTAGGGACATCCCAAAATTGGGGATTTTTTTCACTCTGTGATACTGGCAAACAGGGCAAATAGAGGGTGAATCTCCCTAACTGGGACACAGACAGCAATACAAACTAACAGGTGTTCTAATCCCTCTCCACTCTATCCAAAACTAAAAAAAAAGTTTTGCTTTGATTTATACTTTAATGATCGAGCTAAAGGAGATTGTACAATCAAATTGTATATTGTTTGTTAGCCTCAGTTTTATAAATCACTCTCTAACAGTTTTATGACAAATCTCACCTCAACCCTCAACTACTTCCTCTCCCAGTCTATAGCCCTTTACTTTTCTCATCTCACTAAATTCAAGCTTAGTTACCTTTGCTATGTATGTTTGTGTTTTATTTCTTCCTTTTTTCATTCATAAAATATTCAGACCCTCTTCACTTCATTTCACTTCACAATTTTATGTTGCAACCTGATACTACAGTTGTTTAAATTCTTTTTACTCACTAATCTACACTCAGTACTCCATAATGACAAAGTGAAAACAGAATTATAGAAATGTATGTGACTTTTTTTTTAAATATAAAAAACTGAAATATCACATGTACTTATGTATTTAGAACCTTTACTCAGTACTTTGTTGAAACACCTTTGGCAGCAATTACAACCTCGTCTTTTTTTGATATGATGCAACAAACTTTGCCCACCAGGATTGGGGGATTTTCTGCCATTCTTCTTTGCAAATCCTCTTAAATTTAGTCAGGTTGGATGGAGACTGTTGGTGGACAGTCATTTTCAGGTTTCCCTAGAGATGTTCAGTAGGGTTCACTTCAAGGCTCTGGCTGGGTCACTCTAGGACATTCACAAAGTTGTCCCTAAGCCACTCCTGTGTTGTCTTGGCTGTGTGCTTAGTATCGCTGCCATGTTGGAATGTAAACCTTCGGCCCAGTCTGAGGTCCTGAGCACTGTGGAACAGGTTTTTATTGAGGATATCTCTGTACTTTGCTCCTTTCAGCTTTCTCTCAACCTTGACCAGTCTCCCAGTCCCTAATGCTGAAAAAACACACCCACAGCATGATGCTGCCACCACCCATGATGCTGCCATTACCATGCTTCACTGTTGTTATGATATTGGGCAGGTGATGAGCGGTGCCTAGTTTCCTCAAGACATAACATTTAGAATTGAGGCCATACCATTCAATCTTGGTTTCATTAGACCAGAGAATCTTGTTTTTCACAGTCTGAGAGTCCTTCAGGTATTTTTTTACAAACTCCAAGTGGGCTTCATGTGTTTTGCACTGAGAAGTGGCTTTCGTCTAGCCACTCTGCCATAAAGCCCAGATCTGTGGAGGGCTGCAGTGATGGTTGTTCTTCTGGAACTTTGTCCCATCTCCACACAGGATCTCTGGAGCTCAGTCAGAGTGACCACCTCTTACTAAGGCCCCTCTCACCTGATTGCATGGGCGGGGCAACCAGCTCAATGCAGCATAATTTTTTGTAGCCTTCCCCAGCTCTGTCCCTTTCAGTAATCTTGCCTCTGAGCTCTGAAAGCAGTTCCTTTGACCTTATGGCTTTTGCTCTGATACAGTATGCAGCTGTGAGGCCTTTAACCATTTCCATACCGGCACTTTTACCCCTTCCTGCCCAGGCCATTTTTCAGGTTTCAGCGCTCTCACAGTTTGAATGACAATTGCACGGTCATACAATACTGTACCCAAACTAAAATTTTATCATTTTCTTCACACAACTAGAGCTTTCTTTTGGTGGTATTTAATCACCGCCAGGGTTTTTATTTTTTGCTAAATTAACAAAAAAAGCCCGAGAAGTTTGAAAAAAAACATGTTTTTCTTTGTTTCTGTTATAAAAGTTTGCAAATAAATAATTGTTCTTCATAAATTTAGACCAAGATGTATTCTACTACATGTCTTTGGTGAAAATAACCCAAATTAGGATGTATTTTTTAGTTTGTAGGAAAGTTATAGAGTTCACAAACTATGGTATAGATCTGAATATTGACCAATCCTGAAGTACTGACAGCCAATCTAATATCTTGAGGTCCAAGAATGTCAGAACAGTACAGATATCCCCCAAATGACCCCTTTTGCAAAGTAGACAGTCCAATGTACTTCATAAGAGGCATGGCAAGTTTTTTGAAGTTGTATTTTTTTGTCATAATTTTTTGGAAAATGAAAAAATTAAAAAAATTATTTTCACTATTTGTTTTTTACATACTGTCACCAATGCAGTACAGCGTCATCATATAACTGGCATGGCGGTGATCAGGGACACTGACTGGTGACAGTATGAAAAAAAAATATATATATATTTTTTTTTTATTATTTTTTATTAATTTTTTTTTTTTTTTAAGATTTTTTTTTCATATTTCACTATGTCCAAAGTAACATTGTACTACTTTGGGGAAGTGATCAGTATTTTTTTTTTTTTTTACACAATTTGCTTATAGCAAAGAATTACTTTGCTATAAGCAAGCATTTACCTGAATGACTTCGATTCAATCAGGGTTTTTTTTTTTTGTGCTTAGCTATGATTTGGCCACAGGTAATCACATGACATGTGCATGTGATCGCTGTGACCATTCACAGCTAGACACTAGTATACAATGGATGGCATGAATGAAGCCATCCATTGTATACAACTGTCATGTGACCTGCTGTGGTTGGTCACAGCAGGTCACATGGTACCGGCAGCGGGGGCCGGTACTCAGATCTGTCATCGGCCGTGTACCTCGGACCTTGGTGACAGATCGCGCCGCTGCACGGCTCTGCAAGCGCGAAAACTGCGCATGTGCGGGAGGACGCCATATGGTGTCCACTCGGAAATTTACAGCCTTTTCCCGGCTGCCAAACGGCTATTGGCCGGGCGGCTATTGGTTAATAGAAAGGTACATGCCTTTCCAAATCATGTTCAATCAATTTTATTTACCACAGGTGGACTCCAATCAAGGTGTAGAGACATCTCAGCAACAATCAAGAAAAATGGGAGGCACCTGAGCTAAATTTCAAGTGTTGTTGCAAAGGGTCTGAATACTTATGCCAATGTGATATTTCAGTTTTTCCTTTTTCATATATTTGCAAACATTTCTAAAATTCTGTTTTCACTTTGTCATTATGAGGTACTGAGTGTACAGGTGAAACTCGAAAAATTTGAATATCGTGCAAAAGTTAATTTATTTCAGTAATGCAACTTAAAAAGTGAAACTAATATATGAGATAGACTCATTACATGCAAAGCAAGATAGTTCAAGCCGTGATTTGTCATAATTGTGATGATTATAGCTTACAGCTCATGAAAACCCCAAATCCACAATCTCAGAAAATTAGAATATTACATGCAATCAATAAAACAAGGATTGTACATAGAACAATATCGGACCTCTGAAAAGTATAAGCATGCATATGTACTCAGTACTTGGTTTGGGCCCCTTTTGCAGCAATTACTGCCTCAATGCGGCGTGGCATGGAAGCTATCAGCATGTGGCACTGCTGAGGTGTTATGGAAGACCAGGATGCTTCAATAGCGGCCTTCAGCTCTTCTGCATTGTTCGGTCTCATGTCTCTCATCTTTCTCTTGGCAATGCCCCATAGATTCTCTATGGAGTTCAGGTCAGGCGAGTTTGCTGGCCAATCAAGCACAGTAATCCCACAGTCATTGAACCAGGTTTTGGTGCATTTGGCAGTGTGGGCAGGTGCCAAGTCCTGCTGGAAAATGAAGTCAGCATCCCTATAAAGCTCATCTGCGAAAGGAAGCATGAAGTGCTCCAAAATCTCCTGGTAGACGGCTGCATTGACCCTGGACTTAATGAAGCACAGTAGACCAACACCAGCAGATGACATGGCTCCCCAAATCAACACAGACTGTGGAAACTTCACACTGGACTTCAAGCATCTTGCAGTGTGTGCCTCTCCATTCTTCCTCCATACTCTGGGTCCTTGGTTTCCAAATGAGATGCAAAAGTTGCTCTCATCAGAAAAGAGGACTTCGGACCACTGAGCAGCAGACCAGGTCTGTTTTTCTTTAGCCCAGGTAAGACGCTTCTGATGTTGTTTGTTGTTCAGGAGTGGCTGACATTTTAAGCCCATGTCCACAATCCGTCTGTATGTGCTGGCTTTTGATGCACTGACTCCAGCCTCAGTCCACTCCTTGTGAAAGTCCCCAACACTTTTGAATGGCCTTTTCCTGACAATCCTCTCCAGGCTGCGGTCATCCCTGCTTCTTGTGCATCTTTTTCTTCCACACTTTTCTCTTCCACATAACTTTCTATTAATGTGCTTTGATACAGCACTTTGGGAACATCCAACTTCTTTTGCAATTACCTTTTGAGGCTTTCCCTCCTTATGGAGGGTGTCAATAAAGGTTTTCTGCACAACTGTCAGGTCAGCAGTCTTTCCCATGATTGTGATTCCTACTGAACCAGACTGAGAGACCATTTAAAGGCTCAGGAACCCTTTGCAGGTATTATGGCTTAATTAGCTGATTAGAGTGGGACACTTTGAGCCTAGAATATTGCACCTTTTCACAATATTCAAATTTTCTGAGATTGTGGATTTGGGGTTTTCATGAGCTGTAAGCCATAATCATCACTATTATGACAAATCACGGCTTGAACCATTTTGCTTTGCATGTAATGAGTCTATCTCATATATTAGTTTCACCTTTTAAGTTGCATTACTGAAATAAATTAACTTTTGCATGATATTCTAATTTTACGAGTTTCACCTGTAGATTATGAGAAAAAATGAACTTAAATAACTGTAGTATCAGGCTGCCACATAACAAAATTGAAAAAAATTAAGGGGGTTAGAATACTTTATGAATACATTGTACATATAGACCAAGCTGTCCAGTAAAAGTGCCGGATTTAGTAAGTGTTATTACAATATTGATTTTTAAACCAAAAGTGTAGTTGTCCATTAACCACTTGCCTTCCGGAAGATTTACCCCCCCCCCTTCCTAACCAGGCCATTATTTGCTATTCAGCACTGTGCTGTTTCAGCTGATAATTGCGTGGGTACCCTGTACCTAAACTAAATTTGTCCTTTTTTTTCACACAAAAAGAGCTTTCTCTTTTGGTGGTATTTGATTACCGCTGGGTTTTTATTTTTTTTTTATATAAACGAAAAAAGACCGAAAAGTTTTGGGGAAAAAAAGATATTTTCTACTTAAGGTTGTAAAAAATATCCAATAAACTCAAAGTTAGTCATACATTTAGGCCAAAATGTATTCTGCTACAAGTCTTTGGTAAAAACAAATCCCAATACGTGTATATTAATTGGTTTGTGTGAAAGTTATAGCAAGTCAGGCATCACATTTCTTGAGGTGCTAAAATGCCAGGAGAGTAGGCATGTTGAGTCCATGGAAGATTTTATTTTTTTGCCACAAATGTTTGGAAAATGACAAAATAGTCTTTTTTTTTAAACAAAGTTGTCATTTAACTGATATATTGCTCACGTATGTTATGGCTATATGTGGAATAACACCCCTAAACACATTCTGCTACATCTCCTGAGTATCAGGATACCACATGTGAGAGACTTTATGGCAGCCTATCCACATGCAGGCCCCCGAAATTCAATGACCACTTTCAGGCTTTCAAAGGGCATATTTCCTCATATCACTTCCTCACTACCTATCACAGTTTTGGAGGCCCTGAAGTGCCAGGATAGTACAAACACCCCCAATGACCCCTTTTTGGAAAGTAGACAATCCAAGGAATTTGATAAGAGGCAGGGTGAGTATTTTTCAGTTATCATTTTTGTCACAGGGTTTTGAAAAAGAAAAAAAAAAATTTGTATAAAAATTCATTTTCCTGATTGAGTGTGTAAAGTTGACATTTTTTATATAACTGGCACTCTCAATTTCTCTAAAAACATTTTTCGGTATATCATGCTCGAAAGATTGCCTACCTCTGTTTATAGGCTGGGTTTAGTTTCCTTTGATGCACTTAGTGTCAGGGTTACTTTAAAGTCCTTTACAGATCATCATTGTAAAATAAAAAGTAAATGGTGGCCATAGAACTATCCTTCTTATCACACATTTTGCTGATATATACAGGTGCATCTCAATAAATTAGAATATCATCAAAAAGTTAAAGCGGAGTTCCAGTTAAAAAAAAAAAAAGCAGCTTCAAAAACTGTATCTGCTAATATTTAAAATACAGACACTTACCTGTCCCTCAGTCCAGCGGTGTCCTCAGCAGAGCTGATTTCACTGGCCATTTTCTCTCCCCAGCATCTTCAGTGTGGTCATCCGGCTGTGGCAGCTTGCGGCTTCACAGCTGGGTCCCCCTGCGCTTTGTGAATGGTCCCATAGTCTTCTGGGACCTGTCACGTGTATCAGAAGACTACGGGGAGGGAGGGGGGAGGACAACCTCCACTTTGGATCGCCTTAGGCGATTGCTACGGAAGTGGGAGCGATTACCTGTCAAATTTGGGTACCCTCTCCCCAAAGGTGTCAATCCTTAACGGGGAGCGGGTGACAAAGCCTTAAAGTGGAACTTTCCCTTTTAGGTGGCGCTCCACTTTGATTTATTTCAGTAATTCAATTCAAAAAGTGAAAATCATACATTATATAGATTCATTACACGCAGAGTGATATATTTCAAGCATCTCTTTCTTTTAAAATAAAAGTGCGTACAGCGAGCGCTCCAATTATTTAAATGACTAAAATTATAGATATTAAACATCCAGCAACAATTGCACCAACATAGGATATCCTAAAACCCAGTAAGAATAAATATATATAAACAAGTGCAGCGCTAAAAATGACAAATGATTCAAACGAATAAAATCAGGTGTACACGGTGCTGATGTATTGCACCCACAATAAATACGAACACACAATCTTAATATGCGTGAGAAAACATGCAGGTTTGACTCAGGAAGGTCAGCAATCTCAAATGGTGAAATCCAACTTCATAGATAGTGTTAATCCTTGTGATGTGACTCCGTGCATCTATTTATAAAATGCACACTCACCAGAAGCACATAGAATATGTGCAATAAACCATCAAATATCCGCGAGGTCCCCTTTAAGTGGATCAACCAGCCAGGAGTAAGGATCCATCGTCCGGACACAAGCCTCTTGTGCAGCTATGCTCAAAGTCAAACCATATATAAAAAAATCCATATAGGGTAGTACTTTTATAAAAATCAAAGTTATTGTGGATTGACATCCGTAAAATACTGGTAAATGTGTCCAAAAATTATAAGGCAATAGTGAATAATAAAATGTTAAAATAATATTCAAGTGCACAGATATCTCATATATCTCAATGTGGCTGTGTCAGCCACTATCCACCGGACCTCCGTACGGCTTCGGCGGCGTGATGTCACAACGTTAGTGCTCCTCCTTAACGCGTTTCGTGCAATAGCACGTTGTCAAAAGGGGTGTGCGTATCGTCGGACGTCGCATGGCAATCTATTTATACTGTACGGGCATCCATAGGCGCCATTTTATCGAAGCTCAACAAAGACAAGTGGGTAAAGCCGCATGCGCGAACTTCACTGTGGCCCAGATCTGAACAACAGCTGATCGTAAATCAGCTTATGCCCTACAGCTGGAACCAAGATGTCAGTTAAATGGTAAAAAGGCTCGCGCTAACCCAATGTACACCACCCTTAGGATGTGGAACATTAGTGGAGCAGAAATCAAATTATAAACAATATAAATAAAACTTAATAGTAAACAACTATTCATTGCAACTTGACAAGCATAAAAATGTCCAAAAGGGGTGGGGATTTAATTCGAATCAAATGTCCTCAAAGGATATAATTAAGATATATACAAATATAGGAAGAGTACAAAAAATGTATATGAAAAAATATACAAAAAATTGTAAGAAAAACACCAATTGATGAAATTGCCGGTTGAACGTGTTTTCATGATACACATAATTAAAAAAATTTGTAAAATATAAAAAAAATTGCATACTATATATTTATATAAAAATACCTCATAAACTTATATTATAAAAAAAAAAAAATTTTTGGAAGGAGAGAAAAAATAATTATTACTCTAGACGGAGAGAAAAAAACCACTCAGAGAATTAATATGCGTAGTTTTGTCACAATGTATAATCATACACCTACAACATATACAGGACATAATAGTGCTGCGTTGATGGAGTGCTAAGAAGAAGCAGTTAAACACAGCAGTTGAACTAAAGCAGGAGAACTCAAGCAGCAGGAAGATACAACAACAGCAAGAAACTCTACTGCATGCTGGACATACTGCGAGCAAACACCCTGGGAAACATCTCTTACAAATCTGAGTCCAACTTCGTGTACCTTTTTAATATGTCCCCTCTACTCCTCCTTTTCATATTACTTTATTGCGTTCCCAAAATCTAATTTCTTTACTCCTCTGCTCCACCCCAAAACTTGTACATCTCACCCTAACTGCTACCATCTCCCTACTACTGCTCTCATCACCTCCTGCTGATACTTCACTCTCCTGCTGACCCAAACACCAGGACTGGAAGGCATGTGCGCTCGTGTACATCCTGTTCCCATCTTACTTTCCTCACCCTTCTTCTTCTCCTAACCTCTGGGGATATCTCCCCAAACCCTGGTCCCTCACCACCTCACTCACCCACTAGGCACCCTCCTACTCCCACAAACCGCCGCAAACCCCTCAACCTTATACCTTTCCCCCTCCTCCCCACATCCATCCCTCCACTCTCGGTTGCACTCCTGAACGCCCGATCAGTTTGCAACAAGCTCACCGCCATCCATGACCTCTTTATCTCCCACTCCCTCAACCTCCTAGCGGTCACCGAAACCTGGATCCAAGCCACTGACTCCACCTCCCCTGCGGCACTCTCCTATGGAGGTCTCGTCTGGTCCCATTCACCCAGACCGAGCGGTCGTAGAGGTGGTGGGGTCGGCATGCTCTTGTCACCGCTGACCACCTTACAGGTCCTCCCAAACCCCCCCCTCTATCCTTCTCCTCCTTCGAGGCCCACTGCATCCAACTCTTCTCCCTTACCCCTCTGAGGATTGCAGTAATCTATCGGCCTCCTGGACCCGTATCCCGCTTCCTTGACGACTTTTCCACCTGGCTACCCTTCTTCCTCTCCTCTGAGCTACCCACCATCATCCTTGGAGACTTCAATATCCCTATCAATGTCAACAACCCGGCTACATCCCAACTCCTCCACTTAACCTCTTCTTTTGCACTCACACAGTGTACACAGTCCTCCACCCACACCGACGGGAACACCCTGGACCTCGTTTTCTCCCATCTCTGCACCCTCCACAACCTCACAAACACCCCTTTCCCTCTCTCTGACCACAACTTCATTACGTTCTCCATCCCCCCGTCTTCAAACACCTCCCCCCCAAACGTCAAACCATCACCAGCTGTAACCTCCGCAACCTGAACCCGGCCCCTCTCCACTCTGTAGCTGACCATCTGTACGACAGTATCCTTCCACTGTCATGCCCTGACCTGGCCACTACTGCGTATAACGACTCGCTATCAGCTGCCTTAGACTTCTTAGCACCCCTAACCACACGTAGCATTAGACCCCGACCGCTTCAACCCTGGCAAAACGAACACACTAAAAATCTGAAACGACGCAGTCGCGCGCTGGAACGATTAAGGCGCAAAACCTAATCCCCTTGAGCGTTCTCACTCTACAAATCCGCCTTCCTCACCTACTCCTCCTCCCTCCATGCTGCCAAACAAGCCTACTTTGTAACCCTCATCAACACCCTTTCCACCTGTCCTCGCCGGATCTTCTCCACTTTCAACTCCCTACTCTCCCCCCCCCACCTCCACCCAGTACCTCACTCACCGCCCACGAGATTGCCAATCACTTCCAAAATAAGATTGACGCAATCTGTAAGGACATCGCCAATGCTCAACCTACCTCCCCACCTAGCCTCCCTCCCACTATAACCCCCATCAACTCACCACACCTAACATCCCGCACACTATAACCTCCCCAACACTCCGCTCCTTCAGCCTTGCTACCACTGAGGAGGTCACTAAGGTCTTCTCAGAAGCCCGCCTCACCACTTGCACCTTGACCCTGTCCCTACACAACTCC
Organism: Staurois parvus; assembly: GCF_062004578.1. Classification (NCBI taxonomy): domain Eukaryota; kingdom Metazoa; phylum Chordata; class Amphibia; order Anura; family Ranidae; genus Staurois; species Staurois parvus. The sequence goes on along the minus strand of NW_028317886.1, from coordinate 13,650,495 downwards.
TCCGGTCACCCTCCTCCTCCATCCTACGCTCCCTCACCCACATCTTCAATCTCTCCCTCTCTATTGGCGCATTCCCCTCCCCCCTAAAGCACGCGCACATCATCCCCATACTCAAAAAACCCTCCCTGGACCCCACCGACCTGAACAACCTTAGACCCATCTCCCTGCTGATATTTACTTCCAAGCTCCTTGAGCGCTTAGTCTACAATCGCCTAATCGCCCACCTCACTGACAACAACCTCCTTGATCCACTACAGTCTGGTTTCCGTCCCCTACACGCCACCGAAACCGCCTTACTCAAAATCACTAATGACCTGCTAACCGCCAAAGCTAATGGCCATTACTCAGTCCTCTTACTCATCGACCTTTCCGCGGCCTTCGACACAGTTGATCACCCCCTCCTCCTTAATAAACTACACTCCCTCGGCATCAGAGACTCCGCTCTGTCCTGGCTCTCTTCCTATCTATCCCAACTCTCCTTCAGTGTTACCTATAACGCTACCACCTCCCCCTCTCTCCCCCTCTCTGTTGGGGTCCCCCAAGGCTCTGTCCTCGGGCCCCTTCTCTTCTCCATCTACACCTCCTCCTTCCGCAAACTGATACACTCCCACGGCTTCAACTATCACCTCTACATCGATGACACGCAAATTTACCTCTCCCCCCCTCGACTCACCCCTTCAGTCTCCGCCCGTATCACCCACCTACTGAACGACATATCAGACAGGATGTCGCTCCATTTCCTCAAATTGAACCTTTCCAAAACTCCTGATTTTCCCCCCAGCCCGTGCCCCCCCCCCCCCACCCTCTCCATCACAACCAACAACACCACCATCAGTCCCACCCTGCAAGCCAAAGTCCTAGGTGTCAGTCTAGACTCAAACCTGTCCTTCCAACTCCATGTCCAATCGTTGGCAAACTCATGCAGGCTCCACCTCTGCAACATCTCCAAAATACGTACGTTCCTAACCCCAGACACTACTAAACAACTCATTCACTCCCTTATTATCTCACGTCTGGACTACTGCAACTCCCTTTTCACAGGCCTACTTTATCACAGACTATCCCCGCTTCAGTCTGTCCTGAACTCAGCGGCCAGACTCATCCACCTTACCAACCACTCCGCTTCTGCCAACCCCCTTTGTCATTCCCTCTACTGGCTCCCGATTGCCCAACGCATTAAATTCAAACTACTAACACAGACATACAAAGCCATTCATAACGCTGCCCCAAACTACCTCACCGACCTGATACCCAAATACCACCCAACCCGTACTCTTCGCTCCTCACAAGACCTTCTACTTTCTAGCTCCCTGGTCTCCACCTCCCATGCCCGACTGCAGGACTTCTCCAGGACTTCCCCCATCCTCTGGAACTCACTACCCAAATCCATCAGACTGTCACCTACCCTCCTCACCTTTAGGCGCACTCTGAAAACCCATCTCTTCAGGGAAGCCTACCCCGCCCTCACCTAACAGCCGATCTCCTCCACTCCTCCTACCACTCCATCCCCCACAGCCACTTCCTCCTGTATCCCTATCCCCTCCCTCCTAGATTGTAAGCTCGAAAGAGCAGGGCCCTTGACCCCCTCATGTTTTGTTTTGTTACTGTATTGCCTCATGTTCTGTCCCCCACTATAATGTACAGTGCTGAGCAAACCTTTTAGCGCTATATAAATACTGTATAATAATATCAGCTCCCAAGGATGCATATAGTATAGAATAGGAATGAAAAATATAAAAAGTCCAAAAAACAAAATGATAAATTACACATAAAAATGTTTATATGGAATCTATTAAAACCAGGGTGGATAAAAATCAATGATTTTTTTTAAAAATCTGATTTTTTTAATTTAAATCGGATTTTTTTTATTTAAATCGGATTTTTTTAAAATAAAATGCTTTTTGAGGAAAATATATTACCATCCAAAGGTTATTCCATCATGAAATAAAGATTAGTTTTTTAATTATGTAGAATAAGGCTGCATATGTTTAATTTTTTTGACAAATAAATTCCATTAATCCATTCACAATGTCATGCTCTTCCAGATGTTTTTGTAAGATTATTGGGCAGTTTCTCTGCCTACAAGATATTATCACAGATGCTTGGTTTACTTTTGCAGTTCTCAAAACTGAATTTGACTCAGCAGAGATCACATGCCTCTTCTTCACAGCAAAAATGTTATAACATGAACAGAGTTAAGAAAAAGACCTTAATCCTAACTTCTACAAACCTATGAATACAAAATCAACCCCTTCAGTGCTAAGTTTCAAGAAGTTCAGTGAATAGAATAGAAACAATATTTTTTTGATTGTTTGGAGTGGAATAGATCTGCACAAGAAGAAAGTGAAACTAAGTGTGAGGAGGAAGGGGCTGACAGTCTAAGTTTCTTAAAATATATATATTTTGTTTAGCCAAATTAGTTACCAAACATGGATGTTTGTTTAAGCAAATAACATATGCTGTAATGTTATTGTTTCAGTTGAATAAATCTATTTAAATTGTTATTATTAAGGTAATGATTATTTTTCTCCTTCCTAAGTACAACAGAAAAGTTGTCCAAATATGAATGATTAACCTATTAAACTGGGGCTAAAAAAACTAATATGAAAGTTGTTATTCTAAAAATCTTCATCTACTTGCATATTAAAGTTTATTAAAGTTATACCAGCAAGAATTAGTCTTTATGTACAAAACTATGATTTAAATCAAGCCTTACTGACTAGTGATTTAAATCGTGATTTAAATCAGTTTGATTTAAATCAAATCCACCCTGATTAAAACGTGTATAAAATTACTATAATTTAGGATAGCATACTTATGGCTGATAATATCTCCAAAACTGAACAATAAGTCCACCAAGGACATATACAACAATGTCACTGTATCTCAAAAGGTGGATCACCAGAGTACTCAGTTGATTCGTAGGGTTGTAGACAAAATGTTTTTAAGAAATATATCAAACATAGTTACCGTATTTTTCGCTCCATAAGACGCACCTGACCATAAGACGCACCTACATTTTAGAGGCGAAAAACAAGAAAAAAAAATATTCTGAACCAAAGGACTGCCGACACAGTACAGGGGATGACCAGAGACTGCGGACACAGTGCAGGAGATGACCAGAGACTGCGGACACAGTGCAGGAGATGACCAGAGACTGCGGACACAGTGCAGGAGATGACCAGAGACTGCGGACACAGTGCAGGAGATGACCAGAGACTGCGGACACAGTGCAGGAGATGACCAGAGACTGCGGACACAGTGCAGGAGATGACCAGAGACTGCGGACACAGTACAGGAGATGACCAGAGACTGCAGACACAGTACAGGGATGACCAGAGACTGCAGACACAGTACAGGAGATGACCAGAGACTACAGACACAGTACAGGAGATGACCAGAGACTGCGGACATAGTACAGGAGATGACCAGAGACTGCAGACAGTACAGGAGATGACCAGAGACTGCGGACACAGTACAGGAGATGACCAGAGACTGCGGACACAGTATAGGAGATGACCAGAGACTGCGGACATAGTACAGGAGATGACCAGAGACTGCAGACAGTACAGGAAATGACCAGAGACTGCAGACAGTACAGGAGATGACCAGAGACTGCAGACACAGTGCAGGAGATGACCAGAGACTTCGGACACAGTGCAGGGAATGACCAGAGACTGCAGACAGTGCAGTGCAGGGAATGACCAGAGACTGCAGACAGTGCAGGGAATGACCAGAGACTGCTGACCTTTGGGGAGGGAGGGGGAGCGGGTACCTGAAATTGACAGGTACCCGCTCCCACTTCCGCGGAGTTGTCCTTCTCTTTTCTTCCCGGGCTGGCTTCTGTGACAGCCGGGTGCCCACTGCGCATGCGCGAGAAGCGCCGCGCTTTGTGAATGGCCCGGCGCCTTCTGGGACCTGTCATGTGTCCCAGAAGACACCGGATCATTCACAAAGTGCAGCACATGCGCAGTGGGCACCCGGCTGTCACAGAAGCCAGCGCGGGAAGACTGTGCAGCGCTGGAGTGAGGAACAGGTAAGGCCCTGCAGGAGAGAACAGCTGAGCGGCCGGCCCGGTGTTCTGACATGGTGGCGGCAGAAATACCGGACCGGCCGCTTTATATTCGCTCCATAAGACGCACTGACATTTTCCCCCCTTTTTTGGGGGCAAAAAAGTGCGTCTTATGGAGCGAAAAATACGGTAGCTATTATCTATGAAGCAATTAATATCCAGATATATGTTTAACCCATGTGGTTTTAAAGATTGAATCTCATATAGCCACTTAGTTTCTAACTGTGAGACCGCTCTCCGCGTATTTATACCTCTCTAGTGCTGTTTGATCATATCAATTCCCACAAATTTCAGGGAGGAGGGGTCTCTATTATGAAGATGCCTATAGTGCCTTGATAAAGAATGCTCCTTATAGCCTCTCTTGATGTTATAAATATGCTCTCTGAGCCTGTCCCTTAATCTCCGTTTTGTCCTGCCCACATATTTTTTGTGGCACGGACACTATAGTAAATAGACCACATATCTACTATTGCAGGAAATGAATTGTGGAATTTTGTAGCTCTTTCCAGTAGTATGGGAGATAAACGCTTCACTTTTAAACTTCCTACTCCCATTATATTTACAAATAATGCACTTGTTGCAAGGGTGGAGGCCTTTAATATCGGAAAAAAATGTAGCATCCGGGGGATCGATTATATTAGGTGCTATCCTAGTTCTAAGTGACATAGCTTTATGGAACGTGATTTCTGGCCTCTCAGGGAGTAGCTCAGATAGAACAGGATCTGATTTGAGTACCCCCCAATTTTTATAAATTATTTTCTTCACTTCCCTATGCTGTATGGAAAAATTAGTTACAAAGGGACAGGATTGATTAGCTCTTTCTTTTCTTGGGATAACATCATCTCTCTATTCATATCTGCAACCTGCTGCGCTGTTTGGTCTAAGGTTGCCTTATCATAGCCTTTTTCTCCAAATCTGCTCTTAAGTATATCTGCTTGTGAGAAATATGTATTGAGATCATCAAAGTTTCGTCTAATCCTCATAAATTGTCCTTTCGGAATATTTGACAACCATAAGGGATGGTGACAACTATTAATCGGAATATAACTATTCCTATCAGTTGTTTTAAAGAACGATTTTGTAACTATCCTAGTCCCTTGATTTATCAAAGTTAGATCCAAAAAATTGATCTCTTTTGTACTATAGGTATATGTGAGAGAAATGTTCTGAGAGTTATTATTTAAAGTTCCAAATAAAGCATTTTTCTCCCCATACCAAATGAGGAGGATATCATCAATGTACCTTTTATAAAACAATAATTCTGGCCAGTCACTAGCAAAAATCACGTCCTCTTCCCATCTGGCCATAAAGAGGTTCACCAGGCTGGGGGCAAATTATGCCCCCATAGCTACGCCTTTGGTTTGCAAGTAGAATGTTTTATTGAACCAAAAATAATTTCTAGTCATCGCAAATTCCAATAGATCCAATATAAACTTGTTATGTGCACATATGCCCATTTATTCTGCTGTAATGTCCAGGTCACTCCATGATCTGATCGTGCGAATCCTGCATTTCAGTGATAACTCACAGTGCCCTCCCCAGGAGCATCCAGATTATGACAAATTGTACAAAATCTGCCCTCTAAGAAATTATTTTTCTAAGAGATTTGAGGAACTTTATGTGCCTGAGCAACACATTTGTGTGAATGGATCCCTTGTCCACTTCACTGGCTGGCTGGGATTCAATCAATACATTCCCAGTAAAACGGCCAGCTATGGATTAAAGCTGAATAAGCTCTGTGAAAGAGCTACAGGATATGTGCGTGCCTTCCGCGTGTATCAAGGCAGAGACTCCCTGCTCCAGCCCCTTGAGTGCCCAACCTATATCGGCACAAGTAAAATTGGGACCTGGCATTCCCACTGTTCCAACTAGGTTATTATACCTACCTTGATAGCTACTATACCAGTCTACCCCTTTTCTGACATTTGTACCATGAGAAAATCTTAGCCTGCGGCACCACTCAAAAAAACCAGGGCTTCCAACAAAGTTTAGTAACCATAAGGCTACAAAGGGGAGATTCCGCAAGTATGAGAAATGAGGAAGTGTTTGCCATGAAGTGGAGGGATAAGAGAGATGTTTACATCCTGTCCACCATCCACAATGGCACCTTAGTGTAAATTCATGGAAGATGTGGTCCCATCCAAAAACCTGAATGTATCCACAATTATAATCGGTTCATGGGGGGTGGATTTAAATGATCAGATGCTACAGCTCTATTTGTCAACAAGAAAGTCCCTGTTCTGGTATAAAAAAGTTGCAATTTATTTTTTCCATTTGGCCATTTATGTGCGTTTGTCATCTATCAAAAGTCAACGGAAAGACCCACCACCTTCTTCAAATATATAGAAGAAATTATCACTGCCCTGATCTACCAGTAAGGATCCCCACCCAGAAAACATTTGCTCTGATTGTGTGAGCAGACTTCACAATTTTCCAGAAAACATTCCACCCACAGAATCAGGAAGAAAAATGTTGGGTATGCAGTAGAAGAGGAGTTAGGAAAGACACCAGTGTTCATTGTCTCCAGTGTCCTTCCCAACTGGGCCTATGCATTGGAAACTTCACTAAAATATTAATTCCCCTTATTTTTAGCAGCCTGTTATTTCCCAATTTCTAAAATCTGTGCTAATCATTTGCCTGCTGCCTTGATTGACCATGACTCTGCCTTCCATGTTAGCTGACCCTGACCTGCTTACCAACGATGCCTCTGCCTGCCGTCTGGATTGTTTCTAAACCGCTTTTCTGCCTTGCACCTGAACTGACCCTAGCTGTTTACCGACGAGGCTTTTGCCTGCCATCTGGATTGTTTCTAAACCACGTTTCTGCCTTTCACCTGCACTGACCTTAATTGACCATGTTTTTTGCACTTGAACTGATCATTTGCCCTGCTACTGTGGTAGTGGGATGAAAGATAACACAGGGGTCTCATATATGTGAACGGCTTCAGAGTAGAGAAAACCAGTTTTTGGTTTTCACCTGGTTCTGTAATTCCCAGATCAGGGTCTGTTAGTTCAGAGGCTTTGAAGAGATTGGGTGGGACAAAGCCTCTACCCCTGTGGCTAGGTCTTACCTGATCGAGGCCTTAAGCCTGATATTCCTTCATGCTGCCTGGACCAATACTGTGCTGACCATATCTCTGCCTGCTGCCTGTAATGACCCAGGACTTTTTATGGACCATGTTCCTGCCTGGTACCTGAACCAGTACTTTGGCTGTGCTGACCATATCTCTGCCTGTTGCCTGTAAAGACCCAGGACTCTTTTTGGACGGTCTTCCTGCCTGCTGCCTGGACTGTTCGTTTGGCTATTGATGACCACATCTCTGCCTGCTTCCTGGACCACTGCTTCCCTCTGCTAACAAAGGCTCTACTATAACCACAGGTAATCTTCTGTTTACCCTTAGTTTAGCTAGGCTGTGAAAAAGTCTCATGCATGTGGTATCGCCATACTCAGGAGGAGTATCAAAATGTATTTTGGGGTGCAATTCTTGCTATGTCCATGCTGTGTTTTTAGGGCCAGGGCCTTTAAAAATGTGATGGGTAGTCGGGAAATTAGATGTGTAATTTATGCCCCTAGAATGCCTGAAGGTGCTACTTGGATGTTGGGCCTCTATGTGGCCAGGCTGTGTAAAAGTCTCACACATCTGGTATTGCCATACTCAGGACAAGTTGCAGAATGTATTTTGGGTGTAATTATTGGTATGCACATGCTATGTGTTAGAAATATCTTATAAATTGACAAATTTGTGCAAAAAAATACGTTTTTATTTTCTTTCCACATTTTTCAAAAAATTGTGGAAAAAAACGACACGTTCAAAAGACTCATTATGCCTCATAGAATATACGTTGGGGTGTTTGCTTTCCAAAATGGAGTCATTTTGTGAGTAATTCTATTGTCCTGGTTCTCCAGGGCCTTAAAAAATGTGATAGGTAGTCAGGAAATTAAAAGTGTAGTTTATGCCTCTAGAATGTCTGATGTGCCAGGCTGTGAAAAAGTCTCACATATGTGGTATTGCCATACACAGAAGGCGTAGCAGAATGTGTTTTGTGGTGTAATTATAAGTATGCATATGCCGAGTGTGAGAAATAACTTATTAATATGACGATTTTGTGTTTAAAAAAGAATTGTGGGAAAAAATTACAACTTAAAAAAAAACTCACCATGCCTCTTACAAAATAGCTTGGACTGACTACTTTCCAAAAAGGGGTCATTTTGGGGGTATTTGTACTTTCCTGGCATGTTAGGGCCTCAAGAAATGAGATAGGCCATCAGTACATCAGGTGTGATCAATTTTCAATGAGTGGTACCATAGCTTGTAGACTATAACTTTCACGCAGATTAAATAATATACCCTGATTTGGGTTATTTTTAATCAAAGAAATGTAGTAGTATAAATTTTGGCCTAAAATTATGAAGAAAATGTACTTTGCAACATTTTTTAATATAAACTAAAAAAAATATGTTTTGTTTTGAAAATTTATTTTGCAAAAAATAAAAACCTAGTGATTAAGTAGCACCAAAATAAAGCTCTATTTTTGTGAAAAAAATTATATTTTGTTGGGGTACAGTGTAGTATGAGTAATTGTCATTCAAAGTGCGAGAGCACTGAAAGCTGAAAATTGGTCTGGGCAGGAAAGGGGTAAAAGTGCCCTGTATTGAAGTGGTTAAAACTTCAGTTTTAGTTCACATACAGTGCCTTGAAAAAGTATTCATACCCCTTGAAATTTTCCACATTTTTTCATGTTACAACCAAAAATGTAAATGTATTTATTGGGATTTTATGTGATAGACCAACACAAAGTGGCACATAATTGTGAATTTAAAGGAAAATGATAAATGATTTTCAAAATTTTTTACAAATAAATATCTGAAAAGTGTGACGTACATTTGAATTCAGCCCCGAGTCAACACTTTGTAGAACCACCTTTCACTGCAATTACAGCTGCAAGTCTTTTTGGGGATGTCTCTACCAGCTTTGCACATCTAGAGAGTGACATTTTTGCCCATTCTTTGCAAAATAGCTCAAGCTCTGTCAGATTGGATGGAGAGCATCTGTGAACAACAATATTCAAGTCTTGCCACAGATTCTCAATTGGATTTAGGTCTGGGCTTTGACTGGGCCATTATAATGCATGAATATGCTTTGATTTAAGCCATTCCATTGTAGCTCTGGCTGTATGTTTAGGGTCCTTCCTGCTGGAAGGTGAACCTCCGCCCCAGTCTCAAGTCTTTTGCAGACTTTTAACAGGTTTTCTACTAGGGTTGTCCTGTATTTGGCTCCATCCATCTTCCAGTCAGGTTTGCCCAGCTTCCCTGTCCCTGCTGAAGAATGCATCCCCACAACATGATGCTGCCACCACCATGTTTCACGGGTGTTCAGGGTAATGTGCAGTGTTAGTTTTCTGCCACACATAGTGGTTTTTTTTAGGGACAAAAAGTTCACTTTTGGTCTCATCTGACCAGATCACCTTCTTCCACATGTTTTTTGTGTCCCCCCACATAGCTTCTCATAAACTGTAAGCTGGATTTTCTTTCAACAATGGCTTTCTTCTTGCCACTCTTCCGTAAAGTCCAGATTTGTTGCGTGCACAGTTAATAAAAATATGTCCTGTGGATAGATTTTCTTACCTGAGCTGTGGACCTCTGCAGCTCCTCCATTTACCATGGACCTCTTGGCTGCTTCTCTGATTAATGCTCTTCTTGCCCGGCCTGTCAGTTTAGGCGGACGGCCATGTGTCTTGGTAGTTTTGCAGTTGTGCCATTCTCTTGCCATTTTTGGATAATGGATTAAATAGATGTTTATTTAACGGTTCCAGTAGGTAAAAAAAAAAAATTCAGCAGTTTATTAATATTAAACAATGTAATCAATTAAATTTGGCAGAATAACTCCTATATAGTCATTGGTATGGAACTTTGTTATTCTTATTTTTCAAAGCTGCTCAATTATTTAACCTACTGTGTTCCTTTGTCTGCATAATCACTTTTATAAATTAAAAAGTTGAATATGGCCTTTACACCCTGGTCACATCAAACCCGACTTTGAAATCGTGCAACTTATAGTGAAGTCACATGATTTTAAAGTCGGGTGAACTGCCGATTTCAGGTGTGATTTGCAAGACATCTGACACAGATGTCTATGCAAATCGCACCAAAAGTAGTGCATGCACTACTTTGGAAATTGGTGTGGATCCGACCAAGTCGGAACCACACCAATATGACCGCTGTAATTGCGGACAATAGGGTGCGACTTGGCATGTGATTTGCAAATTGCATGTCAATTTGCATCCAGTGTGACCAGGGCGTTAAGAAGCATTAAACACCAAGCTGAAAATGATTCTGGAGTTGGTTTTATTTGTTCAGGAATTTTTGGATATTGCAATGAATCCTGTAGCTTAGGGGTACGGAGTTAAAATTCATGGAGGTCCGATCAGTAACATTTAATTCAAGCTGATGTCCAAATTGCATGTTTGTGTGATGACTCACAGCCCTCTCTTTTATTTCACAATCCCATTCTTACATCAGTTTCCTTAGTCCCCCTGCATATCACAGTAGTGTTCTGAACCCCCTTTCACAGCACCTCTCCATAGTGGTGTCCTCTGTTCCCCTTCATATTTCAACCCCAAACAGCTCTTCACAATCTCATCTCCTTACACAGCCCCTGGAACCTCTGGCATCCATTCACATCACAGCCCCTTGCACCTCTGGCACCCCTTCACATTACACATCCCTCTGGAGCTCACCCTTTACATTACACAGCCCCTGCACCTCTGGCAGCCCTTCACATTACACATTCACATACACATTCTTCCATGTAGCCTTGAGGAAATAAGAGTAAAATTCTGATTTGCTGTGATCATCACTTTATTATTTTTGGTCGCTGAGACCAGTATTAATGTACTGGCGTACCTCGGTTTACGAATACCTCGGTTAACGTAATTTTCGATTTACAAATGAAAATCCATTGAAAATAATGGCTCGGTTGTCAAATTTTTTTTGCAATACAAATGGATTAATTGGTTTTCAATGCATTAACAATTTTTTTTCTAATCATGTCCCCATACAGTGCTATGCCTTTCAAGCGCACTTTATAAAGAGTTTTGAACAGATAAAACTTTTTTTACTTTTTTCTGACCTCCGGAACGGATTAATTGGTTTTCAATGCATTTAGGAATTAATTTTTAATCATGTCCCTGTACAGTATTTATGCCTATAAAGTGCACTTTATAAAGAGTTTTGAACAGATAAAAGACTTTTTTTTAAACCTTTTTCTGAAAAAAACAAAAAAGTGAACATTTCGGTTATATTTCCATGGCCGAGCAGCTGCATTCAAGACTTACATCACCAACTGCCATGCAAATGTCGGATGCAGTGGCGTAAAGCACACTGCCACTGGACTCTAGAGCAGTGGAGACGTGTTCTCTGGAATGACGAATCACTCTTCTCTGTCTGGCAGTTCAATTAACATGTTTGGGTTTGGCGTTTGCCAGGAGAATGGTACTTGTCTGACTGCATTGTGCCAAGTGTAATGTTTGGTGGAGGGGGGATTATGGTGTGGGGTTGTTTTTCAGGGCTTGGCCCCTTAGTTCCAGTGAAGGGAACTCTTAAGGCGTCTTCATACTAAGACTTTTTGGAGAATTACATGATCTCAACTTTGTGGGAACAGTTTGGGGATGACCCCTTCCTGTTCCAACATGACTGCACACCAGTGCACTAAGCAAGCTCCATGAAGACATGGATGAGCGAGTTTGGAGTGGAGGAACTCAACTGGCCTCCACAGAGTCCTCACTTCACCCGACAGAACACCTTTGGGATGAATTAGAGCGGAGACTGCGAGACAGGCCTTCTCGTCCGACATCAGTGCCTGACCTCACAAATGCGTTTGTGGAAGAATGGTCAAACATTCCCATAGGCCTACTCCTAAACCTTGTTCCCAGAAGAGCTGAAGCTGTTATAGCTGCAAAGGGTGGGCCAACACAATATTGAACGTTACGGTCTAAGACTGGGACACCATTAATGTTCATGTGCGTGTAAACGGCAGGCATCTCAATACTTTTTATATATGTATATCACTCTGGGCTATACAGTTGTTTGTGCCAGAGACTGATCAAATGTCAGTTTCTATACTAAATGTACTAGCAAATTCAATCTCTGTAATTTGTCTATAATCTCTTCATCAGCAGTGTTTTATATTTTATAGGTGAAGTTGCAACAATGAATGAAGTGTGTTCAGATATCTTGAATGGAAGCATTAAAGTTAGACTTGCAGCACAGAATGAAGCAGCATTATTGGCATTGATGGAAAGGACTGGGTACAGTATGGTACAAGAAAATGGACAGCGTAAATTTGGTGGTCCTCCTCCAGGTAACATTATAAGATGATGTATGTTAAAAACTCAACTGATGTATGACAGGAAGAGATATGTCTAGTACAGGGGTAGGCAACCTGTGGCTCTCCAGCTGTTGCAGGACTACAAGTTCCATCATGCCTCTACAAGTCATAGCTGTAACTGTCAGTTTTGTAATGTTGCAATGCCTCATGGGAAATGTAGTTCCACAGCAGCTAGAGAGCCGAAATTAAATTGAAATTACATTTAGAAAATGGTCTACAGTTGCAAGAAAAAGTATGTGAACCCCTTGGGATTACGTGGAGTTTTGCATGAATTGGGCATAAAATGTGCTCTGAACATCATCTAAGTCACAACAATAGAAGAACACTGTAAGCTCGAAAGAGCAGGGCCCTCGATCCCCTCATGTTTTGCATTGTATTGGTATTGTTCTGTCACATGTTCTGTCCCCCTTTGTAATGTACAGCGCTGAGTGAACTATTGGCGCTTTATAAATACTGTATAATAATAATATAATAATAACAACACAGTCTGCTGAACATAATACTACACAAACATTAGATGTTGCCATGGTTTAATTGCACATAAAATGTAAACATTCACAGTGCAGGGAGGAAAAAGTATGTGAGGCCCTAGCTTAATGACTTCATCCAGAGCTAATTGGAGCCAGGAGTGAGCCAACCTTGACTCCAATCAGTGTGATGATATTGGATGTGTTGCTGACAGCTTTCCTGCCCTTAAAAAACACACACCTGTTTTGGGTTTACTGGTTTCAAGAAGCACTGTCTGATGTGAACCATGCCTCGCAGAAAAGAGCTCTCAGAAGACCTACGATCAAGAATTGTTGACTTGCATGAAGCTGGAAAGGGTTACAAAAGTATCTCCAAAAGCCTTGATGTTCATGTGTCCATGGTAAGACAGACTGTCTACAAATGGAGAAAGTTTAGCACTGTTGCTACTCTCCCTAGGCGTGGTCGTCCTGTAAAAATGACTGCAAGAGCACAGCTCAGAATGCTGCATGAGGTAAAGAAGAATCCCAGAGTGTCAGCTAAAGACCTACAGAAATCTCTGGCACATGCTAACATTTTTGTTGACACATCTACAATAAGGAAAACATTAAACAAGAATGGAGTACATGGGAGGACACCACGAAGGAAGCCATTGCTGTCCAAAAAGAATATTGCAGCACGTTTGAAGTTTGCAAAAGAGCACCTGGGTGTTCCACAGCACTACTGGCAAAATATACTGTGGACAGATGAAACCAAGATTGGGTTGTTTGGGAAGAACACACAACACTATGTGTGGAGAAAAAAAGGCACAGCACACCAACATCAAAACCTCATCCCCACTGTAAAACATGGGGGTAGGAGCATCATGGTTTGGGGCTGCTTTGCTGCCTCAGGGCCTGGACGGATTGTTGTCATTGATGGGAAAATGAATTCCAGAGTTTATCAAGACATTTTGCAGGAAAACGTACGACCATCTGTCCGCCAACTGAAGCTCCGCAGAGGATGGGTGATGCAACAGGACAATGACCCAAAGCATACAAGTAATTCAACAAAACAATGGCTGCAACAGCACAGAATACGCCTTCTGGAGTGGCCCAGTCAGAGTCCTGACCTCAACCCGATTGAAATGCTGTGGCATGACCTTAAGAGAGCGATTCACACCAGACATCCCAAGAATATTGCTACACTGAAACAGTTTTGTGAAGAGGAGTGGTCCAAAATGACTCCAGATCGTTGTGCAGGTCTGATCTGCAACTACAGGAAACGTTTGGTTGAGGTTATTGCTGCCAAAGGAGGGTCATCCAGTTATTAAGTCCAAAGGTTCACATACTTTTTCCTCCCTGCACTGTGAATGTTTACATGTTATGTGCAATTAAACCATGGCAACATCTAATGTTTGTGTAGTATTATGTTCAGCAGACTGTGTTCTTCTATTGTTGTGACTTAGATGACGTTCAGAGCACATTTTATGCCCAATTCATGCAAAACTCCACGTAATCCCAAGGGGTTCACATACTTTTTCTTGCAACTGTACATGCTTTTACTGTCCACAAAGCATATTAGCCAAGTTGTTCATCTTTTGCACCACCTGCTTCACCTATGTACAGTATGTCAGCTGGTTTATTGAGGCATATTTGAAATCTGATATTGTGTAACCAGTTAGTGAATAAACACTTGTCAGCTGAGAACAGGACTCTTATTTAATAGAAACTTGAACAGTCATATACTTATTGTAGATAACGAACGCAGAAAGTAAACAGCTTTAGTGTCCCCCCATAGTTTTAAAATGACAAAAAGATTGCATGTTCTAAAAATAAGAGGGTTCTATAGTTTTGGAGGTAGAGGTGATAAATAGTGGAGTTGTACATTTAATTAAATCACTTACCTTGAAATTAAAAGAAAAAGAATACATTTGGATGTTGATCTTCTACTTGATGGCTGCCACATTAGAATGGTTCTATAGTAATGGAGATGGTGGGCGAATATTATAATAACATCTCAGTGTTTTGGCCTCTCTCAGCCCAAAAGTGTGGGGTGCAGTGTCAGGGAGGCAGGAAGGTTTGGAGTTAGGGGTTCAGCATCAAGGTTGCTGGGAGGCAAAAAGATTTAGAGTCGGGTGCAGGGGTATGCAGTGTTACGGTTGCTTGGGGATAAGGAAATGCCATGTTAGGGCGCAGAGTGTCTTAGGTACTGGCTTCCAGCCTGAATGCCAAAGCTGTTTACTTGTAAACCTTTGGAATGGCTTCTGCGACTGTGCATCACCTGATATGACGTACAGTATCTCACAGAAGTGAGCACACCCCTCCCATTTTTGTAAATATTTTATTATATCTTTTCATGTGGCAACACTGAAGAAATGACACTTTGCTACAATGTAAAGTAGTGAGTGTACAGCTTGTATAACAGTGTAAATTTGCTGTCCCCTCAAAATAACTCAACACACAGCCATTTATGTCTAAACCGCTGGCAACAAAAGTGAGTACACCCCTAAGTGAAAATGTCCAAATTGGGCCCAATTAGCCATTTTCCCTCACTGGTGTCATGTGACTCGTTAGTGTTACAAGGTCTCAGGTGTGAATGGGAAGCAGGTGTGTTAAATTTGGTGTTATCACTCTCACTCTCTCATACTGGTCACTGGAAGTTCAACATGGCACCTCCTGGCAAAGAACTCTGAGGATCTGAAAAAAAGAATAGTTGCTCTACATAAAGATGGCCTAGGCCAGTGATGGCGAACCTTTTTGAGCCCGAGTGCCCAAACTGCAACCCAAAACCAACTTATTTCTTTCAAAGTGCCAACACTGCAATGAAACCTGAATATCGAGCTTTTGGTTTAGAAAAAACAACTCGTACAGTAGTGCAAACTAATTAACAGTACAGGGATGACCAGAGACTGCGGACAGTACAGGGATGACCAGAGACTGCGGACAGTACAGGGATGACCAGAGACTGCGGACACAGTACAGGGATGACCAGAGACTGCAGACACAGTACAGGGATGACCAGAGACTGCGGACACAGTACAGGGATGACCAGAGACTGCGGACAGCACAGGGATGACCAGAGACTGCGGACAGTACAGGGATGACCAGAGACTGCGGACAGTACAGGAGATGACCAGAGACTGCGGACACAGTACAGGGATGACCAGAGACTGCAGACACAGTACAGGGATGACCAGAGACTGCAGACACAGTACAGGGATGACCAGAGACTGCGGACACAGTACAGGGATGACCAGAGACTGCGGACACAGTACAGGGATGACCAGAGACTGCGGACACAGTACAGGAGATGACCAGAGACTGCAGACACAGTACAGGAGATGACTAGAGACTGCGGACACAGTACAGGAGATGACCAGAGACTGCGGACAGTACAGTAGATGACCAGAGACTGCGGACACAGTACAGGGATGACCAGAGACTGCGGACAGTACAGGGATGACCAGAGACTGCGGACAGTACAGGAGATGACCAGAGACTGCGGAAAGCACAGGGATGACCAGAGACTGCGGACAGTACAGATGACTGCTGACCTTTGGGGAGGGAGGGGGAGCGGGTACCTGAATTTGACAGGTACCCGCTCTTACTTCCGCAGAGTTTTTTTTTTATCTTGCCTGTTCCTTTATCCAGCCGTGCGCTGTCTTCCCGGCTTCTGTAGTGTGGGCGCTCGTCGGACAGCCGGATGCCCAGTGCGCATGTGCGAGAAGCGCTGCGCTTTGTGATTGGTCCGGCGGCTTCTGGGATCTGTCATGTGTCCCAGGTACCGCCTTACCATTCACAAAGAGCACTGCTTCTTGCGCATGCGCACTTGGGACCCGGCTGTCACGCACACTACAGAAGCCGGGAAGACAGCGCGCCGCTGGATAGAGGGACAGGTACGGTCCCACTGCAGAGCTGAGCGGCCGGCCCGGTATTCTGACACGGCGGCGGTGGAAATACCGGACCGGCCGCTCTATATTCGCTCCATAAGACGCACTGACATTTTCCCCCCTTTTTTGGGGGAAAAAAAGTGCGTCTTATGGAGCGAAAAATACGGTATTCTCCTGGCGTGCCCACAGATAAGGCTCGGCGTGCCGGCTGTGGCACGCGTGCCACGGGTTCGCCATCACTGGCCTAGGCTATAAGATATAATAAAAAAAAATTTGACAGAAATCTGATGGGTGTACTCACGTCTGTGAGATACTGTAGATTCTTGCACTGCATTGCTTGCTGATCCAAAGTACATTGGGGGTTAGATATCTTGGAGAGGGGAGTCATTAGTATTATGTTATTCGTGTGCATTTTACTTTTGTGAAGGGCAACACACAGCACTCTATGCAGTGCCATTCATTAAGAACTGCACCCCAATGTACAGGTAGAGTAGGTGCCAATGGAGCTGCACTGCAAACCAGAAGCATGTTCTCACATTTTAGAGCGCTAAAAAAAAAAAAAAAAAGTGCAGGTCTGTTTTTTTTTCTATTGCCATGTGTTGGCAGACTATTCTTGATGAACTGGATGCCTTAATGCAATACATGGTAAAGTGCAATGTACCACAAATTATAGTATATACAGTTACAAACTGCAATGGAATGAAGGGGGTCTTAATAGTTTGGGCATATGCATAACAATTTTGACTTGTCTTTAAAATATGTTTTCTTGGAATACAGTAAAGGCAGATTCAGATACAGCTGGTTTCTGTGCAGGTATCATCAGGTGTTTGTAAGCTGGCATAGAGTAAAAATGCAATTATTTTAGTAAATATAAAATGCTAAATACCTTTTCTCATCAGCAGTATATAGCAGTCTTGTGACTTCTATCAGTGTCCAGCAGAGCACTTGTTAAAGCTTGTAGGAGGAGTTTTCATTCTCCCCTGGTTATCTTATAAGGCTGCAAGACCCCAGACCCTCTGTCTGGTCAGCCCTGATTGCCGTGTGCAGATCACATTCACTCTCCCAAGAAAAAAAAAAGAAAAACCTCTCCAACAATACAAACCAAACTGAGCATGTGCAGCTTGCCCCCAAAGCTCTGTTCTATCAGCAGATGGATTGGGGACAGTAGAAGAAAGTGAGCGATCAGAGAAGACAGGATCAAACAGCCTTTTCACACAATGCAGATGATTACCCCCTAGGTTCCACAATGAGTATAACAAGCATGTTTTACTGCATATACAGATTGATTTTACTGTTGTGGGTTTAGTATCACTTTAAACAGCAGTCTGAAACACATTGCAGATGAAACTATCATCAGCTGAGGGCTGAATATTCATCTGATAAAAATTAGTACATACTTTACCAGAGGACCAGGTGACAGCCTTACAAACTTGCTGGGCTGTAGACTTGAAAGATCAAGTAGAATGTGCCTTGAGAGAAGGGGGGATCACTGTCATCAGCAGTATAGGCATGAACAATGACCTGTAAAAACAATTGAGAAATGGTGAAGCCCTCTTTGAGATCCTTCAAAAAGGGCAAAAAAACAGTTATATAGCCAGATGGAAACCATTTCTGAGAGTTAGACCTACAGTACAGCATGGACCACATCCAAACAGTGGTCTGTGGAGTTGGGCAAAAAGAAGGAAGGAAATGTACTGGTTATAGTTGAAGAAAGACTCCAGTATGGGGTCAAGGAACTGTTCTTCTGTAAAACCAGGAAGGGTTCCTTGCACGATAGGGCAGCTTACTCAGAAACCCTCCCAGCAGAGGTGATATTTACAAGGAAAGCCTAAGGGCAGATGAGGACATATTGATAGGTTCAGAATGAGCTCTATGAAGAAATGAAAGCGTCTGATTGAGATTCAGAGGGCATTTGGGAGTAGCAACATGAGCAACCTCCTGCACAAAAGCTTTCACCAGAGATCAAGACGCTAATGGTCTTCGGAATAGAATAACCAAGGCCAAAATCTGACCATTGAGAGTGCTCAAGGCCAAATTCTGATCCAGTCCTGACTGTAGGAAATGCAGGATATGTCCCATGGAATACTAAAAATCCTGCTGTTCGCACCAGGGGAAATACATTTTTCATGTGATAAGATAGGTCTTGTGGGAGGAAGGTTTCCTGGTCTGCAACAAAGTTAGGATGACCAATTCAGAGAGACCCCTATGAGTCCTGTACCTGGGCTTCAACAGCCAAGCTGTCAAAGCCATCAATCAAGAAATAGGATGGAATACTGGACTCTGAGACAGAAGATCTAGATTGTCCAAAAGAGCACATTGCCTGTGTACCACACACTTGTGGGCAAAATTAGAGCCATGAGGAATACCAGAATTCCCTCCACCTCGATCCTGCGGAGCAGACAAGGAATAATCTTAAAGAAAGGAAAGATGTAAATCAAAAATAACCAATCTCATTGAGTCCCCAGAGCATCCACTGTGAAGGCCCGCAGGTGTCTGGTTCTGGAGACACCTATCCAGTTTGTTGTGTTATCTGGATGCTAGGCAATCTGTGTCCAGCGTTCCCACCATCTTCAAATGTTTTGAAACACTTTGAGATGCAGCCATTCTGTTAAATCTAGTTTCTGACAACTGAGTTACAGTGACATTGTAAATAGATAGGAAAGTATATCATATTTACTCATGTTAAAAGTTTTCTTTAATTTCTTCATATACAGTATTTCCTGGTTTCCATGCCCAGGCAAAGGAGGTCATACATCCCAGGAGTGGAGGAGAGTGGGAGGGGTTTTATAAGCTAAGCACACTCTCCTGCCTGCATGCCTGAGTTAGGGGCAGATGGATTCCACAACATAAATGCTACATGAATCATCTGCCCTTGCTCAAGACGGCCAGGGCCAGAAATACTAGGGGGTTGTTTTCAAAGTGATTTCTCTGCAAAATAAAGTATGGAGATATGGATGGGTGAGTTTGCTTTAAAGATTAAAATAGCTTAAACAGCGGTTTTGGTTTGCGGTGCTCAGATGCAGAGTAGTTCCACTTTAACATTTTAAGTATGGGTCCACTGTCTATGTATATCCACCGGCATATCCCTAGCATCGACCTAGGTGACATGACATTCTTTAGTTGTTTTGAGATATGTCTGAAAATCAGGCTGATTTTGCAGGCAGGGGGTAATTTCTTTGTGATTTATTTAAGCGGAACTATTTTGGGTTTTATAAAGAAAAAATGTATATGTACTTTTTCATAATGTTTTTAGGATGGGAAGGTCCTGCTCCTCCACGTGGCTGTGAAGTGTTTGTTGGAAAAATTCCTCGTGATATGTATGAAGATGAATTGGTCCCAGTTTTTGAAAGAGCTGGAAAAATATATGAATTTCGGCTAATGATGGAATTTAGTGGGGAGAACAGGGGCTATGCCTTTGTCATGTACACAAGCAAAGAGGATGCCTTGCAAGCTATTCGAATGTTAAACAATTTGGAGATTCGTCCTGGTAAATTTATTGGAGTTTGCGTTAGCTTGGACAACTGCAGACTCTTTATTGGATCCATCCCAAAGGAAAGGAGGAAAGAAGAAATATTGGAAGAAATGAGGAAAGTTACAGATGGAGTGGTAGATGTTATTGTGTACCCAAGCGCAAATGACAAAACTAAAAACCGTGGGTTTGCCTTTGTGGAATTTGAATCTCACAGAGCAGCAGCAATGGCGAGACGTAAATTAATTCCAGGTGACTCAAATAATTTTTTGTAGATTTGAATAGTAGTTATGATAACATTTATTAAGAATTAATTGCCGGAACTTGTTTTAGCCCCCATTCTCTCTGATGCTTCTTGTCATGCGATTTGACCTTTCAAGTCACATGACAAATCACATGCAATGATCTGCAGTGGAACTGTTCTAATCGGTGCGACTTTGTTGGAGTCACACCGATTAGAAAAGTAGTTCCTGCACTACTTTCCCCGATTTGGGGTGTGACTTGCATAGACATCTGTGCATGAAGTTGCACAGATGTCTAAGAAGTTGCACCCGAATTCGCACTGCCATCCGACTTTGAAATCATGCAACTTCAAGTGAAGTCGCACGATTTAAAAGTCGGGTCCAACGTGAACCAGGGCCTATTCTTCATAGCATGCTTTTATTTTATTTAAAGCTACCGTTCCTTTTGAGCTAAATAGAATTGCCACTTTGCCAAATTTACCTGAAAATTCACAAAAAGCAGAGGTTTTTTTGGAGGGGTGGTGATTGCTGTAACCTTCCTCCCCTCAGAGAAACACACACAGCAGTGTACATTAGGTAATTTCACAACTGTGAAAACAAAAATAAAACCTTTTCATGTCACCTAAATTACTGTGCTATAGATCCAACCAGCTGTAGCACACCAAAGTAGTCAACTTTCTAAAGATTGTATAAAATTCAAAGTGCCACGCTTATACAATATACTTCATGTGTTCCATTAAATCATGTGATATACAAATAAATAAAAAATTCCATAAATAAAAGCCATAAATACATTCACAACTCTTAATTATCAATTAAAATAAATGTGTTCAAATAGTTCAGGTAAAGTCCATATAGCCAAACGTGCTAAGGCCACTTCAAGCTGTGGGTCTATCCCCGCTCTGTGACTACACTGTGCCTATATGCTCTGTGAGTGCTATTCACATTTTTTTAATAAAGAGATTGGAGTTTTTAATTGGAGAGCACTATTTTGTGCGTGCGTTTATTTTTTTTAAGGCTGTATTGCTGCCATTTCCAAGGAGGAGAGGAGTTTTACCATTGAGCCTGTCACCCCATCTGACCTCCGCTTGTTAAAGGAAACACACGCACATTTGACCTGTTGCATAAGGGTCTATAATTTGAGGTGAACGGCTAGTATATGTTGTGGTAGCAGACTTTTGCACTGGATTTGGTGGTTATATATTATGAAAACATGCACGCATGTTTGACCTTACATTGTTATTAAGGCACTATACACTCACCAGCCACTTTATTAGGTGTACCTTGCTAGTACCGGGTTGGACCCCCTTTTTGCCTTCAGAACTGCCTTAATTTTTCATGGCATAGATTCAACAACATTCCTCAGAGATTTTGGTCCATATTGACATGAGAGCATCACACAGTTGCTGCAGATTTGACGGCCGAACATCCATGATGCAAATCTCCCGTCCCACCACATCACAAAGGTGCTCAATTTGATTGAGATCTGGTGACTGTGGAGGCCATTGCAGTACAGCAAACTCATTGTCACCTTCGAGAAACCAGTTTGAGATGATTTGAGCTTTGTGACATGGTGCAATATCCTGCTGGAAGTAGCCATCAGAAGATGGGTACACTGTAGTCATAAAGGGATGGACATGGTCAGCAACAATAGTCAGGTAGGCCGTGGTGTTTAAACAAGGCTCAGTTGGTACTAAGGGGCCCAAAGTGTGCCAAGAAATATCCCCACACCATTACACCACCACCAGCAGTCTGAACCATTGATACAAGACTTGATGGATCTATGCTTTCATGTTGTTTATGCCAAATTCTGACTACCATCTGAATGTTGCAGCTGAAATCGAGATTCATCAGACCATGCAATGTTTTTCCAATCTTTTATTGTCCAATTTTGGTGAGCCTGTGCGATTTGTTCCTCTGTTTCCTGTTCTTGGCTGACAGGAGTGGCATCCAGTGTGGTCTTCTGCTGCTGTAGCTCATCTGCTTCAATGAGTGGTTATTTGAGTTACTGTTGCCTTTATATCATCTCGAACCAGTCTGCCCATTCTCCTCTGACATCAATAAGGCATTTTTGTCCACACAACTGCCACTCACTGGATATTTTCTCTTTTTTGGACCATTCTTTGGAAATCCTAGCCACTTGCCCTCCTGAGGATTTACCAATACAGTGATCAGTGCTACAAAAGAGCACTGACACTGTACTAATGGCAATGGGCAGGAAGGGGTTAATGTGAGGGGCGATCAAAGGGTTAAGTGTGTGTGTGTGTATGTGCGTGTGTGTGTTTTTTACTAGGGGGCGGGGGGGTGTTCTTCACTGTAAGCACAGTACAGCCATCCCGGGCAGTATGCTTGAGCTGACAGGGAGGAAGATTGTTTGTAAACAAAACAATCTTCCTCCCCGTTGGAGATGCTCGGTAATCACTGGGCGCCGTCGAGTAATTACCGTCCGGGACCCGGTGATTGACATCCACGGCTGCGAATGGCGGCGCCGGTAGGGCGCTTGTGCGCCCCCTACCCAGAAATACAAAATCACATATATACGTGATTTTGCACACAGATGCCGCCCTGTAGCAGTATATCTGCTTAAGCGGCTAGAGATGGTTGTATGTGAAAATCCCAGTAGATCAGCAGATTTGATATACTTAGACCAGCCTGTCTTACACCAACAACCATGCCACATTCAAAGTTACTTAAATCCCCTTTATCCCCCATTCTGATGTTTGGTTTGAACTTCAGCAAGTGGTCTTCACCACATTTAGATGCCTAAGTACGTTGAGTTGCTGCCATGTGATTGACTTATTAGCAATTTGTGTTACCACACAATTGAACAGATGTACCTAATAAAGAGGCCGGAGAGTGTACAGTAACAGCCTCCCACCTGCTTTATAAGGAAATGATGGGCGCAAGGCGGTTCTCTCATTCTGGGAGGACATCATATGATGTCCTCCCACTCTAACCGCGCGTGTGCGGCTCCGGGGGTGCGCAGCGTGGCAATCGGTGGTGTGCTGTGTCCCTCGGACACAGCGGATCAATGGAAAGAACTGAAGATGTTGGCTGTGTCATGTGATCAGCTGCATCCAATCACAGCTGATCGCATGTAAATAAGGAAATGCCGGTTATCGGCATTTCTCTCCTCATGAGCTGTCACGTTGACAGTTTGTGAGGAGAGGAGAGCCGGTAATCAGCATTCCTCAGAGGGGACATGTACACTGATCATCAGGGCACTGATGACCAGTGTGCCGTGATGATCAGTGTAGCCCCATCAGTGCCACCTGTCAGTGTCCATCAATGCCAGCTGTCAGTGCTCATCAATGTCACCTGCCAGTGCCACATCAATGCCACATATCAGTGGCCATCTGAGCTGCCTTTCAGTGCCACCTATCAATGCCAGTCAGTGCCACCTATAAGTGCTGCCTATCAGTGCCCGTCAGTGCTGCCTATCAGTGCCAGTCAGTGCCACCCATCAGTGTCGCCTATCAGTGCCATATATGAATGCTGCCTTTCAGTGCCCATCGGTGATGCCTGTCAATGCTTACCAGTGCCTCCTCATCAGTGCCGCCTATCAGTGCCAATCACTGCAGCCTCATTAGCGAATAACAGTGAAGAAGGAAAATCACTTATTTACAAAGTTTTATAACAGAAACTAAGAAAAAAACTTTTTTTTTTTTCAAAATTTTCAGTTGTTTTTGGTTTGTTTAGCAAAAAATAACCCAGAGGTGATTCCATACCACCAAAAGAAAGCTCTATCTGTCTCAAAAAAAAATATCATATGGGTACAGTGTTGCATGACCGCGCAATTGTCATTCAAAGTGTGACAGCGCTGAAAGCTAAAAATTGGCCTGGGCAGGAAGAGGGTAAAAGTGCCCTGTAGGCTAGTGGTTAAGGTGAGTGGCCATTTTGTGAATTTGGAGGTGGTGGATTGTTTCATTGCACACGGGTTCGGATTCTGAAATTTAAGACAAATAGTCTATTTGTTAGCACCTTTGGCTATTTGGACTATTTCAGCACATTTATTTTTAAGCAGAACTATAGGCAAAACTTTTTTTTCATTTTGGATAGAGTAAGAGAGGGTAATAACCCCTGCAAGGTTTATTTAAAACAGTAGTGTTTTGAACCCCCCCTTCACAACCGTATCCTCTGCCATCTTCAGAGCACCTCCCCACAGTGATGTCCTTTGCCCCCTTTCACAGCACCTCCCTACAGTGGTGTCCTCTGCCCCCCCCCTTCACATCTTAACCTCTCACACCTCTTCACAGCCCCCTAGAAATTACACAGCCCCTTGCACATTACACAGCCCCCTACACATTACACATCCCCTTGCAAATTACATAGCCCCCTGCACATTACACAGCCCCCTACACACTACACAGCCCCTTGCACATTACACAGCTCCCTACACATTACACATCCCCTTGCACATTACATAGTCTCCTGCACATTACACAGCCCCTGCACATTACACAACCTCCTGCACATTACACAGTCCCTTGCACATAACACAGCCCCCTGCACATTACACAGGCCCTTGCACATTGCAAAGCCACTTGTACATTACACAGCCCCTTGAAGCTATTCCCCTTCCTTCACATTATACAGCCTCTACAGCTCTGCCACTTCCTACCTTACTCAGGCACGCAGAGTGGGAAACATAGCAGCGCTGAATAGAGGGTGGGAGTTGCTGGAGTTAATTTTTCATATTAAGAAGCTGGTGATTGGTTGCTTGGTGGTCCTAGCAGGCAGTCACCTGCTGGTTAACTTGGAAAATTAGCACCGACAGCTCCCACCCTCTTTTCAAACCATGGTGGTCCATATGGGACAGTGACTGGGTCTGCATCCGGACCGTGGTCTGCCATTTAGTGATGCCTGTTGTATAAGCACTGCAGTTTGAATTTCATACAATTTCGCCACTTCTGCAGTCTGGCAGCTGGATGAAAGGGAGATAGATCATCATATAGATATCATTACTTTGCATGCATGGATTATGAATTGGGAGGAACAACCAACTCCAGTGTTGTGTGTACTGTAGCAAATCAGCCATGTGCAAATTATTTCCTTGCTGAAATGAAGTGTAAAGCAGCTTGAATGCACAAGGATTTATAAGGAAATAGCTTAAAGTGTACTTCCTCTTTCATCTCATTTTATAACAAATTTGTGTAGTAAATAACTTGGTAAATGGTATGTGCCTACTACAAAAATACAAAACATTTTTCTGATAGCCACACTGTTTGTCCACAGTAGACTGTGATAGTTTCAGGCTCCATGCACACTGGGCTCTTTGATAACACTTGTAACCTTAGCTGTGTAAAGTCATGTTAAAACTGTGAGTTTTTCAGCAGTTTTGTATTAGAGTTTAGCAGCTTTTTGCCTCATTTTTTCATGCTTGTGTGTTTTAGATTTTTTTTACAGCAAAAAAAGTCCACAAATGCTGGTTTGCCGCAATTTACAGCATTTTGCCGTGTTTTTCAGCGTTAAGAGCGTTTTTACAGCTAAAAACTCCTCTAGAAACCCACTAGTCCTGGGGTTTTTTTCCAGCCAAAAAACGTCCCTGCCAAAAAACGTTGATTCCAGTCTATGTGTGCATGGACACATAGAATAACATGCTGGAGAGTTTACTGGCTGTAGAAAAAAACGTCAAAAGCCAAAAACAGCCGCTGTAAAAACGTCCAGTGTGTATGAGGACTCAGTAGTTACAGTGAGCTTCAATCTGACAAGTGTCTGCATATAAGAACTGCCTGTGTTGTCTCATAGCAATCAATCAATTTCAAAGCTGCACTGAATGACAGTTGAAACTGATTACAGACTGTAGAGCAAACCTGTGCTAACAGTTTCCAAGGACCCACTCACACGTATGTGGTTTCCTGCAGTTAATTCCATGCATTTTAGTTGTAAGAATGCATATTAAGCAGAAGTTCTATTCATTCCTATATGACCAGACCAGTTGAAATCAACTGTGAACACACAAATAGGCATACAGTATATCATTCATGTTTGTTCATTTTTAGGCTTCAGTTCTAAATCTTTCTCACTCACTTTGCATAATGCATGAAAAAAAACTGAATATACATTAAAAGTAAAAAATGCACATGACTATACAAGGGTTGGACAAAGAAATGAAAACACTACATGCTACATGATTTGCAGGTGTGAAAGTAACAACATGTTTTGTGTTAAAATCAGAAGTGATGTCACACTTTTGCTTCCGCTGTGTGATGAGACACCTAGCTAACAGGTGCAAAGCCTCACTTTCGTAATTCACTGCCTGCACTGCTAGTAATATGGAGTTGTGTCAGAGCTTACTAAGCATCAAATAGGGCGAATTGTTGGTACCTTCTTAGCTGGTGCCTTTTTGCACTGTGCAGTGTTGTAGGATTGGCTTACAGAACTGCCCTTCCTTTCCCTTCATAGCGCAGGAAACTAGAGCAGGCTATTATGATAGGCTGAGGTACTATTGTAAAATACTGCTGTATTCCTGCTAGAAGTTTAGTAGTATTTACTGTGTAAGCAAAGATTCACTTAAGATACTTTTCTTGAATAAGGTCCAATGTATTCAGCTTGTATACCTGCAGACTGCTCTAAAATGATGCCTAGGGTGTTTGTTTAAATGCTAATCTATAGTAAACTGTAGGCACATTACAGGTAGTCAAGTGAGAGTTTCAATTTACTTGGTGCCAATAAAATATAATTATAACATAATTTCTTTTTTTTTCTATTATTCAATGAGAGATTCAGCCTTTGACTGAACTACCAACCAGAACCTGCGGGTTATAGTGTTATCTGTAGGAATACAGCTGCTTAAAAAAAGAATCCAAGAGAAGAGTTTCATATGGTGTTCCAACCCCACAACTGCATAGTTTTTTGCCAAGCATCCAAGGAGTAAGGGCTTATTTATCCAACTCCTGGATCTAGCACACTTTAGAGCTAGTCATTCACCCTGAACCCACCTGCCTCTTTTGCTTGACATTGCTGCACACCTGATTGTTACCTGTTTCTGGGGACATGTCCAAAGCAGAAAGGAGGCTTTGTCTTTCCACAGTGGTTGGCCTGATTATAAAGAGCACTCTTTCAGCATGTGCTATGTACTCTGTAATGCCTGTCTCACAGCCTTTCTTGCCCGCCTTGGGACGCTTGTCTGCCTTACTCTGAAATCAGTTTACTTCACCATGGAGGGATTTGTATTGTGCTTCATTCTTGCCTTAGCTCACCCAAACGCAGGTAATTTAAGAGGCAGTCTCTGCCCTTACCCATGTAAGGTTTTGCATACCTCTTTCCATGACCTAGCGTAGACTGGGATGAATAATCGTTAAAATCTTTCAGTGAAGACAAGGCACTGATGTGGCAGAGTCTCCTGCTTCCGCTGGCTCACAAAGTTTTGGTGCACATAAGGCGACTATGCAGACTTATTTCAAATAGGTTTTTTCTGAGGAATTTAAGAGGTGCATTCATCTCTGTGGATTTTGTTATTCTTCTTGGTTGTTCTTTGAAGCCATTAGCCTGGTACCCTAGCCCTATTACAGGCCCTAGGGCAGCGACATTGATTATTTTATTCTGTGCTTACCCATATATCTATCTATCTATCTATCTATCTATCTATCTATCTATCTATCTATCTATCTATCTATCTATCTGTCTGTCTGTCTGTCTGTCTGTCTGTCTGTCTGTCTGTTGCAGTCTTCCAAGAAAAAAGTTCAGGAGTAGAAGTGCCTATCTCCTATTCGTGATATATAAATATGAACCCGCCTTTAAAAGTGCTCAAGTATCAATAAAAAAATAAAACTAAACTAGCAGCAGCACTTACCGATATTAAACACAAGAAATAACCTACAAATAAACAAAGAATGTGGTGTGCTGTCACTTTAAACTTAGACAACCCAAATGCTTTATACTGTACATGCAAAAAATCATTCAAATGATACCGTGTCATACAATTAACTATAGTTTCAAATGAATGAAGTTCCAAGTGATGAAATAAAAGTCCACCTTGAAATGAGGTTATTTCTTTATAACTGACACCAGCCACCATTAATAAACACAGCTGCTGACAGGACGTTCAGACCTACAACATACAGGAGGTCTACCAGCACTTAAGGGACAAATGAATGGCTCTCACATATATACTGCGCAGTAAATCTTACACATAGAGAAGAACAAGAATTCCACATGGCGAAGTACATCCCAACCAAATTTATTTAAAAAATTATGGCATATATTCACAAGCAAAGAAAGGGTACAAGCGTATTACAAACACCCTCTGGCCCACCGGGTAGACGTGATGATGTGTTCAAGGGACGGGATGTCCTCCAAGATAGCCCCTTGGAAGATGTCCTATAGGATGAAACGCACATGGGGTTTAGCAGTGACATCATCATGCTTGCCCGAAGGACCAGTGGATGTTTGTAATATGCCTGCACCTTTTCTCTGCTTGCAATTTTTCAATACATTTGGTTAGGACTAGATAAGTGCACTGTAAGTGTACTGCTAGTGCAGGTGCTCTAGACCTGAGGGGAAGCTCTGAAATGAGGGGAAGCTCTGTTGATTTCTATCACCCAATCATGTGCAAGCAAAAATGCAGTTTTTTTAAAAATTTTCTTTGCAAACTCCCCTCAGATTTAGAGCAACTGCCCTTCAAGTGTCCTTGCAGTGCACAGACTATATGCCTTTAGTAAATCAAGCCCATTATCTTTTGAATGACTTTCTTGCACGTATAAAGCATTTTAGGTGTCGAAGTTTAAAGTGACAGCTCAACACATTCCTTGTTTATCCCTATCTCCTATCACTTCTATCAGAGTGATGAAGTTTGGTGGTTATTTAAACCAGCTATCTAACATATGTAAATGTAGTGGGAGATAGAGCATAAACAAAACAAAAAAAATACACACACACACATATATATACAGGTGAAACTCGAAAAATTAGAATATCGTGCAAAAGTTCATTTATTTCAGTATAGCAACTTAAAAGGTGAAACTAATATATGAGATAGACTCATTACATGCAAAGCAAGATAGTTCAAGTCGTGATTTGTCATACTTGTGATGATTATGGCTTACAGCTCATGAAAACCCCAAATCCACAATCTCAGAAAATTAGAATATTACATGCAATCAATAAAACAAGGATTGTACATAGAACAATATCAGACCTCTGAAAAGTATAAGCATGCATATGTACTCAGTACTTGGTTTGGGCCCCTCTTGCAGCAATTACTGCCTCAATGCGGCATGGCATGGAAGCTATCAGCCTGTGGCACTGCTAAGGTGTTATGGAAGACCAGGATGCTTCAATAGCAGCCTTCAGCTTTTCTGCATTGTTCGGTCTCATGTCTCTTATCTTTCTCTTGGCAATACCCCATAGATTCTCTATGGGGTTCAGGTCAGGCGAGTTTGCTGGCCAATCAAGCACAGTAATCCCACGGTCATTGAACCAGGTTTTGGTGCTTTTGGCAGTGTGGGCAGGTGCCAAGTCCTGCTGGAAAATGAAGTCAGCATCCCCATAAAGCTCATCTGTGGAAGGAAGCATGAAGTGCTCCAAAATCTCCTGGTAGACAGCTGTGTTGACCCTGGACTTAATGAAGCACAGTGAACCAACACCAGCAGATGACATGGCTCCCTAAATCAACACAGACTGTGGAAACTTCACACTGGACTTCAAGCATCTTGCAGTGTGTGCCTCTCCATTCTTCCTCCATACTCTGGGTCCTTGCTTTCCAAATGAGATGTAAAAGTTGCTCTCATCAGAAAAGAGGACTTTGGACCACTGAGCAACAGACCAGGTCTGTTTTTCTTTAGCCCAGGTAAGACGCTTCTGAGGTTTGTTGTTCAGGAGCAGCTTGACAAGAGGAATACGACATTTGAAGCCCATGTCCAGGATCTGTCTGTGTGTGGTGGCTCTTGATGCACTGACTCCAGCCTCAGTCCACTCCTTGTGAAAGTCCCCAACACTTTTGAATGGCCTTTTCCTGACAATCCTCTCCAGGCTGTGGTCATCCCTGCTGCTTGTGCACCTTTTTCTTCCACACTTTTCCCTTCCACATAACTTTCTATTAATGTGCTTTGATACAGCACTTTGGGAACATCCAACTTCTTTTGCAATTACCTTTTTGAGGCTTTCCCACCTTATGGAGGGTGTCAATGATGGTTTTCTGCACAACTGTCATGTCAGCAGTCTTTCCCATGATTGTGATTCCTACTGAACCAGACTGAGAGAGGCTCAGGAACCCTTTACAGGTTTTATGGCTTAATTAGCTGATTAGAGTGGGACACTTTGAGCCTAGAATATTGCACCTTTTCACAATATTCTAATTTTCTGAGATTGTGGATTTAGGGTTTTCATGAGCTGTAAGCCATAATCATCACAATTATGACAAATCAGGGCTTGAACTATCTTGCTTTGCATGTAATGAGTCTATCTCATATATTAGTTTCACCTTTTAAGTTGCATTACTGAAATAAATGAACTTTTGCACGATATTCTAATTTTTCGAGTTTCATCTGTATATATACACACACTAGTAGGGATCAAAGACAAAATTAGCCAGGCCTTAAGAGTTACTCACCACCAGTTGCCCCGCTCCTAATTCCACCCCTAGACACACCCTCATAAATTATCTAATGCCACAAACTCGGCTGCTCCCTGTGGCCAGATCCCTCCTACAAAAAAACAGTATAGAGACAGGCGTGCAAGGCACAAAGTAGCACGGGTGCTGGGGATTTGGGTGGTTGGTGGCTGCCTGTGGAGCTGGTCAGCAAAATCAGTATCCAGGCAGTAGATGAAAGTCTCAGTGATACACCAAAAGGAACCATAATTGACAGTCTGCATGCCAGTGGTAATGTCACACAGAGCAGGGCCTGTGAGAGAGGTCTTGGATACAACATTGTGGCGACTATGCATCAGTAGTAAGGCATTGTCCTAGAGCCCAGCTGGGATCATGCACGATTAAACAGTCAGGAGACATGGTCTAGAGACAAGCCAGGGTCATACACAGGTACAAGTTACAGCAGGATGCAGATGAAAGGTCAGAAGCCAGGCTAAGGTCATACACAGAGGATCAGGTGGAAGCAAGTTCTAATAACAAGTCAAGGTCAAGATCAGGAGTGAGGCACAGAGAAGTCCAGGAACAAGCATAGCCAGTAATGAGTAATTAAGGTAGCACAAGATCAGGAACAAAGTAGCTGAAGATCATCCAGCGATTACTAGTCACAACTTCCCTTTTAAAATAGTATGTGTGCTGGTGCACTCACACACTCGCGCAATGCACTTATGCACGTCGATGCGCAATAGCATGTATCCACACAGGTTACTGGCAGGGACTTTCAGCCTGTATGCTGAAGCATGTGCACCTCTTCTGGTTAAAGTCCTGACAGTTCCAGTGTCTTACGGGTTCTGTTTCTGCTGACGGATGATCATGGAAGGTTTAAACACCTGTGGCCAAACTTCTTGAGGGACAAAGATCCTGTATTGTGCCACACTCTTGCTTATTACAGACTGCATTCAGAGATTCTGAACAGAGGGTAGAGGCCTGTTGAATAGCTGACATTGGGTCAGGCTGTATCAATAAGAAATGTTGAGACTTTTAATTTTTTTGCAAACAGGCTGAAGGTCCTCTTTAATAACCTTTTTGCCATCAAGAATTAGTATTCCAAGCAAAGCTAAAACCATCTCTGTTGCCTCAAGGTAGCCATTCCCACATTTCCCAGCTCACAGGAGTCTCCTATAGGTCTCAGGCCTTGCCCAGTCAGAGTACATGGAACACACCATCTCTAGTAGTTGTGGGATTAGCCCACCAGATGAAGCCATTCCATTTGTTGCTTCTTTTATTCAGTGTCTAGCATCTTACTCCTGAGGATGGCACTGTAAACCCACTTGCTCTGGTTGATCTATTAATCAATGGCTGTCTGTCTTAATGGACTAAATTTTTTTTTTTCGGTCAGTACAAAAATTCTACTATCCTAATCATACAATGCAAGACACAGGACTTGTGTTTATTGACCATGGGTTATGTGCAGGGGCTGTCCCAAGTTCACATTCATATAACCCTGCCCAGTCAGTGAGACTCCATTTTTGCTAGTGTATTTAGGTGATGGACTTGTTCTTTGGAGACTTTTTTTTCTTTTTAAACCATTCAATTTGTTACCTCTGCCAAGATCAGACTGCTTCTTGCCCTGTTGCAACGTCACAGATTGGTAACCCTTAGGTACCTACCTGGACCCCACTATGTGGGGATGGCCTGTAATGTTTGTTTTAGGCTGCTTTTACACTTAGGAGTTGTTGAAGCGCTTTTGCATTAAAGAAAGCTCCTAAAAAGCTCAAGAAAAACACTTCCCTATGTATGTGAATGTACAGTTGTGTTCAAAATAATAGCAGTGTGTTGAAAAAAGTGAATACAGCTCAAAATCCTTCTAATAGCTTTTATTTCCATACACACAAATGCATTGGGAACACTATACATTCTATTCCAAATCAAAACATGAAGAAAAATATATCAAATTTGTGTTGTTCCTCTAAAAAAAATTGAAGAAAAGTGAATATTATCATTCCCTCCTCTTCATACCAGGGTACTAGGTGTATTCCTAGACTCCCATCTGTCCTTTCAGCCCCAAATCCAATCACTGTCCAAATCTTGTAGACTTCACCTCCGCAACATCTCCAAGATACGCCCGTTCCTAACCTCGGAAACCACTAAGCAACTTATTCACTTATATCTGCCCTTGACTATTGCAACTCCCTCCTCATTGGCCTACCTCATGGCAGGCTATCCCCTCTTCAGTCTATCATGAATGCTGATGCCAGACTTTTCCACCTTACTAACCGTTCTGTATCAGCCACCCCTCTCTGCGAATCCCTCCACTGGCTTCCCATTGCCTAACGGATAAAATTCAAAACATTAACAATAACGTATAAAGCCATTTATAACTCTGCCCCAAATTACATCAACGATCTTGTCTCTAAATATCATCCAAACCGTACTCTCCGCTCCTCGCAAGACCTCCTACTCTCTAGCTCCCTTGTCTCCTCCCATACTCGTCTCCAGGACTTTTCCAGAGCTTCCCCCATCCTCTGGACCTCTCTACCCCAATTTATCAGACTGTCACCTACTCTGCTCACTTTTAGGCGATCTCTGAAAACCTATCTCTTCAGGGAAGCCTATCCTGCCCTCAGCTAATAATGGAATCTTCTACTCTTCCAACCAATCCATCCCCCACAGTTACTACCTTTTGTACCACTAGCCCCTCCCTCCAAGATTGTAAGCTCCAAGGAGCAGGGCCCTCCTTTCCCTCTTGTATCGAACTGTATTGTTGCTGTATTGTCTCCCGTTATATTGTAAAGTGCTGAGCAAACTGTTGGCGCTATATAAATCCTGTATAATAATAATAATAATAATATTAGACTGTTCAAAAAAATAGCAGTGTTTGTATTCTCCTTTACAAACTCAAACATTCACTATATAAAGTGAAAAATGTTTGAAGATTTTGCTTTCCTTTGAATCACTTAATTAATATTTAGTTGTATAAGCACTCTTTCTGAGAACTGCTGTACATCTGTGTTGCATGGAGTCAACCAACTTCTGGCACCTGTGAACAGGTATTCCAGCCCAGGATGATTGGACTACATTCCACAGTTCTTCTTTATTTCTTGGTTTTGCCTCAGAAACTGCAGTTTTGATGTCACCCCACAAGTTTTCTATTGGATTAAGATCCCGGGATTGGGCTGGTCACTCCATAACGTCAATCTTGTTGGTCTGGAACCAAGATGTTGCACATTTACTGGTGTGTTTGGGGTCGTTGTCTTGTTGGAACACCCATTTCAAGGGCATTTCCTCTTCAGCATAAGGCAGCATGACCTCTTCAAGTATTCTGATGTATTCAAACTGATCCATGATCCCTGGTATGCGATAAATAGGCCCAACACCGTAGAATGAGAAACATCCCCATATCATGATGCTTGCGCAACCATGCTTCACTGTCTTCACAGTGTACTGTGGCTTGAATTCAGTGTTTGGGGGTCGTCTGACAAACTGTCTCCGGCCACTAGACCCAAAAAGAACAATCTTACTTTCATCAGTCCACAAAATCTTGCGCCATTTCTCTTTAGGCCGGCCAATGTGCTCTTTGGCAAATTGTAATCTCTTCAGCACGTCTTTTTTTCAACAGTGGGACTTTGCAGTGGCTTCTTGCAGATAGCTTGGCTTCACATAGGCATCTTGTAATTGTAACAGTACTCACAGGTAACTTTAGACCTTCTTTGATCTTCCTGGAGCTGATTGTTGGCTGAGTCCTTGCCATTTTGGCTATTCTTCTATCCATTCGAATGGTAGGTTTTGGTTGCCATTTTAAAGCATTTGCGATCATTTTAGCTGAGCAGCCTATCAATTTCTGCACTTCTTGTTTTCCCCTTTCCAATCAACTTTTTAATCAAGGTACGCTGTTTTTCTGAACAATGTCTGAAACGACCCATTTTCCTCAGAATTTCAGAGAGAAATGCACTGTAACCAGCATGTACAACATTTGCTGCCTTCCTTCTTTAAATAAGGGCAATAATTGCCACCTGTTTTTCAAAGAATGAATGACCTCACTAATAGAACTCCACACTATTATTTTGAACATGCCCCTTTCAATTAGTGATTCAATTACACAGAATCAGCAGCATGCATGTCATGACTGTTGGGTCTGTTGGATTTCTATTACTCTACTACACCTGCTAGTAAATTATTTGCCATGTAGAAATATCATTTCTACCAAAAACAGTGATTGATCAGGTTAGTGATGTCTGATTGCTATTATTTTGAACACAACTGTATATCTGTGTATGTTTTCACACGGAGGTGTTGCTCTTGCGGTGCGGTTTAAAAACTGCTTGCAGCATCTTTGGGGAATGGTTGGGGAGTAAAAAAAAAATGCCCCAAAAACATCTTTTCCCATTGAAATCAATAGAAAACACCCGAAAAACCCTTGAAAAGCACCTCAAAAACGCCTCTGAAAAGCATTTTTGGTGCAATTTTTAAGTCGCATGTCCTTTAACCGTAGGACGGCTACAGCGCAGTTGCTTAGTTCTGGGACGACGTCCATGGATGTCATTCCAGAACACGCCCACTTGCCTGGCGCGCAGCCGTGCCGCCGGTGATACGGTAAACGGCCAATCACAGCGGCCTTTTACCACATGATCAGCTATGTCCAAAGATACAGCAGATCACCGGGTAAATACAGTTGCCAGTTATCGGCTGCACTTTCTTCACGTTGTCACAACGTGAGGAAATTACTGCCGAGAACTGGCATTTGTCAGCAAAGGGATCGGCATTGATCATCAGGGCACTGATGATCAGTGCCGCCAACCTGTTCCCATCAGTGCCGCCAACCTGTGCCTAGCAGTGCCGCCCACCTGTGCCTAGCAGTGCCGCTCGCCTGTGCCCTGCAGTGCCACCCATCAGTTCTGCCCATTAGTGCCATCCATCAGTGCTGCCCATCAGTGCCACCCATTAGTGCTGCCCATCAGTGCCACCCATCAGTGCAGCATCATCAGTGCTGCCTATCAATGCCACTTATCAGGTCCCATCAGTGCTGCCTCTCCATGCCACCTCATCAATGCCCATCAGTGCTGCCTATCTGCCTCATCAACGCACATCAGTGATGGAGAAAAATTACCTGTTTGTAAAATTTTATAATAGAAACAAAGAAAAACTTTTTTTTCACATTTTTTGCTCTTTTTTGTTTATAGCGCAAAAAAAAAACACCCAGCGGTGATTTAATACCACCAAAAGAAAGCTATATTTGTGTGAGAAAAAGTGATAAAAATTTCATATGGGTAGAATACGTTGAATGACCGCGCAATTGTCATTTAAAGTGCAACAACCCTGAAAGCTGAAAATTGGCCTGGGCAGGAAGGGGGTAGAAGTGCCCAGTAGGCAAGTGGTTAAAAATGCGTAGAAAGCCTGGCAAAAGCGCGGTAAAAATGCCTATGTTTTGCTGTGTTTTTGCGGCGGATCAGTGTGAAAGTAGCCATAGGCAGTAGATCCTTTGTCAGGCTTTCACCTTTGCATAATGTACAGTGTGTGCTATACAGTTCCCGGACCTTGGTCCATTTCTGTGGCTCTTAAGCCATGAAGATACAGCATGCCCACCATGACTGGTGAAGCCTTGACCTCTAGTAGGCCCAGCATAGTGGATAAGGTAGGACAGGCTTTCCCTATTGACACCAGTTCCTGGCTTTTAATAACGCACTCCGCAGTATGTAGCACACCATGTGATTTATAGGCAGAGGATTTGGGAGTTATTCACTTGGTGGTAATAGCTGTTCACTTGTCCCAGAGCAATCTCTTAATATGTCAATGCTCCCCTCATCTGATTCTACCTCCCTCTCAGACACAAATCATGAGACCTATCTGACAAAAGTTGTTTTCTCTGCCACTATGAATGCTTTGGAAGACTCCCAAACCATTAGTTTCCAGAGGCCAAAAATGCTACATGTCCTCTATTCCCACTGACCGTGTTCAAGAATCAGACGCAGAACCTTCTTTACCTGAGGACATCATGGAGGAAATTGAGGACCCTAAATTTGTAATAGAGACAGCAGAGGCTGCAGCTTCACGTAAAATGCTCTCTACTGTGGAAAGATTCATTAATGTGGTGCGCACTAGTCTTTGCCTAACAGTACCTGACTCTACAGCCAAAACAAGCCCCTGTGGGCACTACAAGATTGGCTAAGTCAAGAAAGACTCTTTCCATAAAAGCACATTGTGTATGCAGTATATGAGGATTGTACCTTCTAATCTGCCAGCTTCAGACAAGAAGAAGAAAGATTTAAAGACTTCCTGGCAACAACTTTTGGCACACAGAGTAGTTGGATCAGTTCTCTTAGAACTGTTTGGAGGTTTCTATTCAAACCTATTGACAGTTCCAAAACCAAATACTGGACTTAAAATCTCTAAACAGATTTCTTCAGGTACCAAAGTTATAATAGTTGTAAACACCATGGGCCGGTTCACACTATAGAAACGCAGTCCAGATGTGTTTTTGGTGCTTTCTGGTGCATTTTTGATACGTTTTTGCCGCATTTCAGTGTTTATGCATTCCAGTTAATTTTTTCCCCCCTCATTTTCAATTTAAATAGGGACATGTGTGTTCCAGTGCGTTTTGTGCAGAAAAAATGCAGTATGTTCTTTTTTTTTCTGCAACTGGACCGCACTGGAACTGAAAGCACTGATGTGAACTATGACATTGACAACCATATAACCTACTTTCTGTGCATTTTGGATGCAGAAAAAAAGCAACTGAAATGCATGTAGTGTGAACTGGCCCTAAAGGTTTTATATTTTAAAGTGGTTGTAAACCTCAGACATGAAATATGAACAAAGCAGAGCCCTCAATAGTGTGTGCATGTCTCGATCCAGAGCACCAAGTGTCATTTCTGTTTTCTGCTTCGTTCTACTATAAGCATGGGTCAGTTCTGACAAGTTTTCCTGACACCAAGAGAAAAATGGTGACAGGGGAGGGAGCTTCAACAGAATGATCGCCTCAGCTCTGTTTCTGTGTAAAGGGGGCATGTCCCTTCCCTCCAATCAGCTCTCAGAGCTCTCCTCACTGATGTAACTTCAACTCCCCGCCCTCTGCTTTTCGGAGCTGAGAGATCCTGTGTAAATTCTGCACTTTGAATGGATGTAGGGGAAAGATGGCTATAGATAGGTACAACTACGTTTACCACCTAATCCCTTTAAAACTAACACATAATAGTTACACAGGTTCTGAGGCTAATTTAATGCAGATAAGTCACTAAGTGAGTTTAATTACCACCTTATTCCGCCACTGAACCTGTGTAATTAGTATTCAGTTTTAAAGGGATGAGGTGGCAACCCTAGGTACAACTTGCGTAGGAGGATTTGTTTCATCTCTGTGTATCACCTGAGGCCAGTCACTTCACTGGTTAAATGTGAGGGTTACGACCACTTTAATTTATTCTCTGCAGTAAGGTAAACACAATTGCACTGTCTGTCCCCCCCTCCCCTTCTAACACTTAGTCCTTTATTGATCCAGCCCTCTTCCTGGCTGCAAGTCTTCTCTCTCTTCTTTCTGGTCTCACAGGCTTTGCTGATATCAATCAAATCCAGTGCGGGGAGCAGGTGGTAGCACTGAGCCATGCTGTGTGTGTCGTGTGTCAAGTTGTTATCTGAGTATTTCATGTTCTTTAACCTTGTTGTTTTTTTGTGAGCTTGTTGGCAGTTTTGTTTTACTGTGTTGTTGCTCACCCCTCAGTTTATAGCTTCGGAATATTCTATGACCTATGTATACAAGTCCTGCATCCTGTATTCTTTGATTAAGATAGTAGGAATTGTGACTTACAGTGGGGATCGAAAGTTTGGGCACCCCAGCTAAGAATTTGTATTAATGTGCATAAAGAAGCCAAGGAAAGATGGAAAAATCTCCAAAAGGCATCAAATTACAGATTAGACATTCTTATAATATGTCAACAAAAGTTAGATTTTATTTCCATCATTTACACTTTCAAAATAACAGAAAACAAAAAAGTGGTGTCTGCAAAAGTTTGGGCACCCTGCAGAATTTATAGCATGTACTGCCCCCTTCGCAAAGCTGAGACCTGCCAGTGTCATGGATTGTTCTCAATCATCGTCGGGGAAGACCAGGTGATGTCAATCTCAAAGGTTTTAAATGCCCAGACTCATCTGACCTTGCCCCAACAATCAGCACCATGGGTTCTTCTAAGCAGTTGTCTAGAAAACTGAAACTGAAAATAGTTGACGCTCACAAAGCTGGAGAAAGCTATAAGAAGATAGCAAAGCGTTTTCAGATGTCAGTATCCTCTGTTCGGAATGTAATTAAGAAATGGCAGTCATCAGGAACAGTGGAAGTTAAAGCAAGATCTGGAAGACCAAGAAAAATATCAGACAGAACAGCTCGCAGGATTGTGAGAAAAACAATTCAAAACCCACGTTTGACTGCACGATCCCTCCAGAAAGATCTGGCAGACACTGGAGTTGTGGTACACTATTCCACTATAAAGAGATACTTGTACAAATATGGTCTTCATGGAAGAGTCATCAGAAGAAAACCTCTTCTACGTCCTCACCACAAAAATCATCGTTTGAACTTTGCAAATGAACATATAGACAAGCCTGATGCATTTTGGAAACAAGTTCTGTGGACCAATGAGGTTAAAATTGAACTTTTTGGCCGGAATGAGCAAAGGTACGTTTGGAGAAGAAGGGGCACAGAATTTAATGAAAAGAACCTCTGTCCAACTGTTAAGCATGGGGTTGGATCAATCCTGCTTTGGGGTTGTGTTGCAGCCAGTGGCACAGGGAACATCTCACGAGTAGAAGGAAAAATGGATTCAATAAAATTTCAGCAAATTTTGGATGGTAACCTGATGCCATCTGTGAAAAAGCTGAAGTTAAAGAGAGGATGGCTTCTACAAATGGATAATGATCTTAAACACACCTCGAAATCCACGGGGGATTACATCAAGAGGCGTAAACTGAAGGTTTTGCCATGGCCTTCACAATCTCCTGACCTCAACATAATTGAAAATCTATGGATAGACCTTAAAAGAGCAGTGCGTGACAGACAGCCCAGAAATCTCAAAGAACTGGAAGACTTTTGTAAGGAAGAATGGGCAAAGTTACCTCAAACAAGAATTGAAAGACTCTTGGCTGGCTACAAAAAGCATTTACAAGCTGTGATACTTGCCAAAGGGGGCAGTACAAGATATTAACTCTGCAGGGTGCCCAAACTTTTGCAGACGCCATTTTTTTGTTTTCTGTTATTTTGAAAGTGTAAATGATGGAAATAAAATCTAACTTTTGTTGACATATTATAAGAATGTCTAATCTGTAATTTGATGCCTTTTGGAGATTTTTCCATCTTTCCTTGGCTTTTTTATGCACATTAATACAAATTTTTAGCTGGCGTGCCCAAACTTTCGATCCCCACTGTACCTGTAAATTGTTTTATTTTGGATTATAGTATAGAACACAGGCCCCTCAATAGGTTCCCCTTACAAGTTTTGTTTTGCCAATGTTCAGTCACCTCGGGATATTTTGCATATACCCATAGTCTATGAATACAAGTCCTGTGCCCTGTACTATACTTCAATATAAGTAATTTACAAGTCAAAGTTCCTATTCTTACAGTTGTTATCTTTTTGTGTTAAATCATAAATGTATGTATATTTTCCATGGTTCTAGTATAATTGTTGGTGCAATATCATTTTAGGAACTTTTCGGTTATGGGGTCATGCTATTCAAGTAGACTGGGCAGACCCAGAGAAAGAAGTTGATGAAGAAACGATGCAGAGAGTTAAGGTCCTGTATGTAAGGAATTTGATGATATCAACTACAGAAGAGACTATCAAAGCAGAGTTTAATAAATTTAAGCCTGGATCTATTGAACGTGTCAAAAAATTGAGGGACTATGCTTTTGTACATTTTTTTAATCGAGATGATGCCATTGCAGCAATTTCAGTAATGAATGGGAAATGTATTGATGGAGCAAGTATCGAGGTTACTTTAGCTAAGCCTGCAACTAAGGATTCTAATTGGAAACAAAGAAATGGCAATTTGAGTCAGAATGCAGAAAGTTTGCTTTTGTTTGCAAATCAGGAGGAAGTATCACAAAAGCCTGTTGGAAGATCTTCAATTTTACCTGCTACTCTTAGAGGCAGAGAAAGTTCAATATGTTCTGAGTCTGAAAGAGGCACATATCCTTTCTATCCTGGCACAAAGCTTAGCCCAATAAATGTTCAGTCTTTAAAGCCTAATCATTTTCACACTGCTGTGATGCATCTAGAGTATTACTGTTACAAAAATAAAATAGCTTTTCCTGAATATTATTTGTATTCAGCTAATGGCCAGGATGGAAAACTGCTTCTGATTTATAAGGTTATACTTCAAGCCGTTGGTAATAATTCCCAGAGCTGCTTCATACCTGACAGGCTATGCATCTCATTGGAAGAGGCAAAGGAACTGGCAGCACAATTTACCTTGATGCATTTGGGTAAGTTTAAAATGTTCACACAGTTTCTTTAGGGAAATGCCTGCTTTGAACAAGACAACAATAGTTCCATTTCAACCTTACTAGTGTTTCTCCCTTTCTTGAATTTCAGCTCTTTTGGTTATGCTAGAGAAAGATACATTTTTAGTTCAAAATGACTAAGGGAGGTGGAAAGAAAGCAAAATCACTTAGTCTGCAGTAGTGCGATATGTAAAGGAAAGTAGAACTGGTACCACAAAACATGGAAAATAGTTGTAGTCCAAGATATTCTGATTGAATCCATCCCAAAACCAGGTCTAGAGGTGTACTGCAAGTCCTGCGACAATCAATTTTTCCTCCTTTTGTGCATACTGCTGTCACTCTTCCCCTCCAGAGACCTCAGGCAACACATTGCTGATGACCAGATACAATACAATAAAATCTTGCATTCATCTTTCAGTTCTATTCCCTATGTGTGCTTTAGAGGTGACTTGCTATTTCACATTGGCAATCCTAGTTTCTAAAAACTCCATTTTACAGAGTGTTGTCACAGATATATTTTAGAAAGCCAGAGAATAAACTAAAGCTGCAGGACTCTGCAGTATTTTTTTTAAATAAATTGTAGTTCATTATTTATTACTAGCTATAGTCATGTCAGTGACCACAGTTCTACTTTAACCAGGTGAATAATTTATAATTGCTGTAACACATTGCACTGCATGGTAGCATGTTAAGAAGAAAAATACACTGTAAAAATATCTGTTAGTTTTTTGGCCAAACAAAGAAAACAAAACTGTGTATAGCCGGCTTAACTGTCCATTGTCTATGGTTGTGTCCTTTAAAGCTAATCTCCATTGTTTAGTAAAATATAAATATTTCATTTGGACCAAGCTAGTCTAAATATATAAATCATGTATAATAATAATAATAATAATAATAAAAAACTAAACTCCAGAGAGGGGGAAATCCTGTAATCAGGTGGCTGACCCTGCTGATCCTTAAAGGAGGCCTCTGGAACATACCTCACCCAGTAACTGCTGAGCTGCCCATTGAGAGACGGATGCCCTAGATGTATACCTCGTTACCCTGCCGCTCCTGGTTTTGGATATATCAAATGCGCATAACCTATGCGCTTCTGGTAAGCGCATAATAATTTCATCTTTTGCTTGGAACATCATAAAGAAGGATACGCTTATGTTGGCATTATGCATGGCATCAGTTTATATTGAATCGGACTGTGATTTCACATATACTTACCTAACGCTGCACTTTATATTTATTATTTACCAGAGGTTTTTAGGTGGTTACCTTTTAGGTGGTTATCAGCTGCTATTATGGAGAGCGCTCACTATTACTACTGCTGATTTTTAATAATAATAAACTACCTATCACCTTCACTAACATTTGCAGTGGCTGTGTTTGCTATATATACTGTATGTACCCTCGGCACACGTGTGCGGTACTCACGGAAAGGTCCCGGTCCGCTTTCTCGATCGGGACCTTTCCCGATCATGTGACCGGCCTTGACGTGACGTCACGGCGGCCACATGACACTAAGCCCCGTCCTGCCCACCTCCCAGCGCAGGAACTCCTCTTCACGCCGGGTTAAACAGTGCCCCCAGGGACGTTTACAGCTCTGTTAGTGAGGGTAATAGTTCTTAGCACCGCCTTGGTCTATACAAACTAAACTTCACTAAAAGCTGGACATCAGCATTAAATTAATCTCTCCTGGCTGAAAAAGCGGCTATAATCATCTTATTTTTGAAGAGCGGGTACTTTCTGGTGCCTCCAGGTATCTGTGTTAGACTTCAAATTATTCCAGTTAGCAGTTGAAAGACTAGGTTAAATCGTAAGGTAGCCATACACTATACAATCTAATTGTACAGTTTCCTTTAGCTTTACCAAAACTTTGTAATATGAAGACAAACCTAAACAATCTGTGAAATAGATATCAAATCTTAATGGTAGGTGTAAAGGAGATTCTGCAATCAGATTGTATAATGTATGATCAGCCCTAGCACAAGGAGCTGACAATATTTGGGCAGTCCAGAGATCAAAACTTTTTTTTTTTTCCATTCAACCTGAGTGCCTCATCCACACATTTGAAATGGATGGGTGAATGCTTCCACTGTGTCATTGTATCTGACAGCGGAATTCACTGATCAGCGTTGCCAGCTATATCTGGTTGCTCTTAGCGAGCAGAAATTTTCCAACAGGGCAGTTGTACAGAAATTGGTTGGAAGATCGACTTCTGTACAGGCACCCTTGCCCGCATAGGGCTTAAATTTCTACTGGTCCCTGCTGAACTGTCCAAATTTCGATCCCATCTGTGGCCAGTTTTAAAACTGACCTAAGGAAATGTCAGTGCTCTTTACGATGCCTAACATAGGAACTAAGGAGTCTCACATGGATGGGTTTGAAGACTAACACTGGTGCATGCTCTTTAGCAAAGCTGTTAGGTTAGGCTTGTTTTAGGGCAGTATACATTCACTTTATTAGGTTCCATTCAAACTTGTGCGACTTCAAAATCGGGCAATTTTCATTGTGACTTTACAGTTCGACTTGATGCAGTTTTGAATAAGTGTGACTTTGGCTTTGACCAGGGATGATTGTGTTCTACAAAGTCGGACACAAGTCACATATATCATTCAGCTGCAACTTTCATACGACTTTGGAGGGTTTACATTGAAGTCTATGTCCCTCAGGTCGCATGAAAGTCGGACCAAATTAGTGCACAAACCACATTCAAGTCACTGTGACACCTATGAAACTATCCCTAGAGTTTAGTTTTTACATTATTTTTACAGCTTATCAGTCCCTAAATGTAGTGGCTGCATTTCTTTTTCCATGTTTTTTCACCTAATAATGCTGTGAAAAACACAGTTCCTCTCCTAGCGTGACAGTGTTCCCTCATTGCACGGTATCTATGAAGGAGCAGCACTGTCACCATACGCTGCTCTCGTGATTTCACTTTCTTCTCATCTCCATTACATAGGGTGGAAGTGTATTGTAGTTCACAGAAGACAACTTAGAAAGTTTATAATATTATTTGAGATATCAGTTCACTGTACAGGAAGTTGCAAGGATGCT
The DNA here is from genome assembly GCF_062004578.1 of Staurois parvus. NCBI lineage: Eukaryota > Metazoa > Chordata > Amphibia > Anura > Ranidae > Staurois > Staurois parvus. The sequence goes on along the minus strand of NW_028317886.1, from coordinate 13,605,928 downwards.
GGGATTCTGACAAGATCAACATGCATTCTGTACTTGCAGAAAATGTGCTTAACCTGAAAACACTAATGCAGCCAACACATCTACAGTAATATGCAATGCATTACATTTTAGTTCTTAGGTTTAGATATAATTTCATTGTAGGGATAACCAGCAAATATAAAATTGTTGTGTAAATGTTTGAATGTTTCTATATAGCAAGATAAGTTTAATTGTGTTTTTTTACAGGCTACAGTATCTGCCGTGGTTCCGCACATAACCTGTCACCAGTGAATACTTCCTTGTCAACTGGAACAGCAAATGTATTTCCGTATACACCTAAAACTTACTCCTGTCCCAACTACTCAGTTTCACCTCCTTTGTCTTTGGCTAATGGAAACCACATGGAGCAAAGGCTATTTATTTCTAATCAGGCTTCTTATTTCTGAAAATGTATGCAGCACATTGAATTTGTTTTAAATAGTTTTTAGTTATCTCTTTTGTGTGTATGTGGGTGTGTATATACATAAGTACTTATAGCAGAAGAGCCCTTTGTGTCTCCATGAGTTTTATCGTACGTAGCTTGTTTTTATCATTATTTTTATTTCTTAGTAAGAACCTATATTGAAGAAGAATGAAGACTACCATTAATGACATCTCCTGAAATTACCTGGCTGTCATCCTAGGTCATCATGGGCTTTAGCACTTGAATTTGCTGACTTGGAATATGTATAGAAATCAGGAGTTCTGATTTTCCTGATTTGTATATAGTACTTGTTCCATGTTAGCATCTCAATGTATTGTAGCCAGAGATAGCTAAGAAACTATCAGTTTCAGAAGTAATTCAGCAAGCACAGCCGTTTTACTAAGCCTGTTTACGTAGTACATGGATTCCTTTAATACTTTGTGCATTATCCACAAACTTTGGCTTGTGGGCTGAGTGTTAAAAACAGAAGTTAACTTAGACATACCAACCATAATAACCAATTATAAGACATGTTTACCTGAGAAAACTGCTTATTTTCAGTGGGCTAATACATCACGTTTAGTACAGTTTTACAAAGTCCAAATATTGTGCTTGTGGAGATTTGTATCTTTGGGGGAAAAAATAGTGAAATGTATAGAAAAAATATAGATCTCATTTGTCTAAAGGTTAATTTGTAAAGATTTGATATAGCCATTCCTCAAGTAAAAGTGCATGGCCTCCTGGATCCATATCCCGCTTCCTGGATGACTTTTCCTCCTGGCTACCGTTCTTCCTCTCCTCTGAGCTACCCGCCATCATCCTTGGGGATTTCAACATCCCTGTCAACCTCGACAACCCGGCCACATCCCATCTCCTCCACTTAACCTCCTCCTTTGCACTTGCACAGTGCATACAATCCACCACCCACTCCGACGGTAATATCCTTGATCTCGTCTTCTCCAACCGCTGCGCTCCCCACAACCTCACTAACACCCCCTTCCCTCTCTCTGACCACAACCTGATTACCTTCTCTATCTCCTCATCCTCCAACGCCTACCCCTCCAAATGTCACACTACTACCAGCCGTAACCTCCGCAACCTTAACCCTGCCCCCCTCCACTCTGCAGCTGATCAACTCCACGACAGCATCCTCCCCCTGTCCTGCCCCTACCTGGCTATGACTGCCTACAACAACGCGCTGTCAACAGCCCTTGACTCACTAGCGCCTTTAACCACACACAACATCAGACCCCGACCGCTCCAGCCCTGGCAGACTGATCACACCAAAACCCTCAAACGACACAGTCGTGCCCTGGAGTGACTATGGCACAAAACCAAATCCCAACAAGCCTTCACCCGCTACAAATCTGCCTTCCACACCTCCTCCCTCCACACAGCCAAACAAGCCTACTTCCTGACCCTCATCAAGGCCCTCTCCTCCAATCCTCGCCGACTCTCCTCCACCTTCAACTCTCTACTCTCGCCACCCCCACCTCCACCCAGCACCTCACGCACTGCCCTTGAGATTGCCAATTACAAGATTGACACAATTCGCAAGGACATCGCCGCAACTCACACGCCCTCTCAACCTGTTCCCTCTCACACAGCTACCCCCTCATCCCCCCTCTCCCTTGACATAACCCGCAGGGACTTCGTCGCTGCTCAAACTCCCTCCAACCCCATTCCCCCTCACTCAGCTACCCCCTCATCACCCCTCTGCCACGGCCCCACCACTGCTCTGACCTCCACTTCCACCCCACCTTTCATTCCTCATACTGAAGCCCCCCCAACACTTCACACCTTTGACCTTACTACCATCGAGGAAGTCTCCAAGATCCTCTGATGCCCGCCTCACCACCTGTCCCGTCAACCCTATCCCCTCACAACTCCTACAACCTCCCTCCCCCTCCATCCTACGCTCCCTCACCCACATCTTTAATCTCTCCCTCTCCTCCGGCACTTTCCCCTCCCCTCTGAAACATGCACACATCACCCCCATACGTAAAAAGCCCTCCCTGGACCCCAATGACCCAAACAACCTCATACCCATCTCCCTGCTCCCATTTACATCCAAACTCCTCGAGCGCCTAGTCTACACCTGCCTATGCTCTCACCTCAACGACAACAACCTCCTCGACCCCCTACAGTCCGGCTTCCGTCCCCTACACTCCACCGAAACTGCCTTACTCAAACTCTCCAACGACCTGCTAACCGCCAAAGCTAATGGCCACTATTCAGTGCTCCTACTCCTTGACCTCTCTTCGGCCTTCGACACAGTCAACCACCCCCTCCTCCTCAAAAAACTACACTCCCTCTGCCTCAGAGTTTCTGCTCTCTCCTGGCTCTCATCCTACCTGTCACAACGCTCTTTCAGCGTTTCCTATAATGCTACCACCTCCCCCTCACTCCCCCTCTCTGTTGTGGTCCCTCAAGGCTCCGTCCTCGGGCCCCTTCTCTTCTCCATCTACACCTCCTCCCTTGGCCAACTCATACACTCTCACGGCTTCAACTACCACCTATATGCCGACGACACACAAATCTATCTCTCAACCCCCCACCTCACCCCCTCAGTCTCTGCCCGAATTACACACCTACTGAGCGACATATCTGACTGGATGTCGCTCCACTTCCTTAAACTGAACCTCTCCAAGACCGAGTTTCTTGTCTTCCCCCCAGCCCGGACACCACCCCCCATTGACTTCTCCATCATGTCCAACAACACCACCATCAAACCTGCCCCGCAGGCCAGAGTACTTGGTGTCATTCTGGACTCCAACCTATCATTCCAGCCCCAAGTCCAATCTTTAACAAGCTCGTGCAGACTCCACCTCCGCAACATCGCCAAAATACGCACGTTCCTAACCCCAGAAACCACTGAACAGCTCATCCACTCCCTCATCATATCACGACTCGATTACTGCAACTCCCTCCTTACTGGCCTGCCTCGCCGCTGGGTATCCCCGCTTCAGTCGATCCTGAATACGGCAGCCAGACTAATTCACCTTTCCAACCGCTCCATCTCCACCACCCCCTCCGCCAATCCCTCCACTGGCTTCCGATTGCGCAACGGATCAAATTCAAAATCCTAACACTGACGTACAAAGCCGTCCACCACACTGCCCCGAACTACATCACTGACCTAATATCCAAGTACCACCCAACACGCACATTCCGCTCCTCACAAGACCTCCTTCTCTCTAGTTCCCTGGTCTCCTCCTCCCATGCCCGCCTCCAGGGTGTCACCCATCCTCTGGAACTCCCTGCCCCAACCCATCAGATTATCACCTACTCTCCTCTCCTTTAGGTGCACCCTGAAAACCCATCTCTTCAGGGAAGCCTACCCCACCCCCTGCTAACTTGCCGACCTCCTCCACTCTTCCTACCACTCCATCCCCCACAGCTATCTCCTCCTGTGCCACCATCCCCTCCCTCCTAGATTGTAAGCTCGAAAGAGCAGGGCCCTCAATCCCCTCATGTTTTGCATTGTATTGTTATTGTTCTGTCACATGTTCTGTCCCCCTTTGTAATGTACAGCGCTGAGCGAACTATCGGCGCTTTATAAATACTGTATAATAATAATAATAATGTACAATCATTCTGTGCAAATGGGGCAAGAAAAAGAATGTAAACCAGCTATAACCTGTGCTTTCAAATGTAAATCATTAGCACTTGACCACTAGATGGAGCTAAGTATCATAGACATTTCATATTCTTTGCTCCATCTTGCTGCATTGTATAACCTATGCATTTTTGCTCCATTCACACAGAAGAAATGTACATGTACTTTCACTGGCCAAATTACGATGTGAATTCCTTATGTATCAAGCCCTCTTAGTGTATGGAACTTTCTGTGTGGCCCAACAACAACTTACCAAATTCAGACTTTCATAATCTCTCATTTTGAATCTGATTAGACACAAAAAAATTAAGCTGAGGGTGTTTTTTTCTATCATATTACATGCATTCAAAAAGTCAACGTGGTATTAGTTTTCATCTGTTATTAATTGTTGTCATATTAAAGGCAAATATCACTGATTTAGTAGATTATCTACTCTGGTGGATATTTTCATCAGTTATCATTAGTTAAATGTTTGATTATGAAGTTAGAAAGTCTTTAAGTGTGCCTCAAACAAAATAATTAATTGATAATAAGGGAGTACTATCATCTTTCAAATGACATAAAAAAAAAAAACCGGGGGAGCACAAATACACCAAATCTTATGGATTGAGTACCCAAGGAACAACAACCATGTATAATTAAAAATACAAACAATTTATTTGTTACACATCTTAAAAGTGTTAACATAAAGAGATATAATTTGTCAACCAATTTAATAGTCTCTTAATGTTAGCACTTTTAAAATTTGTACCAGATAAATTGTTTGTATTTTTAATTATGCATGGTTGTTGTTCCTTGGGTACTGAGATAGTGCATAAGATTTGGAGTATTTTTGCTCCCTTGTTCTTTCATGGTTATAAAGTGAATTGTTAATTTATTATTGGGTTTGACGTTTCTTAAATTTCAGGCATTTGAAGAAGAAAAAGAAATTGGGCAAATTTAATATTTTCCCATGCAGTGGGTTAAATGTTCGTTTTTGTCTAGGGGCTCAGAAAGCAAAGATATACTTACCTAATCCACTGATCCTCCGAGCACAAGACCGGTCCCACAGACCAACTCTGGATGTGAGGATGGCAGTAACAGTCCACCGAACAGTCCACCACTGGACTTGGGGGAGCACGATTTTTCTGGAGGATGGGGTAAGTACAGTGGGGAAAATAATTATTTGATCCCCTGCAGATTTTGTAAGTTTGCCCACTTACAAAGAAAGGAAGAGTCTATATTTTTATCATAGGTATATTTTAAATGGTAGAAAAAATTATCAACCAAAAATCCAGAAAAAACACATGATACAAATGTTCTAAATTGAGTAGCAGTTGAGTGATTAAAATAAATAAGTATTTGATCCCCAATTAAAACATTGTCAGGGAGCGAGGAGCCAGACACACAAGGAGGTGCAATTAAAGGTAGGTTTATTAATATAAAAATAAGACAAGTCTATGCAAGTCCAACAGCGGAAATCATAGCCAAAGCCGGGGTCAAGAGCCAGGCAGAATCGTCGCCAGAGTCGGGATCAGGAGCCAGGAAAAATGGTCACCAGAGCCGGGGTCAGAAGCCAGGAGGAGTCTTAGCCAAAGCAGAGTCGGTATCCAGGAAAGCAATGAGTAGCTAAACAGGAGCTTGCTGTTGTGCAACAGACAGGACACGAATGCAATGGACAGCCACAAACAGCAGACTTATATGTAATAAGCCGCCACCTCCTGGGGGAGGAGCCACAGAGGGCTGAAAGCATAAAGGATCCCACAATGCTTTGCAGACACCTAAGATGGATGCCAGCACATGGAGCAGCACAAGGTCTGAGGAAAGGTAGGACCTTGACAGTACCTCTTCCTCAAGGGCCCCTCCCCCTCCGCTGCTCAACATAAGGCTTTTGTGGAAAGCGGGCGTGAAAAGCGCGGAGGAGGGCAGGAGCATGAACATGCGTGGAAGGAACCCAGGAACGCTCCTCGGGACCATAACCATGCCAATGGACCAGGAACTGCACCCGACCGCGGACCAACCGAGAGTCCAGGATGCGGCTCACCTCATACTCCTCATGACCGTCGACCCGGATAGGACAAGGCCGAGGAGGAGAGGCAGTAAAGCTATTACAGACCAGAGGCTTCAACAGGGATACGTGGAAGACATTGGCGCTGAGCTGAGTCCTTCAAAGACCTCTGGATCTGCCCCCACGAGGAATGCAGGGCAGCAAGATGGTTATCCACAGCGGGAATGTCCTGTGGCGAGAACAACTCAGGCAATACAGCGGGTTGGAACCCATAGTTGGCCATGAAGGGAGACATCCCGGAGAAGGAGTGTCAGGAATGGACTGGCCAGCAATGGTGGGACTCACCTGCCTTTTGATCTGCAGTACCAGGGCTGGCCTGGAGACTCAACCTTTCAGCCAGCTAACACCTGGAACTGATGATACTGGTGTATTTAAGGGATGGCCAGACTTGCAGACTCGGCCTTGGTGTTGTGTTTGTCCTGGGCCCTGTATCCTGTTTCTGTCCTGCACCCTGTTTCTGAACCACTGCTGACTTGCTACCTGTTCTGATCCCTGGCTTGTGACCCTGACCATCCCTCTGCCTGACCCTCTGTACTACGCTGCTTGCTACCTGCTGAACCTGGCCTGTGACCCCGACCATTCTCCGCTTGCTCCCCCTGTACCTACCTGCCCAATTGATATTGACTCGGCCTGCCTGACGACGCTTTCTTGTATGTACTGTTATCTGTGGGTGGTTGGTTGGGTTTGTTTGCACTGTATTATGTTTAGTATTGCACTGCGTTTATGTTTGTATTGTTAGTGTTAATAAATTACATTGTTCTGAAGTCTGCGTTTCCCTGCTTCAGTCACACACCTCTGGTCATACCTGGGAGCCCTGACATTACACCAAGGCCAATCCTGACCAGAAGTGGCTGCACAGGGAAGCCATCTTGGCTTGTTGATGGGAAGGATGGATCTGGATGAGGTTGCGTATTTATATCTGCTAGTGTTTGATGACAGGGAGTATGCTTATCAAACTCTGAAGGAGTATACCCGGGATGAACTGCTAGAATGTATACGGCTCGCTCATGTTCTAGTAGATCAGGGCACAGAGTTCTCTGAGGTGCAGCCTTTGATTGAGGTTTGTGCAGAGTTGGTTTCATCTGGTACCCCCGAATGCAGGGATGAATTTTTGCCACCATTTAGTGCAGACCAGGTAGAGTCCCTGGTGTGGTTATTAGAGGATGATGTGGGTTACTTTCTGGAGCGTTATTCCACATGTTTACCACAGACACTAAGAGATTGTATAAACGCAGTGCAGTCATTGACCAGACAGGCTTTGTGTAAGCTCAGCTTTGTTCAACCCATACTGCAGACATGGACAGACTTGTTGCACCCAGCCTCAGTCAGCTTACAAAAACCCAGTCCTGCTTCTAACTCTACTCCTGTATTCCCAACAGCTCCTCCAGTTACAGCCCAGTATACTTGGCTATCTACCGCATGTCAGTACCTTGTTCCCACTCGCTGCACCTATCCTGCCTTTAACCCTGTAAAAAAGCCCTCTGTAGCAACTGCTCCCTCTCCTGTTCCATCCTCCAGTTCTTCTCTGTCTCCAGCTGCTCCATTCGTTTGCAGACCTGCGTTTACTTGCAGTGCTCCAGTAGTTAAAACCAGAAAAAAGCGAAAATTCTTTCCAACCAATACCATCCTGCCAGTATCCAAACCGGTGAGCCTGCCTTCCGTGGTTCAGCCTGAAGCCTCTACTCAGCCTGAAGCCTCTACTCAGCCTGATGCCTGTACTCGGCCTGATGCCTGTACGCAGCCTGATGCCTCTCTTCAGCCTGATGCCGGTACGCAGCCTGATGCCTCTCTTCAGCCTGATGCCTGTATGCAGCCTGATGCCTCTCTTCAGCCTGAAGCCTCTACTCGGCCTGATGCCTCTACTCGGCCTGATGCCTCTACTCGGCCTGAAGTCTCTACTCGGCCTGATGCCTCTACTCGGCCTGATGCCTCTACTCGGCCTGAAGCCTCTACTCGGCCTGAAGCCTCTACTCGGCCTGATGCCTCTACTCGGCCTGATGCCTCTACTCGGCCTGAAGCCTCTACTCAGCCGGACGCCGGCATTCAGCCTGATGCCTCTACCCAGCATGATGAACTGATCCAGCCTGACGATCCTATTAGGCCAGTTGACTCGATGCCCGCTGTTGATCCAGATGATCCGGTACCTGATCCGGTGCCCGCTGTCGTGCCAATTGACTCAGAGCCCGCTGTCGTACCTGGTGACTCGGTGCCCACTGCCTTGCCAGATGACGCGGTGCCCGCTGGCGAGCCAAATGACCTGATGCCTGGTGACCCAGTGCCCGCCGTCATACCTGGTGACCCGATGCCCGCTGTCGAGCCAGACGATCCAATGCCTGGTGACCCGGTGCCCACTGCCTTGCCAGATGACGCGGTGCCCGCTGGCAAGCCAAATGACCTGATGCCTGGTGACCCAGTGCCCGCTGTCATACCTGGTGACCCGATGCCTGCTGTCGAGCCAGACAATCCGGTACCTGATGACCCGGTGCCCACTGTCGTGCCTGTTGACTCGGAGCCCACTGCCTTGCCAGATGACGCGGTGCCCGCTGTCGAGCCAAATGACCTGATGCCTGGTGACCCGATGCCCGCTGTCCAGCCAGATGATTCAATGTCTGCCCCAGTGCCCGCGGTCATGCCAGTTGACTCGGAACCCACTGCCTTGCCAGATGACGCGGTGCTCGCTGTCAAGCCAAATGACTTGATGCCTGGTGACCCGATGCCCGCTGTCCAGTCAGACGATCCAATGTCTGACCCAGTGCCCGCGGTCATACCAGTTGACTCGGAGCCCACTGCCTTGCCAGATGACGCGGTGCCCGCGGTCGAGCCAAATGACCTGATGCCTGGTGACCCGATGCCCGCTGTCCGGTCAGACGATCCAATGTCTGACCCAGTGCCCGCGGTCATACCAGTTGACTCGGAGCCCACTGCCTTGCCAGATGACGCGGTGCCTGCTGTCGAGCCAAATGACCTGATGCCTGGTGACCCGATGCCCGCTGTCCAGATAGACGATCCAATGTCTGACCTAGTGCCAGCGGTCATGCCAGTTGACTCGGAGCCCACTGTCGTGCCTGGTGACTCGGTGCCCGCTGCTCCGCCTGGGGGCCCGAGACCTGTCGCTCCGCCTGGGGGTCCAGCGCCCGCCGCCCCGCCTGGGGGCCCGAGACCTGTCGCTCCGCCTGAGGGCCCGAGACCTGTCGCACCGCCTGGGGGTCCGGCGCCCGCCGCTCCGCCTGAGGGCCCGAGACCTGTCGCTCCACCTGGGGGTCCGGGGCCCGCCGCTCCGCCTGAGGGCCCGAGACCTGTCGCTCCACCTGGGGGTCCGGCGCCCGCCGCTCCGCCTGAGGGCCCGAGACCTGTCGCTCCACCTGGGGGTCCAGCGCCCGCCGCTCCGCCTGAGGGCCCGAGACCTGTCGCTCCACCTGGGGGTCCGGCGCCCGCCGCTCCGCCTGAGGGCCCGAGACCTGTCGCTCCGCCTGGGGGCCCGAGACCTGTCGCTCCACCTGGGGGTCCGGCGCCCGCCGCTCCGCCTGAAGGCCCGAGACCTGTCGCTCGACCCGGGGGTCCGGCGCCCGCCGCTCCGCCTGAGGGCCCGAGACCTGTTGTTCCGCCTGGGGGTCCGGCGCCCGCCGCTCCGCCTGGGGGCCCGATGCCTGTCGCCCCGCCTGGGGGCCCGATGCCTGTCGCCCCGCCTGGGGGCCCGATGCCTGTCGCCCCGCCTGGGGGCCCGATGCCTGTCGCTCCGCCTGGGGGTCCGGCGCCCGCCGCTCCGCCTGAGGGCACGAGACCTGTCGCTCCACCCGGGGGTCCGGCGCCCGCTGCTCCGCCTGAGGGCCCGAGGCCTGTAGTTCCGCCTGGGGGTCCGGCGCCCGCCGCCCCGCCTGGGGGCCCGATGCCTGTCGCCCCGCCTGGGGGTCCGATGCCTGTCGCCCCGCCTGGGGGTCCGATGCCTGTCGCCCCGCCTGGGGGCCCGAGGCCTGTCGCTCCATCTGGGGTCCGGCACCCGCCGCTCCGCCTGAGGGCCCGAGACCTGTAGTTCCGCCTGGGGGCCCGATGCCTGTCGCCCCGCCCTTGGGCCCGATGCCTGTCGCCCCGCCCGGGGGCCCGAGGCCTGTCGCCCCGCCCGGGGGCCCGAGGCCTGTCGCCCCGCCCGGGGGCCCGGTGCCTGCCGCCCCGCCCGGGGGCCCGGTGCCTGCCGCTCCGCCCGGGGGCCCGGTGCCTGCCGCTCCGCCTGGGGGCCCGCTGCCTGCCGCTTCGCCTGGTAGCCCGATGTGCCTCTGCCCGGGGTCCTGCCCGATGTGCCTCTGCCCGGAGTCCAGCCCGATGTGCCTCTGCCCGGAGTCCAGCCCGATGTGCCTCTGCCCGGTGTGCCTCTGCCCGGAGTCCAGCCCGATGTGCCTCTGCCCGGAGTCCAGCCCGATGTGCCTCTGCCCGGAGTCCAGCCCGATGTGCCTCTGCCCGGAGTCCAGCCCGATGTGCCTCTGCCCGGTGTGGCTCTGCCCGGTGTGCCTCTGCCCGGAGTCCAGCCCGGTGTGCCTCTGCCCGGAGTCCAGCCCGATGTGCCTCTGCCCAGAGTCCAGCCCGATGTGCCTCTGCCCGGAGTCCAGCCCGATGTGCCTCTGCCCGGTGTACCGCTGCCCGGAGTCCTGCCCGGTGTGCCAGTCTTTGATATCCCGCCAGTTACCAGACCCGGGCGGTGGAACATTTTTCCCAGCTAGGACTGTTTGGAGCGTCCTGAGGCCGCTCCTTGAGGGGGGGGTACTGTCAGGAATGGACTGGCCAGCAATGGTGGGACTCACCTGCCTTTTGATCTGCAGTACCAGGGCTGGCCAGCGGGTGCTCCCAGCAATCAGAGACTCAACCTTTCAGCCAGCTAACACCTGGAACTGATGATACTGGTGAATTTAAGGGATGGCCAGACTTGCAGACTCGGCCTTGGTGTTGTGTTTGTCCTGGGCCCTGTATCCTGTTTCTGTCCTGCACCCTGTTTCTGAACCACTGCTGACTTGCTACCTGTTCTGATCCCTGGCTTGTGACCCTGACCATCCCTCTGCCTGACCCTCTGTACTACGCTGCTTGCTACCTGCTGAACCTGGCCTGTGACCCCGACCATTCTCCGCTTGCTCCCCCTGTACCTACCTGCCCAATTGATATTGACTCGGCCTGCCTGACGACGCTTTCTTGTATGTACTGTTATCTGTGGGTGGTTGGTTGGGTTTGTTTGCACTGTATTATGTTTAGTATTGCACTGCGTTTATGTTTGTATTGTTAGTGTTAATAAATTACATTGTTAATCACATATCTGAAGTCTGCGTTTCCCTGCTTCAGTCACACACCTCTGGTCATACCTGGGAGCCCTGACAAGGAGTTGACAGCCGAGTTCCTCGCAGACTCTGCCCATGGCAGGAGATCGACCCAATTGTCTTGATGGTCAGAGATATAGCAGCGAAGGAATTGTTCCAAGGCCTTGTTGGAACGCTCCGCAGCCCCATTGGACTGCGGGTGGTAGGCCGAAGAGAAGGAGAGCTTGATACCCAACTGGGAGCAGAAGGCGCACCAGAACCTGGACACAAACTGGCTCCCACGGTCCGAGACAATCACCTTAGGCAACCCATGCAAGCGAAAGATCACCCTGGCGAAAACCGTAGCCAGTTCTTGCGCAGTCAGCAATTTCTTAAACGGGACACAATGACACATCTTGGAGAAACGATCAATGACCAAAAGAATGGCCGTATGGCCTCAAGACGCAGGGAGGTCTACAATAAAATCCATGCCCAGGTGTGACCAGGGACGCTCCCCATTGGGAATGGGTTGCAGAAGGCCCAATGGAAGATGCCGAGGAGATTTATTCTGGGCACAGACAGAACATGCCACTGCATATGAGGCGATGTTGGAACGGAGAGATGGTCACCAGAATAAACGAGAAACGACCCAGGACAACTGGTTCCTCCCTGGATGACCGGCGGTCTTGGAATTATGGTAGGTACGCAGCAAGCGGATGCGCAATCCCTCAGGTACAAAACATCTACCAGCTGTTCTTTTAGAGGGAGCATCAGTTTGAACCTCCAAAATCTGCTCCCCAAGGGGAGAATTCATGCCGGTACGAATGGCAGCCAGGATCTGATCCGGAGGTATGACCGAGGTTGGCTCAGAGTCCTCCCTTAGACAGCTCAGAGTATTGCCGCGACAAGGCATCAGCCCTGACATTCTTGGAGCCAGGCAAATAGGAGACCACATAGTTAAAACGCGACAAGAACAGAGCCCATCTGGCCTGACGGGGCATCAACCTCTTAGCTTCCGAGAGATATGTCAGGTTCTTGTGGTCAGTGAGAATGAGAACTGGAACCGCAGAACCCTCGAGCAGGTGCCTCCATTCCTTGAGAGCCTGAATAATGTCCAACAACTCCGTCTCCAATCTGGTAGTTGCATTCTGCGGAGGAAAGCTTCCTGGAGTAGAACCCACAGGGAAGTAGGGGTCCATCGGACGACCAACGCTGAGACATCTCAGATGCATCAACCGTCATCATCCGTCTCAGATGCATCAACCTCGAGGACAAAAGGCAACCCAGGATTGGGATGATACAGTATCGGAGCCAACGGGAAGGTGGATTTCAGAGCTTCGAAAGCTAAGATGGCCTCGGATGACTACTCATGGGGATTACTGCCCTTCTTGGTCAGATCTGAGAGAGGCTTGGCCAGCGTGGAGAAGTTCCTGATAAACTTCCGATAATAGTTGGCGAATCCCAAAAAGCACTGAATGGACCGAAGACCATTGGGACAAGGCCACTGCAGAACCGCCAAAACCTTCTGAGGGTCCATGGAAAATCCCACAGCGGAAATGATGTAGCCCAAAAAGGCAACCTGGGATCGGTGAAATTCACACTTCTCGAGCTTACAGGAAAGCTCGTTCTCACGTAATCGTTGCAGCACTCACTTAACATCCTGGATATGAGACTCCATAGACGCAGAGTAAACCAGGATGTTGTCCAAGTAAACCACCACGCACTGCTGCATCAAGTCACAAAAGACATCATTAATGAACTCCTGAAAGACCGCGGGCGCGTTACACAACCAGAAGGGCATAACCAGGGATTCATAGTGGCCGGTTCTGGTGTTGAACACGGTCTTCCACTCGTCGCCCTCCTTGATCCGTACGAGGTTGTACGCAGCCCTAAGGTCGAGTTTAGTAAAGACCGTTGCTCCCTTGAGGTGGTCGAACAACTCGGTTATCAACGGAATTGTGTAAGCATTCTTAATCGTGATTCGATTGAGACCTCTAAAATCAATGCAAGGCCTCAATTCACCGCCCTTCTTTTTCACAAAGAAAAAGCCAGATCCTACTGGAGAAGTAGACTTGCGAATGTGCCCCCGGGAAAGCGCATCCGCAATGTACTCCTCCATGGCCTGATTCTCCGCAACCGAAAGAGGATACACCCTGCCACGCGGAGGAGTGGCACCGGGTTGTAAGGTTATGGCACAATCGTATGGACGATGAGGAGGCAGAGCACCGGCGCGCACCTTGTCAAACACGTCCAGGTACTCCCGATAGTCAGTGGTCAACACCGAGTCCAAGGAGGCACTCAACACCTTAACAGGTCCACTGATGCAACCGGCCCCACACTGTGGAGACCACGAGAGAATCTCGGCCGACCGCCAATCAAAGGTCAGATTGTGCTTCTGAAGCCAGGGATATCCCAAAACCAGAGTAGTGCGGGGAAGAAATTAACTGGAAACAGGCCAACTCCCTGTGAACAGCCCTAATAGCTACTTCCACCGGCAGGGTCTCGTGGGTAACCTGCGGCGGTTGCAGGGGCCTGCCATCTATCGCCTCGAGTACCAATGGAGTAACTCGAGCCTGCAGAGGAATGGAGTACTGGGCAGCAAACGAACTGTCCATAAACAACCCACCAGCACCAGAGTCTACCAACGCCTGGGCCGTCACCGAGCCTTCCGCCCAAGAGAGGACAACGGTGATTAGCGGTTTATCTTTGCGGAAACTGGGGACGAGGAAACTCCACCCAAGATCTGCCCCCGAGAGGATCTCAGGTACGAGCGTTTCCTGGACGGACCGGACAGGACTGCCGAAAATGCCCCCTGAGACCACAGTACAGGCAGCGACCCTCCCGACGCCGAGAGGCCCGCTCCCTCTCGGAAAGCAAACCCCAGCTGCATGGGCTCACCACCAGACAAACCATCCCCAGGAGGAGAGGGAGGAACGGGTGGGACAGAAAACGTAGGCGCCAATCGGTTAGTAGGACTCCGCAGACGCTCCTTAAGTGAAGGCCTCTCCCTGAGCCTTTTGTCAATCAGGATTAGGAAGGAAATGAGTGCTTCGAGCTCCACAGGAAGTTCTTTGGCTGAAATCTCGTCCTTCAACACATCTGAGAGACCATGAGAGAAAGCAGCCACCAGAGCCTCATTGTTCCAACCCACCTCTGCCGCCAGGGTACGAAATTCTATGGCGTACTCGGCAACGGTTCATGAACCCTGATGCATGGACATGAGCAGCATAGCAGCAGAGGCGGAGCGAGCAGGCACATCAAATACCGTATGGAAGGAGGCAACAAAACCGGCAAACTCGTGAATCACAGGGTAATTGTTCTCCCATAAGGGATTTGCCCAGGCCAAGGCCTTTTCCGAGAGCAGCGAGATTAGAAAGCCCACCTTTGACCTCTAAAAATGATAGATTCTTAATTTCTTTGTAAGTGGGCAAACTTACAAAATGTGTAGGGGATATAATATTTATTTTCCCCACTGTATGGCTTTACCCTGAGCCCCTAGACAAAATGAGCACTTAACCCATGCAGTGTGGGCACAGCCCCACTGTATGTGAAAATACATTTTTTAACCGGAGTTCTGCTTTAAAGTTAATGTGGTGATTTTTAGGACGTCAGTATTTAGGATACTGTAGTTGGTATTGGTTGATCAGATCACTTTTTGTCTCTTGGGTCATGTTAGAAAAGTTCCATGTTAATATGAAAGTGGATCCTTGTTTTAGATCAACATGGTTCTGCAGGCTAACAGCCATCCATAAACATATGATGGCACTCCTAGAAACATGAATTTTGAGTTGGGATAAATATTGTGCAGGGTAACAAAGCAGTCTTGGTAGCAGAACTACATTGTCAAAAAAAATTAGTCTGCAGATTGGTAGTTTGTGGTTGGTTTCTGTTATTGTATTAAGAATATTTTCACAGCTCTTTTTTTTTCATTTTAGGTTTATTGAATGATCATGCACAATATGCACAAAGTTGTGGATCAACATTTCTATCCCTGGAAGTATTGTTTGTGTATTATGAGACGGGGCAGTTATTTTAAAATTTGTTAATGTCTTGTTTCTTTCAGTAGAACTGTTGTTAGAGTGTTTTTAATGATTCTTTGTGTCTTTTTACAGGTTTGGCAAGCTCTGTTTTATGACTATGGCAAACTTAAGTCCATTTATTCAGATACACTGTATTGCTATTATATTTGAATGGATGAAATGTGTGAACAGTTGTGTCTTGGATTAAACAATATAGATAAGGTGGGTGGTGGACTTTTGCACTGGGGTTGATTTATTAAAACTGGAAAGTGCAAAATCTGGTGCAGCTGTGCATTGTAGCCAATCTGCATCTAACATCAGCTTGTTCACTTAAGCTTTGACAAAAAAACTTGGATTGATTTCTATGCAGAGCTGCACCAGATTTTGCATTCTCCAGTTTTAATAAATCAAACCCAGAGCACACATCCACAACCTATCTTTTCTATATTGGAGAATCCAAGACACAACTATTCACTCATTTATATACCCCAATGTGTGTTGGTACACAAGTAGGCATCCACTTTACTATTTAGGTAAGAACATGCTATAAACAGAAAATATCACTATAACTTCCTTCATGTTCTCAAGTGTTTACTTATATACAGCAGAGAGAGTTATTTTGACATTTTTTCAATATACAAATTAGAGCATGACTGACATAATACACAGCAACTTACCAGATTTAAATTTGCATTGATACATCAAAGGATAAAACCACCCAAAACTGACATTTTGATTTTTGGTGGAGTATGGGGAGTTAATATCTCTTGAGGACCTTGTTGGTTAGATGTCTTCATTCATGGACCTGTGCACCTGCTGAATCCATTGTGAGAGGGTTCCATTCTCTATCCAAACCTCCCAAATGGACAGGAACAAATCAGTCACAATTGATGGCTTAAAGGCCTTGCTGTTGTTCAGAAGTCAGGATGGCTTAGCTCACTATGCTCTATCATATTTTTTTTTGCATAAAATAACCGGTTAATGTTTATCTGGTTATTTGTTTAGACAGCTCTTCCCCTCAGATAGTTTGATGAACCAGATTTCATATAATATATAGTGATTCTAAAGGCTTACTTTATATATATATATATATATATATTTTTTTTTTTTTAAAATAACAAACATGTCTATACTTACCTGCTGTGTGCAGGGGTTTTGCACAGAGCAGCCTGGTTCCTTCACTTCTCGGGGTCCTCTTACGGCGTTCCTAACCCCTTTTGTCAGGTGCCCCTATAGCAAGTAGCTTGCTATGGGGGCACCCGCTGCTCCATGTATCCATTCATACACAGAGCCACGGCCCAGCCCCACCCCCTCTTTCTTCTGATTGGCTGACTGGCTGTGATTGACAGCAGTGGGAGCCAATGTCTCCTGCTTCTGTCTCAGCCAATAAGGAGAGGGAGTCTCAGGATAGCTGGACTCCAGTGCACATCGCTGGATCGAGAGAGGGCTTAGGTTAGTATTAAGGGGGCTGGGGGGATGCTGCACAGAAAAGTTTTTTTTATCTTCATGCATAGAAAGCATGAGTGTAAAAAACCTTGAGCCTTTAGAATCACTTTAGTTTCATTGCTTCACGGTGTTCGCTGAAAACCTCCAGTCAAACAGAGTTGAAAAAGAACCAAAACCTGTGTTTACAGTGTCATTCAGCAACCATTGCTTAAAGTTGTATCAAACCAAAAATGTAACATATTGCAGCTTAGCAATCATTAGATGTGGTTGGAAGCATTAGTTTTCTTTTTTTGGTAAGCTGCAAGATAATAAATGTTTGCTTTTGGACTTAATACCACTTAAGTACTGTACACAGTTTGCTAATTTTTATGCCAAACAATCTATTTTTAATAGAGAAACAAACAGCAATAAAAACATGGTTTTCAGTAGAATGGATGACAGATTAGAACAGCAGTCAAGCTTTTATTGCAGTCTAAATCTTCTTTTGAGATACTTTCCTTTTACTTCTTGATGACACTTTGGGGTTTACTAAAGCTGGAGTGTGCAAAATCAGGATCACTTCTGCATAGAAACTAATCAACTTCCAGGTTTTATTGCCAAAGCTTAATTGAACAAGCTGAGATTGGAAGCTGATTGGTTTCTCTGCAGAAGTGATCCTGATTTTGCACTCTCCAGCTTTAGTAAATAAACTCCATTGTTACAAGGTGTGCCAGGGACAAGACATAAGGGGTGGAAACATGTACAGCACTACATACCTGACCGTTTCAAACCTTTTCCAACTTCCCTTATCCAAAACTAAAGAAAAATGTTTTAGCTGGAATTGGGCACACGTTGCCTTGAATCCTACACTTCTCATGTTTGACAACACTGCATTTATTCATTGCACTGGCTGAAGAGAGAAATGTAATTTAGAAGGGCCATCTTAAATTAAGAATCAGGCTAGCTGTCTCTATAGAATGAAATTGCACCGAAAACAGCCACCTGTGACTAAAAAGTATAAAAGAAAGTGCCATGATTTTAAGAGAACAAGTGAATGTATATATTTTTTTCAAAAGGGAAAGTTGTCTGTAATTCTGAGATTGCTTTATTGAATTACCATAATGAAGAGAATAGTATGTAAATTTAGTAGTGCTTATCAAAGGGAGTTCTAAATGTGTCATCATCGTTTTTTTATCATTGTAGTGTCAGGAAATTTTACTTCATATTCACTGCTATGTTTGAGGAGCATTGTAGAATGCTATGCTATATTTATCCCTTACAAATTCAAATATCAACTTAGGAATCTAAATGATCTGTAGCAGTTGGACATGTATCAATACATAAAAAAACAAATATATACCCATATAAAATATATGAACTAGAAACAAATAACATTCTTGCAAGGTACAGAAATGGGGTGATTTATGAAATGAATAGAGACTGTCCACTACAAAGTGCTCACTTAGATTACATTTCACTTTAAATACCAAGCCAGTGTGCAAGGAGAATGGAAAAAATCTTGTGCAAGAATGGATAATTGCATTGAATACAGCTTCACCTTATGCAGTAAGCTAAGTGATCATTGACTTTGCAAAGTAAACAGCCTCAATTCTTTCAGTAAATTTACTCTGGTATTTCTAGTGCTTCTGTATAGTGAGGTTCATTTGTGACGGCACATATTTCCCCTTTTATTTTGTAATACATAATATCTGTAAATTAAAAACTAAAGTTTGTCTTGGCAACATAAAGAAATCAGTTAATCACTGCAACACATGCACATTTTCCCATGTTTTGTCTTTTAAAATAGTGCAAGTATAGAAATTACCTGTTGATCCTGCCATGAAACTGAAATTCCAAGTAGTGTTGGCAAGCCTACTCAGTTCTCTCCTGCTGAACTTCAGAACACCTCCGCATATTGAGAAGAGGCGAATGTGTTTTGTATTTCATCATAGAAGAACTCATGCAGAGCTGACAGTACTGCTTGGGTTTCAGTACAGAATTGACAGTTCACTTCAGGAAATGTGGAGCTTTACAGTCAACAGTGGCAGTTTTTTTTCTGTACTTGCAAACATTTTAGAGACAACACGTGGGGATATCTGCATGCATTGCCCAGATACACTGCATTTGTTTTATTTTTCTTAGACACTTTAAAGAGGATTTTGCATGCTACTGAACTCCACCTACCATTGGAAATCATAATTTAAACTTAAGGATACTTAGTGCTTTATATAAGTTGGAATATCTCCTTATAGTGTTTAGCATCTGCAAAAAAATAAATATTTAGATAGCATTATTTAAAATGCTAGCGTGAAAAAAAGAACATTTGTGATTTATTTAATGTTTTTATATCACTCAAATTAGCTTGAAAAAAATCAATTAGTCTACATTCAGAAAATGTTTAAAAAAGCAAAGATAAACTAATAAACTTTTATTCCTGTTTTGACAAGAAAATTTGACAAACTATACTAAGAAGGAAAAAGGTTCTATTTTATTTAGAGCCAAAATTCAGCACTAACTTTAGGGTGTGATGATGTAACCTCACCACTAGCTTTGCAGTGCTAAAAATTCCTTTCCTAAAATTTAAAATAATAAGAAAACACTGATGTGTTTTTGTTTAATTTTTGTTATACTCCATTTTATTGGAATTTGAGTCTTTGTACTAGCCCTGTGCTTTCAGTAACCTGCTTCATCTGCAGGCCACCTTTTGCCAGGCCCACATAATCAGAATTTGCATGCACTGTTTATTTACTCTGTTTGTAGAATGTTCTCTGTTTGAATATATGCTGTTAGTGGATAGAATAAACAGTGGGATGGATGTCTTGTTATAAATAATAATTCACGGGAGTTCAGGGGGTGTCCTGTGATGTGGAAAATATCTATCGTTCTTTGTGCCTGTGCTTATTGTAATGTTTCTATTGATGTACATTGTCTTGTTATTTTTGTTGTTGTTATGATTTTTAGCATATTTAACAATGTTTTAAACATGGTCACCAGAAGTGGCAAAGTCTGTATATTAACATCCAAGAAACTTGAAAATAACTTCTCATGTATGTAGCAAATACTATATCATTCCTAGTTTGTGCATGTGACAATATGAAAATATATATTTGCCCAAAAGATCTGCTACTAAATATTATTTAGGAGGTATACAGCATAAGCCAGAAGGATCATATCCATAGAAAATTAAACAAGTACCTGTTCGCTCACAAGACTTGCACAAGTATAGAACTGTAAATACCAGCAGTACTCTGTAACCATTTCTAAACAGAATTTTTTATTATACCATTTAAATGTGAACTGTTGACTGCATGGGTCTGTTGGTGGTGGTTTCATACTAAATGGTTTTATGCTGTTGCAAAATCTTATCTTAATATATATGTGTTGCGTCACATGTTACAGATCTTCATTAATGCCCAGTTGAACTTTCAGTTTAAATCAAGTAAATGTGTTCTAGGTGAATCAAAACAAAAGGTATGAAGAAGTTTGAAGGCTCATCCACAGGACCACAGAGTGCTCTTACAGCATTAAGAGGCAGCGTTAATGCAACAGAGAAGCACCTGGGAGTGACAGGGATGGATGAGCGACTCTGAATGGAAACTGTCTGCATTCAGAGCATTTGTCTGTTCCTTTACATATGCAAACTGCTCAGATTTGTGTTGACATATGTACAACCACAGCCTGTCATTGATTTACACAGGCGCCAGTACATACATATGTGTCCTTTCTTGGCACCTCCTGACTGAAAAAAAAAAATCAGATGACTTTATGTTGTACAGGCCCTCTGTGCCGTTGGGAAAGAGGCCTAACAGTTCACTTTCAAAGCCAGAGCCTAAGTGGGAAAGCCTGCCTTCTGCCAGCATGCTGTAGAGCTGGACACTTGCCCTGTGTGTAGAATTAGTGGTCTCTCTGCAGACATCCAGTATGATCTCTCTGAGGTAGAGTTCAACAGGGAGTATAACCTTTACTAATTAAAAAATAGCCTACCAATCATTTCTGCCATAAGCTGCTTTGTAATCAGACTGTGGCTACTTTCTGATGAAAATCAACTGTAAGAGTTTGCATACTGTTGGTTTGATGCACCTGGAATGAGTTTAGTGAATTTAAGCTAAAGAAAAGTTTAGTTGGGCAGTAAAGAAATAAGCATACAATTATAGCTAAAGCTGTTAATTTCAAAAAGAACTATTATTGTTAAAAAGAACAGTTGCCATAGATGTTTAAATCATGTGTTATATGCTCATCCTTGATATTTGACAATAAAATTGATGCACAGAATGTTTTTCTTTTTCTTTTGTGTAAATACATAGAAAAGAGTTACTTCTGTGGATAAATTACTACAGTGCCTTCAATTCCTGCATACATAGTGTCTGTGGAAATATCTTGCATCCATTATATAGTGGTTTCATAGATGTAGGAAAATGAAATGACATTTGTCCTCCTTGCAGTGTAGAAACATTAAGTTGCATTTAAGTTGAGGTTATGGTTTATATTTTCTTTGTGAATTGTCTTACAGAGTAGTTAAAAAAATGCTCTTGCTTTGAGTGTGCCTACATAAAGATTATGGCAACACTTTGGTGATCTCTAATTCCAAAGTTAAAAAATAAATAGGGCTCCCCCCCCCCCCCCCATTTGATGCTCTATCTGTCCCACATCGGCTCTAAGGGTGAGAACTCAGCGATCACATGACCGCTGAGTTTTCCTCTCTGCTCTGAGCAGCGAGTGGTGACTGTCAGTCATAATTGTCTGCTCCCCCCCCCCTCCGTTCACTAGAGCGCTGGGATGTTGTGAGAGAGAGAGCAGCTGGCTCAGGCTCTCAGCGCTTCACTGAGAGTCTGAGCCAGTTGCCGCTCCAGACTCTGGGGTGGATCCCGACTTTGAATGAGATCAGCTATCAGTGGACTACAGCCCACTGTCAGGTGAGAATGAGCAAAACGAACTGCACTACTCTGATCCACAGGAGAAGTACAGCCAAGGAGCTTTGGTTTAAAGTCTTCTCTAGAAACATAGTGCCTTTCTTGTAGTGACTAGTCCCTATTCCTCAGATCTACTAGTGCACCCTCCATCTTTTGTACAGGAAGTTAGATAGGATGTACAATGCCTTGAAAAAGTATTCATACCCTTTCCAGGGCTTAAAATCTCAAGTCCTGAGCTACTAGCCAGGCCTTAGAGCTACTCGCTTCCAACAAACACACACAAACAGAGATACCTGTACACACACACGCAGACATATACACACAAGCACACAGAAACATGTACGCTCACGCACAGAGACACATGTACACACACACAGGCACGTACAGACACGCATACACACAGATACATGTACATACACAGAAATACACATCTTCCCTCTCTCTCCCTCTCCTCTCTCTCTTCCCCTTCCCTCTCTCTTCTTTCTCACATTGTATGGGGCTGCACACAAACACCTTCTCCAAGGGCTGCTGATCTACTCGACTACTGCAACTCCCTCCTCACTGGCCTGCCTCGCCGCTGGCTATCCCCTCTTCAGTCCATCCTGAACACGGCTGCCAGACTCATTCACCTTTCCAACCGCTCTGTCTCTGCCACCCCCCTCTGCCTATCCCTCCACTGGCTTCCGATTGCGCAACGGATCAAATTCAAAATCCTAACGCTGACGTACAAAGCTGTCCACCATACTGCCCCGTACTACATCTCTGACCTAATATCCAAGTACCGCCTAGCACGCACACTCCGCTCCTCACAAGACCTCCTTCTCTCTAGTTCCCTGGTCTCCTCCTCCCATGCCCGCCTCCAGGACTTCTCCAGGGTGTCACCCATCCTCTGGAACTCCCTGCCCCAACCCATCAGATTATCACCTACTCTCCTCTCCTTTAGGCGCACCCTGAAAACCCATCTCTTCAGGGAAGCCTACCCCACCCCCTGCTAACTTGCCGACCTCCTCCACTCTTCCTACCACTCCATCCCCCACAGCTATCTCCTCCTGTGCCACCACCCCCTCCCTCCTAGACTGTAAGCTCGAAAGAGCAGGGCCCTTGATCCCCTCATGTTTTGCATTGTATTGGTATTGTTCTGTCACATGTTCTGTCTCCCTTTGTAATGTACAGCGCTGAGCGAACTATTGGCGCTTTATAAATACTGTATAATAATAATAATCTCCGGGCAGCAGGAAGGGGGGGGGGGGTTGCAGCCCCATACGATCCGTCAGTGTAGGGAGGGAGGCAGGGAGATCCCACAGAACAGAGCACAGCCCACCTGCTCCGGGATTATTCCTCTCTGACACTTCTCTCCCTGCTCCAGGCTGTCCCCTGGTCCCAGCTCGACAGCTGCTGGAGGGAGAGGTACAGGAGCATCGCTCTGCAACTGCCCTCCCCTGCATCCGGACCACTGCAAGATATCGGTGTGACACCTCTGCTGGCGGCCCTGCATGGCTCTGTCCACTGCTGCCCAAAAGGTCCCTTCTTCCAGGGAGCAGTGCCGCCCCCCTAAAAATTGCTGCCTCGCGGTAGATACGCCCCTGCCCTGAGGGACACACTCGCCCCCCACCATAATTTCCACACGCCATTGGCGAGCAGGCGAGTGGACATTTCAAGCCCTGCTTTAGACATTTTCCACATTTTGCCTTGTTACAACCAAAAAAGTTTAATGTATTTTATTGTGATTTTATGTGATAGACCAACACAAAGTGGCACATAATTGTGAAATGGAAGGAAAATGATAAATGGTTTTAAAAAATTTTTTCTTTATAAATAAATATCTGAAAAGTATGGCATGCATTTGTATTCAGCCCCCTTTAGTGTCCGGTCACACCAGTGCAATTTCAGGTGCGATTTGCGAATTGAAAAAGCATCTAGTGAATGTCTATGTCTTAACATGTGATTTCTAAAGTAGTACCTGCATTACCTTTTCTGCAGTTTTGTTGCGATTTCACATATACATAGAATATAATGGAAATCGCACTGCAAATTGCAAGAAATCATTAAAAATCTTCACAAGTAGCAATAAAGTCTTCAGAAATTGCACCTGAAATCGTGCTGAAATTGCACAGAAGTTGCACGATGTTAAATCGCAGTGGTGTAACCGGTGACTAATTCTGATACCCCTAACAAATCTAGTGGAACCACTTGCCTTCAGAGCTGTCACCTAATTAGTAAATAAGAGTCCACCTGTGTTTAATCTCAGTATAAACCAGCTGTTCTGGTTTGTTAGAGAACATTAGTGAACAATCAGCATCATGAAGGCCAAGGAACACACCGGACACGTTAGGGATAATGTTGTGGAGAAGTTTAAAGCAGGGTTAGGTTATAAAAAAAAAAATCCCAAGCTTTGAATATTTCACGGATCACTGTTCCATCCATCATCCGAAAAGTGGAAAGAGTATGGCACAACTGCAAACCTATCAAGACATGGCCATCCATCTAAACTGACAGTCCAGGCAAGGAGAGCATTAATCAGAGAAGCGGCCAAGAGGCCCATGGTAACTCTGGAGGAGCTGAAGAGATCCTCTGGTCAGGTGGGAGAATCTGTCCACAGGACAACTATTAGTTGTGCACTCCACAAATCTGACCTTTTATGGAAGAGTGGCAAGAAGAAAGCCATTGTTGACAGAAAGCCATAAAAAGTCCCGTTTGTAGTGTGCGAGAAGCCATGTGGGGGAAACAGCAAACATGAAAGAAGGTGCTCTGGTCAGATGAGACCAAAATACAATTTTTTGGCTTTAAAGCAAAATGCAATGTGTGGTGGAAAACTAACACTGCACATCACCCTCAGTCACCATCCCCATTGTTAAACGTGGCAGCATCATGTTTTGGGGATGATTTTTTCTTCAGCAGGGACAGGGAAGCTGGTCAGAGTTGATGGGAAGATGGATGGGAGCCAAATACAAGGCAATCTTAGAAGAAAACCTGTAGATCTGCAAAAGACTTGAGACTGGGGCGGAGGTTCACCTTCCAGCAGGACAACGACCTTTAACCACATGCCACCCAGCCACTGTATAAGTACGTTGGCAGGGCGGCACGGCTGTCCCGCCGATCACAGCCACGGATGTCAGTCGCCAGGTCACAGCCGGTCGTTACCAGCTATGTTCGGCGATTTTAGCGGCAATCACTGACAGCACAGCTGCAGTAGCTGTGCTTTCTGTCAGTTCCCTGACAGCTCCTGACACGCTGATCGGGAGAGAAGAGTTTATCTGTCTGGATCAGTGTGCCTCCGTGCAGTACACACCCCCGCCCCCTAGTAAAACACTCCCCTCACACAGTTAACCCTTTCAGTGAATAATAAAGTTAACCCCTTCCTCCCCAGTGCCATTAGTACAGTTTCAGTGTTTTTCTTTTGCACTGATCACTGTATTGGTGTCACTGGGGTTGTCAGTGACCCGTCAGTTCCCCCCCAGTGTCAGAATGTCCGCCGTAGTCCCGCCATAAGTTGCTGATTGCAGCCATAAGTCGCTGATCGCCGCCATAAGTCGCTGATCGCCGCCATTATTAGTATAAAAAAATTTTTTAAATCCCAGTATCTTTCCCGCCATTTGTAAACGCTATAACTTTCACGTAAACCAATTAATTTACACGTATTGGGGTTTTTATTTAGCAAAGACGTCGCAGAATACATTTTGGCAGAAATTTATGACTAAATTTGATTTTTAAATTTTTTTTACTGGACATGTTTTATAGCAAAAAGTCCAAAATACTGTTTTTTTTCCTCAAAATTGTCAGCCTTTTTTTTTTTTATAGCGCAAAAAATAAAAAACACAGGCGATCAAATACCACCAAAAGAAAGCTCAATTTGTAGGAAAAAAAGGAGGTAAATTTCATTTATGTATTGTATTTCATGACCGCGCAATTGTCCGTTAAACTAGCGCAGCGCTGTATAGCAAAAAAATGGCATAAATTGCAGTATCTATACCATAGTTTGTAGACGCTATAACTTTTACACAAAGCAATCAATATACACTTATTGGGATTTTTTTTACCAAAAACACGTAGCAGAATACATTTTGGCCTAAATTTATAACTAACTTTGAGTTTACTATATATTTTTTATAGCTGAAAGTAAAAAATATCATTTTTCTTCAAAATTTTTGGTCTTTTTTTGTTTATAGTGTGAAAAATAAAAAGCGCACAGGTGATCAAATACCACCAAAAGAAAGCTCTATTTGTGTGAAAACAAGGACGTAAATTTCTTTTGTGTGCAGCATTGCATAACTGCGCAATTATCAGTTGAATTAGTGCAGCACTGAGTAGCAAAAAGAGGCCTGGTCAGGAAGGGGGGTAAATCCTCAGGAGGGCAAGTGGTTAAACATACAGCCAGAGCTACAAAGGAATGGTTTAGATCAAAGCATCTTCATGTGTTAGAATGGCCCAGTCAAAGTCCAGACTAAATTGCTGTTCACAGACACTCTCCATCCAATCAGACAGAGCTTGAGCTAGTTGAAAAGAAGAATGGGCTAAAATTTCACTTTGTAGATGTGCAAAGCTGGTAGAGACATACCCAATAAGACTTGCAGCTGTAATTGCAGCAAAAGGTGGTTCTGCAAAGTATTGACTCGGGAGCTGAATACAAACTTTTCAGATATTTATTTGTAAAAAATTTTGAAAACCATTTATCATTTTCCTTTCACTTCACAATTGTGTGCCACTTTGTGTTGGTCTATCACATAAAATCCCAATTAAATACATTTACATTTTTGGTTGTAACATGACAAAATGTGGAAAATTTCAAGGGGTATAAATACTTTATCAAGGCACTGTAAATATAGGATGAAAAGAAGTCTGTGACCCCCTTGAGAAGCTATGTTCCAGCTACATTTACACTGTTCTGTGTACAGATTTACTAAAACTGGTGCACTCAAACTCTGGTGCATTTGTGCATTGTAGCCAATCAGCTTCTAACTTCTAAACATGGAAGCTGAATCTAAACACCCTTGTAAAAATGCCAGGTTTCTGAGGTGTAAAAAAATCAGACAAGAAAAATCACTTCTGGATTTTTTCTACCCTTATTCACTTGACCCCCAGGCCAATTCTGGCATTTCTCTTATACATGATAAAGCTATAATTTTTACATGAGATAAAAAAATAACATTTTTTTGCTGGAAAATTACTTAGAACCCACCAGCATTATGTATTTTGTAAGCAGAGGCCCTGACGAATAAAATGGTGGGTGTTGCATTTTTTTTTTGTCGTGATATTTGCGCAGCGCTTTTCCAAAAGCAATTTTTTTGCTTACGTTAATTGACAGACACTATTCTTGCTCAATAGGGTTTATTGCGCCACCTACTAGGACTGTTGGCAGTCCTAGGTGATATATTTCTGCCTAGTGTTTCAGGAGTAAGGACCTGGCTCCCTGCTGGGACCTGTGGTTCCATAGCTTTTTTTTTTCTTTTTTCCTTTACTTTTTTCTGTGGATATTTTCGATCAACATCTTGGCTGGGTGGCAGGCTGGATAATGTAGATCCAGTGGTCACCCAGGTCTGGCACAGACCTCTAGCTCCGCACTGGGACAACGGGACCAGACCCATCCTGGACCAGGGTGACCAACAAGTTAAAAGCCTTGTGGGGATATAAAATGACTAGGTGCCTACACTACTTTGGTGGTGAAGAGGATCTTGGGAGCCTTACCCACACGCTACACTGGATTGGTAAGTAGATGTTCCCTCCTCAGAAGTGGTGTGGGTTACAGGTGCTCCCTGGGGTGGTCAGCCTTGTGGGGTTTTCCCACCTCCTTCAGGTTTGGGCCTGCTGTCCCCTTTCAGGGTGAATGGATGCACCAGCTTCTGTTTCGGAGGGCGGTGCGGCAAGTGTAGATACTCTGGCCTACTTCCAGGGACAGCACCTTGCTTTTGACCTCTGCTGCCTCCCCTTAACTTGGGCTTCTGAGGGGAGCTGAACACCCCTCTGCAGCTATGGGGGGGACTGGGTCCACGTTCCCCTGCTTATCCTGTGGTCCTGTATTCCTCCAAGGCGAGCATGCTACATCTGCCATTGTTCCTGCACAGAGAAAAAAAAACTGGTGGCTGCGCTAATTGCCATCTGGGTGGCAGACGTTTAGAACTGCGGACACCACTCACGCTGCTGATGAGGTGTTTGTCCTTATTTGGTGCACACAAACTAGCTAACTCCACTGAGGTTTTTTTTCCATGTGCCGCATATTTTTATAACTATTTACAAAGTTAAAGCACAACCCTTCTTCAGTATGTTACCCCTTTGAGGAGGCCCTCCTAATTTTTGCTGAGGTGGATCCCCCTCTATATCTGGGTTGAATATGTTACCAGGGGAGAGAAGGATCCTACAGACTGAGTGGCAGAATGCTTGCCCGCGCTATGTTTTTTCCGTTGCTGGTTCAGCACTGTTGCCTGGGAGGACCATGGCCCTATTGTCTCAGATGCAAGTCATTATAACCAGGTCTGCATTATGGACAGGTGTCCTCGGTGCACGGTGAACTGGCAGACCAGCTGGTTCCGGGACTTCAGTGCATTTGCTATACATCCCTGGATGCAGCCCTGTTGCTACCCAGCTCTACCTGTTGGGTTCTCGACCTTTGCATCCTGAGGGGGTTGCTCTGCGCTCCTTAGATGTTGCCTTGGTGGTTTGTATATCCTTGTCTGCTGCAGCTTTTTGCCTGAGGTTAGATTCTGTGCTTACAGATGGCCCACGAAAAGTGGCAGTCTACTATGCCACTATTTTCAGTGTTGCTTTGGGTAATATCATCAAGGACGGACCTTATGGGTAGTAGGAGTTCCCTTCTCCCATGGACCAAGAAGGGGAAGGAGCTGTATTGTTAGCTTGTTTCTTCTTTCCCTATCTTCTGGCCTTTTGGACAATGGCTTTGGCCCTTCAGGCCCTGAGTGTGGTGCCAAGTGTTCCTGGCCCAACAGGTCCTATTGCCCGCTGACTAGATCAGTAAGAAGGTTTGCCCCACCCATTTGCGGGGTAGGGGGGCTGGCCTTGTTGGTCTTGGGACCTGTCGGTTTGCCTTGTCTAAGACACCTGGGTGCACAAACTGCTTGTGTCCAGCTACACAATACTTTACTAAGGTGTTGGCCCTGGCCCTGGAATTGCTGTGCATATGGAGAATCACCATAATGGTTACCTGGAGGACATGGTCCTGCAAGTAGTGTGTCATTATGCAATGGGGAAAGATGTGGAAATCACAATGTGTGCTCTATGGGACTGCGAATGGGTCCTGCATTTCAAGATGTCTTTCTGATAGCTCCAGATTGGCCTCATCGATCCTGGTACACTGATGTGGTGCAGCTGGTCTTAGACATGTCCTAGCATTCGCCCTCTTGAGAAGACCTTTTGCCCAAGGACTGATCTTTCCTGCCTTACCATCAATGATTTTGACAGCTTGGCGACTAAAAGCTAGGTTCTGAGAGATGGGGGCCCTCTCTGGAAAGAAATGTCATTGCACTCTAAAGGTTTATATCACCTGGTGCATGCCTCTGGGTGTCCACCCATGTTCATTTTTGGTGATCAGCTGTTGTACTTTCTCTAACAGGGCATTATACAAAAGCTTGAGTGCTGAAAAGGGCCAGGTTTCTGCCCTAGCTATCTTCTTTCATTGACCCTTGGTCACGCTCCCCTTGGTTTGAGCCTTCTTCCACGGGGCGATTCCCCTATGAAATCTATCCTTGGAAGTTGCTTTCCTAGTCATTATCACTTGTGCACAGCAGGTGTCAGAAATGGCAGTATAATCTCATGAGTCTCTGATTGGTCTTGCACAGGAATGTTGTGTTTTTCCATCCATGCCCCTCCTTTCTCTGAAGGTATTATCAGATTTCCACTTGCATGAGGACATTATCCTGTTTTCCCTTTGTTCCTGACCTTTGGATCCCAAGGGGGTTGCGCTTCTTAGATGTTGCCTGGGCGGTTTGTGTATCCTTGTCTGTTGCAGCTTGTTGCCTGTGCTTTGATTCTGTGCTCACAGACTGCCCACGAAAAGGCCTGGTAGTCTACTATGCCACTCTTTCTCCCCCCCAAGCGGATTTCCATGGGGGGCATCCACTGAAGAGGAGGTTCCTGAGTGCTGGCAGGGGACCTCAAAAGAAAAGGATCCAGGCTGCACTGTACTCACCTGTTATGTCAATCACCTGATCTCAACCCAATTGAGCATGCATTTCACTTGCTGAAGGCAAAACTAAAGGCAGAAAGACCCACAAATAAAGAACAACTGAAGATGGCTGCAGTAAGCCTGGCAAAGTATCAGAAAGGAGGAAACCCAGACTTTGGTAATGTCCATGGGTTGCAGACTTCAGGCAGTCATTGCCAGTAAAGGATTCTCAACAAAATATTAAAAATGAACATTTTATTTATATTCATTTGTCCAATTACATTTGAGCCCCTGAAAATGCAGGGACTGTGTATAAAAATGGTTGCAGTTCCTAAAATTTGTACTTGATATTTAAGTTCAACCCCTTGAATTAAAGCTGAAAGTCTGCACTTCAAATTAATTTTTATTGTTTTGTTTTAATTTATTCTGGTGGCATACAGAGCCAAAAGTATGAAAATTGTGCCTGTGTTCAAATATATATGGACCTAACTGTATTAGAGATTTCACAACATGTACTGTAGTCTCACCTGTCCTCCTCCTGCTCCATGTGCCATCACTGATCAATCTTTACCGATCCCTCTGGTCTCCAACCTAATATACCTGCTGCACTGCACTACAGTGTTGATGTGGATATAATACGCCTGATATCTGGAATGGGTCTCCAATCTTTAGCCATTTGAAAGACCCTTTGGCTCAAGTTTCAGACCGGAATATCTTCTACCGCTGTAGAAGTACCTTTTATTTCTCCCAGTCCTCTCTCCAAGACCTAGCCTTGTTACCACATCACGGATATCACGGATGCCTGTTTTCATGTCCCTATCTTTTTAGCTTATCAACATGGCCTGCATTTTGCTGAGGAATATGGTGCCCTACCAGTTTGTAGCCCTCCCCTTTGGTCTGTCCACTGCACCTCAGGTCACCAAGGTGCTAGCCCCCATAGTTGCTCTTCATTCAGGGTATACCCAGCATGTTCCTTGTTAGCCCATTATCACTGCAGAAAAAGTGGCTCCTCATGCTGCTTCTCTAATTCTAGGCTGAGCACTGCAAAAGGCTGATACCAAGTCATATTCAGATACTTATACTGCTACTGTGTTCATTAAAGAAAAAATATATATATATATATATACACACACACACACACACACACATTAAAGGATGTATTAAAGCAGAGTTCCAGTCACACTGAAATAAAAAGCACCTACAAAAACTGTACCTGCTGACTTTTAAAAAACAGCCACTCACATGTCCCACAATCCCGCGGTGTCTTCCCCGCAGCCCGTTTTGCCAGCCGTCTGGTGTTCCAGGCACCAGCATCTTCAGTGTGGGCACCCAGCTGTGACAGCTTGCGGCTTCAGCCGGATGCCCACTACGCATGCGTGAGCAGCATTGTGTTTCCTGAATGGTCCCATAGTCTTCTGAAACCTGTCATGTGTCCCAGAAAACTACAGGGAGGGAGGGTAGGAGAACAACTTCCGATCGCCTAGATGATCGCAGTGGAAATGGGAGCGGGTACCTGTCAATTTCGGGTATCCGCTCCCCAAAGTTGCCAGTCCTTAATGGGGAGTGGGGGACCAGTCTTTAAAGCAGAACTTCCTCTTTTAGGTGGAGCTCCGCTTTAATAAATGCATTGATGCATTCACTTTGATATTTTATATCTGAATTAAGTTCAGCTTTAAAGACTAATGGGATATTGTTTTTATCTTCAGAGGTACAACTGATTGTCAGCTTCTGTGCCAAACAAGATAATGTTGCAAACAGAGCCTGGAACAGTTTTTGTAAACAACATGGCATCCATATTACAGTAGCCCCAAAGTTGCAATAGATTTTCAGCTTTTCTGTCAATAGGTTGCTAACAAAGCTAGTAGAGTTTTCTAAAACAACAGCAAAATATTACCTGTGTCAAACAACCACGTTACTCTCTTTCATGTGTCACACATCACATGAAATGTCAACCTGCAAACATGCTGGGATTTTTTATGGGAATTGTCCTGATCTACTGGTGCAGTAGGTAGACAAACTGTTTCCTGGGTCAGTGAGGGTGCAAGGTTTGGCTAATGTAACAACTGCATTTGTGGTTATTAAATGGGGCAAAAAAATGTGATGTGAGTAACTGTTTTGTGAGCTTCCAGCTTCAGTGAAAATAGCCACATTCACCGCATACTTCAACAGTCACTTCATGCCAGAGACTTTGCAGCATATTTAATGGAACGTCAGATCTCTTTACCTAATTTCTCTGGTAACTTATAGCTAAATACAATACTTTTCATGCATCTACAAATCACAGGTAAGTTGACCATGAACAGCCACAAACTGCTGGAATTGCTGTGCCAGAGACATTTCATTGACTTCAATGTATTTATCCCTGACAGTGATTCTCTACTCAAAATTAGTTCTACAATATAGCTTGTGTGATGTGGCCCCTAATATGTGTGGGTTTCATCATAAGTCCTATCCATTTCTGCCTCGTGATATGTAGCAGTATTCCCTTATGGATGCCCAGGTTTGATTTTTATTGCTGGAGCAATATTGGCTTTCTGCCTGTTATGACAACACAGTTGAGTACTGTACATGATACATATATAGAGATTTTTTTTTTATTTCAGGAAAAGCTTTTAGGGGTCCAGACAGCTAAACTTTAAGGATATGCTTCCAGGGGTCTAGACAAAGTTACATTTAGTGCAAAATAAAAAGTATCATGGACAGTACTCAACTGAGCTGTTTAAAGTGCAATAATACAACTACAATCACCTTAAAAGAGAAGTATGGATTAACAAAAAAAAAAAAAAAACCTAGGTGGATGCAGCATTGATCCAATGCTACATCTGTCCTCTGCCTGCTCTAAGATTAAGAACTAAACAAAAGACCGCTGATAGCTCCATTCTCAGTGTTCCGTCAGCACAGAGCTGCTAAACTGTCCGTCTCTAGCTCTCTGCTCTGGCCCTCCAGCGTTTTCTGGGGTGTGAAGGGGGCAGGAGTGGCTGGCTCAAGCTCTTAGCAGATTGCCGAGAGACAGCCAGGTGGCGGTGCATGCTTCTGAGTGGATCCTGACCATATGAAGATTTTTTCAGAGCCTGGACCAGCTTGTCCAGTATGGGACACAGAGTACAGCATGGGACACTGCCACTTTAATCATTAAGATTTAATGACCTTCTGGTGATTGGCCTCTAGCAAAAAAAGAAAGAGAGCTTCAGGGACATCCCCCTATTA
The DNA here is from genome assembly GCF_062004578.1 of Staurois parvus. Taxonomy (NCBI): domain Eukaryota; kingdom Metazoa; phylum Chordata; class Amphibia; order Anura; family Ranidae; genus Staurois; species Staurois parvus. Next base: position 13,572,870 of record NW_028317886.1, on the reverse strand, counting down.
ATACCCTCCAACTCCTAGCTGGCCTGAGTCTGTAGTAAGCAATAAGGAGATCACAAGAACAGAGGAAAAGAATCCATGTCCAGTGCTGTAATCCAAGAAATATATTTTGCTGGTAAATCAAAATCCTATTTTCTTTGTTGTACAGTACAGAACACAGGATCTTCATTCATTGCGACTGGGATGTCTAAAAGCAGTTCAACTAGGGTACATAACAATCAGGTCAATAGAGGCATGACAGACTCAAATAGGAACTTGAAGCATCTTACACACAAAACTGACAGAGGAAGGTTAAAGTTGCTAACTTAGGGACCCTCCTCACAGAGGTGGGTCCCTAAGGTACTCAGATGCAGATCCCGACTAGAAAAAAGGCAAAATACGTCCCATGGAGTATTTGCTAGGGTGAAAGTTCCTTGACTGGCCCTAAGCCCTTCCTGGTGATATGATAGACTTTACAAAAGTCAGTTTCATAGACTTCAAGAGTGTAGGGATGCCAGGTCTGATAGGACTTTGTCTGCAAAGACTATGGTATATTCTGGGCATCTTAGCAAATGCAATAAACGGATATGGGAAATGGTACTGACATACACAAACCTACATAGGTTGAACTAGATGGGTTGGTGTCTATTAAACCTTACCAACTATGTAACTATCAACAGTCATGTTGTTAAAAACCAGCATCCAAAAAGTAGGATGGAACACCCTTAGGACAAAAGGTCTGGACAACCCCACAGAGAGTTGGCCAGGAGTCTGAGGCTATGTAAGTACCATGTCCTGGGCCAATTCTTTGAAATGAGGTTCCCTGGAATGCCCTCCATCTTGATAGTGCTGAGCAGATTATGGAGAATCTGGAGGGAAACAGTATACAGTGGGTTGAACGGAACCCATGGCATCATCAGAACATCCACTGTGAATGTTTGAGGGTCCCTGGTGTTAAACTGTACGGGTAACAAACCCTACCTCTGTGAATTCAGGCCCTCTCGAATGGCTTGTTTCAACAGGTCTGGTCTGCTCGAGTTCCCGTGGCACCAAGAGAGCAGGCTTTTCCTAGGCAAAGAATATAAAGCCCTCCTGGCTTCTCCTGCCTCACAAAGACTATGGCTATTTTCACACTGACCTGTAGCAAAAATGAGGTAAAAATGCATATGCGTTTTTGCTGCGTTTTTACGGCATTTGCAGTGCATTTCTACAGGACATGTTACTCAAAAATGCAACCGCGGGTGCAGTTTTGATGCGGTTTTGACATATATTCTATGCATTTCAATAGGAAGGTGCATTTTTGGTGCACTTTTTTACAGCACCAAAAATGAAGCAAGCAGGATTTTACTAAGCACAACGGACCTATAACTGATCAGTGTGTAGAGTTCCATAGAATTACATGGTTACACGTTTTTCTTCAGCTTTTTTTTGTAACACAAAAGCAAAAGAAAAATGGATCAGTGTGAAAGCAGCCTATAGGAATTTGTAAAATAGGATGACAGTTATTTTAACCGCTTCCCACCTGGCCACTGCACATAAACGGCCAGGTGGGATCTTCGTCGTTCTGAATGGATGTTCAGGAACATCCTTCAGAGCATGCGCACAAGCACGGCCTTGTGGCCGTGCAGCTGCGCTCTCTTGGTGTGCCTGTGTCCCTTGGACACAGCGTAATACCGCTCGGCAGAAGGGCCCTCTGATTGGCCCTTCTTATCACGTGTCCAATCACAGCTGTCATGTAATGTCAACAAAGCCGCCATTCGGTTGAATGGCTCTACCTCTCCACACAGAGCCCGTGAGCATGATGGAGAAATGGAGCCGATCAGCGAGTACACACAAGCACATTGCCCACACATCACCCTGTCACAGTACCAGTGGTCCACATCTGTCCCAGTACCAGTGATCCACATCTGTCCCAGTGCCTGTGATCCACATCTGTCCCAGTGCCTGTGATCCACATCTGTCACAGTACCAGTAATCCACATCGGTATCCTTGACCCATATCTGTCACAGTGCCACTGATCCACATCTGTCACAGTACCAGTGATCCACATCTGTCACAGTGCCAGTGATCCACATCTGTGAATCACATCTGTCACAGTGCCATTAATCCACCTGTCATAGTGCCAGTGATCCACATCTGTCACAGTGTCAGTGATCCACATCTGTCACAGTACCCGTGATCCACATCTGTCACAGTAACAGTGATCAACATCTGTTACCGTACCCATGATCCACATATGTGATTCACATCTGTCACAGTGCCATTGATCCACACCTGTCACAGTACCTGTGAGCCACCTCTGTCACAGTACCCGTGATCCACATCTGTTACAGTGTCAGTGATTCACATCTGTCACAGTACCCATGAGCCACATCTGTCACCATACCCATGATCCACATCTGTCACAGTACCTGTGATCCACATCTGTACAGTGCCAGTGATCCACATCTGTCACAGTACCATGAGCCACATCTGTTACAGTGTCAGTGATCCACATCTGTCCCAGTACCAGTGAGCCACACCTGTCACCATACCCATGATCCACATATGTCACAGTACCCGTGAGCCACATCTGTCACAGTGCCAGTGATCTACATCTGTCACAATACCTGTGGTTCACATCTGTCCCAGTACCAGTGATTCACATCTGTCACAGTACCCATGATCCACATCTGTTACAGTGTCAGTGATTCACATCTGTCACCATACCCATGATCCACATATGTTACAGTGTCAGTGATTCACATCTGTCACCATACCCGTGAGCCACATCTGTCACCATACCCATGATCCACATATGTCACAGTACCTGTGATCCACATCTGTGATCCACATCTGTACAGTGCCAGTGATCTACATCTGTTACAGTACCTGTGAGCCACATCTGTCACAGTGCCAGTGATCCACATCTGTCACTGTACTCGTGAGCCACATCTGTCACAGTACCTGTGATCCACATCTGTTACAATACCCATGAGCCACATCTGACACCATACCTGTGATCCACATCTGTTACAGTGCCAGTGATCCACATCTGTCACAGTACCCGTGAGCCACATCTGTCACCATACCCATGATCCATATCTGCCACAGTACCCATAAGCCACATCTGCCACAGTGCCCGTGAGCCACATCTGTCACAGTGCCAGTGATCTACATCTGTCACAGTACCCATGATCTACATCTGTCACAGTACCCGTGATCCACATCTGTCACCGAACCCGTGCTCCACATCTGTCACAGTACCCATGAGCCACATCTGTCACAGTGCCAGTGATCTACATCTGTCACAGTACCCGTGATCCACATCTGTCACCGTACCCGTGATCCACATATCTCACAGTACCCATGATCCACATCTGTGATCCACATCTGTTACAGTGCCAGTGATCCACATCTGTCACAGTACCCATGAACCACATCTGTCACAGTGCCAGTGATCCACATCTGTCACAGTACCTGTGATCCACATCTGTCACCATACCCGTTATCCACACCTGTCACAGTACTAGTGATCCACATCTGTCACAGTGTCAGTGATCAACATCTGTCACAGTAACCGTGAGCCACATCTGTTACAGTGCCAGTGATCTACATCTGTCATAGTACCTGTGATCCACATCTGTCACCATACCCATGATCCACATCTGTCACCGTACCCATGATCCACATCTCTCACAGTACCCGTGATCCACATCTCTCACAGTACCTGTGATCCACATCTGTTACAGTGCCAGTGATCCACATTTTCCACAGTACCCATGAGCCACATCTGTCACAGTGCCAGTGATCCACATCTGTCACAGTACCTGTGATCCACATCTGTCACCATACCCGTGATCCACATCTGTCACCGTACTTGTGATCCACATCTGTCACAGTACCCATGAGCCACATCTGTCACAGTGCCAGTGATCTACATCTGTCACAGTACCCGTGATCCACATCTGTCACCGTACCCGTGATCCACATATCTCACAGTACCCATGATCCACATCTGTGATCCACATCTGTTACAGTGCCAGTGATCCACATCTGTCACAGTACCCATGAACCACATCTGTCACAGTGCCAGTGATCCACATCTGTCATAGTACCTGTGATCCACATCTGTCACCATACCCGTTATCCACACCTGTCACAGTACTAGTGATCCACATCTGTCACAGTGCCAGTGATCCACATCTGTCACAGTAACCGTGAGCCACATCTGTTACAGTGCCAGTGATCTACATCTGTCATAGTACCTGTGATCCACATCTGTCACCATACTCATGATCCACATCTGTCACCGTACCCGTGATCCACATATCTCACAGTACCTATGATCCACATCTATGATCCACATCTGTTACAGTGCCAGTGATCCACATCTGTCACAGTACCTGTGAGCCACATCTGTCACAGTACCTGTGATCCACATCTGTCACCATACCCGTTATCCACACTTGTCACAGTACTAGTGATCCACATCTGTCACAGTGCAAGTGATCCACATCTGTCACAGTAACCATGAGCCACATCTGTCACAGTGCCAGCGATCTACATCTGTCATAGTACCTGTGATCCACATCTGTCACCATACCCATGATCCACATCTGTCACCGTACCCATGATCCACATCTATCACAGTACCCGTGATCCACATCTCTCACAGTACCCGTGATCCACATCTGTTACAGTGCCAGTGATCCACATTTTCCACAGTACCCATGAGCCACATCTGTCACAGTGCCAGTGATCCACATCTGTCACAGTACCCATGATCCACATCTGTTATCCACATCTGTTACAGTACCAGTGATCCACATCTGTCACAGTACCCATGAACCACATCTGTCACAGTGCCAGTGATCCACATCTGTCACAGTACCTGTGATCCACATCTGTCACCATACCCGTTATTCACACCTGTCACAGTACTAGTGATCCACATCTGTCACAGTGCCAGTGATCCACATCTGTCACAGTAACCGTGAGCCACATCTGTTACAGTGCCAGTGATCTACATCTGTCATAGTACCTGTGATCCACATCTGTCACCATACTCATGATCCACATCTGTCACCGTACCCGTGATCCACATATCTCACAGTACCTATGATCTACATCTGTGATCCACATCTGTTACAGTGCCAGTGATCCACATCTGTCACAGTACCTGTGAGCCACATCTGTCACAGTACCTGTGATCCACATCTGTCACCATACCCGTTATCCACACTTGTCACAGTACTAGTGATCCACATCTGTCACAGTGCAAGTGATCCACATCTGTCACAGTAACCGTGAGCCACATCTGTCACAGTGCCAGTGATCTACATCTGTCATAGTACCTGTGATCCACATCTGTCACCATACCCATGATCCACATCTGTCACCGTACCCATGATCCACATCTATCACAGTACCCGTGATCCACATCTCTCACAGTACCCGTGATCCACATCTGTTACAGTGCCAGTGATCCACATTTTCCACAGTACCCATGAGCCACATCTGTCACAGTGCCAGTGATCCACATCTGTCACAGTACCTGTGATCCACATCTGTCACCATACCCGTGATCCACATCTGTCACTGTACTTGTGATCCACATCTGTCACCGTACCTGTGATCCACATCTGTCACAGTACCCATGATCCACATCTTTCACCTTACCCATGATCCACATCTTTCACCTTACCCATGATCCACATCTGTCACAGTACCCATGATCCTCATCTGTGATCCACATCTGTGCCAGTGATCCACATCTGTCACAGTACCAGTGATCAACATCTGTCACAGTACCAGTGATCAACATCTGTTACACAGTATCAGTGATCCACATCCATCACGGTGTACCAGTGGTCATCCACATCTGTACCACTGATCCACATCTGTCAAGTGTACCAGTATAAAATTCACATGTGCACCAGTGATCCACATCTGTCAAGTGTACCAGTGTAAAATTCTCATCTGCACCAGTGATCCACAACTGTCACAGTGTACCAGTGCTCACCCACTTCTGTACCAGTGATCAACATCTGTCACAGCCTACCAGCGTCAAAGCCACATCTGTCACAGTTTACCAATGCTCAATATCTGTCAGTGTAGCAGTGTCAAATCAACATCTGTACCAGTGATAAACATCTGTACCAGTGAACATCAAAATGTCTATAAAATTATACACCAGCGAGGAGGCTTTCTAGATACTGAATATGACAGACAGGAGTAGCGGGGAACTTTCTCTGTCAGACTCAGATTCTGAGTATGAGCCAACTGAAAGCAGTGGGTCAGCAATGGATTCTGAGGAGGAGGGAGTCCAAACAAAGAGGTTCAGGAGATCTGAGGAGGAGCAGGCACCCACCAGTAGTGCAGTGGTGAGTACAAGCAGCGCAGCACTCCCAGAAGATAGGCAGGCATCCAAGGGTAATTCCATTGTCCTTGTGCTCCAGGGCCTTCAAAATTGTGATAGGAAATGACATGTGTAATTTATGCCTCCAGAATGCCTGTAGGTCCTACTTGGATGTGGGGCCTCTGTATGTGGCCAGGCTGTGGAGAAGTCTTACACATGTGGTATTCCCATACTCAGGAGGAGTAACAGAATGTATTTGGGGGTGTAATTTTTGGTATGTACATGCTATGTGTTAGAAATATCTTATAAATGGACAACTTTGTGTAAAAAAAAATACATTTTCATTTTCTTTCAAAAGATTCATTATGCCTTGTAGAATATACAGTGGGGTGTTTTCTTTCCAAAATGGGGTCATTTTGTGGGCAATTCTATTGTCCTGGTGCTCCAGGGTCTTCAAAAATGTGATAGGTAGTCAGGAATTGAGATGTGTAATGTATGCCTTCTGAAAAAAAGGACAAAAATTTTATTTGGGTAGTTTTGCATGACTGAGTAATTATCACTCAAAGTGTGAGAGCGCTGAAAGCTGAAAATTGGTCTGGGCAGGAAGGGAGTAAAAGTGCCCAGTATTGAGGTGGTTAATAACATGGCCATTGTCTCGAATTACATCTCCCAGAATCTCAAACACTCTGTAGCAAAGTCTATAGCCCTGTTGTAACTTGGCTCTCCCCCTGCTGGCTGGAGGAGAGTAAAGCAATCGCATAATATAGTCAGTGAAGGGGCAGCATGACCAATGCATTTTGAATCTTTGTCTTAACCACCTACAACTGCCAGACGGGGGCAGTGCAGGGGCTGGTGGGCGGTTATAAACGGCCTCCCCGCCCCCTGCTCCTGCGCCCTCCCTCCGGACACAGTGGAACACCGATCGTCTTACCGGACCTCTGTGCGATGTCCCGATCATGTGATCACTGACTGGCCAATCAGTGATCACATGCAGAGTAGTAAGCAAGATGTCACTTCTGACATCATTGCTTACTACATGTGAAATCTGTGAATGATCACAGAGGTCACGCGGTACAAGGCTATTCACAACAGCCTTGTACCATGTGACAAGCTGTGACCAATCACAGCTCACACAGTATTTCTTACACTGTACTGCTTGGCTGACAGTATGTAAAAAACCAAAAAAAACAATAATATGAAAAAATAAAAATGTTAAACTTTTTTTAAAAAATTATAATTTTTGATTATAAACTAATTTGGGCTATTTTTTTTTTTACTAAAAAGATAACAAATTTTGGCCAAGATTTACGATGAAATATTATTTATTGGCAAAATTTTATAAGAAAAACACTTTTTTCAAAATGTTTGGACTTTTTCATTTATATAGCAAAAAAAATAAAAATCTCAGTGGTGAATAAATACCACCAAAATAAAGCTTTATCTGTCTCAAAAAAATGCTAAAAAATTCATATGGGTACAGTCTTGCATGACCACGCAATTGTCATTCAAAGTGTGATAGCGCTGAAAGCTAAAAATTGCCCTGGACAGGAAGGGGGTAAAAGTGTCCGGACTTGAAGTGGTTAAATCTTAATAGTCTGGTGCCTGGCTACATGTGCAAGCAAAAATGCTGTCTTTTATTTTCCTTGCACCTTGTATTTACTTGTATTTTATTTGTAATTTTCGTCTCAACTCAGAGGAACTGCCAAATGTCCACATGCATGAGGCCATATTGTTGGAGTGTGAATGGCTCTAATCTCTAGAGAAAAGTCAGAAATGAACAAAATAATTTAGAGAAATGAAAAAAAAAAAAGAAAAAATTGTGGATCTCATGTAACTTTCTTTTTTCTTTGTAGCTTCCTCTATTTGTTCATCAAGTTGCAGTTACGTCTAAATTTCTTGCAACTTAATCTTAAAAAAGCACCACTGTGTAGCATTCATGAAACAGAAGGATGGATGAAAATATTATGAAAACAATGATTTGAGGGATCTATTTTTTTACACTAAACACTATCAAGAGGACACAAAACAAGAGAAAATGAGACACTTCATTATTCTTCTCTAATACATTTGTAGAATTATGTAAATTTAATGTTTCACTCTAAATAGTGTTGATCCTGACATACTTTCATGGGACTCAAAATGAAATGTATGCAAACAATGTTGAAAACACTGATGGAAGCAGCCATTATCTAGCTTGTATGGCATACTTCCATAAAAGCCCAAGGGCACAGGTGTCTTGCTTTGTGACAGCACTCCTTTTAAATATGTTCACACGCCTGCTTTCCCTTTTGAATGACTCAGTATAGGTTGTCATAAATGGTAGTGGAGAAAATGATAATGGCCACAAAAGTAAATGTGTTTCAAGCTGATATAAACCTGCAACATTCTGTTATATATTGTACTATGTCCTATTGTAAGTATTATATGTGAGAAGTCCATTCAAAACTTCAGATATATATGGAGAAATATAAACAGAACACATAGACAGAAAGATCATTTTGTTTGCTTTACGTCATAAATTCTGTTTACTTCCCAACATGTGCAATTTACCTATAGCGTGACATTTTAAAAAGTAAGATTAACAGCTTGTGAGCACTATATTTATGTCCACATCTTACTGTATTTATAATAGCTGCAATTAGGCAAGCATTTCAAGAAAGTAAGTACATAAATATATGAAAGTAACGCCTGAAAACACATATAAAATACAATTTCATAGTATGCAAAAACTTTTTAAACTAGGAGTCATTCAAATTCAGCTACAGTGATTTTCTAAACCTACGCAAAGCCCACAGCGGAACTTACAAACAAATCAAAGAACCTGACCCAGTTGTAGGTAACTAGCTGACAAGAGAATGCCTAGTTCACAATAGCACAGAACCTTTTAAAGTAAATCCAATAGAATGGTAATGATGGCTGAAATAATATGGGTCTTTGTAAGGGCTGCTAGCTATAAAAATTCCTGCCGTTTGCATTTCCATTATATAAATCATAGCCACATGGTATGCATCTTTTTACATCCCATTAGAGTGGGAAATGGCAATAGTAGGAAAATAGAAAGAAGTGGTTCTGTTCATCTCCTCATTTGCAAGAGAACCAGCCAAAGTGTAGATTGGCTAGGAAGGAAAAATGCTGGTATGGTAAAAAAAAAGTGCCCATTTGAGCAGCTAGCTGGTCAAACTGTATGAATACAGAACAGTGCAGCAGAAATACATGTAAAGAAATGTAGTTGGCATTTCAATAACTTTTATGTTCTAAAATTACTCTGGTATTGTGACATTTTGTACTAGTGCTTTCTCTTATTCTAATACTTCCATTTCACTTATAGATATTTAAAGCCAAACTCCAGGCAAAAAAAATATTCCCATGCAGTGGGGCATTGCCCTCACTGCATGGGGTAACTGCTTGTTTTTGTATAGGGGAGAAGAGAGCAGAGATATACTTACCTGATCTTCTGATCCTCTCAACATAAGACCAAACCGACACCCCCGCGCTCCAGCGGTCTTTATTAGTGGACAGTTCCTGACATCATCACGCCCAGAGCAAGCTCCATAGACTAGGAACAGTCTGCTGCTGAACCATGGGGGAGCAACGTTTTCCGAAGGATTGAGTGAGTATAAGCGTTCTGCTTACCCCTAGACAAAATGAGCAGTTGACATGTGCAGTGCGGGCACAGCCCCACATGCTGAACCATTAAATATTATACCCTAGGTTTTAGTTCGGTATAAAAGCCCTTGTTTTCTATTATATAGTGAGGAAAACAGAACAGAATGTACTATTTATTGATCTTCTCTTGCATTCTGAGACAGAAGTTGTCCTAAAACATTTCAGTCCCTTTCTTAAAAGCCTGTACTATTATTTTAAAATTACTGTGTTGCATTAAAAAGCACTCTAATAATGTAAAGGCAGGTTAGTAAAAATGTCATGACTTTTAATGACATTTTCTACTCCATTGTTGCAGCCATACACAAATTAGCCCCATTTTAATGACAGTACGTCATATCTCATGTGTTGGAAAGCATCAGTAACTTTGTATGCATTGTGCTACACATTTATTAAAAAGAAAATAATGTAAGAAATATAATGTAGAATGCAGAGTTTATACAGATTCTGTTATATGAAAGGTAATGTTTGCTACATTTTTAAGGGCTCATTCACATCCGTTGCATTGAGCTGCGCTAGGCACCCTTCTCTAACAGCATCCTAACATCAAATCAAGGCAAAAAGTCTTGTTCCCTGTCATGTCAGTTCCCTGTGGTGGTGTGTGCTGAAAAAAGTACAGCATTTAGTATTTTTTTCAGCACAGCATGGTGCAGCACAATGGTGTGACCAATAGAACTCAAAGAATTATCACTTTATGACGTTTCAGGAAAGTGTTTTAAAGTGGTTCTATTGCTTTTTTTCCCTAAAATAAAAAAACATATTTTACTTGAGTGCTCTGAGCAATGGCATTGCACAGAGTGGTCTCTTACCTTGTCTTTTGAGTCCCCAATCGGCACTGTCTGCTCCCTCTCTCCACCAAGTGCCCTCTTAGCAAGCTGTGTGCTGAGGGGACACTCATGCAGGCACACTCCCAAACCACGCTGTGTGCATCCATAGACACACATGCCTCTCACTTCCTCCTCACAGGATTTGACTGACAGCAGCAGGACCCAATGGCTCCTGCTGCTTTCATTGAAGCATGTGAGAAGAGGAAGAAGGACACGGGCGCAGCGCTGGATCACGAAAGGACTCAGGTAAATGTTATGGGGGGGGGGGGGGAGAAACAAGTAGTGATTGATTCAGGGAATGCATAAAGGTAAAAAAATATCTTGACTTTAGAACCACTTTAAACTGACACTAAATTATATTCTTATTCTCCAAAGATAATTCATACACATCCACTACTTAATGGCCCTGTATCTTTCCTGAAATTGTTTCTTATTGTGTTTTTCTGCCTCCATGAGCTCCTACTGCTTTCTTTTTCCCACTTACTTCCATTTTTTTGGAATGAGCAGTGGTTAGTTATGGTCCTGTACACCTAGTTGAGTGGCTACATTCTTACATGGATTGGGACCATGAAGAAGGAACATAGCCACCGTCTAACAAGAACTAAGATCACAGCAACAGAAAAAAAGGGTGTTTGAAGGAGGCTGAGAGCAACAGAAGGTACTTTTTTGGTATAGAATACATATTTGAATTGTTTAATATAACTTTAAAGGGGAGCACCAGTCAAACCTAAAAAAAGCAGACACTCACCTGGCCTATGATCCAACACTGTATTCACCACAGCCGGTTTCACCGGCTGTCTTCTCTCCCTGGCGTCGGCATCACAAGTGTGGGCACCCGGCTGTGACAGCTTTACAGCCAGGTGCCCACTGCGCATGCATGAGTAGTGTTGCACCTTGTGAATGGCCCCTTAGTTTTCTGGGACTTGTCATGTGTCCCAGAGGACTACGGAAAGGGAGGACAACTTTTGCTTCTGATCGCCTAGGCGAAGTGGGAGCAGGTACCTGTCAAAATTGAGTACTCGCTCCCCAAAGGTGCCAATTCCTTATGGGGAGCAGTATTTAGAGCAGAACTTCCCCTTTTGGGTGGAGCTTTAATTTTTAAGACAGTGGGGGGAGGTATATAGTGGCTTTACATTTCCTCACTGAGTAATAAGGTATTTATAAATATGAATATAAGCATTTTCTTTCTACTTTCTGATGGAGCACAGTACTGTTGTAGTAAAGCACCCATGTATGCCCCATGCTTAGATGCAGGCATAGGTCCTATAACTTCTTTTCCTAAAAATCTCCTGGAAAAATAGATTTCTCTGTTTCCCTCACTCAGGCGTATACATAGGGTTCGCGGCCGCTCGAGATTTGCATGAACTATAAGTGTTCATTGTATGGGTGAACTAAATAGGGTTCTCGGATTCCTCTGAAAGTGAATTTCCAGCTGTAGCTGGAAATCATTCATTTAGTGGCAGTATTACTACTGCCACCAAATAGCAACCTAAATCTGTATGCGACTTTGCTTGCTAAGATGCAAGTTACTGTCTGCTTCCTAGCAACTGAGGATGCTGAGCAATGCCATTGATTGTTAGGACGCCATCACCCACCCAGTCATTGGTTGTTATGGTGCCCCCAGATGTCACCCTCCATTACATCAGTGAGTAAGGGGCTACATCTGGTAACGTACTCATAAAAAAAAATTACAACAGAAATAAACAAGCCACGCGTTTGGAAAAAAAAAATCAAAATTAAGTCAGCCAGCGATGTGGAATCATTTCAATCAGGATGAACAACAACCAGCTACTTGCCGTAACAAAACACACTGACACGTCCAGTCTTAAATCCTTACTACTCCTTAATACATTTCACCAGCTGACAATTGATTGTAAATAAAGGGATGGGAGATACTAGGTGACATAATTGCCTAACCTCCCCAAGTGGTTTTTTAATTTATTTTTTTTAATAGGGTCCCTCTTACAATCCATACCAGACTGTGATCTAGTAAGAGGGTCTGGTATAGTTGGAGGGAAAACCCAAGCTTTATTTACAAATAGAGCAAAGCAGCCAGGAAATATACACTATATTGCCAAACGTATTGGGACGCCTGCCTTTACATGCACATGAATTTTAATGGAATCCTAGTCTTAGTCCGTAGGGTTCAATGGGGAGCTGGCCCACCTTTTGCAGTTATAACAGCTTTAAATTGTCTGGGAAGGCTGTCCACAAGGTCTAGGAGCATTTCTATGGGAATGTTTGACCATAGAAACTCGCTCATTCATGTCTTTATGGACCATGCTTTGTACACTGGTACGCAGTCATGTTGGAACAGGAAGGGGCTATACCCAAACTGTTCTCACAAAGTTTGGAGCATGAAATTGTCCAAAATGTCTTGGTATGCTGACGCCTTAAGAGTTTCCTTCACTGGAACTTAGGGGCCAAGCCCAACTCCTGAAAAACAACCCCACATCGTAATCCCCCCTCCACTATACTTTACACTTGGCAAAATGCAGTCAGGCAAGTACCATTCTCCTGGCAACCACCAAACCCAAACATGTCCATCAGATTGCTAGACAGAGAAGTGTGATTCGTCACTACAGAGAACATGTCTCCATTGCTCTAGGGTCCAGTGGCAGCATGTTTTACACCACTGCATCGGACACTTTGCATTGCACTTGGTGATGTAAGGCTTGGATGCAGCTGCTCGGCCATGAAAAACCATTCCATGAACCTCTCTACACACTGTTGTGCTAATCTGAAGGCCACACGAAGCTTGGATGTCTTTAGCTACTGACTCTGCAGACAGTTGGTGACTTCTGCACACTGTGTTCAGACCCAGCTGTTATTTTACGTGGCCTAGCACTTCGTAGCTGAGTTGCTGTTCCCAGTTGCTTCCATTTTGTTATAATAATAGAAGCAGTCTGCATGCCTAGGTGCTTGATTTTATACACTTGTGGCCATGGAGGTGATTGAAGCACCTGAATCCAATGATTTGGAGGGGTGTCCCAATACTTTTGGTACTATAGTATAATTAATGGTATTTTTTCTCTTTTACTTGTGTACATCCCATAGGTGTACTACTTCACAGGCAGTTTTAAGGCATCCCCCAAGCATGGTATTTAAAGGAATTGTATACTAATGTATTATTAATGTTGCCCTTTAGACAAACATGTTTCAGCTTTCCCACTCTAACTTTATGCATCATTATGGGACAACTAAAGGGTTTATCTCCAAGTGCCTATGCAATGTTACTGCCTTCCTGCCTTGAAAATTATCATTCTCATGCAGAGACACTATGAGAAAAAGTTGTTGGTTATTGGATATTGCATATCATTGAGAGTATAACATCTGCTCCTCATGCCCTGAGAAATTTGGGAGGCCTTTACCCCAAAATGAATTAGCTTTATTTGATGCTCTTAATCAACATACACTGCTCACAAATATTAAAGGAAAACTTTGAAAACACATCAGATCTCAATGGGGAAAAATGTAATGCTGGATATGTATACTGATATGGACTGGGTAATGTGTTAGGAATGTAAGGATGCCCCATCGTTTGATGGAAATGAAAATTATCAACCTACAGAGGACTGAATTCAAAGACACCCTGAAAATCAAATGAAAAAATAATGCAGCAGGCTAGTCCATTTTGCTGAAATTTAATTGTAGCAACTCAGAATGGTACTCACTAGTTTGTATGGCCCCCACATGCTTATATGCATGCCTGACAACGTTGGGGCATGCTCCTAATGAGATGACAGAGGGTGTCCTGGTGTATTTCCTCCCAAAGCTGGAGCAGGGCATCATTGAGGTTCTGGACAATCTGAGGTGCAACCTGGTGGCGTCGAATGGCCTGAAACATGATATTCCAGAGGTGTTCTATTGGATTTAGGTCAGGCGAGCATGGAGCCATTCAGTGGTATCAATTACTTCATCCTCCAGGAATTGCCTGCATAGTTTCACCACATGAGGCCCGGCATTGTCGTGCACCAGGAGGAATCCAGGACCCACTGCACCAGCGTAGGGTCTGACAGTGGGTTCAAGGCTTTCATCCCGATACCTAATGGCAGTCAAGGGGCCATTGTCTAGCCCGTAGAGTTCTGTACAACCCTTCATGGATATGCCTCCCCAGATCATCACTGACCCACCACCAAAATGGTTATACTGAACAATGTTACAGGCAACATAACGTTCTCCCGACCCTTTCACGTCTGTCACATGTGCTCAGGGTGAACCTGCTCCCATCTGTGAAAAGCACAGGGCGCCAGTGGTGGACCTGCCAATTCTGGTGTTTAATGGCAAATGCTAATCAAGCTCTATGGTGCAGGGCAGTGAGTACGGGGCCCACTAGAGGACGTCGGGCCCTCAGGCCACTTTCATGAAATCTGTTTCTGATTGTTTGGTCAGAGACATTAACACCAGTGGCCTGCTGGAGGTCAATTTGTAGGGCTCTGGCAGTGCTCATCCTTTCCTCCTTGCACAAAGGAGCAGATACCGGTCCTGCTGATGGGTTAAGGACCTTCTACAGCCCTGTCCAGCTCTCCTAGAGTAACTGGCTGTCTCCTGGAATATCCTTTATGCTCTTGAGACTGTGCTGGGAGACTCAGTAAATCTTCTGGCAACGGCATGTATTGATGTGCCATCCTGGAGAAGTTGGGTGGCCTGTGCAATCTCTCTAGGGTGCAGGTATCGCCTCATGCTACCAGTAGTGACACTGACCCTAGCCAAATGCAAAACTAGTGAAAAACAGTCAAAAAAGATGAGTAGGGAAAAACATGTTAGTGGCCTCCACCTTTAAAACCATACCTGTTTTGAGGGTCGTCTCATTGTTGCCCATTTAGTGCACCTCAAAAATTGAAGGGAAGGAAACGGGGGAAAGGTTGAAAATGGACTTTAAAGGCACAGAAATTTCAAACACATATTATTATAAAATCATTTGTACTTTATTATGACAATAAGTCATGAAAAAACATCTTGCAGTTTAAAAGATCATAGTTATACTGTCCCCGCAGACAATGACCCACAGTCCACCATGTACAAGGAACACACTAATGATGAGGGATACAAAAACCACCAGATGGATCCTATAGGGGGGGTGACGGACATTAAGCCGCAGGAAAATGGCCCAACATGTTTTGTGACAATGATCGCTTCTTCAAGAGCTTAGTAGTAAAATCTAAAAGAAATATACATATATTGAATATATCAAATTACAACATGTAAATACAAGAAAAAGGCGGGATCATACAATAACATAATATGACTTACATATAATATCAATATGCACCATGCAGCAGCAAAACCCTCCATGCATAAGGGGTAGACCTTCTCTGTATCTCCACGGGGCAAAGGGCCAATCAGAAGGCCAGATATGGGGGCACAAAGATGGCCAACAGTCCAGAACCCCAATGATCTAGATCAACCAGTAAAGAAAAGAGAGAAAAGAAGTATATACTGGGACTCAACCCAAGAAACACAATAGCATATGTATGTATGTATGTAAAAACTAAATATTATCTTAAATTAGGTCATCCCAATAATAGTAATAGTGATTAACTGAGCATTACCTCAAGCTTTCTTGCAGGAAAATGGTTCTCTCCTCCAGTTAAGTGGAAAATGTAAAAAGGAAAGGGGGATGCCCTCAAATATTGAAAAGCTGGAAAAGGTGACAAATATCACTGTTGGACGGATAGAAGCACCCCCTATAACATTACAATATATATCATTAGAACATGACAACTATCCAAAAAAGGGGGGGGAGGGGGAGAGAGTAAAACACATGCCTCCTCAGAGTAGCCCACGGTACAATAACATAAGCTACAATAACATACCAAACTGTGAGAAGATGACTCCCAGTCACAATAGTGCGACAAGATAGGGCTGTGAACCGCGGCCTATATAGCGCCCCAGGCACGGCACGTCCACGTCATAACGCGTGACATCATCGTGTCCGGCCATCAGTGGTGATGACTTGCAGCGGGCTCGGCTTGCTCAGGCGCACATGAGGGACGGATAGTCCCTACCAAGCCGCAGAAGTCTGGCCCCTAATATAGGGTCCACAAGGGACACCACGACCACCCAGCCAAACATCGGGCCCAACCAAACAGCCCATCAACCCACCGGAATACCAGGGGAGTAATAACAGGTCTGGCCCCGAGTGGCCAGGAGGGGAAACAGCAGCAAGGGCCATACAAAAATACACATATAAACCAATTGATAATCACACAGCATATGCTATAACAGCATAGATTAGTTGACTTGATACTATACTCTGATTAAAGAGTATTCCTTTCATTTTTTTGAGCAGTGTACATTTCAAAAAGACCTGAGTGATATGAAATATTGTACTAGGAGTTCCTCAATTCATACCCCAGAGTTTATCATCTACTGAATGCTCTTTTTGTTGAGATCAGAGAGGTGGCAGCATAGCACCCAAACAAGCTCCACCTACACTATACTTTCATTACATATCAGCTCCTTTAAATGAAGACACCCTTCACTGTATATCCAACAGAATCAAACCTCACTTCTCCTGAATAACATTATCACACACACATCAGACATGACTTTTATTAAAGGCATTACCTGGATTACTGCACAGATCTGGTGATTTTTGGATGTGTTCGCAGAACCAACTCTCAAGTTGAACCCAAGCAAATTTGCCCATAATCAGGAGCTGAGAGATGCCACACTGGAAGATGCAGAGGTAGCTAGGCAAGTGATCTGTCTCCAGGTGAGAGACCCTCCACAGTCAGAACAAGCACGTGGACAGCCAGGCAGGAGCAACCAACCTCTATTTTCAAAGCTAAATAACTTTTTCTTTGCTAATGCAAATTAATCCTTTGCTATGGATCCATTCTCTTTGCAAAGTAAACACTCTTCTCCTTTGGTAAATTAATTGCATGAATGAATTATGTGGGCTTGATAGAATATACAGTGGGGAAAATAATTATTTGATCCCCTGCAGATTTTGTAAGTGTGCCCGTTTACAAAGAAGTGAAGGGTCTATAATTTTTGTCATAGGTGTACTTTAAGTAATAGAGACAGAATATCAACCAAAAATCCATAAAAAACACATGATACAAATGTTATATATTGAGTTGCATTTCAGTGAGTAAAATAAGTATTTGATCCCCAAGCAAAACAGGATTTAGTACTTGGTGGAGAAACCCTTGTTGGCAAGCACAGGTAAGACCTTTCTTGTAGTTGGTTAACAGATTTGCACACATCTCAGGAGGGATTTTGGTCCACTCCTCTTTATAGATCTTCTCTAAATCTCTTGGCTGTCGCTTGGCAACTCATAGCTTAAGCTCCCTCCATAAATTTTCTATAGGATTAAGGTCTGGAGACTGACTAGGCCACTCCATGACCTTAATGTGCTTCTTCTTGAGCCACTCCTTTGTTGCCATGGTGGTATGTTTTGGGTCATTGTCATGCCGGAAGACCCATCCACGATCCATCTAAAGTGTTTTGGCTCAGGGAAGAAGGTTCTCATCCTAGATTTTACTATACATGGCCCCATCCATTGGCTCCTCAATGCGGCAAAATCGGCTTGTACCTTTAGCAGAGAAACAGCCCCAAAGCATAATGTTTCCACCTTCGTGCTTGACTGTAGGGATGGTGTTCTTAGGGTTATAGTCAACATTTTTCTTCCTCCAAACACAGCGAGTCGAGTTAATGCCAAAGAGCTCAATTTTGGCTTTTTTCACAAGCTCCTCCCGTGTAGTTCTCGGCCGATCCCTCACTTTTCTCATGATCATCCTTAGCCCTTGAGGTGAAATCTTGCATGGAGCTCCAGACCAAGGGCTAATCTGTGTACCACATGAGCACATGTGGAAGCTCAAACTGGAGACCAAATACTTATTTTACTCACTGAACTGCAACTCAATTTATAACATTTGTATCATGTGTTTTTTTCTGGATTTTTGGTTGATATTCTGTCTCTATCATTTAAAATACACCTATGATAAAAATTATAGACCCTTAATTTCTTTGTAAGTGGGCAAACTTGCAAAATCTGCAGGGGATCAAATAATTATTTTCCCTACTGTATACTGATCGCTAGGTATGGATTTGCCTCGGTCTCACATCGCTCTCCCTTCCCCTAGCCTAGCTTCCTCTGCTTTCACCCCCTTCCTGCCCAGGCCAATTTCCAACTTTCAGTGCTATCACACTTTGAAAGACAATTGCTCAGTCATGCAAAACTGTACCCAAATAAGATTTTTATAATTTTTTTTTATTTTTTGCTATATAAATTATAAATTAAAAAATACAAACAATTTGGGGAAAATACATGTTTTTCTTAGTTTCTGCAATAACATTTTGCAAATAAATAATTTTTCTTCATAAATATATGCCAAAATATATTCAGCCCTATTTCTTTTCTTAAATAACCCAAATCAATGTATATTATTTAGTCTGTGTAAAAGTTATTGCATCTACAAACTATTGTATATATTTGATAGTTGATCAGTAATGATGTATCACATGATCATGATGTCATCGCAGGTCCTCCAGCACACAAGGATTTGGCTTCTTGTGTAGTAATACACGTGCAGAGAAGGTGCCTGTACCATCTAGAGGAGGGATCATCACTACCATAGAGGATTACCTGGCTGACCTTAAGGGGATCTCTGGACCTGAATTGGAGCTCTGGATGACCCACCATGAGAAGGATGCCTACCACCTGGTCTTTGACGGATCTAACATCTAGGATGATTATTCCTACATGCGCATAATCTATGCGTTTCTGGTGAGTGCGCATTTCTATCATTTGAGGCAGAAAAGCTCTGGATATTTTCACCATTCTAGAGAGCACCATGGATACTTAATTGACTTTCATTTGCTGCTTTTTGCTGTCTTTTGCTGCATTTTTTTATTCTAATTTTAAGCGCTGCACTATACTATTTACGTTTATACTTAGTAATGATGTATTGACTAGCTATCTTATTTCTTGATGCTCTAAAATGCCAGGACAGTAATAATGCCCCTCAAAAGACCCCTTATTGGAAAGCAGACAGTCTGAGGTATTGAACAGGAGGTATTTAAAGGTGAGTTTTTTTAAATTGTATATTTTTAAAATTTTGGGGGAAAATTAAATTAAATCAAAACACATTCTGCTTCTCCTCCTGAGTATGGCGATACCATATGTGAGATTTTTTCACAGCCCAAAATTCAAAGAGCACCTTCAGGCTTTCTAGGGGCATAAATTATTCATCTGATTTCCTGTCTATCTATCACATCTTTGGAGGCTCTAGAGCACCAGGACAGTGGAAACACCCATAAAATGACCCCATTTTGGAGAATAAACAGACCAGGTTATTTTGTTAAGTGGCATGGTGAGTTTTTGATAGATTTATTTGTATTGTCACAAGCTTTTGCAAAATGTGGAAAGAAAATTAAAATTATTTTTTAACACAAAGTTATGAATAAGATATTTCTCACATTCAGCATAGACATACTTAGAATTACACCTTATAACACATTCTGCTGCCCCTCCCTAGAATGGCCATACCACATGTGTGAGACTTTTTCACTGTCCAGACTGATTATGTGCCAGACATTGTATCTTCTGTATCACACAAATCAACCAGGTGTGCCAAAACCAATATACTGTAATGGTATCCTCTACGAGTTGTCAGGGAATGCAGTCTAGTGTATTGTCACCTATAGCAGTCCCAGTTCCTATAAGCCAAGTAAGCCTAGCTTACTGGTACATGGCTGCCTAGGCAGTTCAGTCCACAGCCAGAGACATGGTCAGCATACGAGGAAAGGATTGGTCCAGGCAGCAGGCAGAAACATGGTCAAGAGATAGTACAGGCAGCAGGTAGACAGACAACACTGCACTGATGTGGCAGTGATCAGGGACACTAACTGGTGTGGCGGCGATCAGTGACCCTATGACTGGTGTGGCAGTGATTAGGGACAATATGACTGGTGTGGCAGTGATTAGGGACAATATGACTGGTGTGGCGGTGATCAGGAACACAGTAACTGATGTGACAGTGATCAGGGACACTAACTGGTGTGGCGGCGATCAGTGGCCCTATGACTGGTGTGGCAGTGATTAGGGACAAGCTGACTGGTGTGGCAGTGATTAGGGACAATATGACTGGTGTGGCGGTGATCAAGAACACAGTACTGCTGTGGTGGTGATCAGGCACACTGTGAGTGGGTGGTGGTGATTAGGGACATTGTGTGTGGACTGGGGTGATTAGGGACAGTGTGAGTGGACTATGGTGAATAGAGACACTGTTTGTGGGTGGCAGTGCTTAGGGACACTGTGAGTGGACTGCAGTGAATAGGGACTAGGAGTAGGTGGTGATAATTAGGGACAGTATGAGCAGGCAGCAGTGATTAGGGACACTGACTGGTGCAGTATTGATTAAATGCATTGTGAGTGGGTAGAGGTGATTAGGGACACTGACTGGTGCCACGGTGATTAGGGACACTATGAGTGGTTGCCTCTGATTAGGGACACTGTGAATGGGTGGTAGTGATTTGGGACACGGAGTGGGCAGTGGTATTTAGGGACACTGTGAGTGGTTGGTGTTAATTAGGGACAGTGACTGGTGCAGCGTTAATTAGGGATAATAACTGGTGTGGTGATTAGGGACACTGTGAGTGGACTGTAATGATGGCTGGCAGCACAGACATAGAGTGATATTAGAGTAGCCAGCCATTGCAACTGATCACCACCACAGCAGTACGATGTCACCATAGTGACACTACACTCGCTCTGGTGACAGTATGTACAAAATATATACATATAATAATAATATACTTTTTTTACATTCTGAAAAAAAATGGCTTACTACTGTTGATCTCTGTGATTGGTCACAGCTATCACATGGTACATCGCTGCTGTGATTGACCCTGATACCATATGATCACTGTGATCATTCAAAGAGATCACACAATAGTAAGCAAGGCAGGTACATCCTCCCAGAACAAGAGAACACCTATCCGTTCAGTCAGGTGGGAAGCGGTTAATCAGAAAAGTAAATTGTAATGTGGTAAACTTTTAAATTATGACTGGACTAAATGCCACAAGCCTGTAATATTTAAAACCTGTGCTAGTTTTTTTCTGAGTACAAAAGAATAATAAAATAATAACAATAGAATGATAAAGTCTCATATTTGGAATTTGGTACCATGTAACTATGTGTTTATTTTGCACGAATATACAGACCCATAAATATTTATAATTTTGGTGGAACAATGCTGAAAAATAATCTGCCTGAAAATCTCAGAATTTTCATAACTGCAATCCAGAAGAGATTATTTTCCACAGGCAAATCTATTGCATTTACGTAAGAATGAAAGTTTATCAGTAGAAAATAGAAAATAATGATGCTAAATTTGGAAATGTGTGAATCTGTAAAAATGGAAACGAGCGAGAACGAATTCTATTTAGAACAGGGTTGCTGACTTACATTGCTTATAGGAAAATGGAAAAGGGACTGAAACGCTCTAGGCCTATATAAAGACTAAATTAATGTAGCTCTGTATTTATTAATATATTTTTCAAATGTATTTATTTTTTTAAATGAGAGCAGTGTAAGTACTTGAATTTTATCTGGTAGCTTGTTGCAGTCTCTTTACAGCAAGCCCGAAGTGTGAGAGGCAGAAGCAGCACATGTATCCAATCAGTTTATGTGCTGTCAAGAAGCATGCTGATAGGAGGAGAGAGCAGAATGAGAGAAAGATGAGTTCATCACTGTGCAGCTTCTCTTTTCACTGTCCAGTCACAGGTTAGGACAGGAACATAATAACCTGGTAAGTTGTAGTAAATGGATTACATGATGGCCATTACACTGAAGACACCTAGTGGCAAAAAAGTACTGAAGCTAAAAATGTACTGAGCTATTCATTTTTATCTTGGCCCTGATGAAGTCACGTGTTAAGTGTGACGATATGCGTTGGCGGTGACGCTCTTCCGGTCGGATGCCTTCTTTATTTACATTGGACACCCATGCAAGTACATCTGATCTGAGGTTTGATTTAAATGTGATATACAAGATTATTTTAAATGTGAGCATATTCGATATGTGATACTTCGTTTGGTGAATAAATAGTTTTACACTATGCAAGCATTCACTTCTATTTTCTGAGGGATCAAGTGGCTACAGCCACCTTATGTGCCTGAAGAGGAGATCTGCTGCCCTGTGAGCCTGTGCTTGAATCTGTACATGAGGGGAGGTCAGTGTGGAGAGCTGTGGAGGATTACCTACTATTAAGGGTCCATGTGTTAGTGATCCTGAAGGCCTTTTGCCCCTGTGCGGGTCGCAAGAGGGAGGTGAGCGGGCAATTCAGCCATTTTTGGATATGTCTGCACATTTATCAGCACTTTTTTTTTTTTTTTCTTCTTCAAGAATTGCTGTGGACTTTATATATGTTTTTTTGTATATTGTCAGGTGTTTTACACCTCACGGGACTTTATATATTTATTCATTTATTCATGTTTGTTTGCATGATCAGTTCTTAGTTTATGCGTTTATTGAGATGCACGTCTGTTTTGTGTTATATGATGGGAACTGATTTTTGGTTCTGGTGGGAGGTTTTTTTAGCACATTGAGTTCTGTTGTGACTTACTTGTTTGATTTGGAGCACTATTGGATCCCATTGGATTACTTGGGGCACCATTTATGTTATTTGGTCCTTTTAGGACCTCGTATTGACACTTGTCACGTGATTATTTATGAGTTTTTTGGCACTATTTAATATTGTGTGTTTATGTTATTTGTGTCACTAATTTTGCACTGTTTCACTTATTCATTTATGTGTGAAGAATTTTTATGATAGTAGCGCTGCATCATTTGTGTTTCATTTTTATCTTCTTATTTTTGGCTGGAGTTCTACTTTAAAGTGGTTGTAAACACTAACGATCTTTCTTACCTTAATGCATTCTTTGCATTAAGGTAAAAAAAAAAAAACTTGCACTATTCCCCCGTCCTCTTCCCTAACACTTACCTGAGTCTTTTTATTGATCCAGCACTGTGCCTGTCTGCAAGTCTTCTCTTCTTCGTCCTACAGACTTTGCTGATAGTAGAGGGAGCCATAGGCTCCTGCTGTTGTCAGTCATATGCAGTGTGGAAGGAGCAAGGGGTGGGGCTGAGCCACACTGTGTGTGTGTATGGACACTAACAGCCAGGCTCAGGAGAAATCTGCCCACATAGCAAGCAGATTGCTATCGGGGCAGACACAGAAGAGGAGCCCAGAGTGCCGACAAGGGACCCCAGAAGAGGAGGTTCATGGCAGTAGCATTGCACTGAGCAGGTAAGTATAAACCTTCTTATTATTTTAATAAAAAAAAGACTTTGCAATCACTTTAGACTGGAAGTCCTGTAACAAACAAATTGAAGATCTTAGGCCTGGTTCACACCAATGCAGTATGCATTCGGTTTGTCTGTTTTGCTTTTTGTGGTGCGTTTTTTTATGTGTTTTGTGCTTTTCATGTTTTTTTTGTGCCAACTCGTTGCTGGTCAAACTAAAAATGCATCAAAAACGTGTCAAAAATGCACTATATGGATTTTCTACAGCTTCTCCGCTGAAGTCTATTGAACCAAAAACTCAACATTTTGCATTTAAAAAAGTCCCCAACCCTTTCCAAAAATGCAGCAGCTAAAAAAAGCATAGATGTGAACGTGTCCCATAGGAAACCCTGTTAAATGGACTGTAGTGCGTTTCTGCAAAAAAGGCATTGGTGTGAACCAGGCCTATCAATAAAGGTGTTCAGCAAGCTTCTTGCATACATTTAGCTTGACTAGTTAGGTTGAATAAAGACACCAGTTCATCTAGCGGCTGTGGGCTTGTAGTTTTCAATGGACTACCATGGTGCTGTGGAGAGCTGTGGTAGTTCATTGAAGCTTCCTGTCAGAATATCTGCTAGACCGTACATCCTGTACGGCTACCAGATATTCTGACAGGTCTGCAGGAGACCTGCATGGCATCAACAATCTACTGATCGCTGGTGCCATGCTTTAGTCTAGGTTTCACACTTATGGAGGTTGCGTTTGAGCCGTTTCTGCATTGTGTTCTGTGTTCCGTTGTGTGTTTATGCAGCGTTTTTGATGCGTTTTGAGTTTTTCTTTTTCATTTTTTTATTTGTTGCTAGGCAGATTTTAAACGCAAAAATGCTGCAAAATTGCAGCAAAAATGCAGAAAAAACGCATTGCATGCTTTTTTGTAGTGTTTCCATTAAAGTCTATAGAACCAAAAATGCAACCTTTTGCGTTCAAAAAAGTCTCTGACCCTTACCAAAAATGCAAGAGATGTGAACCTGTCTCATAGGATATCATGTTAAATGGGCTGTACTTCGTTTCTGTAAAACACAAAACACTGCAGAAAACACTTAGGTGTGAACCTAGGGTCATGGGCTCCTTTGGACAAAAATAATAAATGCGCATGTTTTTACCTGCAAAAAAATGTGCATTTATTATTTTTGTCAAAAGTTGAACTTATCCTTTAGCCCTGGTTCACACTGATGCAGGTTGGAATTTGCAGCGTTTTCAATGAGAATTCTGCGACACATCAGAATCGCACCCCGTTCATACGAACCGCTGCGGGTGTGTATGTTAAGTTAACAACACCCTGAAAGTGGTCCGCAAAACAAGGTGCAATGTGCAGAATCGGATCGCATAGGTGTGAATACTTATGTTATCCGATTCTAGTGCGGCCCAAAAAAGGTTCCTGCACCTTTTTGGTGTGGGAGCGGTGCAATTAGAGCCATATAAAATGTATTGCTCCAATTGTACCACACACAAATCGCATGTGATTTGCACAGAAATACGGTGCGGTTCCTGTGCGAATCACATTCAATATACCACGCCACATGTATGTGAACCCAGGCTTATGCCAGCCATAGGCGGGTCTAAAATCTGCCGATTTTTCGGCTGAAAAAAAAATAGTCCGATTTTCTCACTGTTAGTGGGGTAATTGGTCAGCCGTTTTTCGGGTTTTTTGCACATTTTATCATTCATGTTGGAAAATTTGCGGCCGATTTTGACAATTGGCCGATTTTCCCGGCAATGATGGGCAAATTGGCCGATCTTTTTACTGATAAATAATCCTCGCATGAGCCGTGACCTGCAAGGGACAGAAGTTATGGGGTGAACTTTATGATTTTGTCAGCCGATTTTTTTTTTACTGTTGGTGGTAACGTTGGCCGACCGAATGACTGATTTTTCGTTTTGTTTTTTTTTTTAAAAATCGGCCTATTTTCAACCCGTTTATGGCCTGCATTAAGCTTCCTATCTACTTTGGGGTACAAGAAAACTGCGGGTGTTCTGCATACTGAGTCCACATTATCCCACAGCTGTGAACTGCCTCACTCACCAGTCCACAGACGCGTTTTGGTTCCTTCTGCTTCTTTTCAAGACTCACTTGCATGTGGCTTAACACCTTCAGGAACAAAGTCTCTATAATCAGGGTTTGGAGGTTCTTTTCCACCCAAAGAACCCATTCTGAGAGAACTGTAAATTAATTCTCTACCTCCAACTGGACTACCCTGGACCCCTTCACCCTGCATAGTTACATAGTTAGTCTGACTGAAAAAAGACAAAAGTCCATCCAGTTCAACCAAAAAAAAAAGTTATAATCCTGCTGGGAAACAAAAATCCTTCCTGATCCCCCGAGAGGCAATCGGATATTCCCTGGATCAGCTTTACCTATAAATGTTAGTATGCAGTTATATTCTGTGTATCTAAGAAACAATCCAGGCCTTTTTTAAAGCAATCCACTGAGCTGGCCAGAACCACCTCTTGAGGGAGTCTATTCCACATTTTCACAGCTCTCACTGTGAAGAAACCTTTCCATGTTTGGAGATTACATTTCTTTTCCTCCAGATGTAAAGCGTGCTCCCTTGTCCTCTGTGATGACCTTAGGGTGAATAGCTCTACTCCGAGTTCACTATATGAACCACTGATGTATTTATACATGTTGATCATATCCCCCCTTAGTCTCCTCTTCTCAAGAGAGAATAAATTCAGTTCCTCTAATCTTTCCTCAAAGCTGAGCTCCTCCATGCCTCGTATCAGTTTAGTTGCCCTTCTCTGTACTTTCTCCAGTTCCCCAATGTTCTTTTTGTGAATTGGTTTCCAAAATTGAACTGCATATTCCAGATGAGGTGTTACTAATGATTTGTACCGGGGTAATATGATATCTCTCTCTCTGGAGCCTATACCTCTTATAACACAAGAGAGTGAGTGTGTGAGTGAGAACCCCTGACTACTCAAAATGCATACCAATTGCCCCCCTTAAAGGAACCACAACCCAAATAACAGGGAAACATATCTCCCATTCAGGACCCATATGGTGTTACAGAACAGTGTGATCATCACGGACGGCTCCAGTGACACTGTGTTCTGCCATCACATTATTTGGGATGTGCAATTGGTTTTTTCAAACGTTGACATATAGCTTGGCTTAAAAACAACACCAGTCTTCCGATCTAATCCTTAAAACGTGAAAGAAAGGCTTTTGCAGGTAGTTTTGGCTGTGATACCTGATTGTTTATAAGCAGTAATAATTATTTATTAAAAGGTATTTATATAGCGCTGACAATTTACATATAGTATATATATTCACATTAGTCCCTGCTGTCAAGGAGCGTACAATCTAAGGTCCCTAACTCATATTTATAAATACACATACTAGGGCCAATTTAGACAGGAGCCAATTAACTTATCGCTGGAGTATGCAAAGAAACTGGAGTACTCAGAGGAAACGCACACAGGCACAGGGAGAACATGCAAGCTCCATGCAGGTCGTGCTGTAGTTGGGGTTCAAACCAATAACCCCAGAACTGCCAGGCAGAAGTACTAACTACTTAGCCACTGTGCTGCCCATAATAACAGACTGGTGGAAATAGCAGCCACAACAAATCTAAAAAAAAAGTTTACTCTTAAAAAACAAAGCCCTCAACTTTGTACAAATTATCTAGTGACCAAACAGTTTAATAGTTTGTGAGCTTAATTTAAGACGATATTGTCTTAAGGCCTAAGTGCAGCCAAAATCCAAAACAGAAAAAGCAGCACAGTCAGTTGGATGTGTCCCATGTGTTGGTTCCTCTGCTGTTGGTAGTGGTCCTCCTCTGTCCTGCCCCACTCCACTACCGCTGCTGTAATCTTCTGGTGCGGCAGGGGTTAATACAACTAGGGGGGCTGTCGCAGGCTCTCATCAAAAGAGTCTGACTATGTCCACCCTTTTAGCCCAGCTGCTGCGTTCAGCTTCTATGTATGGTACAGGATCTAAGAATGGAGGATGGGTGGATGACTGACAGCTCTGCCCCCTTCATTCTTCAAAGTCAAAAACACAATATTCATCAATATACTGTATTAATAGTAACAAGCACTTTATCATTAAGAGCACATTTACATAACAAAATATATATTGACCACATTCAAATGCATTCACATTGTTGTACATTCATATGCCATACTGCATTGCATTTTAAAATGTATTATTTTTCCAATTAACTTCAACTAATTACATTAATTCACACATTTATTTGTTACAGTATGTTTCCATGCTTTAACATACGTTTCATTACATAGATTTCACAATGTATATGTGCTGACACGCGTTAAGAGACACGTGTTAACATGCCCTGCATTGCGTAGATTTTACAATATAGTGTGTGCTGATATGTGTACTGCATAGCAATGTACATGCTTTTATGTGAGTTCAAGATATATTTTGTTGTGTGAATGGACCCTTAGGAATAAGGTGCTGGTTGCTATTAATATATTGATGAATATTGTGCTTTTCTTATAACATTTTACATTATTGTGGGTTATCCCATATCCACTGGCATTTCTGTGTTTTATGCAGGGCTTTTTTTTCAGCGGGAATGCGGGGGAATGCAATTTTTACGGCACCTCCAGCACTGAATGTGTGAAATGACACAGTGTGCTGGAGGCTGGCTGCTGGGGGATCTATTGTTACTGGTGGGAATCTATTTTTACATGGTGTCTATTGTTGCTGGGGGGTCAGTTGTTGCTGGGAGGGATCTCTTGTTGAGGAAGGAGTCAATTTTTCGCATGCTGTTAGAGGGCCTATCAATGATGGCTGCTGGGAGATCTGCTGTTGCTGCTGGGGGTCTATGGTTACCAGGAGGTATTTTGTTGTGTGCTGTCCATTGTTGTCGGGGGGTCTATTGTTGTGTGGGGGCTCAATTGTTGCTGGCTGCAGGGGATCTACTGTATTGTACTGCTTTTCTTGTTATCATTAACACATTACATACAAATTACTTAGCATCACAAAATGATACTTGGTTCAGTATTCTCTAAAAGGGGCAGTACTGGGAGGTGGGTAGGAGAGTGGAACCAAGGGGTGGAAAAGGGGTGACTCAAAAGGTGGGGGGGGGGGGGGGGGTTCCTGCACCTATTCTCTGAGAAAACAGAGCCCTGAATCTATGTCTGTTTTTACTGTATTTTGACTAGATACACCTGATCCATATTTTCAGATCATGTGTTCCTATAAGGTCAGATCATACTTTGTTTTAAACTATGCCATGACTAAGGCTGTTTTCCAAAACATGTTGGCTTCCTTTGCTGTATTTTACCGGTTGTACTAATAAAAGCTGTGTTTTAAGAAGGACATATGGTGGGTGTTTGCCTTTCTATCTTCGATTACTGTCACCATTTGCTGGACTGCTTCAATTAAATGTAAATGTGGAGAAAATAAAGGTGTGTGAAAAAGGTATTCACTTGCTTAATACTATTTTTGCATGTATTAGCCGCATACAGTTATCAGAATGCAATATATTTTGTGAAAATGGTCCTTTAAATATATTTTTAAACTGTTGTTCCAAAATATGAAGTACCCCGGCTCTGTTATTATTTGTTCCAGCCTGTATCACTGTCCTATTTGTTTGGACAGCTTGGTCTGCATGTAAATCTAGAGAATAATTTAAAAAAAAATATAAGAGTAGGGAATACACTAAGCCCTATTACGGTATTTCACCTTTAGCCTACATATTAAAACAATACAATAGGATACAAAGTTGATTACCTATTTTTATTTAGGATTGCTTGAATGTTTTATTTAACATGATACAAAACTTGCATTATTTATTTTATTTATTAGAGCAGGGTTCCTCAACCAGGGTTCCATGGAACCCTAGGGTTCCTCCAGAGGCTGCTAGGTATTCCTTGAGCAATGAGCATGTTCTGCCTCTCAGATAATTTTCCACTGGCACCATTGATCTTTTTAGCCATCTCTAAGAGGGTAATTCTTCCCAATGACTACAAGTATAAGGAGCATTCTTCCCACTGACCATCACACTAATGTATCATGAGTTGTAGATATAGTAATTTTTAGTAAGGGTTCCCTGACACCGGAGAGTTATTTCAATGGTTCCTCTTTGTTGAAAAGGTTGAGAAAGGCTGTATTAGATGATTTTTTTACATGTGCATTTTGACAATTATCCAGCAGATGGCAGCATTAAAGAACTCACTATGAGTCCTTACTAAGCACTGTTTCATATATTTTATGCTATAGTAAACTTCCCCACACTTTATAGATTAGTGTATTATAATATTTGCATTTTATTACCTCAAAGGAAAACACCATCTTTGCAAAGATTAACTTCAGAATATAATAATAATAATGTAATATTGAATTGGTACATAAAACATATGATATTAAAAATGATTCTTCCATTTCCCTCTTCAGACACTCATTTCCTGCTTGTGTGTTTGGCTTACTGCTTTTTCTTCAGAGTGATATTTGAAGGCATACTTTGCAGTAGGAGTATATTTTTTTAGTTTTTTTCATTTATAGGAGATCTCTAGGATGGTACAGATGTGCAATTTTTATACAGGTCCACATCAAAGGTCAGCGCAGGGGCAGACTGACAACTCATGGGGCCCCCGGGCAATAGGGGATCATGGGGCCCCTGTGTCCTTGCCCACACTCAAAAAAGCCTATAAAAAAGGTACCAAGGGCATTTCATGGGGCCCCCTACTGACCATGGGCCCTCGGGCAGTGCCGAATGGTCAGTCCACCTCTGGGTCAGTGTGAATATGTACAACATAGAAGAACCAGCATTCCAGCAGGAAATTCATTTTTTTATTTGATTTGGTTCAAAACAAATGCAGGCGGTGTAACACTAAGATTTTGATAATCAACATGATTCAAAACAAATGCAGGCGGTGTAACACTAAGATTTTGATAATCAACATGATTCAAAACAAATGCAGGCGGTGTAACACTAAGATTTTGATAATCAACATGATTCAAAACAAATGCAGGCGGTGTAACACTAAGATTTTGGTTGTAATCAACATGATTCTGCCACTCAGAAATCAGCAAAAAAAGGGAATGGTCAAACAAGAAATAATTTCTATGGAAAACAAAACAACATATATTGGCTAAAATGTTTTCTTTATCTGTTAGCACCCACATAACACGTGTGTGGCAACAAAGAG
The DNA here is from genome assembly GCF_062004578.1 of Staurois parvus. NCBI lineage: Eukaryota > Metazoa > Chordata > Amphibia > Anura > Ranidae > Staurois > Staurois parvus. The sequence continues at coordinate 13,541,646 of NW_028317886.1, read as the reverse complement.
GGTGGCTTTTAGGAATATGTAAACCTTCAACTTGTGAAACAACCCATTCAGCTTACAATAGAAATGAAAGGTAGAATATTTGTGTGTAGATAGAAAAAACATTATAAATACCTTTTTCCCCCTTTATGTAAGGGATCACATTCCCTCTGTTCTCAGCTGCATAAGGATCTCAAGGAGAAGAAACAGCAACACACTGATCTTCCCAGTGAATGGCGGGGGGGAGGGGTGTCAGCACAAGTCTGATCTTTGGAGGAGAGCAAGCTGAGTTCCAATTACAGCTAGAGAACTGGCCATGCTGTGCTCTCATACCTAGAGTAGTCAGTTTTTAATAGGAAAGCAGGGGGACTGACAGGAACACAAGGAATTTCACACAGAGGAAGCAATACAAAGGAACAGGATTCTTTTTCATACAAGTACATGGTACAGCAGGGACATATCAGAAATATGAAATGTTGGGTTTACATATTCTTTAATGGACACGATCTATACATATGCATCCATGAACAACAGGTGCTGAGAGGTGCAGGTTTCTGTGCTGAGAGTGCGCTCCCAGTAGATTGACTGAGCTGTCAAGACATATACTATTCTCTAGTAATGATTGTGATCTAGTGGGACTGGCCCCTGATCATGTCACCACTATGACAGAAAACCATAGCAGTCACATGATCCTGACCCCCCCCCCCCATCCCCCGAGCGTAATGGCCCTTGGAAAATGAGGCTGGGCGGGAAGGGTTAAATATGTGCAATATATGTACAGTACTTTCTGGCGTATAAGACTACTTTTTATACTTAAAAATATACCCCAAAAATTGGGGGTCGTCTTATATGCGGGGTATAAAATGTGAACCTTGAGTTTGTTTGGGTCAAGCTGGCTGGATATGTGGTAATACTGTACATACAGTATACCGCGCTGAGCCAAGCTGGCTCAAAACAAATGTCCCTATGACAGATTAATCTGTCAGCCCGCTGGATGTGCGGTATATACAGTATACTGCGCTGAGCCAAGCGGTTTCAAAACGTACCGGTACGTCCCTACTGTAATCAGCCCGCTGGATGCGTGTATGTACGGTAGCTGCGGCTACATACAGTATACACTGGGCCAATCACCGCGAGTGATGTATTCTACTAATGAATACAAAGCCTGCTCGGATTGGCTGAGTCAGAGAGGTGGGCTGATGATGTCACAACCTCAGCCAATCTGAGCAGGCTTTGTATTCATTAGCAGAGTACATTGCTCGCTGTGATTGGCCCAGAGTATACTGTATGTAGCCTCAGCTACTGTACATACACACATCCAGCGGTCTGATTACCGTAGGGGCGTTCCGGTACGTTTTGAAACAGCTTGGCTCAGTATACTGTATATACCACAGTGGTATATACTCAGTATACTGTATATACCACACATCCAGCGGGCTGACAGATTAATCTGTCATAGGGACATTTGTTTTGAGCCAGCTTGGCTCAGCGCGGTACACTGTATGTACATTACTGCACATCCAGCGGGCTGTATATATACTGTATACCATATGTAGCCGAAGCTACCGTATTATCGCACATCCAGCGGTAACCATCTGATTTGGAATTTGATCCATATGATGACTGTCTTACAAATGTATCACAAGATGTCATTCATGAACTTATGATGTGAGAGGACGAACATGAGGATTTTGAAGGATTTTAAGTACCGGTAAGTCATAACCATTTCAATTAAAAAATCTGATGTTTTTAAATGGTGTTGCCTTGGAAGGGGGGTAGTCTTATATGGCGAGTATAGCCCAAAACCTATGTTTTAACTGGAAAATTAGGGGGTCGTCTTATACACCCAGTCGCCTTATACGCCGGAAAATACGGTAGGTTACCTAGAAAGGGTTTATAGTTTCAGCATGATATAATCTTGCATTTAAAACCAACATGATGTACTAGGCCTCCCCATATTTTACAGTTGTTTTATAGTTCTATACATGTTTTGTCATGAAAATCATTTTCACATTGCAGCTGAGTTCTCAGTGGCCTCTTAGCCGAGGCCTTTAAAATTGTATTGGTTTTCCACACAAGGCCTCATATTTACAGGTAATGTAACAAATTTGATGATTGCTGGCAAGAGTCAGTGAAGGGGCCAACAAGTGATAGCAAACATGTATCAGAAGGGCTTATCATCTGCAAATCAGAAATCCGAGTACAAGGTTATTGATTTGAACAAATGTTAAAGGATAACTGCTTCTGTAAAAATGGTTCCTTTTCTCTACCAAAGTATTAATAAATGAAGATGCCAGTAATGCAATATGAAGGCCCATCTGATTGATCATTCTTTCACCATAAAAAGGGAATGAACTGAGTTGAGGAGAAAGCGTGTGCATTACTCAAGCAAGGGCAGGCAAAGCTGTCATAGTTTGACTTGGGAGAGATCTGTCCATCCTTGGCCCCGCAAGGAGATGAGTCTTATCAACTGCAACTTGGAAGTGTTTGTCAAACAATGGCTTACACTGACATTCATTTATAGCTGTGCTCAAAAGTTTACATACACTTAAAGAATTGGTAATATATAGCATATACAATTTTTAAAGAAAACATGAGCGAGCAGGCAAAACACGTTCTTTTCTTTCTAATGGGTGTTCATATTCAATTGTAGATCATAACAGAATGGGACAATCATAAAACAAAACATGGCAACAATTAAACAAATGAAATGACCCCTGTTCAAAATTTTGCATACCCTTAATTCTTAATACTGTGTATTGTCCCCTCAGCGACAGCGTGCAGTCTTTTGGGAGGGGCCTTACATGCTGACGGCACACCGCCATGTCCATGGAGCAGCAGCCATCTTAGTAAGTCTGACTGCTGGCAGTTCATGTATATCCACGTGGAATAGTTGTTTTACTTGTTTAACTGCTTCCCGACCACCCTATAGCAGAAATACTGCTACAGGGCCTCAAGGGTGCGCAAAATCACGTATATATATATGTGATTTTGCATTTCTGGGTAGGGGGCGTGCATGATGCGGTCCTGGCCGGTGATTGCTCGCCGGAGCCTGGTGATTACGAAGGATCTCCAACGGGGAAGAGAACTGTTTTGTTTACTAACAGTTCTCCTCCCTGTCAGCTTGGGCACACTGCTTTGGATGGCTGTGCACAGTGTGGGTGAGACTCCTTCGGGAGATCCTGAAACAAATTTAGAAGATGAGTGGTTAAGATGCCAATAAAGGATTTGTAATATGAGTAGGGAAGACTGTCCGGTCCTGGGGACTTGTGAGGGGGGAAGTTTTTAACAACATCCAATAGTTCTTCGATGGAAACCTCTGCGTTAAAAGCTGTAACATCGGAGGGTGATAAATGTGGTAAGTGTAAGGAGTCAAAAAAGGAGTCAGAGGTGGCCATCTGAAGGGGAGGATGAATATCAGGGGCAAGGCAGTTATAAAGCTTCTCATAGTATTCCCCAAATATTGTAGCCATCACTTGCGGGTCATATGTGGGTTTGCCATCGGACTGAAGTACATGGCCCAGTAAGGAAGAGGACGCTTGAGACTTAAGTCTATTTACAAGCATGTGGTGCGGTTTGTTGGAAAACTCATAAAACGTTTGATTGGCCCAGACGAGAGATTAAGCTGTTTTATGTAGGTCAAGAGCTCTGATTTGATCATGTAAATGCAAAACTTTCTGTAACCAAGGTTAAGACGGCCTATCAAGCAATCAACGTTCCGCTGTGGATAATTGGTGAAGTAGGGATAGCCTGGCGCAAACAGAGGCCTTCTTCAAATTGGCGCCCATGGAAATACAAAGGCCTCTAATGATGGCCTTAAGGGCCTCCCAGAGGGTAGAGGATGAGGATACTGACCCAACATTGAAATGAAAATAAGCTTCCAGACCCTGAGAGAGCTCCTCTTGAAGTTGCTCCAAGTGCAGAAAACTCTCATTAAAGCAACAGTGGCAAACCTTAGGGGTGGAGTTAGTGAGAATGAGCTCAAGTGATAGTGAGGCATGGTCAAACAAAGTCATTCGATTGATCTCTGAAGAAACCAGGAAAAGGATCAGGGGACCGGTGACAAAGAAATTATCTACAGTACATTATTATTATTACACAGCATTTATATAGCACCAACAGTTTGCATAGCGCTGTGGAGTAGAATAGAATGTGAATTGCCTATGGAGAGGGTGTTTCATTCTCCAGGCATCAAAGAGGCGATGCTCCTGAATCAATTTGTGGAATGCCGTAGAGGAGGAGCATAGCCTCTTCAATGGAGTGGGGGTGAAGAGCACTCTTCTATCCTTATGGGATGACATAACTAAATTAAAATCCCCCCAATGATCATACAAGGAGCAGATATCGAACATAGCTTGTCTAAAGTCTTAGAGAGGAATAACAGCTGACCAGAGTTGGGTGCATACAAATTCAAAAGTGCAAATGGAGAGCCCACATACATACATTCCAACAAAACATAGCAACTCGAGAGGAGGAGACCCTCAGGGAGCAATTTTTCCAGATCAAGATAGCTACCCTGGCTTTCCCAGAGCGATCAAAAGCTGAGTAGTATTATGGGAAGCTCTTGGAGGCAAAGTGAAAAGAGCCATCCTGTTTAAAATGGGTTTCCTGAATGAATATAATATCTGCTCCCAAGGATCTGAACACCTTCAGAGCCATCCACTGTTTTTGGACTGAATTGATCCCCTGGACATTATATGACAACAGCTTAAGAGTCATCATGAGGCAGTAATGGGTATAGCAGCTGTGCAACCTGAGCATACAAGAAAATTACCATCGATGAGACAAGACAGGAAAATAACATAGTCAGAGAACCAGGTGGTTATTATGGCAACAGGCTTAGTAATAACAAGTGCATTACAAAGAACAGAGGCCGCAATGAATACGGCCGGAAACAAAGATATCATCTAAGATATAAACCCGAGGTATCGAAGATATCTTGAGTTGTAAAGATGCAAATCCTGACGTACAAGGAGGCAACACGGGCAGCTGTATCTAAATGACAGGTGCCTACCTCAGTTAACCATGTAATAGCTGTATTCAGGACATACACATGAGAGGGTTCAAAAAAACAAGAAGAAGTTCCTAAGGTACACATTACAATTCTTCTGGCAGTTGTGTCAGCAATCTTTCTTGGTCTACCTAACCTTGGCTTGATATCAAGAGATCCCTGAATTTTCCACTTCCACTTTATAGTGATTTCTATATCCTTTTCCATCTTCCTAAAGTTCCATTATCATGTTATGCATGTCATTTGACAGTTCTTTTTGCTCCCTATGGCTCAGTATCTAGCCTGGTCAGTGCATCCAAGTGAGCACTAACAAACTCGATGACTATTTATATACAGACACAAATTGCAATTTAAAAGCCATAGATGAGGGAAATTAACCTTTAATTGCCATTTAACCTGCGTGCATCACCTTCTGTCAGTACCAAGACCAAACATTCCAGGGTATGTAAACTTTTGGTCAGGGCCATATGGATGATTGTTGTTTTCACTATGGTTTAAAAAGAAGCCAAATACTATGTAATAATAAATGGCTTCATATGATCACTATTCTTAAAGTGATTGTAAAGGCTCAAGGTTTTTTGCCTTCATGCATTCTATGCATGAAGGTAAAAAACCTTTTTGCATGCAGCAGCCCCCCCCCCAGCCCCTCTTAATACTCACCTAAGCCCCCTCTAGATCCAGCGATGTGCACAGGAGTCTCGGCTATTCTGGGACTCCCTCTCCTTATTTGTTGAGATAGCAGCGGGAGCCATTGAGCCAATGAGAAGAGAGGGGGTGGGGCCGAGTCACGCCTCCGTGTGATAATGGACACATGGAGCAGTGGCTGGGGAGTTCGAATGCTTGGGTGCCCCCACAGCAAGCAGTTTGCACACGACAGGAGGGAGGGGCCAGGAGCTCTAGCGGAGGACGTGAAAAGACAGGGATCTGGGCTGCTCTGTGCAAATCTAGTGCATAGAGTAGGCATGTATGACATGTTTGTTATTTAAAAGTTTAAGCCTTTCGAATCACTTTAAAAGACAAATTGTTGGCATGATAAGTCATATTTTCATTATCGATGCCAAAACTGCATGATTTCTGCCAGGGTATACAAACTTTTGAGCACAACTGTACAGCTATTAGAATTTATTTCATATCTACATGTAACATTAATATTTGCCTAACAGCATGAGATTAACCAATGTAAGGACCTGTATGCAAAGACTTGTGTTGACTTGGAAATAGATTTTCTCTTCACTTAAGTTAATAGAATACAAATGCAGCTTGAAGCAGCATAAATCAAGATTAGCTGCAGGTCAGATGTAGGTCAGTAATACAGCTTCATGCACACTGGGTGCTTTGCTTAGATATTAGTGCTCCAAAGTCAACCTAACAACTGGATAAAATATATACAATCAGCAGCACTTGCCAACATCAGCGGAGCTTGAGATGGCATTTTTGGAAGCTTCTATTGAGCCCAGAGGGATCTATGATGACTGTATTTACCTCAATGGTCCTGGGCTGGATAGGTCCAAAGGTTTTGTGGTGTTTGAATGCTCTTTGGCTAGACTTTTTCCCACCAATGGATGCTGTTTCATCTGCCAACATGACCTTTGTTATTAATAATATAGACTCAGCCTCTTATGATGTTGTGTGGGACGTCCTTAAGGCTTATCACAGGGGAATTCTAATTAAACAAATTAGTGTAATCTAATCCTCTTTTAGGAAAAAGATGGAACTAGCTAAATCAGAGACTTTAGTAGCAAAGGTTAAATATGTTACTGACCCATCTGCGGAAAAGGAGGCAAAATGGCTTCTAAGCAAGAACAGCTATCCTCCTTTTTGTTGGACAAGGCCTCAGTTGGGCTAATGGTAGAGGGACAGGCAAGGTATTAGCTCAGATTGCCTGATCGCAGGAAGAGATACTTTATGTCACTGCATTAAAAGATGAGTTGGGCTGTACGCATATACGCACACTCAGACAGAGGCTATTTTGGGGGTCTTCAAAAGTTTTTATCAGTCACTATACTCTAGCAACATTACTTACATGAATGAAAACCTTCAAAATTATCTTGAAGGGATTCCCATGTTAAATGCCTCTATTACGTTACAGCAGGGGTCCTCAAACTTTTTAAACAAGGGGCCAGTTCACTGTCCCTCAGACCGCTGGAGGGCCGGACTATAGTTTTAAAAAAGAACTATGAACAAATGCAGACATAGTACATGAGATGACCAGAGACTGCGGACATACAACGGCGGCGGGAATACTGGGCCGGCCGCTCCATAAGACGCACAGACATTTCCCCACAAGTGTGTCTTATGGAGCGAAATATACGGTAAATGCAGGACACCTTGTTGGGTCAGATCTGTGTACAATGTAAAGAGGGGGGGGAGATAAGGAGGGGAGAGAGAGAGAGGAGGAGGAGAGAGAGAGGGGGGAGAGAGGGGGAGAGAGAGAGGAAGCGGGGAGAGAGAGGAGGGGGGAGGGAGAGGAGAGAGGGGGAAAAGAGAGAGGGAGGAGATCGATCATCTATTGCACTTATCTAGGGTCCATGGCCGTGATACCCGAATTGCAGCGATGGAGTCTCCTCTCTTGCTCCCCCTCTTCATGGTCAGCTCTAGGCTCCACCCTCCGGCTGTGACGGTTGCATGCACTGATCAGAATAGATGGCCGGCTGGCTGCAGAGAGGCCAGGTGAGTGGTGCGGGTTCATAAGCCGAGCCCACCTTCCCCTCTTCTAGAATTGCTGATCCCGCCCTCCTGCCTCCCGCCCGAGCCCTGCCGAGCTCTCCCGACCTGCCAAACCCTAGTCCCTTGCCTCACGGCAGATACGCTCCTGCCCGGCGGGCCAGATAAATGTCCTCGGCAGGCCGCATGTGGCCCGCGGGCCGTAGTTTGAGGACCCCTGCGCTACAGGAACTGGAAGAGGCAGTGATGAGCTTTCCTAACGGTAAAGCTCCTGGGATGGATGGACTCCCTATAGAAATCTATACAAAATATAGTGCAGCATTACTACCTAACTTACTGCTTACCCTAAACAAAGTGTTTAATGTGGGGAAGTCCATGTATGAGACAGTTATAGTGGTCATTCCTAAGAAGGATAAAGATATCCTCTGCCCTGAGTCGTATAGGCCAATATTGGTATTACTTTCTGATGTTAAAATCTTAGCAAAGGTGTTTGCAAATAGACTTATTAAAACTATTTATCATGTTATCAATCTTGATCAGGCAGGTTTCATGTCCAACATGTCTACCGCAGTAAATATTAGGCGTGCTTATTTAAATATGCAAGCACCTTTGAGTAATATACAGTCATGGCCGAAATTGTTGGCACCCTTGATATTTCTCCAGGAAATCATGTATTTCTCACGAAACGTATTGCATTAACACATGTTTTGCTATACACATGTTTATTCCCTTTGTGTGTATTGGGACAAAACAAAAAAAGGGAGGAAAGAAAGCAAATTCGACATAATGTCACACAAACCTCCAAAAATGGGCTGGACAAAAGTATTGGCACCCTTTCACAACTGCGGATAAATAAGAATGTTACAAGCATGTGATGCTCCTGTAAACTCACCTGGGGCAAGTAACAGGTGTGGGCAATATAGAAATCACACCTGAAAGCAGATAAAAAGGAGAGACGTTCACTTAACCTTTGCATTGTGTGTCTGTCTGTGCCACACTAAGCATGGACAACAGAAAGAGGAGACGAGAACTGTCTGAGGACCTGAGAACCAAAATTGTGGCAAAATATCAACAATCTCAAGGTTACAAGTCCATCTCCAGAGAACTAGATTTGCCTTTGTCCACAGTGCGCAACATTATCAAGAAGTTTGCAACCCATGGCACTGTAGCTAATCTCCCTGGTCGTGGACGGATGAGGAAAATTGATGAAAGATTGCAACGCAGAATAGTCCGGATGGTGGATAAGCAGCCCCAAACATGTTCCAAAGACATTCAAGCTGTCCTGCAGGCTCAGGGAGCATCAGTGTCAGCGCGAACTATCCGTCGACATTTAAATGAAATGAAACGCTATGGCAGGAGACCCAGGAGGACCCCACTGCTGACACAGAGACATAAAAAAGCAAGACTACAGTTTGCCAAAATGTACTTGAGTAAGCCAAAAGCCTTCTGGGAAAACGTCTTGTGGACAGATGAGACCAAGATAGAGCTTTTCGGTAAAGCACATCATTCTACTGTTTACCGAAAACGGAATGAGGCCTACAAAGAACAAAACACAGTACCTACGGTAAAATATGGTGGAGGTTCAATGATGTTTTGGGGTTGTTTTGCTGCCTCTGGCACTGGGTGCCTTGACTGTGTGCAAGGCATCATGAAATCTGAGGATTACCAAAGGATTTTGGGTCGCACTGTAGGGCCCAGTGTCAGAAAGCTGGGTTTGCGTCCAAGATCCTGGGTCTTCCAGCAGGACAATGACCCCAAACATACGTCAAAAAGCACTCAGAAATGGATGGCAAAGAAGCGCTGGAGAGTTCTGAAGTGGCCAGCAATGAGCCCAGATCTAAATCCCATTGAACACCTGTGGAGAGATCTTAAAATTGCTGTTGGGAAAAGGTGTCCTTCCAATAAGAGAGACCTGGAGCTGTTTGCAAAGGAAGAGTGGTCCAAAATTCCGGGTGAGAGGTGTCAGAAGCTTATTGATGGTTATAGGAAGCGACTGATTTCAGTTATGTTTTCCAAAGGGTGTGCAACCAAATATTAAGTTAAGGGTGCCAATACTTTTGTCCAGCCCATTTTTGGGGTTTTGTGTGACATTATGTCATATTTGCTTTTCTGCCTCTGTTTTATATTTGTTCCAATACATACAAAGGGAATAAACATGTGTATAGCAAAACATGTGTTAATGCAATACCTTTTTTGTGTGAAATACTTGATTTTCAGGAAAAATATCAAGGGTGCCAACAATTTCGGCCATGACTGTATCTAATAGAGCCTTTTAGCATTAAATGCCATAAAGGCATTTGACAGGGTGGAATGGGTATATTTGTAGGCTGTTTTGGAGAGAATTCAAGATGGTATAAATTTTAGTAAATGGGTGAAACCATTTGTAACGCTGCTCTGAGAGCCTGTGTTAGAGTTAATGGTTTTCAGTCCCCTTTCTTTAATGTATACAGAGGTACTAGAAAGGGATGTCACTTCTTCAATTTGCCATTGCTATAGAGTCATTGGTTTGTCTTTTCTGTCATTCCTTTGATATTTCAGGATTGGTGAGAGGGCCGTCGAAGCAAAAGATAGCTTTTATTTATTTTAAGTACTCAAACTTCTCTTCCAGCAGTGATGCGACAGATAGATGCCTGTGGAAGGTTTTCGGGGCTCGCTGTTAATTGGGAGAAATCAGTGCTGCTTCCACTACCTAAACCTCTACCTCCTTCATTAGCGCACCTTAAAGTAGTTTTTTCGGTTAAATATTTGGGGATTAATATATCCAACTCTCCTAGAGATTATATCTCAGATAATCTCCCTTTACTTTCCAAATTTCAAAAACAATGTAAGGTTGTGGTGCAAATTACTTCTTTCCGTTGTGGGAAAAACTAATTTGCTGAAATAATTTGGTTGCCGCAGTTGCTCTATTTTCTTCATTATTCCCCTATATGTATATCCCCAAAGATTTTTTTCAATGATTAATAGCATTTTTAGGGACCTGATCTGGAGAAGGAAGTCACCAACGATAAAATTAGAATTTCTTACAGATGCAAGATGTCTAGCGGTCCCAAATCCATGGATTTATTTTTTAGCTGGCCAGCTACAGCACCTAGCAGGGTGGAACTCTGGGATGTCCCTTTAATCCTCCTATAGTTTGTGCTCGTTAATGAGTCAAGACCACCAACCTCTATATTTTTTTGAGATGCCATTTCGAAGGGCTTTTCAGGTATCATTTCCCACTCTTTTCCTACTGTACAAAACATGGAGTGCGACTAAAAATCTGATGGGGATTTTCTCTTTTACTGAAAATACTCCCATTTGGAATAATCCCCTTTTCCCAGAAATCTGTAAGCTTCAGGGATTTCAGAGATGGGGAAAAGCAGGAATACGTAACCTAAAACATCTCTGCGATACTTGTAAATTAAAATCTATTGCACAATTAATGGCAGAGTTTGATATTAGTTCCAGGTGGTTTTATCAATATCTCCAATTTAGGCATGCCATTCAAGCTCAGTCTACTTTGGAACCTTTTTCTTTTTCTTCCATGCCTCTTCTTAATAGCATAGTTAATGCATCATCAACCAAGGGACTAATTTTGAAAACCTATCACGGATTGTTAGATCAATTCCTTTTGTGGTTCCCTTTGTTATATAGGCCTCAATGGGGGAGAGAATTAGGTCCTATTGTTAATGAAAACTGGGAGGATATTTTACAGTCTCTTCAAAGTGTTTCCTTATCTTCCTCCCATTGAGTTACACAGGTATTTATCCTTCATGGGGTTTATAAAACTCTTATTCTTATTCTTCTTATTTATTTAAAATTGGCCTGAGAGACGATTCCTGTTGTGTCAAATGCAGACACGTAAATGGATCTCTTATTAATTTATTATGGTGTTATCCCAAACTGAGAAGGTATTGGGCTGGTGGTAGGGACCCTTAATGGAATTTTATTGATTAACTTGTTGGTTGACACTTTTAACTGTTTACTTGGCGATGTAGATTTTTCTATAACTGATCAGAATCTACGCCTTACCGTTTTGAGACCATTATTTATAGCCCACAGATTAATTATACTCAGGAGGACTTCTCCTCACCCCCCTTCTCTCTCTGAATGGATAACAGAGCTTAATAAAAATATATTCTTTTTTAAAAACATACCTATTATTTTAGGAACACTATGTGGGCATTTGAAATGATATGGTCTAAATAGATAGAGTGTATGTATCTGACTTTTGAATATTGTGTTTATATGTTGACTGCGCTTCTTTCCCCTTTTGGGCTATCAAGCCATCCCCCTTCCCTCACTCCCAGGGTTTTTGTTTCTTTTTGGACTGTTTGTTCCTCCCTGTGAGGTGGGTGTTTGTTGTTTTTGTATTTATGTCTGTAAAATGTGAGAAAAATTTTTTAAAAATAAAGATCTGAATTAAAAAAATTAAAGATTTACAAAATAAATTGCTGTCTCTATTTTGAACTTTCCAGGGACTTAACGCTTCTCAAGGAATAACACGGAAATGCAAACCTTAAACACACATCATAACACAATGCAATGAAAAGTAAAGTAGACAAGTCAGTGCATTTGTTTTACAATATAAAAATATTTATTTTATTACTACCGAACTTTAGTAAAATGAATGTTGTATCACTACGTTCTCATTAAATGTTTTTGACATGCTAAATAGGTTCATACATGATGGGTGCAGTTGATAAAGCTGCTAATAGGCCTATGAGGTCTGGGAACCCACATATAACTGCTTCCCCACCTATTTTGTAAGATGCTTGCTTGATTTTTTTTATACAAAATGAAAAGTGACATTTTATGTAATATTAATATTAAGGTGAGGGGACACTGCCAAAGCCAAAGAAACATCGTGTCTCCAGTTTACAATGTGTTTCAGTTTGTATGCGGGCATTAGATAGCCTTTAATGTCAGAAAAATATTTTCTTTTTATAAAATGCATTTAGGTTCTAAATCCAAAGTAGCATAAGCCTCTCTATTGTATGAGAAATTGAAAAATCCCCAAGCTCTCAGGTCCCGAAGATCGTTTGCAGTGTTTGTTTTCTGAAAGGATGAAAATGCTGAGGGTTTTTTTCTTTAATGGGCGGGAGGAACATAATCTTCTAAAAATGCTTTCAGAAAGCTTACAATAGAAGCTGCATTGAATGTCAGATATAGCTAGACAAAGCAAAATAAAAAAGACTTGCTGTTATTATTTGAAGAACAAAGTGTTGAAGATCTCAGTATGAAGGTAAACATGTGTTTATGCTTTCATATTGTGGCTTACAAAAAACAGACTTTGCGTTTTGAAACAATTGCCAGGAATTACTGGGTACCAGTTAATGCTTGTTTTGTGAAACACAATAATATGTACACAGAATGGCTGAAGACAAGATAAGGGATGCAAAGTGTAGCATCCTATCCTAAAACTAATTAAAGATGTCACTTCCACGCACCTCATACAACTATGGCCTCACACATTCACCCCTGAGGTTCTTCCCCTTCATGCACCCACTCTGGATCCAATATCTGCTGTCCTCGCATTACCTTAGCAAAAATACTGTCCCCCTGACAAGGGCAAGTGCTTCCACTAAGCAAACTAGGCGGCCACCTAGGGGCACCTGGGCGCAGCCCAGACCGGCACTCTCTCTGTGTGGGACACCGCCATGTCCTTCAGCTGAGGGAAGGGGCGGCAGAAGGGGAGGAAGAAAGGAAAGAGGAAGATGCCAGGTATGTGGGGCCAGTGTAGCAGCTGAGCTGCTGCTCTTTCCAGTGTTCCTCTCAGACTCAGTGCCTTATTGCAAGCCGACTGGCAGCTGCTGATCACTGTGGAGTTCCAGCCCTTCTCGTCCCATTCATCAGCAGTGGCAAAGCTGTACCTGCGGAGGAAGGTAATGTCTGATTCTGATGTTTCATGTCTGTGTGAGTGTGACCCGGCCAGCCATCTATCACATGTGTAATGTGTCAAGGAGTGATGACATCTTTGTGATCCCACAGCCTGGGGAATTCCAGCCTGTGATCTGTCAGAGCTATCTTATGGCACTTATTTTGCAAATTAAAAAAAATGTAGCAGTTTCAACTTTTGTTGATTTAATATTTTCTACTGTTTTTAAGGTATTTTTTTTTGGGGGGGGGCACATGTAGCTGGTCTTGCCTAGGGTGCAAAATAGTCTAGCACAGGCCCCTTTTTACAGGAACTGCAGCTCAGGACTAAAACATGTTACAGACGAAAACGTGCTCCTGTATACCAGCTTTCCTTTTCTGTCTTTACTCCTATGCGTTAGCTACTATTGACTGTCTTAACTTACGTTTCTGTTTCAGCTTTCCTTTGCTGTCCCTCTGATTTTACAACCCCACTTCTATGCACACAGCAACTCAGTTTACTGGACATACAACATTTTCTAACACCTGTTAAGTTTTTCTTTGCTTCTGTCTGGCTAGCAGGTTGCAGATTTTCATTCTGAATTGCACTCAGTTTTAGGACAAGGTCATCTAGCACCCAGGGCAAAGATGCCAAATTGTGCTCCGCCCTCCCCAACCAAGATGTATGAGCATTATGTGTCAGCAAAAATCCACCCAAAAAATCAAGCCCTAATCTGCACACTAACCCTAAGCATATATTCTTTTTGTAAGCCAAAATTCTCCCCAAACAAAAATTCCCCTCCTCCCTATGAAAATCCCTGCCTGCTGAAATCCCCCCTCCCAGCACAAATCTTTGGAATCCCATGCCCCCTACAGGCTCATCCTCTCCCTCATCAAGTCCACCCTCCTCGCACAAATCCTCCTTGCCAGCACAAATCCTTCTAGTACAAATCCCCCCCAAATTACTCATCTTAGCACAAATCTTCCCAGCACAAATACTCCCTGTTAGCACAAATAGTCCCCCCAACACAAACATCCCTGACTCCCCCCCAGCACAAATCCCCCCAAATTTCTCCTCCAAGCACAAATCCTCCCCCCAGCACAATTCCCCCTTCATAACACAAGTCCTCCTACATGTTCTGGTAGATTATAGACTTAATAATGGCATGCAATGCCAATCTGCAGTTTCTGAAGCTAGCAAAATACTTTCTTGTATTAAAAGAGCTATACACTGCAGAGATAATTTAACAGAGATAACATAATTTTGCCTACGTACAGATCATCTGGAATATGCAGTTTTGGTCAACAGTTCACAAAAAAAGATATTGGAGAACTAGAAAAAGTGCAGATAAGGGCAACCAAACTGATAAGAGGCATGGAGGAGCTCAGCTATGAGGAAAGATTAGAGGAACTGAATGTATTCTCTCTTGAGAAGATGAGATAAAGGGGGGGGGGGGGTATGATAACTGTAAACGTAAACAAGTGGTCCATATAGTAAACTTAGTGTTGAGTTATTCACTTTTAGGCAATTACAAAGGACAAGGGGGCACTCTTTGCAACTGGAGGAAAAGAGTATACCAACATTTATAGGTAATAACACCAAGGGTTGTTGATCCAGGGAGTATCCAATTTTCTCCTGGGGGATCAGGAAGGATTTTTTTTCCCTTCTGGAGCAAATTGGATCATGCTTTATTGGAGTTTTTTGCCTTCTTTTGGGTAAACTATGGGTTTGGGATTGTGTCTATGGAGGTTTTCTATTTGTTTGTTTTATTCTGTTGGTTGAACTAGATGGACTTGTGTCTTTTTTCAGCCAGACTATGTAACTTTTGAAAAGTTTGAACCAGCAGGTAACCAGCTCCAAACATTTGTGCAAGTGGTGTTATGTTAAAAAAAATCTGACCAGGTACAGAGGGTGCATAGAGAAAAGGGCCTATAAGTTAGGAGGTAAGAATACAATCTGAAGCAAGTAATTAGATAGGTGAATATAGAATACAACCCTTTGGTGATGTCATAGATCTTTTAGGAGGCCCTAATACTTATGAACTTAATGGGGGTTATTTACTAAACCTGGAGAATACAAAGTCTGGTGCAGCTGTGCATAGAAACCAATCAGCTTCCAGGTTTTGATGCCAAAGTTTAATTGTACAAGCTGAAGTTAGAAGCTCATTGGCTACCAAGCACAGCTGCACCAGATTCTGAGTTCTCCAGGTTTAGTAAATCTGTGTTCCAAACTGACTTATTTTGCCTCAAATTACAAATAAAGTGCTCATATTCAGTCTTTCACATAAAAAGATGTTGTGTCTGAAGCATACTGCATAGTTTTCTCTAAACACAACAAATAAAACAGCTGTGCCTAGTCTTAACAAATAGATAAGAATTTAAAGCCACGCACATCTAATTATGTGCCCTTGCTACTTTATCTCATTTCATTGCACTTAAATCTAGGCCATCATTCCATGAACAAAAAAAATTCATTCTAAAATCATAAAGAAGCAAGTCTGTCTATCTATCTATCTATCTATCTATCTATCTATCTATCTATCTATTGAAATAAACAGGGATAAGGATAAGTGTGTCCTATTTCTTAATATATTTCTTGTCCTTGGGAGGTGCCCAGGTCTGACACAATGCCCATCTCTGTTTTTTTGCAGTCAAATATACAGTATTATCAATTACACAGAAGATAGCGCAGCAGTCAACAAGACTTTTTCTTCCATTTAAAAAGACTTGCATTCTAAGAGGGAAACCATGAAATCTTATTACTTGCTATGCTTTCCTCTTTGAGGCATTTTTAAATAAGAGACTATAACATAATGTTTGCATGACAGTAAATAACAAAAACAGCAGTAACCATTGAGAAATTGCACAGGCTATTAACTATTTTTTTGTAAGCAAAAACAGGCTGGATCGGCTACAAATTCCATTGCATGCAGGGTTTTCTTTGTAACATTCCCAAGCATTAGCCCTTAACTATGATCTTGTAATCATTAGAAGCCTCTCTACCTACAAAAATAGCATGGACACAGTTTTAATGGTTTCTAATAATAGACTGTACTGTACTGAATAGGTTGAGCATGTTCACATCAATGCTTCAATTAATTTTAGTTTCTAGTGAAAATTCCTTATTTAGTAAAAGAGAAAACTTACTTAAAGTGGAGTTCCACCTGGAAAAAAAAAAAAAGTCAGCAGCTACAAAAACTAGAGGTGCTGACTTTAAAAATAGACACTTACCTGTCCCTCGGTCCAGCGGTGTCCTCACCACCACTGGTTTCACCGGGCGTCTTCTCTCCCTGGCACCGGCATCTTCAGTGTGGGCCCCCGGCTGTGACAGCTTGCAGCTTCACAGCCGGGTGCCCACTGCGCATGTGTGATAAGCGCTACTCTGTGTGAATGGCCCCTTAGTCTTCTAGGACCTGTCACATGTCCCAGAAGACTACGGGGAGGGGGGGAGGAGAACTTCCACTTCCGATTGCCTAGGCCATCGCAGCGGAAGTGGGTGTGGGTACCTGTCAAATTTGGGTACCTGCCCCCCCCCCACTCCCCAAAGGTGCCAATCCTTAATGGGGAGCGGGTGACAAAGCATTAAAGTGGAACTTCCCCTTTTGGGTGGAGCTCCGCTTTAATGTCCTCTTTTGTAGAGATCCCATAAGTGCTACTGTACTTGTAATTTCACCAGTAAACCAATCTCAGCCTGCTGTTTTCAAGTACTGGTGCAGGCAGCAGTGGTATACTGCATATGGGAACATTGGCTTCTACCCTGTGCTTTATTATTAAGATATTTTATAAGTTCTCTTTTAAGTGCACTTTAATACAATCATGCTATATTTGTTTTGTGGATTTGGAAAATATTTTGTTCATCTGAGTTTAAAAGTTATTTTATGTACATATGTACACAGTCACACTCCAAACTCCACTATGGTGAAGACCAAAGAGCTGTCGAAGGACACCAGAAACAAAATCGTAGACCTGCACCAGGCTGGGAAGACTTAATCTGCAATAGGCAAGCAGCTTGGTGTGAACAAATCAACTGTGGGAGCAATAATTAGAAAATGGAAGACATACAAGACCACTAAAAATCTCCCTCGATCTGGGGCTCCACGCAAGATCTCACCCTGTGGGGTCAAAATGATCACAAGAACGGTGAGCAAAAATCCCAGGACCACACGGGGGACCTAGTGAATGACCTGCAGAGAGCTGGGACCAACGTAACAAAGGCTACCATCAGTAACACACTACGCCGCCAGGGACTCAGATCCTGCAGTACCAGACATGTCCCCCTGCTTAAGCCAGTACATGTCCGGGCCTGTCTGAAGTTTGCTAGAGAGCATTTGGATGATCCAGAAGAGGACTGGGAGAATGTCATATGGTCAGATGAAACCAAAATAGATCTGTTTGGTAGAATCACAACTCATCGTGTTCGGAGGGGAGAGAATGCTGAGTTGCATCCAAAGAACACCATACCTACTGTGAAGCATGGGGGTGGCAACATCATGCTTTGGGGCTGCTTCACCGCAAAGGGACCAGGACGACTGATCCATGTACAGGACAGAATGAATGGGGCCATGTATCGTGAGATTTTGAGTGCAAACCTCCTTCCATCAGCAAGGGCATTGAAGATGAAACATGGCTGGGTCTTCCAACATGACAATGATCCCAAACATACCGCCCGGGCAACAAAGGAGTGGCTTTGTAAGAAGCATTTCAAGGTCCTGGAGTGGCCTAGCCAGTCTCCAGATCTCAACCCCATAGAAAACCTTTGGAGTGAGTTGAAAGTCCGTGTTGCCCAGCGGCAGCCCCAAAACATCACTGCTCTAGAGGAGATCTGCATGGAGGAATGGGCCAACATACCAGCAACAGTGTGTGCCAACCTTGTGAAGACTTACAGGAAACGTTTGACCTCTGTCATTGCCAACAAAGGATATATAACAAAGTATTGAGATGAACTTTTGATATTGACCAAATACTTATTTTCCACCATAATTTGCAAATAAATTCTTTCCAAATCAGCCAATGTGATTGTCTGGATTTTTTTTCTCATTTAGTCTCTCATAGTTGAGGTCTACCTATGATGCCAATTACAGGCCTCTCTCATCTTTTTAAGTGGGAGAACTTGCACAATTGGTGGCTGATTAAACACTTTTTTGCCCCACTGTATATTGCCTCTCTGATTTTCTTTAGAAGAACCCAGATCACTGTCTTGTGTTGTAAAAATATAATACACGTTTATTGAACATGTACAGTATACGTAATATTATTATTATACAGGATTTATAGCGCCAACCGTACAATTATAATACATTTCAGTACAGAAGGAATAGGAGGGTCCTGCCCGTGGAGCAGGGCCCACGTAATACTTTAAAAGCAAAATAGAAAGTGCTAAATTGTTTACAATTCAATTATATATTTTTACCACTTTGACCATTTACAGCAGGGGTATCAAACTGGTAGCCCTCCAACTGTTGTGAAACTACAAGTCCCATCATGCCTCTACCTTTGGGAGTCATGCTTGTTACTGTCAATCTTGCAATGCCTTATGAGACTTGTAATTTGGCAACAGCTGGAGGGCCGCCAGTTTGACACCCGTGATCCACAGCTGAATAACATTTAATATACCCCTCATTAATACCAGTCAAACCCACAAACTAACCTAGAGTCTCCCATAATCTCTTTTCTTGTTCCCACATAAGAATTGGTAACTTCTCCATGGCCACACATTCTTGTTTATTAACCCTCTATGGGTTTAGAAAAGCTGAGAGGAACAATACCATAACCCCAAGGTCTTCAGCCTGACCAAAATCATGTTCAGTGCTCCAGGTACTTCAGTTTCCTCCATCACACCAAAGACATGCCAGAGGGCTAATTGTCTAAATTGGCCCTAGTACAGTATGTGTATGTATGCAAGTGAGGTAGGCACCTTACATTGTAAGCCCCTTGGAGTGCTGCATAAATTGTTCATACTATATATAGGCCTGCAATAAATAAATGTTCAAAATTCCCCACCAATGTCTTATGTAGAATTTACACGTAATGTTTTAAAATTTTGAGGCATCTCACAGAGTACAAATTTAATATGAGCAGGATGCTATAACTCATAAAGACACTAGTTATTTAAATTTCTGATGCCACGGTGTGGACCCCACAAACCAATTCATGACCAATCCAAGAGAAAACATGGATCGCCTACAGATTCTATTACTTTGAGTACTGTCAATGCCAACCCAAACAATGAGCTGTTGACATATACTGTATGTGAATTGAAGCTGCGCTCCTAATCTTAAAGTGTAACTAAAAGCAATTTTTTTTGGAAGGAATAAGGGAGGCTTATAACCCCTGTCAGTTTTTTTGCCATCTGTGTCTCATAGGGGATATTTCCCTTCACTTCCTGTTCCTTAGCCAAAACAGGAAGTGAGAGAAAATTCCTCCAAAGTGAGGGAATCTCAGGGTGTCATCAGGGTCATCAGAGCTAGCGGTCCCATTGGAAGATTTCCCTTTATTACTGTTCCGGAGTCATCCCAAAATTCGGTATTTTGTTTTACTTTTAGTTTCAATGATAATGGTAAACATGACAAATAGAGAGGGTGAATCGCCCTAATGGGGACAAAGATAACAGTAAAAACCTGACAAGTGTTCTAATCCCTTTCCACTCTTTCCAAAGGTAAAAATATGGTTTGCCTTTTTTTACAGATGTTTCTGTTAAACATGATGTATCCTAAACTGAATATAGCAATGTACAGTACACAATGTACATTAATTGAATATGAAGTTTATAATTATTCATTTTATTCTGTATTGTACAAGAATTTTAAGGTTGGTGGGACTGGGAGGGGTTGGGTCAGGGAAAAGTGTTTTGTACTTGTTTGTCTGAATGAAAACATTTTAAATTCTTAAAAAATGTAAGATAAGCATATCATTTTGTAATGTTAAATTGACTTTTATAACCTTGTATGTGTGAAATGGCAATGGAACTATGTATTTCAAATACTTTTTTTTTTTAAATACGTCTGTTTAATTGATAGGCTCATTTTATTTGTGATTGCATATGTGTATGAAGGTTTTTTTTTTTGCTACAAATAAATCACTCACATAATTGAGCCCCTATTGAGTTATTTTTTTCATACATTTTGAGGAAAAATTATTCTAACCTTTTTCCCAGGTCACATTGAGTCTCAAGGCTAGACACCAACTGATGCCCATTACATCTGCATAATACTGATGCAGGTAACAAGGTGAAAAATAGAATTCAAGTACTCTTCATGATGTGTCTTAGCTGTATATTTATAAAGCAGTGATATTTACCATGTGTCTTGAATTACAGTGACTGATTAACCTGCAGTGAAGGTTTGGTGCTTGTCACATTTACTACTTTTTTTAAATATGCCCTGAATATTTTAACCTACAAAGCAGATGCATAAAATGTGCAGTACAGGCTAGTGTATAGACAATGGTTCATTGCAGACTGCAAAGCTTACTGCCTATGGGGAGGATTGTGTGCAACACCTAGCCATAGACAACAGCAGTAACCTAAACTAGCCTGCCTCCCACTGAAGAGATGTAGTAGCCATACCTCACATAAATATGCTGTTCTTTACAAACACGGGTCCCCTTAGGAACTATTTCTCTTTATACATTCTCTATGCCAAATTGGTTCCTCCACAGGATCACGAAGCTCCATTTCTGACTCCCCGGGAATGTGACCTAGGTATATCTATCACACAGGAACAGTGCCAAAGGATCTTACAACTTTCTCTGAAATCTTAAATTAGTAACAATTTGCAAAGAGACCAGTTTTAAAAATGCTTGCTAGGCAGTACAGGACGTTTTGCCCTACTGTCCCTAACTTTTACTGGCATCGCAACTGAGAGGGGGGGGGGGGGGGGGTACCCTTTATCATATATTTTGGTCATATCCAAAACTGAAAAACCTTCTGGAGTGGAGACAAAACCATAGCACAAAGCTCCTCTCAAAATAAACCTGAAATCCACCATAGTTCTACTGGAACAACATCACCTTCTCAGATGAGTTCAAAGGTGATGAGGTCCTAATTCTCAGTTGTACTTAAATACCACCATTGCCCCCTCATCATGGAACTGGAGGGGTTCCTGTTTTCCCTTACCCACTTCCTTAGTGGCTCATCCCTCTCCTCACCCCCCTCTATCTCTTGCACATTTCCTTTTCTACTTTGCTATCCTAAATGCCTCCAATCTACATCTGACCCACAATCTCTCCCATTCTCTCACATTTTCCTCTTTTGTTCATCGTCTCCATTCACACAAATTCCTACCCTAAAAGGTAAATTGCACTTTGGAGCACTCATGCTGTCCTACGGCAGCTATCCTGATTCCCTCATATAGATCTTAGTTAGACCTTATTTAGAATACTTTATCCAGTTCTGCAGACCTCACTTATAAAAAAGATATTGATAAGATAGAACGAGTCCAGAGACGGGTAACAAAAATGGTAAAAGGTATCGGGGATAAAACATATCAAGAGCGACTTCAGAAACGTAACATGTACAGTCTGGAGGAAAGAAGGGAGAGGGGAGACATGATTGAAACCTTTAAATATATCAAGGGGGTGAATAAGGTTCAGGAAGGCAGTATTTTCAACATGAAACCAAAATCAAGAACACGGGGACATGACCTTAAAAAAATATCTAGAAGAAAGTTCAAAACTAATCTCAGAAAGTATTATTTTACTGAAAGAGTAGTTGATTCTTGGAATAAACTTCCTGCAGGGGTAGTGTGCCAGTCAACAGTAAATAGCTTCAAACATGCGATGGACAAGCATAGATTTATACTCAGACAAAAAAGTTAACAAAAAAAAAAGCAAAAACAAACAACCCCCCCCAAAAAACAAAAAACAGGCAGACTCGATGGACAACTGCCTTTTCTGCCATCATGTTTCTATGTTAGTATTTATTAGGCACACGCTTCCATCATGTCCCTGGTAAATTGTTGAGGGATTGGTCTATTTCTGCAACAATTCCCTGGTTGATGTTTTTTCACCAAATGTCTTGTGTAATTATGATATATTTAAACTGCTATACAACACATTTATTCTATAACTCTATACACTGCTGTGAACAACTGTACAAGATATAGCTTTCTGCTATGTATTCAAACAAATTCTGCATAGATAGAGAATTCACAGAAAAAAAACATGCTGTTGCACAGAGATCATCAAGCACAGCAGTGAACAGTGATTGTAACAGTGACATTTGTATAGTTTCTTGTGTACCAGCTCAGCATCACTGCATGACATGTGAAGGCACCAACCTTCAGTCATTAATGTCATTCATGATCCCTGAGGCTGGGATTACAGCAGGGTCGAGGATTTTGTCATTTAGCAGTGGTAGTGCAGCAGGGCAACATCATTCAGCAGTGAGTAAACATGTCAGCAGGAAAACGTTGTCAGGTGAAGGGACGTCATTTTTTTTTTCATGGACAGCACACATTAAAAAATGAGCGTGGGATTCCCATATAATTTATGCCACATCCTTACCCAGACATGAAGCACGGTGACCAGAAAAGGGAGGGGAGCGAATGTGCACCCTCCTTTTCCTGTAGCATACAAAGCCACATGTTTTTTAACACTGGGGGGTGAACCTTGCAATTGTGGGAAACAAGTCCTCCCCCTTTACACGAGAACTTGTCCCAATTTTCCACATCCTGTTCCTGAAAGATGATTTTGTGGTTTGGATGGTGGGGAGCTTGGGCAAATCTTGTGGCTTTTAGCCAAGTTAAGTAAGTCTTTAGGCATCCAATTATTAGTAATATTAGAGAAAATAGTAACCAGGAAAACACAAATGGCAACATTACACATATTAACCACTTGCCAACTGCCCACCTGCATTTTAGTACGGGCTGCTTATACAGGCACAATTGCGTAACTGAACGTTGGCAGTGGCTCCTAGGTTTACGGTGTAGGTTCCCACCTCCCCCAGCCAACTCCTGCTGTGATTGGACACAGAGGGATTTTGTCAACAGGTGTCAACCAATGATTCATGGCTGAGACCTGCTGAACAGCTGTGTCCAATCGCAGCCCAGTTGACAAACACGGGGGGGGGGGGGGGGGGCGGACAGGACAATCTTATTTGTTTTTTCTTTCTGCAAAGCAAGGGAGAGGAACAAACAGATATTTAGTAAAAAGTAACACACATTACACACTGTTAGGCACACAGTTAACCCTTTGATTGCCCCTAGATGTTAACCCATTCCCAGCCAGTGTCAATAATACAGTGACAGTACATAGTATTTTCACTGATCATTGTTATGGTGTCACTGGTGATGTCAGTGGCAATTAGTTAGTTAATGTACGTCCCAGTAAGCATCAGTTAGTGTCAGATTACCCACCGCACCATTACAGTCGTATTATAGGTAGCTGATCACTGTCATTAATTGTATAAAAAAAAATGAATAAAAATTCCAGTATACATACCATTATTTGTAGATGCTATAACTTTCATACAAACTAATCAATATACACTTATTGGGATTTATTTTTACCAAAGACATGTAGCAGAATACATTTTGGCCTAAGTTTATGAAGAAGTTAGAATTTATTTTTTATTGGATATGTTTTATGGCAGAAAGGAAAAAATATTGTTTTTCCTTTTTAAATTTTCTGTCTTTTTTATGTGTATAATAAAGAATACAAAACCCAGTAGTGATCAAATACCACCAAAAGACATCTCTATGTATGTGAAAAAAATTATATAAATTTCCTTATATTATTTATATATTTATTATATAAATTTGCATGACTGAGCAATTACATTATCAGTTAAAGTAGCGTATTGATATATAGGAAAAAATGGCCTGGTCATGAAGGGGGTAAAACCTGGAGCTTAAGTGATTAACAAAGTAGATTAAAATTTTCCTTTTCTTCAATCAGCATATATGTCTTGTAAAATCATCATTGCATCATCTAAAAACTTTATGTGAGTTTAAAGGTTTTTTTAATAACAAACATGTTATACTGTCCTGCTCTGTGCAATGGTTTTACACAGAGCAGGCCCGATCCTCCTCTTCTAGAGTCCCGTACCGGTGCTCCTGGCTCCTTCCCTCCACTGAGTGCCCACCATAGCAAGCTGCTAGCTATGGGGGCACTTGTGCATGCTTGCTCCTGAGCCGCCTCTGTGTGTCCATAAGACACACAGAGGACTGCTTGGCCCTGCTCCCTCCTCAATGGCTGTGATTGACAGAAGTGGGAGCCCATGAGGAGGGAGAAAGCTTGGAGAGCTTTAGCTTTTGTACACATCACTCTGATCAAGATTAGATCAGGTGAATATAGGGGGTGGGTGCTGCATGAAGGCAAAAAAACCTACTGCCCTTACAATCTCAACATGCAAAGGACTGTTACATGCAAATGTATATAGGCATTTTAACATTAGAGGCAAAAATCACAAATGTCAAGGCATCCGATGTTGACAGGTCACGCAAATGCATCAAATGTTTTGCTGCATAGGCAAAGATGTATCTCGTGGCTCCTAGGCAACTGCTCTGTATGCATGTGCCCAGATGTAATTATTATCATGGAATACCTTATTCCCAACTTTTTGTGCTCTCAGTTTGCAATGTACTGTTAAGCTGAAGTTACCAAGATTATTTATAGAGAGTGTCAATGTGTGATGTTATAGCAGGGAACAAGAATAAAGCAGGGAACAATAAATAAATCTTGTTATGTACATAAAACCACGCTCACTCTCTATGTAATAAAGTTCAGAAGTTCATAAAAAATTTCAATGTCCATGCGGCAATGGTGATATTCTCATTATGCGCTCACCAGATATATGGTTAAATCAAGCCTTGTATGTCAATTCCTTCTTGTCACCCTTCAATGCTCTATGCGTACTCCACAGGACATGGAACCAAAAGAAAACTATATATGAGTTTATTTACTAAAGCTGGAGAGTGCAAAATCAGGTGCACTTCTGCACAAAAAGCAATTAGCTTCCAGGTTTTATTGGCAAAGCTTAATTGAACAAGCTGAAGTTAGAAGCTGTTTGGCTACCATGCACAGCTGTACCAGATTCTGAGTGCACCAGGTTTAGTAATTCTACCCCATAGTGTAGTATATTCACTATATCCAAAGCATCATGAAACAACACAAGAAACAAAAACACCTCTTTACCACATGATGGTATAAATCCTCCAGCTCATGTATTAGCTACTCTTACCCTCAATAAAGGGACTTCTCACATCAGTAAACATGTGTCTCTGAGTATCTTCCTCCTTCAACGTTAATTCACATAGTGCATTAATGGAAATATCAGTTAATGGAAATTTCCCTCTAACTTGAGACTGACAAAGCACCAAAATGTGTATCTTTCCTCCACCAGTGCACCTCTTCCTTAAGCCCATGCACTTTACCAAAGATGATATATCAGCCCGCATCAAATAATGTCATAATCCACTTGGAACTTTATCTTCCACCATCCAAACATCTTCATCATATGCCCTGTAAGCAGGGCAGAGCTGTTTAGTAGTTTTGTTTAGTGATTACTAAACAGCTCTGCTGAGGTATATACATTGCTATATTCATTGCTCAAAAAAATTAAAGGAACACTTTGAAAACATCAGATCTCAATGGGGAAAAAATATCATGCTGGATATCTATACTGATATGTGTTAGGAACATAAGGATGCTCCATCGTTTGATGAAAATTAAAATTTTCAACCTACAGAGGACTGAATTCAAAGTCACACTGAAAATCAAAGTGAAAAAAAGATGCAGCAGGCTAGTCCATTTTGGTGAAAATTCATTGCAGCAACTCAGAATGGTACTCAGTAGTTTGTATGGCCCCCACATGCTTGTATGTATGCCTGACAATGTCAGGGCATGCTCCTAATGAGATGGCAGAGGGTGTCCTGGGGTATTTCCTCCCAGATCTGGACCATGGCATCACTGAGCTCCTGGACAGTCTGAGGTGCAACCTGGAGGCGGCAGATAGACCGAAGCATGATATCCCAGAGGTGTTCTATTATTATTATTATACAGGACTTATATAGTGCTGACAGTTAGCTCAGCGCTTTACATTATGGAGGAAGATAGTACAGTAACAATACAGTTCAATACAAGAGGGATTAGAGGGCCCTGCTCCTTGGAGCTTACAATCTAGGAGGGAGGGGATAGTAGTACAAGAGGTAATTAGTTGTGGGGGATGGAGTGGTAGGAAGAGTAGAGGATTCCAGTATTAGCTGGGGTCGGGGTAGGCTTCCCTGAAGAGATAGGTTTTCAGAGTGCGCCTAAAAGTGAGCAGAGTAGGCGATAGCCTGATAGATTGGGGTAGGGAGTTCCAGAGGATGGGTGAAGCCCTTGAGAAATCCTGGAGACGGGCATGGGAGGAGGAGACAAGGGAGCTAGAGAGTAGGATTGGATTTAGGTCAGGCGAGCGTGGGGTCATTCAATGGTATCAATTCCTTCATCCTCCAGGAACTGTCTGCATACTTTCACCACATGAGTCTGGGCATTGTCATGCACCAGTAGGTACCCAGGACCCACTGCACTAGCTTAGGGTCTGACAATGGGTCCAAGTATTTCATCCCGATACCTAATGGCAGTCAAGGTGCCATTGTCTAGCCTGTAGAGGTCTGTGCATCCCTCCACGGATATGCCTCCCCAGACCATCACTGACCCACCACCAAAATGGTGATGCTGAACGATTTTACAGGCAGCATAACTTTCTCCAAGGCTTCTCCAGATCCTTTGATGTCTGTCAAATGTGTTCAGGGTAAACCTGCTCTCATCTGTGAAAAGCACAGGGCACCAGTGGCGGACATGCCAATCCTGGTGTTCAATGGCAAATGCCGATCAAGTTCTATGGTGCCAGGCAGTGAGCACTGGGCCCACTAGAGGATGGCCACCCTCATGAAGTCTGTTTCTTATTGTTTAGTGAGAGACATTCACACCAGTGTCCTGCTGGTGGTCATTTTGTAGGTATTTGGCGGTGCTCATCCTGTTCCTCCTTGCACAAATCAGCAGATACCAGTCCTGATGATGGTTTAAGGTCCTTCTACAGCCCTGTCCAACTCTCCTAGAGAAACTGACTGTCTCCTGGAATCTCCTCTATGCTCTTGAAACTTCTGGCAATGGCACGTATTGATGTGCCATCCTGGAGGAGTTGGACTGCCTGTGCAACCTCTGTAGGGTCTAGGTATTGCCTCATACTGCTAGTAGTGACACTGACCCTAGCCAAATGCAAAACTAGTGAAAAACTGTCAAAAAAGATGAGTAGGGTAAAAAATGTCAGTAGCCTCCACCTGAAAAAACATTCCTGTTTTGGGGGTCATCTCATTGTTGCCCATCTAGTGCACCTGTTGTTAATTTCATTAACACCAAAGCAGCTTAAACTGATTAACAACCCACTCTGTTACCTAACTGACCAGATCAATATCCCAGGAGTTTAATTTACTTGATGCTATACTCTTTTGTAAAAAGTGTTAATTTAATTTTGTTGAACAGTGTAATTTGATGATATTCTCTTGGCACTGTTTTGTATTTTAAGTTAAGTCTCTTGTCCTAATTATATGCCACAAAAAACAGGGAGCACTAAAGTCTGTGCTTGTTATTAAGAAACACCTGTTATAGGGGCATTTTCATATTTGACCTTCACTCAGTACATCATTTTATGCAAACACCCATTTGTATTGGTTGGCCAGTAAAAGTTCTTACAATTTTATTGCAAAGAGTCGACTCCGGACTCCTTAATATTATCACCTTTACTAAATACCACCTTTAAATAGAAATTTATTTTTTTCATGTAAAATTACAACGTAAAAGAATGTTCCATTTTATCACCAAATGCCAATTAGTAGAAAGTGATATATTAAAAATATTTATCATCTTTTCCAGCTAATTAATTAATCTTCTGACTTGAAGCAACAGAGTAGCTGACTTCAGAAACTCACAAAATGTTTTTGAATATGACTGCATGCTGAAGTTTTCTTTACAGATTTCTTCAAGGTAGGTGCTAAAATATGATAATATCAACACTTTAGGCTAGAGAATTGGGGGATAAAATTGAGGGTAATTAATATATCATGCTCCCTTAGTCCATAGTTGGTTATTTTGAAATATGGGTATTGGTAAAATGACGTGCTGAAGTTTCATGTCATGTGTTCACTTCTGTTATGTTTGTTGCTCAAGTCTTTTACTTGTTCTTCATAATTAATTTGGCAGTGGCCTGGCTGTTTTTAATCACCATATTCAGTTCACAGTTATGCTCCTATTTGCCAAATTTTAGAAAGCAGAACCTGCTAATTTAATTCCATCTAGAGTCGTCTCCTTCCTACTACAATTTAAAATGACTGGTTACCATGGCTTATCCATTTTCCAAATCCAGACTGTTTTGTCTTTGCTTTGCTAAACAGATTGCACGGTACATTAAAACTAATCTGAAAACAATATAAAAATGAAATGAAATTAAAATAGCTTCTTTCAAATGTATTGTTTTTGGAGAATTACGGCACATCCTAAATGATTAATTTGTTGAATGAAATTTCTTACAGGTCAAATAAAGAGACTTACCTTACTGTTTTGTGTACATTTGTTTAAATTATTATTTCTAATATTTATGCCACTTGTATAAGAAAAGCGTGAATGTTACCTTCATTGCACATTTACCTGACACCCTTTGTAGTCTAAATTTTGCAAGGTTTGAGACGCTCACAGAAAATGCAGTGGTTTTCTATAGAGAATGCTGAACCTGTGCTTTTATTACTGCACTACATAGTGCAGGTAGGTAGGTGGTCTTTTTCCTTTTCCTTGGGGGCCCAATCAGGTACCAATGGTCAGAAAGTGAATGCACTCAAGTCACCTCATTTGCGATTGCAAACACTTCAGCTTTATTGGCATAACATTAGGGTTTTTATACTGTAGCCTTTGGGCAGACACACCTTTAGACCATCCAATCAAATACATGTACATTATTTTTACCTTAACTCAACAATTATTTGTATGAGGTCTGCATTTACACTCTTCTGCTTTATCTTTCACACCAAATCTGGTCTAACGCCCAGACCATGGCTATAATCTTACCCAATGCCCAAGCTGTAGTTACAACTTTTCAGAAATGAGAATAAAGATTATCTGCTTTTTTGTAAAGTCTGCAAAAACACTCATTTCTACATGAAGCTGGCATAGACAGTTTTGTGAGTGTGTACAAAATTCATATATATGTGTATGTTAAACAAGCATCTTGTATTAGTGTATACAAAATGGATTCAGTTATATTCCATTAATCCTTTCAGTCCCCTCTTTTATCACATAGTGATAACACTTTTCCCTCAGTTGTATTTATTTGTATAAAATGACCACCTATTGGTTCCTTCCCGGGAATTGGAAAAAAAGAGGGAAATTTTCACAAAAAGCGGTCATTAAAGTGCGGGCACATACTAACGCCAAAGACCCAGTCACAAAATGCAATGCTATGGCAGATACAGCTGCAAAAACTGCAGGGCAACTGTGTAATCGAGCAGATCTATCTATGGTAATGTTGTCCACCTCATCCCTACTGTCAAATGAGCTTTAGGCACACTGCAGGCACAAGCCTCTGAGAGTGAAGTTGATTTTTGTGCTAGCAGAGGTTTGACACAAGACAAACATGGTCTTATGTCAAAAGAAGGGATTGTAGGACTTCCACAGGCAGCTGCCATATTATTCATTCAAATTTTCATGGTGTGGGTCATAAGGGAAAACAGTTAACACCCCCTGAGGCACCGTTCACACATCTACAGATAGATTTTACACATCTTCCTAAATTAGGAGGGAGATAAGCTGTTGGTGGTAGTAGACAGATTTTCAGGTTGGCTGGAAGCTTTCCCATGTAGGAATGAAACAGCAGAGACAGCGGTCAAGGTTTTGTGTAAGGAAATCATCCCTAGATGGGGTTGTCCTTTGTTCATAGAAAGCTATCAGGGATTGGCTCAGATATTTTGAAACTTAAATCAATGAGCGGATTGCTTTATCTGGATGTCCAGATGCCTTTTTACACCCTTATCAGTTTTTTTGTTTTATGCATATGCCCATTACATGCTTGACATCAATGATCTGTATGGAGTGGGTGAACGCTGTCTGACCTACGTTTGGAGACTGTGGAGGAGGTTGGAGCGGTTGCCATTAGATCATATTTGTGCCTTATTTGACTACTATATAACATGATGGTCAAATTTATCTGGTAAGCCTCCCTTGAGCACTGAGTGGGGTGATATGTGCTGCACTTGGACCTATATGATCATCCTTGTGATTGAAGACATATGATTGTGTTTAAGGACTTTTCAGTGTCCTTTTGCACTGGGACTTATTTATTCCTTTCACAGTGTTCTTTTTGCTTTTTTCTTTTCTTTTTATTATATCAATTAAGTTATTATATAGTATTCACATTTTTAGCGCTGCACTTTTTTATGTACAGTTGTGCTCAAAAGTTTACATACCCTGGCAGAAATTGTGAAATTTTGGCATTGATATTGAATATATGACTGATCATGCCAAAAAATGCTCTTTTATTGAAGGATGATGATCATATGAAGCCATTTCTTATCAAATAGTTGTTTGGCTCCTTTTTAAATCATAATAACAGAACTCACACAAATGGCCATAATCAAAAGTTTACATCCCCTGGAATGTTTGTTCTTCATACAGACACACAAGGTGACCCACACGGGTTAAAATGCCAATTAGAGGTTAATGTCCCACATCTGTGGCTTTTTAAATTGCAATTAGTGTCAGTGTATAAATAGTCAATGAGTTTGTTAGCTCTTACGTGCACTGACTAGGCTAGATACTGAGCCATGGGGATCAGAAAAGAACTGTCAAAAGTCCTGTGTAACAAGGCAATTGAACTTTATAAAGATGGAAAAGGACATAAAAAGATGTCCAAAGTCTTGAATATGCCAATCAGTATTGTTAAATAACCTATTAAGAAGTGAAAAGTTCTGGGATCTCTTGATACCAAGCCAAGGTCAGGTAGACCAAGAAAAATTGCAGCCATAACTGACAGAAGAATTGTCCGGGACCTGCAGGGGCCCGTTTTTTTTGGGGTTTTTTTGTGGCGGTTTACTACCACTTTGTGTCCCCATGCATTCCTATGGGTGAGCCATATTCCAGTTATCCAATAAAATTATTCACCCATAGAAATACGTAGGACTGTGGAGCCTGCTCATACTTTCAAGACAGGTCAGAGGGGGCATTTTTGCTAACATTAATGTGCAGCACCAGGTAGTGCCTCTCAGTGAAGATCTCTGAAACAGGGAGCGTGGTAAGTGTTTAACAAAGTAGGTTACCAATTATGTATAGTACACATTCACTATAGTAAGCAATTCCCTTTAGGATTTTTTTTTCACATTCATGGTAAAAATGTAAGTTCATTAGTTTCATTTTTGCAGCCCGATGTTCAGACAGTTTCAATCATAATACGATAATCTGTATAATCTGTATAAACAATAAGAAATTTCTGTCTTTTTAACAAGAATGGTAAAATCTATTTGTTTTACTAAAGAAAAATAAATGTTATATATAAGATTAATAGAGCCAAACATATTAATAACTGTATATAGCTAACAGTACAAATGACATTCAATTATGGATATATTATTTTATTAAATTATCGTGACTTTTCTTTCTGTTCCTTTTATATATCTATGTTAACGTTATCTTTACTCCTTGTAAATGTCACTTAATATGACTTTTCAATAGTAACATAATAATTAGATGCCATGGTATTCATTTAACATCCAAATTATACTTTGTCAAGGGAAGGTAAAATTGCAGCAGAAAAACAACTGACAAGGTAAACTTGATTAGTGAAAAATACAAATATACACTGTATCTATATATAGTGCAAGTTTTTAGGGCAGAATTCACAGATGAAAATGAATTAAAAAACAAAATAGATGCAAGAAATTGGAAAATATGTGTCTACAATTATGATTTAGATCATGGAAATGCATGATTTGCTTATATGAATCTAATAAAGATATAAACAGTTCATGTGACCTACAGGTAATTCATGAATTTTCTTATTATACATACAGAATTTTACCATATATCGGACTTAAGGGCTCATTCACAACAGGCACACTTCTTTAAATTATACAGCATTTTGCCATACCATGGCCATACCTCTGCTTCATAAAAATATGTCATAGTTGCCAATAGTCTGGCTGGGAAGTTCAGGAAAATTTGACAAACTGTCCCGAGCTACATCCCAAAAATCTATACAGTTCATGGACAGTCATAGCCAGTGCCACGGGTGCCCGGCACAGACTGTGTCACTCATATGAGGACACTCAGGGAGAAGATTATCTGTGCTGCCAGGCGGAGGGAGAGACAGAAGACCCCCAGTCATTGTTTCCCTGGGACAGAAATCCCTCCCCCCTACCTCCTTCCCAAGTAGCTGATGATTTTAAGGTGGTCTCACAGGTGGCTTCACTCAGGCTAAACATCCCCAAGGGGCGGGGCCAGAGTGGCTTATTGGGCAGGACTCAGGGATGGGGAGCTCCTGGACTGCCTTTTTCTGGAGCACATGCGAGGTTGTGTGTGAAGCAATGCGGAGATGGACAAGGCCAGCGCCACTGCTGTTTTGCTCTCTCCCCTCCCCCAGTGTGATGCTGACTATATCCAGGTCTCCTCCAGAACCTCCTCCGTCCCTCTCCTCTGGTGACTCTGGGCAGTAACAACAGTCAGCGCTCCTCCATGGAGGGAGGTGTTAGTGTGGGAGGTGTTGGACTTCTGGGGGCCCCTTGGGGAAGGGAAGTCTGGGATGGGGAGGGAGATTGGTCACCTGCTGACATTCTGGGAATGGTCAGGCATGATGTCCCCTCATCACCAGGATCAGGCTGACTTCTTCCTGGGCACTGGGGACTTCGTGCCATGCGGCTCTTGTGGGGGGATCCTCTGGAGCTGGGAGCCCGGGAACCATCCGAATACCACAAATACTTCCAGACCTGTCCCTTCCTCCAGGGCACCAAGCCCTGCATGTCCCCGTCACCTGGGAACCCGACACAGTAGATGGACACATCCACAGCCAGATCAACCAACTGCCCAGGGGTAGCAGGATGACAAAGCCATCTAGCCTGAACTACTGGACATGACCAGCCGCATGGGGATCTTCGGCAACTGACCACAACACACTAGGCTCTGCTCCAAGAAACTGGCAGCTGCCAGCTTCTTCTATACTGGTACAGTGAGGAAAATAATTATTTGATTCCCAGCAGATTTTGTAAGTTTGTCCACTTACAAAGAAATGAAGGGTCTATAATTTTTATCCTAGGTGTATTATAAATGATAGAGACAGAATATCAACCAAAAATCCAGAAAAAATCACACAATACAAATGTTATAAATTGAGTTGCAGTTCAGTGAGTAAAAAAAAGTATTTGATCCACTACCAACCAACAATGATTCTGGCTCCCACAGACTAGCTATGTGCTTATGTGGTACACAGATTAGTCCTGTTAATTTAAGAAGGTGCTCCTCATTATGTGTATAAAAGATACCTTTCCACAAAATCTTTTTCTTGGGCCCCACCATAGGCAAGACCGAAGAGCTGTCAAAGGATGTCAGGGAAAAGATTGTAGACCTGCACAAGGCTGAAATGGGCTACAAGACCATCAGCAAGAAGCTTGGTAAGAAGGAGACAACTGTTGGAGAGATTATTCTCAAATGGAAGAAATACAAAATAACCATCGATAGCCCTCGATCTGAAGCTCCATACAAGATTTCACCTCATGGTGTTAGGATCAGAGGCGTCCCTAGGGTAGGTGTCACCCGGTGCGGTAACTCTTGGTGACACCCCTTCCGACGATCCCCATAGAATGGATTGGATCTGCGGATTAAGCATAATGGATCGGACTCCGATCCATTATGCTCAATCCGCAGATCTGATGCATCCTGCGGGGATTGTCAGCTTTCTTTACAACTTACCTTTTCTTGGAGAGGGTCTGGTGTCACCCCGTATAGGTTGCATGCCAACGAGGATAGTCGGCATGCAACCTATACGGGGTGACACCGGACCTGCTCCAAGAAAAGGTAAGTTGTAAAGAAAGCTGACGATCCCCACAGGATGTATCGGATCCATCCTGCGGGGATGATCGGCTTGCTTTACAACTTACCTTTTTGTGGAGCGGGTCCGGTGTCACCCCATGAGGTCGGTATCACCCGGTGCGAACTGCACCCCCCGCACCTGCCTTGGCATGCCACTGGTTAGGATGATCATAAGAAAAGTGAGGGATCAGCCCAGAACTACACTGGAGGATCTTGTGAATGATCTCAAGGCATATGGGACCACAGTCATCAAACAAACCATTGGTAACACAATATGCTGCCATAGATTGAAATCCTGCAGCGCCCGCAATGTCTCCCTCCTCAAGAAGGCATATGTACAAGCCCATCTAAAGTTTGCCAGTGAACATCTAATTGATTCAGACAAGGATTGGGAGAAAGTGCTGTGGTCAGATAAGACCAAATTTGAACTCTTTGCCATTAACTTGGCTTGCCGTATTTGGAGGAAGAAAAATGCTCACTATGACCCTAAGAACACCATCCCTACAGTCAAGCATGGAGGTGGAAACATTATGCTTTGGGGCTGTTTCTCTGCTAAAGGTACAGGCTGACTTTGCCGCATTGAAGGGCCAATGGATGGGGCCATGTACTGTAAAATCTTGGATGAGAAACTTCTTCCCTCAACCAAAACACTGAAGATGGGTTGTGGATGGGTCTTCCAGCATGACAACGACCCAAAACATACCACCAAGGCAACAAAGGAGTGGCTCAAGAAGAAGCACATTAAGATCATGGAGTGGCCTAGCCTTTGCAAAATTTATGGAGGGAGCTGAAACTTCGAGTTGCCAAGGGACATCCAAGAAACCTTAAGGATTTAGAGAAGATCTCTAAAAAAAACAGTGGACCAAAATTCCTCTTGAGATAACCAACTACAAGAAACGTCTTACCTCTGTGCTTGCCAACAAGGGTTTCTCCACCAAGTACTAAGTCATGCTTAGCTTAGGGATCAAATATTTTTTTTCCTCACTGAACTGCAACTCAATTTAAAACATTCTATCATTTAAAATACACCTATGATGCAAATTATAGACCCTTCATTTCTTTGTAAGTGGGCAAACTTAAAAAATCTGCAGGGGATCAAATGATTATTTTCCCAACTGTATGTACTGTGGGGACTTGGAGGAACTGGGATCACATATACCCTACCATAGAGGAAATCTTTTATACTGGTATTTACTGGGAGGAACTGGGATCACATGTACTCCCTATAAGGGAATTCTTCTATCCTGGTATGTATTGGGAGGAACCGGGATCACATATACCTCACCATAGGGAAAGTCTTCTATACTGGTATGTACTGGGAGGAACTGGGATCACATGTACTCCCCCATAAGGGAATTCTTCTATAATGATATGTACTGGGAGGACTGGAGGACTGGGATCACATATATCCTCCATAGGGCAATTCTATATTGGTATGTACTGGGAGAACTGGGATTGTTCCAACCCTACCATAAGGGAATTGTATACTGGTATGTATTGGGGGGACTTGGATCACTCCTACCCCACCTTAGGGTAATTCATCTATACTGGTAAGTGCTGGGACAACTGGTATCACTCATACCTACTATAGTGCTACTATAGTATTGGAATATTTTATCCAACTGGCTGCTACACATGGGGTCAGCCCTAATCAACTGGCTGCTGTTGGGTTCTTCTTTACTGGTATGTACTGGGGGAACTGGGAATACTATAGCTCACCATAGAAATTATAGGATGGGGACCTTCAGAAACTGGTTGGAAAACACCAGGGCTAGACCTAAGCAACTGGCTGCTGCTGTAATCTTCTATACTGGTATGTATTGGGAGGACTGGGATTACTCATACCCCACTATAGAGATATTAAAGAATAGAGACCTTCAATGGTCCACAACACACTTACCACACTCCCTTTAAGCCACGCCCAATATTTAGCATAATTTAAACCACACACCCATTTTTTGTGCAAGCCATAATAAATGAATGTCTCATCCCTAATTAAAGTAGTGCTCTACCTGCAGTGGCTTTCTGGACACACAAAAAAAAAGGATGTCCCTAAAAACGTTTTTGAAATGTTGGCAACTATGAAATGTGAAGCAGTGCCCTACATGTCACTACTACATCCTGTGGTGGATGATGGTCAGCAGGAGCAGTCAGTGAGAGCTGAGGGAAACCCAGGAGATGAGAGTATAGATTGCAGTGTGGAAATCTGCACAAGATTTCCCATGATTAAAGACTGGTTCAGCAGTGTGGGCAGCATGAAAGGTAACTATATACTCACTTCTTTTATAGGTACAGTATGGCTTTATCTAAAGTATAGTGAAAGTGTAATTTCAAACCTAGACAGCACTTACTTCAGTAGCTGCATATGTACTTTAAGGTGATTTATCATCAATGATCACAACAAACATCTGAATATTTGGTTTCATTCAGTTTCTAACAGCTTAAAAGTACCTAGTGTGTATATATCAGAAGGCTAATGGGCTGCCATAGAAAATAAGCCGAGAAGAGCTCTGATTAAGTGCTTCTGTACTGAAGTTAATTTCTCCACAATACCTACAGCTACAGAGGTGAATAAGGGTATGTTTTAAGGTGCTTTTCCTTATGGCCCATCAGCGCCTTTTCCAGACATCATATTTTTTTGTGAGTGTCCCAGGAGGTTGGGTCTTTTCCTCAGTGCTGCCAAGAAAAACTCTGTTTTTGTTATACTTTTTATTGTTATTTTTCTATTTATTTTTCTTCAGTCAAGATATTTGGCATGCCATAGATACATTTTTTTGGTGGCTGCAATTAAAACCTTAAAAAATGCTACTTGAGCTAGTCTGTATTCAATAGCTACTCAGCAACAGCATTGGAAGCCCTACTGGGAATACACTGGGCTAGAAAATTGCAGGACTAGCCTGGAATGGGACCTTTAGGCACTAGACTCTACATTGTGCTGATTTGTATTGAAGATAAAGTTCAATGATACAAACAGCCCACTGGGAAGGCACTCGAATGGAAACACTCACAGTATGTCTGGGCAATGTAGAACTGAGCCAGTCTTGAGCATGCTGACAGCATCTGTCCCAGAGGCATAATGCGGCCTGTCTGGTCTGCACCAAAGCGGTAGG
This sequence comes from Staurois parvus, assembly GCF_062004578.1. Classification (NCBI taxonomy): domain Eukaryota; kingdom Metazoa; phylum Chordata; class Amphibia; order Anura; family Ranidae; genus Staurois; species Staurois parvus. Next base: position 13,504,008 of record NW_028317886.1, on the reverse strand, counting down.
ATTTGAAGAAGGATGAAATGTCCCTAGCCTGTCCCTACTTATCTGGAACCTCTACCTACTGCTTGTCACTTTTCCTGACAGATGGGTGACCTGTCCATATTCTGTCCACTCACAAAATGTGCACCAAACCCAGGAGCCAGGGTCTTAAATAGACTCTGTCTGGCCCACGATCGCCGACAAGGACACATAGGGGAACAGCATCCAACCGGATCACTTCCCTAGTGACCCAAGAAAACATAGAGGAACAATCTCCTCCTGACTTCCGTTGCTTTTTAGTGCCACCTGCAGCGGAGGAAGGAGACAGTACTTGCCTAAAACTGTTAGATAGGTGCAGAGTGCTCTCCAGGTCTAATCTCCTGTATCAGCACACAGGAAGTAGACCTCTGGAGATGATGAAATTTGCCTGGAATGTGATCTTCAGGCACTTGGTTCTGCATTGTGTACTTTCCAGATCTATGTGTACTGGGTTAACTGTAGCGAGTTTTCCAGATCCAGATTTGTGGCACAGTCTCTGGTGTGATCCATTCACTGGATGTAGAGATTAGGGCCTGTTGGGCTGCAACACTGGGAGCTACCTCACAGTTGGCATTGTTGGGCATCATGTTAAAATTCCCACCATCACCATCTTGCATTGGTAGTGATTCATTCTAAAGAAACTTAGCACTGACATCATCCCCTTGAAATGGTGAAATGTTGGGAGTAATGCATGCTCTTTCTCTCACCGTTCAGCCTACAAGAAACCCTCTTTAAAACCAACTGTTTGGGTTTCTGAGTACACAAGGTCTTGCCACTTTGGACCTCGTTGATTTTCTGCTATGCAGTCCTACATGTCTTTTAAAAGACACACTGATGACAAGCCCACTGAAAAGGGTGACCTAAGCGCATACTTCTCCATTGTTGCAAAGGCTGATTTCTCAGTATCCTTAGAGGGGACAGATGTCTGTAACCTAGATCATAGGACCCCTATTACTTTAAGGTATTCCTTATCTGAGTCTTATATAACTCTCCAGCATGAGGCTCAGATCTCCAATATGTCCAAAAAACGTCTAATATACACTTCGTTTTTTGTCAGTTTAATAATTTGTTTTTCTTTATGGTGGATGATTGGTTGTCCTCCACATTGCTAAATAAGGCCCATCATTCGTCAGGTACCAGTTTTCTCTTACTGACGATTACTAACTGACTAATTTTTGGTTATTCGGAGATTCATATGCATCCAAATTTACAACAACAATAGTAACAAATTTTGTTAAAAATCATTTCATTTATTTGTTTTCTAACAAATTTTGAATTTTCAGAACAATTTGAATCAGTTGATACATTTTGTATCGACCGATCTGAATTATGTGAGAAAAATAGCAGGTTGTTAAGGAGAGGGTCGGGAAGCCGGCCACCCCATCATTAACAACTGATAACTTATCAGCTGTCATTGGTTTCCCCACTGACAGCTGAATGAAAAAAAGATTTGCCAGCAATGAAAAATTAAGAAAAAAAAATGGCGTATCAGACCCTTATCCAAGCAAGCAGCCCATGCTTGGAAGCTCCCTACCCTAAAGCACCCCTCCATGTTGAGGTCATGTGGCCTGGAATGGTTCGGGGGAAGGCGCTTGGTCGTCCCCGCCTTTCCTGAATGGCCAGGATGCATGTTCGAATAAGGGTCTGGTATGGATTTTGGGGGGACCTAACACTGTTTTTCTTTCTTAACTTTTCATTGCCAGCAATTTTCATACTTACCATAAAATCTTTTTCTTGAAGTCCACTCAGGGGCACATGTCCCATTCAGTCCATTCGAATTACAGGTGTTTAATAGCTATTGATTACCAAAGAACTTGGTATTAGTTGTTATGTTATTGACTATGATAATTTATAGGTAATTGCTTCTATGTATGTATACTGTATATCTATATGGTTTCTTCTGTATGCTGTGACCTCTGTCCTTACCACATGCTCACATCCCTTTTGCTAGAAATTATATATGACCAGACTGGTTAAAGCCAGTTATTTATTAAAACGCTATAAATCTAGATTTAACATGGAGATCCACAATAAGTTTAGCATATATTTACGTATATAAGTTTAACATAACATTATATATATATATATATATATATATACATACATACACACACACACATACACCCAATCATGGCCAAAAATATTGGCACCCCTGAATTTCTGTCTAATATTGCATCACTTTGCCCAGACAATTGTTGCAATTCTCATGTTTTTTTTTTTTTTGTATTGGTATGACACAAAAAAGTAGAGAAACAAAAAGCCAAACCCACCCAAAACTCCAAAAATTAACTGGACAAAATTATTGTCACCCTTATGTTAATATTTGGCAGCACACCCCTTGGAAAAAATAACTGATATCAATCACTTCCTGTAACCATCAATGAGTTTCTTACACCCCTCTACTGGAATTTTAGACCACTCTTCTTCAGGTCTCTCAGATTGGAAAGGAGGTTCCTTTTCCCAGCTGCTATTTTGAGATCTCTCCACAGGTGCTCTATGGGATTGAGATCTGGACTCATTGCTGGCCAGTTCAGTACTCTACAGCACTTTGTCTGAAACCATTTCTGGGTGCTTTGTGATGTATGCTTTGGGTCATTGTCCTGCTGTAAGACTCATGACCTCTGATAGGGAACCCAACTTTCTGACACTGGGTCCCAGAATTCTTTGGTAGTCTTCAATTTCATAATGCCATACACATGGTCAAGTCATCCAGTGCCTGAAGCAGCAAAGCAACCCCTAAACATCAGTGAACCTCCACCATGTGTGACTGTAGGGACTGTATTCTTTTCTTTAAAGGCCTCATTTCTTTTTCTGAAAACAGTAGAATGACAGGCTTTGTCTGTCCACAGCACATTCTCTCAAAAAATTTTTTGGCTTCCTCAGGTAGTTTTTGCAAACTTCAATGTAGAATTTTTATGTTTCTCTCTCAGCAGTGGGGTCCTCCTGGGTCTCCTACTATAGTGTACCTTTTCATTCAGATGGGGCATATAGTAGGAACTGACACAGTTGTAGCCTGTGCCTGAAGGTCAGCTTGAATTTCTCTGGAAGTTAATCAAGGTTTTTATCTATCATCCGAACAATCCTTTGTTGTAATCTTTGATCAATTTTTCACTTTCATCCACATCCAGGGATATTAGCTACAGTGCCATGGGCTGTAAAGGTCTTGACAATGCTGTGCACAGTGGATACAGGAACATTAAGATCTCTGGAGATGGACTTGTAACTTTGAGATTGTCCATGCTTCTCCACAATTTTTGTTCTCAAATTCTCAGACAATTCTTTGCTGCTCTTTCTCTTCTCCATGCTCCATGTGGCACACAGAGACACATAACAGAAAGGATTAATCATTTTTTCACCATTTTAACTGGTTCCTGGTTTGATTTATATATTGTCAGCATCTAGTCATTGATACAGATGAGTTTAATTACAAATTAAAGGAGCATCACAGACTTGGACTGCAATTGTTTCTTACAATTTTGAGAAGGTGCAAATAATTTTGTCCAGTCCAATTTTGGAGTTTTGGGTGGAATGTATCATATTTGGCTTTTTGATTCTCCACTTACACCTCCATGACCACAGGTGTAAAAAATCAAGCACTACTTCTACAAACATTTGTGAAAGTCACTCTCAGGAGCTCAGTGAATTCAAGTGTGGTAGCATGATAGGTTGCAACCTGTGCAATTTCCTTGGTACTAAATATTCCATGGTCAACTGTTAGTGGTATTATAACAAAGTGGGAGCAACTGGGAACAACAGCAACTCAGCCACAAAGTGGTAGGCCACATAAAATGAAAGAGCAGGGGCAGCGCACAGTGTGCAGAAGTCACCAACTGTCTGCAGAGTCAATAGCTAAAGACCTCCAAACTTCATGTGGCCTTCAGATTAGCACAGCAACAGTGCATAGAGAGCTTCATGGAATGGGTTTCCATAGCCAGAAAATGGTACTTGCCTGACTGCATTGTGCCAAGTGTAAAGTTTGGTGGAGGAGGGATTATGGTGTGGGGCTGTTTTTCAGGGGTTGGGCTTGGCCCCTTAGTTCCAGTGAAGGGAACTCTTACGGCGTCAGCATACCAAGACATTTTGGACAATATCATGCTCCCAACTTTATAGGAACAGTTTTGGAATGGCCCCTTCCTGTTCCACACCAGTGCACAAAGCAAGGTCCACAAAGACATGGATGAGCGAGTTTGGTGTGGAGGAACTTGACTGGCCTGCACAGAGTCCTGACCTCAACCTGATAGAACATCTTTGGGATAACTTAGAGCAAAGAACAAAGAAGCCCACAAAAGAGCCTCATCTAAGATGTCTTGGTGAATGTGCCTAGATCCCTTTCTGGAGACTGTAGCTGTCTGGAATTTCTAATGTTTTCAAAAGTTTAGGGGCTCCTTGGCATGAATAGAAGCTGCATTTATCCATTTTAGAAACTTTACTCCATTTTTTACCCAAACTAAGTACATTCCTACACATACTTGTATTATTATACTATTAGTAAGTCATTTTAATTATTAATCTACACCTACATAGCTGAAAGATTAAGCATATGAATCTGTCACCATCAAATAAATGAAACAAGGAATTTATCTGTTTGTTACACTGTGTTATTGGCCTTATGTACTGCTTGCTCACAAAACCGAGTCATGACAGTTGGAAATGGAGATATACTGTACAGGGGTGCTGTAACTGCTCTCTGTGCGGAAAGCCACAAATAGCTGCAACCACCAAAGATCTGTCATTATAGGAAATGGGACCACTCACAGCAGCAGCAGGAATTAGATGATTCCTGCTGCTGTAATTCACACTAGGCTAAATTGCTGGTGTGAATGTTGCCTAATGGAGGGTAAGCTACCATATTTTTTTCTGGGTTTGCATAAACTTTAACAAAAAAATGAAGCCTTTTCTGTAACACTCTACCTGAAAAAACTCTTTAACCCCACAATCAAACCTCTAATACTTAACATGCATACTAACACTTAAAGCTAAACTCTACGCAAATAGATAAGAAGCAAATCAACGCAGCTCTGTCATCATGAATACATTAATCAATGTATTTTCTGTATTTTTCAAACTTACTGGTTTAGGGATAAGGTTCCACATTTTCCAGTTAATGCGCACACCGCCAAATCTGTTAGTGCCTCCTGGGTTTATAGGTATCAGATATTTGTCTCCTAAATTTACAAGCCTGGCACCTGGTCTTATGTTCATATATTCTATAGGTTTTACCAGTTGGGTGTTCATAGGGTGATCAGATGTCCCCAGTTTAAAGGGACAGTGTGGCTAGTAAATCAGTCACAGTAGACACCAATGGCACTTTGTGACATTACTATACTAAACTGAAGCACTATACTAAAGCAGTCCGACAGAGGGTAGAGCTACACAGCAACACAATGCTAACAGCCCAAAAAAACAACAATGAAACAAAACACTTACTGTGCATACCTCACTGACCATGCCTACCTTTTTTGAGGGTGGGGCAGAGGCAGAGGCAGAGGCAGAGAAGGGGTGGGGATAATTGAGGCATTGGAAGCATTCTACTCCAAAGTTTGGGTATTGTCAACTTGTGCTAACAGTGGGAGTGGCTTAAAAGGGTATGGTTTATTAACACTTAAGTCTATTTTGCTCTGAGTCAGGAGTGCATAACACTCAGAATGTAAAGGCCAAAAGTAAGTACAAAATGCCTGTCAAATAAAAAGTCCCCCCTCCTCCCAATACAACCATCCACCCCCCATGACAAAAAAGTTCCTTCCTCTCATCTCCAGTGGTAGCACCTGTACAGTTGCAGAAGGCACCATATACGTGCAGAACATGGAGGAGTCTGTGGTGTCAGAGGGAGCAAGTCACCTCTCTAGCACCCCCATGCCTCTCTCTGCACAGGCAGTCACCAACAGGCTTATGTGACAGGTTATATCTCAGGCTGCATTTACAGGTGGCTGCCAGCAGAGGGCATCCACAAGGGTAGTTAAATCTTCAAAATGGTTCCCTAAGCAATTATCAGTGAAGGGGTGTTGAGATCCCCTTTCAGAACCTTCCACCAGATGTATTATTATGCCAGATAGGTGCAGGGAAGGCTAAATACAACTTAGGGTGGCTAAAGGCTGCTCAACGTTCCAATGTCCGAAGAATGTCCTCCTGCATACAGTCCTACAAGCTGGGTTACTGGCAAGTGAGTGTGGATAAGTACGGGAGAGATAGGTTGCACTGTCTCTTGACGGATGATGTTGAATGAAGAGTAGGATGCCCTGCCCCTCACAGGGTAAATGTTCAGCCAATTTGCTGCCTCACAGTGCTCACAAGTTCTATGATTCTCTTTCCTTTTCTTTCTCAGTGACTAGAACATATGTGCTACTGATCTGGGGTTTTAGGATTAAGGATAGGTCACACACTCCAGTTTTCTATTACTCAGTGCCTCATGGGTTTTTCTTCTATAAAACCCCAGCTCCCACACCGCATTTCCATTCTCCATCTGTGATGCACTCCTCATTACACCACTGTTCTTTAATTTTCCCTCTAGTTTTGGTGAAGGCCAACTACTTTCTGACCTACCAATGTGTCCAATCAGTCCTATTCTTCCCTCTTTTCCTCCAACCTTTTCTCCAGTCTCAAGGGATAGAAAACCAAGCTGTGATGTTCAGAGATACCATGACTGGGCTGAGCTGTCTCTGCTCACTTCCCTCACTGAAAATCTCCAAAAAAATAGAATTTGTTACAAATGAACTAAACCTAACTTAGCATTTACTTGGAACCAAGTAACTGTTCCTAGCATTAACTGCTGGCAAAGAAATGTTCTACCATGGTGTGTAAGGTACAAGGTAGGGGCGATCATCCACCAGGACAGTGGCTTGAAGCACTTGGGCATCACTGGACCTTTGCACAGTGTTGATGGCCCCGTCAAAACTGTTCCCTATGTAATTCTATGTCAGTCTCCTGGGGGGTAAATCTGTTGCATAACTTTTTGTTTCATGATTCTAGATTGTTCTGTGACAGAGAGTTCCACTGTGGGTTTGGTGGCCTGTGAAGAGGATGATCCTATAAGACTCTGAATCTCCATTTCTTCTCCAGGTTCAAAAGGGGGACTTCTTCTTGCTTATAAGAATCCTGAGTGATTTGCAGCAGTGGATGGGGTGACAACAGTGGGGTCAGACTGCTACAGGCATTCTGTCTCCAGATCTTCCTCTTCAGGGGGCGAGGTTGTGACCAAGTCACTGGATAAATATGTTGAAGGTGAGTTAATCTGGTGCAATGTACAGCTTCACTCAGTGGTAAGAGATGATTGTGGTGTTTAAGGGCTCTCTTTTACACTCTGGACAATTCTGATACACAGGTAGCTGAGCACAAATGATGCATGGCTGTGAACGCCAGTGATCAACTAATTTTTGCTTTCTGCGAGGACCCAGATTTGTCAGAAATATTTCTCATTCTGATGTAGGTAATCAACCTGAACGCTTGGATCACATTGTGTCCTGTCCTGATGTCCTCCGGCTTTGGCAGCAGTATGGACCTTTTGATAGGTGGGCTTCAGGTTTATTTTTAAGTTGGTTGGCATAGTTTTCATGGGATGCAGCTGAAGTCTCACAGATGGAGGATCTGATAGTATCTGCTCTATAAATATAGAATGCTAAACGATTGGCATCCCATTAGACAAGAAGGTGCATAGCTTTTGTTTGGCGTGGTGTATTGGTCTAGAATGATTATTCTATTTAAGGTTCTTTAATCAATACATAATTCTGATAGAACTATTTATCTTCTGAACCACCACTTTGGTAGAGGTATATGGTCTCAGTGATTTGCAAATTACCCCATTTCTTTTCAGCTCTGCAATTTGTTCCGTTAAGGTAATAGTAAAGTATAACGCTAACTATTCTTAAAAACATTCCCTCCCTCTTCCTTCCAATCCTGTAAACCCTGTATATAAAAGATTTTACCTTTTTAAATCTGGTCTAGTCATGTAATTCTGTAGCCTCACCTCCCCTGTGCATTCCCTCCTCTCCCCTGTAGCATTAGCTCACTGACACAGGAGAGCAGGAGCTGCAGAATCACATGAATTAACCAAAGCAGATTAAAAATAGGCATGTTCCTTGATCTTTTTTATACAGGGTATGCAGGTTAGGTGGGGGGAGGGGGAGGGAATATTTTTAAAAACAGGTAGAGTTAGGCTTTTCTTCCACTTTAAATGTCCCAAACTCCAGGCAGGATTCAAGGAGATTGCTCTCTTAGGCATAGACATATACAATTGAGTACTGACGTGATACTTTTTTATTTGCATTAACATACAATTTTGAGGACAAGCTTTCGGGGTATGTCCCCTTCTTCAATGTCCAGGCAGTACACTGAGTAGTGCCTGGACCTTGAAGAAGGGGACATACCCCGAAAGCTTGTCCTCAAAATTGTATGTTAGTGCAAATAAAAAAGTATCACGTCAGTACTCAATTGTTTCTGTTGAAAGTGCACTAATACGGCTACAATCACCTCAAGCATAGACATATGAAATGCTGGGTACTCTTCACACACACCATTTTGAACTCATTCTTGGAGAATAGGTCTCACCACCTACCTGCTGGGTAGAAATGATCTGCAGAGATTTCATCTCTTCCATCCTGAAATGGCCCTGGTTGGTCCTAGCTCTGCCTTATTGAAACACAAATACAGGGCACTTCTGCAGCAGTCCATCTTTCTTCCCCAGTAACCACAATCTTCTTACCCTCTTGACCGCAACCTTCACTTCTCGAGTTAAGCATTGGTGCAGCGACTGAAGCCTGGTGTGCATGCTCTCTGGTGGTAGGTCATAGCAGGAGGCTATGGGAGCCAAGATGCACCTTATCAGATCCTGGAGTCAAGGGGACAATGATTAAGGTGTAAAACGTTCCAGTGGATCAAACAACAGTTTTTTTTTTATAGCTATTGTTTTTTATTGGTCATTTGATTGTTTACAACAATTAACAGTATTGTCACAATATTGTATTACAGATTTGTAAAGGATGTAGATAACAGAGTATGAGCATATTCAACATCTTACAAAATTCAGCTTATAAACAATGTGACTTTGTAGTTATTACTGTCATCAATACATTTCTTTTTTTTGATGAATATTCATTGTTTGTTGGAAATATTCAGTAAATCATTAGTTTAGAGAAGAAAGGAAGGTTGTGAGAAGTGGATATTTGAGATTAGAAAGAAGTAGAATAAAGCGTGAGATTTGAAATTATTACATATTTCCTTTTTTGAGATAATAGGGTGATAATAATAGAGTGGAGTAGCTGTATCTCTAGTGGTGTTTGATTGGTACATCTTGTAGTTTCTTATGTAACGGTACATCGATGACCTTTGAGCCATAAGTCCCAGTGTTTCCGGAATTTAGCAGATGAGTTGTGTATTTGAGCAAAGGTTTTTTCAAAGGCTGTGTTTTTGTTCAGGATACTGTGTGAATGGATGGCGTTGTATTTTGTTTCCAAAGCCTGGCAATACTCAATCGTGCCGCTATCAAAATATGCATTAGTACAGTTCTGGACTGTGGTGGCCAGGAGTCTATTTCTATTCCGAAAAGTGCCAGGGCTGGATCAGGAATTGGAGAGGAGTTTGTAATTAATGTTATAAACGTGAAGATATCTGACCAGAATGGAGTAATTTGTGGGCATTCCCACCATATCTGGTACAGGGATCCTTGTTGGTTACAGTTCCTCCAGCATAATGAGGAGTAGTGGTTGGATGAACGTGCTGCCAAATGTTGTGGAGTTATGTACCATCTGTGTAAAATTTTTTGGGCTGATTCCCAATGGTTAATGCATTTGGTAGTTTTCCTAGTCCAGTTTCCTGCTGTTTGCCATTGTTGAATCTGGAATTGTTTCCCAATGTCTCGTTCCCATTTATGCATCGTTGGTAATTTTCCTTGGTGACGATGTTGAAGAAGGATATTATATATGAATAAGATACCTCGTTTGTGAGAATCTATTCTTTCATAAAAGTTGGTCAAAGATCTGAGGAGAGAATCCTCTTGGTATTCCAGGCTGCATAATGCATGACGAGTTCTTAGACATTTGAAAAAGTCCTTATGTGTAATTTTGTATGTTTCCGAAAGTTGTTGAAATGTTTGTACAGTACCATTGGCATATAATACCAAACAAATGCAGCGCTCAGATGAAACAATCTCCTTTTGACTCATAAAACATAAATAATTAAAAATAAATAAATATAATTATAAATATACAGTGCATATGAATAGCGTGCTATAAACGCATGTAAGATGAGCTGACGCTCAGTCCAATAGGAAAAATAACAATGATAATGTTGGGATTCTACAGAAGTGTCACAAAGGGTGCACAAATGCGTCTAATTGGCGCAAAAATTGGTGTGTCGGTGACAATTAAATCTTCAAACAGGTGCAGATCCGTGCGTCAAGTGCATGTGGAAAGGAGAGTAAGTTGCACTAACCAGACAGCGCAAATGTAAGCGCTTTGGAGTTATCAAGACCACTCCTGATCATCATCATCTTGGGATATATGGGGCAAGTCTTGCAATATGTCTGCACACAGCCTCTCCTCCAAAGACACTCTTCGGATATAGGGAAATTTCCACATCAATCTTACGCACCAAATAGTAAGCACTTAAAGGGTCCACCTTAGTGGCTCAAAATAAATGAGCCAGAGAAGAAAGTGCTATATAGTGCAGTATGTTTATTAAATCAGCACAAATAACACAAATTTGAACAAAATGCACTCACATCTGGACCATAGGAATGCAGTCTTGATAACTCCAAAGTGTTTACATTTCCGCTGTCTGGTTAGTGCAACTTACTCTCCTTTCCACATGCACGTGACGCACGGATCTGCATCTGTTTGAAGATTTAATTATCACCGACACACCTATTTTTGCGCCAATTAGATGCATTTGTGCACTCTTTGTGAAACTTCTGTAGAATCCTAACATTATCATTGTTATTTTTCCTATTGGACTGAGCGTCAGCTCATCTTACATGCGTTTATAGCACGCTAGTCATATGCACTGTATATTTATAATTATATTTATTAATTTTTAATTATTTATGTTTTATGAGTCAAAAGGAGGTTGTTTCATCTGAGCGCTGCATTTGTTTGGTATTATCGTTTATAAGGGTTGGAGGTTTAACCTTTTATGCAAGCTGCTACTTATACTTGTCTAGCGCTCGTTTACCTACCTTTTATCAATTACCATTGGCATATAGCTGGGCAAGATTTTGAAGGCCCTCTTTTGACCAGGATTTATTTTCTAGATCAGGTGTCATCGATGATATGCAGAGTAGAGGAATGAAGCCATTAATTGCAGGGCGATTTCCCTTTGAGGTTCATAGAATAGACACCCAGGTGCGGAGAGTCACATTGATTGTGTCTAGGCAGTATCTTGGGGCTCTATGAGTGAGAGTAAAAGCTCCCAATGTGGCTTGAGTGTCACTATGGATAAGGTACTGTTCTATCTGTACCCATCGTTTGTCTATTTGAGGTGATCACCAATGCTGTGCCTGATCCAACAGTATTGCTTTATAGTATAATTGTAGATTGGGGCTCCCATACCTAAATTTGATCGAGAAGTGTATAGTGTCAATTTGTTGACCCGTGCCTTTTTGTGTTCCCAAATGCAGGTGTTTAATAGTGATTGTAGTTTTTGTATGGATGAAGATAGTAATGGTATTGGGATGGCTCTAAAGAAATATAAAATGTGAGGTAAGATAAATATTTTTCCAATAGCAATTCTTCCGACCCATGAAATAGTGGTGTTGGAGAACTCTTTACATTCTGTTCTGTTATTTTAATGAGTAGATTGGAAAAGTTGATCTTAAATATGTTTGAGTGGGGAGATGTTAATCTTATTCCTAGGTATGTAATTTGTGATGATGTGGCCCATGAGATGGGGGAGTTTGATGAAATTAATTTATATAGTTTAGGTGGGATTGCTATCGGCAACATGGAGGATTTGGCTTCATTTACTTTGTTCATTGATAATAAGCTAAATTGCGAGATAAACTTTTGCAATGCTATTATTGAGATGATGGGGTCGGTCATAGCAATTATGATGTTGTCAGCGTATAGTCCTATTTTATGTGTTTCGTGACCTATTTTGATACCTCCAATGTCAGGTTGTATATGTATCGCTTCTGCCAATGGTTCTATGCATAAAGCAAAGATTAAAGGTGATAAGGGACACCCTTGCCTTGTACCATTCGATATCTGCAATGGGTCAGAGAGTATACCAGATGACCATACTCTAGCACTAAGGCATGTATATAAAGCCATAATTGCTTTCTTGAACAAACCTGTTATTCCAAATTTTTCTAGTATCAGTTGTAGGTATGGCCAGTAGATTCTGTCAAACGCCTTTTTTGCATCTAATGAGATGAGCAGAGATGGTGTTTGTGTGTAATTTGCCCATTGAGCTAAATTTATGAATCTACGTGTGCCGTCTGGTGCTTGACGTCTGTTGATAAATCCAACCTGATCTGAATTAATTAGTTTTGGCAATAATGAAGTCGGTTGACTAGAAGTTTGGCATAAATCTTTGTATCTGTATTTAAAAGTGTTATAGGTCTAAAGTTGGCTAGTGATGTGGGAGGTTTGCCTGGTTTTGGCAGTGTGATAATAAGGGCTTCTAATGTTTCTTTTGGGATATTTTCAGATGTTGTGAATTTATTAACAAATTTATGTAGATATTGGATAAGGGTTGGAGCAAAGGTTTTGTAATATTCATTGGTATAACCGTCAGGTCCTCGTGATTTATGAGAAGGGAGATCATGAATTATTTTATTAATTTTAGAGGTGGTGAAGGGTTGTGATAAGGAGTCTAGTTGTTCTGTGGAGATCTTAGGAAGTTGTAGTGATTCCAGAAATGTATTGATTTGGTTATCAGTAGGAGGTGTAAATTCTTGAGAGTTTTTTATGTTATATAGTGTTGCATAGTATCTACTAAAAGCATTGGCTATATCTAGTGGATTTATAAGTTTTCCCTTAGATGGGTCTTTTAAATATGCAATTTTGTATTTGGATTGATATCGCTTAAATTGTTTTGCAAAATGTGGTCCTGCTTTATTTGCCTGCATGTATGATATAAATTTAAATTTTTTTATCATAAAGTCATATTGCTCCATGAGTTGAAGCCTTAGTTTCTCTCGTAGAGAGCGTAGCTAAGATAAAATCGTTTGGTCTGGGTTTTGTTTGTGGTGTGATTCCAGGAGTTTAATTTACGATAATATGTCTGTAATTGTTTTAGCTTTCCTTTTTTTTTTCGTAAGCCCCTAATTTGATGAGTATTCCTCTCATGTATGCCTTGTGTGCATTCCACAGAACAAAATCATGGACCTCTGTATTGTTATTGATATGGAAATAGGAGAGTAATTCCTTCTCTATTTGAGATTTATAGTGTTGGTTTGTAATTAGGGCTGAGTTTAGTCTTCATACAGAGAGGTTGTTGGGGTATGGTGTTGTAAAAATTTCTGATGTGAGCATGGCATGGTCTGACCATGTGATGGAGCCAATTTCGGTTTAGATATTTGCTGTAAAGATCTTTTATCTGTTAAAAATAAATCAACCCGTGAGTATGAATTTTGGGAGTGAGAAAAGTATGTATAATTTTTTTCGTCACCATGGAGACATCTTCATGTATCATATAGATCTTCTGATTCTTTAAATGATGATAGAGTATGTGATTGTCTGCGTAGTTTGTTAGTGGAGTCTAGGTTTGTATATATTACTTTATTAAAATCTCCGCAAATGATTAAAGCTTCTTGTCTTAGTAGTTTAATTTTGTTTGATAAGCTTTGGAAGAAGGTTTTATGTCCTTTGTTTGGTGCATACACATTTACCAATGTCATTAAGAAATTGTTGATATGTGCAACTAAGGTAATATATCTACCTTGCGGGTCTGAGACCATTGATTGAATTTGTATAGCTGTTGTGTCTTTTATTGCAATCATTACTCCTTTGTTTTTTTAATTAGCATTTGCAAAAATGTATTGTGTGAATTTCCTATGTTTGCATGTAGGTGGGTTAGTCTTGTTAAAGTGGGTTTCTTGTACACACAGTATATCACATCTGGTTTTTAAAGATTCTCTCCATAGAGATGTGCGTTTGTAAGGGCTATTAAGTCCTTTAACATTAAAGGATGTTATGATGACCATTTCTGGGTTTTATATAATTGCTCTAAAGTAGCTAGTATTGTAGTTATAAGTTGTAGGTACCAAGCACAGCACTGATCATCCCCCCCCCCCATGCTCTGAAGGGTATCTGGTTTTTGAGATGTATCCATCAATAGAAATGTTAGCTGAATATGAGGATAAGGAGAATGTAATAAGCATAGTAAGAATATAAAAGAGTAAGAAGAATAAGAAAACATCAACAAAACAAAAACTTGTATGACTGTGCATACAAGTGTGGGTGTGGAGTGTGTAGTATACCTGATAAGTATAGGGGCTAACACTTCCCTGCTAATGCGGAAGTAGGCACTGAGACATCCCAATAGGGAAAAGATAAAAGAGACCAAAAGTCCCAGTGTTCGGGTTGTCGGGATTGTAACCTAGTCTGCGGATATTTTGGTATGCATTTCTTTACGCATATATTGTGGCTCTGTTGGTATAGCGATATTCCATGATGCCATAATTTTTATCCCATCATTAGGGGTCAGAATTGGGATTAATTTCCTTTGAAAGTTGGCTAATATTTTTGTGGGATATCCTCACTGATATCTTATTTTATGGGTTATTAGAGCTGATGTGATGTGTTTGAATTCTTTGCGTTTTTGTGCGGTATAGGCTGATATGTCCGAAAATATAGCAAATTTTTCATATGGAGCTGGAAGTGTTTTAAGTTTTCTCATAGCTATCATGAATGCTTCCTTAGCATGAAAAAAAATAATTCTGGCAATAACGTCTCTAGGGACGGAATATCTCAGATGTTTAGGTTTCATCAGTCTATGGGCTCTATCAATAATGAGCTCAGATTGTGACATGTTTGGTAGAAGTGTTTTCAGTAGTCTCCCCAGGTAGATGGATAACTCTGTCGGAGTGTCTGATTCAGGGATCCCTCTGATTTTAACGTTATTCCTCCTTGTGCGGTCTTCCATGTCAGCCATTTTTTCTTTAATTTTATGATTTCTTGTGATTGTGTCTCATAAGCATCTATCAAGGAATTGTGTGCTACAACACATTCCTGAATTTTCCTTTCTGCTGCATCTGTTTGTTCTTCAATTTGGGTGACTTGTTTTTGAATAAAATGTACAGATTTTTGAAGATGAAGGGACAATAGCATCTGTTTCATTGTAATGGCTGTGACAGGGGAGTTTGAAGCTGACAGCTCTGCCATTAAATGTATTGCTTCAGTCAGATCTGTTGTTTCAGCAGAAGTGTTAATTGTTTTCTTTTTACTTACAGGAGCCTTTGTACATGGTGATAGGAGAGGAGATGAAGCTGGCCTCTTGCTCTTTTCCTTCACTGGTGACAGAAGATCAGCTATGTCTGTGTCAGAGGCTGATGAGGTAGTTATGTGTCTTCCTGCTGCAGCTCTGACCGTTCCTGTGTGTTAGATCCGGCGCCATCTTGGCTGTCTGCTGTGTGAGGCTGTGAGGAGAACTCTGAGTTTCTTCGGTCCCTTGGGGATTTTCTTCCTCTTTGTCATCACAGGTGGTAAGCGTTACTGGTCTGAGGTCTGTTGCTGTTTATGTCACGGCTATCTTTGATGCCTGACGTTGCTTCGGGTTGCTATTACAGCAGGGTGTGTGAGGAGCTCCTGTCTCAGGTAGCCATCTTCCCGTGCGGCTTGGACATGCCCCCTCACACAACAGTTTTATCTGCAGCCCAGATCTCTTTGGAAGGGTCTGCGGGTTTCTTTCTTTTTTTTATCAGAAGCCTGAAGGGAAATTTGCTGACAATTAAAAATCTTTTTTCCACATTTTTTGTGCATGTTCCTTAGGAGAGTTCCCCACCTCCATGTTATTTTTTCACAAGACTTTGCCTATTGGCTCAGAAAAATGGGCATTTTTAATTTGACAGATTTACTGATTTCAATGTGCACTCGCACACAGGGCAGCTCGGCTTACTACCAACCCTGGGTCAAATCAAATCTATAAAATGGCACCTTGCAGTATAAAGGTTACCTTCTTAATTCTGAGAATTACAAAACACTGCCAGATATCATTGCTTTCTAAAACTTTAAAATATTGATGGCATATTTTGTGTAAATTTATAATACATGGGGAATTAAAAGAAAGTGTGAATAATGCAATAAGTGGGTATTTATTGAAGTTCTGATTCAGCATTATGTAAGTAAGAAAACTCTTGTTACTTTGTGCAGATCATGCAATGGCTCGATACCGTTTCCCATGATACTCTTAAAAATAAATTCTTTGTATAGCAAAAAGTACCTGAACACATTTCAGCATCTTCTGCTTGAGGATATTTTTCTTCTTTTTTTATAGATTTAAAATAATTCACTGTACCATGTATTGTACATTACTGTACTTTATATGGCTTCAAACATAGCAAACAAATGTAATATTTTTATGCATATATGTTTATATTTGAATGCTATCTTTTCTATGTAAATATAGTATATGTACCTAAATATATATATATGTTTAATATATTTCATGAAAAAGTATATGTATATATATATATATATTTCCTAACTTAAATAAGAACTAACCTTGAAATATGTTAAACTATATGGTTACCTAATTTTCAGATGTAATAAGGAAATGCAGTTTTATGGAGAAGCCATTCATTTGTAACTAACTTTATTAAACTAGACAAGTAATTGTTTCCATAATAAGGTCTTACAGTATTTTGCTGTATTTAGTCAACTTCATTTATTTATTGTCAGAAAGTACACTTAAACACTAAACGAACAACATTGCCATATTTTGTTCAATAAACTCTTGTTTGTACCTTTTTCAGTGCTTCAAATCCCCTAAAGCCTGTTAAAGTGGAACATTACCCATAACAATTTGATATAAAATAATGTTCTTTAGCAAGGAAAATACATTCCAGAATAATAATCATGCTACCAAAATGAGTGTGTACTATAAAATGCCTCCAGTGTTGTTCCTGTTTCTTCTCGCTGGAGGCTGCCATTTTGCTGAAGGCCAGAGCTCTGGAGCAGCTGTAAATCTTTATGCAGTCAGCAAATCAGCCTCTACATTTTCGGAACAGTGCCAAAAAATAGAGAGCAACTGAGTATGGACATTAAGCAGCATAGGCACTTATTTTTAAAGCGGAGTTCCACTCAAAAGCGGAAGCTCCGCTTATGTGCTTCCTCCCCCCCTCCACTGCCATATTTGGCGGGGAGCGGGTACCTTGTTTTGACAGGCCACTTCTGGCTCAGTTTGCCACTGCAAAGTGACCAGGAAAGTGACCTGGAATTCGGCCCCCTCCTTGCTCCCGCAGTCTCCTGGGAAATTTCACAGGTCCCAGGAGACTGCCAGACCAATCAGGAGGTGCGGTGCGACTTGCGCATGCATAGTGGGCACCAGGCTGTGAAGCTGCAAGCTGTCACATCCTGGTGCCCACAGTAGAGATGCCGGCGCCGTGGAGGACAGAAGGAGAGAAGGGACTGCTCGGGTGAGTACATTGCTGGACCCTGGGACAGGTAAGTGTGTGTTTAATAAAAATCAGCAGCTACAGTTTTTGTAGCTGCTGACTTTTAATAAACACAAAATGGCTTGAACTCTACTTTAATGTTTTTTTAATAGCTATATGTGCAAAAGGGGCAAGCATGAAGTGATCTAGAAGGACTTCATTTTCTGACTTAAAGTGTTGCGAAACCCACATCAGGAAAATCAGTCTGTGTATGCAATAAAGCATACTTATTATACACACTGTGGAACCTAAGGGGTTAATCCTCTGCATTGTGTAAAAAGTATGTTTGATCCTGTTTTCTCTGATCCTCCTCTTCTTCCACAGTTCCCAATCCATCTGCTGATAGAATAGAGCCTTGGGGGAAAGCTGTGGATGCTTAGTTTGGCGTGCATTGCTAGAGAGTTTTTTTTTCCTTGGGATAGTGCATGTGATCAGCACAGGGCCAATCAGCACTGTCCAGACAGAGGTCAGGGGTTATGCAGCCTCATAAGACAATTAGGGGAGAATGAAAACTCCTCCTACAAGCTTTAACCACTTCAAGTCCGGACACTTTCACCCCCTTCCAGTCCAGGCCAATTTTCAGCTTTCAGTGCTATCGCACTTTGAATGACAATTGTTCGGTCATGCAACACTGTGCCCATATGAATTTTTTAGCATTTGTTTGAGACAGATAAAACTTTATTTTGGTGGTATTTATTCACCACTGGGAATTTTATTTTTTTTCTATATAAATTAAAAAGTCCAAAAAGTTTTTTTAAAAAAAGTGTTTTTTTTATAAAATTTTGCAAATAAATAATCTTTCCTCATAAATCTTGGCCAAAATGTATTCATCTATTTTTTTAGTAAAAAAAAAATAACCCAAATTAATTTATAACCAAAAATTATAATTTTTCACCTTTTTTTTTTACATTTTTATTTTTTATTTATATTATTATTTATGTTGTTTTTATTTTAACATACTGTCACCCCACTACTTGTGGGGGGTGATGAAGATTTTTTTTTTCTTTTTTTACACTGATTGCTTTTACACCCATAAAGGCTGTAATAGCAATCATTTCTCCTTCTGTCTGGCTGCATTCCTGCAGCCATTGAGAAATACTGTGCGAGCTGTGATTGGTCACAGCTTGTCACATGGTACAAGACTATTGCGAATAGCCTTGTACCATGTGACCTCTGTGAGCATTCACAGATTTCACAAGTAGTAAGCATTGATGTCAGGAAGTGACATCTTGTTTACTACTATTCATGTGATCACTGATTGGCCAATCAGTGATCACATGAATCGGGACCTCACACAGAGGTCCCGTACAGCGATCTGTCTGACACAGCGGGCACCGATCGCGGTGCTCCGCGCTCCCAGGGAGTGCGCACAGGCAATGGATGCGGGGAGACGTTTAGAAACGTCCACCCACATTGGCAGCGCTCCCATCCAACCGTTTATTAACATGGGCTGGATGGGAAGAGGTTAACAAGTACTCTGCTGGGCACTGATAGAAGTCACAAGACTGATCTGACTGCTGATGAGAAAGGTATTTAGCAGTTTATATTTACTAAAATAATTGCATTTCCATGTTCTGTGTACTGTGGGAGACCAGATATAGTGAATAGAGATGAGCGAATTATTCAAAAATTCGATTCGGCTGATTCGCCGAATTTGAGGAAGAAATTCGATTCGATGCAAATTTATTCGCTGCGAATTTAACTTATAAAAAGGGTTTCTAGGCTTCAGAGAGCCTTTATATTAGTGCAGAACACTGTACCTTTAATTTAAATGCCCTTGGAGATGAGGAAGGAGAAGGAGAAGGAGAAGGATGAGAAGAAGGAGAAGGAGAAGGATGAGAAGAAGGAGAAGGATGAGAAGAAGGAGAAGGATGAGAAGAAGGAGAAGGAGAAGGAGAAGGATGAGAAGAAGGAGAAGGATGAGAAGAAGGAGAAGGATGAGAAGAAGGAGAAGGATGAGAAGAAGGAGAAGGAGAAGGATGAGAAGAAGGAGAAGGATGAGAAGAAGGAGAAGGATGAGAAGAAGGATGAGAAGAAGGAGAAGGATGAGAAGAAGGAGAAGGATGAGAAGAAGGAGAAGGAGAAGGATAAGAAGAAGAAGGAGGATGATGAGAAGAAGGAGAAGGAGAAGGATGAGAAGAAGGAGAAGGATGAGAAGAAGGAGAAGGAGAAGGATGAGAAGAAGGAGAAGGATGAGAAGAAGGAGAGGAGAAGGATAAGAAGAAGGAGGATGATGAGGAGAAGGAGAAGGAGAAGGATGAGAAGAAGGAGAAGGATGAGAAGAAGGAGAAGGATGAGAAGAAGGAGAAGGATGAGAAGAAGGATGAGAAGAAGGAGAAGGAGAAGGAGAAGGATGAGAAGAAGGAGAAGGATGAAAAGAAGGAGAAGGAGAAGGATAAGAAGAAGAAGGAGGATGATGAGAAGAAGGAGAAGGAGAAGGATGAGAAGAAGGAGAAGGATGAGAAGAAGGAGAAGGAGAAGGATGAGAAGAAGGAGAAGGATGAGAAGAAGGAGAAGGATGAGAAGAAGGATGAGAAGAAGGAGAAGGATGAGAAGAAGAAGGATGAGAAGAAGAAGAAGGATGAGAAGAAGGAGAAGGATGAGAAGAAGAAGAAGGATGAGAAGAAGGAGAAGGATGAGAAGAAGAAGAAGGATGAGAAGAAGGAGAAGGATGAGAAGAAGAAGAAGAAGGATGAGAAGAAGGAGAAGGATGAGAAGAAGAAGAAGGATGAGAAGAAGAAGAAGGATGAGAAGAAGGAGAAGGATGAGAAGAAGAAGAAGGATGAGAAGAAGAAGAAGGATGAGAAGAAGGAGAATTCCAAGCCGGCAAAAAGTGTATCTGCAGAGCTCCGCTATTTCTTAGCGGAGCTCTGCAGATACACTTAGCGGAGCTCTGCAGATACACTTTTTGCCGGCTTGGAATTCTTCTTATTTTCATCCTTCTTCTTCTTCTTCTTCATCCTCACCCTCATCCTCAGAAGAAGAAGAAGAGGATGAGGATGAGGATGAAGAAGAAGAAGAAGAAGAAGTAGGATGAAAATAAGAAGAATTCCAAGCCGGCAAAAAGTGTATCTGCAGAGCTCCTCTATTTCTGACAGATACACTTTTTCCCGGCTTGGAATTCTTCTTATTTTCATCCTACTTCTTCTTCTTCTTCTTCTTCTTCATCCTCATCCTCATCCTCTTCTTCTTCTTCTGAGGATGAGGATGAGGATGAAGAAGAAGAAGAAGAAGTAGGATGAAAATAAGAAGAATTCCAAGCCGGCAAAAAGTGTATCTGCAGAGCTCCGCTAAGTGTATCTGCAGAGCTCCGCTATTTCTGACAGTTCTCTGACATTCACATTTACAGCGGTTGAAACATTGTATCTATTTGTTTCCATAAATGGAAACAAATAGATACAATGTTTCAACCGCTGTAAAATGTGAATGTCAGAGAACTGTCAGAAATAGCGGAGCTCTGCAGATACACTTAGCGGAACTCTGCAGATACACTTTTTGCCGGCTTGGAATTCTTCTTATTTTCATCCTACTTCTTCTTCTTCTTCTTCATCCTCATCCTCATCCTCAGAAGAAGAAGAAGAGGATGAGGATGAGGATGAAGAGAAAGAAGAAGAAGAAGAAGTAGGATGAAAATAAGAAGAATTCCAAGCCGGCAAAAAGTGTATCTGCAGAGCTCCTCTATTTCTGACAGATACACTTTTTCCCAGCTTGGAATTCTTCTTATTTTCATCCTACTTCTTCTTCTTCTTCTTCTTCTTCTTCTTCTTCTTCATCCTCATCCTCATCCTCAGAAGAAGAAGAAGAATGAAAAGAAGAAGAAGAAGAATGAAAAGAAGAATGAAAAGAAGAAGAAGAATGAAAAGAAGAAGAAGAAGAATGAAAAGAAGAATGAGAAGAATGAAAAGATTCTTCTTCTTCTTCTTTTCATTCTTCTTTTCATTCTTCTTCTTCTTTTCATTCTTCTTCTTCTTCTTTTCATTCTTCTTCTTCTTCTTTTCATTCTTCTCATTCTTCTTTTCATTCTTCTTCTCATTCTTTTCATTCTTCTTCTCATTCTTTTTTTCATTCTTCTTCTCATTCTTCTTTTCATTCTTCTTCTTTTCATTCTTCTTTTCTTTCTTCTTCTTCTTCTTTTCATTCTTCTTCTTCTTCTTCTTCTTTTCATTCTTCTTTTCATTCTTCTCATTCTTCTTTTCATTCTTCTCATTCTTCTTCTCATTCTTCTTTTCATTCTTCTTCTCATTCTTCTTATTCTTCTTCTCATTCTTCTTTTCATTCTTCTTTTCATTCTTCTTCTCATTCTTCTTTTCATGAAGAAGAAAAGAAGAATGAGAAGAATGAAAAGAAGAATGAAAAGAAGAAGAAGAAGAATGAAAAGAAGAATGAGAAGAAGAATGAAAAGAAGAATGAGAAGAATGAAAAGAAGAAGGAAAAGAAGAATGAAAAGAAGAAGAAGAAGAAGAATGAAAAGAAGAAGAAGAATGAAAAGAAGAATGAAAAGAAGAAGAAGAATGAAAAGAAGAAGAAGAATGAAAAGAAAAAGAAGAAGAATGAAAAGAAGAAGAATGAAAAGAAGAAGAAGAAGAATGAAAAGAAGAATGAGAAGAATGAAAAGAAGAAGAAGAAGAATGAAAAGAAGAATGAAAAGAAGAAGAAGAATGAAAAGAAGAAGAAGAATGAAAAGAAGAATGAAAAGAAGAATGAAAAGAAGAAGAAGAATGAAAAGAAGAATGAAAAGAAGAATGAGAAGAATGAAAAGATTCTTCTTCTTCTTCTTTTCATTCTTCTTTTCATTCTTCTTCTTCTTTTCATTCTTCTTCTTCTTCTTTTCATTCTTCTTTTCATTCTTCTCATTCTTCTTTTCATTCTTCTCATTCTTCTTCTCATTCTTCTTTTCATTCTTCTTCTCATTCTTCTTCTTCTTTTCATTCTTCTTTTCATTCTTCTCATTCTTCTTTTCATTCTTCTTTTCATTCTTCTTCTCATTCTTCTTTTCATTCTTCTTCTTCTTTTCATTCTTCTTTTCATTCTTCTTCTCATTCTTCTTTTCATGAAGAAGAAAAGAAGAATGAAAAGAAGAATGAAAAGAAGAAGAAGAAGAATGAAAAGAAGAATGAAAAGAAGAATGAGAAGAAGAATGAAAAGAAGAATGAAAAGAAGAATGAGAAGAATGAAAAGAAGAATGAAAAGAAGAAGAAGAATGAAAAGAAGAAGAAGAATGAAAAGAAGAATGAAAAGAAGAAGAAGAAGAATGAAAAGAAGAAGAAGAATGAAAAGAAGAATGAAAAGAAGAAGAAGAAGAATGAAAAGAAGAAGAAGAAGAATGAAAAGAAGAAGAAGAAGAATGAAAAGAAGAATGAAAAGAAGAAGAAGAATGAAAAGAAGAAGAAGAAGAATGAAAAGAAGAATGAAAAGAAGAAGAAGAATGAAAAGAAGAAGAATGAAAAGAAGAATGAGAAGAATGAAAAGATTCTTCTTCTTCTTCTTTTCATTCTTCTTTTCATTCTTCTTCTTCTTTTCATTCTTCTTTTCATTCTTCTTCTTCTTTTCATTCTTCTTCTTCTTCTTCTTTTCATTCTTCTTTTCATTCTTCTCATTCTTCTTTTCATTCTTCTCATTCTTCTTCTCATTCTTCTTTTCATTCTTCTTCTCATTCTTCTTTTCATTCTTCTTTTCATGAAGAAGAAAAGAAGAATGAGAAGAATGAAAAGAAGAATGAAAAGAAGAAGAATGAAAAGAAGAATGAGAAGAAGAATGAAAAGAAGAATGAAAAGAAGAATGAAAAGTAGAATGAGAAGAATGAAAAGAAGAATGAAAAGAGGAAGAAGAAGAATGAAAAGAAGAAGAAGAATGAAAAGAAGAATGAAAAGAAGAAGAATGAAAAGAAGAAGAAGAATGAAAAGAAGAAGAAGAATGAAAAGAAGAAGAAGAAGAATGAAAAGAAGAATGAGAAGAATGAAAAGAAGAAGAAGAATGAAAAGAAGAATGAAAAGAAGAAGAAGAATGAAAAGAAGAAGAAGAAGAATGAAAAGAAGAATGAAAAGAAGAATGAGAAGAATGAAAAGATTCTTCTTCTTCTTCTTTTCATTCTTCTTTTCATTCTTCTTCTTCTTTTCATTCTTCTTCTTCTTCTTTTCATTCTTCTTTTCATTCTTCTCATTCTTCTTTTCATTCTTCTTTTCATTCTTCTTTTCATTCTTCTTTTCATTCTTCTTCTTCTTTTCATTCTTCTTTTCATTCTTCTTCTTCTTCTTTTCATTCTTCTTTTTTTCATTCTTCTTTTCATTCTTCTCATTCTTCTTTTCATTCTTCTCATTCTTCTTCTCATTCTTCTTTTCATTCTTCTTCTCATTATTCTTTTCATTCTTCTTTTCATTCTTCTCATTCTTCTTTTCATTCTTCTTTTCATTCTTTTCATGAAGAAGAAAAGAAGAATGAGAAGAATGAAAAGAAGAATGAAAAGAAGAAGAAGAATGAAAAGAAGAATGAGAAGAAGAATGAAAAGAAGAATGAGAAGAATGAAAAGAAGAATGAAAAGAAGAAGTATTCCAGTACAGCAAAAAGTGTATCTGCAGAGAGCTCCGCTATTTCTGACAGTTCTCTGACAGTTCCTTCACATTTACAGCGGTTGAAACATTGTATCTGTTTCCGAATAAAAACATCTGTATCCTAAATGGAAACAAATAGATACAATGTTTCAACCGCTGTACATGTGAAGGAACTGTCAGAGAACTGTCAGAAATAGCGGAGCTCTCTGCAGGGACACTTTTGCCGGCTGATCGGGAAAAATCCGATTCTCGCACCCGAAGTATGCTAATATTCGGATTCGCCGCGAATCAAATTTTTCCTGAAATTCGAAACGAATTCCACTTCGCCTGGTTCGATTCGCTCATCTCTAATAGTGAATGCAGAGTCCTGGGTTTACTAACACTTTGGTTTCCACTTTAATTCATTCTACAGCCTCTTAATATGTCCTGTGGCCTGCCTAATGTACTTTGAAACATGTGATAGGAAGACAGCAGGAGCACAAATAAGAGACAGGAACAGAGTGTTGTCAACCTGCTTGAACAAGGATCTTCATGGCAGAATCACTAGATATTATTTTAATGAAAGCTGTAGATCTATAAATATTGAAATGGTTTTTGAAATTGCATTAACAAGTTTATTTTCCCACAGCTGCTCATTAAGGTGTTTGATGCTGGTTTGCATTCAGTGCTTATTAGAGGTTATATTGTAGAAGCCGTTCGTTCTTCATCCTTCTCCTTAGCCTATTCAAACATTCCAACAAAAATATTACTTTAGTCATCTAGATCAGCCTTTTTCAACCAGGGTGCCCAGGTACCCTGGGGTGCCTTCAGGTTCCTTCAGGGGTGTCTTAGCAAACTGCCTAAAAATTGCCCAAAAATTCTATACAAGTCAGCAGGTGGATTAAGCCTGCCTTTTAGTTACTCAAAGCCACAGGTTTTCATTGTGCACCACTGCAACCTTCCAGTCTCAGGCGTCCTAACATCCAGTGATGTGATCATTGAGGATATTGGGTGCCTTCACAGCATCCTTGTTTGCCCTTCTCCTGTGGTCACGTTAGCTGAGTGAGGGAGATAAACACTGCAATACTAGTCAGTACCACTGTGCAAAGGTGTATTTGGTTTGGACGAATAAATCCCTTCTTGTCTCACGTGTGTGGATGCTGCTGCATTATGTAAACCTATTAGTTTTTCACATTTTTGGAATGGGGTGCCTTGAGATTTTGCAGAATTTTAAAAGGGTGCCTTGACTGAAAAAAGGTTGAGGGATCAGCAGAAAAACTAACTCTATGAGGTTACTGATGCTGTTGTAGATTCTGCTGCAGAACACAAACTTTTCATTTAATGAATAAGGCAAATAATTTATAACATAT
This sequence comes from Staurois parvus, assembly GCF_062004578.1. NCBI lineage: Eukaryota > Metazoa > Chordata > Amphibia > Anura > Ranidae > Staurois > Staurois parvus. The sequence continues at coordinate 13,478,512 of NW_028317886.1, read as the reverse complement.
ATGTAAAATGCAGAACAGTTCAATGTTACTTCTATAATGCTGCATATTTAATATTAAAGTGGTTGTACAGATAGAAGGTTTATTACCTTAAGGCATTCTATGTAGTAAGTTAAAAAAAACCTTCTCTGATTAGGATCCCCCCATCCCCTTAATTACTTACCTGAGCCCTATCTCAAACCATTGCTGTGCTCGAGAGTAATGGCTCTCTCTGCTCTCTCTCTCTCCAATGGCCATGGAGGCAGCAATGGGAGCCATTGGCTCCTGCTGCTGTCAATCACTACAATGCTGCATATTTAATATTAAAGTGGTCCTACAGGTAGAGGTTTTATTACCTTAAGGCATTCTCTGTATTAAGTTTAAAAAACCTTCTCTGATTAGAATCCCCCACCACCTTAAATACTTACCTAAGCCTTATCTCAAACCATCATTGTGCCCCGAGAGCAATGACTCCTCTCTCTCTCTTCAATGGCCATGGAGGCAGCAACGGGAGCCATTGGCTCCTGCTGCTGTCAATCACGGTCTGTGAGGGAAGAGCACGGGGGCAGGGCTGAGCTGCACTATGTGTGTCTATGGACACACACAGTGCACCTCAGGATGGAGCCCACACAAGTACCCCCATAGCAAGCAACTTGCTTAGTATGCACTCGGCAGGAGTGAAGACCCAGGAGTGCTGGTGGTGGACCACAAAAGGGGAGGATCGGGTATGGTCTCTTCAAAACCATTGCACAGAGCAGGTAAATATGACATTTGTTATTTTAAAAAAATATTTTTACAATCACTTTAAAGTATTTGTATAGCCAGTTGTAAGTATAGGGAAGAATTGGAACCCCTTATAACTTTTATATTTTTGCCTGTGTCCCTGCTGGTTAGATTTATCCTCTATAAGTCCTGGTGATTGTCACCTAGACAGAAAGTTAAGGGGAATTAGAAAAAATGTTTTACCCTAAAACACCATATGAAATGTAGATATTTGCCTTGAAGGAGGGAATGTAATTAACTATATGTCAGACTCAAGCTATAACTAAACTTGCCTGCACTGTCAGGAGATTTATCAGCGGACCTTTGTTTAACCTGGCTGACTAAGAAATGGCCTTTACTTTAAAAACTAGATGGAAGTGAGTTTGGATATGGTGAGGTATGGAGCTATGTGATTATCTAATCTGTTGGTATATACAGTCATTAGGTGACTTCTTCTATCATTGCCTAAGGGAGCTGACATTTCTTTAGTATTAGAGAACTAAGTAGGGTAGATGTCTCATAAGGCCTAATCTAAAGAGAAAATATATTTCATTTTCAGGGAGTACATAGTTAGAGTTATTATTACAGTGTTTTCTGTGAAGTAATTACTGATATAATGTTCAAAAATTTAAATGTTTGCATGTTTTTTTCCATAATCTGTTTCATTAAAAACATTTTCAAGCATAGTTACAGATGTAGAAAGGAAAAAAAAAGTAATTCAGATACAGGTGTAGAATGTACAATAACTGTGATAGGTCCACCTTTGAGTACAATCTATTTCACCACAATTCACAGTTAAATTAGAAAATTAAAAACTGTGGATATTAAAAGGAAACAATCCAAGTTAAAATACATGGGAAATATGCTTATATTAACTAGTATTTGTCCGCCCACAATATACTGCGGACGGGCAGCTGCTCGAGGCAAAGCGACGCACAGGTGCGTCGCTGCCTACTTCCGGGTCTTGGCATGCAAGCCCCCATACCGGCAGCCGCTGTAATTGTACACAGAGGGAGCCTGTCAGCAAGTCTTGGCCACTGATTCATGGCTGGGATCTGCTGTTCGACTGTGTACAATCACAGCCCAGAGCTCTGTGTTTATAAATAACACAGAGCCCTGGAAAGAGGGAGTGAAATCATGGTTGTACTGTCACTTGGACATTATCATTTGGGGGTAAAGAGATAAAAAATATGCAAAACAAACAGAGGAGAAATATGGAATTAGCATGCTTCCATGTGGTAAGTTTGGAATAGTACCAGGAGGGTGGATGTCACCAGCAGGGACACGTTAGGAAAGACTGGGTAACAGAGATGCGAAGAGGGACGCGGAGAAAGGATGAAGGAGAAAAAAAAGACAGGGGTAAAGGGGGGGGGGGGGGGGGAGGTAACTAGAAGGGGTTCCCAAAATCCGTTACAAAAAGGTTCTACTAGTAAAGGAAACTCGCTGGTATAAAATGTGCTGAATGAATAACAGGTATCTGTTTGTGGCTGCCTTACACTACTTCAGTTACCAAGAAGTGAAGTAGGAAATCATGAGTTAGGGCTATAGGTTGCCACATCTTTGTATACCTGGGTAGTTTTGAAATGGATCCAACAAGCCCATGTACTGTAAAACACCATTTGTCTGTCTTGGGATATGTGTATAAGTTCCTCAATTTATTTTATTCTGTTAAGTATAGCATGCCATTTCCTGAAGGAAAGAATGTGAGGCTGAACCAATATGCATTGTTAAGGATATGTGATATCTGCCTCCTAGAGAAATAAAATGATGAAGCAAGCATTGCGAGGGCATGATTTCAAGCTGAGAGGTAGTAACTTGCATAATATTATCATTTACATTACAAAATGCCTACCACTTTGTGACAGCTCCAGCAGAGGGCAGAAACAGCCCTACATATAGAATATGTTCTGTATGAAAGAGGAGGCTCTGTACCATCTATAATATACTTTTTTTCATTATGTTCCTGAGTAGAAACATTGATGGTACGCTTGTGGATAGTAGAATGAATTCTCACTGTTCTTCAGATAGTGTCAGGCTCCGCCCAACGGGATCTCTAGTGGTCCACGGCACGGGGTTTCCCAGGACGCGGAGTCTAAGTCCCAGTCTGCCTTTTCACCAGGGCCCCTGATGGTGGGGATGGACTTGGTGCAAGACTGAAACCAGGTCGCGTCCCTGGGCACCCCCGGCGGTGGCAGAGGGGTCCCGCTGAGGGTATGTGCCCGGGTTGAGCCTGCTGTGAAGGGGACGACAGATCCCGATCCGAGCTGGATGGATGGGATGACAGATCCCGATCCGAGCTGGATGGATGGGATGACAGATCCCGATCCGAGCGGGATGGATGGGCAACTATCAGGAGTAGGCGAGGTCAGACTAGCCGGGTCGGTATTGTGCGGGCAGCGTGGTACAGGGGGAGTAAGCGGAGAATGGTCGGGGTCACAAGCCAGGTTTAGCAGGTAGCGGGCAATGCGGTACAGAGGGTCAGGCAGAAGGATGGTCAGGGACGAGCCGGGGTCAGAGCAGGAGAGGGTCAGCATAAACAGAACAGGCAGAGTTTGGCAACAAGGAAGCGTACTTACAGGACAGGAACAAGACCTTGCGGCAACCTGGAGATGCACAGGGCAGCTTTAAATAGAGTACCCTGTTCTCCCATTGGTGCGGCCGCGATCGCTACTGCGCATGCGCGGCCGCCGCCGCGATCGCCGGCTGGGTCGGATCGGCCGTCTGCGCATGCGCGCACCCCTGAGGACCCGGGATCCCTGACAGATAGTGATAGAGTCCTAGTGAGTCTGTGTCCCACTTTGTTAAGTAAAGATTCTAAGTTATAGAAGAGTTGTCCAAGGCCTTGCATAGATAAATGAGACTGGATGCTTACGAGGGCCTTTAGAAGAGAAGAGGTGTTCAAATGGTGTTAGTGATCCATTATAAGTATGACAGTAGATGAGTCAGTAGATGAGTCTGTAAAGTGAAGGAGTCAAAAATGTTGGAGCTGAAGATAAGACCAGCATGGAAATGGCGTCTGGAAGTCAGGTGGAACAAGGGCTGATATTGGGTGAAAATTGCCTTTATTAAAAAAGTCACCTGCTCTACTGTAGGTGATGCCTAGGCAAACATTCCAGAGAATGTCCAGCACTTCAGGAACAATTATAAAAAGTGAGTGTTATCCAGCAGATGACTTTCCAAGCCTCTTACCAGATTTACATCTACTTGTGCCAAATGGGTCCAAAAACTGTCAAAATCACCTACTGTGTGTCTTCCCCTTTATTCACCTTTGTTTCACAAATGTCTTCAACTCATTACATGTGAAACCCAAACGAAACTCATATAGTGTAGTATTTTATAAATAAATGGAAACAAACATTTCTATGTTGTGCTCACATGTGAATATACCAACATCAGTGCACCACCAATGATAAAGTGCTCAACCCACCACTTTTGCAGCCTCTTACCAAATAATCAAATTAAAAACGCATAAAAATGCAAGATACTTGGGAAGCAAAGGTGAATGGAGTAGAAGACATACAGTTGAAGGAACTCTGAGTGATGTTGGTCTGCTAACCTTCCTGGAATGGAATGATTTGCATTTTTAAATTTGTGTCTGTGGACACCCCAATATCCTCTAGCTAGTTCTGGTTGGCAGGATTCCCATCTAATTGCAATTAGCAGATATCCCCCTTATGTATTCATCCATTGCAACTTTTAGTTGCAAGTGATCGATTTCTGTTAGAACTCCACGGACTTGATATGAGATGCCATTACTACTTATTTTTTTTAGTGACCGAAGAAGTCACTAAGATTTTCTCTGAAGCCCGCCTCACCACCTGCCCCCTGGACCCTGCCCCCTCACAACTCCTGCGGTTCCCCTCCTCTTCCATCCTATGCTCCCCCACTCACATCTTCATCTTTCCCTCTCCACCGGTACCTTCCCCTCCCCTCTAAAGCACGCGCACATCACTCCCATACTTAAGAAACCCTCCCTGGACCCCACCGACCTGAACAACGTAAGACCCATCTCCCTACTGCCATGTACCTCTAAACTCCTAGAACGCTTAGTCTACAACCGCCTGAGCTCCCATCTCACCGACAACAACCTTCTTGACCCTTTACAGGCCGGCTTCCGCCCCCTACACTCCACCGAAACTGCCCTACTCAAACTGACCAATGACCTACTAAACGCCAAAACCAATGACCACAATACTATACTTCTACTACTTGACCTCTCTGCGGCTCTTGACACGGTTGACCACCCCCTCCTCCTCAAAAAAATGCACTCTCTTGGCCTCCGCTCTCTCCTGGTTCTCCTCCTATCTATCACAGCGCTCCTTTAGTGTTACCTATAACGCTGCCACCTCCCCTTCACTCCCTCTCTCTGTTGGGGTCCCCCAAGGTTCTGTCCTTGGACCCCTCCTCTTCTCCATCTACACCTCCTCCCTTGGCCAATTGATAAACTCCCACGGCTTCAACTACCATCTCTATGCCGATGACACACAAATCTATCTCTCTACCCCTCACCTCACCCCCTCAGTCTCCAATCGCATCACCAGCCTACTAAGTGACATATCGGACTGGATGTCACTCCACTTTCTCAAACTCAACCTTTCCAAAACTGAGCTCCTAGTATTCCCCCCAATCCGTGCCCCCCCCCCCGACTTCTCCATCAAAATCAACAACACTATCATCAGTCCCACCCCTCACGCCAGGGTACTAGGTGTAATCCTAGACTCCAATCTGTCCTTTCAGCCCCAGATCCAATCGCTGACAAACTCATGTAGACTTCACCTCCACAAGATTTCCAAGATACGACCATTCCTAACCTCGGAAACCACTAAGCAACTCATTCACTCCCTTATTATATCACGCCTTGTCTATTGTAACTCCCTCCTCACTGGCCTACCTCATCACAGGCTCATTCACCTTACTAACCGCTCTGTATCTGCCACCCCTCTCTGCCAATCCCTCCACTGGCTCCCAATTTCCCAACGGATAAAATTCAAAACGCTGACACTGACGTACAAAGCCATTCATAACACTGCCCCTAATTACATCACCAACCTTGTATCTAAATACCACCCAAAACGCACTCTCCGCTCCTCATAAGACCTCCTACTCTCTAGCTCCCTTGTCTCCTCCTCCCATGCCCGTCTCCAGGATTTCTCAAGGGCTTGACCCATCCTCTGGAACTCCCTACCCCAATCTATCAGGCTCTCGCCTACTCTGCTCACTTTTAGGTGCACTCTGAAAACCCATCTCTCTTCAGGGAAGCCTACAACCCCAGCTAATACTGGAATCCTCTACTCTTCCTACTACTCCATCCCCCACAGCTAAATACCTCTTGTACCACTATCCCCTCCCTCCTAGATTGTAAGCTCCAAGGAGCAGGGCCCTCTAATCCCTCTTGTATTGAACTGTATTGTTACTGTACTGTCTCCCTCCATAATGTAAAGCGCTGAGCAAACTGTCGGCGCTATGTAAGTCCTGTATAATAATAATAATAATTTTATTTCCACACGTCACATGTATTTTCACAAGTCATTGTGAAGCAACACAAACTTTTTTGGTCTCGAGGTGATCGGCGGATGATGCGCTATGTGTGCCACATTTTTCACTTTGGTACCATCAAGGTATCTTTTTTTTTCTGTTGCTTCAGCAATTTTACTACCTCACTTATTTGCTTTCTGATAAATATAATAAATGAATACCACCTTTTGCCTATACCGGAATCTAGCTTTGTTGCCAATGAACATAGACAATTATAGATAGAGAAAGTTATAGATTAAGAAATGTAATAGTGGGGTTACCTTACACAGACCCTTATGTTCCATTATGTGGTCAAAGAGAGAATAAGAGCAGAGTTCTGTGCTCTGATATTATATATGCTTGCAAAAGCCTCCACATACTCCCACCCTTCCTGGTAGAAACACACCTTTTCAAATATTTCAGTAATCTTAAGTCTTCGCTTTCATTCAACGGATAGTGTTCTTGGACTATGGTCAAGTACTAAGACTACTGGTCAGCTGTAGGTCACCAGCTGGCATTTATGACAATCATGTCTAGCTGTGCTCACACTCAATTTCTGCAGGTAGATCTATTACAATACTTCCTAGGAGGTGTTAGAAATGACAATAAGTCCAGTACTTACTTCTCTACAACAACCAGGTTGCCTTGCTAAAATAACCTGTTTAGAAACCCTTCCAGTGGTGTTTAATGGTGACAAAATAAATGGCAACTTGCTGTTTTTACAACCCCTATTCTGAGATTTTCTAGTTAATGTCCAACCAGTGTATCTTGAGACAGAGCCTTATAGAACACTATGTCAAAAGTTCATAATAATGTTCATGTAGGTAAAATTATTTTGTCTTTATATCTTAATGTTTGCCTCTGGGACCATATGTTTTAGGTTGGAGGAGGGGGTGTTATGGTTTTGGGGCATGTCTACAAATAGAAGTGGGATTTTGTGGGTGTAGTTAAAAGTGGGCATGGTCAGTAGTAGGACATCAAAGGATATTATTTTGAAAATCTGGCAACCTTAATTAATTTTGTATTCTTTTGTTAATAATCGGCACCAACTTTCTCAGTGGAAATATGATGGGGGTGGCATTCCTTTTACTGTGACTCATTTTATCTTTGCATTGACTCCTTGATGCAAAGCTTGTATTTTTTTTTTAAAAGGTGCAGACTTGCAGATAGCATCTTTTTGAGGAATATCTACATCTGCTTCTTTTATGTTCACTTTAGTAGCCTTGACAACTATTGGTTTATACAGAACAGACAGAGGTGAATTTCTGCAAGCTTTGCAGCCCAAATGTTGGTGAGGACACATTACATAAATGCTAAGGAGCCAAAATGCATGGAAATAACATTCAGTAACCTTTGATTATTATATGACAAGCAGAAAATGATGAGACATTAACATTTGTTATACCTGTTATTAGTATTGGCAGATTTTAAATTTATATTTCATATCTTGGAAAAAGGCATATGACTAATAAAGGAATCCATATATTATTATTATTTTTCTATTTGAAATATTCTAACAAAAAATGTGCATGTTAATGTTCTTTATGAGAGCCTCTATCATGTATGGAAAAAATTATACAGAGCTACTGTTGCTAGAAGGTCAGATTCTCATCTGTTTTCAGGGGTCATAGGGGGTTACTGAGTGTTCCACTGCTATTGCTTATTGGTGTGTAACAGGTGGTCCTTGAAGAAATAATGCATATCAGCTTATTACTACCAAATACAGTATATATTCTCTGAAAGTATACCTAAAATACTGGATGACATCAAAGTGTCTGGGATCAACAGAGTGGCAAAGAGAAGCAGCTTCTGTGGATTTGTTTTGCAGCTAGAAGGAAGCCTAGGAGAGTAAGGGATAAGGGAAGTTGAACTGCCTTTTATGTAACCCCTGGAAGTGGGGAGATTTCACTTAACTTCCTGTCCTGATGAAAATCCATCATTAGACAATAGTCACCCCAAAAAAGTGTCCCCATTGAAAAATTTCCTCTCAATTCCTGTTCTGGTGTTCTAGTGTTGTGTGTTGCTATATGTACCATGTGATAAGCTGTAGCCAATTACACATGTACATGTCAACAGTAACTAAGCTATCATGAATGCTAACCCATTAATGACAGCTAAAACTATTACTTACTGTATATCAGTGAAATTCACTGTTATAACCAATAAGTAAAGAAAAAAAAAATTCCCTGAGCACCCACTCCCCCATCAAAAGTAGTACAGTGTCACTATGGTGACACCAAACTACTCTTATGCAAGGATGGAAATAAAATACTAAGAAAGAAAAAAAAAAGTTTAAAAACAATTGAATACATTTTTTTTCAACACACTGTCAATAGTCAATATCCCTGATCACCACCACACCACTCATATAATGATTCTATACTGCATTGGCGACAGTATGTAAAAAACAACTGTGAAAAAAAATATATTTAATTTCTTCATTTTCCAAAAGATTTTGACAAAACAATACAACTTCAAAAAACTCGCCATGCCTCTATCTAAATAGCTCGGACTGTCTATTTTCCAAAAAGGGGTCATTTGGGGGATATTTATACAGTCCTGGCATTTTAGAGCCTCAAGAAATGAGATAGGCCATCAGTACATCGGGACTGATCAATTTTCAAATATGTATACACCATAGTTTGTAGATGCTATAACTTTCACACAAACCAATTAATATACACTTATTGGGATTTTTTTTTAACAAAGACATGTAGCAGAATACATTTTGGCCTAAGTATATGAAGAAATTGATAGTTTTACAAGAAATGAAATACCAAGAGACATGACTGCTTTATGGGCCTCCACATCCAGGGCCGGCGCTACCACTAGGTGTACTAGGCAGCCATCTAGAGTGCACTGATGCCCATAGCACAGCCAAGGCCACTGGTTACCCTACACTCTACCAGACCTGTTTCACATATGATGGAATTTGAGTGCCACCCCAGCCACATGCAGTGCCACTTCAGTATCCTGGGTAGAATGTTTGAGCCCAATCTCAGCCACAGGTGGGTACAGTATGGCAGATCCCAATGATTTGTGCTGTGTCCAACTCTTAGTGATTGACGTAGAGCAGCAGCAACTGATCAGAAGTTAACAGGGGGGCAAGGCACATGTCCAGTGTGGCATTGACTGTGTCTGTGTCTCCAGGTCTCTCCTGTGTGTCCCTATCCCCGTGTCCCTCCCTTCTGGTGATGGCTCAGCCCCCAGCCAAGCAGATGTGCTTCAGGAAGAGACTGGGCTCTGCTGCTACCCACATCATGAGTACCAGCTGCCCTTCTCAGCTTTAATCAGTACAGAGGACTCTGATCTGGGGTCCCTCCAACCGTGTCAGACTGTCTGGGGTCTCCTCCGACACTGTTCTCTGCTCTCTACTCCTCCCTTGACCCTGTGCAAGAGCAATCTCCTCTTCTTGCACCTCCCATCTACCCTTCTCCCCTCACCAATCATTATTTACAACACTGCACTCCTTACCCCATACTGATCACTCTACAGAACACTGCACCCCCCCCCATACAAGCACCCCCCATGCCATAGAACTCAACATCCCTCACCCCATACTGATCACCCTGTACAACACTTCACTTCCCACAAATATACTCTACACAACCCTCTCCCCACCCCCACCCCTTAGAACACTGCACCCCCTACCCATACTGATCACTCTACAGAACATTGCACCCCATACCATACACCCCCACCTCATACTAATCTTCTCTACAGAACACTACACTCCTCACCCTACACTGATCTACTCTACACAAACCTGCACCCACCTTGACCCACTCTGTACAACTCTGCACCCCACTACGCCATACTGATCAATCTACACAACCCTGCAACCCTGTCCCATACTGATCACTCTGTGCAAATCTGCACCCCACCCCATACTGACCTACACTACAGAACCCTGCACCCTGTCACCCCATACTGATCACCCTGTAAAACACTGCACCCTCCCACCCCACAAAACCCTGCACCCTGTACCCCATACTGATCACCCTGTACAAATCTGCACACCCCAACACCCCTTACTGATCTACACTACAGAACTCTACACCCCCACCCCATACTGATCTACTTTACAGAACACTACACCTACCCTTGGGCACAATTTAAAAGAAAGTTAGCAGTTCAATGTTTTGTTGTTTTATTTTTTCTACTGTTTTTAAAAATTAAGACCTTTTTATTTTTATAACATGGTAATAATGTTTGAATACTTGGGGGTGAAGGCCTGAACACTCCAACAAAAATGTAAAAATATAGTGTGTATACTGAAACTTAAATATGACAAAACAGCAATCTATGTACAAGAAATGATCAAGTATATTATTAAGTACAAAAACTGGATATACATTTACCAGTTCAGTTGTGTGGGGTCCCTCTCAGTGACTGGCAAAAGACTAATTTTACTCTTAGATGTCTCCATTAATAAATATAGAGAGCGCTCCTATAGACAAATTAGTGTTTGTCTGCTTGTGCACGCTGTACATGTAAACTATATTATTCTGGACCTAGAAGAGATGTTAGGACTGTTTGGCTAGAACCAAGTAAATAATTTTTCAGGACAATGGGAGCATTTGGAAATATAAAATACAGTAAGTATAACAAGCATGTCATACTTACCTGCTACTGGCTCCTCCCCCTTCAACAATTCCCTCCATTGCAAGCTGCTTGCCATGGGGGTACTGGTGTGTGCTTGCTCCCGAGCCCCACTCTATGTGTCCATAAGACACATAGAGCCATGGCTCGACTCCCCTTCTGCTCCTGCTCTCTTCTTAATGGCTCACTGGCTGTGATTGACAGCAGTGTGAATCGATGGCTCCCACTGTTGTGTCTTAGCCAAGGAGGAAAGAGAGTCCCAGGACAAATAAGGCTCCTGTGCACATTGCTGGACTGAGAGGGGGGATCAGGTGAGTATTGGGGGGGGGGGGCTGTGGGGGCTGTGGGGGCTGCTGTACACAGAAGGTTTTTTACCTTTATGCAGAGGGTGCATGAAGGTAAAACACCTCCAGCCTTTGCAACCACTTTAAAGTAGGCTAGAGAACCATTGCTGTAATTAGCATTCCCTGGTGTGTTTCAGGTGCCAAAATCAGGCTCACATTTTCCTATTTCATTTATTACTTCAATTATTAGTGTATTAAACTAACAGAAAGTGACACTGCATGGCATTATTATCTACCAGTGATACCCACCATAGTCCCTTGGTTTGTTCTTTCATTATAATACATTGTAGCTTGTGCTATATAGTATCAAAGCAATATACAGTATTTACCAGAACTATCTTCATCTGATCATTTTATGAAATACATTTTCCACTTACTACAGGATCAATAAACAGCAGTGGTAACTTGCTCTGTGACACTGCATTTTGAATAGCACCTTGGAGAGCTGCCCATTGTTTATGATGGGTTATAGAATTTCTAGGTCTTTGTATTTTGCTTCCAGCTGCCTTCAAGGAAAAACTATTTAAATAATAAACTCATTTTTATAACATTTTTTTATTTTTCTATTTTCATGTTTGTTTGTCTGTATGACCTTATTAAAATAGATACAATGTACATAATATGAATGGGATACATGCTAGAATATAAATACAAAATTGCTACTTGCTAGAATATAAATACAAAATGCAAACAAAATCTAAAATTGTGCAGAGAAATATGTAGCTCTAGGAATAGTTATTTACTTGCACATTCTATTTACTTTTAATGGCACTCTCTGAATGAAAAGGTTCAGTTCAGCTGTCCTCCTATGATAACCTCTAAAGGTTTCCTATTGACATGAATGTTTGCAAGTACATTGTGAAGAACACTGTCCATTTCCAGCATGTCATTTAACCCAGCAGAGAAAGCTTTCAACTGCCAGTCAACAATTCTAAGAAATACTGTACATTTTTACTTTTCAATGCAGAAAGTCAAGTAGCTAAGATCAAATAAATGTAATGTTTATTGGCAATGTGTACCCTTATTGGAGCTGGAGCATCAGTCTTTGGTTTGTTGGTATGTACATTGAAACTACTGTGCAAAGTGTCCCCACACCTGTTGAAAAGATACTGTAACTCTGAACCAAAGAAATTGCCACATCAAGCCACGTAGTTATCCCAAATGGGTCCATCAGTGACGTCACTAGGGGGGTCCCGCACCAGGTGACACCATCACAGGGGGTGACACCAAAATGAAAAGAAGAGCTGTTAGTGACTGTCATCCATCTGATCGGAGTGTCTCCCATCCTCTCCCCGGGTATCGGGGCTCCTCATCCCTCCTGCAGCCCCAGGAACAGCCGTGCCATGTGGGGGGTGAGATGTTGGGTCCCGGCTGCAGGCCAATTCACACCCAGCCTGTCCCTCGTACACTGGAGCAGAGCTCGCCCCCGCCCTCTGATTGGACAGCTCCTACTCTACATATCAGTCCATGAATGGTAATAACCCTACCCAGAGCCTGCCCCTCTGCATCACACATCACTGGCTGGTCCCTGCACAGGACATCCTTCTGTCCCCCAACACAGAGCCCGGGACCGGGCTGACACCACGTGTTACAGCACCAGGTGACAACAACCCTAGTGATGCCTCTGGGGTCCATCAAACTCACCCACCCAGAAATCACCATGCCCACCCACATCCCCCTCCCTTTTAGATTGTAAGCTCCAAATGTTATGCAAGGTGGACTAATGTAATTGTTCTGCCTCCAGCAGACAAATATTAATTTTGCCTGCCCTATCTGCAATATTGAATTTGGCCACTAGATGGAGCCCAAAATAAATTTACTGCTTTACAGAAACAAGACTGTTTAGCACCTTCATTCTGAAAAAAAGGAAACAAGTGCATCCTGGGAGCTCAAACCCATCTTAAAAGTGTTACTAAACCTAGGGCCCTGCATTCACTATATCTGGTCTCCCACAGTACACACTACATGGAAGTGCAATTATTTTAGTAAATATAAATTTCTAAATACAGTTTCTCATCAGAAGTGAGAGCAGTCTTGTGACTTATATCTGTGTCCAGCCAGCACTAGCTAAAGCTGGTGGGTTTTGTTTTTATTTATTCTCTGGCAGGATGCAAAACCTCTGACCTCTGTCTGACCAGTGCTGATTGGCCCTGTGCTGATCACATGGACCCTCCTATGAAAAAAAAAGCTCTCTAGCCATACACACCAAACTGAGCATGAGTGTGGCTACGGGTTCAGTCTGTCTTATCAGGAGAGAAGAGGTGGTTGCTTGAAAAAGTGGAACAATAGAGAAGAAAGGTTCAAACAGCCTTTTTACACAATGCAGAGGATTAACCCCTTAGGTTCCACAGCGGGTATAACAAGGATGCTTTCCTGCATATACAGGCTGATTTTACTGTTGTGAGTTTAGTAACACTTTAAGAAATGAGGGAAAGGAACCAGCCATAAGTATCTGCAGCACATGTGATGGACTGAACGTACATTCCCTACACGCAACATCGCTGGTGAGCATGTACTTATTGTCACATACAGCCTAATCATTTTATTGTGTTTTCTGTATGTATTTATTTATCATCTGTTTTTCCAAATAGTTTCATGCATCCTATTTTGGTAATAAAGCTTCAGTCAGTCTGTCTTATTGCAGAATAGGAGTGTTCAGCTGCATGTCGAGTTACACACAGGGAAACATGTAGGACAGAACAGTAACTATGTAATAATATCCATACCTGGAATTCTATTAAGGAAGCTTGATGAATTTAACCCCATGAAGAAATCTCAGAGCAGAATTTTAAAGGTGCAGAGCATGCATCTAACCTGTGCCTGAGATATACCTGTAATTTCATACATCTAAAGATAATGAATGCAATACAACTAAACTGTTAATGTGAAAACAAACTGAATGTGTATATGAACTAAAAACTTCAATAAAGCAGGTTTGTATAAAAGCAATCTAAATTTAAATATGGACCTTGCAAATGGTTTCAGCAGACAGACTGATTTCTTCTCCAAAGGATTAAAGTCGCTTCAAGACACAAATGGTGTATTTATGAAAATACAGATGTGAACTCCTTTCCATTCCCTCTCTGGAAGTGGAATTGACACGTGAACATGCTTGCGCACATCTTCCAGACCACATTCAAAGAAAGGGTGAGGGTGAATCCCAGGCAAAGCCCTACACTTAAATAAACAATCAAAGCTGACCCTACACTTCAAAACTATACTGCATAAGCAACAGTCGCCAATCCCCCAAAACAGTACAAAGTACCATAATACCACTCAAAGCAGAAAATAAAACAGCACCATCTAGTGGACAAATATACACACACATACGACCAGTCAGCTATCTCATCATGGGATCAGCCAACACAATTACACATATCATGGAGGTGCAAGGAGGACACAGAGTAACGCCCCATAAACCCACCAAAACATGGACCCCTATAGGAAAAGAGAAAAAAAAAATGTATAAAACAAATAAATAAATTGGGTTACATGTACTTCGACTGTGAGGTATGCAACCCATACCTTAACTGTTCACTTATTTCCTCCTTAACATACAAAATACCAAAGAAATCCCTATATATATTTAAGGACACCATAATTAGGTGGAACACCAGGTGAAAACAGAAGTTCTGCTGTTTCTATTCCTCAATCCCTTCTTGGATACTAATGGAAACTTTTTTTGGGAGAGAGAGTGGGTACCTAACTTTGACATGTACCCACTCCTACTTCACAGGTTCCAGGAGGCTTCAGGACCATTCACATGGCACAGATTGTCTCACACATGCGCATCGGAAAGCCAGCTGTGAAGCCGCAAGATGTCACAGTTGTCTTCCGAAAGTCAGCATGCTGGTGCCGGGGACCTGAAGACCGGCAAAGAACTGCTTCAGGTGAGGCCAGAGCTGGATCCCTGGACAGCTTAGTGTCCTTTTATTAAAAGTCAGCAGCCACAGTTTTTGAAGATTACTTTTATTTTTTTTAAATGACCGAAAAGTACCATCTGGACTCACTCAAAAAATGGCTTAAAGCAGTAGTAAACTCGGATAGAAAAAAAGGAAAAATCCCTTGCAAGGCAATGTTATAATGTGCTAGTATGCATTGCATACTAGCACATTATGAAATACTTACCTTAGAACGAAGCCACTGACGGGGCTTCTATCTTCCCCTGGTCTTTCTTCTGGGTTCATGAGCTCCAGTTGTCTGACTGGCGTATGCCATGGGCCACAGCACAGTGAAGGAATGACAGGGGTATGCCATTCCTTCAGTGAGCATGCGCCCGCTGCCAAAAACAGTGAATATCTCCTAAATAGTGCAGATTTAGAAGATATTAATTTTACCTACAGGTAAGCTTTAATATAAGCTTAGTTGTAGGTAAAGATCACAAGGCAGATTTTACTACCAATTAAGAATTTGGAAACCAGAATGAGTGCATGAACAAACCTTATATTCCAAGGTTTAAAGGAATTGAGTTGTTCATTCAATCCGTGTCTTTTACAGGTTTTTAAACTGTATATTCACCCACTCTCCTTTTGTAGGATTTTCTTCTCAAAGTTCCCAACCCTTGGATGGGGATGTATTCTATTTAATGCCATAAAGAAATCCAGCAGGTTTATATCAAGGACATTTTGCAAAATGGTGAGCCACTGGGTTTGTAAAATCTCCATCTTTTTATGTCGTTCACATGGTCAAGGATCCATTTCCAGAACATGTGCTTTGTTTTTCCTATATAAAATTGAGTTATATGGGCATTTCATCATATAGACTATGCCCGTTGTCTGGAAATTCACAAACTGCCACAAAGTAAATTGTTTACCATTAGGCAGAATCTAGGAAATATCTTTACTACATAAAGAGTGAATAAAAGAACCAGGAAAATACTACATTATGGCCACTACATGAAGCTACCAATCATAGTAAATAAGTATTTGTTACCTATGATAATCAGCTTCATCTAGTGGCCATAATGCTGAATTTTCCTGATTCTTTCTATTTGTATGAATGAATAACATCTGACTTGGAAATAAAATAGCTGAAAAACATTAAATTTTGCAATTCTATTTGCACAGAGTAAATGTAGTTTCAAATGACAAATACTGTAGCTCTGCAATACTTTTATAAATACACCACTAATGTCTTGATTCAACTTTGATCTGTTGAAGAAGAGATCACAGAATACAGAGACATGTGGTTATCACAAAATCTTTGTCTGAATTGGAATCAAAAAGACTTTCATATTACATACAGCTGTCACAAAGGAAGCTTGCAAGAACTAAGTCCTTCTTGAGCAGACTTGTACAAGACAGGAAAAACAACAGCAATAATTCTGCTGCAGAAGGAGACACTGCATCTGTGCCATCACTTCAACTTACAGAAGGCAGCACATGGCAAGATTAATGATCCTGCTGAATCCCATATTCCAGGGCTGTTCATCAAAATTGGCGTGTCAGCACAGGCTAGAACTCTAATGTAGCAGAGGAGACAAAAAAAAGTGTGAAAATACATGAACTGGGTATTCAGGAGGCACATGTTATGCATACTGACACTGTTGTTCAAATACAATACTGGTGCACTGTGATTAAATGTTAGTAGTTTGATCTTTCTGTTAAAGTACACAAAGAGTTTAGGTTGATTAAGGATTACTGACAGTATGGGACAATTAAAGTCGAAAGCTGAGACTAAACTTTCTGCATAGAGTAATGCACGTCTTCCAGTTGATGACCCGCACATAAAAGAAAATAATAACATCAGCTCAGACAGGAATAGCACTGAGATGGCATGTCCCTCTTTAATCTACCCTGGACTGTAATGTCGCTTCACTTTACTGTGGCACAAAATTATACAGGTCAGGCTTTTAAGAGGAAGAATGTCGATAGGTTCAACTATAAGGTTCAGGAAAAGCATCGTCAGGCAAGGGACATGTCATTTCTAAATGCTTTTTTGCCAGCGGATATTAAGCTTAAGTAAGCTACATGACAGATAAGGTCATGATGTTAGTTGTATAAAGATGCATGGGCAAAAGTCAGAGATACATACAGTTAGAACATATTTACCTTTATGCCAGCTAAAAATTCCCTCACTAGACCTAACTAAAGCTTTTGAGGATGTATACAATAGGTATCTGTTGGCAAATTTGTTATAGAAAGGTATTCCATATTATAACATAGAAAGTCAGGCTAAAAAAAAAAAGACACAAATCTATCAATTTTTTTTTTTCTAACCGACACTTTGGTTTACATTCTGCTATCAGTTGGGAATCTGACTGAATCTGAGTCATGGTTGTTAAGGACAGGGTGGCCGCCTGCTCCTTAACAACCAGCTGGGATTCACAATGAATTTAAATGTTATCGAACAAATTCAAAAATATGGCATCATCCACATGAAAACAAATGAAACAATGCATTTATCTTTCGCTATAACAATGTTTGGATTGGTTGCAGTGTGTTCACATCCAGTTTTTTTGAAGAACTCCCATTTCTGTGTTGTGTTGATGTGTTGATGACAATATTCCCTCCCAGTCTAAGTCTTAGAAAGCAGCGCTCAGCCTTGGAAAATTAACACTCTTGAAATTGAGCGTTTTTATTTTTCCCATATGTGCTTGCTGTTTACAGCTAACAATAGATTAAATTATGTTCTGGTCACTGCTACCCAGATGTTCTTTTATATGGGCATTCATAATAAGCTCTGCATGGTTTTAGATTACCAGGTCCAGCAGAGCATCATTCCTAGGTGGGGCCTCTATGAACTGTACCATAAAATTGCCCTGTAGTAGGTTTAAAAATGTTTGCCCTTTAACTGTTCCTGCAGTACCATTACTCCAGTCAATTTCCGGGTAGTTAAAATCCCCCATTATTATCACTCTCCCAGCCCTTGCAGCCCTTTTGATCTGTGCAAGGACCTGAGTCTCCACCTCCTCATTAAAACTGCTCATAACCATGCATTGAGTTCTCTAATCTCCACCTGTCTTTCCTTAGCTGCGCATGGCACAGGTAATATTTCAGAGAATATCACCTTGGAGGTTCTTCCCTTCAACTTGCAGCCTAGTTCTTTAAATTGATTCTTAAGGAGCCTCCACCTAACATGTATTCTGTCATTGGTTCCAACATGGACCAAGACAGCTGGGTCATGCCCAGCCCTTCCCAGTAATTTATCAACCTGGTCCACCACATGCCGAGCCCTGGCACCAGGGAGACAGCAAACCGTTAAGTTGAGGCGATCCTGGTGACAAATTATTATATCAGTCCTTCTGATTATAGAATCTCATACTACCACCAACTGTCTAGGCCTCCCTGCACTACCCTCACCACCCCTCCCAGATGGTGTGCCATCCCGGCTGTTAGGGATAGCAGTGACATCCAGGGCTGCTATCCCTGAGCATGTCACCCCCACATCTTCACCCAACTTGGCAAATCTGTTTGGGCGCACAAATCCAAGGCTGGCCTTCCTTTTCTGTGAGCCCCTACCACTCCCTCACGTTACAGTAACCCACCTTCCTACCTGATAATCCTGAATAGTCCCTCCACCCTTAACATTAATCCCATTAGCTACCTGCTCAGAGAGCAGAAGACCCCTTTCAAGGTTGTCAGCTCTGCCCAGTGTTGCAACTTTCTCCAGATCTCTAACGAGAGTTTCCAGAAGGGCAACCAGCTCACATCTGTCGCAGCGGTATCCATCCTGGAGCTGTTGCTCCATTGTTGCATACATGTGGCACACTGTGTACTGCACAAAACCTTCAACCCTGCTAGCACTCATATCCCAGTTTCAATATTAATAGGAAATATCAATTGTCACTTACAGGTTAATAGACTCCTGTTATAATCTCCTCCTGTTTTTAACTCCACTTATTGAATGCCCACTTGGTCAGAAGGTCCAGCAAGCAAAATACAGGCAAGCTCAGAGTGAGCTCTACAGAAAGTTATATAGTACCTGTAGCACCTGTGACCAATTATCCCCTCCCCTTAATTAGCAGACTGAAGGAAGGCAAGGCATGGAAGAAAAAAATGCTATTTAAAAAGTGACAGAAAAAGTGATTTAAAAAAGTAAAAGCTTTTAGCAAATTAAAACTACAAGCACCAGCAATCATCAGCAGTCCAAAGTAAAACGTTTTCACTCTCCACTCAAATTTCCCACTCTTTTTAGCTATCAGCCAGCAAAAAATGCTTGTTAAGATTAGTGGGGTCCGAGGAAGGCTTTTTAAGTATGGGGGTGACTAGTGCATGGGAAAGGTGCCAGAAGAGAGGGAAAGATTGAAGATGTGAGTTAGAGAGTGTAGGATAGAGCCAGAGGGTGGACCACAGTAATTATGAGGGAATAGGGTCCAGGGGATAGGTGGTTAGGTGGGCATTAGAAAGAAGCTTAGCAACCTCGTCTGTAGTAGCAGGGATGAATAAGAGTAGTGTTGAGTGTACCTGTGGACATGGAGTGTTAAGTGAGAGAGTTATCTGTAGAGTGGAGATTTCATTACGAATTGCATTGATCTTATTTTTGAAGTGATTGGCGATCTCCTGGGTAGTGAGTGAGTTAGTGGGTGGAGGCAGAAGAGGACGAAGACGATAGTTAAAGGTAGAGAAGAGTTGAAGGAACAGGATGAGAAGGTGTTAATGAGAGTGATAAAATAGATCTGTTTGGCAGTGTGGAGGCAAGAGTTGTATTTCTGGAGGGCAGTTTTATATCGGTTGAAGTCTTTGTGAGACTTAGTCTTACACCACAGACTCTCAAGAGTACGACTACATTTTTTGAGACTTCTGGTATTGCTTGTTTGCCAGGGTTGTGGGGGCTGGGCATGATTCTGTGTGTAATGAGAGGGACAAGCTCGTCCAGGGCAGAGGACAGGGATCTATTGTAGATAGAAGTGACTAGATTGGGGATGGACATGGGTGAGATATTGTCATAAAGGTGGTCAGTAGCACAGTGGAGAAGAGAAGGGTTAAAGCGATGAAGGTCTCTACGAGTAATTGTTAGACGGTTGGTGGGAGAAATGGTGGAAGACAGGGAAAGAGTGGAACTAATAACGTGGTGAACAGACAGAGGAAAATGATTGTGGAAGAGGTTGAACAGAGTGCATAGGTAGGAGAATACAAGGTCAAGGGTGTTGCCTTCAGAGTGAGTAGAAGCATGTTCCCATTGTTTCAGGTCAAATGAGGAGGTTAGACTAAGAAGTTTAGGAGTAGCAGGAGTGTTAGTATTAATAGGGATGTTGAAGTCCCTGAGAATGATTGTGGGAATTTCAGAAGAGAGAAAGTAGAGTAGCCAGGCAAAGACGTAATCAAGGAAAGTTGATAACGGTCTAGGGGGCTGGTAGATGACAGCAATTCTTAAATAATTGGAGAAAATAGACATACACACTGACCTTCGAAGCATGAGAGAGACAGAGGGAGGAGAGTGAAGAATCGGAAAGGTGCTCTGTGGGGATTGGAGGATTCCCAATCTACCTCCCTTGCATCCACTGGATCTGGGGGAGTGATGCCAGAGAAGACTATCGTGGGAGAGAGAAGCAGTGTCAGATTCATGAAGGCAGGTTTTGGTGACAGCAAGTACATGAAAGGAGGTAGTGATCTTTCCCACACACTGCTGCTTTATCTAGTTGCAAATAGGGTAAATGTGAATGTGGGATGTCAGGAGAATACCTTCAAATCTCACTTGGATTAGTATAAAGGATACATTATTATTATTATTATACAGTATTTATAAAGCGCCAATAGTTTGCTCAGCGCTGTACATTACAAAGGGGGACGGAACATGTGACAGAACAATACCAATACAATGCAAAACATGAGGGGATTGAGGGCCCTGCTCTTTCGAGCTTACAATCTAGGAGGGAGGGGATGGTGGCACAGGATGAGATAGCTGTGGGGGATGGAGTGGTAGGAAGAGTGGAGGAGGTCGGCAAGTTAGCAGGGGGTGGGGTAGGCTTCCCTGAAGAGATGGGTTTTCAGGGTACACCTAAAGGAAAGGAGAGTAGGTGATAATCTGATGGGTTGGGGCAGGGAGTTCCAGAAGATGGGTGACACCCTGGAGAAGTCCTGGAGGCGGGCATGGGAGGAGGAGACCAGGGAACTAGAGAGAAGGAGGTCTTGTGAGAAGTGGAGTGTGCATGTTGGGTGGTACTTGGATATTAGGTCGGTGATGTAGTTCGGGGCAGTATGGTGGACAGTTTTGTACGTCAGTGTTAGGATTTTGAATTTGATCCGTTGCGCAATCGGAAGCCAGTGGAGGGATTGGCAGAGAGGGGTGAATTGGTTGAATATCCTAGTAAACCTTCATAGAAAAAAAACTATTAGTAAATTGTGTCATTTCTGTGTGTAAAATTTTAACTACCACTTTAGCCTCCCTGCATTCTTTATATTAGACATTCACAAACATATTGTCTAGTTTTTGGGGATGTTATAAATAAAACAAGCCCTTAAGGCTTAAAGTTGAAATCCACTCAAACCTTGTTTCAGGTTTTTCAGAAAAAGGGAAGGGATAGATTCTGTCAAGTTTTTTTTTTTATTGCTGTATTCTTAGTTGGGATATTTCCATTCACTTCCTCTCCAGGTGATTGGTGCCAGTCGAACAGACAGTGAAGGTCCATAGTATCTCTTGTGGGGACACAAACAGAAAAAAAATCTGACATGACATCTCTACTATATATAAATCTAGGGAAAGAGATGATTTAGAAAAAGTTCAGCGACAGGCAGCAACATTAACAAGAGGGATGAAGGACTTCAGCTTTGGAGATCAACTGTATTGATTACAGTAATTAACACTGAAGAAAAGACTCTTAAAAGGAGATATGATTACCAAGCACAAATATATCAAAGGGGACTTCTGTAACTGTAATAAACTCTAAAGTCCCTGAAGAGGACACATGGCCACAATTTGTGGTTAGCATAAATGAGGTTTAACCTTAGATTGTGGAAAGGGTTCTTTACTGTGAAAGCAGTTAAAATGTGGCACTCCCTCCTCCAGGGAACGATACTAGCTGAGAGGGTCAGAAACTTCAAAACTTCAAGAACATTCGCAAAAAAGAAAATTATTTCTTGTTGAACAATGAGGATATTTTAGGATCTGTATCAACAAGCTATGGGAATGTATTGATGCCATCAGACTGACATAAGTTTAAGTTGTTTCTGACATCATTCAGAATTGCATTTGGCCTGCAGCCGACCTACATTTGGACCTACATAAAGTAGGTTTTGCAACTGCAACCCTGCAGCATTTTATGGCAATGCAAAACCTGTTTAATGTCAACAAAAGCCTGTTGACACTGGTCCTTATGCATAGCTCCCAACTGTCCCTGATTTTGAGGGACTGTCCCTGATTTGGAACAAATTCTCTCTGTCCCTCTTCCTCCTCATTTGTACCTCATTTTGGTCTGATCTATATAGTTGTATATAAGATGCAGTATATAGCTTTCAAAAAGTGTATCACAGTGCTAAATCATTCATCCAGTTTCTAAATGTCTGTATTGGTAAATTTCAAAAGCCAGTAGAAAGGAATAGTAATGGTTATAAGCCCTTGTGGAATAAAATAATCAATTTTTTTGTATAATGCTCCTTTAAGGGGGCATGACAGGGGGCCCTTTACCTACATACTTTTGCTAATAGGTGTCCCTCGTTCCTATCGCAAAAAGTTGGGAGGTGTTCCTTATGTATGCTCAGAAAATTTCATGCACATACACCCTATAGTAGTCTCTGAATAGCTACTGTAAGTCTACAGTATGTACACACAAATCAGAATCCTGTCTGACATTTTTATTTCAGAAGGTGTAAGGCCCCTTTCCGATGAGGCAGATCCGTCAGCGTGATCTCCTTGCTCAGTGGAGGATCTCTCCGCTGATCCCCGCTGAGCAGGCGGATGACAGGTCTCTGTCCGCTCTGCTGCTGCAGAGTGGACACAGACTCTGCCCACTGATTTTAATAGGATGGTCAGATGGAAATGGACCATCTGTCCTTTTCCACCCAATTGTCACCTGATCCAAACTGCTGGACTGATGGGGAACAGAGCTCCATCCGTCTGTTTTTGGTGTACAGGATGCTGGTGGGTGTCAGTGGACTATTGTCTGCTGACACTCGCACGTCCATAGAAGTTTATGGATGCACTGATCGGGTCTGCCTGAAAAATGGACAGGTGGACCCAACTGGTCTGCTTATGTGAAAGGGGCCTAAAGTGTTTACAGGAGAGCTGATAAAGAATTTTGTTTCACGGTAAAAATTAAAGCGATTCTAAAGGTTCATTTTTTTGGGGGGTGAAATAACAAACATGTCTATATTTAGCTGCTGCATGTAGTGGTTTTGCACAGAGCAGCCCAGATCCTCCTCTTCTTGGGTCCCCTGCAAGCTCTCCTGGCCCCTCCCTTCTGTCGGGTGCCCCCACAGCAAGCAGCTTACTATGGGGGCACCCGCTGCTCTGTGTGTCCATTCGCACATGGAGCTGTGGTTTGGCCCCACCACCTCTCTCTCCTCATTGGCTGACTGGCTGTGATTGACAGCAGTGGGAGCCAATGGCCCCCCGCTTGCTGTCTCAGCCAATGAGGAGGCAGAGACCCACGACAGCCGAGGCTGTCATGCACATCACTGGATCTCAGGCAAATATTGAGGGGGCTGGGGGCATTGCTGCACACAGAATGCATGAAAGTAAAAAACCTTCAACCTTTACAACCATTATCTAATAAAAGCATACTGTTTCAAATGGTAAAATTGGGTAAACGAGCGCTAGAAAAGAACCAAACGTAAAAAACAGCTGGCATAAAAGGTTAAACCTCCAACCCTCATAGGACAATAAATAAAAAAATGCAGCACTTTAAAACAATAACAACCTCATATAACAGTATAAGATATAAATAAAATTAAAAACTTCAATTCAATAAAACTGCGTCTAGGTAAACGCACATATAACAATATTATTGTGCACAGTCCAAACAAAGATCAATCTAAATGCGCTATGGAGCGCAACAGTAAAGTGCAGATTGGATCTAAATATAGCACAAGTAGTGTATAGGTGACAGCTATTGTCCAAAAACAGGTGGGTGAAAAAATAAATCCGTGCTTCCAGTGCATGTGGGAATGAGAATAAATTGCACTAACCAGATAGCGCAATTAAAAGCGTCTTTGAGTAACATAGACCACTCCTGGTCATCATTATCCTGGGGTAACCACGGGGATCATCTGGCATATTTCTGCACAACAGCTGATCATCCGCTGCTACTCTCTGGATTCCAAGAAAAACTCCACTTCAAGTATACAGTTGAAACTCAAAAAATTAGAATATCGTGCAAAAGTTCATTTATTTCAGCAATGCAACTTAAAAGGTGAAACTAATATACGAGATAGACTCATTAGATGCAAAGCAAGATAGTTCAAGCCGTGATTTGTCATAATTGTGATGATTATGGCTTACAGCTCATGAAAACCCCAAATCCACAATCACAGAAAATTAAAATATTGTGAAAAGGTGCAATATTCGTGGCTCAAAGTGTCCCACTCTTATCAGCTAATTAAGCCATAACACCTGCAAAGGGTTCCTGAGCCTTTAAATGGTCTCTCAGTCTGGTTCAGTAGGAATCACAATCATGGGAAAGACCATCATTGACACCCTCCATAAGGAGGGAAGGCCTGAAAAGGTAATTGCAAAAGAAGTTGGATGTTCCCAAAGTGCTGTATCAAAGCACATTAATAGAAAGTTATGTGGAAGGGAAATGTGTGGAAGAAAAAGGTGCACAAGCAGCAGGGATGACTGCAGTCTGGAGAGGATTGTCAGGAAAAGGCCATTCAAAAGTGTTAAGGACTTTCATAAGGAGTGGACTGAGGCTGGAGTCAGTGCATCAAGAGCCACCACACACAGACGAATCCTGGACATGGGCTTCAAATGTCGTATTCCTCTTGTCAAGCTGCTCCTGAACAACAAACAACGTCAGAAGCATCTTACGTGGGCTAAAGAAAAACAGACCTGGTCAGTTGCTCAGTGGTTCAAAGTCCTCTTTTCTGAAAAGAGCAACTTTTGCATCTCATTTGGAAACCAAGGACCCAGAGTATGGAAGAAGAATGAAGAGGCACACATTGCAAGATGCTTAAAGTCCAGTGTGAAGTTTCCACAGTCTGTGTTGATTTGGGGAGCCATGTCATCTGCTGGTGTTGGTCCACTGTGCTTCATTAAGTCCAGGGTCAATGCAGCCGTCTACCAGGAGATTTTGGAGCACTTCATGCTTCCTTCCGCAGACGAGCTTTATGGGGATGCTGACTTCATTTTCCAGCAGGACTTGGCACCTGCCCACTCTGCCAAAAGCACCAAAACCTGGTTCAATGACCGTGGGATTACTGTGCTTGATTGGCCAGCAAACTCGCTTGACCTGAACCCCATAAAGAATCTATGGGGCATTGCCAAGAGAAAGATGAGAGACATGAGACTGAACAATGCAGAAGAGCTGAAGGCCGCTATTGAAGCATCCTGGTCTTCCATAACACCTCAGCAGTGCCACAGGCTGATAGCTTCCATGCCACGCCGCATTGAGGCAGTAATTGCTGCAAAAGGGGCCCAAACCAAGTACTGAGTACATATGCATGCTTATACTTTTCAGAGGTCCGATATTGTTCTATGTACAATCCTTGTTTTATTGATTGCATGTAATATTCTAATTTTCTGAGATTGTGTATTTGGGGTTTTCATGAGCTGTAAGCCATAATCATCACAATTATGACAAATCACGGCTTGAACTATCTTGCTTAGCATGTAATGAGTCTATCTCATATATTAGTTTCACCTTTTAAGTTGTATTACTGAAATAAATTAACTTTTGCACGATATTCTAATTTTTCGAGTTTCACCTGTATGCACCCAATATATAGCACTTAAGGAATCTACCTTAATAGCTCAAAATAAATGAGCCAGAAAGAGAAGTGCTATATAGTGCAGTACGTTTATTAATTCAATGGTCAAACATGTATTTTAACAGAAAGCACTCACATCTGGTATACAGGAATGCAGCTCAGGTATACAGTAATGTGCAAAACAGTATCAAAGATGGCCGCTGGCCTCCCTTGTGGCTCATGTGGTGTGATGTCACTGGCTTGGCTGCAAGGAGCCAGACGTATGCCAGATGATCCCTGTGGTTACCCCAGGATGATGAGGACCAGGAGTGGTCTATGTTACTCAAAGGCGCTTTTAATTGCGCTATCTGGTTAGTGCAATTTATTCTCATTCCCACATGCACTGGAAGCACAGATTTTTTTCACCTACCTGTATTTGGAGAATAGCTGTCACCTATACACTACTTGCACCATATTTAGACGCAATCTACATTTTACTGTTGCACTCCATAGCGCATTTCGATTGATCTTTGTTTGGACTGTGCACAATAATATTGTTATATGTGCGTTTACCTAGACGCAGTTTTATTGAATCACATGAGTTTTCAATTTTATTTATATCTTATACTGTTATATGAGGTTGTTATTCTTTTAAAGCGCTGCATTTTTTATATATACTGTTTCAAATAGGTTGGAGGCAAGTTGTAATCTACACAAATAAATACTGTGACACCACATATAAAAAGTATGTGTCTGTAGCATGTCATTTCACTCTTGCTGCTGCCATGTTAAATTGTTTTCACGCACATACACCCTATAGTAGTCTCTGAATAGCTACTGTAAGTCTACAGTATGTACACACAAATCAGAATCCTGTCTGACATTTTTATTTCAGAAGGTGTAAGGCCCCTTTCAGATGGGGCAGATCCGTCAGCGTGATCTCCTTGCTCAGTGGAGGATCTCTCCGCTGATCCCCGCTGAGCAGGCGGATGACAGGTCTCTGTCCGCTCTGCTGCTGCAGAGTGGACACAGACTCTGCCCACTGATTTTAATAGGATGGTCAGATGGAAATGGACCATCTGTCCTTTTCCACCCAATTGTCACCTGATCCAAACTGCTGGACTGATGGGGAACAGAGCTCCATCCGTCTGTTTTTGGTGTACAGGATGCTGGTGGGTGTCAGTGGACTATTGTCTGCTGACACTCGCACGTCCATAGAAGTTTATGGATGCACTGATCGGGTCTGCCTGAAAAATGGACAGGTGGACCCAACTGGTCTGCTTATGTGAAAGGGGCCTAAAGTGTTTACAGGAGAGCTGATAAAGAATTTTGTTTCACGGTAAAAATTAAAGCGATTCTAAAGGTTCATTTTTTTGGGGGGTGAAATAACAAACATGTCTATATTTAGCTGCTGCATGTAGTGGTTTTGCACAGAGCAGCCCAGATCCTCCTCTTCTTGGGTCCCCTGCAAGCTCTCCTGGCCCCTCCCTTCTGTCGGGTGCCCCCACAGCAAGCAGCTTACTATGGGGGCACCCGCTGCTCTGTGTGTCCATTCGCACATGGAGCTGTGGTTTGGCCCCACCACCTCTCTCTCCTCATTGGCTGACTGGCTGTGATTGACAGCAGTGGGAGCCAATGGCCCCCCGCTTGCTGTCTCAGCCAATGAGGAGGCAGAGACCCACGACAGCCGAGGCTGTCATGCACATCACTGGATCTCAGGCAAATATTGAGGGGGCTGGGGGCATTGCTGCACACAGAATGCATGAAAGTAAAAAACCTTCAACCTTTACAACCATTATCTAATAAAAGCATACTGTTTCAAATGGTAAAATTGGGTAAACGAGCGCTAGAAAAGAACCAAACGTAAAAAACAGCTGGCATAAAAGGTTAAACCTCCAACCCTCATAGGACAATAAATAAAAAAAATGCAGCACTTTAAAACAATAACAACCTCATATAACAGTATAAGATATAAATAAAATTAAAAACTTCAATTCAATAAAACTGCGTCTAGGTAAACGCACATATAACAATATTATTGTGCACAGTCCAAACAAAGATCAATCTAAATGCGCTATGGAGCGCAACAGTAAAGTGCAGATTGGATCTAAATATAGCACAAGTAGTGTATAGGTGACAGCTATTGTCCAAAAACAGGTGGGTGAAAAAATAAATCCGTGCTTCCAGTGCATGTGGGAATGAGAATAAATTGCACTAACCAGATAGCGCAATTAAAAGCGTCTTTGAGTAACATAGACCACTCCTGGTCATCATTATCCTGGGGTAACCACGGGGATCATCTGGCATATTTCTGCACAACAGCTGATCATCCGCTGCTACTCTCTGGATTCCAAGAAAAACTCCACTTCAAGTATACAGTTGAAACTCAAAAAATTAGAATATCGTGCAAAAGTTCATTTATTTCAGCAATGCAACTTAAAAGGTGAAACTAATATACGAGATAGACTCATTAGATGCAAAGCAAGATAGTTCAAGCCGTGATTTGTCATAATTGTGATGATTATGGCTTACAGCTCATGAAAACCCCAAATCCACAATCACAGAAAATTAAAATATTGTGAAAAGGTGCAATATTCGTGGCTCAAAGTGTCCCACTCTTATCAGCTAATTAAGCCATAACACCTGCAAAGGGTTCCTGAGCCTTTAAATGGTCTCTCAGTCTGGTTCAGTAGGAATCACAATCATGGGAAAGACCATCATTGACACCCTCCATAAGGAGGGAAGGCCTGAAAAGGTAATTGCAAAAGAAGTTGGATGTTCCCAAAGTGCTGTATCAAAGCACATTAATAGAAAGTTATGTGGAAGGGAAATGTGTGGAAGAAAAAGGTGCACAAGCAGCAGGGATGACTGCAGTCTGGAGAGGATTGTCAGGAAAAGGCCATTCAAAAGTGTTAAGGACTTTCATAAGGAGTGGACTGAGGCTGGAGTCAGTGCATCAAGAGCCACCACACACAGACGAATCCTGGACATGGGCTTCAAATGTCGTATTCCTCTTGTCAAGCTGCTCCTGAACAACAAACAACGTCAGAAGCATCTTACGTGGGCTAAAGAAAAACAGACCTGGTCTGTTGCTCAGTGGTTCAAAGTCCTCTTTTCTGAAAAGAGCAACTTTTGCATCTCATTTGGAAACCAAGGACCCAGAGTATGGAAGAAGAATGAAGAGGCACACATTGCAAGATGCTTAAAGTCCAGTGTGAAGTTTCCACAGTCTGTGTTGATTTGGGGAGCCATGTCATCTGCTGGTGTTGGTCCACTGTGCTTCATTAAGTTCAGGGTCAATGCAGCCGTCTACCAGGAGATTTTGGAGCACTTCATGCTTCCTTCCGCAGACGAGCTTTATGGGGATGCTGACTTCATTTTCCAGCAGGACTTGGCACCTGCCCACTCTGCCAAAAGCACCAAAACCTGGTTCAATGACCGTGGGATTACTGTGCTTGATTGGCCAGCAAACTCGCTTGACCTGAACCCCATAAAGAATCTATGGGGCATTGCCAAGAGAAAGATGAGAGACATGAGACTGAACAATGCAGAAGAGCTGAAGGCTGCTATTGAAGCATCCTGGTCTTCCATAACACCTCAGCAGTGCCACAGGCTGATAGCTTCCATGCCACGCCGCATTGAGGCAGTAATTGCTGCAAAAGGGGCCCAAACCAAGTACTGAGTACATATGCATGCTTATACTTTTCAGAGGTCCGATATTGTTCTATGTACAATCCTTGTTTTATTGATTGCATGTAATATTCTAATTTTCTGAGATTGTGTATTTGGGGTTTTCATGAGCTGTAAGCCATAATCATCACAATTATGACAAATCACGGCTTGAACTATCTTGCTTAGCATGTAATGAGTCTATCTCATATATTAGTTTCACCTTTTAAGTTGTATTACTGAAATAAATTAACTTTTGCACGATATTCTAATTTTTCGAGTTTCACCTGTATGCACCCAATATATAGCACTTAAGGAATCTACCTTAATAGCTCAAAATAAATGAGCCAGAAAGAGAAGTGCTATATAGTGCAGTACGTTTATTAATTCAATGGTCAAACATGTATTTTAACAGAAAGCACTCACATCTGGTATACAGGAATGCAGCTCAGGTATACAGTAATGTGCAAAACAGTATCAAAGATGGCCGCTGGCCTCCCTTGTGGCTCATGTGGTGTGATGTCACTGGCTTGGCTGCAAGGAGCCAGACGTATGCCAGATGATCCCTGTGGTTACCCCAGGATGATGAGGACCAGGAGTGGTCTATGTTACTCAAAGGCGCTTTTAATTGCGCTATCTGGTTAGTGCAATTTATTCTCATTCCCACATGCACTGGAAGCACAGATTTTTTTCACCTACCTGTATTTGGAGAATAGCTGTCACCTATACACTACTTGCACCATATTTAGACGCAATCTACATTTTACTGTTGCACTCCATAGCGCATTTCGATTGATCTTTGTTTGGACTGTGCACAATAATATTGTTATATGTGCGTTTACCTAGACGCAGTTTTATTGAATCACATGAGTTTTCAATTTTATTTATATCTTATACTGTTATATGAGGTTGTTATTCTTTTAAAGCGCTGCATTTTTTATATATACTGTTTCAAATAGGTTGGAGGCAAGTTGTAATCTACACAAATAAATACTGTGACACCACATATAAAAAGTATGTGTCTGTAGCATGTCATTTCACTCTTGCTGCTGCCATGTTAAATTGTTTTTTGCATTCTCAATGCTCAGTGTCAAGTGGTTCCATGCCAAACAGCCACAGTACAGCTGTTATAAAGATAACTTGCTCGATCTGCAAAAATATTAAATATTTTAATAAAAGGTGCCAAATCTGCCTAATTTGCATTGTTGGCATTTCAGAAACAATTACCTGAATTTACAAAGTCAAGATCATGTCTGCAGTGTCCCAGCCTGTTCCACAACACTGGTTTTATTCTCTATCTCAAATTATATGCTGAATTTAAAGTTACATATTAAATTGGCCAAAGTTCTAAAGTATCTGCACTCTGGGAGTAGCTTGGATAAAAAAATGAAGTGCTAATTAATATACTGTACATTTTACAGTATTACTGAGAAATGTTGGTTAGCTTGATGCATTTGTTCGGTTCATGAATAATACACAGTAAGCTGCCAGCTCTTGCAGATTTCTTAATGCTTAGGACATGACGGTCAGAAAAATTTCCTTTTTACTGACTGAAAAGTCAGTGAAGTGCAACCCTATAGCACAGCAAATCTTTAAATGACCAATAATCTATTTTTGGCATTGAACTGTAAATTGAGAAAAAAGTGACATGCCTTAGCTGTGGCAATATTTCTGTGTATGAGATTGTAGTGCTACAGTGCTTGGTCTAAATGTAATTATCAGACCTAAACAAGATCTACAATTGCCTGGCACTGTTCATTTCCATTCATTTGCATTAACCCCAAGGAAACTGATTATACTGTGCGAATTTACAGATGACAGGCTACAAAAACAGCAATCTCAGGTCTCACTCTCAGGTTCCATCTCAGTGAGAGGGCCAAACCAGCAGATATGCCAGCAGGTTGCCGAGTTTTAATAGAGTTACAACCCTGTAGAGCACACATTTGACTCCTGGTCATATAGTGTTAAATCCAATATATTGGCAATACTGTTTAGTCCTAATTTGGGCTCCATCTGCTGCTCTATTCAAAATGCTTTATACAACAATGAGCTAGCTGCTAATTTTGTTATTCCGTTACAAAATTGTTGCTCCATAAATTTTATTCCTGGCTTTGCCATTGCTTCAGAGCGCACGGGCTGACTATCAGAAAGGGCCAATATCTCCTAAATGGTTCACGTTTAGGAGATAATTTTACCTACAGGTAAGCTTTATTATAAACTTACCTGTAGGTACTATTAAAAAAGAAGAGTTTACTACCACTTTAAAGCTGTATGTGGTATTAAAAAAAAGTACAATTTTCACAGATCAAACATTTCCACATACACTGGCAGCGCATATCTGTATGTTGAATAATTAGCATTTTTTTACAATTGGCTTGGCTTACATACAGCAACAGTGTCCCAATCTAATTCCTTTCATTTAAAACTAAGGCTTTTTATGTAGACATGCTTCCTTATTAAATTGCAATAGAGTCACTTTCTCATTAATACTGCAAATGATACAGTAGTGTAAAATTGGTCTGAAGCATGTTTAAAGAGGAAGAATTGCCCTTATAGTTGTGAACATATAACTTTAAAGATGCTTGCTCATACAGTTATAACTTAACAGGCACCATAGCTGCTTTCGCTCAGTATCACAAATTATCTTTCTTATCTTTTTTATACAGGTTAAACATTCTGTTATGTAAAGTATCTGCACTCTGGGAGTAGCTTAGATTGAAAAAAAAAATGAAGTGCTAATTAGTATGTAGCGGGGCCATTGCTGTTTCCCTTTTAAAGAACTGTTTCCCTTTTAAGACTGCATGTTCTCCGAAAGGGTTTGATTGGCTCAGCTCTCAGTAGTACTGGAGTATTTGTGGGAGTTGAAGTTTCATCACAGAGGCAGACAATGTAACTTTATACTGCACAGGACTACAGGACCAGGATGCTTTGCAAGGAGGAGGGGGATAGGTGAGGATGTGTGCCTTTGCAGAAGACATGTGAGGGCTAGTCTGCAGCCCCTTCCGTTGAAGTACACTGACACTGTTTCCAGATCAGCAGCAGTTGCTAAGGACAACGGTTATCTACAGCAGCTGACATCAGCGGCAACTGTGATCATTCGTACCAGTCACCCGTGACAGCAGTTACCGACAGCAACAACATCTTCCACCGCAGAGAGAGGTCAGATTGTTGGAAATCGCAGAGGAGGCGTGTGACCATTCCCGGTGAGGAACCTGACAAAAGGAAACACTAGTCAGAGAGAGAGAAAGCCCCATTCATCATCCCTTCAAGGAATTAACCCCTGGAGACTGTTCTTCTTGGATGTGGTGAGCAACTGCTAACCAGTGACATGTCAGTCCTTAAGAGCGCTCCACCGATTCACTAACACAGGCCTGTGCAACATATAGACTCACACAGTGTTACAACCCTACAGTATACAAGTGAATTTGGGACTGAGCCTACAGAGACATCAATTTAGCTGTGGACATATTACTGCTGTAGTTGCAGGGGGTTAATTCTGATCTATAGCTATACCGGTATATACGTATATACATGAATATTGTGTTTATTGATGTTATTGTGCCAATTCTAGAAGGTTTGTGTAATCAGTGCTTTTAACTGCTATTTTCCAAGTTAATTTGCAGTCTATTTGCAGAGTTTTACCTGTCTTATTAAACCTGGTATAAAATTTCCCACAAGGTGTACTTGTGTGCTGTGGATTCAGTATATATATGGTTCATCACTGAAGTAAGGACAGAAGTGCCCATTAATTCCAGCGGCTCCTTCGGTGGTGAGCGCTATAAGTTTACTGTACATTTTACAGTATTACTGAGAAATGTTGATTAGCTTGATACATTTGTTCGGTTCATGAATAATACACAGTAAGCTGCCAGCTCTTGCAGATTTCTTAATGCTTAGGACATGACTGTCAGAAAAACTTCCTTTTTACTGACTGAAAAGTCAGTGAAGTGCAACCATATAGGGCAGTAAAATGTTGGGTGGTCAGCAAATCTTTAAATGACCAATGCATTTATTCTTAGGGTGTATGCTAGAGCCAGGCTGTGATTGGTTGGGGAGGAGGGGGGGTTGGTGGCTGAACAGACTACCTTATACAGGAATGTTGTGTGTCTCCACATTGTCCTGTACCTCTGAATGGCCAGCCAACCAAACGAAGCAAACTGACCATGCAAACACAGATCAGCTTTTGTACTTTGTGTGGTCAGTTTAAAACAAGGAAGAAAGGTGACTGGTAGGATCAACCAGGTACTTCAGATGGAGGTGACAAATATTTATAAAATATACATGAACACACACATAAAAAAAATAAATACTTGAAGTAAATAATATTGGCCAGCAGCAGAACAATTTGAAATATCAAAGTTAGGCTTAAATTTACTAGAGACAAAGAGCACAAGCTGGGAATTTACCTCAAGATAAAGATACTCCAGAAAATCCAGCAATGTAAATTGGTCAACAGGGACAAGAGATCTTACCAGTGAATGCCTAACTTTTATTTTATCTATGGGTATAAGAGGGTGTGGTGATATTGGTGTACGTTTATCAAGCAGTGGTAAATGACCGCTACTATGACATTCTCAGAGACAGCTCTTCTCTGAGTGCCTGTTTATGAAACGTTGTAGATCGCTTCTCCTGATGAGGAAATAAGCTATCTACAAAGGCTTTGAACTCTGGAAAATGGCTGTTGTTGCTGTAATCTCGCAAGACATAGCGAGCTTACAGTAACAAGAGATAAATGTAAGACACAGCTGTCAGTTTATTAAGCAGTGGTAAATTACCTCTGCTGAGGTGGAGGCTCTGCTCAGTACACACATACACAATAATAATTTATATATATACACGCACGCGCACACACACACACACACTGTGATATGAGGGAAGCTGAGCTCAGTGGTAGTTGCATTCTTAAGTGAGTTTATGCCAGACTAGAACTAAAATCAAGGGCCTGGTAGTCCATTTTTATTAAACAGTAACTGAAAAGTCCTTTTAACACAAGGTTTCCCACACAGGGGGTTTGAACTTCACTCAAAATAATACACAATAAAAATGCCAAGCCATCCGGCTCTCTGGTTAGCATTACCTCTGCTTGGCTTGGTCTCCCAGATCACTGACTAT